>NC_138532.1:10896163-12355959 GCF_964234715.1 Podarcis melisellensis | reverse complement strand
AGAACTGGCATAGGGTTCTATACTGAAATATGCTAGCACCAGAGACAGACAGGAAAAAATGACAGCTTTATATACTTGTATTTTCAGTACTAACAAATAAAAATCTGTGGGTTGTATCTAATGCTAGTTGTACTTGGAGTCGACCCATTGAAGTTAATGGACTTGACTAACTAAAGTTCACTAATTTCAATTGGATACAATTCTGTGGCTGCAGTCTTCATATAAGAGAACATTATTCTACTTGAGTAGACCCATTGACATTAACGAAACTAAATTAGTCATTTACACACACACACACCATGTCATTTTCACTATCCAGGAAAAATCTGACACGCTAACAATAGTTTGCGTTTCTAGTTCTAGTGACCACCACGAGTCAAATGCTCTCACTTAAACCAATTGGGCATTAAAGTTGGTTTCCTGTGCTCAATTTCTCTCTCTCCTCCCATCATTAGACAGATGTTATCACTAGTTACCACCTCAACACCATCCAACAGCTACTCACAAGATGCTCCATGAAATAACAAAAATCTGCACAGCAAGTAAAAACAATACAACTGCACACTATCAGTGCTCTTAGAAGTAGAATATCACACTCAGTCCGCTATTAGAACAGGATTATGAGGGAAACGTGCAGACTGTGTGGAAGCAACAAGTGGTGAAAAAGTGATTGAGTGCTTTTTCACCTTAAATCCCAAGCCGGATGGTCTTTTGCTCCTAGTTTTATACGTTGAGGAGCGTTTATCCATATGCACCCATCTTGTTCCTCTGTTTGGCCTTCCTCTTCTCCTTCTCTCAAGCAAATGAAAGATATCAATGATGCTGGGAGGATTCCCAAGCTGAAGGCACATCTCACAACCTGAAGACCATTTGTCCTAAATTGTCCCCAATGTATCATTCAGGATGGATCCATAAATGATTAATAGACAGTCTGATGCATGGGTAATAAACTGCTAAGGAACTGGGGGGGGGGGGTTGCAGGATGTGTGGATCTGCCATTTTCAGTTCCTCATGTTTTTCCCCCAACCCTATATTTAACTCTCCACATTTCTACATCATCGTTTTGTTTTTGACTGCAATAAACATTGACTGATTGATTTTCATGAAAATTCACCAGCATTTTGGTGCAATTTTCTCCTAATATACACATTTCATATGCTATTTTGCCTGAAATACACATTTTTTTGCAAGCCATTTCCCCTAATATAATGCATTCTGTATGTTATTTTCCACTAATATAGACATTACCATGATGCTTTTAGTATATGCATTTTCGTATCCATTACTTGGCTGAAAAACTGCACTGCAAAATTCAGAGCAGTGCAAATTTTGAAGGGTAGCTGTGTCACAGCTGACAAGATTGTTCCAGAGAAAGTGTGAATTACGGTAGGTAGATTCACCTTTAAATGCAAACCGAATCAAATTTCTCCCCTCTCCCAAAGAGTAGGTCAATAAGTCACTTATAATCACAGATTCTACACAGGTCCTGCCAAACTGCTTAGAGTGCACAACCACAAGCTGTCTCCAGATTCAAGAGCGCATCATGGTTTACAACACTTTTGTTAACTCCTCAGTAACCAGGAATGTGACTCGCATTGGCTGTTTTCTCATGGCTCTCCTTTCCCAGAGAGCAGGTTCTGTTAACTAAGGTTTCCGTTGGCCTGTTGAGCGTAATTTCACATCTCCATGTGTTTGATTAAAGAGTATAATCTTAACATTGTTTCGGCAATGCGATGGATGCATTTCAGAATGCCTGAGCCGCTTTGAACTATGGAAAAGGTGGTTGGCAAATACAGTAAGGAGATTAAAGTAAACAAATGTTCCTCTCCTTCAGGATGGATTAAGAAAAATGGTAGGGGAGCAGAACTTGACTGGAGAGATTAGCTGCAGAGGCTTATTGTAACCAGGCAGCAAAGGAAAGGGAGGGGTGAGGGAGGAAAGAAACCTTCCCTTCTAGATGAGAGTTTAACTTGCACCTCAGCTCACATCCAAATGATATCAAGCACCTCTCACCCACTGAGCAGAGACAGGGCATCTGTGGCCCTCTAGATGATTAATATGATGCTCTCTCCAGATGTTGTCAGACTTCCAATTTTCATCAATCGACAAGCCAAGTGGTGATGGGAGTTGTAGTCTAACAACAGCTGGAGTCCAGCAACAGCTTTCTCCAACCCATGTAGAGCATTTAACCATCTTTCCTGACTCCTCTCACCACTATCCTGTGAAGATCATTTCTAAGCTTTTCCTTTGGGGATGGGGGTGGGAATCAGAACCGAAACACACAAGTGTCCTATTTATTTTATTGCCCGCCCGCCCTCTCTCCAAGAACTCAAAATCTCTTCTCCCCCCCCCCCAGTCCTCACAACAACCCTGCAGGGGCAGCTTAGGCAGAGAAAGTGGCCATGATCCACAATCATCCAGCGAGCTTCATGGAATGAAAGCCCTGCTCTCCAGTGTCTAAGCACAACTGCTACACCACGCTGGCTCTCGCCATTGGCAGTGGATCTATGGCAGAAGTGGGACTTCCAGGTGTTTTTAGAACCATACAGAGCTATTCGTTCACTGCCCATACATGGCAATTAGCCAGAACCAACCAGCAATTGACTGCAACCACCCAGCCCATAGGGCATCATACATGTCGTCTCCCATCCAGGCACTGACCAGAGCCAGACCCATTTAGCTTCAGCAAGGTGGTGGCCTCATGTACCATCAGACCATACTCTGGTACCACCCACCCACATGCCAGCATAAGCATCTATGCAGACACAGACCTCAGGTCACAATCATGCGCCTGGGCACAAGTCCAGCACTGGTGGGATTTATCTGCAAGTAAACACGCATAGGAGTCAGCTTGCTAGATTCTCACCTAAAGCGAGCCCTCTCTCCGATCCAAACTCTACCCAAGCCCAAGATTACAGCCTAGCTGGTTTTACTGCGTTAATCCGGAGTGAACTCACACCGCCGGGTTCTTGCCCAGCTGCTGACAATCCTTAACGAGGATTATTAGAGGATCTTCAGTTTCCTCCATCAATCGCAGGGGAAAATACTAAACCGACCAAAGACCCTACTCCAGTTGCACGCTGATTAGCCAGGTTCTTAAGGGAGGGCAACTAATTCGCAGTAAGCGAGCGGAGCAGCCCCCTGCCATCCCCGGGCACCAGATCGAGAGCACAAGTTCGCCTTTCAATCCAGCCGAGCGAAAGCTGCGCCGCCCGCACTCTTCACCTCCTTGGCGCGGGGGATCGCGCAGCACAATCCTATTCACGATCCAACGCATCAACACCCTCAAAAAAGTGCGTCCCCAGCTGCGCTAGACGGAGCTTACTCGCGGGGAAGGATCGCGGCCACTTCGGAAACTCCAGGGAGATGGGGACGCGGGGCAAGCCGGGGCGCGTCCAGGCGGAGGAAGGAAAGCGCCTCCGGAGGCGCACCTGAGGTGCCCAGGGGAGACCCCGGCCGACGGGCTGGGCGAAGGCTCGGGCCCCGTCGCCCCGGGTGGAGAGCCGCGCTCTCCTCGCCCTCCGTCCGATCCCTCCCGCCGGACCATCTCACTCACCCAGCAACGCAGCCAATCCCAGCGCCAGCGGCAGAGGCTCCATCGCGCCCGTTCCCCGAGGAGGCGCCCGACGCGCGGCCAGGAGAAAAGCGAGAGCAGCAGCAGCAGCAGGTGCAGGAGCCGGAGCCCGGGAGCTGGGGCGAGGGGGAGGCGGGGAAACCGGAGGGGGGAGGAGCCACTCGAGCGGGGGCGTGTCCGGCAGGTGGGGGAGGGCAGGGGGCGGCGCCCCGGGGGAAAGGGAGGAGCTCCGTCAGGTGCCAAGCGGGCGGAGCGCACAGGTGGAGGTTAGAGACGCCAGAGGCGCGGAAGGGATCCCGGGTTGCAGCTCTTGTTTGGAGGAAGCCGACTGTGATCACCAGCGACGGCTTCTTGTTCCTTTTTGTTTTGAACCCTTCCTGATCGCAGAGGCGGGGGCTAAGCAGGGGCGTTTAAGTTGCAAGGCATCCGCCAGGCAGGTAGAGAACTGGGGGCGATTTGGGATATCGCTGCAACTGGTGATGCTGGCGGATGGCAGCTTGCCCGCTTGACGCCGTCGCTGCCGGTGGAGCCTTGAAGAATCGGGGGGGGGGGGGGCGAAAGAAAAAAGCCTAACGCGATCCTTCCATTCGGACCCACGAAGAAGTCAGCGAGCTGCGTAGATATCTTCGCCAGAATCCCTGACCACTGGTCCTGCTACCTAGGGATCAGGGGTGCCAACTTAAATAAAACATTGGGGGCGGGGGTAGGTAAGCTCCGCCCCGCATAATCATTCACATGGTGAGACACACGCACGCTATTTGAATAGCAATCAAGTTGGGGGGCGCCCCGCTCAAATATTTTATGGGGAGGCAGAAGACCTCCCTCAGCCCCTTGGCTCCTATGTGCATAACCGATCACAAGATGCAGTGCACACACACACCATTTAAATGGCAATGCCCATAAACAGGGGGGGGGGCTCAAAAAATTAATGGGGGGGCAAAGGGACCTCGATCTCTAGGAGTTGGCTCCTATGCTGGAGATGATAGGAGTTGTAGTCCAAATGCAGCTGTAGAGCAAAGTTTGGGAAGACCTGGATTAAGCACAGACCTTGAAAATGCTGGAATTTGTCAGTTTAGTTGATTACGTATTTATTAATTTGTCTTTTGCTTTTCTTCCAAGGAGCTCAGGCTGCTATAGTTAGTTCTCTCCCTCCTCAGGAGAAGGGTGGTGACTCTGCTTGGCATGCAGAAGGCCGCAGGTTCAATCCCCCATGGTATCTCCACGTATGACTGGGAGAGGCTCCTGTCTGAAACCCTGTGAGCCAGGGCAGGCGTTACCAAGCTAGAAGGATTAAAATTCTAACTCAGCATAAGACTGCTTCCTGGGTCGTTTTACCTTCACAACAATGTGAGGTAGGTTTGGTTTAAAGGTAAAGACCTGGGTAAGGCCATCTAGGCCTAAGTCACCCGAGTTTCACAGGCAAAGGGGGATTTCAACCTGGGTCTCCCTAATCCTGACCTGACCCTCTAACCATTGCATCACCTGGAAACCAAGCCTTATGCAAAACAGTTGAGGAGGTTGGGTGTGTTTAGCCTGAAGAAGAGACTGAGATATATGAGAGGTAAAGGTAAATGGACCCCTGACTGTTAGGTCCAGTCGTGGACGACTCTAGGTTGTGGCGCTCATCTCGCTTTATTGGCCGAGAGAGCCGGCGTACGGCTTCCGGGTCATGTGGCCAGCATGACTAAGCTGCTTCTGGTGAACCAGAGCAGTGCAAGGAAACGCCATTTACCTTCCCGCTGGAGTGGTACCTATTTATGTACTTGCCCTTTTGATGTGCTTTTGAACTGCTAGGTTGGCAGAAGCAGGGACAGAGCAGTGGGAGCTCACCCTGTCATGGGGATTCGAACCACCGACCTTCTGATCGGCAAGCCCTAGGCTCTGTGGTTTAACCCATAGCGTCACCCATGTCCCTATGATATGATATGATAGCCATCTTCAAATATCTAAAGGGCTTTCACGTGGAAGATGGAGCAAGCTGGTTTTCTCCTGCTCCGGAGACTAGGAGTCAAATCAATGGCTTCAAGTTACAAGAAAGGAGATTCCAAACTAAATTATCAGGAAGAACTTTCTGGTGGTAAGAACTGTATGACGGTGGTACAAACGCCTTCGGAAGGTGGTGGGCTCTCCTTCCTTGGACTTCTAAAAGCAGGCGTTGGGTGGCCATCTGTCATGTTTGATCAAGCTGAGTGTCCTGCATTGTAGGGAATTGGACCAAAGGACCCTCAGGGGCCCTTCCAATTCTATGGAGGCAGCTTTTTATGCTGACTTTTGGAAATTAGCATGTGCTTGGTACAAACAGGGCCATGGTATATACATCTTCCATATAACTGCCATCTGCCCTCAAGCTTTCCATTTTCTCTTTCTTCACCAGGATGGGGAACCTGTAGCCCTCCAGATGTTGCTGGACTCCCAGTTTCCACCAGCCCCAGCCATCGTACCTACTGATCAGAGATGATGGTAAGTTGTAGTCCAAAAAATTCTGCAGGGAGCATGTTGGCTATCCCTGCTATACACTCAAGGGTGTGTGTGTCTTATATACATAATAATAATAATAATAATAATTAATAATATATTATTTATACCCCGCCCATCTGGCTGGGCTTCCCCAGCCACTCTGGACGGCTTCCAACAAAATATTAAAATACAGTAATGTATCAAACATTAAAAGCTTCCCTAAACAAGGGGAGGCTGTGGTCTTTAGGTTTACCTCTGAGCCTAGGACTTGCCGATCAGAAGGTCGGTGGTTTGAATCCCCGCGACAGGGTGAGCTCCGGTTGCTCTGCCCCAGCTCCTGCCAACCTAGCAGTTCAAAAGCACACCGGTGCAAATAGATAAATAGGTACCGCTGTGACAGGAAGGTAAACAGTGTTTCTGTGCGCTCTGGCTTCTGTCATGGTGATCCGTTGCACCCGAAGCAGTTTAGTCATGCTGGCCACATGACCCAGAAAGCTGTCTGTGGACAAACACCGGCTCCCTCAGCCTGAAAGCGAGATGAGCGCCACAACCCCATAATCACCTTTGACTGGACTTCACCGTCCAGGGGTCCTTTACTTTTTTACCTTAACACTGCATACACCACATAGTTTCTGCTACATTAATTGTGTTCCTCTTTAACAGAGCTGCAGTGTTTTTGGGACTGACTAACATGGATACCTCTCTGGAAACTGGGAACACTCCACAGCATCCTTCTCCAACCTGGTGCCCTCCAGATGTTTTGGATTACAGCTCCCACCAAACCCAACATCTGGAGGTTGCCCTAGATTACACTCCTGCTAGCTTGCAGGAGGCTGCCCTAGATTACACTCAATAGGTGTAAGCCACCTCAGCTGACACACGTATTGTTTGCAGAGTTGCTTTGCGTAGCTGTGTTCTCAGTCTGGCAACTTTCAGTCTAAAATAAGCAGGAAAGTGTCACTCCCTTATTGGAAGCACAAAAACGCTCACACCCCTGACTGCATGGAGTCAAAATGAGCACTGTGCCGTATGGCTGTATACCGTAGTGCTTCTATTCAAAAGTCGATGGCCCTTGAATATTAAGTACACTGAACCTTCGTTTTCCTTTGCAAAATCCACAGGGATTTTCTTATGCTGTGGATACTCTGGAAAGGAGAAGGTATGAGGAAATCTGGACTGTGGAGAGTGTGGGAAGGAAGTGATTTGGAGGTGATTGCCACATGGACAACAGAATTAATGGGAGCAAAATAAGCTTGCTATCCACAACATGGAAGAGTCCCATTTCATACCGAATCAGACCATTGAACCTTTAACTTCACTGTTTATACTGCCTGGAAGCCGGGTCCAAGAGAGGAGTCTTTTGTAGCCCTACCTGGAAATGCCAGGGATTGAATTTGGGACCTTTACCCCCCTAGACTAACATTTGCTGTGCCCAGTGCTATTTTCCTTGAAAGAGAGGTGCCGGAACTCACCATGAAAGCCTCCTTTGTTCTCTTATAATGGCAGTGGCACCCACCTGAGAGGTGCCGGAACTCAGTTCTGGTGAGTGCCTGCTGAAAAAGGCCTTGACAGTGTCTACTCAGTTGTGGCCCCCTTCCCCTGGCATACTCACATTTAGGATGGGTCATCTCCCTGCCACAGTGGAGGAAGAAGATTTAGCCCCGTCAGTCTTTGCGGATGCATTGAATACTCTGCAACCAGTTCATAAAGAGCTTTTACAAGCAAGCATGTTGGCACGATACAGCTGCTGGTAGGGTAGAATGCCATTATCCCCATTTTCCAGATGAGGAACTGAACCTGCTCACAGTTTACCCAAGGATTGGGTTTACGCCTAGTGATTATGTAGTTGAGCAAGAAAAGGAGCCCAGGTCCAAGTCACTTAATGGCCCTAATCCAGCAGGCATGAAGCAATGCTTAGTTATTAGTCTCAATCCTAAATATGCAGAGGAAAGAGAGATGTGTTTTATAAACACTTACTACTTCTGAGCAGGGCCTTGATTCTTGGTTGCCATAAAAGTCCCTTCCCACCAGTTATTTCTCAACAGGCAGGATGTAAAAGGGGCACCCAAATCACACTACTGGGTCACACTTCGTCCTGGGAAATTGTCCTGGCTTGATCGAGGGAGAAATGCTTCCCTAGTCTGTGTATTTAAAAATGCATAACATGGAAAGTTGTGGAATGTTATGCTTGGCATCGGAAGGAATGTTTACATCTGAAACTTGGACCCTGTTGCTCACATGTCAGTCCTTTGTGGCGCAGAAGCATGTGGCCATCTTTCCCTCCAGGTAACTTTTGCGCTGGACACTCCATGTAGGGACCTCTCCATTCAGATTGTTCAGAGATTCCAAGAAAAAAATAAGTGTTGGTGGCCGAGAGAGATGGGGGCAAATTAGGACTTTTAATGTGGCAAACTCTTTACAAGGCTCACTGATCAGGGGGATGGAGCAAAACCCTTCTAAGGAAAGGTCACAGCATTAAGGCTTTTTGTTGGCAGAAAAGGTAGGAGGCAACCTGATCATAGAGTTATAGACTCAGGGTGGAAGATGGGGACAAAGGTTGAATTAGCTGGCTCTGCCTGGCTCTGGCTCCCCCTACTGTTTGGCTCCTTGCCTTCCAGCTTACCAGCCCCCAATGGGGGCCAGCCATCACTGGTACAATCCCTGGAACATTTTGCCACTTGGGGAAGTGGGGGAGAACACAACAGTGGGGAGCACATAACTCTCCAAGTAGCACATAGGTCATATGTAATCTAATGAAGCACTGTTCGTGGGCCAGCCTTTGAATACACTAAGAGAAAATGAACTGAAGCAAGGATTTGATGCTTTATTGTGTTTTTAATATTCTGTTGGGAGCTTCCCAGAGTGGCTGAGTCAACCCAGTCAGATGGGTGACATATAAATAATAAAATTATTGCTGCTATTATATAGGGAACGGGGAAAGCAATTCTGAGCCTAGTTTCTCTCCATGTGGAAAGTGGCCCAGGAGAGATGGCTGACCACTTAATTTAGCAATTTACCTCTAAGTATAATAGATCTGTATCCCTCTCCCTCTGAAATAATTACTAGCTAGTGAAATGAACCTCCAAATGAACACAAGCAATATCCAGTGAATGCCTAATCAGATTTGGTCGGTGGAGTAACAACTTTAACATGTTCTTAAATCAAATCAGGATTTAAGCAAATCTCTAAATATGAACAGATTAGATTTGCTCAGCCCAGCTGCATGTTAATCTATTTTGTCCTCCTGGAGAAACCTATTGCCTGTCATTTTGAACCATCAATGTCAAGAGTCCCCAGAGCTAAAGAGATGAAAACAGTGATGCTGATAAGATCCCTGACCTCATCTCATCACTTCTAGTTCACTGCACACCACGGGTACCTGGGTAGCCTTGTTATATGGAGCCAGACCACTGGTCTACCTAAGCAGAGTATGGTCTGCATCAGGGTCCCAACCTTGGGTCTCCAGCTGGTTTTGGACTACAACTCCCATCATCCCTAGCAGGACCAGTGGTCAGGGATGATGGGTAATGTATTCCAAGATAAGCTGGAGATGCAAGGTTGGGAAACCCTGGTCTATATGGACTGGTAGTGTTTCCCCCCCTGACCTATTTAGAAATGCCAGGGACTGAATCTGAGAATTTCTGCCTGCCCCTTCTCTTTTCCATCCCTATATGAAACTGGGGGCAAAATCCTTCTCAGATGCCCTTCTCCATTCTGCCAGATATTTTGGACTACAACTCCCATCATCCCTAACCACTGGCCAAGCAGACGGCTGGGGCTGGTGGAAAGTGCAGTTTAAAACATCTGGAGGGCACCAGGTTGGGAAGGGCTGTTGGGGGACATGGCCCACTTCTCCCCACAGCAAGACAGTGTCAGTATAGCAATGATCAGGGACAACATCCTTTTTGCTCAGTGTTTGGAAATGAGAAATGTGGGGTGGTGGGGAGGAAGATTCTTCACTCTTTCCAAATAAACTACAGAGCGCTCGAGCCACTTCAAAAAGATTCCAAAACATAAATCAGGGATGAGCAGCCTGTGATGCTTCAGAAGAGGGGGATTTAGGGCAGCACAAGTGGTCCAGGAGTTCTGGGTGAGCATCCGAAGAGGGCGCTGTCTCAGAGCCTGGTAAGCTCTTGTCAGGCTTTGGGACTAACAGAAATAATAAATAATAATAATTTATTTATACCCTGCCCATCTGGCTGGGTTTGCCCAGCCACTCTGGGCGACTCCCAACAGAATATTAAAAACATCAAACATTAAAAACTTCCCTAAACAGGGCTGCCGTCAGATGTCTTCTAAAAGTCAGATATTTGTTTATTTCCTTGACATGTGATGAGAGGGCTTCCCCCAGGGCGGGCGTCACTACCGAGAAGGCCCTCTGCCTGGTTCCCTGTAACCTCACTTCCTGCAGGGAGGGAGCTGCCAGAAGGCCAAGGCATGAGGGGTCTGGCAGGATCCTAGAGTCCTCTTCCCTCTTTTCCAAAGCTGGACAAGCACTTATCATGCTTTGGGAAGAAGGGAGGGCTCTAGGACCCTGCTAGAGCCTTGCACCTTCTTCCCAAGGAGTGATGTGTTGTTTATCCATCTTAAGCTGGTGCTGCAGAGGGCTGCTGGGAGGGCATCAAATGTTGTCCTTGCACAAAGTGGCATATTACCAAGGTCCACCCTTGCCTTCGGATGTTGAACCACTCCCTCCATTTCCCTGTGCCAACACCGCAAATGGATAGGGACAGTGAGAGGTGTAGTCTACCAACATTTGGAGGGCCACAGGCCCCCTATCCCTGATGCAACTCACTGATCCAAAGACGATCAGATAGTTTTATGGTAGATCAATTGTATAACACTTCTCTTATGAACCGTAATACAGAAACTCAGTTATGCAGTGTAGTGGTTAGTGCAGGGGTCAGCAAACTTACCGCACCTCGGGCCAGTGTCTCCAGCGCCGATTGCGCGGTGGGCCGGAGGGTGGGGGAGCACGTGCCCATATGTGTACGGCGCACGCACTATTTCCAGCGCACTTCTGGGCCAGAAGAGCACTGGAAATAGCTTGTGTGCATGTGCACAGGCCTCCTCCGACCTGGATGTGCACCGGAAATAACGCTTGCGCATGCGCTCAATGCTTGCACATGCACACAAGCTATTTCTGGTGCTCCTCTGACCCAGAAGTAGGCAGCCGTGCAGCACAGCGCCGGTAAGAGCGGGCGGCGGCAGTGGGTGGCTGGGTCGCTGCAGGCCAGATAAACGAGTCCCTCAGGCCTTATCCGGAC
The DNA here is from genome assembly GCF_964234715.1 of Podarcis melisellensis. Taxonomy (NCBI): domain Eukaryota; kingdom Metazoa; phylum Chordata; class Lepidosauria; order Squamata; family Lacertidae; genus Podarcis; species Podarcis melisellensis. Next base: position 12,344,661 of record NC_138532.1, on the reverse strand, counting down.
GCGGGCCTTAGTTTGGGGACCCCTGGGTTAGTGTGTCAGACCATGACCTGGCAGACCAGGATGTAGCTCTCCAGCTGTGTAATGCTGCTCCAGATTTTTTTTGGAGGGGGAGATAAAGGTTCTGGAGTGGGCAAGAAAAGATCATGGACCCTGGTTGGGAAGGTGAGCTCTGGTCTCCCTGGTCCTAGTCCAGCACCTGTTTTATCCTCTGCCCATTACTCAGAGAGTTCCCTCTGGTGGGATCTACAGCAAAATGTTGCAGTACAGAGTATACTTGCTCAGGGTTCCCACCAGCCACATCCTGCTGTCTGGACATTCCATTCCACATCCCTCAAGCTTTCTTCCTCCCTGCCAAACTCTGTATTTTGTTCTCATGAAACATGTTCACTAATCAATGGTCAGATTTGAAGTCCCCCCCCCATGCTTTTCTTTTTCTTTTTGTATTTCAGAAACACTGGGATCCAGTTTACTAAGTGAATGCTTCCCTCTTGTTTTTCAGTGACCCTGTTTTGTCTACAGCACTGTCAGTACTCAGCAGCTGAGTTTGTTCTTAGGAGGAGTGAGGAGAGAGAAGGGTAAAGTTCTGCAGACTGAACCATCCCTGTATAACAAAGAAGTTTCATTTTAAAACTACATGACACATAAACCCTCTGCCCCAATTTCTCTCTCCAAGGTACTAACGATAAGCTGCTAGAGGCTTGAGCAAATCGATTTTCTCTTTTCCATTTCCCCTTCTGTTTTCATTTTCAACTTTCTCCCACATATTTGTGTCACAAATATTTGATTCACGCACAGTCTCTCCAACTTCTGGTTTCTTTGTAGCAAGGCTTCCCAAACTTGTCTGGTGGTGGGCAAATTTGGAAATGGGAAAGAAGTGTTTTTTGCAGACATGAGGTGGACCAAATGACTCTCGGGACCGCTTCCAGTTCTTCAATTCTAAAGTTTACATTATCAGCCTCCTTTAAGCCAAGAAGCTGTTGGTCAGGTGGTTTTGGGAATTTAAACAAATCTTTTTGTTATTTTAATTTACAAACAACTGCATCTCCCTAGAGCATGTATTATTAAATTATTATTAAATTTTATTTATACCCCGCCCTCCCCAGCCAAGACCGGGCTCAGGGCGGCTAACATAATAAAAACAATGGATTGAAATACAACTTAAAAACAAGATTAAAATACAACATTAAAATGCAGCCTCATTTCAGTAGGAACTCAAATCAAAAACTTTTGGGGGGATGAAAACGTCAAGTCTTCACCAAGGCCAACTATCCAGACTGGTCCTACGTGGGCCAGAAAAAAAGCCAGGAAGTCCCCAAATAGGAGTTCCATCACAGAAGAAGGAAAAAGGAAGAGGGAAAGCGGATCGATTTGATTCCAGGCCAAAGGCCAGGCGGAACAACTCTGTCTTACAGGCCCTGCGGAAAGAAATCAGATCCTGCAGGGCCCTGGTCTCATGAGACAGAGCGTTCCACCAGCCCGGAGCCAGTGTTGAAAAGGCCCTGGCTCTGGTTGAGGCTAATCTGATTTCCTTAGGGCCCGGGACCTCTAGGGTGTTGCTATATATGGACCTTAAGGTCCTCCGTGGGGCATACCGGGAGAGGCGGTCTGTAGGTACGAGGGTCCTAGGCCGCGAAGGGCTTTAGAGGTCAAAACCAGCACCTTAAATCTGACCCTGTAGGAACAGATGTACCTAAATTTCTGCTGGCCCTTGTCTTACTTCCCAACTGTTAAGTTCACTTGGTGGAGCATGAGACTCTATCTCAGGGTGTTGGGTTCCAGCTCCACTTTGGGGGAAGATTCATGCATTGCAAGGGGTTGAAGTATATGGCCCTTGCGGTCCCTTCTAAGTCTACAATTCTATGATCCTAAGTTAATTCAGCTGCTTGAATGCCTATTCGTGGACTGATAATACCGTATTGGCCTGAATATAAGCCTCACTTTTTTTTTCCAAATTCTGACTGTGAAAAGTTAAAGTGCAGCTTAAATTTGCGACCGTACGAAAATTGGCTTTTACGATTATCGCTGCTGAAACAGACATACGGTAAAATGGAACGGGTGTGCCTGCAGAATTTTAAGGGAGCAGCTTATATTCGGGTATTGCCTTTTTTCCCTCCTCCCCCCCGCTTGAATTTTAAAGGTGTGGCTTATATTAGGGTGCGACTTATATTCAGGCCAATATGGTAGTTTTAACAGAGGGCTGTAACTTGGCAGAACCTTTGCGGTTTTTTACTACATGGCTCCCTCTGCTGACAGAAACAGGAATGATATTCATTCCTGGGGACAACTGGATATTTATAACCTCCTGGGGGATATCTCCAGTTCAAAAGTGTTTTTTTTAATGTTAAGGTGATAGCACTGCTGGTCTTGAGAAAGCCCACCCTGTGTCTAGAGGTTCTGAAAACTGCTTCCACGTCAGAAATAGGCCTTTTGGGTTTGTGCTTCTATCACCATCTCGAGTAAGTTTAGACACTCTTGAAGGACAAAGATTATGTGGACCTTTTCCAACCAGGCTTCAGATCCAAGTTTGGTACAAAGCCAGTCTCTGTTGTTCTTGTGGATGACCTTTAGCGGGACAGCAAAAAGGGGGAAGGCAATCCCAGTGCTCTTTCTCGGCCTCTCATCTGCTTTCGATACCATCAAACATGGTTTTTCCTCTGGGTTAAATGAATGAGTTGGGGGTGGGGGTGTACTATCTTGCATCAATTTTACACTTACTTGCAGGGTCAACCTTCTCTGTCCGCTAGCACAAGGGCCCTTGCGTCTTATACATGGGGACGTCTTATACACAGAAAAGTACGGTAGGTAGGAATAAAACACTGGGTTTTATCCATGTGACACTCCAACAGGAAACTTACCCCCAAAATCAATTTCTCCAGTCTGTTGGGTAGAGAAATAAAGCAGGAAGACAAGAGTTGTGATTTCATTCACAGGTAAGGAAGCAATGTGCCTCTTTCCAGGTCTGGAGTGTTCAGGTATCCTATACCTCAGTAATGGAGAATGTCTTCCTATTAAAGAGAGGTGATGTACCAGGTGCCAATACAACTCAGAAGAGAACTATGATTGGAAATTCTGGCTATGTACAGCCCCAGAAAAGTGCAAGATTTCATGCTCCATGCTGATCCCACTCACTGCTGATACTAGAAAAATGTTGTATGTCTACATGTGCTTTTTAAAAGCGGTATTAGTAGAGACATCACCTTACCAACAAAGGTCCGTATAGTAAAAGCTATGGTTTTCCCAGTAGCGATGTATGGAAGTGAGAGCTGGACTTGATGCTTTTGAATTATGGTGCTGGAGGAGACTCTTGAGAGTCCCAAGGACTGCAAGAAGATCAAACCTATCCATTCTTAAGGAAATCAGCCCCGAGTGCTCACTGGAAGGACAGATCCTGAAGCTGAGCCTCCAATACTTTGGCCACCTCATGAGAAGAGAAGACTCTCTGGAAAAGACCCTGATGTTGGGAAAGATGGAGGGCCCAAGGAGAAGGGGAAGACAGAGGACGAGATGGTGGGACAGTGTTCTTGAAGCTACGAACATGAGTCTGACCAAACTGCGGGAGGCAGTGGAAGACAGGAGTGCCTGGCGTGCTCTGGTCCATGGGGTCACGAAAAGTTGGGCACGACTAAACAACAACAACATCATCATAATACCAACCGGTTCTTGCATCTCTGTTAGAAGTTACCACAAATTTCCACAGACCCGTAATTCAAGAATAAAGGGCAATTCTGAACCAAGCTCTAGTGCTTTGTTAACTTACAAGTTCAGTTTGTATTTAGAAACACAGTGATAGTACCTTGAACCCACAGACATCCTACCAAAGGTATTTACATCCTTACCTTCTGAAAGTACAGGCATTCTTGCTTTATGTCAGGTGTGAGGGATGATGGAGCATAAATAACTGTGAAGATCATTTCTATGTCCAGGGAGACACCACCGAGTAAGAAACACATTTCTGAAAACTCACATGTTTGTTTGTTTTTATTTGGACTGACACATTCATTGTATGCCACAACTTCCACTGATCAATGAGGTTTTTTAAAAAAAGAACTTTTAAAAAGCCGGACCTTGCCAGCAGCGTAATGGGGCTTATATAGTCACATTTTGATGAGGCATTAAAAAGGCTTACTCCCCTGGTCCATAACTTTCCCCTCCCCACCTCCCACCCCCTTCTCACAGCTTTGATTGTATTTGATAAAAGCATGGTATGGCAAAATGCATCCCAGCAGTTGAGCTACTTTCACTGCCACATAAAGAGGCGAACTAAATTTGTTTAAAAATGCCAGGGATTACTTTAATGTAAAAAAATAAAATAAAATAACCAAAACAAAACAAAAAAGTTGATATGGCAACACTACTAGTAAAGTGGGATACATCACAGAAACAGAAGTTTTTGCAGGCAACACTGGTTGGAAATAGTAAAAAACACTTGATGGGTGAAAAAAGTGAAATGCTAAATTATATACAAGAGGAGCAAAGGGTGGCACTGAAAAACAGTCTCAAGTGACTCCAAGTTTAAACTTGCCATTATCTATTGCTTATTTATTACATAACTGTAATAACACTTATAGAGACAAGATGTGTAAAAATGAGACATTGTGGAAAACAGCTTTTTCATATGAAACGCAAAGTGTACGTTTGTCCAACGTGGAATGTACCAACAGTCATTGTATTTACAGGCTCCCTTTCAGAGTCTTCTCTTTACAAAACCAGCCCAAGGCAAGTAAGCTGTATATTTTACTGACTTGGGATACGCAGTTTGTAAAATCATTCGCAAGTGTCTTTTTTTGTTCAAGTTCATTCAGGAAGGCTTATTTCGCCCAGTCCTGTACTGCAAGATTCCGTAAGATGCCACAGAAGAGTCAAACCTGCAATCCTTATGAAGGACGAAATTCAGTTGTTAAATTTCAAGGGGTATCCAATGGCTTTTTCCAGACACTCTACCAAAGAACCAGCAGAAAGGAAGTCCCTCTCTACTTCTACAAATTTGATGTAGATGGACTTGGGAGAAATTCCCGGGTCTACAATACAGTTTTGAGATAAAAAGCCATTGATTCCAACCCACTCTTTGCTGAAGGTTTTGGTGTTTGCTTGAAAATGTAAGAACAAGCACTGCTGAAGAGTTCTGACCTCGGCAATACCAAGGTAACAATATATTATTCGGGTGGATTCCATCTCGACTTTGAGCGACGCTTGTGACAGGGGCATATCTGCTTCCCCCAGTGTCTCATTTTCAGGGTCTTGGCTGACGCCCTCATGATCAGGAGACTGTAGTTTCTCGTGACAATCTTCATAACCAATGGCATACAGACCAGGGCTCTTAGGAATACCCCCAGGTAATAAATACTGCACAATATTTCCACCTGTTGGCTTAGAGTGAGCAATAGGAATCCAGTCAATCTCCATGTGAAGCTCTAGGCACCTGGCTTCGCTAATAGTGATCTCTAGGAATTTGTAGTAAACGTTCTTCCAGTTCATTTTCTGTACCCTGGTCATTATGATCCTGCCCTCTGGTTTCTCCGAGTTGAAATATTCCCGGAGCCGCTTGCCAAGGGGGACTTGGGAACTAATCTCCGCGTAGTGGTAGCGGATATCCTCCTTCCACCGTGTGTTGTAGCCAATGCCAAAAATGGCCAGTTTGTTAGAAAGGTGCAGCCTAGAGAAGTCTGTCCAGCTCTGAAATAATTCCCATTTTAACTGGACGGATTCCAAGATCTGTACAATATTCTGCATCATATCTCGCTTCCTTAAAAAGAAAGAAAAAAACAAAGTGTAAGGTTTAAGGCAGGCAATCAAGGGGTTTAGAATAAGGTTACCAGACGTCCCCATTTTCCAGGGACAGTCCCTGGATTTACAAATCAGTCCCCATACAAAATCCATTGAAGTTGAAAAGTGTCCCTGGATTCATTAGGGAAAAAATCTGGTAACCTTAGTTTAGAAGAGCACAAGAGGTATAAGTTTTAAACACCAACTTTCATATGCAAGAACATGGGTAGGCAAACTAAGGCCCGGGGGCCGGATCCGACCCTATTGCCTTCTAAATCCGGCCCATGGACGGTCTGGGAATCAGCATGTTTTTATATGAGTAGAATGCGTCCTTTTATTTAAAATGCATCTCTGGGTTATTTGTGGGGCCTGCCTGGTGTTTTTACATGAGTAGAATGTGTGCTTTTATTTAAAATGCATCTCTGGGTTATTTGTGGGGCATAGGAATTCATTCTTCTTCTTTTTTCAAAATATAGTCCGGCCCCCCCACAAGGTCTGAGGGACAGTGGACCAGCCCCCTGCTGAAAAGGTTTGCTGGCCCCTGTGCAAGAACATCTGGCACTGTAAACACATATAGTAGCTACAGAAATTAATGTTGCCCTGGATCTTTTTGAATATAATTTCATATAACTAACCTGACCGGCTTGCTCCAAAGGCATTTTCTGGTCAGTAAAGCTTATACACTGTGGAGAACTGTGGTGGTGCCTTAATCACCACAATAATTCTAAATGCCCATTTAAATTGGTCCTACTGTTATCTAGAATAATTCAAAGATAGCTCAGAGGCAGGGCATGCAGAAAGTCCCAGGTTTGATCTCTAGATAGCTCAGTTGGTAGAGCCTGAGACTCTTCTCATGGTCATGGGTTGGAGTCCCACATAGTGATCTAACATCTTTCCAAAAGTTTGTTACAAGTACAATTATCTTGGCTTATTCAGCAGCTTAACCTGTCTTTGCCAAATTATTTCAAAGGTGTACTGAGACCTAACTAGTAGTTACCCTCTTTGGTGTGGGGACACATCTAACTGGTGTACTGCCAATTTAAATGGCTGTGCGCTGCCTGATAAACCCACCCATATGAAGACTACTATGTCTGGCAAGCATTCCAGGACATGAAAACAGGAATTTCCAAGTAGCTGCATTCAACACAGTCAACGCACAATGACACAATCCTACAAACTGCCACTTAGATAATAAAGGAGGTCCGGAGTCACCCTGGAAAAACAGGATTGCACATGTCATCTTCCTAGGGAACAGGCAGATTTTGGAAGCCAGGACTGTGCACAACACAAAAATATGCTCCTTTCATAATCTCTTTTTAATATTTCCAAAAGACTATTCCTTCCAAGCAAGACTTTGCAGTAGTGTGGGTTACTAGCCTTGTATTAACTGCCCTGGCCGCCAGTTTATTTCCAGGTGCAATTCAAGTGCTGGCTATTACCTTTAATGGATGAGACCAGAATACCTAAAGGATCTTCTCTTATTGTACAATCCTGCCTGCCCAATGAAGTTATCTGGATAATCCTGCTTGTGTGTCGCTTTCCCATTTGAAGGGCTATTGCTGCGACTACATGAAACCTCTCCCAGTTGTAAGCACTCAGCTTTCAAAAATTCCCTGCCTCAGAAGATACGATTGGCCCAAATTACATTCTATTTCTACCCGAATGGATTTTGCGTGTCAGAGAGAGAGAGAGGGGTGGGGGTGTGCAACAGAGAAAGAGAGAAATCAGGCCTTTAACCTGGATGATAGTCGATTCTGCTGCTTCCCTCCTTCTGTCAAATTTTATCTGTAGCATGTTTGTTTTTATTCTAATAAAAGGTATAATAGCTTGCAGGATCAGGCCAATGGCCCATCCAGTATCGTGTTCTCACAGTTACCAACCAAATAACTGTTATAACTTTATTTTTAATGTGGGTTAGCTACTTTGAGTGGCTCAAATTTTGAACTGGACAGGATAAGAGTATCATTGGCAAACAAGTAATTTGGTGAATGTCAACTTGACTCTCCATCATCTACCTGAACTTGAGAAATAAAATGGGGTGGGAAATAAAAATTTAAAATAAGAACATTACATAGACCAGTGTCTGGATTTCAGTGGGCAATATACACACGGCTGATGGCTGTATGTGTTACAGAGGTTAAAGACCCATTTTATATGAACGAGTTCTGAACAGAGAAAGCTTGAAGAACTTTATAGTTATTGTCTGAAGTTTTAGATGCCCTCATTCTAAAACCAACTACTGTCAGAGATTCCCAGGTAGGACACTCATAAATTACTCACTGGGATTCTTCAGAAGATTCCTGTTTTATCTTCAATGATTTCTTCATAGCAGGCATTTCATCTGAAAGATTGGGTTACAAATAATTGTTGAAAACAAAAACTTGCTACTTTTTAAATTTAAACGTCCTGACGTATATTTAAATAGCACTTAAAAGTGCAATAAAAGTTAGATTTATTCAGCATTATGTACAGATTAGAGAATCACACTCTTAAGAATAATACCAAGAACCAAGCCAGAAAGTCACTTTATTGAATATTTACATAAGGCAATTCTGCCCTGCTTATATTTGAAGATTGCATACAACAAACCTTTGCATCTGATTTAGATTTCCTGTGTACCACCAATTCTTATTTCAAGTAACAAACAGAAAAAAACATTTCTGTAAAAACACCCACGTGCATCCATAACTATAAGGAAAATAACAATCAGCAAAACATAGGGAAACTTGCAATATCTAAATGCACTGTTTGAAACTCTCAAATGCTGCAGCTTTTGTTTCTCATGTGTGAGCTATTTTCTAGAAACGGGGGTGGGTGAGTGTTCTTGAGAGCTTGTGGGTGCAGTGGCCAGTAGGGAAGCAAATGTTAAGCTAGGCTTCCTTAAACTCAGCCCTTCAGATGTTTTTGGCCTACAACTCCCATGATCCCTAGCTAGCAGGAACAGTGGTCAGGGATGATGGGAATTGTAGTCTCAAAACATCTGGAGGGCCGAGTTTGAGGAAGCCTGTGTTAAGCCTACACAGGCAGAGAGAGGGAGACAGAATGAACCAAACTGGCCAAAGAAGTACAGCGGTCCTCCTCTGTGCATTCCATTTTCCTTATTTATAATGAGAAGATTTAAACCTCTTCATCAAGATACACAATGGCAACAAGCAGCATAAATGGCGGCAGCAGAATTATAGTTATGACGAAGACTAGTATTTCATACCTAACTCTTGGTCTCCTGACTGGTAGCAGTGAAGGTCCTGACTGTGGTTCCCCCATTCGTCCTGCGAATATTCCTCCATAGTGCTGCCGTCTGACTCCAACTCTTGGTATAGGCCACTGCTATTGATAAGCACAGGCTGGCAGGGTTGAGAGTCCCATCCTCCTTGACCAAACACCTGCTCCAGCTGTTCAAAGGTGTAACTGCTTTTCCTTTTCCCAACGCCGTGCTCTTTTACCCGGCTGTAGCACCTGCGAAGAGTCTGAAAGACAGAAGGCACCTGGTCAGTGTAAACTAGCTTACCAAGACTTCTAAATAAGCTACAGAATGTTATTTAATCTCTAACTTTGGCTGAGCAAAGCTCTACCATATATATTTTACTATTTTTAACCAAAACAGGATGCTACCAAGTAGCTTTAAAGCCAGGTTGAACTCTTGCAGCCATTTAAAGTTTCCAGCATACAGCACTTTCATTTGTATATTTGCCTCAAGAGCACAGCGCATCTAAGTGATCATCGTTTTAAGACATCAGTTTTTACTGGTTCTTGTCTACTACCAAGGGCTTTCCCTTCTTAGCCCCCAAACTTGCTGTATTATGCAGAACTAAATCCCAGTAAGATACCAACAAGCCCATAAGATGTACACCTTTACAAAGGGAGGAGAAAGAACAGCTACTGTTGTGCCCATAGTTTGGAGAAGATTAAGGGAAGGGAGAGAGAAAGAGAGAGAAACAGGAGTCACCAAAAGCAGACAGTTGGATCATCCCTTACTCCAAAAAGAAAACATTTAAGAAGTTTTAAAAAAATGTTGGCCTAAACTCTTTAGCTAGTAAAATATATTACTTACATATTTTGCATCCTTACTAACTCACTCTGTCTCTTGGGAAGCTGCTGAAATTTAAAAGAGGTGAAATCAATAATACTCTGAACTCCCATGCTCAAATATCATAACACACAGTACTACGATGGTCAGGTCTAATAATAAAGCATTAAACCCAACAGTCTGCCCTAGATTCTGAAGCATCTTATACACCAAGCTTCACTCAGGTTTTGGCCTCTTTCATTCTTACACTTTGGCTGCAAGCAATATGCATTACACAGCAGCAGCAAGCATAAAACTTTACAAATACTGTACTTCCTTATTTCCAACTGCATACAACACCTGTTCTTTGGAAAACCTTAAATCTGTACCTATTAACATAGTCTGATGTAAAGAGCGGGCTATAGGCAGAAAACTGACCACACACACCGCATCACAGGGCACCCTGTTTGCAAGAGCAAGTATGCTCCATTGACAGAAATAATAAAATAGGAAGGGCAAAAGCTGTAAGGATTTGAAGAAATTCAGTAACTCAAGCACCATAATACACTCTTGTCTCTCAACCACTTTGGATTTTTATTCTTATAAAGTGTAACTTTGCCAGCTTCTCCTATCGCCTCAGTGACAATGCTGATGCTCATTTCTTAATCATGCAGAGAAGAGTTAATCAGTGCCCTAATGCATATTTGGAATCCCAGGAGCTGAAATCATGTTATTTTGCTGCTTAAGGCAGGGCAGCAAATTGCGCTCCAGCTCCCATCTCAAGGGATAGAGTACCCAAGGACACTCAATATAGAAAATCCCACAAGCACCTCCTCCTCCTCCTCGGAAGTAAAAATGCAACTAACAATATATTGCCCTTTGATGACACACAAAATGAGCTGCTTAACACACCATACTGGTCCTAAGAATGGTAAGTTTCATAATTCCAGTTACAGATAGGTAGCCGTGTTGGTCTGCCATAGTCAAAACAAAACAAAAAATCCCTTCCAGTACCACCTTAAAGACCAACTAAGTTAGTTCTTGGTATGAGCTTTCATGTGCACGCACACTTCTTCAGATACATAATGTTTCATAATGTTAGTTAATTTCATACTGCTAACTTTGGAGATGTGAAGACAGGGAGAAAAAGACAGGGAGAACATTTTCTCTTTCTTTTAGAAAGGAAAAAGGCTAAATATATTTGAAGTGTTTCTAGCCTTCTGTAGGGAACATGTTTAGTGATTGTGCACACTTTTCTGATATTTCCCAGCAAGTTTCACAATCCGCTTACAGGTGTGGGGGAATTCTTTCAATACTTAATCCCACTGGGAAGTCAACAGAGCTAAACCCACCAAAATCCCTATACTGTTGCTTAATTGTGTGACAATGAGTTGATTCTCTAGCTAAGCAGCAGAGTATTACAGGAGACACTAATACGAGTTCATTAGAGATAATAAACACTTTTATTAAATGGCAAGCTAAAACAAACAGTTCATCTAGCACAATTAGCCAAGAAGTTTTAATATGATCTACTGAGGTCTTTTGGGAGTCCTAGCATTCACAAACACTACTTCAAATATTTGGGGCTCAATTTAGCATTTCCAGGTATTTTCTCACTGCTTGTTTCAATACCAACAAAGAATCCTGACTAGCAGCAATCCTACTGAGCATTCAGAACTATTTTAATACAGCCTACCTGCTAGAATCCAGGGAAACAGGTATACTGCTGGTGAGCGCACCATGTGAGCACAAAAGCAAAAGTCAGAATTAAGTGCCCCCCAGCTTATTCTACCCTTTCCCACCTCCTACCCTACCCAACCCAACTAGGTGTTCCACCTTCAAAATCGATTCACCTAGTCCTAGACAAAAGCACAAATAGAAAGTTGCAACTCATTTGAGCAACCATGTTTGATGCCAGTTTGGTTCAGTTCAATTCCTAATAGAATATTCATGTGATCTTTTGCTTCCTCAGAAATAATTACCAGTCCTAGAAAGTGAATCTGCATATGCTCTGCAAGGCAGACCAAAATGAAATCACATGTCCTGAAACACTCTTGCTGTATGCAGACAAGCCCAGAGTACCCAATTTGTGTACCCCAGTAACTACTAGTTCCTTTGAAAATTAATCCCTTTCATTATTCCGGGCAAAAGGAGGAAAGTTATATCCAGAAAGACAAATGATGATAATAAATCAGGTATTAGATAAGGAGATTAACTTAGCAAACCGTTATATAAAGTAGCTAAGCAGTGTATTTTCATATTACAGACGTTTCAAAGGCTCATCGAAGAAGTTGCCCAAGATCTAGATTAATGCTGCTCACTCATTACATAGCTAAATAGGTAACAGCGGTCCAATATATACGGTACTTCATGATTCCAGTAGATGCTGCTTTATTCAAAAGGAGCAAGATGATCAAATTAAGGACAAACTTGTTTTCCCTTCCAGTGTAGCCCAGGCCAGTAAATTTCTGCTACAAGTTATGAAGCATGTTGCTTGATTTAAACATATTTTGACTTTCGAGAATGAAAGTGATCAAGAGCTTTTAATGAAAAGTTGAACCTTATTATTCATCCAAGCTCATCCATCTTTAGCTCCTTTCAATAGTGTCATGCCATTTGCTATTTTTTAAAAAAGAGTTCTTTAGAATTTTAAAGTCCTGCCTTTCCCATATATTTATACAGTACATGCATGCTAATCCTTTCTTTTTCTTTCTTTTTCTTTTTAAAAAGAAATGTCAGCTCATTAACTGCTGACTTGCTCTGCAACATCAATTTGTTTCTGTAGAACTTTTTAGCACTTTCTTTATGAAAAGCAGAGGCATAAATGTACCATGTAAAACCATTTCACTGACCTAACTCATTAGCTTTCTATGTCTTTCATTAAAAAATGAAGCATTGATCACCAGAAACTTAGAACTTTTCAGTTGCATTATAATTATTTCGAATCTGCATACATTAGGAATAGTTTAATAGCCCCATTTGATGCTCTTGTTGAAATTGTTTAGAACAGTTGGGTGCCATCTCAAACAATGGCTGAAGATCTACTCAACAAAGCCTGTAGACAGACACCGATCTGCAGTGCAATCCTATGCATGTCTTCTCAGAAGTAAGTTTCATCAAGTACAATAGTATTTATACTCAGATAAGTGCTTTTGTCCATCGAGTTTTCTTGGCAGGGATACTGGAGTGGCTTGCTGGTTCCTGCTCCAGATTTGGTCAAAACTCTCCACTATGACCTGTCCGTCTTGGGTGGCCCTGCACGGCATAGCAACAAGGCAGATAGTGACAGCAGTTCACTGCAAATAGTGACAGCAGTCACAAAATTAAAAGATGCCTGCTTCTTGGGAGAAAAGCAATGACAAACCCAGACAGCATCTTAAAAAACAGACATCACGTTGCCGACAAAGGTCCGTATAGTTAAACTATGGTTTTCCCCGTAGTGATGTATGGAAGTGAGAGATGGACCATAAACAAGGCTGATCGCCAAAGAATTGATGCTTTTGAATTATGGTGCTGGAAGAGACTCTTGAGAGTCCCATGGACTGCAATAAGATCAAACCTATCCATTCTTAAGGAAATCAGCCCTAAGTGCTCCTTGGAAGGACAGATCATGAAGCTGAGGGTCCAATACTTTGGCCACCTCATGAGAAGAGAAGACTCCCTGGAAAAGACCCTGATGTTGGGAAAGATGGAGGGCACAAGGAGAAGGGGACGACAGAGGATGAGATGGTTGGACAGTGTTTTCGAAGCTACGAATGTGAGTTTGACCAAACTGCGGGAGGCAGTGGAAGACAGGAGTGCCTGGCGTGTTCTGGTCCATGGGGTCACAAAGAGTCGGACACGACTAAATGAAAACAACAACAACAACAACAAGTGCTTTTAGGACTGCAGTCTTAAAACTCATAATAGACAAGTAAAAGGAAGCATAACTGCTCATATATAAGTACAGTGGTGCCTCGCAAGACGAAATTAATTCGTTCCGCAAGTCTCTTCGTCTTGCGAGTTTTTCGTCTTGCGATGCACGGTTTTCCATAGGAATGCATTGAAAATCAATTAATGCGTTCCTATGGAAAAAGCCTTCCCCCGACCTCTTCTGGCGGGCGGCATTTTAAAATCGCCCGGGACAGCGGAGGACTTCTCCGCTGTCCGGGGCGATTTAAAAGCCCCTGGGAAGGCAGGCAGGGGGGACAAAGGCTTTCCCGCCCGGCCGCCCGGCTTCGGGACATCGTTCCGATGCCGGGCGGCTGGGGGAGGCTTTCCTGCCCCACCGCCCGGCATCGGGACGATGCCCCGATGCCGGGCGGCTGGGGGAGGCGTTCCTGCCCCACCGCCCGGCATCGGGACGATGCCCCGATGCCGGGCGGCTGGGGGAGGCGTTCCTGCCCCACCGCCCGGCATCGGGACGATGCCCCGAAGCCGGGCGGGGGGGGGAGGCTTTCCCGCCCGGCCGCCCGGCTTCGGGACATCGTTCCGATGCCGGGCGGCTGGGGGAGGCTTTCCTGCCCCACCGCCCGGCATCGGGACGATGCCCCGAAGCCGGGCGGCTGGGGGAGGCGTTCCTGCCCCACCGCCCGGCATCGGGATGATGCCCCGAAGCCGGGCGGGGGGGGGAGGCTTTCCCGCCCGGCCGCCCGGCTTCGGGACATCGTTCCGATGCCGGGCGGCTGGGGGAGGCTTTCCTGCCCCACCGCCCGGCATCGGGACGATGCCCCGAAGCCGGGCGGCTGGGGGAGGCGTTCCTGCCCCACCGCCCGGCATCGGGACGATGCCCCGAAGCCGGGCGGCTGGGGGAGGCTTTCCTGCCCCACCGCCCGGCATCGGGACGATGCCCCGAAGCCGGGCGGGGGGGGAGGCTTTCCCGCCCGGCCGCCCGGCTTCGGGACATCGTTCCGATGCCGGGCGGCTGGGGGAGGCTTTCCTGCCCCACCGCCCGGCATCGGGACGATGCCCCGAAGCCGGGCGGCTGGGGGAGGCGTTCCTGCCCCACCGCCCGGCATCGGGACGATGCCCCGATGCCGGGCGGCTGGGGGAGGCGTTCCTGCCCCACCGCCCGGCATCGGGACGATGCCCCGAAGCCGGGCGGGGGGGGGAGGCTTTCCCGCCCGGCCGCCCGGCTTCGGGACATCGTTCCGATGCCGGGCGGCTGGGGGAGGCTTTCCTGCCCCACCGCCCGGCATCGGGACGATGCCCCGAAGCCGGGCGGCTGGGGGAGGCGTTCCTGCCCCACCGCCCGGCATCGGGATGATGCCCCGAAGCCGGGCGGGGGGGGAGGCTTTCCCTCCCGGCCGCCCGGCTTCGGGACATCGTTCCGATGCTGGGCGGCTGGGGGAGGCTTTCCTGCCCCACCGCCCGGCATCGGGACGATGCCCCGAAGCCGGGCGGCTGGGGGAGGCGTTCCTGCCCCACCGCCCGGCATCGGGACGATGCCCCGAAGCCGGGCGGCTGGGGGAGGCGTTCCTGCCCCACCGCCCGGCATCGGGATGATGCCCCGAAGCCGGGCGGGGGGGGAGGCTTCAAAAGCCGTCCGGGGGCTTTTAAATCGCCCCGGACAGTCCCGGGGCGATTTAAAAGCCCCCGGTTAGGCAGGCAGGGGGGGCAAAAGTCTTTGCCCCCCCTGCCTGCCTTCAAAAGCCGTCCGGGATAGCGGGAAGCGCTTCCCTGCTATCCCGGACCGCTTTTAAAATGCTGGCGGTGGGGAGCAAAGCCTTTCGCCCCCGCCAGCCTTCCTGGACCTCTTCTGAAGTCCGGAGGGGGGGGAAGGCTTTGCTCCCCACCGCCAGCATTTAAAAAAAGGTCCCCGAGATTTCCCTATGGGCTTTCGTCTTGCGATGCAAGCCCATAGGGAAAATCGTCTAGCGAAGCGTCGCAAAAACCGAAAAACCCTTTCGTCTTGCGGGTTTTTCGTCTTGCGAGGCATTCGTCTAGCGGGGCACCACTGTAGAATCTTCTGAATTTCTCTCCTTTGTTAAAAAACATATAGCTCAGTTGGTAGAGCATGAGACTCTTAATCTCAGGATTGTGGGTTCAAGCTCCAAGTTGGGCAAACGTTTCCTGCATTGCAGGGGGTTGAACTAGATGACCTTCATGGTTCCTTCCAACTCTACAATCTTCTGTAAGATTGTATGACCCTTGTGTTAAGCAAGTATAAGCAAGTATACATTCATACATAATGGGCTTTAAATTATATTGACAACTGGGCAAGGTATTTGGAGAGAGAGAGAGAGAGAGACAGAGAGAGAGAATTATTTTATTTTTTTTAGTGGAAGCTGTATAATGCTGTTTAATTACTTTAAGGAAATTTAATTACTTTATCCAATGCTTTCCACAATGTAGATTGCAAGCAAGCTGGCTAAGGCAGCTGGTCACTCAAGTTCTTCAACTATAGTGGGTACCAGTGATACAACAAATCAAACATAAGTCCCTTCCCTAGAGAACACAGCTTCCAGCTGGCATTATTGGGCCTGCATCAATGTGGCAACTGGTATCAAAAACACGAAAAAGAACTTTTAATTTCATCTGAATCAAACTAAGCAATCCTGTTTTGGATTAGTCAATATCGTATCAATATAGCATGCAAGTAAAACAGTATAAAAATATAGTAGGATTAGGCCACCCGCCAAAATATATGTGACCTTCTCCAACCCACCCTGGCTAAAGTTACAAAGGTGCAAAATGAATGCCAGCATCAACAATTGCTCACACGTAATGGTTATACTCTGGTTATACACGTAATGGATGTTTACTCTGTCATTTAATTCCTACGACCATTTTAATCCTTTATGGTTCTGTCCTACAACTTGCTATAATTGGTCTGAATAAACACTTATTCTGAAAGTACTTCCTCCTTGCAGGGCATACCTTGCGTGGGGCTACCTTTGAAGGTGACCCGGAAACTGCAATTAATCCAGAATGCGGCAGCTAGACTGGTGACTGGGAGTGGCCGCTGGGACCACATAACACCGGTTCTGAGAGATCTGCACTGGCTCCCAGGACGTTTCCGAGCACGATTCAAAGTGTTGGTGCTGACCTTTAAAGCCCTAAACGGCCTCGGTCCTGTATACCTGAAGGAGCGTCTCCACCCCCATCGTTCAGCCCGGACACTGAGATCCAGCGCCGAGGGCCTTCTGGCGGTTCCCTCATTGCGAGAAGTGAGGCTACAGGGAACCAGACAGAGGGCCTTCTCGGTAGTGGCGCCCTCCCCTTTAGATGTCAAAGAGATAAAGAATTACCTGACATTCAGAAGACATCTTAAGGCAGCCCTGTTCAGGGAAGTTTTTAATATGTAATGCTGTACTGCTTTTAACACTGATTGGGAGCCGCCCAGAGTGGCTGGGGAAACTCAGCCAGATGGGCGGGGTATAAATAATAAATTATATTATTATTATTATTATTATTATTATTATTATTATTATTATTATTATAACTGCTTAACCAGCTTTGCACGTTTACCACATGCACTACTTACTGGCTTTAAACAATTTCTGACTCTTGCATGAGAGTAGCCCACTTATAGGAATCTTGTGCTTAAAATAATCATGTAAGTTCTTAAGGGCAGGCTGTCTAGAGGATGCTCCAACACGAAATTAAAGTGCTTGGGACTAGGCTACCCAACAGATTGCTTTCTTCCATATGTATCTATCAAAACCTTAAGATCCCCTACAGAGGCCCTGCTCTGGGTGCCCCCATCAAATGAAGTGATGTAGGTAACCACCTGGAAAATTGCCTTTTCAGTAACAGCATCCTACTCATGGAGTAACCTTCCTCAGAGAGGCCCACTCAGCTTCATCTTTATGGTCTTTTGGGTGCTAGGTTAAGACCTTTCTGCTCATCCAGGCTTTTAAATAACTTAGTCTGGGGTTGCTGTTTCTCTACCCCCTTTTTAAAAATGTATTTAACATTGAGGGCACCCAGTATGGAGAGGTCTATTGTCTCTACATAGTTTTTGGATTTGGTGTATATTATATTCTTCGTATTTATTTGTATATTATTCTTGCATTTTTTGTCACTTTTTCACAAAAAGTAACCCAAAGTGACTTACAGAATTATACAAATGTTAATACAAAATTTAAAAAATCGAAGACCAAAAACAAAACCTTGAAATATATTTAAAAAAGCAGTTCTAATGGTTTAGTAGGTCCATTTTCACTGTTTTCTATTCATTTACTGTAAGGCATCTAGAAAGATTTCCGCATGAACCACTTGAAAATTGCTTACTGGTTTTCCTGCCTGTTATAGCAAATGTAATGCACTGTGCTAGCTGCTGTATGATTTTTAATTATATTTTCAGACACGCTTGCAACTACTGGTAGTCTGGAATAGTTTGGGAATCCTTGACCTAGACATCTTTGTGTTATGGGGCAACATACAACTGTCATAAAGATTAATACTTGTCTGATAAAGGTGACAGCTCTGTACCCACAGAACAGTTGCATTGCCTGTACAAAAGGCTGTGGGTTGGTGGGTGGATGACGAAACAGCCCAAATATAGCATCCCAGGATATGTGCTGCTGCTACTGCTCCTGTATCACTTCCACTATCACACAGGTGGTTTTCACTAACAAAGCTGACAGCACCAGAGGGAAGCAGGCACTGGGTTTTATCCAGTCATGCCCTCTCCTTATCCTAGTATTAATATCAACACTTTAAAATTAAAGGAAACTTATCTTCAGCAGCACTGACTCCAAATAAGCAAAATACAAGTTAAGTTAGTTAAAATGGCATCCTCTTCAATATTAGTCAGAGTGAAGAAGAAAATAAGAAAACTTGGGAATATGAGCAAATTTAGCTTGCCATTATACTAATTCCTGCTACCTTTCCCACCTAATAAGAAAAACTATTAACTGAACCAACAAAATTTAACTCCAGTCACTAACAAATTTCATTATTCAGAACCATTTATTCTCACACTGAAAAATAAGGGAAAAGACATGCTTCTTATGCTGGTTAACTCTGATTTGTCAGATACCACATTCCCAGAGAAGACAACCACTAAACTAGGAATCTAGTCTCCTGTTTTAGCTCACACTAAATCTTTAGCTCACACCTCTGGCTTTTGTCTTTCTAATACAGTTGAGGGATGGGGGCCTTTGTTACCTTAAGGACCCACACTTAGGAGGACTTTACCAAAAAACCTGTCTAGCTATTCTAGCAATTGGATCCTTGTTGGATTCAAGAATTAGAAAGGACTCGGGCACACAACCTACTTCCCCACACCAACTCACAACAATACTTACTCCATAAGATGCTGCTGTTCAGCTAAAAAGTCACTAAACCAAACAGAAACATAAATAATATTCATTTTTAAAACAGCAATATGTGCTCTTGTAATCTGGCAGAAAATGGAAGCAGATGATTTGACTTGCATGAGATTTAACTTGCTTGAGACATTTTTGCTTTGAGTTCTACTGGCATTCCACATGAATTTGTCCACTTGCTTTCCAAAAGCTAACATTCTTCCATACATTCACTGCTAATATCCCTTTTTAATGCCGCATAATAAAACTAATGTTCAAATACCATGAACAAAACTAAACCAAGTCCTCAAACAAACCTGCCATTTAGAAAACATTTACTATACTTGAACAGATAAAGCTACCACTGAATATTGCTCTTCACCGTTATGGCACACAACCACCAATATAGGCTCTGGATCTTGCTCCTAAATTTGGGGCTGGTCTGCTAAACTGTAAAGAAAACAAAGGAGTCCAAAATGAACCAGTTCCTAATATTTTTCAAGCTGCGGAATCTTATCTTCCAGAAGAACAACTCTCAGCCTTGCTTCTCATATCTAGAGCTCTGCTCCCTGTGATTCATTGGAGCCCTGCTGCCTGTGGCAGATAAATCAGAAAGTTTTTGTGTGGGAACTCTTTCGTAAAGGGAGCATCCTGCTCTTGAAGGAAAAGATGATAAAATAATAGCCTGTGGCCTTGCCAACCCTACAAAATCTTTAGAAATCAGACAAAAAAAAATCTTAATTCAACTGCTTGCATTCCTGGATAGGATGGTGCTGCCTTGTTTTCTCCTTTTAATGAAGAGTTGATTACATGCAATTTCTTGACCCCAATTAAGTCCAAGAAAGCAATAAATGGACTGTCCCCAGCCCCGCACTAAAGCTATTTTAGTTGGTCGCAACGGACCAGAGAATGACAAAACCAAAACGGGCACTAGGGGATGAGTTTTGTTGGCTGTCAAAAGCTCCCTGGAGAATCAACCGAAGGCTTACAAAGCAAGCCCGAAGGAAGGGCAAATTCTTTCCTCGGCCAAGACTTAAGTGCGCTGGGATTTCCAAGGAAGAAGCGGCCCGCCAGCCAACCACATGGAGAAGTCCCCAAGCTATGAGCCACCCTTTTCAGGGAACGCCCAGGTACCTCCTCCTCCTCCTCCTCCTCTCTCGAGCATCACTTGCTGGGCAAGCGGCTGCGCTCCGTACCTTGATGCGCTCGCGGCACTGGGACGGTGTCCGCTCGTAGCCCAGCTCGGCCAGGGCCCGGGAGACCCGCTCGTACATGGCGGGCCCGGGGGCCTTGCTGCCGAACACGGTGCCGGCTCCCTCCAACTGCTGGTACCGCGCCTCCACCAGCCGCTCGTTGCCCCACACGGCGATCAGCGCGTTGGTCTCGGCCGGCGTCCATGACACGCCTCGGCAGGCGGCCGCCGTGGCTGTGCCTCCGGGCGAGAAGGAGACGGACGGGGAGGCCCCGCCGCGGCCCCCGCCGCCGCCGCCGCCCCCCGAGCCGGCGCCAGTCCCCGCCGAGGTTGCCGCGGCCACGGAGCCCGGCCCGGCGGGGCCTAGCGGGGAAGCGCCGCTGGGCGTGGAAGGGTCGGAGAGGCTGGGGTTGCCGTCGCTGAGGGCCCCGGGAGAGCCGGGAGACAGCACCTCCATCTTGGGGATCTTCAGCGGCGGCTCGGCGGCTGAGAGCTGTGAGGAGCCACAGGGCGCCGCCATATTGGAGCTGCGGAGCCGAGCGGGCGGAAGTGACGGCCGGAGCCCAGCGGGCGGGGCTTCCGCCAGGCGGTGACAGCCAACAGTCGAAAGCGGGAGAGGGGGGAAGCGAGAAGGGAGCCGTGTGGTGTGCGCGTGCGCGTTAGGGAGAGCGTTGCAGCGCGTGCCGCGGCAGGAGCATTTTAACGGTTGTTCTAACGGTTTGTTAAGAGGATGAAGGCGGGAAAAGGCGCGTGAGGCGCCTCAGGCGAGCCTCACCTCAGGAGCGGCAGGACCATGTTTCGAAGTAAGCGAATACAGTGGTACCTTCAGTGCCGTTTAAGCTAAACAAGCTATAGCTTAGAGCCCTACTCTCTTGCCCCCCCAATCACTATTAATATACTTAATTGTATTTCAGTTCAACAATT
Organism: Podarcis melisellensis; assembly: GCF_964234715.1. NCBI lineage: Eukaryota > Metazoa > Chordata > Lepidosauria > Squamata > Lacertidae > Podarcis > Podarcis melisellensis. The sequence goes on along the minus strand of NC_138532.1, from coordinate 12,323,543 downwards.
ACTTTGATAAAATACATTTTGTTATGTGCAAATGGCTTTAGATACCCATTAGGTACCTAAATTACCATATATTCAACACAAAAAACAGCGACAATTTGTTGTTGGCAAAGGGCAGCTGGACATATAAAGGGCCCCGTTACCTTCAGTAGCTTAGGGCCTCATCAAACCTAAATCAGGCCCTGGCACATTGGTTTTCAAACTTAATCTTTTCTGGAAGTTCGTTCCAAAACCAAGGCACGCTTTCCCATAGAAAGTAATGCAAAACAGATTAACCCGTTCCAGACTTTTTAAAAAAACCCTAAAACAGAAATTTAACTTGAATGTTGCCATCTAGAGACGATTGATCCATAAAATGAAAGCAATATGCAATGTACTGTACTATAAAATAAATAAGATAGTATTGTAGATGATATATATATATATTTTAAAAAATTCTTACATGCACTGATAGTCATTGGTTGTGGGCTTTTATCCATTTCCACAGTCACACAATCAGTATCCGAACTGGGTTCCATGCAGTGACAAAACAAATTAACCAAAAAAGCCTCAAAAACCAAAACTGCAAAATAAATAGCAAAAACAAAAGTGCCAAACTTAATCCGTTCCAGAAGTCCGTTTGACTTCCAAAATGTTTGAAAACCAAGGTGCAGCTTCTGATTGGTGCGGGTGCCCCAGAAACAATAGCTGACAACAGTATTGGATGTTTGGCTTCTAAAAACATTCAAAAACTGGAACACTTGTGGATTTTTGGCTTTTGAGAACCAAGGCGTTTGAGAACCAAGGTACCACTGTAACTAGATAGTTACTTGGGGAGTTTTCCTTCCTTTTTTCCCAAAAGGGGGAAAAAACCTAAATCTTTCTTCTTCTTCTGAGAATTGAAGTTTGTTCAGATTTTGTAGTGAGCAACGGGACAAAGGAAAAACTGCTTTCTAAGCACTGGGCAAGTGGAATAATAAATTAGTAATAATAATTACTTGTACCTCGCTCATCTAGCCACTCTGGGCAGCTCCAAACAGAGTATTAAAAACACGATAAAATATCAAACATTAAACATCAGACATCTTCAAAAAGTCAGATACAGTCATACCTTGGAAGTTGAACAGAATCCATTCCAGAAGTCCAAACTTCCAAAACGTTTGAAAACCAATTTCTTACAAGCTCATTCATTTTTCTTACCAATGAACAACCCCTCTAAGAAAAAGTCCCTACCAGTTTGTATGATAATTTGCTTAAAAGTCTCAAATTTAGACAGACCGTGGCAACCTGTCCTTTTTGTCCCATGTAATGGATACATACATATATATATATATATATATATATATATATATATATATATATATGTGTGTGTGTGTGTGTGTGTGTGTGTATGTATATGTATATGAGTCCATTCCCTTATGAGAATTGGTTGGCAGGGATTTCTGTATACAGTCGTACCTTGGAAGTCAAACGGAACCCGTTCTGGAAGTCTGTTCTGTTGGCTTTTTGCAGTATAGTAGCGCTGCAGAGAGCTTGTTGGGGAGACCATGCATAACCAGGAACTCAAAAATAGCTTTAACAAAGGTTTTAATAACAAAAACTCCTTTTACACTAAACAACAACAAACATGACCCAACCACCAACCCACCCCCCAGGGTAATGGGAGAGCTAGGTGATGCTCCTTATATACTATACCCAATCGCTGACACAGCTTGATTAACACAAATCAGCAGCACCTGCTATGTTTCACAGCTGTAAAACTGGGTCTCGTTATTTGCCCTGGCCCTGGCCCTTAAAGACATACACAACTTGTGAAATAATAATGAACCTTCACATTTTAAAGTGACCATTCAACATGTTCGACTTCCAAAACGTTTGAAAACCAAAGCTCCTGCAGCCAATCAAAAGCTGCGGAAGCCGTGGCAGGTGTTCAGGTTTCAAAAGAACGTTCAGAAACCAGAACAATTGGGAGCCAAAACATCTGAATTCCAGGGCGTTCGATAACCAAAGTACGACTGTAATTATTTATTTCCTTGATGTCTGATGGGAGGGCGTTCCACAGGGCGGGTGCCACTACAAAGAAGCCCCCTGCCTTGTTCTCTGTAACCTCACTTCTCGCAGGGAGGGAACTGCTAGAAGGCCCTTGGAGCTGGACCTCAATGTGGACGAACCCTCTGTCACGGTAGCGTATTTCCTCCAACATTTCTCTGATGAAGATAGGGACCTTCTCTTCTACACCAGGAAGATTCTTTTGCCATTCGATCTCACCACACCCATGTACCTCATTTATACAGACGCACCTGTCACCTTGAGCCAATTACAACCTCTCTGCTTAACCCACCTCACAAGGTTGTTGTAAACATAAAAATGTGTGAGGGGATGGGATTGTGTAAGCTGCGTTGAGTCCCTGTCAGGGGGGAAAGGATATATGTATCCTGGACTACCACTTCATTGGACCACTGTCCCTCCCAACAAGCAATCAAATGCCCTGTAGCTGGTCACCCACCCACCGTCTGTTTAAAGCATATGATTTCCCCCAAGGAATCCTGGGAACTCTACTTTGTGAAGGATTCTGGGAATTGTGGCTCTGGGACAGATGAACTGCTGTACCCAAAATTCTTGGGGTGGAGGAAACCCCATGTTTTAAACATATGGTGTTGATTTGTCAAAAGCCATGATTTGGTTTTGCCGTGCTTGTGGACAATGCTGCATTGGGGCAGTGAATAGTAAGTGAGACAATTTTAGACTTTGGCCTGTGGACATGTGGGTAGGAGATTGCACCCGCTGTGTGTCTCTTTCCCAGTATTTTTAGTGTGTGATCCAAACGGGTTTCTGGTTAGACTTTCTCCTCGGTAACCATGAGCTGTAGCCAAGAATGAACCTTGACTACAACTCCTTAAGGAGGAGGAAGGTAAGCCATGAAACCAGGTTCGGACTACATACTAAGCCAAACCTAAGCTAAGAGGGCTAGGGATGATCAAAGATGGTGTGATCTCTTCCAGCACATTTATGCAATCATGGGAAGACATAGTCAGCTTACTGTGGTGTGCAAACCAGGCTATTGAAAGTTTGACTGAGTGAAATAATCTTTTTTTGTTTGTTTGTCCTGAAACAAGCTGCTTCAATGCAGTGCATTTGAGGGTGGAGGTACCATTTAGAGTCAAGCAAAGTACTGTTTCCACACTTAACTGCTTTCATTCCCTTATTACATTATTCTATTTACCTTGCATGGAGCTCAGAGGGGTGGATAAGAGCCCTTCACCACTAGCACTGGTAATATCCATGTAACAACACTTGGGGAGCTTAGGCAAAGAGAGAGTGCACAGGAGTGACTGGACAAGGGCCCAGTGGACTTCATGGCTGAGCAAGATTTGAACTTGGGCTCCCTGGTGCCAAGTACAGCATTCTAACCTGGGCATTAGAAGCTGATGGGATTTGTGGGCTATCCTTATTCTAACCACTGCACCACACAGGGCCTCTGGGAGTTAGATTCAGATGTAGCCATCTACTTAGAGTAGACCTATTAAGATCAGTGGGACTTAAGTCACCATTTACCGGTACTTAAGTATCATTGATTTCAGTTGGTTTAAGCATGGCTATGTCTGGATCCAATTTTCTGAGAGCAAATGTGGTGTAGCAGTATGTGTAAACTGCTGGGTGACCAGTTTTGATACCCTCCTGGACCTTGCCTTGGTTTTCAATAAGCAGGTTGCTATAGTTTCTAGAACAACTGTCAATTATATATACTGCACATATTGTTTTTCCCTTTTAGAAAAGATAGATGCTTTTAAATTTCAGGGTTTGATGATAGTAATATGAGCTATCAGCTGTCTCAGGAGCTTCAGTTAGTGCAAAATTCTGCGAGTGTCTTCTGTTAAATGCCAAGAGATGGGAATATGTGTAGCTTTTGCTCTGTGAAGTGTGCTGATTGTCATTGTCCTTTGGAGCCCCAAAAAGGTGTTAGTTTTAGCAGTATTAATCCGCACATGGCAAGAAATCCACATATTTTGTTTGCTCCCTTTACCAGTCCTTCTGTTCCCTTTATGCATCATATCAGACACTGTTTCAGTTACCATTAATAGAAACAAGTGGGAATTGCAACAAAATGTTGCAGTATAGCTTTACTTCCTAATAGGAGTTCTTGTGTGTTCACTGTACAAGCCAGCTAGCTATGCCTCCTTCTAGCATACTAGGTATAAGCTATTAGGGGCTTGTAGCAAGCCAATGTTGTCACTCAGCTTTCCATTCCAAATGCCATTCAGTGTTCTATAGCTTTTGGTGAACAATCAAACATTCAGTATGGTGATTTCCTATATGTGCTTTAGTGGAATTTATTGTTTTCTTTCCTCTTACTTTATTACTACCCTGATGCATCTGGATTTGGATTCACCCAGCCAAATTTTGCCTGGCTATATGTTCAGAGGCGGATATAGGGGAGCGCAGTGTGTTCAGTCATACTGGGCAATGAACCTCGGGGGCACCACAGAGGATGCTGCAACTATTATTAGAATGAGAGCAAGAGGAGGGGTGGGTGCAATATTTTGGTGTCGCACAGGGTGCCGCTGAAATTTGAGACCCCAAGATCCGCCACTGCAATGGGAACCAGACGAGGCTTGCAGCAAGAATTTATTTGTGTGGTTTTTGAATCTGTTCTGGATTAATGCTGTATTGGACATTGTCGTTTTCCTAATTGTGGTAAGTCTTCGTCAGGAGTTCCATTTTGTAAATAATTTATAGGGCAGCAAGTCTGTTCATGTGTCAGGTATGCTGGCACCAGTGTTTCTTCACATACATGGCGATATCATTTCTATACTTTCTGCTTCATTATTGTAGTTAAAATTGACTCTCTTAATCCTATTGAGGCCAAGTAGAGTATTAATACTATGCCCAGTGTCAGAACTAGGCAATTCGGAGCCCTAGGCCTAATGAGTAGTGAGATACCAGAGGGAGAGAAGGGAGGGGAGATAGGAGAATAGCTGAAACGGATGGAGTGATGGGGCGGGGGGGGGGGGAGCCCTCTGCAAGGGAACTGTTTAGACCTCTGGCCAAGAGCAAGCTCACAATCTCCCAGCCTATTTTTAAATAGTGTTTCTTCTAACACATAAATTTCACTTCATTCCTTGGTAGAATGGAGCTGGTATTTTCAGATCGTTTGTTAGCCTTTCTGCTTTTGATCTTTAAAATTGTATTGTATTTGTAAATGAAGCATCCCCAGTAGCATGTCTTTGTAGGAAGCTCCTAAATTGTAGCATCATCATGGAACATGTGTTCCAAACAGTTTCCCAGTCTTGGTGAATATAGCTTGATTGTAAAATGCTATCCTTCATCAGAGCACTAGAGGGAACCATTACTCCCTATAAAACTGCCAGGTTTATGACTTGTCTAGTGACACTGGACTGTCAGTATTATCTTCTTTCAGGGTTGTCTTCATTGAGATAACAGAACATTTTATCAGAATGCTTTCTGTTAAGTCTCTGTCCTAAATTAGATTCAATTTATGTGTGCAGGGATCGACTAAAATGTGATCCCCTATCTACATGAGTGATGAAAGGCTGCACCATAATTCACTATCCATGTGTATTTTCTGTGGCTGGGTTTGTAAGCAGAATTGCAGATTCAAGCTAAATTTGGTTATATTATGGAATTGTTCCCAGAAAATAGTTATGCTAGTTCAGTCATAGGGATAATCATAAACTATGCGTTTTGGTGTAACTTCAAATATTTTATATCAAATATTTGTACTGCTTGTTAACAGGGTATATTTTTGTATAAAAATACTGTTTCCTCATATCAATAACTAAAATGGATGCATAGGACGTGTTTTGCGGTTCAACTTTCCTCAGTATGTGAAGCATTCTACCACTGCAGTCAAGTCCTGGATGGTTTTCACTTGTCCTGGCTGTTTGAATTTAATTTTAATACCTTGCAGCCAAGTCACATTTATTCTATCTTTCTCTGGACTGGAGTGCATAGGTTAGAGAGTTCCTCTCTGCACTGCAGTGGTTTGAATGATTCCACTGAAATTAAAGGTTACTGAATAGCCCTGGAGCTCAGCGTTGCAGCATAACTGAGCACAGTCTTGCCGCAGGACCTGCAGGGTTTGGTGCACATAATCTATGTTTAATGTGTGCTGCATTTACAAGGTGCCCTGACTTCAGATTAAATTATGGGCTCCCAGACCTGCCTTGCAAATTTTCTAAGAGTTCTTTCACACAAAGAACTCTAAAGGCTGAAGTAAAAGGCCATGTGTCTATAAATGAAAACAGCACACAATTCCAGCTCCTTCAGTCTTCAGAGCCCTCTACTGAATAGCAGTTCTGATCACATGGAATGCAAAACTAAATCTTTGCTTGGCATTATATAAATGCATGTTTTGGCTTTCTTTTCTTTGCACAATACAATCAGGTTCATCTGTTTTACAGAAAACCATGATTTGGCACTACATGTCATATCAACCAAGCCACTGTCCAAGACAGCTCTGAAGGAGTTGAACCATATTTTGCAAGTTTGGTTTGTAGGACAGACCATAATCATACTTTGTCGGCTAGGATGTAACTGCTATATATGGTTTGCTGAAAAAGAGGGCAAGAGAAGAGGCTGACATTATGTGTCAGCTGCATAATGTGGCCACATAATGCCAAATGAGCTCTGTGTTTCTTCTTGCTATGTTAGTCAAGATTTCAGTGCAAATAGTTAATAGTTTAGGATGTCACATTATTAAAGGATAGAATTTACACTGCAATAATAGTTTTGGAATAGACCTGTAAACATCTTACACAGGGTGTCACGGTCTGGTTTACGGGCAGTCGAAGTCCCGGTTGAGGATGTTGGGACCAGGGGCAAGATGGTGGGGTGGGAGCAGGAATGGGAGTCGGGAAGCCAAGGGTCCAAGAGTCAGAGAGCCGGGAGTCGGGAAGCCAAGGGTCTGAGGGTCAGGAAACCTGGAGCCAAGGGTCCAAGGATCAGGAAGCAAGGAGTCAAGAAGCCAAACACAGCAAGGCAGGAAGCATTTGCTGCGGCAAAGAGCCAAAGGGAAATGCTGACCTTATATCCCTTCCTGGCTCTTGCCACCAGGTGCTGTGAGTTACCAATTGGCCTCACCTGTGCGGCCGCGCCTTACCTCTTCAGAACAAACTTAGGAAGGCCCCAGTCCTGCGAAGCCCTACCAGTCACAGGGCCTGGCTCCTGCAAGCACTCCTAACACAGGGATTAGATGCCCAGAGTGCTCCTGTGTTCTCAGTTGCAATAGTATATTTTCTGTAGCTTTTAATGATGATTGATTGAACTTAGTTTAATATTTTATTGGTTTGTCTCTTTTTTGTGAGATGTGTGTGTGTGTGTGTGTGTGTGTGTGTGTGTGTATATATATAGAGAGAGAGAGAGAGTGAGTGTTGTTGGCCATCTTGAGAACTTCTGGTGGTCTCTATCTTTACTGGAATGGTTTTTAAAATGTTTTTATTGTTTTATTGTTTGTTTGCTACTCTCAGCACCTTTGGGAGTAAGGATTGAGCATAAATTTAATAAATTAAATGAGAGGGAGGATTAAGAAACATTTTAATAAATAAAATACTACATATTAGTGTGCCACAGAGAGTATGAGCAGGGAAGACATATCATGACAGACGATACCTGAAGGGCAAAGCAGGATCTAATGTTGTATTAATTTAAGAAAACTTGTTTTTTAGGGACAGAAGGGTGGCAGGCTTGAGACTTAACCTTTTCAAATTGGTAGTTTAGTGAGAGGTCCTACTCAAAATTTCTTCATCAAGAGATATTATTTGGCTTATCAGGTACTGGGGGCTGTGCTGGACCCGGGGGGAGTTACCGAGAGGCGTGGTCAGAGTCCGGTCCTGGGTCGAGGGTCTGGAGACTGTCCACCAAGGGCGAAGCGGGGTCCAAAGCAAGAAGTCGGGCATGGTCAGGAACTCTGGAAGAACAGGTCTGGGTGCTGGCAGAAACAGGTTTCCAACGACGTTGCTCCCGCAACCTGGGATTGGGCTGACTGGCTTTTATCTCCTCTGAGGCCAGGGGCGGTCCCGGCCCACAGGTGACCCGCCTCTCCTGGCCTTAAGGCGAGCACTCCTCCTAAGAGAACTTAGTTCCCTCCGCCTCTCAGCCCTGAGCCTCTGCAGCTCAGGAGAGGCTGGAGGCTTACTGGACCCAGGGGTAGCTTCACCTTCCCCTGGTAGGGCTGGGAGAGGCGCACCTGCAGGCAATGGGTCCTCAGTCACCTCCGGAGCCAGAGTGTATACATCTGGTGTCTGCTCCTGAGGACCCGGCACAGGTGCAGGCCCTTCAGATTCATGCCCCTGCCCTGGCTCAGCCGGCCCTGGAGGCGGGGACTCCTGTGCAGGCTGGGATTCCTCAGGTTCAGCTTCTGAATCAGATTCTCAGGCCATCACAGGGGCCTATTATCTGCCTTCTGTGAAGGATGTTGATGACAAAATCTGTTGCAAGCACTTCTGGCAAAAATCTAGAGTTACAGTGAACAAGATAATAGCTCCTTTTAGTGATTATGGATGTGATTTTGGTAGGGTTTAGTTCCCACATGGCAGTGCTGCTCATCTTGAGTGCAGCTCATCTCAAAAGTCGTAAACATTTACATATTTCAGTATGTAATTTTCCAAATAATTACAAATCAAACCAAATTACTTTGATACAATTTCTTAAAATCAGGTTTCCCACTCCTATCGCAAACATATGTCGATCATTTTCTCTGGTAGCCGCATCATCTCTTAATTAATGTCCAATTTACACCTTCACTTGCCGTTAGTCCATTCTTGCAGCTGACCACATTTTTTCCTCCTTACAAACAGCACCTCTATTACATGTTATAAATATAAAATCCATTTCACATGTGCAGTCCTTCATATACATTGTTTTTTCAGACCTGGTGTGCTGGGAGCATTAATTACTATCTTCCATTGTTGAGTTCTTTGCAGTAGTTATCTGGATGGTTCCAGTTACAGATAGGTAGCCGTGTTGGTCTGCCATAGTCAAAACAAAACAGTAGCTGTTTTACTACAAAGGAATTTCAGAAATAGACTGGAAAGAGAAGCTGCTGAATTGCAACTTATTACCAAACTTAAAACCATGGAGAGACCTGGTCTGAACAAAGACATTGGATTCTTATCTCATTATACATGACAAAGCCATTTTTCACCTTCTCACCCCTTGCTTTTTCCTGTAAGACCTATTGCAGTCGTTAAGAGTTGTCAACAGGCTCATCACAGCTATCTGCTAATCACCCATTCCCACCACCCTTCTGAGTAATACCCCTCCCCACCTTCTCACTATATAGAAGGGTCTGGTGACTTCTGTTTCAGTGTATCTGAAGAAGTGTGCATGCACACGAAAGCTCATACCAAGAACTAACTTAGTTGGTCTTTAAGGTGCTACTGGAAGGATTTTTTTTTTTTTGTTTTATCTGGATGGGACAAGGTCACATTCCCTTCCTTCCACTCTTTACCAACTAGCGTATAAACTGCAGCCATAAATAACAAAAAATAAATACCAACTAGCGTATAAACTGCAGCCAAAAATACATGCCCAGTCTCTGCCATTAAAATTCCACTCTGGAGTTTATCCTCAGCTTATCCTCAGTTTTGTTAAAAACAAAATCTTTTCTCAAATTCAGCCTCTTGCCAGATCTATTCGGGAGCTGTTCATTCTTCTTGCTCTGTATTGTTCCTTCATACTCCTGATCCAATCCAAAGATAATTTTAAATAATTTTAAATAAAGTCCATTCAACCTCGGTCGAGGGGGAAGGGCATAATAAAAGCTTGTTAAATTCCTTGTTGAGCATAAATCAAAAGCCGCCTCTTTTCCACATTAACAGCTACACAAGTCTCTTTCATTTTACAGGGGAGGACAAGAAAAAAGTAGGCCATTTGAAAACCATATGAAAGCACCAAGCACCTTTGTCCTCCCCCTTCCTTTCCCAGCTGTTGTAAGGATTCTCAAGCTTCAGAAAAAAAGATTCAAATATTGTCAAAGGGCAAAACCTAGTCCTTTCGGCAGCTGATTAATTGCAGCCCATTGTCATATTTTGGTCCAGAAGCGCCTCTTGATTAACGCCAATATTCCAGATTAAGGAGGAACCAACCATAAATCATGCCAGAGATGGAGGCTCGTCCATGGTCGGGACACACTCACAGGTTGCACCTTTTCTGCCTTTCAAGTTTGCAGACACAGGCTTGAGCAGCACAGTGGGATGCAGTGAGCTCCCCAGACCCCACTGGAGAACATTGCCAGGATTTTTGTCTCATAACCTGCCTGAACCTCCCCACTGTCTGCAGCGGGCAGCGGGCGGCAATCACCATTGACTCGTGACATAGCCAGGGACCCCATATTGCTTCTTTCTATACTGCCTCATCAGTTGCTCCCACTTCCTTATTACAGTGGTACCTCTGGTTGCGAACGGGATCTGTTCCAGAGGCCCGCTCGCAACATGAAAAGAGCACAACCCGCAGTGGCGCGTCTGTACACACGCGGGTTGCGATTTGCCACTTCTGCGCATGATGTCATTTTGCGCTTCTGCGCATGCGCGAGTGGCGAAACCCGGAAGTAACCCTTTTCGGTACTTCCGGGTCGTCGCGGGATGTAACCTGAAAGAATGTAACATGAAGCGGACATAACATGAGGTATGACTGTATTCTCCCCATCACTTTCTCCTTTATTCATGACAGAAGAACCTCATTGACTTGTGGTCAGCAGGTACCATATTTTTTCATAGCTCTGCTCCTGCTGAAGCAGGCTCACTGGATTTTGCCAGCAATTATCCTTCCTTTCAGTGCCTCACATATCTTCCTCCTATCATTGTGGTTATGAAGGCATTCTGCAGATTCTGAAAGACAGAATCTGTGTTGCAAATTGAGGGGCAGAATGCTGCCAGGAACTGCAAAAGGCTTTTGGGTAGTGGGGAGAAGGGATCGTGTTTGTGGGTTTAGAACAGTGATTGGTAAGGAAGGACTGGTTAGAGGTATAAACAGTCTCAATTTCTAAAATATTTTTGAGCTCAGCAAGTTCCTGGTCTAACAAATAGTACTATGATTGTGTGTTTCAAACTTGGGCAACACAGAAACAGTTATTTATAATAAAACAGTATTGAACTGGCTGATAGATCAAGTTAAGCAGTGCTACAGTTCATCAGCTCCCATTTAGGTGTCATATGATCTATTCCAAGGTTTTCCCTGGAAGGCTTTTTCCTTGTTTTTAATTGCCATGTCTATGGTCCTCTGGGAGAGAATAGGGAAAGAACTGTCCTGATTGCAACTTGAATAGTTTGTATAATAATAAACTTATGTTAAACTTGGATAGACTCTCAGAGACTTCCTCCTGGTGGAGGCCAGAGTCTCTCAGCAATCACTTTGTTGGCAGACAGCTCATTTGAAGAGCATCTGTTTCAAATTTATCGTTCTCTGTTGTCATACTTAAGTGTAACAGATTCTGGTTCTTGCTTCTCTTCTCTGCAGACCCTTTTACCAACTGCAGCCCCAGCTGAGCCTTCTCCCAGAGGTCTCAGTAACACCTTAGGCCAGCCTGCCCCAGCGGACAGAAGAGCAGGTGCTGAGCGGGCTATAGATAGTGGAGTAATTCTCTTTCACATCCCAGAACACACACATGGGCATGCAGGGTGCCACACACAGCTTTCCTATTACATAGCCTCTCATTAGCTTGATGTGTGTGGGGTTATTGTAATGAGGGGATCTGTGGTGTCTGTAACAAAAGATCTCTGTAGTAATAATGATAATATTGGAGCTGGGTGGACTGTGATGAACCAAACTCACACACTGACACTGCCATTACTACAACACAAGTGTTCTGTAGAAAAACTTTACATTTTCTCAGTTTTTCATGCATTGAACTGTGTCCCTCTGAAACTTCCTAAGGTTTTGCCATATTTCTCTCTCACCATTTCTTAGATCAGTGCAAAATCTCAAATGAATCAAGAAAACCTTGCCTGTGCTTGACAAACAAAAAGTTTACTTATATGTAACAAAATATGGTAAGCACTTAAATGTAATACCCCAATGCAAATTATGACCACTTTAGCTTGTGATCAGATCTTTATAATTGCTGGTAGAAGGAGATGGCAGAAGATTACTCCTGAGAACTAAGAATTGTTGAGGCAGGTTCGGTGAGAAATGGAGAATCTCTGATTAATATATTCTCTGAAAGCAAGCAAGGTGATTTTGTACCAGTGTAGAGATGTTGAGGGGTAGGGAAAAGGACATAAAACTAAACTGGGCAGGCGGAATGCAATAAGAGTATTTTGAAAGAGGTCATGGCTGGGTACCTTGAAAGAGGAGGGGGGGGATATTTATTTATTTATTTATGCAAATCCCATCTCCCTTTCTAATCAAATCATGCAGACAGTTCCTCCTACTGATCTACATTTGGATGTAGGAATGCATGGAACAGATCATATGCTCAGAATGTCTTCATAAAAAGAAGTTTCAAAATCAGAAATATAACTGGCCAGGGGATGGAGAAGTATTTGCATATTTTAACTTTTTACACCTGAGACAGAACAGCTACAATCTTGCATAGTAATTGCTCTGAAATGCAGGCATCCTTTGACCGCAGTGCTAATTTGTTGCAGTATATGGAGTTTGCAGACAGGGAAGACTGCAGCCTTCCTCACTTCCTACTTACCATTTATAGCTTTAACCCACTTCTCAAGAAAATAGAAGAAATCTGGGAGCAGCTCATTTTGAAAGATACAGTGAAATCCAATACATGTCTGCCCACAAGTAAGTTTCATTGAGTTCAGTAGCGCTTACTTCCAAGTAAGTGTGTATAGGATTGCAGCCTAAAACAGTATTTTCTGCTATTTTGCTCTTTTCTGAAGGAGAGCTAGCTTGGCTGCGTGCCCGCCTGCCTGCTGGCCTATTGATCCCCTCAATGAGGGATTTGTATGCATTTGATTGCATATTTTTCTGCTTCTGGTAACCTTGTGCCTACCTTGTCCACTGCCAGGGAAACCCTGTGAAAAGAAGATTTATTGAGAAATTCAAAGTAGTGCTATATAAAAATAGAAGCTAGCAGCTCTTAGCTTCTCTTTCTTGCCCTTTCTAGTTTAAAGCATTCAGAAGTGAAATATCTGAATGCAGCATAGGCCAAAGGGGACCTCAAATTAAGTTTCCTTCCTTTTTTTCAGAGAGTGGTGGAGGGAAGGCCCACACATTTTGTGAGGGTTTATCTGATTTTTCATACTGATTTACACCAAGCTGGGGCCAAAGTACACATGATGTGGGATATCTATTTTCAGACCTCCAAATACTTTTTTTTTTAAAAAAGCAAAGCTTAAAAGTAACTGGGTATGGCTTGGGGCCACAGGATTGAGAATGTGTAGTCTTTGCCTCCCTTACTTATTTCTCCAAGTAAGTAATAAATAAAAATATATTGCCCAATATCACCCTTTGAGATTGCTATAATGGTCTTGGTGGGTAAAAAAGACAGAAACAACAAAGGTATATTTTCTTCCCTGTGGAGTGTGTAATTAAAAAAATAGCACAGACTGACAGCACCACTACCTTAATCCAGTTTGTTCATATGGTTGCTTTTAAGTTTTTAAAAAAACTGTTAGGCACCTAAACACTGATTTCTCACATCACATGTAGTTTGGCCCAAAGTAATTCTTGAACTGCTCTCTTCTCACACCTCAAATCCCTTCTGGTTTTGAGCCTGGAGAGCAGCTTGGTGCATAATCCATGAAATTTAGGAAACTATTTCCTTCATACCACTTCATGGTTGTAGAATGTCTTGCCAGAGCCTATGGAACAAATGTATTTATTGTAAGGGAAGGGCAGGAGGGGTGCATTCTTGATGTCTGGTGTCTTGATGTCGTGTACCAGTTGGTCCCTTACCTTTCCCGCCCTGACCTGGCCACAGTGATCCATGCAACGGTCACCTCCAGGCTTGACTACTGTAATTTGCTCTACGCGGGGCTGCCCTTGAAGCTGTCCCAGAGACTTCAGCGGGTGCAGAATGCTGCAGCGAGGCTCCTCATGGGGTCTCTGCCATGGGAGCATATTCACCCAGTGCTTTTCCAGCTGCACTGGCTCCTGGTGGAGTACAAGGTCAGATTTAAGGTGCTGCTTTTGACCTTTAAAGCCCTTCACGGCCTAGGACCCTTGTACCTATGGGACCGCCTCTCCCAGTATGCCCCATGGAGAAGCCTCAAGGCCCATAAATAGCAACACCCTAGTGGTCCCGGGCCCTAAAGAAGTTAGATTAGCTTCAACCAGAGCCAGGGCCTTTTCAACTCTGGCTCCGGCCTGGTGGAACGCTCTGCCTCATGAGACCAGGGCCCTGCAGGATCTGATTTCTTTCTACAGCGCCTGTAAGACAGAGTTGTTCCGCCTGGCCTTTGGTTTGGAGCCAGTTTGATTCCCTCTCTCTTTCTTTTTTCTTTTCCTTTCTCCTGCGATGAGGCTACATTTTAATATTTTTATGTTTCAATATGGTGGGGTTAAAGCTGTGGGTTAAAGCCTCAGCGCCTAGGACTTGCCGATTGAAAGGTCGGCGGTTCGAATCCCTGCGGCGGGGTGCGCTCCCGCTGCTCGGTCCCAGCGCCTGCCAACCTAGCAGTTCGAAAGCACCTCCGGGTGCAAGTAGATAAATAGGGACCACTTACCAGCGGGAAGGTAAACGGCGTTTCCGTGTGCGGCTCTGGCTCGCCAGAGCAGCGATGTCACGCTGGCCACGTGACCCGGAAGTGTCTCCGGACAGCGCTGGCCCCTGGCCTCTTAAGTGAGATGGGCGCACAACCCCAGAGTCTGTCAAGACTGGCCCGTACGGGCAGGGGTACCTTTACCTTTACCTTTATGTTAATGTTGTATTTTAATTTTGTTTTTAAGTTGTAATCATTCAACTTGTTTTTATTATTGCTTGTTAGCTGCCCTGAGCCCAGCCTCGGCTGGGGAGGGCGGGGTATAAATAATAACAACAACAACAATAATAATAATATTACCACTGGTGCCTTGTCAAATATGGGGGATCAAGGGCACCATCTAGGCTGCAGTACCCGTCAGCCTGAATACAGTAGACTAATTTGGAACAGCCATTTATTATAAAACTTGGGCCTCAGAAGCTGCTTTTTAGTCTGAGCAATTTTCCAGGCCAGTGGGAATAGCAGTGCAGATGGCTCCTTGGGTCCTGATTTGTGTACTTTTGAACTGGTCCTGACCATATCCCTCCTGTGCTGAAAATCAGCTTACCTGTATCTTTGCACGAAACACCTGGAGCAGACTCCTGAGGCCCAACAGTATATTTAGAAAATATTACATAAATACAAAAGAGTAACATAAAATTTTTTCTGTGTAATTTTCTTTCTGGTGGAAATCCCTGCCACATTTATTGGACTGAAGAAGATTTCCATGACCACATTTGAAGAATGTACTAAGTTGCTATAAAACATAGTTACCATCCTAGTTTCAGAAAATGTAAAATTCTTACATCACATCTACACCATACATTTAAAGCACATGACTTTTGTAAAAGAATCCTGGGAACTGTAGTGTACCCCTTACAGAGCTACAGTTCTCAGCCCCTTTAATTGCAATTCCCACGATTATATGGGATAAGCCATGTGCTTTAAATGTATGGTGTGGGTGTGTGACCTTAAACAGTTTTGAACTTTATTCAATTTCAGATTTAGAATTTCAGACAGTTTAGTCTGGAGAAGATTATGAATCTCAAGAGCTTGCACACTCTTTAACTTAGTGGTGGGAAACCTATGACTGCAGCATATTTAGTTGGACTACAATCCCATCATTTCTGACCACTGGCCTTGCTGCCTTGGACTGACGGGAGCTTGAGTCCAACAACATTTGCAGGGCCGCAGGTTCCCCACCTCTGCCTTAAGTTGAACAGAGCTTATCCGTCACTTTTAACACCCCTTACCACAAATAAATAAGCATCTATTCCTATTAGTGACTCCTTGCAATCTGGAAAAGCAGTAATTGCATATCATTAATTGTGTTTGTGTTAATACAGACCTCAGCAGTCAGGGCTGATATAATAGCTGTTGTCAAAAATGAATTGGTACCATCTGGCTTTGTTGGGTTGCTATTGGGTTCTGCCGCTTTGTACTGAAGTGAGGTCTCCAAAATGCACTGAATGAGAATAGATGAAACAACTAATTGACTCTCTTTTCTCTGTCATCTTGGGTACTTCAGAGCTATGAAAACGCACATGTACTTGTCAAGTGGACACAAAAAAGAGGTCAAGATGTCTATTTTACTCTGGCCAGGTCATGACCCGAGGCTCTGTGGCCAGTGGCTCCAAATCCCTGTAAGGCAGTGGGCCAGTAGTGAGCCTGTGTGTGTAAGAAACCCTCCCACTGAGAATGTAATTAAAGCAGCTTGGAAACAGAGGGGGAAACTCTGCATTCTCTAGGGCTCATTTTATTCCAGCTTTGATTAATGAGGTTGGGTGGAGTTAATGAACAGGGAGTTTAAAAGAGTGAGCAGCCCAAGCTGATACATCTCCTTTCTCTTGGGAACTTGCTAAGGGTTATGGGCAGCAACAATGATCCAGCAATGGGGGTTTGGGGGATCAGGTGCTGTCCCTCTCTGCTTAGATCATTTATGCAGAGAATTATCTCCAATGGTATTTTTCCTGCTCCTCTGTGCAGGGCACAACTGACTAACCTCTTCAATTTTGTAGCTTAAAGAGTCAGTGGGAGCTCCTTGAGCAGAGCAGGCCATCATGAAGCAGTTAACTTTAGTCTTGATTCCCTTAGGAGTTGCATTGTCTGGGCATAAAACTGCCCTTTCCCCTTGTGTAGTTAAAGAATGTCAGAAGTCCTTTTTAACTGAAACCATCAAAGAGTAGCCCACGGGAAGACCTGCCTAATCTATCACTGCAGGTCTTTCTCACCTCTAATAGCAAAGACGAAGAAATAGATACTGCTCTGAACTAAGGAATATCTCCATAGGTCTAGGGAGCAATTATTCAGTACATGATGTGGAACAAAATAGTACCATAGTTAAAACACTACTGTGAATCTTTAGGGCTAATTCCCATTTTCATCTAGCAAGTTATCAAATATTTTCCTTTTTTCTTTATTACTGATCAATAACTTTCATTAGAATCCTAATATCCATTAAAACACAATACATTTCTTCCTGAAAACGCATACTTTCTGTGTACCTCTCTAATCTCACATTCTGTCTCCCTTTTTCTTTGTTGAGCTATGTGTCTGCACTTTTGTCCCAATAATATTCATAGACATATTCTGTGATGCACAATTTAGTACCCTTTGCAGAAGCAAGTTTATGGTCTCAATGATTGCAAACAAATATCTGAAAATGTGGACAGTTCTGCTAAAGATGTTGATACCTGAGAACTACCATTGATCAAAATCTTTTGAATTCACTACAGCTCTTAATCATTTTCTATTTCTTATTCCTTCCCTTTAATTAGCATTGAAGCAAAACAACAAGAAAAACAAGCCCAGCTGTGGACCCAGAACTTCCAGGAAGGTAGCCCCATTCTAAAGGGCCCAATAAATGTTACTGTGGCTGTTTTGGGGGTGGAAATATATTTAAAGAGGTCTGCTCTTGGCAGTGGGGCACCACCAGGCATGTGTTCAGTATCACCACCAGGGATAATATATTCTTTAAGTTGTTTGCCCTGGTACCTGAGAGAAATAGGAACTGAGGGGAAAGAGAAAACCTCTAGGGTAAGAGACTAGTTTGCTGAAAGAGTTGACTACTTGCATGAACCAAATAGTTAAAGGGGATTACAAGTCTGAGAGACAGACAAGTGAAAATGTTCAATGGGTTGTCTGGAAGGCCCAGTTTAACATCTGATTCACATTTTAGCAATTCTTGTGATGATGTCATGATTGCTATATTATAACATAATATAACATATCAGTCAGTTTTCTTGTTGCTGGCACTAGAGTACTTTATAAATGATTTTGTTGCACAAGATGGCAAGTAGCAATTCACAATCATTGAAGGCCATATTTGCTCTTTGCATGAAGATGGCAGCATGTCCTCCAGGTGCAGAAATGCCTCTTAAATCTGAATGCTGGTCCCCTCTTTTCTTCCCCGTATATAACACCAGTGTCTCACAACAAATGTAACTGAAGAACCTGAAGAAAGACACAATGCATGTGCTTTTGAAAACAAGGGGAAATTATAATTTTTTTAAAGAAGAAAAGGAGTATGTGGCAGCTCCCAGTATTTGTAGAGCCCCACCCCTATTACATCAGAACATAAACCTATGAAATTAGAAAAGAGTGAAAAATATCAATGTTTCGTCCAGATCCTAGGTACTGCACCCTCGCTAAAGGATGATTGTAGGATGATGTGTGTACCTGAGCTTATGGCCCCAAATTCTCTTTATCTTACATGCTGCTTTATTACAAAAAGGACGACTGGACTACTGATCCTAAACTGAATAGTTAGTTGCCCAACCACCCACTCCAGAACCCATTGCTCTCAACTGACTCTCAACTGACTTGCATTCAAACTCCCTTTCAAATCCTCATCCAATCATCACTCACCACCTGGATTCCACAATCTCTCTTTCCCACCTCCCTCCTTAACATTTCCATAATAATTCTGATACAATTACCTTGTAATACAATGTAATAGTTAGTATTACATTCAATATTTTATACACACTGCTCCCTGTAACCATACTGTTACTGCAGGTTCTCCATCTCTGTTTTAAAAACCAGATGTCTTCTTCCAGATGATCCTGGGAATTGTAGTTTGTTTGGGATTCTGGGGATTGTAGGTCTGAGAGGGAAGCCACAATGGCACGAATCATTTTGGGGGAAGTCATGTGCTTTACAGGCACCTTGGATGCTCTTTAAAACATACCATCATAGAATTGTAGAGTTAGAAAAGGACCCCAAGGGTCAACTAGATGATCCATGGCTGATGGCCATCCAAGCACTGCTTAAAAACCTTCAAGGAAGGAGAGTCACTGCTTCAGGGCCTAAAGGCCTCTGGAACAGCAGAAAACAAGCTTGCTCCACCCTCCATGTAACTGCCCTTTATACTTCAGTTATTGAAAGGTCTGCATAGTGTGGATCTCATATCAGTGTTATGAGAGTGTAAGCGACACATTTCTCTCTAACCTTTCTCCACACCAGGGGTCTCCAAGCTTTCCTTGCCTCGGGCTGGTTTCTCGAGCAACGATCACACAGAGGGCGGGGGAGCATGCGCCCGTGCACACGCTATTTCCGGTCCACGTCTGGGTTGGAGGAGCACCGGAAATAGCTTGTGCGCATGCGCACGGGCCTCATCCGACCTGGATGTGCACTAGAAAACGTCCCCACGCTGTGCTGCGCAGCTAAGAGTGGGTGGCCGTGGGCGGCAGCAGGGGCCGCCGCGGGCCAGATAAAGGCGTCCCTCAGGCCTTAACTGGCCCCCGGGCCGTAGGTTGGTGACCCCCACTCCACACCATGCAGAATTGCAATGGTAACCAGAAGGCTGGAGTTTGGAACCCAGCCAGGGCTGGCTCTGGGCAGGATCCTTGCATTGCCGGGGGTTGGACTAGATGACCCTTGGGATCCCTTCCAACTATGCCATATTATGATTATATCAAGCAGCTAAAGGAACAAAAAGATGCTTCTGAAACATTTGGGAATCATAGGAACACTCACCCCACCAGTGGCTTCCCCCAAGAGCTTGCATCTTCCTTAGGAGAGAGGCATGCCAGAACAAAGACGGAAAGGCTCAGAGTTCAGGTAGGTAGAAATTCCAATTGAGTGCCCTATACTATCGGAATGCTTCCTTCCCATGTCCCCCACCCTCATGTGCCAGACTGCTGCTAGCATGGCTGGGAGCCAGGCGCGTGCTGATTGCTCCATTTTCTTTGCAGCGAGGGAGCCTTTCCCCAACATATACCGTATTTTTTGCACCATAACACTCACTTTTTTCCTCCCAGAAAGTAAGGGGAAATGTCTGTGCGTGTTATGGAGGAAATGCCTACAGGTGGCATGCCTACAGATTTTGCTCCTCTAAAAACTATGTGCGTGTTATGGTCGGGTGCGTGTTATAGAGCGAAAAATACGGTACTTGGTTCTGGCCAAATCCCTGGAGAGACGTGATGACCCTCAGGTATTGGGGCAGAGGAAAGGAAGGGGTCCTTGTGAAACACATTTGTGAGTCTGTGGCTTCCAGCAAGTGCTTTTCAGAAGCATTGCTCCCTCCAACAGGGGAGGCAGAGGATAGCCATCATGGCTAGTTGCCTTTGTTGGTTATAGACACTTTAAAAGTAGGCACAATTATATCATGACAAATTGTATGCAGCTTAAGCCTTTAGAAAAGCTGTAGCTATTCAAATGGCCTATCATGACAAAGTTTAGCTGCTAACATCCCTCTGAGGAAGTGGCATAACAAATGGAGGCTCTCACAGTGAAGGAGGAATCAAATCCTTACTATATTTAAGTCAGTGACTAATTCCAGGAACAAGTTTCAGGAAAAACATGTAAGGAGGGATAATACTGCAAATCCAAAGGAATGGGAACATCTGAACTCTTGGTAATCATCCATTCCTTCAAAGCGTTTTTGCCCTGTTCTTCAGCCAAAAAAGGCTTCCAGAGTTGCTTACAAATGCCAATGGTAAGACGGTCAATTCCATGAAATTTGCAATCTAAAATACATAAACTGGGTTGGGAGGGAGGAAAAGAGCATATTTAGGCACTAGGTATTTTAACAAGTTCTTTTTATGATCAGTGGGAGTGGAATGAATTGCAAGGTAGGAGCCAAAGGTTTCTGGTATTCCCTCAAAGTCTATGGGTCCTGCAGTCTTAACTCTCCCTTTGCTATAGTCTGATGGAATGGCTGCAGATTGATGACACTTTAGCAGGGAGCCTGATGGAGCTGGTGTTTCAACAGAGTTTATGGAGAGGACTTGCACTCCTTCTGATGAAATGGCTGCTTGTATATGTCATCTAATTTAGCTCCAGAAGCAATAGCCTTTAAATAGGATGGCTTTGTAAAAAGAATTACAATATGAGCAGGAAAGGCAAACAAACTAAAACAGATATTTGCAAGGCTCAGATGCAATCTGAACTTTTCAAGGCGGCTGGGAATGTCACATGGATCACAAAAAGTGCGTGTGCTGTAGAGGTTACAGTATTGGACTAAGACCCTAGAGATTGCGGTTCTAGTAACCATTTAGCCATGACAGTGTTTTGAAGCTGTACTACAGAAAGCAAAGACAGCTGTATTGCATATGTACACTTAGTTCAGAACTAAACAAGTTGGAAAATGTGAGAGCTGGCTACTTTGTGTGTGTGTGCTGAAATATAAAATGACTATTTTTTGAATGCTGTGCTGATTTGCTCCATTTTACTCGAGAATTAGGGTGGAATTGAAGAGTATCATTTGTAAGGTATTAATGTATTTGAAAAGGAAAAGCTGGTGCTAAGTCTCTACTAACTGCTTTTTAGCCCCTGGTAATTGTGCTTCATGGCTGGAAAAGCTCTGTGTTTGTTCTTGCCTGCTTAATTTCAGTTGCCTTTGTTATGGGTATTCCACTCCTCACATTAACCAAAATGCTTTAATTACAAAGCCATTTGTACTAATGTTGGTTAAACAAATCAGTGTTTGGAGAAAGCAGGATTCTGCCTGCAGAACTAATTTCCTCAGCTGGGTGGGAAGGGTTTGAGGGGGGAAATCCCCCAAAAAGTAATGTGGAGATCTAAGCAATCACAGCTGTCAGGACTGCAGGACGGGAGCAATCAGATACGTAATTATACTATTCTAATTACAGGGATTACAGAGATCGTGGCATTACAAATTGCATGAGCTGCGGGCATTAGAATACATTAAATGCTTACTTGAAAGCAAAGCAGGTGACTAAGCCAAGGATGCCCTGCTCTTTGTGAAGAATAAGACTTTGTGTGGAATTGATGACACATTCCCCCTATTATCTAGATGGAATTTGGTATAAAGAGTGGAATTCAGACTCAAATGTTTCAATGAAAAAGAGAGAAAAGTTGGACCTTAAAAAAGATTTCTAAGATAGACTTTGAAACCTGAGGAACCAGAAGAAGGGCTGGACAGGATTTCAGGGGGCTGGAGGTTAGAGCTTCAGAAGATGGCTATTGAGCTCATATACTGTACGTGGGCTTCTCATACGCCTCTGGCCACTGTTGAAACAGGATGCTGGATAGGCCTTTGTTCTGATTCAGCAAATTTCTTAATGTTCCTTATCTCTAAAGCAAAAAAATATATGCAAGTACACTGGTACCTCGGGTTACCTACGCTTCAGGTTACAGACTACGCTTACCCAGAAATAGTTCTTTGCTTCAGGATGAGAACAGACAGTGTGCAGCAGCGACGTGGCGGCAGCGGGAGGTCCCATTAGCTAAAGTGGTGCTTCAGGTTGAGAACAGTTTCAGGTTAAGAACAGACCTCCGGAATGAATTAAGTACTTAACCAGAGGCACCACTGGATTTTGCTCAATATTTGCAGGTAGCATTATTTTTCTACATATGGTGTAAAATCATTTTGATGATACTGTATGTGTAGCCTTAATGATACTGAGGTAGAGAAAAATGAAAGAAGCTGTAGGTGTAGGCCAACACTAATAACAGGCCATCATAACCTTACAGCAGGGTGGCAGCGTTAGCTCTGTTGCAGCAATAACATAGAATCATTGAATTTTAGAGGTGGAAGAGGGACCATGAGAGTCATCTAGTTCACCCCACCCCACCCTGCTATGCGGGAATCTTTTTGCCCAACTTGGGACCAACAACCCTGAGAGTAAAAGTTTTATGCATTTACCAACCTTGGTGTCTGTTCATTTCATTGGCTTTCCTTAGAGCAGGGCTAGCATTTGAAAAAAATGTGGTTATGTGCAATGTGGAGTGAAGCAGACCTTTCCCGACTCTCCAGCTCTTTGATCTCATTTCTTACTGATAAGCATAACCAATAAAACATGAAATTTAAAGAAATCACAAAATCTTGTACATGCACTTTGCTGTTCATGTTACACAGAGCACTTGAGATTTAAAACGTCTTTATAAAATTTGTGTTATTCATAACAATTCAAGAGAGCATAAGCAGATCTGCTGCCTTGCATTAAATTCTTAGTGTTTGCGAGAGAAAGACTGCAGCCCATAGAACTTCAGCCAACTTAGAACACACAGCTCTGATTGAGGAAACTGACCACTATAAACTATTATTAACCAGTGGTGTGCCTGATAAAGCAAGTGGTTGACCTTCCTCTGTAATACTGTTATTATTGGAAGGATAGAAACAAATTCATTCTTTTGTACCTTCTTACCACATCTAAATAAACAGTGTCATGAAAAGAAAGGAAAGAAAATGTACAGAAGTAGAGGTTAGTCAGTGTGATTTAGTGGTGTAATGGTTAGAGCAGGGGTCAGCAAACTTTTTCAGCAGGGGGCTGGCCCACTGTCCCTCAGATCTTTTGGGGGGCTGGACTATATATTTTTTGGGGGGCGGGAGGGGGAAATGAACGAATTCCTTTGCCCCACAAATAACCCAGAGATGCATTTTAAATAAAAGGACACATTCTACTCATGTAAAAACACGCTGATTCCTGGACCGTCCGCGGGCCAGATTGAGAAGGTGATTAGGCCGGATCCGGCCCCCAGGCCTTAGTTTGCCTACCCATGGGTTAGAGTGTTGGAGACAGGAGTTCAGATCCCTGCTCAGCCAGTCATAGTGTCTCAGCTTAACCTAGCTCACAGGGTTGTTGTTAGGATAAAATGAGAAGGGGAAAAACAAAGTATACCACCTTGAGCTCTGAAGGAAAGGTGGGATATAAATGCAATAGATAGATGGTCTTATAATCATTGCTCTTCTGTCACACAGTTCTTACCTTTGTACCCAGATTTTCCATTTATATTGCCAATGGTGATGTTGCGATCTGGCATTAACAACATCACATTTTTTGGCTACTATTTTAATGCCTTTCTTTTTCAAAGCTGAGGAAATGTTTCAGGGAACAAGAAGCAAACTCAGCAGGTGGAGTGAAAAGAGGTTGCAGAATATGTTTGGAAA
Organism: Podarcis melisellensis; assembly: GCF_964234715.1. Lineage (NCBI taxonomy): Eukaryota > Metazoa > Chordata > Lepidosauria > Squamata > Lacertidae > Podarcis > Podarcis melisellensis. Next base: position 12,299,555 of record NC_138532.1, on the reverse strand, counting down.
TTGAGAGTCCCATGGTGTCCTTAATGCATTAAGTTGAATAGGTGTCCCAGCAAAATGCATTTAACCCTGGAAGATTTCTGAAAGCCACCTCTCCTCCCATTTGTGATGAGTGCTTGTTTGCCTTTCGCACTTGTCAGTTCCCCAAGCAGCCCTAGAAATGATGAGTAGCAAACTCATTACCCCAAAATACAATTTGCAATTCTAATACAGATGTTATCCAAAGGTGCCTCTTGCGCTTTTATAGATCTCACCACTGTAACCCCCAGCAGGAGACATTCCATGTTTCACAATTGATTTCCTTCCTTTTGCTATAGCCGTATTGGTTCATTGGATGTAATACACATAGTTTTATCTCTATCATATGATGAATGTACATATCAGGCACATCAAGTTAAAACACATTAAAATGTGCGCCATTAATCTGCAGGCTTCATGGTTTTTTCGTTTTTTTATAAAAAAAATCTGAGTGCATGTTATCCTTGATCCAGTTGTGCATTTTAAAACTAGAAACATTCTTATGTGTAATGCTTGCATGCTGATCTGATCTGAAACTGAGAATTTGAAAGATGAGGATGGTCACCATGATTGCAAAGTAGAATGAGACACAAAATAGCCAGTGGAATTCTATAATTCTCTTCCTACATGTTATCTAGCCTCTCTCTAGCAAAGGACAACAGACTGAATTCTTAGGGTTATGAAGACTGTTGTCTTATAACTAATTTTGTCTGTTCTTGGAAAGTGATATGTATATCAGTTGATTACTGTGATTTTAGTGTTAATAAATGGGTCCGGTAGGCTATAAAATCAGACAATTCATAAATGTTCAACTCTAGAAAAATGGATCATAGTTGATTCTCCCTATAACAAAACAGTTTAACATTCATCATTGTTTATCACTTTTGAGAAATACATTTGTGCTGAGGATCCTGTACACACACCCTTGCTGATCTGTGATCCATATGGTAATGAGACTGAGCCAATGTAACTGATTAGTGCAGCTGGTTATTTACAAAGTATGTCTCACAAAATTTTCACTGTGTTTAAGATTAGTGTATGACTATTATAGAACAGCTATCCTTTACCCTGGTGCATTTTGGGGGGAGACAAACCACAAACCTGGGTTCAGACATGGCTTAGCCCATAGCAGTGCTGCAGAACCAAGGAAGGAGCACAGTGGCCATCATATTTTACTCCAAGAACCCACTCATTTGTGCTAAGTCATAAATCCGCTTGGTGCTAAATGCACACTGGGCCCCTGAATCCAAGTACAGGATAATATGTTTCCTTGATCAAAGTAATCCAGCATTCAGTCTGTTCTAGGTTTATATGGAGGAAGTGCTTCTCTCTGCATATGACCAGATTAGGTCATCATTACAAAGGACAGAATCTGCTTTATGTTCAGGAGGCCTAATCCATTCTTTGAATTCAAATGGCCAGCGTTCCAGAAGTTGTCAAATGATCCATGATAGAATGTTACGATTGCAACCTGGAGATTCCATGTACCTAACAGGTCAGCAACCTCAACAGAATATATTATTAGTGCTTTATCCCCCTGTCTTCTCCCCAGGCAGTCATGGAACAAAATGAGTCCTGCTGGCTTAAGTAAATGGAAGAGAAGAAAAGACCAGTGCAGGGGAAACCTTTTGCAACCACAGAGCTCTTTTAAAAGCCTATGTGTTGCATCCAGCAATCCTATGTTACATGGCAAACAGAATCCCAGCAGCTCGTTTAATGTTTGCAGTGTTCAGTAAAAGTGTCTACAGTATCTGCGTTCTGAGCATCCTCATATCAACTCCTAAATCTCCTGTACTTTTGCAAGTATTTTGTGGATTATTTGACCCATGTAATCAGATCTTCATTTTCTGTTTTCTTAACATGAATCTTTTCGTGACTCCTAATACAGAGGTAGGGAGCCTGTAGACTGTCAGATGTTGCTAGACGGGAGCCCACCCCACCTTATCTGGCCTTGCACTGATGGATTGGAGTCCAGTACATGGGGGACACAGATTTTTACCCCAGCATGCATTAACCTACTCCTCCACCTGTGCAAGATTTGAGTGATAAACAGGTTTGAGTGGTTTCTGCAAAAAATGTGGAATGATTACCTACACTCATCCTTCACCTTATGGTTTCCTTGTTATAGTGGCCATTCTGTGTCATGTACCATAGTAGTGATCTTGGTTCTGGGGCAGGGCTGATTTATTGTAAGTCCATATTTTCTCTTACTCATTTCTTCTCCAATCTAATCTGACCTATCACTTTGAATTACCTGGGATGAGACTTGCACTACCTTGTTGTGTCTTAATTGCCCCCCCCGTATCCTTCGTCAAAGATTCTTTAGCTATGCTTCTGTCAGCACTAAAGTATTACATAGCAAATATATATTTTTTCCCCTTGTGCTTCTAAGGAAATAGTGTGCAGTGTCTGTCTCTGTTTCTCTGTCTCTCAATCTCTTTTACAATTTGCAGCACATCAAAATGTAATTCTATCCTGTATTTTCCTAGTTATGTTTGTTCTAAGCAAGGTTCATGATGGGCAGATCCTCCTGTTTGCCTTATGACAATGTCCCTGTTAGAGAGATAATAAGAACAAAATTAGAAGGACTCTTGATAATCCAAGTGGTCCAAAGTGAATGAGGAATGCAAATCAGGTGAACAGTTAATTACTTTTTGAAAAATTCATTATTTGTCTAGAGCAGCTGATTGAAAAGCAGTGTTGCAATTTAAATTAAGACTATTTGTTCATTTCCAGAATGAAATAGTGTAATTTGACTTATAATCTGTTACAGCTTAGATGAGTAACAGTGATCTGAGCGCCCAAGGCAGCTTTGGCCAATTGAATAACAAAGCTTTCTGATGAAGCAGGTAGAGGTGAAATAAGGGACCTCTTCTTCTGATTCTAACATACAAGCACACACACACTAGCAATTAATTGTTGTCACTGTTGGAAACACAGTAGTGCTTTTATCCTACACCACTTGAATTTGCATATCATGTATCATTCTCCATGTTGCCCTTGGACATTATTATGATTGGTTGGAGCATAATACACAGTGATTCATCTTACACATGCAGCACTTTCCTTTTAATGAAGTTACAGGCTTTGCATATGAGTTAGCTTAGGGTGACATCACAATTAGAAAAATCTTACTCTGTAGGGAAACATGAATGTTTCTTTGCTACTATTGCTACTATTGCAATAGTCTGATTCTTCTGAACAACGGGGTGTTTAGGAGGATGCAGCTGATCTAAAAATTTCCCCTAAAATCGCAGGAGTGAGTTACGCATGCTTCAAAGTCATTCTGGGACATATTGACTCTCATTCTATACAGCTGCAGTTGACACATCCATTTTCAATTGGCTCTGTCCACTTATAGCAGTCTGTGAAATGCTTATTTATGCTTCAGACTTGTTTTCAGTCATTCTGATTTTGTGGCTTTTAACGTAAGTTAATATATCAAACCCTTTTACAGTCAAGTTGAATGCAAAGCACTCTGGACAACGTAGGATTCTGTCTGTCTTGCATTGGCACTTGCCGTTATTTATGTCACTACTTATATCTTGCTTTTCTATGTTATATCTGAAGCAGCTTATAACATCATGAAAACAAACTCATAAACATTGAAATTAGCAAAGTGACAATAAAATAACCTAACAACGAAACCTAGTGGCATCAGTTTAACACACTACCATCAGAAGTTTCAAAGCTCATGTTCTTGTCTCTGTCTTCAGGTTACAGATGCTTCAGGTTACAGACTTTGTTAACCCAGAAATAGTACCTCGGGTTAAGAACTTTGCTTCAGGATGAGAACAGAAATCGTGCTCTGGCAGTGCGGCGACAGCGGGAAGCCCCATTAGCTATTGTGGTACCTCAGGTTAAGAGCAGTTTCAGGTTAAGAACGGACCTCCAGAACGAATTAAGTTCTTAACCAGAGGTACCACTGTACTACTTGACATTGGGGGGAGTGGGCTAAGTGGTTTAGGAAAATTATAAAATCAAAATCAAATCTTGAAAGACAGTAGCAGGAGGTTGAAACTGAAACATCATAAGTAATAGAAAGGCCGGTTGGAGTGACTATGGAAGACTATCTATATACTACTAATTTAATTCATGGGTGGTCAATGTGGAGCAACTCTCAGCCCCAGCCAGAATGTCAAGCAGCCAGGGATGATGGGAATTGTAGTCCAAAACATCTGGAGATTACCACGTTGACTAGCCCTGGTCTGTTCCACAGGTTGAAGGATAAAAGTATGTGGGTGAGGCAGGGGATGAGGTTAATTGTGACTTGCTGGACATGGCCTCAACAATAAGCTGATGCCCAACTCCCAGGTCTCCTAGTTTGTGCCCCACAGTACCCATCATTCTGTGTCTTGAAAAGCTGTTCATCACACAACTGCACAACTGCAGTTTCCCTCATTGCTATCTCCATGCAAGAAACAGCTGCTTGTCAGTCAGCTGTTAATGGGACAAGACCGGCTGGCATCAAAATTTGAATTCCTTCCAGTAGCACCTTAAAGACCAACTAAGTTAGTTCTTGGTATGAGCTTTCGTTTGCATGCACACTTCTTCAGATACACTGAAGTGTGCATGCAAACGAAAGCTCATACCAAGAACTAACTTAGTTGGTCTTTAAGGTGCTACTGGAAGGAATTTTTTTTGTTTTGACTATGGCAGACCAACATGGCTACCTATCTGTAATCAAAATTTGAGTTATGGCTTCCAAAGTTAATGACAGAGTGTCCTGGACTAGCTGGATGCAGAGGAGGGACTGCTGGTGGGGCGATGACAAGCAGTCAGAGGGGGGAAAGGGGGTATACTGGGAAGAGAAGGTGTTGGAAGCTGAAGAAGCAAACAGGGTTTAGTGATCAGGAAGGGTCTGGTGCAGAAAGCAGTTCAGAATCAGAGGCAGGAGAGATAGAGGGCCAGTAGACAGAGATGAGACAGGCTTCTGAAGAAGCCAGGGGGTCGCTCCCTCCTGTTGCAGCCAGTTTCCCTCCCCCATGGTCTCCCAGAATACGCAGAGAAATGAAGAGGCCAGAGCAAAGAGATACAAGACAATGGAGCCTTAGGCTACTGGGGAAGGAACTAGAGGAGGAGCCTTAGAGAGCAGTGGGAAAGCAGGGGCCTTCAGTCCTTGCAATTGCCTCATTGGGGCAAGACCTACTGGGAAGAGTTGCTGTGATCACTAGGCCTGCATTGTTTTGGTTTCTTTGCATAAGGAGTTAACTTCACTGACACTGGGTGTTTTATTACTGAACTACTCCTAACTCTGGCTCCTATCACGGGGTAGTTCATCTAGTGCATGCATAATCTAGGTCGGCAAACTAAGGCCCAGGGGCCAGATCCAGCCCAATCGCCTTCTGGATCTGGTCTGTAGACTGTCCAGGAATTGCCATGTGGATCTGATACTGATTGTTCGGGCTGCACTATTCCTCCCCCCTCCCACCAGACACACCACAGCAGCACCTCCACCCTCCCTCCTCCTGGCCTCCTGACTTCTCCCCACCCTGCGGAGGAAGGGGACTGGGCTTTGATTGGTGCCAGCAGCAGCAGTGTGATCGCTCAAGTGGCCGCCATTTGAAGCAGCCCCTCTCCGGAGCCCTTTTGTGCGCCGCTCATCATCCCTACGGAGCTACCGCTGCCATTCGGCCCCCCACAAGGTCTGAGGGGCAGTGGACCAGCCCCCTGCTGAAAAATTTTGCCGACCCCTGATCTAGTGCTCTCCAGATGATACTGGACCAACGCCCATCAGTTCGAACCAGCATGACCAACTATTGGGGATGGTGAGAGTTGTAGTCCAACAACATTTTGAGGGCACTGCTATAGACCTCCAAGCCCAGACTAGGGACTTGGATGCTGCATTCCTACAGCAGATTACCAAACATTTAAAAAGGAGAGAGATAATAGTCATGGGAGACTTTAACTACCACAGTATCTGTTGGAACTCACCCTTTGCCAAGAATGTAAGGTCCAACAAATTGCTCCATTACCTCACTGTCAGTTCCCAGAAGGTGGAAGAAGCAACAAGGGGATCATCTCTCTTGTGCCTGGTCCTCACCAACAGGGAGGAACAGATCAATAAAGTGAAAGTACTGAGAACCTTGGGAAGAAGTGATCATGTTCTCTTGGGCTTATTTTTACAAAGGCAAGGCAAAGCTGAGTGTAGTCAGACATGCACTCTGGACTTTAAGAAGGTTGGTTTCAGAAACTTTTTACTGACTGAAATCATGGTCAGAAATACTCAAAGAGAAGCAAGTCTAAGCTGGATAGGAGTTTCTTAAATGTGAAAAATTGAAGGCACAAAGACAATTCCAACAAGAAGGAAAAGTAGGACGCACTTACTGTAAACTGGTGTGGCTGCAGAAGGAGCTTACAGATGAGCTGAGATGTAAGAAGGGCATGTATAAGAAATGGAAGAAAGGAGAAATTGCAAAGGAAGAGTATACACAAGTAGCCAACAGATGCAGGGGAAAGGTCAGGCAGGCCAAAGCTCAAAATGAACTCAGGTTTGCAAGAAAGGTTAAAAGCAATAAAAAGGTTTCTTTGGCTATGTTCGAAGCAAGAGAAAGAGCAAGCAAGTAGAAGGACTCTTGTGTGGAGAAGATGGAGAAATACTATTGAGTGACTGGAAGAAGGTGAACTGCCTAACATCTGCTTTGCCTCTGTCTTCACCCAAAAGGAAATTGATGCCCAGCCTGGTGATAACAGAATAAACAATGCAAGGAGGGAGCTGGAGGGCTAAAGGAGCTTGCAGATGTGATTTCTGGGCCTCTGTCTATAATCTTTGAGAATTCCTGGAGAACTGGTAAGGTCCCTGTGGCCACCATTTTCGAAAGTGGGGGAAAGGAAGACCCAGGTAACTACAGACCAGTTGACAGTAAACTATTCGAAAGTGAAACGGACTCCTTTGGGAGATGATGGACTCGCCTTCCTTGGAAGTATTTTAAGCATAGGTTGGATGGCCTGTCATGTATGATTTAGTTGAGATTCCTGCATTTCACAGGGTTGGACTAGAAGACTCTCGGTGTCCCTTCCAACTCTACCATTCTAGGATTCATAGATGCTAGAAACAGTTTGATCCCTCTTCCTTTCATTAAATGACAGCTTCCATGACTGTTGCTGCTGCATATTTTCTCTGAACATCTTTTCCATGGGAGACCACTTCAGCCAGCAGCTGCACCCACCTCCTATGAATGCAATCATAGATGCAGGGCAATCTATTGCACTATATGAAAAATTAGAGCATTTTTATTCTTGTCTTTATTTTGATTCCTTCTAGGAGTTAGGAAAATAGGATTGCTGATTAAAATGGATACACTTCAGCTTCGTCCAAAGCCCTTCCTGACTGGCAATAAGATTGACCTGAATCATGCTAATCAACAATTGCTGTATGTTAGGCTTATGGAAATACAACATCTGCACAAAAAGGGAGGAGGATAATCAGTTGCTGATTACAAAACTTCACTTTATTTTAAAATGTTTTTTTTTGGTGTGTTTTGAGGTCAATTTCTGTTGGGACAGGAAATATCAGTATGAGACTCCCCAAGCCCTTGCTCATTTTATATTAATGAGATCATCTCACACAATTGAATTAATATTTGCAATACATTTGATCAGACTGCTGGTCTTCCTATAGTGACTTGTGGATGGATACATTATTCCTACCATATAGATTTGCTGAACTCTCTTCAATTAGAAATTGCTTCATGTAGAGAAAAGTCTGTGTCACACAATCAAAATTATGAATACTGTTTCTGAATTGCATTGTAGACTTTCCCCATGAATACTGTGTGTAGCCATCAGTTAACTTCACTGTACAGTGGTGCCCCGCAAGACGAACGCCTCGCAAGACGAAAAACCCGCTAGACGAAAGGGTTTTCCGTTTTGGAGGCGCTTCGTAAAACGAATTTCCCTATGGGGTTGCTTTGCAAGACGGAAAAAATCTTGCATCCCCCTGCGGGTTTTTTCCGCTTTTTTCACCCTTTTCTTAAGCCGCTAAGCTGCTTATCAGCTGTTCTGCTGATAAGCCGCTTAACAGCTAATCGCTGGAAGCCGCTTGACAGCTGTAGCGCTAATCTGCTAAGCTGTCAATGGGCTTGCTTCGCAAGACGAAAAAACCGCTAGACGAAGAGAATCGCGGAACGGATTCTTTTCGTCTAGCGAGGCACCACTGTATATGGAAAGTAGCTAAATCAGTTGTAAAAATATTAATATTCCTTTATTTATCTTAATGCCAGATCAAACTTATTTAGCATGTATTTTTGAAGGAGTGTTTTGAAATCCCATTAGTTCATATTTTTTTGCATCAGGGACAGTATAGTCAGAGGTAGGCAACCTTTTGCTAGTAGTTAACTGAATCTCTGCAGCTCAGGACAAAGTTGACTTGGGAAACCTAGACATATTTTATATTGCATATTAACATGCTACATCTATTTGAAGCCTTTCTTACATCTTTTTAAATATTGTAAGGAATTTTGTGCATCATTGCTTCCTCCCTTTTTTGTGGGAGTATAGTGCAAGTCTCAGCTCAGAGGGCTCATCCAGACTTCTGTGGATTGGCATTTGCTCCAATTCACCGCTAAAGAGCAGATTTTCCCTGGCAAAGCAGTGGAGCAAACAGAACACTGCTTGGACATGTGCAGGACAAGTGGGAAACCACTTTGGACCCGTGCTTTCTGTGCACAAGACAAGTGGAAATGTAGATGTGCTGAAAGTCTACAGCCTCTGGTTCTATCTGTGTTGCCACATTCTACAAATAGCTCTTGAAATCTTTTGATTCTTTTCCTATAAGGATATAGAATAGTTTGTGTTCTTGCTTGGACATTAGATTTGCTCCTTGTCTATTAGGCTTATGTGGCATCATGCCAGGAGCTACATGTCATCAACTCCTGAACAGACTGCCTGAGAGAAGAGGAACTTTCTTCTTTTCACACAGGAGGAATGACTTTTCCTAATATGTTACCATTACTTGCTGTAATACATGCCTGCACCACCTAAATATAAAATAGGTATGCTTTTTTCCCTGAAAAGAACTGGTTTGTATCCAATGCAATCTGTCTGCAGGTGGGAAAGACTACCTTCCTCTTCTCTCTTCTGCACCCCCGTGTTCCTTCAAAACCTGCTCTTGAGTGTTGGGAAATCCTCCAGAGCAGATTTTGACGGTACGCAGATGAGAAAAGAGGAAGATGAAGTCCTGTTACATGAGTGGAAATTTGCTCATTCACTGTTGGGTTCTGCCCATAGCTTTAGCTATATGCAGATTAATGCAAATTGGTCGATTCATTTGATTAAGATTTGTTTTTAATTGGGTGAGAGCCCTACAGCAGACCAATATTTAATTTAATGTGTGTATGTGTTCTATATAAAAAAGACTTGCAAAGTGAAAACATCACTGCCATCCACATTGCTGTCCAGAAAGTCGGAAACCAAGACTAGTGGGTAGAGATCTTAGAGTGAAAAATGAGATGACTTTGTGTTTTCGGAATCAGTAAATCATCCAGCCTCCTCCTGAAGTATCGAGCCTTTTATGGCTGCTCAGCCCCTTTTCAAAGACTGTTTTTCATGCAACTGGCAGGAGGCAGGGATCCAGCTGTTTCTCAAAGGACAGCAGGAAGTGGCAACCTCCTTGTTTCTACTGGTGGGTGAAGCTTGGTGAAGACTCTCACCCTTGGAAGCAGAAAGATCATCTGCAGACATCTGATGGGTCCCACACAGCCTCTTTGTAGCTATCAGCGTGGGCTGGACTGATTCCTGATGGGCATAGAGCATGTGCATTGAAACCCCTGCCACATGTAGAATACTAACTCGAAATTCAAATTAAATAAGGATAATTAACAATTAACAAAAAGCTAAGCAGACAAGTAATTAGATATTCCCTGACTAGTGTTTACTGTAATTTCGTGACCCATTCATAATTAACCTCAGATTGTAAAGTATATTGATGAGAAGCCAAAGTATAAACTTGTATTAACAGTGACAGAATAAGGTGCCAATTAAACTGCATTTCATTCAAGCTTGGGAAAGCAAAGCTATAATGGGTTTTTATTATCTTCCCATGCTTCCCTATGCTTGGCACGTGCCAGAACGAGATTAGGAGTTGATGAAAGAGGATAAAAAAACTGCCTGATGTCTGTAGCAAGTTGGGGGCGGGAAGTAATAATAAAGAGGGTTTAAAGAAAAACAATAAAAATGTTAAGCAGCCTTCTGCTGCACAGGAGTGCGTACGCAAGCTGAATAGGATCCACACATGCATCCCAAAGTTAACCTTTTTCAGGTATGGCCTGAATAGCTGGGCTTCCAGTGCATTCTTTTTTGACAGACAGCCAGAAAGCTAACTCGGAGGCATTATTAACCTATCTGAATGTCATGTGCCATTCTATTGATATTTTGTTAAGCATAATCAATGGTGATAACTTTTTATTCCCTCCATTAAGTTTTGTTCTTCCTTGTAAGAAGCCACCTTCTCCATCACAGCGGATCGATTCTACAACAATGCCAAACCAAATGTGAGAAACTGCATTCCTAGGACTTATTCTTTCTTGAATAAAGCAAAGGGGTGTGTGTGATTAAATGAAACCCCTGGCTCTTAATTTCTCTACAGCGTGGATGGGGATGCTGTGGGATTCCAACACTCATCAATCCCACCAATGAGCATGACCAGTGGTTAGGAATGATGGAAGCTATAGTCCAGTAACATGTGGAAGGCCACAGATTCTCTTCCCCTGTTCTACAGAACATTGCCAGTGACAGCTGAAGCTAATCCCTGCCCTGTCCTTAAACTGATTTTTTAAATGGAAGATAAGTTAATCAGATTTATATCCTAATGTTTTGACCATCAAATCCTCCAGCAATTCAATAGATAATTTTAAAAGCTTACTTCTTACACCTCTCACCTCATTATTCACAATACTTTAGTTTTCACTGTAGGTTATGGTTTTGCTATAGCCCATTCCTTCCCAGCATCTTACTACTATCCATCTCCATCTTGTAATGGATTAAAGAAAGCTTGTAATGTTAGCTTCACAGCTCCTAAGTACAGTTCCCATAGTTGCATGTCCTCCAGACAGTTGACTCTTTTAGACATCCTGCTTGGCAGCTGCCTGCTGTCTGCTGTCTGCTGTCCCCTGTGACAGCAGAATTCTCTTTTATGATACTGTTTGCTCAAAAGAATGCCATTGAAATCAGTGGGATTTATTCCTAGGTAAGTGTGTATACGATTGATACCTTAGGTGTCCATCCTATGCCCACTGACCTGGAGCTTGTACCTCTGTAGACATGCATAGAGCTAAAGCAGAGAGGAGTCAGGTGCTGTTCACTTGTAGTGTGTTGTGTTGATAAGTATGGAATGGCAGTTACTTGGATGCTGTCCTTTCTCCTCCCTTCTTCTTGGGATATCTTCTGATATCTGAGAAAGGGTCATAGCTTGGTGGTAGAGCATCTGCTTTGCATTCAGAATCTCCCAAGTTCAATCCCTAGTAGCCTGGTACAGCTGGGAGACACCTTTCCTGAAACCCTGGAGAGCTATTGCCAGTCATTACATATGATACTAAGCTAGATGGACCAAGGTTCTGGGCAGCTTTCCATGTTTCTGTGAGGAGCCAATATAAGGAGGATCCATATAATGTGTGTTATACATGTGCTAAAGTTGGTTCTTCTCAACTTTGTGTGTACTCCTTAAAGAACAGTTTGTATGTCCACACTACAGACATTTGGACCAATCCCCAATCCCTGCTCTATGATACATCCAGCTCTAAACCACTTACCCATTTATAATCCTTGAGTATCAATAGCTTTAACATTGCTTTGACAGCATTGCCCAACAACTGATGGTCAAATCTGGCACTAGCCACTTAGGCAATGTGATTTGTTTATGTAGTTGTGGGTTGGAAGTGTACGTTGGGAAAAGAATATGCAGGTTTGATATGGTGTTCTTCAGAGTGTCAAACCAAACAATGCACCCCTACCCAAAGGAGTGTATAATTTAAATTAAATTATTACTTCAAGAAAGAAGGCTTCTTGGAAACATAGAAAGTTGCTTTATACCAAGTCAAACTATTTGTCCATCTAGCTAAATATTGTACTTTCACTGGTTGCAGCTCTCTACCACCTGATGCATTAACTGGAGATGCCAGGGAGATTGAACCTGAGGCTTGTATGCAAAGTGTGTGCCCTTGCACTGAGCTATAGTTCCTCCCCTTAAGTAAGAATCATGTCCCCAAACCAGAGGTAGGGAACCTGCCCTACTGCCTGACTCCTGTCCAAGCCAATACAGCTAGTGATGATGGGAAGCCAACAGCATCTAGAGTGCCATAGGTTCTCATCTCTGTTCTGAATGGACAAACTTCAGCTAAGAAAGCTGCCAGGAGAGGAGTTCGAACTCTTCCAGAGACTGGAACTCCTGGGCCTGGGCTGGTGAAGTCTGGCACCTTTGATCCCTGAGCCACTGTGCTGCAGAGAGCTTCTTTAATTACCGTATTTTTCGCTCTGTAGGACGCACCCAACCATAGGACGCACCTTGTTTTAGAAGGGGAGAATTTTTTTCTTGTTTTTTTCTTGTTTTAGAGGGGGAGAACAAGAACAAAAATTCTCACCCTCTCTGCTCAGCGCCCCTTCAGCGAAGCGGCAGGAGAAACGGAGCCCCTTCCATTTCTCCTCCCACTTCGCTGAAGGGGCGCTGCACAGCTCTCCCTCTCTGCTGAAGACAGGAGAGTCTTGCTGTCCTGGCTTTAGCAAAAGGAACCTGAAGCCTTCAGAGCGCAGCACGAGTTTCTGCTGCGCTCCAAAGGCTTCAGGCGGCTATCCCTGAAGCCTGGAGAGCGAGAGGGGTTGGTGCGCACTGACCCCTCTCGCTCTCCAGGCTTCAGTGAAAGCAACGCATAGCTTCCGGAGCATGGAGGGAGCTTCGCGTTTCTATCGCTGAAGCCAAGGAGCCTGCATTCACTCCATAGAACGCACACACATTCCCCTTAATTTTTGGAGTGAAAAATACGGTACTTATTATTATTATTATTATTATTATTATTATTATTTATTCAAACAACTAACCTGGGACGTAAAGGTAAAGGTAAAGGGACCTCTGACCATTAGGTCCAGTCGTGACCGACTCTGGGACCGACTCTGGCGCTCATCTTGCTTTATTGGCCAAGGGAGCCGGCGTACAGCTTCCGGGTCATGTGGCCAGCATGACTAAGCTACTTCTGGTGAACCAGAGCAGCGCACGGAAACGCCGTTTACCTTCCCGCCGGAGCGGTACCTATTTATCTACTTGCACTTTGACGTGCTTTCGAACTGCTAGGTTGGCAAGAGCAAGGACCGAGCAATGGGAGCTCACCCTGTCGTGGGGATTCGAACTGCTGACCTTCTGATTGGCAAGCCCTAGGCTCTGTGGTTTAACCCACAGCGCCACCCACGTCCCTTAAGCTGGGACATAATAGAGGCTTAAAAAATTATGCATGGTATGGCTAGAGAATGTGGATAGTGAGGTTTTCCTCCTTTCTCATAATACCATAATTGTGGGTCATCCAATGCAAAATTGGTAGTAGATTAAAGATTGACACAATAACATTCACACAACACTTAACTAATTTATGGAAGTTGTTGCCACAGAATGTGGTAGTGGCTTTTTACTTAGAAGGCCTCTGACTTTATGGTGCTGCCTGTTTTGCATATGATACAGCTCCCTTGCCCAAGGCAGCTAAAAAGTTCTGGTCAGTGTCTGGGTGGAAAACCAGCTATAAAATCCTGTATGTTGCCTTTAACTTCCATGATAGAAGAAAAGCAGGATATCAATGCACTGAATAAATAGAGGGGATTAATCAGATTCATGGTTGTGCAATATTTGTCATGACTGACTAAATCACACCTCTATGTTCAGAGGCGATAAACCTCTACATACCAGTTGGGGTGGGAGAACAGCATAAGAGGACTGTTACCTTCTTATGTGTATCTCAAGAGCATCTGTTTGGCCACTGTGGAAAACAGGATGCTGGACTAGATATTCCTTTGGTCTGATCCAGAAGGGCTCTTTTATGTTCTTACTTACTACCAGCTCAGCATGTGAAATTACATGAATGTATAAAGTACAGGGTAAGATGGAATTGACCCCTCTGTGTTAGATATTGAATCTAAGGAAGATAGCCCTCTCTCTCTTTAGCTGCTATTGAAACCATAGAATGGGTCGTGTCCTTTGAAACATCATCTGCCTCATTATGCAACTAGAGCCCTCTCCCCCTGTGTTCTGACTCCTGGATGCCCCCACATTACCCTGTCTCGTTGGAGTGTGGGTCACTGCTGTTATTTCCCTCCCAAGTTACAAGAGCCATAAAATTATTCTCCAAAGGGAAACGATTGCAGCAGATGCCACCTCCCCAATTCCCTCAAGTTCCAGACATGGATGTGATCAATGGCATAAACAAACAAGCGCATCAGCGCTCCAGCGTCTGCTGTGAACAAGGACAAGTAATCTTAATTAAGGTATTGTCCCAAAACTTTCTAAAATATGGAGAGCTTGCACTCTCAGTCTTAATAAAGTGCCTCAAATGAAGAACTAATTTATATTTAACAAGGCATTTACTGGATGTTAGTCAACTAAGGATTGATTTATCTAAAAACAAAAAAGTGGAGAGTTATAGCTGTCTCATCAGCTTACAACTGTCAAATTCTAATAAAAGTTTTAGTCTAATAAAAGTAATCAACCTAGTGTTAGCAGGCACTATACATTTTGCTAAAATGCTAATGATCATCAGCAAGGAGGATTGTATGTCATGGGGTTTAAAGATTCATTTTATTTATTCACTCTGAAGATTCATCTCCTATCCATCCAATGCATTCAGTTGCTCAGACTATCTTACAATGATTATAATACAACTACTGTATCCTGTAATCAAACAATTTAAAACAAAGTAATATAAAAATGTAAACAAGCTCAGCCAATAAAAGACTATACAAAACACCATCTGCCTAGCAATACAAAAGCTTACCAGAACAGAAAAGCTTTCAATAATAGGCAGAAAACGGCAAGGGAGGGTGTGAAGCAAACCTTATGGAATATGGTGTCCATTGGGTGCAGCCACCAAGAAGGTCCTATCTCTTGTCCCAGACAAGCATTCCTCCAGGTCAGGCAGGATACAAAAAAGGCCTCTCCAATGGAGATTAGGGAGGAGACAGGTTATTTAAGATGAGTTGGCCCCTGAATTTTCCTGGACCCAACCATTTAGAGCTTTGTAATCACCATCACTTGTGGCCAGAAACAAATTGGCAAGTAGTTGCAGGATCCCATGCTCAAACACCCGCTAACATCCTCTTTGCCACCTTCTGGACTGACGGAAGCATCCAAAGACTCTTCAAAGGTAGCCCTGTATATAAAGCATTGGACTTACCCAGTCTGGTTATATCTAAGATCTTTGCTGAATGTCAGAATTCAGAAAAGAATAGAATGAAAGTAGAGAAGGAGAAATAAAGAAATAAGGAAATGTGTTTAAGTTAAATGGAAAAGTAAAATTTTGCTAAGAGAAGGGTTGGAAGTCAGGTCACTTACATGGGTGTGGGTGTAGGGTAAGTTTATAGGTACGTATGGTATAGTTATGTGGGTACCTTTTGTTAAGAGGGTAAGGTATGGTATTGTATTTGATTAAAGAAGAAGAAGAAGAAGAAGAGGAGGAGGAGTTTGGATTTGATATCCCGCTTTATCACTACCCGAAGGAGTCTCAAAGCGGTTAATATTCTCCTTTCCCTTCCCTTCCTGATGTCTTGAATAGTATTGTAATGAATAATGTTGTATGTATGTCTTGTATGTTTTACATGTTAATAATTTTTTTTAAAAAAAAAAAGAATGTCAGGTGAAGAAATAGGAGTACCTCTGCTGATGGCGTTCAATGAGGTCTTCAACTGGCTTGTAATGTTTTCTTGAGGCATTACAATATGCAGCCCTTATTGCAAAATTTTATTTGGAAGGGAGCAGTTGTCCTGTTGGAGCAAACCATCCTTGAAAAAAATAAGACATAAGCAGAATAACATGGTAGAATCCTGAGATGGAATGAACTCTGATCACTTCAGACTGGAGTGCAGATAGGAAATTACCTCTTTTGAATACTCTCTTGCATCTTTTTTTTAAAAAATGCCAAACTCACATCAATGCCAGTTGAATGCTGGGACATAAAAAAGTGAAGTGGATAAGACAACTCCCCACCCCAATTTTCTAGTTGCAGGGAGATTTTTAATTTAACACAAAAGAATAGTTTTTTTTAATAAAAATTCCGCTCTAGATTCTACCACCACATTCTAATGCATGGGAATGACAAGCTTAAGTTTCCATGTATAACTGGGTAATATTTGTAGGACTAATTTAATTGTGTGTTTCCCCATTTCCCTAAGCTGTCCTTCTCTCCAGACTTGCTGAGAAAGCACCTGGGGAAAGGGTCATGCTGTTCACTTCGGTGGACAAATTTCTTAAACAAACAGAGAGATACTTAACCACAAACAGACTCCAGGAAGAGAAGTATCTTCCTGCCAGGGTGGGAAGCTAGAGAGTGAGTTCAGTGTCCCTGGGTGTTTACAATTCCAGCTGCCCTGACTATGAATTGCTTATTTTTGGACAATAGGGCACAGACACTATAATTTGGTGTGTGATCATTGACACACCCTCTCCTTTGTCTTCCTTTCAAAGCCAATATCTCAGGCCCAGATGGGTTAATACATAATGCAGACATGCAAGTAATTGGCTGCCTTTGTATAGCAGTCAGTCATAGCTCGCTGTCCCTCTGATCCACTATTAGTGGCCATGCAAACACTCCTTCCACCTAATTAAGCACAGCTTTGAAAATACCCTTCCCAATGATGTTCCAGTCCCAAGCTAGTGATTCACATATGAGCCCCTACCTGTTAAACCTGCAATCTCACTCTCTTCTGGGATAGAACATCCCTGCCCGCCCCCAGGTGACCCAGCTGCTTGCTGGGGATGCTTAGGACCTAAAGGGAGTGGGGAGTGATAAATGATCTTTAGAATAGTCTGTATTAAAGAGTTGGAAATGGGATGTTAATAAACCCCAAGCCACTAATTTAGAGAACACATGCTCTCCAGGCTAAACCAGTGCCCTGAAACAATGGCCAATGATAAACATGGCCTTTGCCAAGCAACTGTCTTTTCAAAGACAGCTTTTGTGCATTTGTGTACCTATGCATTGTAAGTCCAGCTAATTGTTTGCCCTGTATATACCACTCACCTGGTGTAACATGTAGGTCTATTTTACTTAGGTGCTATCCTGGGAAAGCCTGGCTTGCCTTTCTGCCAATAACCTGAGATTTTTATAACTAAGTGTAGTGTTACTTGCTAGTATGGTGTAAAGAGCTTGTCTGAACTGGAAAGATTCAGGTTCAAATCCCCACTCAGCTATGAAGCTCCCTGGGTGATTTTGAGCAGGTCATCATCTCTCAGCCAAATCTACCTTAAAAAGTAGTTGTGAGGATCCAGTTAGCAGGGGAAAGAACCATGTACACCACTCTGAGCTTGAAGGAAATGTGGATATAATTTAAAGAAAATGAAATGAATAAAAGTGTTCTTGAACCACTGACTACCCTTTGATCCCAGCAGAAAATATATTTGTATTGCCAATCTGTTATATTGATTAGGATTCTGGCATGTATAAAATATATGGTGATTTTTTTTTCAGAATTATGGTCATGAGAACATTATCTCAATATATTCCAACTTATCATGCCCAACACCTGCTCATCTAATGCAAGCAGAAATGATGAATTTGAACCACCAGTGTATCAGGCTCCTTTATATTTTGCTCATCTGCTAGCCATGTGTGCTGACGTCTCCAAGCGCTGCCCCAAGGACACCCTGAATAAAAGCGAACACTCCATACTCCTTTATTAGGGATTATCAAAAAATAAGAGGGGAAATTTGAATTTTGCTGACTCTGGACTAGGGCATAAGAGTGAAAGCTGAATTTGGTTTAATTACAAAGAGGATAATTGCCACATTAGGAGTCCTTTAATAATGTTTCATGTTACTGTTCTTTGCAGCAGGTATAATTTCATACACCAGCTAGGGTATCAAATGCCCTGCAAATATTTGTGCAAACTCTGCTTTAATTGTATCTTCTCAATTGGATGGACATAGTCCCTCTATCCAATCAGGACAATCTCAGCTCTTTATTTTCACATGGTATTTGAACAGAGATAATGTTGCCCTCATCATTTCAGCCTACTCATTGTGCCTAATAACATTAAAACTTAGCACTTCCCATGCATTATTGTGTTGGAATCCTTACAACAACCTTGTAAGGTAGGTCAGTATTATCTCCATACTGCAGGTGGGGTGAAGGACCAAGCCCACCAAGTAAATTCATGGCAGAGGTGAGATTAAATCAGGTATTTGGTGTTTCAGAGAGGCTCTTTTCGGCTTTATGCTATTTCATCCACTAATAAAATTCAAAATATGCCTACTGTAATATAGTTTTGAGACTCTAATTTATTACTTAGTTGAATACATAATCTCATTAATCAGATGCTACTTTTTGGTGAAAGAAAAATCTAACTTGAACATTGGCCATTTCAAGACTCTCTCTCCAGCAGTTTTAAGTAACCACTTTTCC
The DNA here is from genome assembly GCF_964234715.1 of Podarcis melisellensis. Classification (NCBI taxonomy): domain Eukaryota; kingdom Metazoa; phylum Chordata; class Lepidosauria; order Squamata; family Lacertidae; genus Podarcis; species Podarcis melisellensis. The sequence continues at coordinate 12,280,956 of NC_138532.1, read as the reverse complement.
TGAGGCTAGTGGTAGATACACAGGCAAAGTAGTACTTCAGAAAGAACACAACCTTATAAAGCACCTCGGAGATTAGCAGTTTTAACATGGTATCAGCTTTCATAGGATTCCATTCAGCATTTATCCTGTTGTGAGTTTGGGGCGTGGGTAGCCTGTAAGCCTGAGTCCCTTCTAATTCCTGAGTTAGCACCTGGAACCCCTGGAGTTTTGCAACTCTCAGAGATTGTGGTGGCATGCAACAATACTATATACTGCCCTGTGATCCTCAGATGAAGAGTGGTATGTCTATCAAAGCAAGCAATCCTTCCCTGTAATGAATGTGCTGCTGCAAGATTCTTGCTGTTTTTGGAGAGCTGTTAAGAACGTAAGACTGGATTAGGCCAAAGGCCCATCCAGTCCAGCATTCTGTTCTCAGTTGCCAAACAGATGCCTGTGGGAAACCCACAAGCAGGAGCTGAGGGTTGCCCTGCTCTTTCGACTTTTGAATCCTAACAACTGGTATTCATTCAGAGGCATACTGCCTCCAACAGCAATATCTTGTATCCTTGTAGCACTGTTCCCTTGGAAGCTTCATTTCTGCTTTAGCACATGTAAATGTGCTAAAAACAGACAAACATGAGAAGGAAGAAGAGCAAGGTAGTCAACATGGTGCTATTTAGATGTGGACTGCAGTTCCCACCATCCCTGACAATTGGCCTGCTGACACAGGGTTGATGGGAGTTGTATTCTAAAATATCTAGAGGGCAGCAGATGTGTCTTCCATGATCCTCACATTCTTTGCCCTGTGTCTGATCTTCAGCTTTAGTCAAACACCACCTGGATGACAAAGCCTTCTAAGCTTTAGGTGTTTGCCTGCCATCACTAGCTTTTTACTCTTGTTTGTTTATTATATATATTTGTACTTTTTTAAAAAAAAATTTGCAATGCATAGAACAGTTTTCAACAAATGTTGGGGGAGCTTAATAAAATCCACAAGCACCACCCCTAGATTCTCCTCAGTTTTAACCAAATCATCTTCCCTGTCATCTTCTAAGGGAGCAGTCACAAACAATCCAGGAATGACCTCACCTTGTCATTTGAGCACTGCAAACATTAAAATAATAAATAAGAAAACAAAATTTATTCAAAACAATGAAAGCAGACAGTTTTAAACCAGCAGTTTGATTAAAAACAGCAATAGAAAGACTAAATTTAAATATTAAGAACATGTTACCTTTTAAAAAGTGTTTAGCAGTCATGTATGCTACAACAGCAGCAAGAATACTCATCGCAAAGTATTGGAAGACACAAGATCTACCCACCTTGGAAGAATGGCAGATGAAGGTGATAGATTATACGGGACTGGCAGAGATTACTGTCAGAATCCGAGACCAGGGGAGAGAGACAGCGGAAGAAGATTGGAAGAAATTCAAGGACAATCTTAAGAAATACTGCAAAATTAATGAATGTTAGAATGACGTTGGCTTAGAAAATATGTGGTTTCCAGCTGTAATGGATAAGTAAAAAAGAAAAGAGAGACTAAAAATTAAATGAAGAATAAGGGAAAGGATTTGCTGAATTAACAAATTAAGAATTGGAATACAGAAAGGGGAGGTATGAGGAAGTCGGGGAAGTAAGTTATAAGAAAAAAAGGGACTGAAATTATACTTGTTTTTATTTTTGTTTTGTTTTGTTTTTATAAAATGTTTGAAACTTTAATAAAAATCTTTTTTAAAAAAAGTGTTTAGCAGTCATCCAAAGATTACAAGAGAAGGGACCAAGTGGATCTCTGCAGAGGGTATTCCACAATAATGCTCCCAAGCTGTTTATTAATCTCCGCACATTTTCTGTTAGTGGCCGTACATCCTGTCATTCAGGGTGTTTTCTCCCTCTGAGAAGCAAGGTTTGTACTTCTAAAGGTTGCTAATGATTACAGAGAAAACAAGGCATGTTGAAGACCCTTGGAAAACCTGATCCTAAATCTGTGTGTTTTTCTCATTTGAAAGTCAGTCTTGACCTGCTATATCTTGGAGTGGATGGGGGATTTGCAGATAATGTCCTACTGTCTCATTCATCAGCAGATCCCAGCTGAAAGTCCTTCCCACATGGGCAGCAGCAGGAGGAAGCACGCCAGTATCATTATTCTGCATTAATAGAAGGGCCGGTCTCCTGCTGTAGCATTTTCCTCTGTTGCCAATTCACATCTCCTTCAATCTTCCCTGACTAGTTCTGTTTTAACATGGACAATCCTGCTTGAAACGTCTTCACAATTGAAAGCATTTCATTTATTTGTTTTATAAACAGAACTCTCACTTGCAAAATTGCCTATATGATCTATACTAAGCAGTCACTACATACCAGTATGTATAAATATTCAAACAGATGACTTTTCAGACAGCTGAGCAGATAACAGTCAACAGAGGAAGAGACTACGGGGTCTCCCTAAGGATATGCTAATAGTTTGGTCTGAAAGGGATTTACATTCCAAGCATAGCCACTTGAAGTACAGAGCTTTGTATTTCAGTCATTTGTCCATGTACATTTTTGTCACTCACCGTTATTCAGGACTTTGCCAGTGTTTGGCCAGGAAGCACCTTTTCTGTTCTTGCCAGTGGTTAACTAGCATAGGGAAACATTTCCATTTAATACTTACCTTTTTAAGTCAGCTGTGTGCTCCCATTCCAGATACTTAATAACCAGCAACATAAAAAGTACCAACTACAGGTGACGGTTGATCCCAGTTCCACCATTTTCTTCCTTTTTTCTCATTTTCCTAGTTTACAAAGTTTTAGTTTCCAACCTGATGCATTAGCTATGATAGCCAACATTATGGCAATGAATTCCTTAAGCCTGTGTTATGTACACTGACAGGTATTGGTTCTCTGTGGTTTTCAGCAGGGATCTTTCCCAGTCCTACCATGGATTGAAGACTTTGGGCAGGCAAGGATTTTACTCAGTCAATGAGATATAATCACTCAGGTTTTTTTACCACCCACGCCAGCTTAATGGAGTGACCTGTCCTGATCTGCATTGCTCTCTTGGTCATTTGTTTTTTTTAGTGAGTTCCATATTTTTTCACTTCAGCTGGAATTATGGAATTCTAGAAAGAGAATTCAGGTTTCACTGTTTAAAAAGAATGCATATGTTGTAGCATGTAAGTAGGGCAATAATTATGCTTAGCCTGCCAAGCAGCATGTGCATGTGTAGGAGAAAGTAGTCTGTACCCCACAACTTAGATACAAACCTGATTATAATGCTCATTAATACTAGAAGTGATTGACTGAGCAACAGTTATGCATCTCCTTCCATCCTGGCTATTGTCATGCTTCTCTCCCTCCACTTTATCAGAGCTTTTAAAACATTGTTTGTACCTAGAGTCAAGAAAGAAAGGCACTGTTTGCATCTCTATTTTTTCATCCCTCATAGATCATTTAAGCGCTCTTCCCTTTATGTTAAACTCCTCAGCAAAAGATAGCAGTGTTGGAAATACTGTATGGGGAATGCAAAGGATAATGTTTGCATGCTTCAAGGAACTGAGTGGAAATGCACTAAAGCAGGCATGGCCGAAGCATGCAGGAGAAATTTGCTTGATAGCAAGCCAATTATGACAATATAAAAATAGTCTGATTATATGTCAGTTTCATATGGTTTACAAAAAATGTGGGGAACCACAGATATTCATATTTTGTGTCAGTAATGCATTCTTTGCATTGGCTTCTAGTACGTTTCCGTGCATAATTCAAAGTATTGGTGCTGACCTTTAAAGCCCTAAACGACCTCGGCCCAGTATATCTGAAGGAGCATCACCACCCCCATCGCCAGCCTTCTGGCGGGTCCTTCACTGCAAGAAGTGAGGTTATGGGGAACCAGGCAGAGGGCCTTTTCGGTAGTGGCACCCACCCTGTGGAACGCCCTCCTGTCAGATGTCAAGGAAATAACTATCTGACTTTTAGAAGTCATCTGAAGGCAGCCCTTGTTTAGGGAAGTGTTGGGAGCCGCCCAGAGTCGGTGGGGTATAAATAATAAATTCATCATCATCATCATCATCATCATTAATTTCTCTTTGTTAGCTCCATTGATTTATTCTTCCCACTAACAAGATGCAGTCCCATCTGACCCTAGGCTTTGGGAAGAAATGTAGCAGATAAGAAGTGGCAGCACTATCAGTGTGTGCTGGAGGAAGCAGCATGTGTGAGTAAAGAAGATTTAGGAGCTGGGGTATCAGTGACATTTCATAACTATTTCAACTATTCAGAAATGTTTAAAAGGTCATTTCGCAAAGCCTAGGGTCAGATGGGACTGCATGTTGTTAGTGTGAGAGCTGCTTCCTCCATGTGTGGTCTGATGCTGCTGTGCAGGAGGAATGCCCATCTTCAGGCCAGAAGGTTGGCCCTTTGAGACTCTGAAGTTCTCTCAAGGAAGTGGAACCTGGAGGAGATGGTCCAGAGTCAGAGCTCAGAGGACCTCAGTGTGCTCCCAACTTTTATCAGAGAAAGTTGCTCACTCAGAGCTGTCTGGCATTGAGAGGAGGTGGGGAGGCGAATGGCTTGCAATGAGCAGAAGGCAACTGAATGGCAGTCACTGAAAACAAATGCCCTTGCTGCTAGTACATGGTGAAGAAACTATAAACACAAGAGATACTTATGGTTGGTGGTAAACTGTTCTTTGAATTTCAGAGGCAGAGAATCTGTACAGTGGTACCTCGGGTTACAGACGCTTCAGGTTGCAAACTCTGCTAATCATGACGTAGTTGCTCCAGGTTAAGAACTTTGCCCCAAGATAAGAACAGAAATTGTGTGGCAGCAGCAGCAGGAGATCCCATTAGCAAAAGCGCACCTCAGGTTAAGAACCGTTTCAGGTTAAGAATGGACCGCTGGAACAAATTAAGTTCTTAACCCAGGGTACCACTGTATATCTATCTATAAAGTCAAAAGCAGCTTGGGATAATATGTTTGGACACATTACGATGACAGAGAGAGAAATGAAGTATTAAAGAATGGAGGACTTAAGATTTGCAGGAGAATAATAGTTTTGCCAATTTCCTTCCAAAATCAGATAAACTTGACAAAGGGGTGGGGGAACTCTTAAGAAAAAAGCAAACAGGGTCTTTGAAATTTCTATATATTGACTTTGGGATACTGAAGTGAGAACAGTATACACATACTTGTATTCCCATTTCTTTCAAGGTAGCATGGTGCTCAGCCTGCCAAAAAGACTGCTTCTTCCTCTAGCTATTGAATTCTTTAGGGGAAGAAGCAGTCCTTTAAGTATGTGAAGAGGAGACTTCCGGTCGGCGCCAGCGTCTAATGGCGGTCCTTGCTTCGAGCTCTGAAGCAGGACTGCTCCGCGAGTTCGGGTCTTACCCGCTACGGCGAGCGGGGGACCCCTAAAATCACAGGCGCTGAAGCCTGTGAACAAGGAGATTCGGTGGGCACCTTTGCGCCCCCCGGTACTGCGAAAGAGCCTTTTTAAAGGCTCCGGAGCGGCATCGGGTGTGAGCGCGGTGCTGAGAATCGCTACCCAGCCCGCGGAGCGAAGCCGCGTCGCCATTGACGGAGAGCGCCGATTCCTTCCTGAAAATTACAGATTGACAACAACACCCGTGAGTAAGAACAAGGGAACAAAGATTTGATGGGACTTTAAATTGGAACATTTGGCTGAAAGCGGGAAAGGCAAAAATTAAGGAAGTCTGCCTCCCGGAACTGCATGACAAATCAAGCAACGAGAAAGCAAGCTGTTTTTAAAAGAAAATACCTTTTACCTTGCTAAACCTGACATCGGAAGTGGGCTTCCCCCCCATCGGGCAGGAGAAGGGGGGAGAAAAATTGGACTATAAATCTGCCTTAAATTACTTTGTAAAGGGAACCTCGCACTGCCGAATCCTCTGGCCAGGCTGCCTGAACAGCGAGCGCCTGGAAAGTGAGCTGTCAAACAGACGGAAGACACAAAGTAAGACTTTTATCGGACATAAAATAACGGGACTTTAGTGGATACAAATTCTGGTGGATATAAATTGCTACTTCTTTTCTACATCTTTGATTGAGACAAAGTAAAGGGTCCAAAGTGAGACTTTTGGAACTTTGTTTTGCTGCATGCTAAGTTTTCTTCTGTTTATTTCCTATGGATACAATTTACCCCCTCTAGGGGACAAGAAGGGATACAGTTCTATTAAGGAAGAAAGAGTGGGATTTTCCACTTGTAAACTTTTCCTGTGAGAACGACCTTGGCTATGAGCACTCCAGTGGAGGAAATATCAACAAGATCAAAAACAAAGCTAGCACAAAAGAAAAGAGGCTCCACATCAGGAGTACCAGCTGCACAGGAAAAAGCAACATCAGCATCAATGGAATCTATGACACAGGCACTGATTAAAATAAATCAATCTTTGGAGGCTCTGACAAAGCAGTCTACAGAGAACTCAAAGAAATTGACAGATTTGACAGCAAGGTTGGATTTGAACACGACACAATATCATCTAACACAGATTCTATAAATAGATTAATACAAGAAAGCACAGAAACAAGGAAAATTGCTGAGAGTGCCAAGAGTACTGCTGAGGAGACAAGGGAAAAATTCGTGCCAATTGTGAAAAAGGTAAATGAACATGATGCAACTTTGGCCTTAATGGAACTGGAGAGAAAAGGTAAAAATCTGAAGCTAAGACTGGTACCTGAAGAAGAAGGGGACAACCTCGGCGAATTTCTCACAGAGAATTTTCAAGAATTCTGGCAGGAAGACTTGGAAGGAGAGGAAGAGGAATTTGTAATAACTACAGCCTTCCGGCTCGGCAGGAGACAAGGGAAAAAACCAAGGGACTGTTTAATCACTTTGAGATCCAAGGAAGAGAGAGATAAAATATTGAACCTACACTTTCAGAAGGCACTGGTTATTAAAAACTCTCAGATACAGATCTTTAAAGATATTCCTAGATATATTTTGGAGGTAAGAACCTACTTCAAAAATCTAGTGGACCTGCTGAAAGAAAACAACATCCCATTCAGGTGGGAATTCCCACAAGGATTGTCCTTTAACTTTAAGGGGAGGAAGATTAAAATAAAAACAATTCAGGATAAAGAACACTTTTTGGAGAGATATTTTGAGGATTTACAAAAAGGAACTGTGAGCGGGAGAGAACCAACTGACATTGCAAACCTATCATTTGGATTAAACCCAGCACCGACTGACGAGGAACAAGAACTTGGAGCAGTCGGTGGAAAAGACACCCAGTAACAAAAATGTCTCTGAAACTTCTGAGTTGGAATTGTAATGGCCTTAACCTTCCCAGAAAAAGAAACCAAGTTTTTCACATACTAAGGAAAGAACAATTAGATCTAATATGCTTGCAAGAAACTCATATTGCCAGGACACACAGGAAGCTTTTGACAAACAAGAGATTGGGACTGGAATTTATTTCATCAGATAAGGTTAAGAAAAGAGGGGTGGTGATTTATGCAAAAGAAAATCTGGCACCAAAAATGATATTCAAAGATGAACAAGGAAGATACCTGGCAGTGGAAATTCAAATTCAAGGAGAAAAATTTTTGATAGTAGGAGTTTATGCACCCAATGAAGGGAAGGCTGAATTCTTCAAGAAGTTGCATGAGACTTTAATGGACTTTATGGACTATAAAATTGCAATGATGGGAGACATGAATGGAGTCGTCTCCACAAATATGGATAAGGCACAGAGGCTTGTAATTTCTAAGGAAGGGAGACTACCAAAGACTTTTTTTGAGATGACTGACACCATGGACTTGATTGACATTTGGAGAACGAGGAACCCTCTGGAAAGAGAGGGAACCTTCTTCTCTGAAGCAAAAATGACATGGACCAGAATTGATCAAATTTGGATTTCTAGCAACCTGGCACCAAGAGTTAAAAAAACAGAAATCTGCCCAAAAACCTGCTCCGACCATAATGCAGTAAAGATGGAGATGAAACTAACAACAGCTGGAACCTTTAGATGGAGAATGAATGACACTCTATTTAGAGATGAAGAAATTTACAAAAGGGTGCCATTCAGAATATGCAATTAGGGAAATCACCTGGACCAGATGGTTTGACTGCGAGATACTACAAAGCACTGAAGGAATGGTTAATACAACCATTGAAGGAAGTATGCAATCAAATTTTGGAGGGGAAAAAGGCTCCCGAATCGTGGAAAGAAGCATTTATCTCACTTATACCGAAAACAGAGGTTGGGAAAAATCAAGTGAAGAACTACCGCCCAATATCACTACTAAATGTGGATTACAAAATATTTGCAGACATTTTAGCAAAGAGATTTAAGAGAGTATTGGTAGAGGAGATTCACAAGGACCAAACAGGCTTTCTCCCAGGGAGACACATGTCAGACAATGTGAGGAACATTATAGATATTTTGGAGCTGTTGGAGGTGGATATTAACAAAAAGGCAGTTTTGATCTTTGTGGACGCGGAGAAAGCCTTTGACAACATTTCTTGGAATTTTATGAAGAGGAATCTCCAAGGGATGGGGGTAGGCCAAGGTTTTGAAAACGGTATAGGTGCAGTATATTCTGAACAAAGAGCTAAACTAATTGTGAACAGTGTGGTGATGGATGAAATACCAATAGAAAAAGGTACACGACAGGGATGCCCAATATCCCCCTTACTATTTATATCTGTCCTGGAGGTTTTGCTATATATGATTAGAAAGGACCAGCTGGTTAAAGGAATACAGGTCGGAGCTAAACAATACAAATTAAGGGCATTTGCAGATGACTTAGTGTTAACTTTGCAACAGCCAGAAGCTAGTACCTAAAGAGTTTTAGAATTAATTGAGATATTTGGGCAGGTAGCAGGATTTAAATTAAACAAACAGAAAACAAAGGTGTTGGAAAAAAATTTAACAATTGAAGAAAAAGATAGGTTTCAGAGTGAAACTGGTTTGGAAATAACAAAAAAGGTCAAATACCTGGGGGTGAATTTAACATCTAAGAATGTGAATTTATTTAAAGACAACTATGAAAAATGTTGGTTAGAAGTAAAGAAGGATCTAGATATATGGTCTAGGTTGAGACTTTCCTTGTTAGGCCGAATTGCTGTTATCAAGATGAATGTATTGCCGAGAATGCTGTTTTTGTTCCAGACGCTGCAGATCCTGGACAAGATGGACTGTTTCAAGAAGTGGCAGAAAGATATATCTAAATTTGTCTGGCAGGGCAAAAAGCCCAGAATAAAATTCAAGATTTTAACTGATGCAAAAGATAGAGGGGGCTTTGCCCTGCCAGACTTAAGACTTTATTACGAATCAGCAGCATTCTGCTGGTTGAAGCAATGGCTACTTCTTGAGGATACAGACATTTTGGATCTGGAAGGGTATGACAATAACTTTGGCTGGCATGCATATCTATGGTACGACAAGGCAAAGGTGTACAAAAGTTTTAAAAACCATATTGTTAGGAAAGCATTGTACAACGTTTGGAACCGATACAAAGATTTGTTTGAAAGTAAAACCCCCAGGTGGTTGTCACCAATGGAAGCTAAGGCAGTGAAAAAACTTAACATGGACTCTAATTGGCCAAAATATTGTGAAATTTTAGAACAAGATGGTGAAAAGTTGAAGCTTCAAAGTTATGAGAAGCTAAAGTATAAAGTTCGAGATTGGTTACATTATCATCAGATAAATGAGACATTTAAACAAGACAGGAAACTTGGTTTTCAGAAGGAGAGGTCAAAGTTAGAAACAGAATTGTTAGAACCCAATACTAAGAATCTATCTAGAATGTATAATTTGCTGCTGAAATGGAACACACAGGATGAAACGGTGAAATCAGTTATGATTAAATGGGCACAGGACATTGGTCATGATATTATGTTTGCTGACTGGGAACAGTTATGGACCACCGGTGTTAAATTCACGGCATGTAATGCCTTGAAAGAGAATATAATGAAAATGATCTACAGGTGGTACATGACCCCAGTCAAGCTTGCAAAGATCTATCATCTGCCCAATAATAACTGCTGGAAATGTAAGGAATCTGAAGGAACTTTTTACCACCTTTGGTGGACCTGCCCAAAGATTAAGGCCTACTGGGAAATGATCTATAACGAAATTAAGAAAGTCCTTAAGTGGACATTTGTAAAGAAACCGGAGGCTTTTCTCCTGGGCATGGTCGGCCAACTGGTACCAAAGAAGGATAGGACATTCTTTATGTATGCAACTACAGCAGCAAGAATCCTGTTGGCAAAGTATTGGAAGATGCAAGAACTACCTACTCTGGAAGAATGGCAGACGAAGGTGACGGAATATATGGGACTGGCAGAGATGACCGGCAGAATCCACGACCAGAGGAAAGAGACAGTGGAGGAGGACTGGGGAAAATTTAAAGTATATCTTAAAAATTGTTGCAAAATTGTGGACTGATAAGATGTTAAGGGGTAAGAAACAGAGAATTACAGCTGTAAATGTTAATCTTAAGAAAATCTAAAAAAGAGTTAATTAGAAAAATTGATTTAAGGGTTGCTAAAAAATGGTAAAACAAGGATGCAGTGAAAGGGAGGTATGGGGAAGTCAAATTTTATTTGTATGTATTTGTTTTTTGAGATATATGTGTTTTCTGTTGTTTTGTTTGTTGTATGTTGTATGTTCTGAAAATCATTAAAAATTATTATAAAAAAAATAAGTATGTGAAGAGGAGACTTAATAATGTAAAAAAAAAACAACCCACAAAAACTTACAGATTTTTCAAGCCTTCTGCGTGGGGGAATACAGAAAGAATTCAGTAGAGCAGTGCTAAAGTGGGCCTGGCCTAAGAGCATGTGAGTGATATGCTTCATGTAAAGCAAACTACAATAGTTTAAAAGAAGCCTGAACTCCTACTAGAAATAAATATTAATGTGTTGGTTTCCTCAAAGTAAATATGTCTGTATGGGGTGGGGCCCTGGATTGTAGAATTAACAGCTTGAAGGTTGTCACATCTCTAAAGTCTAGATATAGAAAAACCCTGTAAAGTAGGAACAAAAACACAGTCAGAGAATAGTGTATGGTCATCAGAGTACTTGGACCTTGTACAGTAATCTGATTCCTATGTCCTGAGATAACTTCCAATGGCTAAAATTACCCATTATTCTACCCTTGGAATCTATTGGATGCCCTGTTATGTTACAAATGCATAGCAAAAGTGGTGGATCTGTATTGGGTAGCGAGGAGTAGACATTTACTCTGTCAAAATTTGGTGTGATCCCTCCTGATGATGTACTGTATTTGCTTTCCATTTTATGAATCCAGGGCAATTCCTCCACTAGACTTGGGGACAGGTACTGTTTTCATTTTTCATCTTGTAGAATATAGTGCAGTTTGCTCCCAGCTGCAACTTCCTTGTGATCTGTGCTAACAGTTGGAGACCGCATTTCATTTTTGATAATAGGTCACCCATCTTCCTTGGTTGCAAATGCATATCACTGCATGAGTTGATTAGATTGTCTGGAAGTATTAATTCCCCCCAAAGTCTTGCCTCCATATCCATTAGCTACTCGGCTGTGTGGCTAACAATTCCAGAGAGCACCTTCAGAGACACTTCATTACCATGCAAATGGAGACTGGCTCCTTTCTATGCAACGTAGCCCTAGCTAGAGGATTACACTATAGCTTTAAGGAGAGCATATGCAGAACACAAATTATTGCAGTCATCAATATTTATACAGCTGCTAAAGTTCATATCTGACAGGAACAGCTTCTACCACAACGACTCGTAAAAGCGAGAGAGATACACTGAGACTGAGAGGTACCATGCTCACAATTAGGAGCCCCATAATCAAAGTATTTCTGTGCTGTTGAAATAAATTGGAATTGGGCTGCTGGTGGGGATCTTTTCTAGCACTAGTTAGTCTCCGGGGGGTAAACTTTGGCCACGAAGGATGGTGTCCCTTTCTTATCTATCAGATTGAAGAGCAGCATGCAAGTGGTTGACACTTGCAGATCTCTATAAGAGTGTATTGTCATGCATGGTGAAATATATACTTGATTGCATTCATGTGCCTTGATATTGTGTCAGGGCTAAAATTTATCAGTATTGTATCCCTTGGAGTCTGTTTATGTTCTGTGTTAACACACGTCAATTTGCAGCTGGGTTTAGGAGGATTGTGGTCACTTCCAACTCTATGATTCTATGATTCTATGAAAGGAGTTGGGATTTTACCTGCAGAAACCTAGTTTGATCTCTCCTGATTGACCATGGATCTAGCAGCTGAAGTACAGAGGAGCAGCATCACACAAAAGAGGGTTCTCAAAGGGGGTATCTAGGCTGTGGAACTCTGCCTCATCAGATTTGATAAATTACTTCCTCAAGTATCATCTTAAGATAACCATGTTTAGCCCCCTAAATTTGACTTTTAATTTTTGCAGTTAACTTTTCTTAATTATGGAGTTTTTATATGTTGCTGCTGTTCTAGAGATTTGATGGTTTTATTATCCATGTTAACTGAAGCTCACCCACTTAAATGGCTTTAAAAGATGGTTAGATAATTTCCAAATCAGAATTATATTTGCACCACCTGTAGGGTTTAGCCAAGGGTGTCTGCTTCAATATTGTTTTAACAGGTTTTGTATTGTTATATTGTAATTCATCCTGGGACTTTATGGGGAACGGCAGTAAACAAAATAAACAAGCAAACATGGGAATATTTCAAAACATTGTCTTGAATGCATTTGTGCATAGGAATGGGACTCCAGGGTGTGATTCTAACCCCACTCATCTGAGAGTAATCCATATGGAATTCAGTAGGACTTAATTCTGAGTAGACAAGGTTAGAATATCACTGTTAGTGTCTTATAAAATGCAAAGGTGTCAGTATTTCAGAGCCATGCTTCTTATTTTCATTGTGGAGGGATTGTGCATGTCCAATTTCATAAAAATGAATTATAGTTTTTATTTAAAATGTGCTTAAAAACTGTATCCTAGTAAAGATACAAGTAAGATCACATTATATTCAAAAAATGCTGGCAGATGTTCTTGGCTTTCACTTCGGCTTTTAACAAAATTAAACCTACTAACGTATGGGGACCAAGGCCATATTCACACATCTTTCCAAAGCATATTCTTTATATCTTTTAAAATAAATCTGTTGCATAAATTTGCCATGGCAAGCTTGGTGCAATCCTTTAATATTTTTTTCCATTGGGAATAACAGTCTAGGTTAGACCCACATTGTACTCAAATAGTTTTAATTCTGTCCATAGTTGGGACAGGAAGCTCAGTTCGCAAAATGTGAAAAGGGTTATAACTTGGGGGAAGTAATGCTGTGTGCTTGCCACTTTGAGAGCCAGTGTGGTGTAGTGGTTAAGAGCAGTGGACTCGTAATCTGGTGAACTGGGTTCGTGTCCCCGCTCCTCCACATGCAGCTGCTGGGTGACCTTGGGCTAGTCACACTTCTCTGAAGTCTCTCAGCCCCACTCACCTCACAGAGTGTTTGTTGTTGGGGAGGAAGGGAAAGGTGAATGTTAGCCGCTTTGAGACTCCTTAAAGGGAGTGAAAGGCAGGATTTCAAATCCAAACTCTTCTCTTCTTCTTCTTTTCCAGTTGGTGAAACTGGTACCTGAAATAAATTAGTCTTTCTACTCATTTCTACGTTCTACTCCAACTATCCAGCTCTTCACTTTTAAACAATTTGTTCCTCCAAATGCCCTCACCCCCTTTAGAAGAAACCCTGAGTGTGCAATTGTGGAATAAATGAGATTCTTCTATATTTTCTTCCTGTAATTTCTCTTTGTCTCAGAATGCTCTCTATTGGATAAATTCCAAAATCTTGCTTCATTCTGTGTATCTGAAAGCTAGCCCTGATTTCCAATGGAGTCTTTGTTAGCTTGTCTCATGCAAATCAGTGCCCTGTGTACTTCAAAGGCCTCTCAAGATGAGGAATTCTTCACACTACTCTATGATTCTTACTGACTGGGAAGGCCCAGATTACCTAATTGATGGCTTTGTTCTTGATAGCTTAGAGACATCCCACTGATCTGAGCAGCCTCATAACCACACCTTTCAGAAAATGGATATTAGTTTGATTTGAAGTCTGTTGTCCTCACTAAGAGACCTTCATGTTTTAATTAATTTCTTCCTCTTTAAGAGATTAGGATCCTTATCCCATACAATTCTGGGAATTTAACAAGTCTTTTTCTTCCTTCACACATAATTCCACAGCATTATCCTTGGGCTAGCACAGTCCCTCCTCCCACATGCTCACATTTCCTCCTGTGTTTCATGGTTGTCAGCAAATCATTGCTTTCAAATTGGGTAAACTATGGCTTGCTTAAACCTTAATTTGCTTGGTTTGGAAGGAACAGCAAACCATGGTTTTCTGAGAAACAGGAAGCATAGGAGTGAATTAGAATATGTAAGGGGAGGGTGGGGGGATCGTGCATGTCCAGGTCTTACTCATGCAATGGCAAACCATGATTTGGTGTTTCATATGAACCATGTCATGGGTATAGTCGGGGGTGGCAGATTTCCCCCTCCCCCCACTCGATCAAGTAAAGCAATAGAAATACTTAACTAACTGTCCAATCATGTCAGTTCCGCCCCCAACCAAGTCCTGCCCCCCAACAAAAATCCTAGCTACTCCCGTGAACCATGCCTTTGCCTTTTGTGTTATCTCATATGACCCATGCTGTGCTTCTAGTGTATATGTTCATGTTATTTGCATTATTTTTCTGGGCAATGTCTTACTGCTCTGGTTTGTTACAAATGTTTTGATTGTTTAGGTGTCAAATGTAATTCTAAGGTTTCACTCTCTGAGCCTCAGAAGACCTCTGGATTTTCTGCTACTAAATTAATGGATGGAGGTATTGGTAAAAGAAAAGCTGGCTGGACTTTGAGTTCAAACAATGAGAAGAGCACAGATTTCTGTAACCAAATTAGTTATTCTCCCTCTATATCTCAACACTTTGCCCGCTTCTTTGGATTTTAAACACTGGGTGGGCTGCTGCTAGCAAATAACACAGCATTAAGGATTGATTGAAACAAGGACTGTGTACACACCATGCATTTAAAGCACACACAAACCTCAAAGATCCTGGGAACTGTAGTTGTTGAGGGTACTAGGAATTGTAACTTGGGAGGGGGTAAACTACAGTTCCCATGATACGTCTTTTGGGGAGTTTGTGCTTTAAATGTCTGATGTGTGTGCAGGCTTAGTTAATCATTGTATATTAATATCACCCAAAGGGCAAAGACTTTGCTCTGGGTCGGATGTAAATGAGCCAGCCTGAGCATTAGACCTGTGTGCTCACCCCTTCCCTCTAGTTCTCTTTCATATGCCACTTGCTGTGGTCATTTAAAAACCCAAAACAGAAGAGTCCATGTGGTGTTGTGACTAGAGTGTCAGAGTAGGGCCTGGCACACCAGGATTTAAATCCCCACTTAGCCATGAAGCTCACTGGATGACCTTGGGCCAGTCACTGCCTCTCAGCCTAACCTACCCCACAGAGTTGTTGCTGGGAGTAAATGAATGGGGGAGAACCAAGTACTCCACCTTGTTTCTTGGATAAAAAGATGGGGTTATAAATGCAGTAAATAAATAAAAAAATCAGTCCCCTTCTCCGCAGAGGGGAAAGTGTGTGAGCCCCAGGTGCACTGTAGGGCTTATTTATGTAGTGGGAAACTGGTTTCCTGTTACCTCTGAACTGAGCCTTAGAGGAATAGAAGGACAACTCTACCAGATTGATTTTGGACTTATGACAGTCGCACCAAAATCTCTTTCATATGTATATGAGATCATAGAGTAAACAGTTAATATAGAAAACTGCATTACATAGAAATGTTCTAAAACACATAGGTCCTAAAGAGAGAGAGATTGCACATATCACATCAATTAAGCACGCACATATATAAATCATAACGAATATTGTGGCACTTTTAAAAACTAGCAGATTTATTGTGGTATGAGCTTTCGTGGACTAGAGCCCAGTCCTCTGGAGGATATAAATTATCAAGAGCCTTCTTATGCATGCACATGCAGACCACTTCCATGCAAATATTTTAACATGTGTAAGCGCCCAGAAAGATAGCTGGCTTGCAACATTAAAAGTACCCCTCTTTTCCTTTCAGTCAAATATATAGAGAGAGAGATCATACACAAGCTTTCCCACGTGCATCTGGATGCAATATGTGCAGATGCCTTTGACACATCTGAGCGAATGGCCTGGCAAATTTCCGAGAGTGCAAAAGATGGAGAAAATGATAAGTCAACTGTCAATCTTTAAAATTTTAATGAAGTGAAAATACTGCCTGAACCAGCATGTGAGGAGGAGAGAGACCTCCTTCAGTTTGAACAGATTTAAAAAAAAACTCAGGGGGATCAAAGAGGATTAGCACTCCCAATGCTAACACTACTTCTTGGAGTGATGTTTGGGAAAAGACTATGTAAACCATCTGACAAGAGAAGCTAACCTCCTTTTGGAAAGCCCTGAGCAAACAAATACTAATCACAGAATAAAGGGACAATTAGCGGTGATGTCTCCTGTAATAAATCTACTAACAAGAATACAACCTTCTGGCCATTCACAGCCAGATCCCCAGCCTTGCTGTTTGCTGAGCAGATTAATTGGGACAAATCGGGCAGCTTATTGCAAGGGACAAGCACATTTCTTTGTCTGTCTTGACACAAGGAAGCCAAACCTGCCTGGAATTGTATTTCCAGCTTGATCAACGGGGCATCTGCTCTAACGATTGCTCCAGTTCCAATGTCCGTAAGTGGCACCTAATTTCCTCATAAAAGATGCCTCTGCTAGAATAATTGAAAACTAACAGTCAATTTCAAAAGAAGGACACAGCTAGTCCTGTTGTGACTCACACAGTCATCCTCCAACTTTGGCTTTCTGCGTAAATTATATGGCATGGAGTGCACCTGATGTAAATTACGGACTTAAATCCATTAAGTGTCACTTTTGATTCACATCTGTAAGGGGAATCGACCCCTTATGCCAAGCCATGTTTGCTCTTGAAATGCTTCAGCTCTGATTTTGAGGTGACATTTGGTGCGTATGTAATGAGAATTTTTGAAGTGGTCCCATGATCATATATACATTGAAGAGTTATGTTGGGTTTGGGTATTCCTCAACATAACTTTTCTGGGAACAATGCCATGAGTGACATCCTCAGTTCCTGCTGGGTCTGCATACAAGATTATCCATTGAGAAATTATAAGGATATTATGTTCAGACATAACATGGCTGAAGCTCAGTGGAAGATAATCTGTTTTTCATGCAGAAGGTCCCAGGTCAAATCCCCAGAATCTCTAGGTAGGGCTAGGACAGAAACCTGTGTAAAATTTTGGAGAGCTGCTGCCAGTCGGTGTAGGCACTACTGAGCTAAATGGACTAGCAGGCTGACTCAGGGTAAGGCAGCTTCTTGCGTTATAAGTTCCTATGTTCTTTTCAATGTAGTATTACCATTCTCAGGTTTCCATTCTCAACTTTCTCTTAATCCAGCCCAATCAACCATGGGCCAATCCTCAGATGAATGCACAGAAATCTTCTTGGTCAAATCTTAGCCAGAGCTGTTATGTTTAAGGAACTTGGGAGCATAGGAAGTTCCCTTATATGAGATCAGATTAATGGTCTTGACTAATATTGTCTTCTCTGTGGTTCTTCAGGGCAGGGTCTCAGGCAGAGAGTCTTTCTCATCTTCTGATATCTGAGATCCTTTTCACTTGGAGATGTGGGGGCTTGAAACTGGGACTACTTTGCGTGTAAATTGTGTGCTTTACCATTGAGTTGTGGTTCTGCCTAAAGAGCCTTAGAGTATATAAGAGAGGGAGTTCATTGTAAATCAAAGTGAAGCTGCAAAAATTGGCTATATGCAAAATTATTTAATTTCTTAATTTATCAGCATAGAAGCCTGGTGTATCCTTAAAGAATACAGCCTTACACACCCCTATGGCCATGATCTTGCACAAAGTCAGGTGCATGCAGCCTGTGCTTCTGTACTCTTGAATCTGTGGGTTTGGACAATAATCAAACAGTGGGTTTAGAAGAGAAGAACCCTCCAGCTGGGTTCCCTGCCCCCCCCCCGGGTCAGAATATCAGGTAAGGAAGCAGTTAACCTCCACATTTTTTTAATGCCAACCAATGTTGCAGTGTTGTGTGTGTGTGAGCCTTGGATCTATATGGCACACATGCTAATACTACATTGTTGTAGCATTGCACTACAGAGAAGCAGATTCCCTCATGTCTTCTGAACCAGGCAAGGGAGCTCTCCAGCAATATCAGCAGTCAGAATACCCAGTGCTGAGCAGGAACTGTCCAGGAGTACAATAGACTAGGAGTAGGACTATGAACCTATTGCATCAGTAGCTTCCATACAGCAGCTGAAAATCCAAGTACCTCAGGTTAAGAACTTAATTCGCTTTGGAGGTCCGTTCTTCACCTGAAACTGTTCTTAACCTGAGGTACCACTTTAGCTAATGGGGCTTCTTGCTGCCACCACGCGATTTCTGTTCTCACCCTGAAGCAAAGTTCTTAACCCGAGGTACTATTTCTGGGTTAGCGGAGTCTGTAACCTAAAGCGTCTGTAACCTGAAGTGTCTGTAACCCGAGGTACCACTGTACTCAGCCTGGTTATTCCCTGCTGGCCTGGCCCCCACCTTGAAGTACTAGTGAAAGCTTGATCCTGACTGTGCTTATGATAATGATTCATGTTGATTGTGGGGATTCGAGAACTGTAGGATGAATCCAGTGGAAGCATATCAGATCTACTGCATTTCAGTAAGATCTTTGGGATCGCCTCAAGGTGCCCTAGCTATGGTGTTGTATGGTTTATTTATATGTTCCTTTTGGGCTCAAAGGCCCTCAAAGCATGAACAACAGTAATGCATATTAACAACTTGGGACCAGTTTATCTACAAGATTGCCTTACCCCACATGTGCCCACTAACCTACCCAGAGGCTTAGAAAGTTGAGGTAATTTTAATCTGTTTTAGTATTTTAACTTCTGCATGTTTTAGAGTATGGTTGTGATTCCCCCCTCCCTTGCTTTATCTTTCTGTAAACCGCATTGAGGCTTTTTACATTCAAGCGGTATATAACTTTCATGAAATAAATAAATAATATCAATGCAAAAAAAAGATGCAGTAAAATTACAAGACATGCAATAAATAAAACAATATGAAATAGTTTTAAAATTCAGACATGAACGTTAACTATATGATGATATCCTTCCATTCTCCTTTGCTTCTTTGCAGGAGCAAAGGTATCATTAGAACTACCTGAGACACCATGTTAGATGTTAGGCTGTCCCAGGTCATCTGGTCCTGGTTCATGCTGGGACTGATGCTGATGGCCTGAGGACGTCTCATGATAATCCAGCTATAGGAGCTTGGCAGGTCCCAATGCTTCCGCACTGCCACTCAGGAGTGGGTCTCAGGAGGTGGCTCAGTGGTGCTTTAGGGCATAATATTCAACATCACAGATTAATCATGTCTTAAAACCCTTTAAATGCACTTTTGAGTTAGGGTGGCTTAAGAATGTAGTTTCCATTCTTTTGCTGCATATTTGTGTGTGAGGATTGTACACTATGTTAACTATAATGAATATTGCGGCACAGGAAGGAAAAGTGTCAACGTTGTTTAACTGAGGATAAAAGGTGTGTTCTTTGTCCATGTCATTTAAGCTCCAGGTGCAGAGTTTTGTGAATGTGTCATATTTGGGGCTTTCCACTGTTTCATGTAGGAGACAAGATTCATTGCAACTGGGTACAAGGCACCAAGGCAGCTCCATATCGCATAAGGTTCTCTCTTCGGCCTGCATCAGGGTTTGGAACAAGTAGCCATCATTGGACTCGCATCACCTCTGGCTGTTGCCCATGCAGGCTGGTGCTGAGAAGAGTTGGCAGTCCAGCAACATGCTTCTTGTTTCATGGTGATTTATATGTATTCATCTAGATCATTTACTCAGAGTGAACACTACTCTTGGACTTGTCTTTAATGTCATCTTTCCATTCTGACAGATGCAATTCTGACAGTTAACTGACAGCATATTTATCTATTTGTTTTGGCTCTTTATATCCCACCACCTCAAGAAATGTTTGATGCTGCTTGCAACAGTTTGCTCCTGCTTGACTCCTTTAACCTTCATATTACAGTCACCAAGCCACCATTTGGCTTAGTGTGTTGTCAGAACCCAATAATGTGGTTAAACTCTGTCCTCCTTAACCTGTAGCCAAGAACAAAACTGCTGCAATCTCTTTCTGAGAGCCAGCATTTGCACTAAACCATAGTTTTTGCCTTAGCATTACACACAAACATGTCCAGTGTAGCTAGTATAGTACTGAGCTAGATGAACCAATGGTTTCATTGGGAATGAGTCAGTGTCCTTTCTTCCTAGTCGTGGTCCAGATCCTTAAGGAGGAGCTATTGGTGATGGAGCATGTGTGTTGTATACAGAAGATTCCTAGTTCACTATCTCCAATAGCGCTAGGAAATAACCTTCTCTGAAACACAACAGATGCATTATCAGTAGATGATCCAGAGCTAAAAGAGGCTATAGTCTGACTTGGTATAAAGCTATTTCCTTATCCTTATGTTGTGACTTGGCAACATGGAGGAATTCCTTCCAAGTATATAGTTGGCGCAGCTGAAATATTAAATACACTTCCTTTGTTGCCTTCCATTTCATTTACATGTATTTTCACATTGTTGGCTACAACTTAATACTTGTTTGCCACCAACATTTATGACCAGACATTATACAAAGCAGAAAAGTCACATAGAGTCCTTTGGAGTAAAAGTATTTTTTTATAAAGCTTTTTCTAAGAACTGGGGGTTTCTAGCCTCACTGAGAGAAGCCTTCAATTTCCTGCTTGTCTTATATACATTGGAAGCAATTTCTTCCAAGTTGTTGTCTGTGAACTTGATTGCTTAAGAATCCAGCCCAATAGGCTCTGTTTGAATAGCATTAACCAGAATACACGTTAAGATGCTACAAGTAATCTGGATAAACAGTGATAAGACAAAAGAAAATAAGCATTATGCATGCTAAGCACAAATAAATGAAACTTATTTGATAGGCCAACCTCTGTCTACAGTGGGAATGACAAAGTAAATTGGAGGAGTGAGATTGGAGCGGAGCGGTAAACATCTGTCACAGGGAGCATTTTACAGAAGGCTGGAATCGAGGTGAGCAAGATGACACAACCAGAGTGAACGCATTTCAAAATCATCTTCATTTGGCTGGAGCTCATTAAATTTCACACTCAATAAGCAGGATACATGCAAGAATGTGGGGGCTGGATGGGAAGAGGGTAGATAACAGAGACACTGCACCTAGCCTTGGTGACTGAATTGAAACTACTAATCAGTCTACTCCTGATTATGTGGAACTGAAGCTAGACGAAACTGCATAACAGGACTGGAAAGGAAGAAAATGAACATGAGATGATCAGATTTCTTTAATAATAAATAATTCTTGTATTTCATTGCCTTTTGGTCTCACTGTTCACATTTTTCCTGTATTCCCTGCATGTGTTCTTAATCTCGTCTGTCACTATAGATATTATCTTCCATATGAGGACAACACTTCATGCATCTGATAATGTGGGTTCAGGTCAATGAAAGCTTATGCCGTAAGAAATCTGTTAGTCAAATTCTCTCTCTGTGTGTGTGTGTGTGTGTGTTTGCTGTAACAGACTAGAATGGCTATCTGGAATTTAATCAAAAGTTGACCCAGACTCCCGAATACAGCAAGGAGGTAAATCCTATCCTGCAACTCAAAGGTGTGAGTATTTCAGCTACCCCCACCATCTAACTCAGGGGTGGGAAACTTGAAGCCCAATGGCCAAATGGGGTCCCCCATGTCTCTCTGTCTGGCCACTGGGACTCTTCCCTAGCCAAGCTCTTGTGCAAAGTAGTCTTCCATGAACACAGTTTTAACAGTGAGTCCGTAAGTGACTGTGGAGGCCAATTCTGGATCCACACATCCTTCCACAGTGGGGACATAGGTTTCCGGGTGGGAATTGATCATGGTGAAGGTTTGCCAACTTGCCTTCCTCTAAACACGTTTCTCCCTTTCGTCCTGAGTTCAAGCGTCTTCAAAGTCCATGACACCTTTGGTAAAGGCTGTTCTCCAATTGGAGCGCTCACAGGCCAGTGTTTCCCAGTTGTCGGTGTTTATACTACAGTTTTTACGATTTGCCTTGGGGGAAATCTTTAAACCTCTTTTGTTGACCACCAGCATTACGCTTTCCATTTTTACGTTCGGAATAGTGTAGTTGCTTTGGAAGATAATAATCAGATATCCTCACCACATGACGAGTCCAGTGAAGTTGATGTTGAAGAATCATTGCTTTAACACTGGTGATCTTTGCTTCTTCCAGTACACTAGCATTAGTACACTTACACTACTCTTGTGCAAAGTAGTAGCTTCTGTGCAAAGTACTGGCAAAAGCAGCATGTGATGGTGGTTTTTACAGCTCAATATGAAATGGATGCATCATTGTCTCCAGGATAATATCTGCAAGCTTGGGTTATTTTCATATACTTTATATAACTGACACTGTGTGGAATTATTCATAAAGTAAATGTGTGTAGTAACCATGAAAGAGTGGGAGGACTCTCAACATTAATCTGGAAGTGTGATTAAGGAAGTTCTGTAGATCAGTGGTGGCGAACCTATGGCACACATGCCAGAGGAGGCACTCAGAGTTCTCTTTGTGGGTACGTGCACTTTTGCCCCAGCACAGAGCCGGCAGAAGGCGAGGGCATCAAGTCCTCAGCTCAACTTGTGTCTGAGTAGAGGCACCTTGGATGGGGAATTGGGGTGTGTGTGTGCAAAACGGAGCCACAACCTCCAGGGTGTGTGTTTTCCCTTGGGGAGCCTCCACTGTGGGTGGGGAGGGCACAGCGTTGTGCACATGCTCAGAAGCATGCTGATGCATTGGTGGGCCACCCAGAGTTCCAAGCAGCCGCCTTCCTCCTGCTGCTGTGAGGTTGAGCCTTTACACACCCTCCAGCCAGGGTATATCCCTTGCCTCCTCGCTTGCCGCCCAGCCCGCCTTCCCTCACTCTGAAAACGGAAGTGTGGCAATCAAAACAGAAGTTATACTGAGAACAGAGCACTTTCCGCTTCTGAAAAAAGTTTGAAAACCTGAACACTCATTTCCGGGTTTGAAGTTTTCGGGTTCCAAGTAGTTCGAGAACTAAGTTGTTCAAAAACCGAGGTACCACTGTATTGCTCCACTCTCTCTCCACATGACTGCGCCAACCTCCCCTTCTAAACTAAACTCAGTATTCAGGTTAAATTACCGTGTTGGCATGTTGTGATAAATAAGTGGGTTTTGGGTTGCAGTTTGGGCACTCGGTCTCTAAAAGGTTTGCCCTCACTGCTATAGATGTACAGAAATTGTTGTGGGTAATGACAAAATATTGTGTAACATCAATGATTCCCCTTGTGGGGTGGGTGTGTGTGTGTGTGTGTGTGTGTGTGTGTGTTGATAATAAAACTCAAAGAGTTTGTGTTCAAGAATGCTGGTGGGTTTATTCTTTGACCCGGATGTGAAACCCCCTCTTCCTTTCAGTGGTTTATTGCACCTAAAGTTAATACCCTATCTTAAAGGTTTGCTGACATTCTTGACTCCCAATGCTGGGTCACCAGGGCCATGAACATTAAGAGTACAACTTGATCTGACACCAGGAGATCTATGATCATATCACTTGCTACTTTCAAAAGTGCAGTTAGGGTCACCAAATATGATCAGGATCATGACACTGGAGAAGGGAGGGATCACCCTTTTTTTTTTTTTACACCATTGAGAAGATTTAATAAAAATGTAGAAACCACAAACAAAAAGGAAAAAGACAGTTGCACAACTAAATTAAGTCCTAACTCATTTCACTTTTCAAAAAAGCTACTTGGGACCACTTCACTCCTTTTCCCCACTTGCCATTTTCCCAGTGAAAATCCATAGCTGCAATTTGCAGTTATCACATTGCTAGTTTTAATCTGGTCTTCTCCTCTTCCTTTTTAAACTGAATATTTAAAAACTGGGCAATTCTTTTTAATAATTATTTTAAGGAAATGCATTGCTACATTTTTTATTGCTGTTAGCTAAGTCTAAAGTGGGCTTATTAGAACATAATTGACTGTCTCTGATGTATAATAATAATAATAGGTAAAGGTACCCCTGCCCATACGGGCCAGACCTGTCCGACTCTAGGGTTGCGTGCTCATCTCGCTCTAGAGGCTGTGAACCGGCGCCGTCCGAAGACACTTCTGGGTCACGTGGCCAGCGTGACGAAGCTGCAGCTGGCAAGCCAGCACCAGCGCAGCACACGGAAACACCGTTTACCTTCCCGCTATAAAGCGGTACCTATTTATCTACTTGCACTTAAGAGTGCTTTCGAACTGCTAGGTGGGCAGGAGCTGGGACCGAACGACGGGAGCTCACCCCGCTGCGGGGATTCAAACCGCCGACCATATGATCAGCAAGTCCTAGGCACTGAGGTTTTACCCACAGTGCCACCCGCATCCCATTATTATTATTATTATTATTATTATTATTATTATTATAAATTTATTATTTGTATCCCGCCCATCTGGCTGGGTTTCCCCAACCACTCTGCGTGGCTTCCAACAAAGATTAAAAATACATTAAAATGTTACATATTAAAAACTTCCCTGATGTCTTCTAAATGTCAGGTAGTTGTTTATCTCTTTGACATCTGATGGGAGGGTGTTCCACAGAGCAGGCGCCACTACCGAGAAGGCCCTCTGCCTGGTTCCCTGTAGCTTTGCTTCTCTCAGTGAGGGAACCGCCAAAAGGCCCTCAGCGCTGGACCTCAGCATCTGGGCAGAATGATGTGGGTGGAGACGTTCCTTCAGGTATACCAGGCCAAGGCCGTTTAGGGCTTTAAAGGTCAACACCACCAACACTTTGAATTGTGCTCGGAAACGCACTGGGAGTCAATGTAGGTCTTTCAAGACTGGTGTTATGTGGTCTCAGCGGCCGCTTCCAGTCACCTGTCTAGCTGCCGCATTCTGGATTAGTTGTAGTTTCCGGGTCAACAATGCATTAAGGTATAGTCCTTGATTGAAAGTAGATTGAAATAGTTTCCATCTCTTCTCTTTTAGCTGTGGTGGGGTGGGCAGGCAGTGTTTTCCTATGACTAATGGCTAAAAACAAACAGATTGAACTACTTTGGGCCTAAGGACAACACTTCACAAAACTGATAAAGCAGGCTCTGACCCACAAAAGGCTCCTTTCTATTATAATAAATTTAATAATCTTTTAAGGATTTGCTGCAACAGGCTAACATAGCCATCACTCTGTTATCTATCTTTAAAGTTTACAATAACACTTCGGATCAAACTCATAACTATGATCAGCTATAGCTAAGATTTTTTTAAAAATCTGTATGGCTTTAATAGTTGAAAGCCATGATAACGAGAGCCAGTTAAGGTCACTGGTCAAGGGCTCAAGTGACAGTTGCTTCCACATACCATAACATAGGAACAATTTCTGCTTTTCACTGATTTATTGCTGAATTTGTCCTGTCAGGAAGCAGACCAATTCAGAGCAGTGATTTAAGGAAATCTTTTAATAAAGGCACTTGGCAGAACTCCCCACTTGTCACCTTGCACAGCATTTAATATTCCAGTGTAACGTGACTGTTCATTTCTATTACAGTGGAGAATAATTGTTTTGATAATTGTTTGATAACGTGTTATTTTCAGGTAATTTATTTCTACTTTTTCCGCGTGGTGGATTCTCCTCTGTCCCTGGAGCAACGAGAGCTGCTGCAGGAGAAATGGAAGGCTTTGTATTACTTTGGAATTAATATTTATTTGGTTTCTTCACTTGCTCAAGAACAAGAGACTCCATGAATAATACATAGGCCCAAAGATGCCAAGATAGGAGGCTTTTTATTCTGAATGCCAGTAGGATCCAGAAAACTTAAATCGAAGGTAAGAATCATCATTGTCGGGTGCATCAGGCATGGCTCAGGCAAATGGGAATTCGAGTTCACTTCAAGGCCCATGTTTTTTTAAAAAAATAAAAATGAAGGCAGATCCATTATTATCTTGGGGTAAATGGGGGGTAGCAATGACCTGGGAAAAACAGACCACCAGAATGAAATACAGATTCAAAATTTGAAATGCACTGGAAAATCTTCCGAGGAGATTTGCATGTTGCTTTCTTGACTTGGATGTATGACTCCTGAGTGTAAATTACTGGGCATGTTTCCTAGCTTCAGATACTTCTCTGTTATGTATTTTACTTTATATATGGTCCCAGAACATGCTTGCCAAAGCTAAATAGGTCAGGGTCTTGATTAGTGTCAGGATGGGAAACCACTGCCTGGTCCTCTGGTTCAGGAAGTGAAGCAGCTCAGTCTATGATATATGAGCTGGAGGCTCCAACCTTTTCTTGATCAGGAGAGGTGTTTTCATGAACTTCCCTCTCCTGAGTAATTTCATATGTGGTGGTGGCCCTGAAGCTCTTCCCCGGTTGACTGTCTCCTCTGATCCTGTGAATGTTGAGTGGGTGACCTGAGAGCAAGTCAGGAACCAATGCAGCTGTTGTGGTGTTCCCTCCAATCCTGTGGCAGCAATGTCTAGATCCAACAGCTTTTCAGGGTTTCCAGTCGTATGGAGATCTGCTGCGTTGACCTGCTCTTTGTCTGGGAATACCTCAAGTTCCAGAGATGCCATCTACCCGGGAATCCCATGCACACTGCATATAATAGAAGGAAATAATATAGCAAAATAATCTATTTTACAGCTAAGAATTTTGCAGAAATGTAAAGGCCCAATGTAACCTCAGATAACTTCCCAGCTTCAAAACAGGAAATGACATGCTGTTGATCCTAAAGGCTGCTTTTTCTTAGTACAAGAAGTGGTGTGTAGTTGTTTTTAATGCCTGCCTGCTACACATCCCAAGAGAAACTCCAGCTTAGCTCTTGGGTGACATGTTTTCCTTTGTTATCTCACATCAGTCCTGACACTGAAATTAGTCCGCTAATGCAGTCATCATGGTGCAACAAGATAAAGGGTCAAAAGATGCAGACATTTCTTATCACCCACTGGGTGGATAGATGTGAGCTGGTCAATAAGTGCTTAGTAATGTGTTCACGTTGTATGGAACTTTTGAACTAATAGACATGTCAGCATAGTCCAAGAAGCTGATGTTTGTACATTTGGGATTGGCGTTGACATTCCACTTCTTCCAGTCTTGCTCTTCTGAATGTAATAAGCAGAACAATTGCATCTCTGATCAATCATCTTGTTCCAAGTTGCTTTCTCTCCACCCCCCCCAAACCTTCCCCATGCTTTCTTTCATCAAGGGGTGCCTGATAAACACCATGTTTCACTAAACGAAAGGATAAGTGATGAGGCAGGCTAACAACTATCTATTCTGAGACTTCTTATTGAGAGAGACATGAAATTAAGGCATGAGCATCAATGATGATAAGTCTACTTGGTTTTTGTAGTTCCCAGAGCATGAAATTATTGGGGATTTCCTGGTTTATCTTCCTTACTTCATGCCTTTCAGATTCTATAATATGCTGGATAATGCAGGCAAAACTAGACTGCATGCAGTTAATTGAAATACACAAAGCTGAGTAAGTTCCTATCTCATCAGTAAGGTGCAGTGTACTGAAATCTGAATTGTGCCCATCACTTGAGTCACTGTGTCTGTTTTCCAAAAAAGACTGAACAGAATCCGAGACCAGGGAGAAGAGTCAGCGGAAGAAGACTGGAAGAAATTCAAAGTATTTACAGAAATATTGCAAAATATAATGAATGTTAGAATTATGTCGGATAGAAATTAAGCGGTTTCCAGCTGTAATGTTTTAAGAGAATATGGAAAAAAGGTTTAGAAGCAGGTTAAAACTTATTGATAAGGATTTGCTGAACTAACAATTGAATTGGAATACAAAAAAGGGAGGTATGAGGAGGTCTGGGAAATAAGTTAATGAAAAATAAGTTATTGAAACTTTGTGTGTTTTTAAGTGTTTTTAATTTTTTGTTATTTTTTCTTTTTCTTTTTGACTTTTTTATTGTATTAATATTGAAAACTTTAATAAATATATTTTTTAAAAAAACACAAAAAAGACTGAACAGTTGCATCATCTATACATCGGTTGTGTTTGCCATGATAAATCCCCGAAGTGGGAAAGAATGGTACATGTCTCAAAACACTTTGGGTTCTGTTATTGGCAGCCTTGAGCCTTTCTGTCATACTGGAAAGTTTGGGGTGCTAACTCATTAGGCAAGGCGCAATCTATAGCAAAGTTTGATTAAAGCAGCAGGGGAGCTGTCCAGCACAGCAATCCATGCCAGAGCAGAAGCATCAGCCTAGGCGAAGGGCTTGAAACCTATTTGGCTCTGTCAGCCAGATCCTAGCCCATAGACCAAACTTGACATCACAGTGCCATCGGGCAATTGGGCACTTTCAAAGAGGGGCTTTCAATTGGGTGCTTACAAAAGGCTTGTAAAGAGCACCCGAGGCTTCCATTTTTGCATCCTATTAGTTGCCTATAACCAAGACAATTAATTAACTAGATATATAAGTTGCATACAGTATTTCAAGACTTGCCAGCATTGCCTGTGCAGCTTTGGTGACAGTTCAGAAAATGCAGTTAGTACAAAATTGTAGTAGCTGGACTGCAACCTGGAACTTAAAAGAGCCTCACTGGCTGCTGATCTATTTCCAAGCCTGATATAAAGGTGCTAGTGCTAACCTATAAAGACCTAACTGGACCCAGGTATCTCAAGGGATACCTGCTGCTCTATCAACATGCCCACGTACAGAGGTCATATGCTGGTGGCATTCTGTAATGACACTGCTATCAGAAGAGAGGCAGGTAGTGGTCAGAAGACATCTGCTGTGGTTCCCCCATTGTGGAGCTTTCTCCCCAAGGAGGCTCAACTGGTGCAGGACAGACAAAAAAAAAACTTCTGCACACAATGCATAGTTCATTATGGAATTTGCTCCTACAGCAGGCAGTGATGACCACCAGCTTGGATTGTTTTAAATGAGGATTGGACAAATTCATGGAGAATAAAGCTATCAGTGGCTTATTAACCATTATACCTCCACTGTTGGAGGTCGTACATATGCCTCTGAATACTAGTTGCTGAGAATTGTGACTGGGGTGAGTACTATTAGGTCCTGCTTGTGTGCTTCCCATAGACATTTAGCTTGTCACTGTGAGAACAAGATGCCGGTCTAGATAGGCCACTGCCCTGATCCAAAAGGCTCTTGCTTTTTTATTTTCCAGGCACTAGGGTAAGACCCTTTTGTTCACCTAAGGTTTTTAGATAATGCTTGTTGGTTTTTTAAAACTATAGTTTGGACAGGATAGGTCCATTGTTAATTTTATTTTTATGTGATTGTACATTGCAGGTAATTCAATTTATATAGGGTGATATATCCATTAAAAATAGATTTTTAAAAATGATGGGAAGTTCACATATACTAATTGTTGCACCCATTCATAAGAAGGGCTTGTTTAAAGTAGCACATCAGCATTAATGCATTTCCCACTGTCATAAAAGGCAGAAATACATTGTTAATTTCCACCCTTATTTTAATTTGAGACTGATGAAGAAAGGGATCTGTGCAGCTTGGAATCCTGCTAGTTCAAAGGGATTAATTAAAATAAATGCTTATTTCATCTCCCTTGTAATTTATTTAGCAAGGCTCTATAGTGTAGGTAAAATAACCATAGTAGCCACCCTGAGAGATAAAGGTATCTCAAAGTATGAGGGATGAGTTTCAGTCTTAGACATTATTGTTTATGGATTCTGGAACGGAAGTGAATTTGCTCTGAAAGCAGCAGTTGAATCCACACAGATGTTAAGAAAAATCTGATACAGACAAACTGTTAGTTGATCTTTAATTAGTTGCCAGGTTTGGAAACTGGAGAGAAACCTTACAAACATGGTTCATTGTAGGCAAGTAAATGTGTCCTTTATGAGTTTGCAAATTGCTTAATAGAGCAGCAGAGCTCTTTGATAAAATAAGCAATGGGAAGAAGAAGAAGAAGAAGAAGAAGAAGAAGAAGAAGAAGAAGAAGAAGAAGAAGAAGAAGAAGAATAATAATATTCTGGTAAAGCTCTGAACTTCTACTTTCAGAGGCTTGGAATGATCAGAAAACAGTGCTAACACTAATGAATAAAAGCAGCATTAAAGACTTTTAATTTTGCTTGTGCCAAAAATTCTGAATCCCAAGAAAGTTTCTTTGGCAAAACATTGTTGCTGGTTCACAAATATACCTGTTTCTATAGGATCTTACATTTAAACTTAAGAAAGTCTTCACAGTTCTAAAGACAAAGGTTCCAGGCCTTCCAGCTTTGGAAAAATCATCTATACTTTTAAATATTTATTCACAATTTACCCTGACAGCTAGAAATGTGATTTTTAAAGCCAGCAACTCAACTGAATACAACTCTAGAGTTCCTGTGTGTGTATGGAACATATTAACACTCAATTCATGCTATCCTTTCAAATCATAGTGTTGTGGAACTATTCACACAAACTATCTCTTCACAGGAAAATGAAAGTTTTTTTTTTTATAAAAAAGCATCCCTTATTATATTAGAATTATGAAAAAGAGCCTAGATTGCATTGTGTGATTTGTGATCATGATTTTTTAATCCTAGGCATTTTTCCTACAATATGCTTTGCAGCATGTACACATGAATAATTTCCATCCCTGCCCATTCCTCTCTTTATTAGTAATCCCACTGAGCCCTCTTTGTCCCTCTTCATTCTACATTTCCACCCCCCACTGTCTTGCTCTTTTCAAATGTAATCATTAATATCAGAAAATTAACTGATTCAAATGAGCGCAATTGTCTGTGCTTTGAATATTCCCAGGGTTGCATCCAGAGGTGGCACTCACACATCTCATTTGCATCTCAGAGAAATGGGCTCATCCGGTTAAATGTTATGTTAAATGCACCACCTTCTGATATGTGTGAAGCAATGTATTAATAAACTGGGTAATTGTCAATTAGACATTCTAGAGGCATTTCGTTCACAATGGAGAGAACTGCAAATTTTCTTCTGGTGGAAGCCAGCACAGATCTGAAGTCCAAGAAGCTGCCCCCATTTTAACAGTGTGGCTAACAACACTATCCTATACAGTGGTACCTCCAGTTACATACGCTTCAGGTTACAGACTCCGCTAACCCAAAAATATTGCTTCAGGTTAAGAACTTTGCTTCAGGATGAGAACAGAAATCGTTCTCCGGTGGCGTGGCAGCAGCAGGAGGCCCCATTAGCTAAAGTGGTGCTTCAGGTTAAGAACAGTTTCAGGTTAAGAACGGACCTCTGAAACGAATTAAGTACTTAACCCGAGGTACCACTGTACACATCTACTCAGAACTAAGTCACTTGAGTTCCATGGGGTGTACTCCTAAGACAGTAAATATAGGATTAGAGCCTTAGTAGACAGAGTAGAGGGCACAGCATTGAACATATCGGGGAAACTTGGGTTCAAACCTCTGTTCAACAATGCAGGTGATAAGTCCCTAACTCTCACCCTAACTCAACTCAGAGAGATGCAAAGAAGCAGTGATATCATGTACAGTATGCCATTTACAGCTCCTTGTCGGATGGAAGAGATCAAAGTGTAATAACTAGTATTGGCAGATACTTTGACTAATTCCTGTTCTGCTCAGAACAGCCCCAGATTTTTTGTTTTTGTTTCCAACCTTGTGAATGCTGTGGACTTTCATCTAAATTTGCAAAAAGAAAAAGACAGAAAGAAAGAATATTAGGAAAGAAAATATATATCAGGGAACACCTTGAATTAAATGTACATTTAGAAATCTTCACAGACCTATGTAGTATCTATTTACTTGCAGCTATAATAACCAATGGCATGTTAGCATGCTGCCTATAGTGCATATGCATTATAGACTGAGCCCCTGTCCAACACAGAGTTGAGTGTACTTTGACCCACTGAATTCAAGTACAGCTGATTCTGCGTTGGATTGTATTCAGGATATCTACTCATGGCCTGCTCTCTGAATGTCAGTGCTGAGCCATAGCCATTGAGTGGGTGCTTATGTCTAAGTGTCAGAGCCTGAGAATAAGCGGTCTGAATTGGTCAGGGCTATTGTTCTCCGTGCAAAATCTGAGAGTGAACAGGAAACCTTTATAGGCATTCATGTTGAGCAGAGGCTAGCCAATGGTCAGCCTTGGTGTGCAGAGTCATTCTGGTACCTGGGGTGCTACAGGGCCTTCACTATGGGTCACCAGATGGGGGAGCTAGGCACAGATCTGTGGCTTCTATTGCAGCTTCTG
Source organism: Podarcis melisellensis (assembly GCF_964234715.1). Lineage (NCBI taxonomy): Eukaryota > Metazoa > Chordata > Lepidosauria > Squamata > Lacertidae > Podarcis > Podarcis melisellensis. Next base: position 12,248,710 of record NC_138532.1, on the reverse strand, counting down.
ACAGCCCTAAAAGAGGAGAGGTGGCATGCATTTTGTAACAAATGGGGGACGAGGGCTTGCCTTTATCTGGTCTTGGCAACCGGCTCCTCTTTGTGGGATGTAACATCACTGAAGCAGTCAAATACAACATTTCCTGTTTGCCCAGAGTGGACACACTGGGGGATGTTGCTCCAGCCAGGAGGAATTCCTGTCACACCTGGTCTGGAGCATCCTCCCCCTGCGTGTAACCAGGTAGATGGGTGTGACCCTGGCTGACCCTACAAAAGGGCCAGCCATGCAGCCCTCTCTCTCTCTCTCTATCCCTTCTCTCTATTTTGCCTTTTGCTGTCTGCTGGCTCTCAGCCAGCAGCACGTGGGCTCATCCCTCACAGAGGATGAACCCACACTTCTCTGTAACTACAAGCGAAAGCCTGCCTTGTATGCATATGCCTATTGTGAACTGAATGTAAGTAAACCTTATCATTACTTTTAGAAGAAGACTGTTGTGCCATTATTTATTGTTTTTAAGAGGGAACTAAAGGGGATTTACCAGGAACAAGCCAATCTGGACAAGCCAGACTGGATTGCTTAACTCAAATGATTCTCATGAATCCATCAACTAGCTTCCTGCAGTGTACAAAGGAATGTGCTCTGCTACTAGCTCACTAACTTGAGCGAGGAATGATAATATTTAATCAATATATCCTCTCCTACTATCCTCAACATTCCCACACTCTTGACCACTGGTTTATTTTTACAGAGTACTCTGAATGTTTCGTTATCCCAAAGCATTCTTGAGGGTGAGTGGGGAATGTCAGCCTCTACAAAAAAAATGACCGACATACCATCTCAATCATCACCCAGAATGCCCTGGAAAGATGCAATGACCAAGACATTTGGGGAAGATAATATGGTGACTGTGAGGAAGCAGCAGTCAAAAGGATCTCTGGTGCCACAATCGGCAGCAAAAAACAAAACCCATGAATATGGATAACAAATAAATGAAATGAATGAAGTTTATTACATGTTACTCTTTTCCAATGCATAGTGGTTCTTCTTCAACAAAAATCTAACATTTCTGCTGCTAGAATTGGCCAAAGCTGTCAATTGGCCAATGCTATTTCTTGAAAGGTAAATTAGTCTTGCTCTGCTGACCAGAGAGCTTTTGCCACATAGATCTCTGTGTGACAAGCAAAGGTTTAGTGACAGAGCTTTTAGGTGAGAGAGATCAATGAAAATGGCTTTTTGCCAGCCTCTTGGGTCTATTCCCTTGGGAACACATTCCAAAGATTGCGTTTGATGACATGAGCTCTGGTGAGCAAAAGCCTATGCCACAATACATTTGTTAGTGTTTCAGGTGGCATGGGACTCTGTGTTGTTTTTGCTGCAAAGGTTAGACTCCCACACAATGTGTTAGCAGGCCTCCTCAATAGAAACGTGTGTCACATACACACATTCTAGGAGCCTCATGAAGTAAGAGCTTTAGACAGAGGCAAAGGTCATCTCAGCGTATTTACCCAGTGACTTACACTCACACAGGTCTTTAGATGGGGAAGCCTATTGCACAGACACAGAATCAAAACACACACATTTAACATTTCAGTAAGACAGCAAATTATGCATATCTATTATGGTAGTGGAGATCACTCAGCAACAATAAATATGCATCTATTTGGTTTGGGAGAATTAGCTAATTAATTGTAACTATGACAAAACCAACACTCTCACGCCATACATGCAAGAAGAAGCAATCACATGAGGTATAAGGGGAGGGAGAGTTTAGTGCTGCTTAGGGAGGCACATTAGTCTGCTCTTTTTATTTCAGCTCACTTTGCAGGCCAGGTGTTAGTCAAGCACAGCTGGGGAGGGAGAACTAGAGGATGAGTTCTAAAACACACAGAGGTAGGAAGCTGCAAACAGATCTAAATACACAGTCACATAAACACTCTTCCAGAACCACACTCATGAACACGACCAACTCAGTAAGGGATGCTGCTGAGCAGCAGAGTGGTTAGTATACCACCCTGTCTCTATGTCTCAACACCAGGTGCAGGCCCTCCAAGGCAGAGAGGTCTCCTAATAAGGGAGATAGAATGTCTATGAACTATGGCAATCACACACACACCCCACAGCCCATCAGTCTGTGTTGATTCTGTGCCAAGGATCTCTTCTGACACCAGTGTTGCATGCCACCCCAATCTCCAAGTGGTACAAAATTCCAGTGGTTCCATTCACTTATCCAGGATTTGTGTTTGCTTGGAAATGAGGCACAGTAGAGACTATGAGGCACAGTGGAGACAGTGGTGTCTTTATGATATATGGTTTATTTACGCATGTATATAACCTAAGCCTACGGTGGAGGGGTTCACAGCATTAACACCCCAAGAGGGTCTTGTTTCTCCCTTCTAGCTAACTGTGAACTGGGGAGGAGCCCCACCCAGTTGCCATCTCACACAGAGCCACCTTTCCTTTGTTTCCCTTAATGGCCCATCCCCTAGACTACCTAGTCAGACATAGCTGGTTCAGGTCAACACTATCTAGGACCCCCTCCTAAGTTTCAGTGATGTTTGCCTGGTCAGTTTCCTCATCCATTATTAAATGATAGAGGAGTATAGACCTGTTGTGAACTGTCCTGGAATTACGAAACTGTACTACCAGACTGGAGGGTGCAGTGGCAGAGCTACTGCATATCTGACAGTTACTGGAAAGGCCTAAAAGGGGAACAATGCATAAACATCTGTGCCACATTCTTCCACGATGGTATGCTTTATCTCCTATCCCCTAACTTCTGCAAGTAACAACCACTGTGACTGGTGCATTTGTACCATGTTCTACTGCTTCCAACTTAGGCACATTCAGGAAGCATTGCATCCACCTCTTGCATATCAACCCATCTCACCAATCGACTCAACCACACATTGTGTTTTTAAGTTGTACATCACTTTGTTATATTTCCTATGAAAACATGGTTTCCCAGTCTCCACAAACAGACCTGCACACCCCACTCTTATCTGCAGCCAGCCACTGATAATAAAAATAACAAGTTTGCCACATACAGTATACCATAAAACACACTAGCAGAGATCTACTGTTGGTATCATTCTGTCCACCTCACCATGCATCTGGAGCAAATGAAATGTCCCCCATCTCAACCAGAGAGGTTCCCCCCACTATTAACTAGCTTCTCGCCCCCAATGGTGTTGGACTGTGATAGAATGCATTTCCAAAAGCCCCATCTCGTATATGGAATAATTATGCATTCAACACATTTTTCTGAATTCATCAAGCTTACCTCCTGGGGCCAACAGAAGCTGTATTTATATAGAAGTGTATTTCTATGTAGGTAAATGGTAACACCCTCTCCCTGCATGCTATGGTCCCATTTCTGATCTGTCCTCACACACCTGCTATTTATCAGTATTTGTACCAATGAAGAGTTGGCTTTAAAATAAATTAAAATTCAAAGTTGTAAAAACATATGTAGTTTGATCCTTAGAGTCCCAAAACTTCCTAAATGCCCTCTAAAGCTGTTTGTCTTCTGTGCAGACTCTTCATTTTCTTTTGCTGCAATACTCACACAACTACCCCTCTGGAAAGTGTAACAAAACTTTTAATGCTGTCCTTCCACAGCATCGGCTCACTGTGTTAGTTTGCGGTTGCAAAAGCAACAAGTCCTGTGGCACATTTAAAGACAGCAAAATTTATTGTAGCACAACCTTGGGGGGTCTGGGCCCATGAAAGCTTACACCACAATAAATTTGTTAGTCTTTAAGGCATCGCAAAACCCTTTCTCTTCCTTAATGGTTCTTCCTAAGCCAATGAATCTCCTGAGATCCTGCTGGTATTTTTACGGGTCAGAACATTTTTTGTTGGAAAAGTTTTACAAGGCTTTGAGGAGGGAGGATTTATACAGACTAGAAATGTTGTCAGGTTGAGCTTGTGTTTCTGCCGTAGAACAGAATTGCCTCTTGGAACTAAAGAAGCCCAGGATCTTGGAACAGAATGGGGAGTGGAAAGACACGGATGAAATGGAGGACTCCTGATTTCATCTCTCTGCTTCTCTTTTCACAAATCATTTAACCTTATTTCAATTTTTCCCTGACACCAAAGAGTGCAAGTGCAGGAGACTAATTATAAGCTGCTGTGTTCCCTCCCTCCTCCCACCCACCCCGTTCAATAGCGACTCCTTATCTCCTGCCATTCCCTGAATGGTGGGGTCTGGCTCCCATCAGAGGATCTGCTGCAAGGAGATACACTATCTCCCCTTATTATCGCAAATTGCAGAGCTCTGCAAAGTCTAATAACACTTGATGACTAATCAGATCTCACTGAAAGTCCATTGGCTTTTGCTCACACCATGAAGGTTGAGCACTGCTGATCCAGTTAGTTATTCACGGGAATGCAAATTCAGTTCCTTTCCTGGTCACTGCACTGATCTCTAGCTTGACCAACATGGGTCATGTGGGCCCCTTCCTCCTTGGCCGCGTTCTTCTGCCTAAGTTTCCCAAGCAAGTCTCATTAATATAGATTGTACCACTCTCCCTCTTGACATTCATTTGTCATGCCTTTTTATCTCTGTTGTACTCTCTGACAGTTTTCTCTCTGTCCCCTCCTGGTGTGTGTGAGTTAGAATGTTAATCTCTGCCAGGCCATCTCTCCCTCCTCGTGTGCACCCTTCTTTCCTTTCTAACCTCAGCAGTTGCCTTGCTCTGGGGAGTCACAAAATGAGGAGGAGGGAGGAGAAACTCAGCTGGGAGAGGCTGGTAACATTGCAGCAAACCACATGTGCCCCGAATGGTTTGTGGATGGATGGTCATGTATATATGCCTTTCACAGGCAGCCAAAGCAGTCCATAGAGAAAAAGAAATGGATATTGGAATCACGTGGGCTTACAGCCCTGTAAAGTTGGGACTGGGTGCCATTTAATTCATCTCCCTGACGGCTGTGCAGTCAGGCCCTCATCCCTTATCAGCAGCATACCCAGTCACTAACATATGTAGTTTCTGTGTTGGAAGGATCCTTAGGGACCACTGCACAAGCATAATACTGTCTACGATACTGGCTTCAAGTCTCCATTCCTCTCTCACACACATCTAGTCTCTTCCCTTTTCCTTCCTTGGAGACTGGAGAGATAAGATATGTTGTTCTTCTGCTCTTAGTGCACTGGAAGCTGCCCTATATGTAGACAAACCTATAGCCCACTTAGTATAGATAAAGACAATCAATACTCATTGGCTATGGCTGTCCAGGGTTTCAGAAATGAGTCTTTCCTAGCCCTGAATGACTGAGGCTGCATGTACTCTATACAGTCATGCCTCATGTTATGTCCGTTTCATGTTACGTTCTTTCAGGTTACATCCTGCAGCGACCCGGAAGTACCGGAAAGGGTTACTTCTGGATTTTGCCGCATGCGCAGATGCGCAAAATGACATCATGCGCAAAAGCGGCGAATCGCAACCTGCGCGTGCACAGATGCACCACTGCGGGTTGCATTCTTTTCATGTTGCGAATGGGCCTCCGGAACGGATCCCGTTCGCAACCAGAGGTACCACTGTAGCTTTAAAGCATATTTGAAGCACATTTCTCAAAGAATTCTGAGCACTGTACTTAACCCTCCTACAGAGTTACAGGTCCCAGCAAACCTTTTGTGGGCTCAAGGCCACAAACAGGTGCACCAGTTGTTGGCAGATGTGGTCAAACATTGAGCCCCAAAGGCCACGGAATGCAAGAAGCATAGTCTGTGACATATCTCTGCTAAGCACAAGTGTATATAAGACAAACGTAGCAGCAATTCACAACGTCAGTCAATAATGCAACATTCTTCTTTGCTATGCTAATTTAACACCTGTAGCGGATGAGAAAACTTTCATGTCAGTTGAGTCCTAAACAAATACAATCAAACTTAATTATACATTCCAGTACAACACTGCTGTGTAAGCAAAGCTGGAGGAGGTGACTCTTGGGGAAGGTGAATTATAGCTCCGTATATTATATGCCACCATCAGCTCAAATTCAGACTAGGACAGCTTTTGTCAACCTTGTGTTCTCCAGATGTTGATGGACTACAATTCCCATCAGTGGCTGATGGGAGCCGTAGTACAACATCTGGAGGGCATCAGGTTGGCGAATGTTGGACTAAAAATATAATGTCTGTGGTTGCTGGATGAGTTTCTAAATGGGCTTGCCCTTCTCCAGAGCCTAGGCCGACTATCTTCCTTCTGTAAATGAATTTAGAGGCACATCTAAACAATTTATAAGCAATAGCAGACAGTGGGGTGGTATGAACTGGCAGGACAACAGGGAGGAGGAAGTGGATCCTGGCAAGAGGTGCAGCTGTGACTAGGACCTACCAGGGCAAGTCAGGGATGGGGAAGGAGAGGTTAGGGTTGTGGGAAGTACATACAGGATGACAGAGGATGGTGAGGGGTTGGGGGTCAGTGTGCAAGGACCCGAAGTACAGGACTCCTCACCAGGGCCAGAGAGGAGCCCATCTCCATGAACAAGGCAGGCTCTGAGGCATAGGGAGCAAGTGAGCAGGGCACTCCAGGAAGCTGAGGCAGGCAAGGGCCCACAACCCAGCTCCCTAGCTGCTCAGGTGGGGCTCACTAGCTCTGGGAGGAGAGGTGTGATTTTTCTGCTGGAGTAGGCTCAGAACAGGTGAGGGTCACATGCCTCAACAAGCCCAGATGCTGCAATCAACATGCAATGTATAAGAGAGAGCTGAGGTGCTGTGTCTGCTCAACTGCCCATGTTGATAGACCTCGGTTTGGATGCTCTGGGACCTCTCTAGGTCTGTGCTTCAGGTTTAGACTGTGTTTCCTGACTGCTGGACTTTGAACTTGACATACTGTATACACCAGCGGGACTTGCTGTCAGGTAGGCTGGGGGTTCAAGACAGGTGGCTGCACTCATCTGACCACTAGTCAGTTGTGTCACTGCTGCTAACCTGGAGGTAAAGGGGAAGAAGTAAAGGTGGCCATGGAGCAAATAAGCTAGTGGAGCTAATCTGGTACTTTGGCTATGCCGACACTGTGCCCCTCTCCCTCTACCTTCCAGTAAGAAGCAGCAATGTAACTGATGAGAGGTGAGTTAAGTGCTGCTACTCCACCATTGTATTATCTGCTGTTCATCAATGTTAATGTTTGTTTTTCAATAATTTTACAGTATAAAAATAAAAGGATCAGTAGCTGATCATCACAACATCTCTCAGTGGGCCTCACTTTCATCTCCATTCTATATGGATGTAAGACTTAAGTCAGAGAAAAAGTGACAGTGACTTTTCCCACAGCTTTCTGTGTTTTCATATTGGATTACAGTACTGTAGATTTCTGAGTCCATGTTCATGCCAAATCATTTATTTACTGGATTAACTACTTTCTGCTATTAAAGTTTCTCTATAGAAAGACTTTTTGTGGACTCTCTACTTTGCAGTGGGCTTTTTGCCATAGCTTGATTTACTCTCCAAAAAGAGCTTTAACTCCTAGATGCTTTGTGAAGAAATAAGGAGCACCTTGTGAGTCAGAAAAATGGGGATGTATTCATTAGGTACTGTAACTCAGATTAATCTCAGGTTGAAATGTACTTGGAAGTTCAACTATGTTCAGTGTGGCTTATACACAGGATAGTAACCTCAGAGAATGATCATCTGAACTTTTTAAAAGCCATCTGCAATTAGAATAAATAAGAGTTGCACAGAATTCACATGGCAATGCTCACTAAAATCCATTTCTTTGGCATTGTCTGTGTCCGAGGTTAAGAAAGCTAAGCCCATCTGTGGTGTTATAGAAGGTGGGAAATTCCACATTTATCCTGGAGGCTGGTCCATTAGGGCAAGTGGGTCCAGTCTGTCTTCAGCCAGACCCAATCTGTCTGACTTATTACTTACAAGTTCAGGGGGATAGCATTGGCTGTCAGCTTCCTCTTTTTTAGTCTGTTTTGCCCGTGTAGAACACAGAAGGGAAGATGAAGAGGACAATGCTAGAAATGGTTGACTGCCTGTCATTGGCCACCTCCTGTTGGGTTTCCTGCCTTCTCCCCTACCAGGCAGCAGTCAAGGGTTATAAGCATGTTAGCTCCACCAGTCCCCTGAGATGAGGAGTGGGATCCTGTACTCATGGGGGTTCCCCATGCAATTTTGGATTATCAGGGTGTTTCATTCTACATGAGTGGAAGCAGGCTCCCTTCTTCAGACAGTTGCTCTTCATGGATAGAGATTCAGGTGGGGTAGACCCAGCTCACTCTCTGCTCTCCCCCCCCCCCCGCCACATTGCTTGTGAAATTTCCCGCTTTATACACACCTGAATAGTCTATTCAGTCAGTCAGTGATTTGCTCTTCTATATAAAAGAAGTATACGTTGTTCAGTACTGAACAGGCTTCAGGAACTGCCATCTTTCCTAGCAGATATTCTCTGCATTTAGTGCATACAGTCAGCAGATTCTTGTGATTCCTGGTAAAGTGAATGGCTTTTGAAAACTGATAGGCTGTAATCTAGCTACAGTATACTGAAGCGCTCCCACGAACTCGGCTGAATGTAGCCAAAGTCCCTGGGGAAATGATATGATTTTGTGCATTAGCTCCTTGCCCAGAATTCTTTAGCCTAAACCCACCATTTAATATTACATCTAAATGGAAGATGTTGGGGCTTTCTTGACTGTCAAAATATTAAAGTTTCCAGAATTCTTTAGCAGGTTGCCTATGGATGGAAATCCCAACATTTCTTTTTTCTTTTTGTCAATACAACATTTTATTGGGTTTTTTCCGTATTACGTCACAATATAAATAAACCAAAGCCATCACACATCCTCCCCATCCCCCCATATTTCCATCAATCAAACCTAATATTCTTTTGTCCCTCCCCCTGCTTCCCTCCGCCCCCCACTTGATTTCCTCTACATTCTGAGATTTCATTTATCTTTGCATTTTACAATCTTCTCAAATCTTCTATATATTCTTATTATCTTTCCTTACTAATTTACTGTATTTTTCGCCCCATAGGACGCACCGGCCCATAGGACGCACCTAGGTTTTTTTGGGGGGGGATAAAGAAAAAAATATATTCCCCCCCCAGGTGCGGGGCTGGGGCGGGGGAAGCCCGAGCTTTCCCCGACCCCAGCCCCCAGAACAGGCTGCTATCTACAAGCCGTGGGAGAGCTGTGCGACTTCACGCAGCTCTCCCACGGCTAGCGGAGGACTGCGCGAAGCCCGAAGCTTGGGGCATGCTGAGCTCAGCGCACCCCAAGCTTCTGGGTGCAGGCAAGCTCTCCACTAGCCGTGGGAGAGCTGCGTCTCCCAGGGCTAGCGGATAGCTTCCTGAAGCCTGGAGAGCGAGAGGGGTCGGTGCGCACTGACTCCCCTCACTCTCCAGGCTTCAGCGAAAGCCTGCATTCACCCCATAGGATGCACACACATTTCCCCTTCATTTTTGGAGGGGGAAAAGTGCATCCTATAGGGCGAAAAATATGGTACCTTCCTTCAGATACTTTACATTTTAATCTAGGCATATTAGCATATCATTTTTTGAGCAATATTTTACCATATATTCATCAAAACATTCCCACTCCTTTTTAAATTATTGTTTTGATTGGTTTCTTATAATACAGTAGCTGTTAGTTTTGCCAGAGTTAAGTATTCATTTAGTTTACAAATCCATTCCTCCCTTAAGGGTGGAGTTTGTGACTTCCACTTAGCAGCAATCACTACTCTAGCGGCTGTACTTGCATATAAGAAGATTCTCCCTCCCCCCTTGATATCTCTTCCCCTATCAATCCAAGGAGATATATCTCTGGTTTTTTATTATTGATATTTTCAACATCTTCTTTAATTCTTCTTGTATTAGTGTCCAAAAGGAAATCCCAACAATTCTGATGGTGAGAGCTGTTCAGCAGTGGAATGGACTACCTTAGAAGGTGGTGGCCTCTCTCTCCTTCATAGGAGTTGGGTAGTCATCTGTCAGGGAATCTGTAGCTGTGATTCCTGCATTGCAGAGAGTTGGACTAGGTGACCCTTGGAGTCTCTTCCAACTGTACAATTCTGAATCTTTGTTGCGTGCCTCTTGTTTGGTGACACCCCATTCCTGGTTCAGTCTGGGCCTTGGCAGTTTCACGGTCACTGAAACAGAATAGCATGAAGCCATCTTGAAGCACAGAGATATACTTGCTGCTGTGCTGTGAACTGAATGCAATGCATACATTAGGGATGAGCGAATCAGTCCATTTCCATGTTGCTTTTGTGTATGTGCTATCCTGTTCTTCTGCCTTTTATCTACTTTTTTAAAAATTCCCATGAACATTTGCATTTAAATGCACATTTTAAATGCATTTACTTGCACAATACACATTTTAAAGGGACTGTGTGTTTTTAAAGTACAGCAAAAGCCAGTGGGGAGACTGTAAATGCACGTTCAGCTGCTTTCATGCAACCACAACCTCTGGAGCCATTCACTGTTGCAGTGGTACTCTACCAGAGGGCTGTTGACACTGGGTGATGCTCAGAAATGGACCCTTTCTAAGAGGCTGTCCTCTAAACTTCCTAATTAACACAGAATGACAATTCCAACAGCCAAATCCAAAACGTATAGACAAGAAGGGTCCCTTGAGTTGTGTGCTTGCCTGTAGTGTCTGCTGTTTGAACATCTGGAGAATTTCCCCTGCTGCAGAGGGAGAAGCTGGTAGCAGAGAGGCCTCTTGCCTATTTAAGCGGTGCCTCTGACATGCTGGAAATTTCTCTGTGCCCAAAGGTGGAAAGAGACAGGTTCAATCTGCCGTGTGCCATTCAGCAGCTACAGATTAGCACAAGCAACCCACTTAAAATTCAAGTCCCCCTAAAGAGAGCCTTCTTGGGGCATACTTTGATGGAGCTGGGATGGTAACCACCTGCCCCCTTTCATTCCGTCCTGAGTTGTTCTGGCACATTAAGGAGCTGTCAGGAAGTGATGTTAATGGGCTGAAAGACGTAGGAGTCCTGCAGTTCTGAGATGCCATAGTGGGAGTAATATATATCTGTTATATTCACTGGATAGATGAGATAGATAACCTTTCTAATTTAAGAGCGTAATGCGTAAAGAGCATCGAGGTTAGTATGCACCATTTGCATTATGTTTCTTTAGCCTGTATAGTAAGATTAATGGCATGCAGACAGAAACATTTGGCCAGAAGAATAAAGATCAACAGTATCCAGACCTGCCTGCCCCTCAAATGAGCCCATTGCTCTACCTTTTGGCACACAGCTGTGGCTTGTGGGGGATGACGGCAGGTATGATTTGTTAGACCATTCAAAGCACTTCACTCATAATCTCACTAATCCTTACAATACCCCTGTGAGGTAGGTAGGTGTTGTCTCCAAACTACAGATGGGGAACTGAAGCTGAGAACTGGTGGCTTGCCTAGAGAGATCAGTTCAGTGTACTGGATTTTATATAACTAAGGTAGAATAGACCCACTGAAATTAGTGAACCTAAGTTTGCCATGTCCATTAACTTTGATGAGTCTTTTCTGAGTAGAACTAGCATTGGATACAACCCATAATGGGCAAGATGATCTTGTAGTTCAATGAACCCTATTGCCAATGTGTGTAGGTTTATGATCAGCCTTGCTGATGGATTTAGGCTTCAATCCTGTATACACTTACTTGAGAGTAAGCTCACTGGACTCAGTGAGACTTGTCTTTGAGTGGATGTGTACAGGATTGAACTGTTGCTCATAGATGTATTAAAATAGGTGCTTCTCCATCCAACAGAAAGCTGAAAGTTGGAATTGGTGTAATCTAAAACATCTTGCTTACAACTGGACAATTTATGCTCCTTTTTCACCTAATGGTCAAACCTAGGAACATTAAATCTGCAACCCTAAACTCCCTTGCAGCACAGTAGCTCCTACTGAATTCACGAATGCTTACGTTCAGGTATGTGAATTAGCATTGCAGCTTCACTAAGGAATAAGTCCCAAAGGAACTCAATTGGACTTCCATCTTGTAAGCAGACATGCTTATGATTGTACTCTGCATATATGCTGTAATTTATTCTATTTAATAAAATAATAATTAATTGGGTTACATAAGGTAGTATGAAATACTTACAAAAAACTGCTGATAAAATCAACAAACTTAAAAAAAATGAGTAGGCATGATAAATTAATCAAACTATAAATAAAACTAGCTGACTAGTCTAAACAAAACAAATGTTTTTTGTGAGTGTCACAAACATATTAATAGGCAGGGACTTTCAGATTATAAGTACTGCCATACTAAAAAGACACAATTCAGGTTTCAATCTGCATGAAGTGTGGCCTCCAGTAGCAAACAGGATTGCCACTGGTAATCTGGTTGGTCCCTGTGGGAGACAGGACACAAGACTAGATAGGCCTTTGCTCTGACCAGAGAAGCTCTTCTTAAATTCTTGTTTGTCTATGCAACCTTGCTTCCTTTACAAACATAGAGTATTGAACCAGGCTGATGTAAGATTTTTAAAATCATTAATAATCTTTAGCCAATTGGATTGTTTTTGGAAAATGTCTTTGTCAGAGAAACAGCATGTGGACGAGCCCTCTCCAGGCTTTATTTCATCTGGGTTAAAAACCCAGTTTGCCCCCCCCCCCCCACGTTTGCATGTGTGCACACACAGGCTGGGAGCCTCAATGACACCCCTCTGGAGGCTTCACCTGGGGCAAGAAAACCAGCTAGCCCCCAGCTAGCCCAGCTACGGTTCTGCCCTCTCTCTAACAAGCCATGCCTTTGGGATCTGGGTCACATACAGCAGTTGCTCCACAGAGCATAGGAAGCTGTTGCGTACCCAGTCAATTTGTCCATCCATCCCAGTATTTTCTGCTCTGACTGGCAGCAGCTCTCAAGGGTCTCAGACAGAGCGTCTTCCCCATCACCTGCTATGTGTGGCTGGAGATGCCAGGGATTGAACCTGGGGCCTTCTCACAAGAGTGAGCTCTGCCACTGAGCTGCAGAGCTTTCCACTAATTATCAATCAACTAAACCACCACCGTTAGTGATTGAGTACAATGCATTCTGGTTCTGGCAGATATCTGGGGATATCAGGTGTGTCACGGCCATGAAATGGTATCAGAGGACATGCACTAATTAGGAGACACACCTGTGCATGTGTTTGCTCTACCTATGTGTTAAGCAAACACAAGCTGTTAACACATGAGAGTAGTAAGCTACCAGTTTGTTAACACACAAGCAACGAATTACTCCCCACAATAGCTGACTTGGTGATTAATTGACACAAAGGATCCAAACGTATTCTGATGTGCCAAGGCATTTGCCAAGCAGCTTCGTATCTGGCTCTCTCCACCTTCCTCTACTCTTGTATCCCCCCCCCCCCCAATATTAAAATATAGAAAGCCTTCACTTTCTGCTCTATTGACAGAACCTCCAAGGTGGCAAGCGGCAGTTTCAATAAAAGCACTCAAGATTCAATAATAATTCAATAATCACACCATCACCCACAGCAGCTAATTTAACAATGCAGCAAGGTTATTTCTTTTTTTACATTTAAAGCCCACAGGCTCTGGTGGATTGAGCAGATGAGACCAATAGTCAGTGGTCAAGAAGGTCATTACTGCATGTGCTATAGAGGAAAATGAGGGACAGATGGGGCTCATCAACCTGAGAAGGGAAGGGCTCATCAAGGAGAAGGGAAACTGATCCTAAACCTGCACTGCCTTGCAGCTGTACTCATTCATGAGAAAACCTTTGAGAGCAAACCCCAAGGAAAAATCTACCCTCTGCCTTGCAGTACATCTTCAGGAGAAGAAAGGGCTAAGGAGCAAACCCTACACCAGTCCAGAGTGGAGTCTCCAAGGCAGTTGAATGATGTCTTGTATACCTCATTCTTGCAATCTCTGCAGCCAAGCTAGTGCCAAATGCTCTGCTTTCCTTTGGAGTGCATCAGTGAGGCTGAGAGTGGGGTATTGTCTAGTCATCGCAGGACCTCCATACACGCTGCCCAGGCTTGTGCCCCAGGGAGGTCACTGCAGTGCTGCTAATGCATCAAAAACAACACAGGAGGTGTCAGTTATGAGTTATCAGTCTCTGCAACCAAAGCACACCCTGTGATTGCCCAGCAGTTTGACTTCACCCCAGAGGCTCACTCCATTGTCTCGCGAGACAGATGGATGTCAGCAAAAATATATCCCACCTTTCCTCCAAACAGCTGAACGTGGCGTATTTGTTTTCACCCCTTTCCCCACTATATTAGCCTCACAACAACTCTGTAAAGTAGGTTAGGCTGAGAAAGAGTGACTGGCCTGAAGTCACCTAATGAGCTGCATGCTGTCTTGGACTATGCTCCCAGTTTCTAGACATTGATCCTGTAATTCAAGGCTGGGGAACCTCCGGCCCAAAATGGTCCTCTAAGCCTCTCTACCTGGCCTTTATACTTCTTCCCAGGCCACACCCCTCACCAGTGAGCATCTTTGCCTGGCTAGAATGTGTCCTTGATCTCTGATAATGCCTTTTCCTTGTTTGAATGGAATGCTGCGTGTGTGCATAGAAACTAGCCTATTGTACAAAGGTAACATTTGCATTCATTGCCCTGCCCACTTGGGCCTCTGGCCCCTCCTACCACTGGCATCTGGCCCTCAGAAGGATGCCCAGAAGGGTATGTAGCCCTTGGGTTGAAAAAGCTTCCCTTCCTCTGCTTTAGTTGCTACCTTTGCAACTTGACCTCTGGCCTGTCTTGGACTGTGATACCTGCTGGCTCTGCAACCTGACCTGTGAAACATGGGAAGCTACTTATAACAAAGTCAGATTGCTTGTCCTTCAAGCCCAGTATTGTCTTGCAGCCATCCTCCTCAGTTTCTAGCAGAGAGAGGTCTTTCCCATCACTTGCTACCAGATCCATTTTTTAAAAGGTGGGGGGAATGCCTGGGTTTGTAGCTGAGGTTTTTTTTTTTTTTTTTGCAAGTAAAGCTTGTACTGTACCACTGAGCTATAGTTGCTACCCAAGGTATCTAATCCGATTGTACTATTCACCTCTGGCTGCTCAGGACGGCAACCAGTACCCCTCTGAATACTGAAAAGTGACTATTTGGGTTTTATTATTCTTATTATTTCTGCTGGGCCCAGACAGTGGCTTGGGAGAGTTAAATAAATTCCTACCCTGCAGAGCTGGGGGGGGGGGGAGCTTGTGGCTCTTTATATGTTTTTGCACTCCAAATCCCATCAGCTCCAGCTACCAACGCCAATGTTCAGAGATGAAGAGAGTTTTGTTTCAGCTGCCTCCAGAGGTCCACAGGTCCCCTATCCCTCATTGCAGAGGATTTTTTGGGTAATTCTCCTTTTCCTGCCTCTCTGAATGAGCATCTTTCCTATTCAGGATCATTCTTCCCATGTTTTTAAATTGCGCACTACAGTTGTACCTTGGATCCCAAACGCCTTGCGAGTCAAACTTTTTGGCTCCCGAATGCCGCAAATCCAGAAGTGAGTGTTCCGGTTTGTGAATGTTCTTTGGAACCCAAATGTCCGACGTGGCTTCCGATTGGCTGAAGGAGCTTCCTGCAGCCAATCAGAAGCTGCACCTTGGTTTCTGAACGTTTTGGAAGTCAAACGGACTTCTGGAATGGATCCCATTCGACTTCTGAGGTACGACTGTATATGGAAAAGTTATATTAATATTGTGTGTTTTTCCCTCCACTGCCTAGGTACATTCCCAAAAGGAAAATCTGGTTGAATATATTACTTATTATGGTTCTTCTCCTGGAAAAGGATGAGTAGACAACCAGTTCCCACATGAATTTGACCACACATCACAAAACACCCTAATCTGTGGTTGTATTCCACAAAGCACCCTAATGAATCCACTTGTGTTTCTGCAGCTGGAGGGTCTGGTCTGGAAGTGTGTGTATAACTGATTCTGTCTGCAAATGTACAGAATGCCCAAGGCAATTCTCCACCACCTCTGCAATCCACAATCCTTCAGGAGATATGTGCCATCATTTCAGGCTTGGTCCTTGGAGGTTGATGTATGTTGATATAGCATTCTCCTCCTTCTAATAACCCTTGAATTGAGGAGTGTAGAGTCCTAATAAAGAATGCCAAACAATTGCTCTCCTGGCTAAGAAGGAATTTGAACAGCATCTTAACAGTGACCTGTTATTGCCATCGCTACAAATGAAGTAGATGTTCCTGTGCTTCTGGTAACTAATGTGAAGTGACTATTATGAATGAGTTCAGAGTATTAAATCAGTGGTTGAGAGCCTTTGTATCCAGCATAATTAAATTTGAATTTTGCAGGTTAGTTTCATATTTTGGCTTGAATCACAGGTAAGTAAATGAGCTGATGCAATTCTAGGCTGCTCCCTTCCAGAAACTCTGCAGCCAGAAAGGAATCCATGAGCATTTATGAAACCATTGGCTTGGAAGATATCTCTGAGCTCATCTAGCCAAACTGCTGCTCAATGAAGCATCCCTAAGACAGATTCACATATACTGTACACATAAAAAGCAGGAAACATCAACAAGTGCAATCCTATACCTGTTTATAGGATTTCACTGTTGATGTAGAAGAGGATGCCTTCACCCCAGTACGGCTTCCCTTTATCACATACACAGCCCAACAAGACAACAACAAGAACCCACCAAGAGCATACAGAACAATCTGGCTAACTTGACCCAACAATTTCCTGCCCCATGCAAACAAATCTCACTGCAGCCAACTAAACACAAACAGCCTGTCTCATTACCAAGGAAATATAATAAACAGAAAGAGAACCTACCCATACGATGCTGACATAAAACCCCCACATGCATACTAAGTATAAGAATGCAAGTTTACCACTTTCCCCCTCCCCAACATTATTCTGTATACAACAATAATGTCTTGCATCATATATAACTGATATATGGAAAAGACTTTACAACCTGAGAAAAGAGACAAGGCACATATGTTTGTAAACAAAGAAAATCTTTAATTAAAAATATTAATAAAAAACAAACAAAATGGTGCACTCCTATACCCAAGAAGAAGAAGAGTTTGGATTTGATATCCCGCCTTTCACTCCCTTTAAGGAGTCTCAAAGCGGCTAACATTCTCCTTTCCCTTCCTCCCCCACAACAAACACTCTGTGAGGTGAGTGGGGCTGAGAGACTTCAGAGAAGTGTGACTGGCCCAAGGTCACCCAGCAGCTGCACGTGGAGGAGCGAAGACGCGAACCCGGTTCCCCAGATTACGAGACTACCGCTCTTAACCACTACACCACCACTAACTCCCAGTTACTTGGGAGTAATTCCCACTGAACTCAATGGTTGTATCCAAGTAAGTTCTACTCAGAATAGGCCCATTGAAATTAATGAACCTAAGTTGGTCATGTCCTTTAACTTCAGTATGTCTATTCTGAATAAGGCTAGCACTGGTTACAAACCAATGAGACTAGTTTCTTAGTAGATATATAGAATTTTGATGAAAATGAAGCACCAACAGAAATATGAGTTCCAAAGTTTTCTTATTAGGATTGTGTTTATTGATAAGCTGCCTTTATGAGAAAAGCAAGCTATACATCTTCTAAATATATAAATACATTTAGACTGCAAAATTATACTTACCTGGGAGCAAGCCTCATTGGACTCAGTAGGACTTCCTTCTGAGTAAACATGGATTGACTGTTGTTCTGATAGCAATCTTCACTGATCTGGCCCTGTTCTGTATCACAGCCCCACCAAGCCTGAATTCATCCATGCCAAATTTCAGATGCCAGCCTTTGTCCACAAGCTTCCATGCCAGGACAATGCCAGTGTGACCGCCAAGGAGCTCAGCTAGGTAGGCCTGTGCAAATCACCTCAAGAAAGATATTGCAGAGTTGGAAAGGCTCAGAAAAAGAGCAACCAAAATGATTAAGCAGCTGGAGCAACTCAGCATTCAAGAAGAACTTTCTGACAGTAAGCTTGTTTTTAAGCAGAGGTTGGGTGGCCCTCTGTCATGGATGCTTTAGTTGAGATACTTGCATTGCAATGGGTTATTCTATTATTCTATGAAAAACAGATTTGTGATAGAATGGAAAGAAGAGGGAATATAGGTGAATAACAGAGCCTTTCATGTGAAGCTTTTGCTCAAACTGCCTCTGGTTTCTGATTTGATGACAAGCTGCATTTCTCTGCACTGTGACAAACCTGTAGTTTGCCAAGGGTGCTGCTAAAGGCATTGCTAGGGACCATATATTCCCCCCACAGAGCTACAATTCTCAGAGTTCCCTGGCAGATTGACTGTAAAGTATGGTTGCCATACGTTTGGGTTTTCCCGGACACATCTAGGAATTCGCCCGGAAAATGGCATCTGGGCAGATTTTTATAAAATTGGCAAAATGGAGGCAAGGGAGGTTAGTATATTTCAACAATATTGAGCAAAAAACCAACCTCCACAACTTTGCCCAGATTTTCACTTTGGGGAATATGGCAACCCTATGTAAAGCCATTCCGAGAATTGCTGCTCTGTGAAGGGAATAGGGGCATCTAAAGAACTCTTGGCAGTGCTGGATTAAACCCCAAATCTTGGGACCCTCCTCACAAAGCTTTCCCCCAAAATGCTTGTGGCTTTTCCTCTTGTGCCAAGGTAAGGATGTGTGCAAGAGCGCCACCTGGTGAGGCCTACTACAACAACCGCTTCACCGAGGGTGCTCTGGAACACCTGAAAAGTCTTATGTTACTTGCTCTGCAACAGGGCAGGAACTGAGGTTAAAGCTTGTCTTCTGATGTTGTCACCACAGACAATGTACCTTCTTCAGATTCAGTCCCAGGCTTTGCAGTTTGTCCTCCCCCTCCCCATCCGCCTTTCCCACCAAATGTCCCCATTTCAAATTCCAGGACAGGGAGATCGTTAGCATTCAAAATGTGTAATCAAGCTTTCAGAATTCAGCCCACAGAGTTGCTTTAAAATAAGGAGAAAGGCCGAAGGAGATTTATTCTTGCCTGCCTGATGGCAAAAGCACATTAACTGATTGATTTATGATGGATAAAGGAACAGCTTCCATGCTTTGCCAGTCTCTGTTAGAATAAGGCTCACTTTGCAGCAAAGTTGTGTAAACATGGACCAACGGAGGAAGAATTGACTTTCCATCTTGTGTTTGTCAGGCAGGGCCTGACAATGTTTCCCATGCTATGGATTCTTTCACCAGGCTTGGTGCGATGGTTTCTTATGTCAGGCAGTGGAGGTTGGTCTCTTCAGGCAAAAGGGGCACTGCCCCACCAACCTCATTCTGCCCTCAGCCACCCCCACCTGCCGGCCTTCTTCTTTACAACCAATCCAGGGAGTAGGACTTCCTATCACCTTCCTCCTCCTTGGTCTCACACTTGTTCCTGCAGAACTTGGCAGAAAGAAAATGAGGACAAAACTGTTGTATTTCCTCTTGCCTTCCATTGGCTCTGTCTCCACCAACTACTCCCTGCCTTCCAGTGTGTCAGGGGCAAAAGTAAGGAGCAGGGCACCCAGAGCACATCTCATTTTCAGTACGAAAAATAAGCTCACAGTCCTTTCACACAAGCATCTATGGGTGGTTCCTGCCCCTCAAGCTGCTGTGTACCTGCTAGGCGTGTAGACTGTGCTCCTCTTGAATGCTACTTGTGAACAACCGTATGAATATACAGCTCAGCTATATGTTTGCATAGGGGTGCAGATTGCACACTCATCAAATGTAACGTGTGAACACTCCTCTAGTTTTTATGGGAAGAGAATGATTTTGGACATTTGAAATAGTCAGATTCTGATTTGTTCTGCAGGTCAATGCTCATTGTGAGTCCTGGCATCAGCAAAGAGCAGGGGTCAGAAAACTTTTTCAGCAGGGGGCCGGTCCACTGTCCCTCAGACCTCGTGGGGGGCCGGACTATATTTTTTTTGGGGGGGGGGATGAATGAATTCCTATACCCCACAAATAACCCAGAGATGCATTTTAAATAAAAGCACACATTCTACTCATGTAAAAACATGCTGATTCCCGGACTGTCCGCAGGCCGGATTTAGAAGGCGATTGGGCCGGATCCAGCCCCCAGGCCTTAGTTTGCCTACCCATGGCAAAGAGCATCCTTGGGCAGCTGCCCAGGCCCCATCAGGGCCCATCACTGATGCCGGTCTTGGCCCCCACTTTGAAAACAGTATCGTACTACTCAGAGTGAAGTTAAGCCTGCCAGAGGATTACCAGTGGGCCCTTTCCCCAGGACCTCCTCAAACCCTATTCACTGTATTAGGGACATAAAAAAAAAGGTAAAGGACCCCTGACAGTTCAGTCCAGTCGCAAACGACTCTGGGGTTGTGCGCTCATCTCGCTTTACTGGCTGAGGGAGCCGGCATTTGTACATAGTGACATGGAATTCCATTCAATATTGATCCAGAGCAGAACTCTGACGTATAGTTAGCAGAGCAACAACTTAAACATGTTGTAGGATTCCCAAAAATAGACCAGAGGCAATTGTATTTCATCCAGCAGAGCTTTATTGCTACTGAAGGCAAATGAGCATAATGGTTACAAATCCAATACATTCAGGACTGGCCCTGTTCATAAGAAGTCCAGTTACATCAGACTTAGCTTAAACTTACAATAAGTCTAAACCTTAACACTATCTATGTACAGAACACCACACCAGAAGGAAAAGAGATAGAAAGAGAAAGTGAAACCCAGGCTCTTCTGGCCCTATTTTTATAGTCAGCATGACCTTGACTGAAAGGTAACAGATAGGAGAGTCTGTTTAAGCCAGCTGTACTCAGCTTCTCTGAAGGATGTTCAAGGATGTTCAAAATGTTTATTCGGCTTTACACCCATCATGAAACACAACACAACAAACAAATCAAATAAAACAGCGGACTCGTACAAACCACAAATAGTATAACACAATTCACAAGGTATAACTCAAATATCATGAACCACCTTCTTGTTTCTTTCACACAGATATGCTTCCAGAAGCCTCTTCAATTAAGTAGAACAGGAAAGATCTCTACACATCAGATCAATACTTCTGTGCCAAGAAATGCAAACTGACACATAGGTCCAATCAACAGTCCATGCAGCTTAGTGTATGGTGAATGGCAGCAGCTCTCCATGATTTCAGCCCTACCTTGAGATGCAAGGGTACAGGAAGGAGTGCCTCTGAGCACATACAGAGTGTCCTTTCCTTAGTTCTTACAGCAGTGGTTCAGTGTGCCAATTGTAGATTCTAGACTGACACACAAGCACGTTCTTTTGTTGGTAACTTGTATTTCTTCACTTCCTGCTCCTTTTGGGACCCCTCCTGATCATTCTGCTGAGTAGGCCCCTGGGCACCACTGGCTCTGAGTCTGTTTACATAAACCTCCTACAACACTTGCCTGCCTCTCCTTTCTCCCACCCTCTAAACTCATGTCCAGAGCCTGCTTCTTCCGTGAAGCACTTAATGTTGGTTGCTTGCATTCACCTCTTCCGCCATTGCCTCGATCTCCCCATGCCCTGTTGTCTTTCTCTCCCCTCCCCATCTAAATGTAGATTATTATACACCTCAGAGGACTGGTCTGTCTTTTTGCTTGTGCTACTTATTGCCATGTACACAATGGCAAGGGTCATCGTAGCTCAGTGGCAGAGCACCCACTTTGCATTCATAAGGTCCCAAGGTTCAATACCCAGTGGCATCTCCCAGTAGGAATGGGAGAGACCCCTGCCTGGAACCATAGAGAGTTGCTGCCAGTTGGTGCAGGCAGCACTGCACTAGGTGGAACAGATGGAGTCAGCATACAGCAGCTTCCTACATTCCTGTGTGCCCATGTCATTAAACAATGAATAACAATTATTATCTGCTGTACGGCCGCTGATTGAAAACTCCTGCTGCATTCTGCTGGCTCTTTTCCCCATGGCTGGGCAGAGCCTTTGCAGGCTCGCTGCCATTCACAGCAATGCAGGCAAACACAGCAGAAGTGACATTTACGATGGAGTGTCACTCAAAACGCTGACTCTTGCACACACAGCCGCCAAGTGATGCACATGGCTGGCGGGAGGAAGGCAGGATTTTGCCTGCACACTCAATATTTCTATGAGCAGGCTCTGAGGAATGCCTAGGCACCTGCGATCGAGATGCGAGGCTTTCAGGTTTGGAATAAGCACATTTCAGGCCCAGGGACATCTTCCCAAAACAGATTACTTGGCTCAAGGCTGCTGAGCTTAAGAGCAGACTGTCACTTGGAAGCAACCTCCCCTGGAAGCTTTGGGGAGATGGTAGCTTAGTAGCAGAGCTTCTGCCTTTCATTGTTCAACCTCCTGCAAGAGCTGGGAATTAACTTCCTTATTATTTTTATTGCACTTATACCCCACCTTTTTCTCCAAGAAGCTCAAGGCAGTGTACGGGGCTCTCCCCCTCCTCATTTAACCTACCCTGTCCGGTGGGTTAGTCTGAAAGGCAGTGAATGGCCCAAGGTCACCCAGGGAGGTTCGTGTGGCCAAGGGGAGATTTAAACCCTAGTATCCCAGGTCTCTAACCACTGCACCACAATGTCCCCTGCCTGAAATCCCAGAGAGCTCTTGCCAGTGAGTGTGGACTGTACTGAGCCAGACGGTCTAATTGGTCTGACTTTGGAATTGATGGAAAGTTTAGGAATGTAGGAAGATGCCTTTTCTGCTGGGTCAGACTTGTGGTTGTTGTTTGGTCGTTTAGTTATGTTCGACCCGCCAGGCACTTCTGTCTTCCACTGCCTCCTGCAGTTTGATCAAACTCAAGCTGGTAGCTTTGGGAACACTGTCCAACCATCTCGTCCTCTGTCGTCCCCTTCTCCTTGTTGGATCTTTCCCAACATCAGGGTCTTTTCCAGGGAGTCTTCGCTTCTCATGAGGTGGCCAAAGTATTTGAGCCTCAGCTTCACGATCTGTCTTTCCAGTGAGCACTCATGACTGATTTCATTCAGAATGGAGAGGTTTGATCTGCTTGCAGTCCATGGGACTCTCAAGAGTCTCCTCCAGCACCATAATTCAAAAGCATCAATTCTTCGGCGATCAGCCTTCTTTATGGTCCAGCTCTCACTTCCATACATCACTACTGGGAAAACCACAGCTTTAACTATTGGGGTGCTATTGCCCACATTGAGATGACACTTGGTCTAGGTTTGCTGGCAGAGGAGTTCCCATCACCCATTCCCGGGTCCTGCTAAAACTGGAGATGCCAGGAATTGAACTTGGAAACTTTTTGTATTACAGAGCACGTGTCTCTTTCCTTTCACTGTCTCTTTCCTTTCACCCCCCACATCAGCAACTATCGCCCCCCCCCAAGTCAGCACAGTCCCAGACCCCAGCATGGTCCTGGTGGCAGGCATATGGGCATAGGCAGTATTTATTTTAGGGGGCCAGGCTTGGGGGGGGGGGCAGAACTGAGTCACCTGCAACGCAATTGGTCAGTTAAGTATTTTTATTTCTTTACTTGATTTAGGAAGAACTACTGCACCCCCCTGACCAGGCAGCCACCTTTTACCTACTTCCCCTTCCTACCCCCACACTCAAAGCCCCCCCTTCTCCTTGACTTCTGCATTGTCAAGGAAAGTGTATGCAGGTGAAAGAGTAGCAGTGCAGCCGGAGAGAAAGGCAGCATTCCAAACTTGGCCGGATTCCTTTCTCGAGCGGCCAGCTGCAACCACATATTGATTTATCATTCGATTTCTACCCTTTCCCATTTCCTCCGCACGACAACCATGCAAGGTGGGTCCGACCGAGAGACGGGGACTAGGCCAAGGTCACCCAGGGAGCGTCGTGGCTATGTGGGGACTTGAACCCCCAGCCCTCTAACCACTGCACCGCGCTCTCCTCCTCTGCCCCTTGGCAAGGCTCCTCTCCTCTCTCTTCCCACCTCCTCTACCTTCTTCCCGACCGAGGGAGGGAAGGAGGGAGGGAGGCAGCGCGCTGCGTCTCCAGGGAGGGTTATTAATCCAATAATTAAACATTTATTGGTGGCGGCACCTGCTTTCCGCCTGCCCGGCCCCCGGGGGAGCGGCCAGCCCGTCCCAGCCTCGGCAAGGCAGGCAGGAGGAGGAGGAGAAGGAGGGGGACCAGAGCGAGCAGCGCGGCAGAGCAGCAGCGGCGGCGCCGCAGAGGCAGCAGCGGCGAGGCTCTGGATGCTTGTGCGCTCGGATGCCAGCACACGCGGCGGAGCGCTGGAGCGGCGGCGGCCAGGATGCTGCGCTACCTGCTCAAGACGCTGCTGCAGATGAACCTCTTCGCCGACTCGCTGGCGGCCGGCGACGCCCTGGCCAACTCGTCCGAGCTGCTCCTTGGCCTCAACTCCTCGGCTCTGGCCGCGCTCAGCCCCAGCCTCCTAGACCTGGGCAACCTGACCAGCCTCAACGGTGAGGGGCGGCGGGGCCCGGGAGGGGACCGGCCCGAAAGCTGCTGCTTCCCCCATCCACCCACCTCTGGGATGCGGGTGGGAAGCCAACATGGGATATGAGGAGGGTGGAGGGCGCAGGTGGGAGAAAGATTGAGACCCGGGGCTTTGCTTTCCTCTCCCCACCCACGTGAAGCTCTTCTCACCCCTTAGCCCAAATGAACGTGTGAACGCCGTTTGTGATTCCCCCCCTCACGCGTGGGCACTCTGTGCATGCTCACGGGCACGCTTCTTTTCTCGCGGCTGGTTTTGCGGCGTGGGGAGCGGGTTCAGCTTCGGGCAACGATCCTACTATACGCACCGACCTGGGAGAAAGTCCCGTGCGGTTCTGTGTGTGCAGCAGGGGCTTGTGATGTGAATGCACCAGGGCTGGGCTTTGTAGCATCCGGCCAGTGGGGCGGGACGGGGGATGGGGGTGTTCCTAGTTGTGGCGGGGCAAGGATTGTTGAGGGCCGGGGTGTGTGGAGAGGATGTTCCTCGTCTGAGCCCTGTTAGAAAGCCGGAGAAGGGAGCCCACATCCCAACGAGTGTCCATGCAGAAACTCGGGGCGATCCTAGCGCGTAGCTGCTCGTTCAGACATGCTTGTGTCTCTCAGGGTGTCAGAGGACAGTGGGTCTGTGTCTCATGCTAGGAATCTTGAGTTCGCCCGTCTGGCTCTGCCCCCAAACTCGCGTCGACGAGACGCACCCATCTCCCAGACATGTTTCTGGAGAATCGGAGCGTTTTCCAGGTTCAGACGGACGCGTGCGAGCATCTACTGGGGCGCATGTGGGATTTGCTGGTTTCCTGCCCCGGACTCTTGTGTGCACCCCTCGCCACCGGACCTTCATTATCGTGCATAGCCCTCCTGACGTGCCTTTAGTAGCAGGATGAATTTGAAGGGGGTGGGGTGGGTGTCCTCTGCACGCTTACTCAAGAAATCCCACGGATCTCGTATTCACTTGCATAGGATTGCAACTGACCTTCTTATGCGCGCACAAGGGAAGAAGTCCCCTTGAGCTCAGTAGAACTTACTTCCGAGTCAGCATGCATAGGATGCGACTGCAGCAGGGATCTATTCCCTAGTTAAACCCAGATCCTATGCGCCTTCACTCAAAAGAAACCCCACCTAAGTTCCATAAGAATTAGAACTTTCAGTTAGGGCTGCAACTCTCTACACGTGGGAATAAGACCCGAGTTAAGGGTGCATAGTAGGACACTTTCTGCCGGGTTTCAAATCCCAAGCTTCTCAACCGAGGTCCGATGAAAACGAAAGTGCTTCTGAGCACGTGCAAAGGGCAATCCTCTCACCCCGTTGCAGCTTGCCCTTCACGCTTGTCCGAGATCAGGGGGCAGAGTCTTCCGGTCAACTTGAGCTCCGGAATTTCTTTTCTTATACGTGATTCCAGCGTGTCACTGGAAATCCTGGCGTGTTCCTGTTCTAATTTCATCTAGGCTGCGTGCATAGGTGTGCGCGTGTGTACACACACGCGCGCGTCCCAGGATTTTGCGCGCATGCACTACCCAGGTGTGCATTTGGCCGGCGTGCATGCTTGCTTGAGCTTCCCCACAGCGGAGTTTTAGAGCCACTCCACACTTTGCACGGAGGCAAACCCGGGTTTGCCACCGGGTGTCCGGTCATTAACCAGCTGCAGTCAATCGGGGCGAGTCCCCCTGGCGAGCCTGCCGGAATAGCGCACGTGTTTGCACTAAGTGGCCATGCGCTGCTGCAGAGAGCATCTCCCTGCACCACTCACTGCCAGATAGGCGAGCCCCTAAGTGGCGTAAGATGCGCCCGTTCCACGAATGCAATTGCCAGACCTGGAATAAAGGTACTGCTGATGGCTGTGCAATGATGACTAGTTATTAAGATGCGGAGTGTCCTGATAAGCTGCCGCATCGTCTTCGGGTTAGAGGATGTCGATACGGGCAGCGCTCCCCGCTGTCACTCTCGGCGTGTTTTATTTAAGCGGTTGTTTCCTGCATGCAGCTGATATGAACTGTAAATTGGCCAACCAGCGCCCTCTCTTGGAAAAGGTTGGTAAACACCAAGTACAGCGCCGCTTGCCCTTTTCCCTGAAGATTTGCTGTACAGTACTGATATTCAGGAAATTCAGGAATGACTGTGTAGGCAAGAACTTTTCTCAAACCTGCGCCTATTTGCTGATAATAGACAAGCTCTTGACTCAAGCTACCCGAATAAGATTTGCACATCTGCTTATGTGATGCCTCACAGTGGCAACTTTAAAGCAGAGAGGAGGGGGCTTCGCCCCTCCATATAATATTGAATTCCTGGTACTAACTTCAGACCCTAGTAAGTGGTCAGGGATGGTGAGAGTTTTAATCCAACAATATCTGGAGGGCCACAGACTCCCTAATCTTTGCTTTAAAGGAAGGGGGAAAGGGAAATACCTTCCCAGTCTTAGAGAAAATGCAAATCATGTTCCTGCCATACTGAGATGTGATGGGATTGTGTATATTATTTCATTTTATTTCATTTTAATTTGCCAAACCAAAAGAAGGATTCGTGAATAGCTGGCTCCTGGCCCACTCAAACGATTAGTCTTTTTATCTATGCAATACAGATGATTTCAGGAACCAAATGCATATGATCAATTATTCTTTCAAACAAAGCAGGGGTCCTTATTTCTATGGCAACAGGCATTCTCAGTGTCCAGGTAAGTGGTCTGCAGAATCCAGTCTCTAAACACTCTGTGCTTTCTAGGAATTAAGTACTTGAATATGTCTTTGCTTTTTCCATCTTGGTTAATTGAGCAAAGTCCACGCATTCCTCAGTAATGTATTGCAGTTACGGTGATTAGTGAGCTGTCAAACTCTGCAGTTTCCTTCTTTCCTGTTAGAAGCACCATTCCAAATCTAAAGTTTCCTGCCTGTAGGAATGTGCCCTGCCATCATTGCCCAGTAGCTGTCAGATTCACACAACTGTTTGAAGTGGTGAAGCTGGGTCTGGGCTTACACACTGGGATGGAGCGGGAATTGGTTCCTCAACTGAACAAAGAAAATGAGTGTGTCCGGAAGAAGGCTAAGCCCTACCTGACAATGCTAGTTCACACCTGTGATGGAGAAGGAGAAGGCCACTGGGCAACCTTCCCATTGCTTCTAAAATGTCATTATGCCTTGCCAAACTATTTTCAAACCTGTCTTGAGAACCTCATGGGTTAGGGATATTGTTTCTTTTGTTTCAAAAACCGGAATGAAAGCAAATATTTCCAAGGTTTAAAAACCTGTGTTTGGTGCCAAATCTTGTGCCCTGCAGTGTGTAGGCACATCATGTAGTTGGACTAGGAATGTCTTATGTAAAGCTCTGCAAATCGCCCCATCCCAGATACGGAAGGGAAATGCCAGGTGAGACTGAAAGGCAGTTTACAAATGTTGATGTTTGTCCTGCCACGGGCAGAGTTATTAAGTAACATGACACACAGAACACACAAGTTGTTTTCAAAATTATGAATGTGAACGTTGCAGAAGGTCTTGTGTATTATTATGACCACCACCTATAGAGCATCATCTATGCTTAAAATTTGACAAGGGGGAAACAGGGAAAGGGAGAAGAAATGAAGGCAGGGGGAATGTGCGCATGCTTCAGTTACATTCACTTAGACAGAGTTGAAGGTGCAATTGCAATAGAATGGGGTGGGGAACATTTTTCAGCTCGAGGGCCACATTTCCTTCTGGGAAACCTTCCAGGGGCCACATATCAGAGGTGGGCGGAGCCAGAGGCAAACATAGGTGGAGCAACATACATAAATCTCACCTTTCTGCAGTAGGCTGGCTTCTGCACATACTCAGATACCCACCTCTGTCCTCCATCTAGGCAAGCTAGAGGCATTCTCAGAGTCAAAGGACTCCTTCTAGCCAGGCAAAAACATCCAAGGAAGGTGTGAAGCAGATAGGGTGAGGGGTGTGGCCTGGGGAGAGGGGGCGTGGCCTAGGGGAGAGTCCCAAGCACCAAGAAGAGTGGAATGGAGGATTGATTTGTCCCTTGGGGCTGAGATTCCCCACCCCTGAAATAAGATATGAAAACTAGGTGATGGAAGGAAAGGAGGGAGGGGCTGGATGAATGATGGCTTGTGCTTTATCCGTCACTGTTCACAGGATAGCTCAGCCGGTAGAGCATGACACTCTTAATCTTGGGGTTGTGAGTTCAAGGCCAAGTTGGGCAAAAATATTCCTGTATTGCAGGGGGTTGCACTAGATTGTATTTTAACCTGTATTTTATCCTGTTTCCTTCTTTTTCTTTCCTCCCCCTTATTATGTTTTTACTGAAATTTTATTGATGTTAGCCGCCCTGAGCCTGGCTCTGGCCATGGAGGGTGGGGTATAAATAAAATAATAATAATAATAATAATAATAATAATAATAATAATAATAATAATAATAATAATATGACCCTCCTGATCCCTTCCAACTGTAAAATTCTATGTTCAGTCCCTCCACCATCCCAGCAAACTGGCATTCAATTCTTTTTTAAAAAATAATTTAAAAATACTCTGTTTTAGCTGTTTGAGTGTACAGAGCTAGTGTCACGCTGGTGTTTTTAACTTACTCCCTTGTAATCTGTTTTATGTTGATATTCATTTTCTCTGCCGGCCTTTGTAAGCTGCTCTGATAGCTGTGGCCGAAGAGTGCGTAATAAGTGGCAGACAACCATTCAACAGGTGTAGCATTTCCATCACTGTATATGCTTGTTTGTGGCAGCAGCAGCGGGAAAGCTGCCTTCATCTGTAGAATTTCTACCTGCTCCCACAGATCTTACAAGCAGGCATCACTGGAAGGAGGGCACCGTTTCAGCCGAGCAACCTGTTTGCCCTGAAACTGTGACTTCTCAAAGTCCTGTGGGCCGTCTGCTACAGTGCGTCTATGTGATGATGCAAGAAAGGAGAAACTTGAAATTATAGGGTCACTGGTAAAAGAATAGCTAAATAAATAATAGAGCAGAGTCTGTGCCGACGGAATCAGTCACTCCCGGAGTCGTCCCTTTTTAAATGTAAATGAAGCTGAACGCTGAGCACTTGCTCTCTGTTGGTGTGCAGTAGAGACCTCACCCTGGCCTCCTTCGGGCTCCCTGTCATAAACAGGAGGCACTTTTCATTAGCATTATTAATTAGTATTGTTATTAATGCAAATGAGGGCAAGTGCACAGAATCGCAAATCTTTAAGTCAGAAGGGACCGCTGGGACAATGCAGTGTGTTTCAGTCCAGCTGAATGGATTCCTTCCCCCTCCCGGTATGTAAATCAAGCTCATTAAATTGTGTTTGGATAAAGCCTCATGTCTTTATAGATGGCTGTCCATTCTTTATCCTCAAAGTGCAAGTGATGGAGAACTTACTTTTACCACCCCTGGGCACTCTGTGTCAGTGGCTATTTCAGCTCGAAATGTGCCTTGTCTTGAACTTTCAATTAACCAACTTTAATTGGCATCCATTTGGGCCTTATTAATTCCTTCCACTGTCAGATTCATGAGGCTTTATTAGCCAGTATATTTATGCCCGTGAACATCCTTAAGTATCAAGCTGCATCTCTGTAAACTAGACGGCTTGAACTCAACACACATCTTTCCATAGTGGTTTTAGTTCCTTTGCACTTGGTGCTTTTATTTGCAGCTTCCCTGCTTCCTTGACTGGCTGGAAATGCCATGCACACAAGCAGCAAGCACATAAGAATGCAATCAAATGTAATTTCTTGTTAAAATGCCCCATTCGTCCTATAAGCTCCCTTTAAGTGACAGCATTGGCCAGATGAGTCACTGTCTCCCTCTTGTGGCTGTACCATGCAATTGCCGATGATTATCCTACGCTGTGGGTTAAACCACAGAACCTAGGACTTGCCGATCAGAAGGTCAGCGGTTCGAATCCCTGCGACGGGATGAGCTCCCCTTGCTCGGTCCCTGCTCCTGCCAACCTAGCAGTTTGAAAGCACATCAAAGTGCAAGTAGATAAATAGGTACCGCTCTGGCGGGAAGGTAAACGGCATTTCCATGCTCTGGTTCGCCAGAAGCTGCTTAGTCATGCTGGTCACATGACCCGGAAGCTGTACACTGGCTCCCTCGGCCAATAAAGCGAGATGAGCACCGCAACCCCAGAGTCGGTCACGACTGGACCTAATGGTCAGGGGTCCCCTTACTTTTACCTTTAATGCCAAACCATGGTTTATCATGTCATACGCAAGCAGGAAAGAGCTTGCAAAAAAAGTCAGGAGATAGTCTTGGTTAGCATTTACTTCCACATTCTTCAAATCATGAATTTGTGGCTTAAAAGCAATCCATGGTTAGCTAAAGGAGCCAGGTTTGTAACATGTAACATACCTTTACCTTTTTATCCTACCCACGGCATTTGATGAAGATGGGTCTCTGCCTCAAGGCACCTGCAATTGGAAATTTAAAATAGAAAGCAATGTGACATGGGAGGAGGGGGCAGACAGAGGGAAGAATATATCTAATGGGTGGCATCCAATGCAAGGATTTCCGCTTGTGAAAGGGAGCTTCCCTCCCTTTCACAAATGGGGCACATTTAGGGGGCACATGAGGAGAGGCGAGGTGAAGCTCTTTTGCGTAGCCAAAAGTCCTTGTGCCAGCAGATCTGTTAGCTGCCCTATGTTCAAATACTTGCATTCTCTCTCAGCATTCAAAGCTGGCCTGGTAAGAACAATAACCTTTCCTGAACGATGCCTCTGTGCAAGATTCATCTTCTGAGATTTACAGTCTAGCATTCTATCCTGACACCAGTTGACCTGATAGAATGCCCTCCCCGGAGAGCCCCACACTATCATCTTCAAGTGCCAGGTACAGCTCTCCACAGCCTTTTCATTATAATGGGTACATCTACCAAGTCTCTTTAGATTCTTGCACTATTTTATTCCCCAGGCTGCTTCTCAGCTAGCTTTAGCTGCTGTGTATTCCCACCCCCACCCCCACCCCCCCTGTCCTGCTTTATTTGTAATTGGTTTGAGTGTCTAATTTTTTGATTGCATTTCAATGGCTTGCAACGCTCCAGGGAACCTGGCTGTGTACAAATGCAACAAACAAATAATTAAATACTGATTCCTACCTGCTGAAGAAATAATGTAAACACTGGATCCTACTGGCTAATCTAGTGGCCCTTGCCTCAAGAGCAAGTTTAATTGCTGCCACCAAGCGTTGTGCAGGATGAATGTTCCGTAAATAGCCTGTCTGGAGGTGACCTTAGACCCTGGGCTCAATGGTCTTTTATTTTGCATCAAAACATAGCACGCCCTTCCCCTTTTGCATTTGTGGACCCACCTGCTTGTCTTGCAGAATGCAGCCCTGGACTCCAGTGTCTGCCTTGACACAGGAGTCAAAGAAGCTGCATTAAACTGTTGGTGGTCTGGCTCCCAACTGTCTATAACAACTGTTGGCAGCTCTCCAGAAGTTTGGGGGTCTTTCGCAGCCCTACCTGGAGATTGAAACTGGGAACTTGAGCATGCCAGACCCTCCAAGTATTCCAGGGATGTCCGTAATTTAGAGAAGCCGTCCTGGTTTCTGATTTGATCCCAGAATGTCCTGCTTCCCTTAGGATGTTCCTATTTTCATGGCAGAAATGTTGGAGGGTATGGAGT
The DNA here is from genome assembly GCF_964234715.1 of Podarcis melisellensis. Taxonomy (NCBI): domain Eukaryota; kingdom Metazoa; phylum Chordata; class Lepidosauria; order Squamata; family Lacertidae; genus Podarcis; species Podarcis melisellensis. Next base: position 12,216,832 of record NC_138532.1, on the reverse strand, counting down.
TATCCAACCCCTGAGCTGTCTGAAGGCAATCCTGTACTGTATAGGGAATTTTTATAATTGTTTAATGTTTTATTATGTTTTTATATACCTCATTGGCCCAGATGTAAGCCACACTTTTTTTCCAAATTCCAGCTGTGAAAAGTTAAAGTGTGGCTTATATTTGGAACTGAGCACTGCACACCTGCCTCCTGACACTACCGCCCTGAATGGGGGATGGGGGCGGCCAGCGATGGCTTGGGGAGGTAGTACCGGGAGGTGATAGTGCTGGCAGGTGGGCACGTAGCGCACTTGGAATTGAGCGCTGGCACTGGCTGTCCCCCCTCTCAGGGCGGTGGTGGCGGGAGGCGGGCTGCACCGACAAATAAGCCTTCACATTTAAAGGTGCGGCTTATTTGCCGGTGTGTCTTATATTTGGGCCAATACGGTAGAAGCTGCCCAGAGTGCTGGAGCAACCCCAAAAGATGTGTGGGGTATAAATAGTAAAATTATCAGTCTGGAATGGGATGCTCCCTATTTTCATTGGAGAAAAGTTGGAGGGTATGGCATGCGAATGGGACGCGGGTGGCGCTGTGATCTAAACCACTGAGCCTCTTGGGCTTGTCGAGCGGAGGGTTGGTGGTTTGAATCCCCGCGACAGGGTGAGCTCCCGTTGTTCAGTCCCAGCGCCTGCCAACCTAGCAGTTTGAAAGCACACCAGTGCAAGTAGATAAATAGGTAACACTCTGGCGGGAAGGTAAACAGTGTTTCTGTGCACTGCTCTGGTTTCACTTAGTCATGCTGGCCACATGACCTGGAAAAACTGTCTGTGGACAAATGTCGGCTCCCTCGGCCAGTAAAGCGAGATGAGTGCCGCAACCCCAGAGTCGTTCGCAACTGGACTTAACTGTCAGGGGTCCTTTACCTTTACCTTACGGCATGCGAAGCTGATGCTCTGCTGCTGAGCTGCAAGCCTAATTTGTGACTTAATACCACTTTAATAGTCCATCAGAACCCCTTACCCTTTCTCTCACTCACCCCCGCAACTGAAAGCAGATGGAGTGCGCCAGTAAATAAAAGGTGCGTTCGAAACAGCGAGAGGCAGGGAGGCTTCCAGCCAGACCCTGCTGCCTCCTAATGAGCTGCCTCTATGCTTAGCGTGGAGCATCAGAACAGGCTCCAAAGGGGCGGAAAATCTTTATGCATGGAGCGTGTGCTGCATAAGCAGCAGGACTGCTGCACTGCACAGGGAGATGAGGCGGCTTTATGAGCGCTGGCACTTTCCCTCTGCTTTGAATCTGCCCCATTAGCATAAGCTATTTATCAGGGTGATTTGGCAATCAGGAGAAGCAGGAACTGTGCGGGGAAATGGCTGTCTGTAGGGGAGGAAGAAGGAAGGGCAGGAAGGCTCTGTGTGGGGTGGTGAATGGGCTTGAGCCCCCACTTCGGCCCACAATAAGTTTGGTTCCAGGTCCTCCATTGCCTAGGAGTCAACTCCTATGGGTTGAGGTCCCTTGCCCCCCCCCAATAAAATACAGTCATACCTCATGTTACGTCCGCTTCATGTTACGTTCTTTCAGGTTACGTCCCGCAGCGACCCGGAAATACCTGAAAGGGTTACTTCCGGGTTTCGCCGCTCGTGCATGCGCAGAAGTGCAAAATGACATCACACGCATGTGCAGAAGCAGCGAATCACAACCCGTGCATGTGCAGATGTGCTGCTGTGGCTTGCACTCTTTTCATGTTGTAAACGGGCCTCCGGAACGGATCCCGTTCACAACCAGAGGTACCACTGTATTTGAGGGGGCTGGGCCCCCCAAAGTTGATGGGCATTGCCATTCAAATTGTGCGTCGGAGTGCCATGTCATGTGATCAGTTATGTGGGGCGGGGCTTACCTGCACCCCCTCCCCAAATATTTTATTCAAGTTGGCACCTCTGCTCTGGAGTAGAATTTCGCTTTGATGAACAAATGTCCATATACAGTCGTACGTTGGAAGTCAAACAGAATCCGTTCCATAAGTCTGTTCAGCTTCCAAAATGTTCGGAAACCAAGGTGCAGCTTCCGATTGGCTGCAGGAAGCTCCTGCAGCCAATCGGAAGCTGCAGAAGCTGCGTCGGACATTCAGGTTCCAAAGAACGTTTGCAAATGGCAATATTCACTTCCGGGTTTGCAGCATCCGGGAGCCAGAACGTACAAGTGCCAAGGCGTTCGTCTACCATGGTACGACTGCATACTCATAGAATAGGCCATAGAATCAAAGGAGTGGAAGGACCATGAGGGTCATCTAGTCCAACCTTCTGCAATGCAGGAATCTTTTGCCCAACACTGGCTTGAACTAACAACAACAACAACTATAATAATTTTTTATTTATATCCCGCCCTCCCCAGCCAAAGCCGGGCTCAGAGCAACTAACAACAGTAAAATGATATAACATACTAAAACCATTTCATTATAAAATCAATTCAAATCAGATTAATGGCAACCATTGGGCTAGAGTTCTGTGAGGATTGCCAAAAGAGGGGGTCAGACTGTGCCCTGGCCAAAGGCCTGGGGGAACAGCTCTGTCTTGCAGGCCCTGTGGAAAGTTGTCAATTCCCGCAAGGCCCCGGTCTCTTGGGACAGAGCATTCCACCAGATTGGAGCCACAGCCGAAAAAGCCCTGGCTCTGGTTGAGGTCAGCCTAACCTCTCTGTGGCCTGGGACCTCCAAGATGTTTTTGTTTGAAGATCGTAAGGTCCTCCGTGGGACATACCTGGAGAGGTGGTCCCGTAGGTACGAGATTGAGAGCCTCATGCTCTACCAGCTGAGCTACATATACAGCTATGGTTTCTGGAGAGAGTTGGTGTTCTAGCCTAGTGGCTAAGGCGAAGTCAGCGCCGTAAGGGGACAATAATTTACCCCTCACAGTGCTACAATTCCCAGCACCACTAACAATCTGCAGCTCCCAGGTTTCTTGGAGGGGGCAGGAGATGTGCTTGAAACGTGTATGGTGTGCACACAGCCTAAGACAGTGAGCTGCGGATGAGGTTCGAATCCTGCCTCTGCCATGTGGTCATGAGATGGCCTTAAGTACGCTACTCCTTTTCAGCCTGCATTGCAGGAGCTTGGGCTATGACTCTCTACAATTCTATCAAATAAATAAAAACTCTTCCGCCACAAAAGAAATGGTTCCATCTTTAATGGCTGTGCAAATCATATTGCCACCTGACCAACACCTCCCTACCCCCAAACCAGAGATGCTTTATCAGCCACTAACATTTCCAAACCTGAGCACACAGCCCTGTTTGTGCACCCATTGCTCTAACCTAGCCTTCCCCAACTGGTTGGCCTCTAGATGTTTCGGACTACAATTCCCATCATCCTGAGCACTGGTCACGCTGGGTGGAATGGCTGATGGGAGTTGTAGTCCAACACATCTGGGATGACGGCTCTGATGCGCTGCACCCCCTTCGCAGCTGCGGTTGCTTTACGGAGCTCTTGCAGATGTTGGTTTACTGCAGGCGTGGGGAGCCTTTGTTCCCCCAGATGTTGCTGGATTACAACTCCCATCGCCTCTGACCATTGGCCATGCTTGCTGGGGCTGATGGGAGTTGTTGTTCAGCAACATTGGGGGGGGGGGCGCGAGAAGTTCCCTACATCTGGTTTACTGCCTATGTGTTTCTGAGGGCGGCTTGATGCTCTGCTTTATGCACCCCCCCAGGCAGCAGGAACATTAAAAGACTTTTGCATATGGTTTTAAAAAGCCACATTTCTACTTCTGATGCGTTGACACAGCTGGAGATGCCAGGGTGGTCCTGGGAAGGTTGCATAATTGGTGGTGGCTTTTAAAAGGATAGGCTTGTCCGTGATTGACAGCTATTAGCTGGGCAGCCTGTGAGTGACAGCATCCTCCCCTTGACTCCCGGAGAGGGCTGTTTTGTCATTGCCTTAGAAACAGGCCCCCTCTCACCGGAGTGCAGCCAGCGGGGATCAGCTGATCCATAAGGATCCCGCTGAGGTGGGGCCTCCATGAGATTAGGACATCACCTGTCAAGAGATAATGGCTAACTCTGAGGCTTTCCAGAGACAAAACTCAGCCACAAAGCAAAGCTTAGGAGGGATATGGCCAGGGCAGGATCACAAGGGCCAGCTGGAGGGGTGCATTAAGGTTCCACACTTAAGGTTTAACATCCCCGGTCTACAGTGACTGGGAGGGACTCTCTGGGGGTCTTTTCACCAGCCTTAACCAGAGATTCTGGGGACTGGACCTGGGACCTTTCGCACACAAAGGATGTGCTCTCCTGCTGAGCCATACATCCCGTGTGCAAATGTAATAATAATAATAATAATAATAATAATATAATAATAATTTATTGATTGTACCCTGCCCATCTGGCTGGGCTTCCCCAGCCACTCTGGGCGGCTTCCACAAAGACCAAAAATACATTAATATGTCATACATTGAAAACTTCCCTGAACAGGGCTGCCTTAAGATGTCTTCTGAATGTCACGTAGTTGTTTATCGCTTTGACATCTGATGGGAGCGCGTTCCACAGGGCGGGTGCCACTACCGAGAAGGCCCTCTACCTGGTTCCCTGTAGCTTTGCTTCTCGCAATGAGGGAACCACCAGAAGGCCCTCGGCGCTGGACCTCAGCGTCCGGGCAGAATGATGGGGGTGGAGACGCTCCTTCAGGTATACTGGGCCGAGGCCGTTTAGGGCTTTAAAGGTCAACACCAACACTTTGAATTGTGCTCAGAAACGTACTGGGAGCCAATGTAGGTCTTTCAAGACCGGTGTTATGTGGTCTCAGCGGCCATCACCAGTCTGGCTGCTGCATTCTGGATTAGTTGTAGTTTCTGGGTCACCTTCAAAGGTAGCCCCACGTAGAGTGCATTGCAGTAGTCCAAGCAGGAGATAACTAGAGCATGCACCACTCGGCGAGACAGTCCACGGGCAGATAGGGTCTCAGCCTGCATACCAGGTGGAGCTGGTAGACAGCTGCCCTGGATACAGAATTGACCTGCACTTCCATGGACAGCTGTGAGTCCAAAATGACTCCCAGGCTGCACACCTGGTCCTTCAGGGGCACAGTTATCCCATTCAGGACCAGGAAACCCTCCACACCAAAAAAGAAGGCCAGCGGATTTGGGAGAACTTTTAGGCACCTCTGATTTAGGGCATTGTTGCAAGCAGGGTTGGCACTGGGCGTCAACATTGTCAGGTACCAAAAACTAACCCAAAAACTGAAACTGACACGGGGACAAACAGAAGAAGGCGCCTTCACCGCAGTATGGTTTCCCTTCATCACATAAACAGCCCAACAAGACAACAACAAGAACCCACCAAGAGCAAAAATCTGCTGACAGCGTGCGGATCAATCTGGCTAACCTGATTCAAAAATACACACTTCTACCCCACTCACAAGGATGCAGGTGGCGCTGTGGGTTAAGCCACAGAGCTTAGGACTTGCCGATCAGAAGGTCGGCGGTTCGAATCCCCGCGACGGGGTGAGTTCCCGTTGCTCGGTCCCTGCTCCTGCCAACCTAGCAGTTCGAAAGCACATCAAAGTGCAAGTAGATAAATAGGTACCACTCTGGCGGGAAGGTAAACGGCGTCTCTGTGCGTTGCTCTCACCAGAAGCAGCTTAGTCATGCTGGCCACATGACCCGGAAGCTGTACCCCGGCTCCCTCGGCCAGTAAAGCGAAATGAGCGCCGCAACCCCAGAGTCAGCCACGACTGGACCTAATGGTCAGGGGTCCCTTTACCCTTTACCTTTTTACTCCACTCACACACAAAAACAATTCTCACTACAGCCAACCAAAGACAACCAACCACACCCTACGCCACTCTCACCCTCTCTCACCACCAAGGAAACACAACAATAAGTGAATAGTAAGAGAACCCACACAGGTAATGCTGACACAAAACCCCACACATACACTAAGCAGACGTAGAGAAGCATAACCACCTCACCCCACCCCACTTACCATTCCCCCTCCCCCTCTTCCCCCTCTTTCCTTCCTAATTGTTTAAACCAATTCATGAACCAAGAACTTACATATGTTGTAGATGTTTTTCCACATTTATTATGCTATTTTTGTGATAGAAAATTACATGAGAAAACTTGGGATACTTATTTGTATAGAAGAACTTAGTCAGTTGCCTCCCAAGGTCCCTATCCCGAATCCTAGAGTCCTATGATTGTCATCTTCCTTCTTGATGCTGCTGCTGAAAAAGAGAGACATTTCTTTTCTCCTTGGTCATCCACAGTGGGCCCTGGCGCAGCATATTGAACAGGCACACAGCTCCTCTGGTCCCAGACATGCACCCCACTGTGGTGAGATGTACTGTATTCCTATTTGAATTACAGTATGTACAAATCAGCTGAGATAAATTGCTCAGATAGGTGTCCTCTTTTGTTGTCTTCTTTTGTAGACACACAACCTCTCCTGGGATGTGCAAGCAGCCGTTCCGTTCTTGGCAGAGCAGCTGCTCTGCACGCATAAAGGTCCCCATTTCAACTGGGACCTTGGGGAGCTGCTGCCAGTCAGAACAGGCTCTACCAGGCCTAGGTGGACAAAGAACCCGAGCTGGCATAAGGCAACTTCTGCAGAACAGAGAGGGGGAACAGAGGTTAAGACATCAGGCCGTTGTCAGCTGAGGACTTTGTGGCCTCGTTATGGAAGCAAAGGGGCGGCTCTGTCGTTAGCGTGATCTATTTTTGATGCAAATCAACGCAGAGACCAGATGGGGTCCCTCTATCCCGTAAGGGACATGAAGGCTGCAGCCCTGCTTAGCCCGGTTAAGTGAATTCCTGGCTTCTAGCGAAAGCTAAGAAGAGGAGGTCAGGAGTGGGCGGCGGATGGAACAGCAGCCAGGCAGCTGTGGGCATGTTCCCTACCAGAGGATGCTTCTTCGCGCAACCCTCCCCGAAGCCTCGCTCCCCATGCTGAGTTTGCAGAGAAGGCTGTTATTAATTAGCTGCTTTGTCTCCTGCAGGCCGAGTGGAGATGAGTCGCTGCTCGGGGCTGGCAGGAGGCAAGACCCCACTGCGAGGCAGTAGCAGGGACTGGAGTGAGTCGATAGCCTTTAAGAGGATAGCTGCTCCCCATAAAACGGCTCCTGGGCCCTGGCTTCTGGCAGGTCTCTCCTCCCCCTTAAACATTGTGTGTGTGTGTGGGGGGGGGGAGCCTGTTGGTCCAGACCTCTGGCAGATGGAAGAGACAGCTGTTTGACTCAATCGGACACCCGTGGCTGGCTGGCTGGCTTCTGCCTCGCTGCCTAGGGTGCCTTGCAACAAATTTTCAGCTGTGCCCCTAGACCAGCTCATTCTTCTGCAACGTGGCCCAGAGGTTAAGGCAACCTTGCCGCACCCTGAAGCAGATTGGCTTCCAGGTGCCCTCTTCTAATTCTCGGCTTTAATTTGAATTCTGCACTTGGTGACGCTAAACTGAAATGGGTTTCTGTGGGAGGTAACATCACTGAAGCAGTCAAATACAGCATTTCCTGTTTGCCCAGAGTGGACACACTGGGGAATGTTGCTCCAGCCAGGAGGACTTCCTGTCACACCTGGTCTGGAGCATCCTCTCTGTGTGTGACCAGGTAGATGGGCGTGACCCTGGCAGAGCCTATAAAAGGGCCAATCACACAGCCATCTTCCTCTTGTCTCTTTGACTCTCTTTGGCTACTTATGCTCTTTTGCTCTCTGCTGGCTCTCAGCCAGCAGCACATTGCTCATCCCTACACAGGATGAAGCCACACTTTGTATTTCTATAAATGTAACTGCAACTATAAGCTAAAGCCTGCCTTCAGAAAACTACTGTGAACTGAATGTAAGTGAACTTTACTGTTGCTTTTAATGAAGACTGTTGTATTATTATTTTAAGAGGGAAACGTAAGGGGAAACTTACCAGGAACAAGCCAGACTGGACAAGCCAGACTGGATTGCTTAACTCAAATGATATTCACGAATCCATCAACCAGCTTCCAGCAATGTGCAAGGGAATGTGCTCTGCTACTTACTGTACAAGCATGAGTGAGGAGAGATAATATTTAATCAATATATCCTCTCCCACCTTTCTGTAGCATTCCCACACTAAGACCAGCACAAGACTACCATGAAAGATTCAGTGATGTAGAATCCAGAGTTGTGGGGGACCTGGGTGCTTTATGCTGTGCCCCATAATTTTGTCTCCCTCTACCTGGCTTCCAAGCATCATGGGAACTGTAGTTTGTTAAGGGTGCTGGAAATTGTAGTTTTGTGGGGGGTAGGTTGTAGTTCCCATGATTCTTTGGGCAAAAGTATGTGCTTTAAATGTGTGGGGTGCATGCAGCCATGAGCAAAAACAATTTTATTTTAATTTTTTTATTTTCCATTTAGCCTTATATGGCAGGGCTAGGGAAACTTTGGCCTTCCAGATGTTTATGGAACTACAACACCCATCATCCCTGACCATTGGCCATGTTGGCTAGGTCTGCTGGGAGTTGGAATCCACCCGCTTCTGAATGATCACAGGTTCCCTATCTCTGCACCCAGAAACTCTTAGCAAGGCAGCCTGAGTCTCAAGTCCTTGCTTTGCATTTGAAAGTGGCTGCATTGCTTGGCTGGCGAAGGGAAATGTCAGAGGTAGAGGCAGCTGCTAATTGAGGAGCACCAAAGCCCCACCTGATGGCATTTCCAGCATCTGGGAAGCTTTGTTGCGAGCTTGTGGAACCATGAATCTCAACCGCCTAACATCATTCCGATCACGACTTTCAGAAATGCTCTTGAGGAAAAGAAGAGGGAAGCAATGGCTTCTTAGAGATGCGCAGCAAAGTTACGGACATGATTTTGTACACATCCCAACCTATATGTCAGGAACGGGGAAACTCGGGCTCTGGCCCTTGAGGCTTTTCTATCAGGCCCTTGGGACTCTTCCAAGGGCACAACCCCTCTGCCCAGCCACAAATCTATTCTGATCCTGCCCCTTGAGTGCTTTTGCCTGGCTGTATCGATTTGTGTGCCTGTAGAAGGGTGGAATGTCACCTAGAAAGGGAGAAGACAGGAGTGCCTGGCATGCTCTGGTCCATGGGATCACGAAGAGTCGGACACGACTAAACGACTAAACAACAAAATAGACAGGAAGGAGGTGCCTCTGTTGTTCTCCCTCCTCTTGCCTCTAACCCCACCCACCATCGACATGCGGCCCCCGAAAGGTTGCCTGTGAGGAAATGCAGCCCTCCCTGTCAGGAGCGAGCCAGCAGTAAATCACACAAAGCAAGTGGAGTTAACTTCTTATTAGAAAAAACAACAACAGGATCTGCACAGGAGTGTGAGGCCCAATGAGCACAGCAACTTTTCTTGGGTAGGTCTTGCTCTACGAAGCAGTTGTGGAAACGCTCCATTTGTGTTCCCCTAGAGCTGCCTCTGTACCCAGTGTTATTCCCACTCAGAGGAGACCCATTCAAAATAATGCACCTGGATTTTCAGTGCGGGTCTACTCCGAGTATAAGTGAGTTGGAAGCAACCCACACTTTGCTCAGGTGCGATTTTAGGGTGAGTTTAAAGGAACTTTGCCCCCATCATCACTGCTAAGAGCTCCTTCCTTTAAGGCTTCTATTCTTGTGCCACCATGTGGTGAAAAAGAGTTAAAACGGGAAGGGAAGGGAAGGGAAGGGAAGAAGGAAGGAAGGAAGGAAGGAAGGAAGGAAGGGAAGGAGACCAAGTCATTCCACCCAAAGGAAAGCAAGAACATAACCTATAGGGCCCAGCAAATATATTTTGCAACTTAGTGCCTGTTAAATCTCACAAGATTTACCCTTGGGAAAATGAACATCTAAGGAGCACATCATATTTCTGATGTGCAGACTGTAAGTGCCATTGCCTGTTGTACCCAGAACGGCACTAGTACCTCTACACACACACACACACACACACACACACACACACACACACACGGGGGGGGGGTCAGGATCCTTAAGGGAAATTGTATGTTTGCAGAAGTAGATAGAAATGTGGGGGTGGGGAGTAAGGGGAACCCTTCAAAAGCAGCTAAATAAGGACAGAGTGTGCTCACTGGTCACAAAATGCTGCTGTGTGGTTGTGGTTGTGGGGAACAGATAAAATGGGGAGGGGGAGAGAGAGAGAATGGAATGAAGCGGTTAGGATGTTCAAGAGAAACACTCCATAGTACAGTGGTACCTCGGGTTACATACGCTTCAGGTTACAGACGCTTCAGGTTACAGACTCCGCTAACCCAGAAATAGTACCTCGGGTTAAGAACTTTGCTTCAGGATGCAGCAGCAGCGGAAGGCCCCATTAGCTAAAGTGGTGCTTCAGGTTAAGAACAGTTTCAGGTTAAGAATGGACCTCCGGAATGAATTAAGTACTTAACCTGAGGTACCACTGTACAAAGGTTTTTGTAAGTCTCACTCTGATATTATATGGTGCTTTTGTGCTGCAGCAAATTCACATTTTGCCACCCATACTTCACGGCAATGTTGCGGCCATCTCTGATCTTAGACTTGCACATTTCTTTGGTGTGTGCTGTGTAACCTTTTTCGGTTGTCTTTGCTGGAGTTAATATTTTGGTTGTCTTTGCTGGAGTCCTAGAGCTCTACTCAATATTGATCCAGAGTAGATTCCAATGTACAGTTAGCAGAGCAACCCCTTAAACACGTTGTAGGATTCCCAAAAATAGACCAGAGGCAATTGTATTTCATCCAGCAGAGCTTGACTGCTACTGAAGGCAAATGAGCAAAATGGTCACAAATCCAATACATTCAGGATTGGCCCTGTCCATAAGAAATCCAGTTGCAGCAGACTTGACTTAAACTTACAATAACTTATAATAAGACTTAACCTTAACACTATCTATGTACAGAACACCAGAAGAAGAAGAAGAAGAAGAGTTTGGATTTGATATCCCGCCTTTCACTCCCTTTAAGGAGTCTCAAAGCGGCTAACATTCTCCTTTCCCTTCCTCCCCCACAACAAACACTCTGTGAGGTGAGTGGGGCTGAGAGACTTCAGAGAAGTGTGACTGGCCCAAGGTCACCCAGCAGCTGCATGTGGAGGAGCGGAGACGCGAACCCGGTTCCCCAGATTACGAGACTACCGCTCTTAACCACTACACCACACTGGCTCTCCACCAGAAGGAAAAGAGATGGAAAGAGTGAAAGCCAGGCTCCTTCTGGCCCTACTTTTATAGTCAGCATGACCTTGACAGAAAGAGAGAAGAGAACCAGTTTAAGCCAGCGGTGCTCAGCTTTTCTGAAGGATTAACCCAAACATCATGAACCTTCTGCTTGTTTCACACAGAGAAGCTCCCAGAACCTTCTTGAATTAAGTAGAATAGGAAAGATCTCTGCACATCAGATCAATACTTTCTGCACTAAGAAATGCAAACTGACAAGTATTGACCTGCCTTTCCAGGGGTTAATATTAATAACCTGAATGAGCTACATACTGGTTGGTTATTTTACTCCTTTTCTTTCTCATAGGGATGCAGTAGTGCTCTTGACGGTGTGCGCACCCAGAGACATGCGCAGATCCCAATTCATAGCTGCCAAGTGTCCCTTATTTGAAGGGACAGTCCCTTATTCCAGCGCCATGTCCTGCTGCTGTCCCTTATTGATGGATATCCCTTAAATGTCCCTTAAATGATGTCCCTTAAATTTCAAAGGAAGCAGCTCCTCTCCCTCCCTGCCAGTCAGGGAGGAGGGAGGCTCCAACTGTGTTGCTTGGCTGTGTTGCTCACCCAATAAGAAGTCTAAGAACGACTGGGGGGTGGAGCTTGCATGCCTTGTGTGTGGCTAGTTAATGCAAGCTGAGGGGGTTTTTGAATGCTGGACGCCATTTTGTTGCACGTGCTGCTGCAAACTTTGCAGTGCAAAGCCAGGCCAGGGAGTCATCTTAAGTTGAGGCTGCATAGGCCTTGTGGTGCATGTGATTCAGATTCTATTCAGTTGAACCTCTGGTTACAAAGTTGGTTGTTTAGTGTTTTCGAAGCTACCAGCATGAGTTTCACCAGACTGCAGGAGGACAGGAAGACTGGAGTGCCTGGAACAGGTGAGGCTGCAGGTCCCTTATTTTGGCTGCTGGTCCTTTATTTTCAAGGCTGCTGGTCCCTTATTTTCAAATCTGTAAGTTGACAGCTGTGTCCCAATTCTTGTAGACACATGAGCTTGATGCTCATGATGTTGCTTGGGGTACTAAACCAAAACCATGCTGACCCCCTAGTGGCTACTCGTGATAATTACAGAGAGTGTAGAACTTCCTAAGTGACAAATGCTAGATTTTTAAAAGCATGGCTCAAGTCAAGAGCCAGCGCCTAGCAGTGTGCTGTCTTCTCTCCACAATGCATTGTGGGATTGGCCTTGCAGCAAAGTAAGCTTGGCTAGCTATATTGTGCACACACGGCCTAGGACTAATTTTAAAAGAAAGGGAAAAGTTTTATAAAAGAGCAGAGCAGGATGTATCCTGGCTAGTGTTTTGCCAGATTTCAAAATTTAAGAAGTGCATACCCTCCAACATTTCTCCAATGAAAATAGGGATGTCCTATTGCAGGTGGCGCTGCGGGTTAAACCACTGTGCCGCTTGGGCTTGCCAGTCGGAAGGTTGGCGGTTCAAATCCCTGCAACGGGGTGAGCTCCCGTTACTCGGTCCCTGCTCCTGCCAACCTAGCAGTTCGAAAGCATGCAGTGCAGGTAGATAAATAGGTACCGCTCCAGGTAAACGGCATTTCCACGCGCTGCTCTGGTTTTGGTGTTCCATTGTGCCAGAAGCGGCTTAGTCTAAGTCTTCTAAATCCGGCCCGCAGACGGTCTGGGAATCAGCGTGTTTTTACATGAGTAAAATGTGTCCTGTTATTAAAAATGCCTCTCTGGGTTATTTGTGGGGTCTGCCTGGTGTTTTTACATGAGTAGAATGTGTGCTTTTTTAAAAAATAAAATGCCTCTCTGGGTTATTTGTGGGTTCTGCCTGGTGTTTTTACATGAGTAGAATGTGTGCTTTTTATATATATATATAAAATGCCGCTCTGGGTTATTTGTGGGGTTTGCCTTGTGTTTTTACATGAGTAGAATGTGTCCTTTTATTCAAAATGCATCTCTGGGTTATTTGTGGGGCATAGGAATTCTTTCATTATTATTTTTTTGAAATATAATCCAGCCCACCACATGGTCTGAGAGATGGTGGACCGGCCCCCTGCTGAACAAGTATGCTGACCCCTGTTCTAAAGGATACTGCAGATGGGCCCTGAAACTCCGCCAGCAAGGAAGAATCTCATGGCCCCTTGAACCCTAAAAAAGTTGGCTTTTGTCGCCTCCTGCCTGCCTCAGCATAAGCATGAAGTCTTATCCCTTGAGTTTGGCATATATGTTGCCGGGGAGCGCAAAAAGAAATAGCTTGACAAGCAGCTCAGTTAGAGCATGGTGCTGACAATGCCAAGGTCACAGGTTTTGAAATATACTCAGAGTCGAGAGTTGATTTCATGCTCTTTATTCAGCTCATAGTAGTGAGGAATGGAAGTTCCCCCAGAATGTTTGCTTTATATACATTATTTACACAATGGGCCCCACGTGATTGGCTTATTCTGGGATTCTCCTGTAGGCCAATCAGGTTGCAGATTCACTTCCACCTGGAGCTGGATTGGGTGGCTCCTGTAGACCAATCAGACTGCTGCAATCTGGGTCCTATTGTTCTAGGACCAATCAGACTGCTGCATTCTGAATCCTATTGTTCTAGGACCAATCAGACTGCTGCATTCTGAATCCTATTGTTCTAGGACCAATCAGACTGCTGCATTTTGGATCCTATTCAACTCAGTACATAACAGGTTTGATCCCCCTATGGGTGCATATTCCTGCATTGCAGGGGGTTGGACTAGATGACCACGGGATCCCTTTCAGCTCTATGATTCTATGATTCTCAGGCTGCTGTTTGAAAGAATAAAGAAACCTAAGGTTTGTTGCTCCTGGCAGATGTGGGCATTGGGAGTCATGAGGTTACCAAGAGGAAGCTCCAGTGCCAACACATACAAAGGAAGATTGATGAAGAAGAGGGAGGGAGGGAAGTAAAGCCTGAGAGAAAAATCAAAGAGAAATGACTGGCAGAATCCGAGACCAGGGAAGAGAGACAGCAGAAGAAGATTGGAAGAAATTTAAGGACTATCTTAGGAAACATTGCAAAATTAATGAATGTTAGAATGACGTTGGTTTAGAAATTATGTGGTTTCCAGCTGTTAAGTAAAAAGAAAAGAAAGGCTAAAAATTAAATGAAAAATAAGGGAGAGGATTTGCTGAATTAATAATTAGAAATTGGAATACAGAAAGGGGAGGTATGAGGAAGTTGGGGAAGTAAGTTATAAGAAAATAAGGGATTGAAACTATACTTGTTTTTGTTTTTGTTTGTTTGTATTGTTGTTTTGTTTTGTCTTTTATATAATTTTTGAAACTTTAATAAATATCTTTAAAAAAAAAAGAGAGAGAAAAATCAAAGGTACCCTCTCTCAAGAAACAGAATGACAGGTTGACTTACTGTCTATCGCCCCTTAGTGGTTCAGGTTACTTATTGCAAGTGTTTCTGCTTTGCTCCCAACAATTCCAAAAAACTTTGTGTGTGTGTGTGTGTGTGTGTGTGTGTGTGTGTGTGTACACATCATGGGGGAACCATACATTTTTTATTTTTAAATTATTTGATTATGATTAGCCTTATATTCTATTCCCAAGCAGATATATATATATATATATTATATTTCGGGCAGCTCAAAGTGGTTCTCTCAACCACATCCCATTGAATCCTCAGAACAGCCCCATGAGGTAAGCCAGGCTAAGAGACTGTGACTGGCCTGAGTGAGCTTCATGGCTGAGTGAGGATTTGAACCCCAGTCTCTCTGTCCCTTTTGCAAAACTCTAACCATCTGGAACACTCTGTAACTGCAAAGCCTCTTCGAAGGGAGACTGCAACGTGAAGCCACTAATCTGGGGTCAGCAAACTTTTTCAGCAGGGGGCCAGTCCCCTGTCCCTCAGAACTTGTGGGGGGCCAGGCTCTATTTTTTTGGGTGGAAATGAATGAATTCTTATGCCCCATAAATAACCCAGAGATGCATTTTAAATAAAAGGACACATTCTACTCATGTAAAAACACGCTGATTCCCAGACCGTCCGCGGGCCAGATTTAGAAGGCGATTGGGCCGGATCCGGCCCCTGGGCCTTAGGTTGCGTAACCATGCACTAAATTATGATTCATCAAGAGCTTGGTGCTATGACTTGTGGTTTTTTAAAATGACCACACTCCACATATTTGATGCCAGGATGCCTGTGTTAGCAACGCAACCAGCGTTTGCTTTAGAATAAAAGGTAAAGGGACTCCTGACCACAAGGTCCAGTCGTGGCCGACTCTGGGGTTGAGGCACTCATCTCGCTTTATTGGCTGAGCGAGCCGGCGTACAGCTTCTGGGTCATTTGGCCAGCAGGACTAAGCCACTTCTGGCAAACCAGAGCAGCGCACGGAAACACCGTTTACCTTCCCGTCGGAGCGGTACCTATTTACTTGCACTTTGACGTGCTTTCAAACTGCTAGGTTGGCAGGAGCAGGGACCGAGCGACAGGAGCTCACCCCGTCGCGGGGATTCGAACCGCCGACCTTCTGATTGGCAAGTTCTAGGCTCTGTGGTTTAACCCACAGCACCACCCGCGTCCCTTGCCTTAGAATACCGGTGTTATTAATGTGGTTATTATCACCACCTCGACTCTCCTGCATTTCCTTTCCTTCCGACGCCTGTTTCCAACCCCAGCCACCCACGAAATGTGTTCTTGTGGACCTGCAGACCATATGAGTTTATGCCATATTATTTGGCATAAGTTTTTAAGCTGCCAGAAGACTCCTGGGCTGCAACCGACAGACACTGGACACAGCTGCCCCTCTGGAAATCTGGAAACAGGAAAGTAATCGCTGCACGTTTATTGCATAACTGAAGGATGTTCTGGGGAAAGGAAAAAAACAACAACAAACAGAGGCTGGCGTGGCATGTTTCTTTTCGCTCTGCTTTTTATGTGGGCAATTGCGGAAGCAGCTCTGTCTGTTTCCCACATGCTTTCAGTGCGGGATGACAATTGTGCTGAAGATTTCTGTTTTAAATCTGTTTTGTTTTAATCTCTACTGCCCTCTTGTGGTCATGACGGGAAGGTTCATCTAATGGAAATGTTGCGCTAGATTCGATTATTTAGTCCAGGGGGTGCGCAGAAGGCAGCTTCTTGTGCAGTCAGCTTCTTTTCTTTTTGGCTAGAATGTTGAAGACCCACCCAATGATGCAAAGATGCAAGCTGGTTAATAATAATAATAATAATAATAATAATAATAATAATAATAATAATAATAATAATAATAATAATAATAATTTATACCCTGCCCAACAGAATATTAGTAATAATAAAAAGCAATAAAACATAAAACATTTTAAAAATCCCTAAACAGGACTGCCTGCAGATGTCTTCTAAAAGTCAGTTAGTTGTTTATTTCCTTGTCATCTGATGGGAGAGTGTTCCACAGGGAGGGCGCCACTACCGAGAAGGCCCTCAATGTCCTTTCACACATAAAAACTCACTCCTGGTCCCTTGCCCCAATAAAAACCTCATCATCTGAGCAGTTTTACTTCGCTTTACTCAGAGTAGACCCATTGCAATGAATGTGCCTAACTTAGACTTTACGATTGGCTCCAATGATTCTACCGTTGGCAACAACTCTGCATATAATTAATGTATGATCTTAGATTTAAACGACCAGCAGCAAAGCTTTAAATAGTTTCACGTTATGCCTCGGTTTTAAATGACCAATAAAGGACAACCAGACAGGTCTTTCCTCTGCCTCCCTTTTCTAACTCATCTGACCACCTCAGTAAATTTAGGCATCATGGCTGTGTGCCATGTTATATGAAAGCATTCTTTTCAGTTGGCATTATTTCAGTACTCCGTTTGGCTCCTATTAATGGGGTTTTTTTTGGTATTTTTTGTGTTTTTTGCTGCGGTTAGCAGATTTCCCACTAAATTACGATGCTCTGGATGTATATCATTTTGAAGATAATCTAAAAGAACATGTAATGGATTCAGTGGTATATTATATCCCATCGTATTTTGTATAATATTAATAAATTTCCCACAGAAGCTCCTGGCTTTCTTATAGGTCAACCATATGTGCATATATAATCTGCTTTGATTACCCCACACTTCCGGCACATCTCACTAGCATTAGGATCCATTTTGTTAGCTGAAGTGGAGTCAAGTACCTGTGGTATAACATTTTATAAAATTATATAAAGATGTACGGTACATATAAAATTGTAAGTTCTTTTTAACTTCTGTCAGGCCCTGGAGCTGGACTCCCCTTCTGTAGGGGGAATGAGCCTAGGGTTTCAGAGTAGGAGGGGAAATTGCCCTCGGGGTAATTCTCAGAAACACCTAGCCTACAGGAAGACGTTCCACAAGAACAGCCTGTTCCCCTTTGGCCTGACAAGGCAACTTTGTCCTCCGGTGGCTTCCTCCCCTATTGGCCGTAGATAAGCAGTACCAAGAGAAAGCAGTCTCTTACCAGTAACAGAAATGTTTAAGGAACACAGCAAAAGAACAAGCGACCCTTCTGAGAGTGCAGGTGCTCTCAATGAAGGTTCCACCCACTTCGCTCTAGTCACATTGGTGTTTCGCAACTTTGACCTGTTGCAGGACCTTAACCAGACCTTAGCAGAGCATACGCAGAGTTCCAGAAAGCAATCAGTTGCAGGCAGGATGGACGAAGCAGGAACAAGATGCTGCTACTAGTAGCTTGGTTACTTATAGGTGTTTATTATTTACAGCAGACTCTACAAGCTACTACATATAAGAACAGATACAGATCTTAACTAGCTCTCTCTTAACAAACTCCACTCAGAACTCAGAACACCACACTGACCAACAAACTTAGGAGTCAATGGATCTTGGGCTGGCTCAGGCCTCTCCCTCTTTGCCTCCAGGGTGCCCTGTTTAGAGCCCGCTTGCCTGGATATTGAGAGACTGGAAGGGGAAGCTCCTCACCGGGTGGAGTGATGCTTGCATCACCCCTGGAAATCGGGGTCATTGAGAGGGTGTCTTAGCTTGCAGAGAGCTGGCTGGAGGGACACTTCTGCCCAAACCAGTGCCTTCCCCGTCTTGGCCCAGTCCAGTGCAAGGGGTGTGTGTGTGTGCTGGATTGCTCTGCATCTACCCAGCTTATGGACTTATTTACAAAGCAGCACAAACTGTAGGTACTTGTGACCAGTTACTGCTGAGTTAGTGTGGAAGGACACTTATATGACACGTGCAGGAGCCCTCTAGGGCAGTGGCGTAGTGTGGGGGGTGCAGGGGGGGCCGGCTGCAACATCTGGGGGTTAGGGGGCACAAATCCACGGGTTAGGGGGCGCAAATCCACGGGTTAGGGGGTGCAAATTACTTGCCTTGCCCTGGGTACTGACAACCCATGCTACACCACTGCTCTAGGGTCGTACATACTTTATGGGCTAATAGCTGTATAAATAAAGAATAGACTGCTCTAGGGAGGAGGTTCCTTTTCCAAATGAAGAAGGCACAGCCCTTATCTCAGAGCCTCAAAACTATTTATTTGGAACCTGAGCTCTTGGACAGCAAGGATGGGAGAGGACTCTGGGCGTAGCTGTTTCCTGCCACCCCCCCCTCTTTTGTCTCGGGAGTCATGTTTAGTTTGCAGATCTCGGATGGAGCAAACAGCCAGCAGTCAAACAGAAAAAGCCCCCCCCTTTTGCAACCATCTAGCTCCCTCCCCTTGCTCTCATTTGAGGCTCAGGACCACACGAGCGACTGCTGCCAGGCTGGCCTCCTAGTGAACAGTTCAAGCCAAATGTTGAAGGTGGGTTGTGATGAGAGGAGGGTTGTGATGAGATCATGTGTGTTTTTCCTTCCAAAAGACCTAAGCAGCTGCAGGGAGGGGGCGATTTGGATCAGGGCCATGGGGCTGGCACTTTTCTCCATGAGCTTTCCTGATTTAAATGCCTCTGCACTTGCTATTTGCTCAACAGAGGGAAATGTACAGACACCGTAAGTCAGCGGAGGAAAGCCTAGTTATGCCCTTGAGGCTGTTTTGCCAAAGCCACAGACACCTGATGCCCTATATGGCAACAGGTGTAGGGCAGGTAGGAATGTGGCAGGCCCAAGAGGGCGTTTGCCAAGTGCCACAGTTCAGCTGATCAAGGCTACCTGCAAGCGCAGCAATCAGCTGATCATTGAGACTTCTGTGCACAGCATGATGCCGAATCAGGTCACCTGGCCTCATTGTGATACCAGCTATTGACAGGGTGCTGGTCCCACCCACCCATTGAATTTGGCCCACAGGGAGTAAAGGAGATAAGGATCCGAGCCCACTGGCCAGATTTAGTTCCCCACCCCTAGTGCAGGGGTACTTGTATGCTTTTCCCTCACAGTGCAAATACAGTGGTACCTCGGGATACATACACTTCAGGTTGCAGACTCCGCCAACCCAGAAATAGTACCTCGGGTTAAGAACTTTGCTTCAGGATGAGAACAGAAATCGTGCTCTGTTGGCAGTGGGAGGCCCCATTAGCTAAAGTGGTACTTCAGGTTAAGAACGGGCCTCCAGAACGAATTAAGTTCTTAACCCGAGGTACCAATGTATCAGCTTTGAGCATTGCAGTATGAATTGAGGAGTGTGTGTGTGTGCAAAGGGAAGTCTGAACACCTCCCTTCCAAGTGCCATGGTCTCAAACTGACACCCACACCCACACACCCTCCTTGTGGCTGATTTTACCTTTATTAAAAGCAGCAGCAACAACAACATTTTGGTGATCTTGTTTTGGCTCTCCTTTTGCTATGATTAATTTCGTTCCCAGTGTGCAGTTTCAGTTGCATCGGCTAAAAGAGGATTTTGCAGAGTTGGGAAAGGTTCAGAATGGCTGTTAATCATGTTGGCCTTCTAGGTTCAGTATTTATTTATTTCAGAACTAGGATGCTGGACTAGGTGGTCCATTGGCTTGAGTTAGAAGTATACTAAGCAATGCCCAATCTTTCTGCGGTTAAGTCCAGTCCAGGGCGACTGTGGGGTGGCAGTTCTCATCTCGCTTTCAGGCGGAGGGAGCCGGCGTTTGTCCACAGGCAGCTTTCTAGGTCATGTGGCCAGCAGGACTAAACTGGTTCTGGTACAATGGGACACTGTGACGGAACCCAGAGCGCACAGAAATGTTGTTTACTTTCCCACCACAGTGGTACTATTTATCTACTTGAACTGGCGTGCTTTCGAACTGCTAGGTTGGCAGGAGCTGGGACAGAGAAACAGGAGGGATTCGAACCGCCGGCCTTCCGATCGGCAAGCCCAAGAGGCTCAGTGATTTAGAGCACAGTGCCACCCGCGTCCCCTATAGACATGTGTACTCAAATGCATACCTCATATGGACGGAGACCCTCAATTCCCAGATACAGGCAGCTCCTCACTTACATGGGGGTTACGCTCCGGGCCCCTGCGTGCATAAGTGAAACTGCATAAAGTGGGGAGCACTCTCTAAACACCCTTTAAAATGCCCTCTCTGCTGCTCTCTCTTTATTCCATACCAAAAATACTGTGTCCAAAAATATCCACAACAAGAACTGGAGCCAGTAGGAGGCTGGAGGAGGCATGGAAAAATGGGTGCAGCAGCACATCAGCTGCGGGGAGGGGAAGCAGAACAGCATAAACCACTGCACCTCTGGTCTCTTTGGGGCTTCTTCCACCCTCACTGACGTCCTCTTCGAGTTCCAGGGAGGGTCTTCTCATGAGCCACGAGGACTCTCCAGCTTCCTCATGCCATTTCTGGGTTTGAATTGAGTTATTTCATTATTTCCCGGCATCGCACATATATGCGGTCATGTGTGAGTAGGACGCTCTTAAGTGGTGGGAAATGTCTGTACTTTCAAGGACCCTACCATGCATGTCTAGCAATGCTGGTTAAGGTAAAGGTAAAGGTACCCCGCCCGTTCGGGCCAGTCTTGCCAGACTCTAGGGTTGTTCGCTCATCTCACTCTATAGGCCGGGAGCCAGCGCTGTCCGCAGACACTTCCAGGTCACGTGGCCAGCGTGACAAGCTGCATCTGGCGAGCCAGCGCAGCACACAGAACGCCGTTTACCTTCCCACTGGTAAGCGGTCCCTATTCATCTACTTGCACTTAGGGGTGCTTTCGAACTGCTAGGTTGGCAGGCGCTGGGACCGAACGACGGGAGCGCACCCTGCCGCGGGGATTCGAACCGCCGACCATGCGATCGGCAAGTCCTAGGCGCTGAGGTTTTACCCACAGCACCACCCGCGTCCCAGCAATGCTGGTTACACTCACTCTAATACTCTCTGCTCAGTCCACCAGAGGGTACTCTTGCTTCATCTCAAGATCCACTTGCATCTCTTGGCTCATCTCAAATGAAGCTGCCTTTCCTCCTTTGCTTATGCTTGGCGGTGTCTGGCGCATGCAAGGCATGCAAGAGGACGTATTGTTTGCTGCTGTAAATATAAAAGGCTTGATGGCTCGTGGCGCAGAGGGAAGATTTGCTCTCTTGTGAAATGCGGCGGAACTTCAATAGTGTCATAGGCCAAAATACATGTAGACCAGGGGTCAGCAAACTTTCTCAGCAGGGGGCCAGTCCACTGTCCCTCAGACCTTGTGGAGGGCCGGTCTATATTTTGAAAAAAATAAATAAAAATGAACGAATTCCTATGCCCCACAAATAACCCAGAGATGCATTTTAGATAAAAGGACACATTCTACTCATGTAAAAACACCCTGATTCCCAGACAATCCGCAGGCTGGATTGAGAAGGCGATTGGGTCGGATCTGGCCCCAGGGCCTTAATTTGCCTACCCATGATGTAGAACAACTACATTCGACATGGGTGGTGCTGTGGTCTAAACCACTGAGCTTCTTGGGCTTGCCGACCAGAAGGTCGGCAGTTCGAATCCCTGCAACAGGGTGAGCTCCCGTCGCAATGTCCCAGCTTCTGCCAACCTAGCAGTTTGAAAGCACACCAGTGCGAGTAGATAAGTAGGTAACGCTGCGGAGGGAAGGTGAACGGCATTTCCGTGCACTCTGGTTTTTGTCACGGTGTCCCGTTGCACCAGAAGCAGTTTAGTCATGTTGGTCACATGACCTGGAAAGCTGTCTGTGGACAAACACCGGCTCCCTCGGCCTGAAAGTGAGATGAGCGCTGCTACCCCATAGTCACCTTTGACTGGACTTAACCATCCAGGGGTCCTATTACCTTTTACCTAGACTGACTACATCAGAGATAGGAAAATGAGAATTCACACCCTTGCTTCACCTAGCTCAGTATTGTCAACACTGACTTGGCAGCCTGACTCCAGTCTTTCCCAGCCATAAGTTTAGATGTCTTTCAAAGGGGATGAGACAAATTTACGTGGGAGGAGAGGTCTTTCAGAGGCTGTTCATCCCGATGGCTACATAGAAACTTCAGGCTCAGAAGCGGTATCTATTTGTTTCATGCAGTTTGTGTACAACTTGACTCTAAAAATAAAACCTCAAAGTAATTTACAAAAAGATCTGGATGCCGCTTGCCATTGGACAAGAACAGTGGGGACTGTTATAATAATAATAATAATAATAATAATAATAATAATAATAATAATAATAATTTATTATTTGTACCCCGCCCATCTGGCTGGGTTTCCCCAGCCACTCTAGGCGGCTTCCAACAAAGATGAAAGATACACTAAAATGTCACATATTAAAAACTTCCCTGAACAGGGCTGCCTTCAGATGTCTTCTGAATGTCAGGTAGATGTTTATCGCTTTGACATCTGATGGGAGGGTGTTCCACAGGGCGGGCGTCACTACCAAGAAGGCCCTCTGCCTGGTTCCCTGTAACTTGGCCTTTCGCAGTGAGGGAACCGCCAGAAGGCCCTCGGAGCTGGACCTCAGTGTCCGAGCAGAACGATGGGGGAGGAGACGCTCCTTCAGATATACTGGACCGAGGCCATTTAGGGCTTTAAAGGTCAGCACCAACACTTTGAATTGTGCTTGGAAACGTACTGGGAGCCAATGTAGGTCTTTCAAGACTGGTGTTATATGGTCTTGGCGGCCGCTCCCAGTCACCAGTCTAGCTGCCGCATTCTGGATTAGTTGTAGTTTCCGGGTCACCTTCAAAGGTAGCCCCACGTAGAGCGCATTGCAGTAGTCCAAGCGGGAGATAACCAGAGCATGTACCACTCTGGCGAGACAGTCTGCAGGCAGATAGGTTCTCAGCCTACGTACCAGATGGTACGTAGTTGGTACTGTTGATTTCATGCCTTCCTTGGGGCTTTTTAGAAGCACCCTATTAGCCAGATGGAAGATGCTGGATGAATCAATGAACTGTAGAGTTGGAACGAACCCCAAGGGTCATCTAGTCCAACCTCCTGCAATGCAGGAATCTCAACCAAAGCATCCATGACAGGTAGCCACCCAACCTCTGCTTAAAAAGCCTTCAACGAAAGAGAGTCCACCACCTTCCGAGGCAATCTTTCCCACTGTCAAACAGCTCTTACCCTCAGAAAGTTCTTCCCAATGTTTAGTTAGAATCTCATTTCCTGAAACCTGAAGCCACTAGTTCAAATCCTACTGTCCAGAGCAGGAGACAACGAGCTTGCTCCATCTTCCATGAGACAGCCCTTGAGATATTTGAAGATAGCTATCATATCTCCTCCCAGACTCCTCTTTTCCAGACTAAACATACCCAGCTCCTTCAACCATTCCTCATTAGGCTTTGTTTCCAGACCCTTGATAACCTTTGTCGTCGTCGTCCTCCTCCTCCTCCTCCTCCTCCTCCTCTGCATGCATTCCAGCTTCTCTTAAATACTGGTGCCCAGAACTGGACACAGTACTGCTGGTGTGGTCTAGCCAGTGCAGAATAGAGTGTCACTATTATTGCTTTGGAGGAATGCGGGTGGCGCTGTGGTCTAAACCACAGAGCCTAGGACTTGCCGATCAGAAGGTCGGTGGTTCGAATCCCCGCGTCGGGGTGAGCTCCCATTGCTCAGTCCCTGCTCCTGCCCACCAAGCAGTTCGAAAGCACGTCAAAGTGCAAGTAGATAAATAGGTACCGCTCCAGCGGGAAGGTAAACGGCGTTTCCGTGCGCTGCTCTGGTTCGCCAGAAGCGGCTTAGTCATGCTGGCTACATGACCCGAAAGCTGTACGCCGGCTCCCTCCGGCCAATAAAGCAAGATGAGCGCCACAACCCCAGAGTCGGCCACGACTGGACCTAATGGTCAGGGGTCCCCTTTACCCTTTATTATTGCTTCCCTTGATGCAATAGACCTCTGATGCATTAGGTCTTTTATTATGTTGTTCTTGTGCAGTGACCAACACTGTAAGGATAAAACCTATCTTTGATTGTGCACACTTAAAGGAGTCGTTCAAAAGCACACCAGAGTGGATGCGAAGCTGCGATCTTGAAAGTAGAACCTAGTTGCTTTGCTTGGTCTTTCAGCATTATCACTTTTCTCATTAGTAGCACAGTGAACCAACCCCAATGGGAAAAACTGCTCCACATCTGAATACATTAGCAGTCCACAGTTGATTTGCAGCTGCTGAACTTCTGGAGTCCTTTGTCCTCCCCCTGCCTTTGCAAGAGATGACCAGAAAGTCTTGCATGATCAAGCAGAGATGCTCTGCAATTCCCCGGCTAATAACACAGGCTGAGTTGCCTTGTTGCTCATGCTGTGCATTGTTCGGTGAATTAAATATTCATAAAAGGGGGCCACACACCAATGAACATCTGATTTAGAAAGTTATTATTGTTTTTGAACCATCCATTAAGTCTGCGAGAACATGTCATGCTTATATATATATTAGCCACTCTCCATCCGAATGTTATGATTATCTGCCATCTTCTGTTGCATTTTGAATATTGACGGTGCAATCCGACAGTTGTGTGGACAGCGGAATTTGCAGGCAGCTCTTCCTCCAATCCAGTGCCCTGCCTGGCTCTTCCTGATGAGGCGAAAGTGAGAGCGGATGAAAGTTCTTGCCTTCTGCCGCCCAATTTCAGCTGTCTGGGGTTTTTTTTCTTTACACTGTGTTCAATCCAACTAAGTTTTAATCAGAGTAAACTTACTGAAATTAATGAAATCTAAGAGAATCTTAAGGGACGCGGGTGAAGCTGTGGGTTAAACCACAGAGCCTAGGACTTGCCGATCGGAAGGTCGGCGGTTCGAATCCCCACGACGGGGTGAGCTCCCGTTGCTCAGTCCCTGCTCCTGCCAACCTAGCAGTTCAAAAGCACGTCAAAGTGCAAGTAGATAATTAGGTATCGCTCCGGTGGGAAGGTAAATGGCGTTTCTGTGCGCTGCTCTGGTTCACCAGAAGCGGCTTAGTCATGCTGGCCACATGACCCGGAAGCTGTACGCCGGCTCCCTCGGCCAATAAAGCGAGATGAGCGCCGCAACCCC
The DNA here is from genome assembly GCF_964234715.1 of Podarcis melisellensis. Classification (NCBI taxonomy): domain Eukaryota; kingdom Metazoa; phylum Chordata; class Lepidosauria; order Squamata; family Lacertidae; genus Podarcis; species Podarcis melisellensis. Next base: position 12,191,430 of record NC_138532.1, on the reverse strand, counting down.
AGAGTTGGTCACAACTGGACCTAATGGTCAGGGGGCCCTTTACCTTTACCTTTAAGAGAGTCATACACTAATGACAGTGGATGGATACAACCCATTATATTCTTTTCTTCCCCCAGTATAATTTTTATGAATTTCTATTTTTCCCCAAATTGACTTCAAATTAAATAGTTGCACTATTTCATGTATTGACTTCCAACACCCATCTCCACAGTGTTGCCATTCAAAGCCCTTTCTACTGTATTATACCAATATGACCCATTGTTTTCCTCCTGCTGGAAACAATAGAGGACAAGAAAGGGGACTGACTTAAATTTCTCCCTGGTTTGGGGCGGATTCAAGCCTTTCCTGGCCCTCCACCAACCTTGCCCGCCTTTTGGCGCTAGAAACAGCGGAGGTCCAACCTCATGGGGCCAGGGCTGCCGAAGCGACCGCAGTGACGGGGAGGATTCCACATTGAATTTCCCTCTCCAGGTCCAAGTTTTCTCACTGAACTTGAAGATCCAGTGTACGGCACCCTGTCAAGGTTCGCAGGATTCCAGCCATATATGTCTCTAAAACTAGGTATTTGGGGGGCATATAGCCCACCCAAGCTGGCTCATAATATCATAAGAATGCAAACCAAAAAATCACAACTCAGGAAGGCAGCAACATGAACAATTATTACTAAAGTGCCCGTTTAAAGCAAATGATGGATTAATGCAACAGCTAACTGAGCTACCCTTCATAGCACAGTTATCTAGAGAGGAAAAAAGCTATTTAAAAGTAGTAGTTTGAGAGAGGTGTGTACTTAAAACATGTTTTAAAATCTGCAGCATAGAGGTCATGCACTATGGGCATTAGCTCTACATTCAAGGGGCCAACACAGAAAAGACCTTATATCTTATGGCCACCAACCAAATTAATTTTACACATGAACATTTGGTGGCTTTGCTCATATGTTCTATCGAGCAGCTAGGCTGCCGTTTGCATCTGCCATATAGCTACCACCAGCCATGGAATTCATCGTCCCCAAAATAAGTCTCCTTCCTCCATTCTAATGACTCCTCAGTAGGAACTAGGTGTATGTTGATATCTCCACAGGGCAAACATTGGCGAAGAGCACAAATCACTGAAAGCTGATGAACAGATTGTACTGATTCTTCTTCAGTCAGTGCTCCCCCCCTCTTGCAAATTAGATTACGCCCAAAATAACTTGCATACGTGGGAGGCAAACTTCCCAAATGACAGGAGTGGTCTAGTTTATAAACATGTGAGGTATTGGCAGAAAAGTACAATGGCTGGCCCCACAATATAAGATAAATTCAAATACTTCAGAACAACTATTGATGCTGTGTGAATTTGCAAGAACAGGAGTTGATTTAACACCTTTGTGCATCACACACACACATACGCTTGATCATCCTGTTTACAAGAGGGTGGCCATTTTGGGTGTTGTGATCTCACTCGATTTCGTGCCATGATTCCCCCCCTGAAATGGAGCCCTTTTTGGGGGGCTGTGATCTCACATGGTGCCCCAAAATGCACATTTTGGGGGCGCATTTCAGGGGGAAATTGCAACACAAAACCACATGGGACCGCAGCACCCAAAATGGCCGCCGTCCCCTCACAAGAAAAAATGGGAAGATGGCATCCTGGAAATGCTTTCAATGTGTTGGAGGGTATGCAATTTTCATCCCCTCACCTCGACCATTTCTAACTTGAGATGCCAGAGGTTGAACCCCGGACCTGCTGCATACAATGCATGTCGTCTGCCATGGAGTTACAGTCCCACCCAGAGCATGGCCCCAGATTTTTCCATCCTGGTGAGAAATAGGCCCCAAACACCAGCTTCTTCCTTTGTCTTGAGGCTGACAGAATATAAATGAGTGTGTACTTCTGCCCCTCAAAAAACACCCCTACAGAAGCCACCCAAAGGGATGGGCTGGATGGTATCTGTAATTAAAAAGGAGACACCTCATATGTAGGTACTGCAGAGGCTTTGTAGCAGACGATGACCCACAGATGAGGGTCCCGCTTGATGGAACATCTGGTTATCTCTGCGCCTGCAGAGGCCTGGGAGAGACCCATGTTCCACGTTACTCTAGGTGCCGTGCAATAGGTGATCAAAGATTGCAATTATTGACAGGTCGCCCTGAAGGTCAGCGCCTGCTATTTATCATTGGCATTTCCGCCTCCTACACCAGGGGGATGTGCAAGGCAGAAATTAATCAGGACAGAATGCATGCAGATGAAGGCCCTTTATGCAAAGGCAAACTTCGGTATCTGCCGTCATGCAGACGGCCACCTGACAACTAAGCGGTGGTGACACCCATTTATCCTCAGAGGTTGACTGCTGGAGACACAGGGGAAGAGGCGGAGGAGGGCAGTTGCCTGGGGCTTCATCTGGCCAGCCTGAAAGAGGACTGACGCTCTCGGCAGCGCATGTGAGGTAGCCATTTCAAACAGGGCTTTTGTAGGTGTCTAAAGCAGTGGGGCAGCTGGGAGATTTTAGACCAGGCTTCCTCAGCCTCTGCCCTCCAGATGTTTTGAGACTACAGTTCCCATCATCCCTGACCACTGGTCCTGCTAGCTAGGGATCATGGGAGTTGTAGGCCAAAAAATATCTGGAGGGCCGAGGTTGAGGAAGCCTGCTTTAGACTCTAGACATTCAGTTCATGGGTCTCCATTTTACATGGTAATGTGCATTAATGTATTTGTTTCAAAATGTGGTAAGCCAGCCCTGTAGCATGATTGAGTTCTCTGTGCATTCGGCTGAGTGGGGCCCTGGGCTTCTGCCCTAAAGTCCTGCTCTGGTACCACTGCAGGTCTAAAGAAGGACGGAATGGGCACAGGGGCATGGAGTGAAACATGCCACAAAATCATGTGGTACATAGATAAGGATAAGCATCTGGGTGTTCGGCTTTGCTGGCATCCATTGCCAGGTCAATTCCTAATAACTGGAAGGAATAGTTATTATTTTATATGACAACCTCTCATCTTCCTGGCTCTCAGCTGTTTTTGGACTTCAGCTCCCATCAGCCCCATCTGGCATGGCCAATGGTCAGGAACGATGGGGGTTGTAGATTTGGTAGAGCTACACAGCAGACCGTGGCATGAGATTGGCTCTGTGGTGTCACATGGTGGTGGTGATGATGATTGATTGGCCACATGTTTGCACTAAGGTGTCTCAAAGCGACTTACACAATAAACAGAAATAAGTCATGAAAACCATATGCAAAAACAGCAATAAACTCAATATCTTTCAAGGAACATGCTCATCCACCCCACTTAAAGGTCACTGGCAAAGCTAACTACCCTCCCAATTAAAAACCATAGGCCTGGATAAAAAAATGATCCCTAGACCTGGGGGGCTCAGGGCTATGGGGTTGGTATCCCAGCCTGCCCTCCTCTGACCAGCAGTCCTGGTGTTGCAATGAGCAGGACTCCAGGGCCCAACGGCCATGACTCACAGGGTGGGTCCTGGGATATATTCCAGGGATATGGGCAACTTCCTGCTTTGGCAAGCTGTTCACATATCCTCCAGGACCAGCCCTACCAATAGGCACAGCAAGGCAGCTGCTTCAGGTGTCAGGTGAATCTCCTGGCCATTTCCCGCAGTTGGAGGACAGAGGTGTGCTATGGAGGCTGCCCAGCAGTACCCCTTAAGCTAGACTGCGGTCTTCGAGGGCAACAGAGGGCACAGTTTTGTTGCCAGGGCCAAAGTACCATCTTATCAGTTTCTGCACATGGGATGGAGTAAGGCACCATCTCGTCTTTTGCCTCAGGTGAAAAAAAGTCTTGATCCGGCCCTAATTTCCACTATCTGCAGCCCTGCTTCTTTGTAATGTCTGAGGCTGCCCTCTGGTTGCAGAGAGCCCCTTTGGTCTGACTTTGCTCTCTCCTACTAGGGCTGTGTGTTCCAAAAATATGGTGGTCAGTGAGGTTATCCTACCCTCCTTTGTAAGATGCATCTCAGTACCGGCATAACCCATTGGGGTACTAAAAAACCCCCCATCCCTGATGGAAGCATAAGGAGAATACTGCTGTCTAGATTGTGAGGACCCACACAGTTGTCCCTGAACAGAACAGAGCCAACAGCCACTGGTGCACCATCAGGGTCGAATGCCTCTGGGAGATAAGCACTGAAATTCGCCCAATCAAGGCAGAGCCATGTCGAGTCCCATGGCAGGTCCCATCTATCCTTCCTATCATGCCGCTGCTCATTCTCTTGTGATAAAGCAATGCGAAGAGTTTTGTGAAGGCAGACAAGCCACAAGGAGTGCATCCGTTTATCTGCTCTAGTGCAGACCTGAGACTCCAAGCCCATCTATAATGGGATGGCTCAGAGGCAGTGGATGGGCCCCATGCAGTCTCCCGTCTACGTTCTGCTCTTTCCCCATTTCCCATTGAGATATGGATGCTGGCTGAGTCTTGGGTAGGGATGGGAAGGAAACCCAATTCAGTTCGCATATAAAGGCTGAACCTACTTCATTCACACTTTCGGAAACAATAGATGGACTGAAACACAGCCATCCCTCGAAATTCATGCGTCTGTGAATTTTGCAGTGCAACTTCTCTTCTTTTTTAATGAAATAATTTTTATTGGTTTTACAAATAAACACAAACTAGTAAAGACATATCTTTATAAACAGATTCTCTGAATCTCGAGATTTCCATCCCCTCCATGGGATTTCAGTTTAAACACCTGCAACTGCATATTCACCCATACTCCAGTTTTTATATCAAACCATATTGTCCACAGTGATTTTTACACTACAAGTGAATCAGAATCCTGCCCTTGTTTCCATCTGCTTACAGTGGTCTCCTAAGTAACTTATAATTCTTTCCCATTCTTTTATAAAGTTTTTATCCTCTTGGTTTCTGAGTTTTCCAGTCAGCTTTGCCATCTCAGCATAGTCCATCAGCTTGGTTTGCCATTCTTCTCTGTTAGGGACTTTGTCTTCTTTCCAACTCTGGGCTAACAACATACAGGCGGCTGTTGTTCCATAAACAAATAATCTTTTCTGCTTCTTTAGCATGTGGGTACAGTACCTGCAATTCCTAATTCTCAAACCAAGTAGCGTGTGCAAAAATGCGTTTACCGGGTGAAGTGTGCAGAGAGTTGCATACATTAATGAAAAAATGAGACAGAAATGCATTTTCTTAGAGGACAGCACTTTGTAAAAATGAATATATTAGGCAAAATCACATGCTGAAATGTGGGTCTTTAGGAGCAATTTGCGCTAAAATGCTGATGAATTCTCATGAGGGCTGTGTATAAAAATAATAAATAAATAAATGACAAAATGATGTGGAACTTCAGACTCAGAAGCTGGGATGAAATGAAATTGACTGATTCCTAAGCCTTGGGACTCCTCCCATCTTTTAAAGTGCCATAAGACCCTTTTGTTGTTTCGGCTCCATCTTTACTCGCCCTTCTGGAATTTGCCCATCTGGAAAGCATCTAGCGTAAGTAGATGGGATGTGAGAGATCCGTTAACAGGATTCCCCCCCTTCTTCTTTATTTGAGAGAAAAGCAGTTGATGGGGTCAAATCCGATTGGGGTTGCTGCGTAAGGGGATACGGTTATCCCTTTCGCCCCCATATTGTGTTTCCAGTTGAGGCAAAACCCAAGTGCTAATGAGGTTTACTGTTGGGGTCTGGCAAGAGGGCAGTGGAAGCACCACATCCTGCCTTAGTTGTGTGCTGAGCACCATGCCAGCATTAGGCTCAGAGGTCAACTGATGCATCTTGCCATTGCATAAGCATTTCTAGCACTACTTCCCTGTTGCTCTTGAATTCCTGAAGGGCTGCAGTACAGTGAAAGAGCTCATGCTCTGAGTGCAAAAACTCCCAGGTTTGATTTTCTTAGCGAGGCTGGGAAAGACTCCTGCCTGAAACCATAGACAGCCGCTGACAGTCATTGCAGACAGTACTGGGCTCTGTGGACCAACAGTCTATCTTGGTATAAGGTAAAATGCTATGATCCAATTCTAGGGCCTCCAAGGTTGACCCAGAAGCTGCAGCTTGTGCAAAAGCCTGGATTATAAAGAGGGGTAATATCATGGTCAAATTCACATTTGTTGCCTTGCCCACTTTCACTGCTGGCCCTGCTCAGCGTTAGCATACGGCCCCTGAATTGTTGCCCAGAAGGTAATATGGCCCTTGGGCAGTAGGATCAGGTGGGGCTGCAATGTTCTCTGGTCTTCTGAATGCCCCGTATTGCTGCTGCTTGCTGAGAAGGGAGAAGGGCAAGGCTGCCATTTTTAATTTAAATTTTGAAATAGCTCTTTCATTCATTCCACACTCTATGCATGAAGCTGATGCATTCCGAGTGGGGAAAAAGTTAAAGACAAGAGCGACCCATTCATATAATTTGTCCCAGTGCTGTCCGTGAAACTCCGAGCTCACTTTCCTCTCTGATTTCTGTTTCCTGCATGGTGCTGAGAGCTCATGTTCTGTAAACTCAGCCAGCATAGAGGACCCAGCTTCTACGGGCTGCAAAATTATTTGAAAGTCATTCTTTTTAAAAATAATAATAATTTTCAATTACAATCCAACAATAGCCTCATTACAACAATGCAACATTATAATACAATTACTAATACCAATCATTCCGATATCATTTGAGGGTCATTCTTGGCACCATGAGGAGCAGGCCAGGCCTTGGTGAAGGACTAATAAAGGCCATTTGTTTTGTTTTGTTTCATAAAATCAAAAAGGCACAGAAAGGTTGGCAGCTCACGCTTTCTGATCCCATCCATGGTGATGGCTCTCTTCCGTTTTTGCTTTGGAAAAGGAGCTGCCCTAAGTGGAAAGAAGGGAAGCTTGTAAAAAAACAACAGCCCGGCCTTCATCCTGTTTCCTCCTGAATTCAGGCACAGGGCAGCTGCTTGCAAGATGGAAACCTTCATGTTTATTGAGGGGGTGGGTTGTTTGAAAAGAGGGCGACTGAAGCAGGAACGTAAGAAGCTGACATACGCACTGGGTCAAACCCTTTCCCCCATTTCCTCCAGTGTTCTCTACTCTGGCTGGCAGCAGCTCTCCAGGGTCTCCAGCAAAGCTCTTTCCCATTATGGGCCACCGAATCTTTTAAACCAGAGATATCATTACGGTTGTGCTTCCATCAGTGCATGGGTTGAATCTGGAAGTCTGATGTGACTTCTGTGGCTTCTGATTGAGTGCAGGAAGCTCCTGCAGCCAATCGGAAGCAGTGCCTTGGTTTTTGAACTGTTTTGGGAGTCAAACAGACTCCTGGAACGGATTAAGTTTGAGAACCAACATACCACTGTACACACCTAGTGAATGACAGGTGCTGAATGGACTTACGCATTAAAGCCTTTGGCAGAAACATTTTCCAAGTTCGTGTTCTTTGTCCAGCCAAAAGAGCCAGGACACAGATGTACAATTTCCAGAGGAGTTTAACAACCAATCCCTCTTCTGAGAATTGTCACTTTCTGAAGGGAATAGGGGTCTCCTAACGAATCTCAGCACCCGTAACAAACTGCAGTTCCAGGAGTCTTTGGGGATGTTGTAACTGTTTAAAGTGCTATGATACTGCTTTAAATGCATTGTGCAGAAGGGGTCCCGGTTGCAAAAGAGCTTCTACCTAGGGTTGCATAATAGTATATAAACTGATAGCATGGAAGTCAGTGCATTATCAAGAATGGTACAACCAAGCTTAGGTATTTTTTTGTGTCCAGGCTTGAAATCTCTACATTCTCTGTGGGCATTTAAATGGGAAAGAGCAGTGTGTGTGTGTGTGTGTGTGTGTGTGTGTGTGTGTGTGTACCCAAGAGTCTCTAAAATCAGCACAGAGCCTCTCTGCTAAATTGGTCTTCTCTCCAGAGGGCCTCGTTTGCCGTTGGCTCCGGCGCAATCTCCTTTTACACGGGCGCGCGACTGAAACGTGCAGTATATTTGCAAACATGTTTCAGTGACCTTTGAGAATACGTGACAGACCGGCGTTGCCGGCTGCCTGTGACCTCTGACCCCAAGTCATGGATTAAATTTGTGACATATCTGTTATTTCACTTGGGAAATATGTAAAGGTCAAACAACAAATGAAGAGATTTTTCTCCCTCCCACCCACCTTCACAGCTCATTAGGGTGATGGCTGTCGAGCACCTAAGATGAATCAGGTAAGTTTTCACACGGAGGTAACATAACAAGGCTCCAACGGGAACTTTATGGGGTGGCAGCGGAGGGGGGGGACTTACCCCTTTGCCAACAGGGACAAGCGTAGAGCCCTTGTTAAGCCTGCCCCCCGTGCTGCCTGCTGTAGCTTCTGAATGACACACGCTGGGCTCCATGACAATTCTCCCTCCTGCTCTTCCGATTATATGACTTCTGAGAAGGGCTGTAATAAGACCTGGATGGAAATTGATTTCCTCTTCTCCGACTCTCTTGGCAGCGGAGCTGAGCTCATCATGATGCTCTCCTACAAATCTTGGCAATGGGGGAAAACCTTGTTACTTTGTAAAAGCGCGTGGGGAGCCAGGGGGCTGCGGCGGCGGAATGTAATAGTGCAATCTTTAGGATGCTTAGACCCCAAATGGACCCCTGCTGCATTCAATTGCGAGTGCTCTGAATAGTCTCATGCGTGACTATTCAGAAATAAGTCCCAGGCTATGCACACACAGCGCATTTAAAGCACACACACCCAAAAACCAGAATCCTGTGAACTGTAGCTTGCTCACCACACAGCTACAATTCCCAGCACCCTTAACAAACTATGATTACTGGGGTTTTTTGGTAGGGTGGGAGGGATGGGCTTTGCACGTCTGGAGTATATGCAGCCCACTGAATTTAATGGGGCTTATATCCAGGGACACGGGTGGTGCTGTGGGTTAAACCACAGAGCCTAGGACTTGCTGAGCAGAAGGTCGGTGGTTCGAATCCCCGTGACGGGGTGAGCTCCCGTTGCTCGGTCCCTCCTCCTGCCAACCTAGCAGTTCGAAAGCAAATCAAAGTGCAAGTAGATAAATAGGTACCGCTCCGGTGGGAATGTAAACGGCGTTTCCGTGTGCTGCTCTGGTTCGCCAGAAGCGGTTTAGTCATGCTGGCCACATGACTCGGAAGCTGTATGCCGGCTCCCTCGGCCAATAAAGCGAGATGAGCGCCACAACCCCAGAGTCGGCCATGACTGATCTAATGGTCAGGGGTCCCTTTGCACTTTACCTTTATATCCAGGTAAGCATGTGTAGAATTTCAAGGACAGCATTATATTTATGCAGGGCTGGGAAAGACCTCTGGCCAAGACCTCGGAAACCCCTTGTTATTCCTCATGGTTTGTATTCATAAACACCACACACAAAAATTGCAAATATGCATTTAATGTAACATGGAAAATCACTTCCGATCTTTTTTGTCCATACACATTTTCTGCCCTGGAATCTCATTGTCTATTCTTTGCTCTTCTCTACTGCAAAAGCCAATTCTGTTTTCACTTTTGCTTGCCTGCTCCACACTGTTCATTAGTCTGTAGTCTTTTCTCCTGTCCCTTCTGATCCAGCTTCTCTCTGAAGACAATGGGCCCAGTCTTCCCAGTCTCTCTTCATACGGATGTTTCCCCCGCTAGCCTCAAACCACTTTTGTTGCCTGTCTAAATCCTCTTGGTTGCTCTTGAGAGGAGGTTATTGCTAGAACGGAATGCCTTAGAACAGAGAAAGTTATCTTATTCAGTCAGAGCACTGGTCTACCTAGCTCGGTATTGTCCACACGGACTCCACCCCCAACATTCAGCTCAGACACTGAGGTCCAGCGCCGAGGGCCTTCTGGCGCTTCCCTCACTGCAAGAAGTGAGGCTACAGGGAACCAGACAGAGGGCCTTCTCGGTGGTGGCACCTTCCCTGTGGAACGCCCTCCCATCAGATGTCAAGGAAATAAACAACTATTTGACTTTTAGAGGACATCTGAAGGAAGCCCTATTTAGGGAAATTTTTTAATGTCTGATGTTTACCGCATTGTTGTTGTTGTTGTTCTGATGGAAGCCACCCAGAGTGGCTGGGGAAACCCAGCCAGATGGGCAGGGTATTATTATTATTATTATTATTATTATTATTATTATAATATTGTGACTGGCAGAGGCTCTCCAAGGTTTCAGGGAAGGGTCCCTCCCAATGCTAACTGGAGATGCCAGGGATTGAACCTGGGATCTTCTGCATGCAAAGCGGATGCTCTGCCACTGAGCCATGGAGTCAGAGTCCTACTTCATCACAGTCTCTCCTGTACAGAACTTCAGCAAAAGAAGTGGGTCATTGAAGGAAAGGAATAGCTCTTGATCATTATTTTATTGCAGATGGAGAATGGTGGGAAGAAAATAACCAGTCTCTGTGGTTACCAACTGCCCTCCTTGGGGAGCTAAGAGTTTGTCTTTTCTGTTTGTCGGTTGTCCTGATGTGGTGATAGATACAGTCAGTGGTAAGGCACAAAATAATAAGTGGACTCTCTGCAAATATCTAGATAAACCCAGTGAGCTGCAGCTGTAGCTTTGATGGAACTGGGGAATGAAGGTCACACTTCAGGAGGCAGGGGAGTCGGAAGCAAGGTCAAGGCTGAAATGGGTTGTAGGCACACAAGAGTATCATGTGTATATAATCTGGAGTCTCTCTGTCTGTTTATTTCCTGAGGATCATGTTTATTGTCCCCTGCTGGCTGTCTTCTCTTCATCACGGCCCTGACAAAAAAAGCTCCACCGAGGAACAAAGTCACAAAGGGTTGAAACTAGTTACTGGGAATGACAAGTGAATTTGAATGTCAGTGTGACAGGCCAAAGTTCCAATGGACAGCTTTTTCTCACAGAGTGATGGGGGGAGCGTTACCAGTTCACGTTCTCTCTTAAAGAGCTAGAAATAAACTTCAGTGTTTTGGTGACTAGTCTAGAGTCTGAACGCAGTCATTTAACTTTCCCCATCTCCCAATACATCTTGGGCAAATCCTTCTGTACCTGGAGAACGGGAATAATAAGTGGCTGCCACTCACAGAAGCTGAGAAGAGTCAAGTCAAGCCCATCCCATAGTCAGGTGGCTGTCCAAGGTACTGGATAGCCTCTAGCACGTTCTCTTGAAGAATGGCACCATGATGGCTATGTCCATATTGGGTGCTGAATTCAAGTGATGAACCTCCACATAGCTGTTAAAGGCGTAGTGGCTCTCCCAAAATAAAAATCTGAAGCCTAGTTAGGACATTTCCTTCCTTCATTTTTTTATTTCCTTTAAGAACTCCATCTCCTTGTGGTCTATGAGCAGTAGACTGAAATCCACCAGGCAACTGGCCAATTTCTGGTGAACCGCCTTGGGCAAAGAAGAGGAACCTGTGGCTCTCCAGATGTTGTTGGATTACAACTCCTATCATCCATGACCATTGGCCAAACTGGCTAGGCCTGATGGGAGTCGTAGTTCAGCAACGTCTGGAGGGCCACAGGTTCTCCCCCCCGATCTAGGACCTAGAATTCCCTGGACTTGTTCACTGCTGCATTTCTCACAGGGAGAGAAGATGCTGGACGAGGTGGACCTCGGTCTGATCCAGCAAGGCGCTTCTGATGATTTTAAGGCAAAGTGTGCATCCAGTTGTGCCATAACTGTCAAGAGATCCTTTGCTCTGTAAACGTAAGCACATGGATGCTATTTATTTCAAAGAAGTAAAGCATAAAAGTAGAGCTTGAAAGTTAGCTCACCCCTGGACTACGCTGACCTTGAGTCACCCCTTTATTAGATAAATGAATACTATTTTTTAAAGCCACAGGTATACTGGGGCATGGGCAAAAAGCTGTGCTTGCACCTCCAGCAGTATTCAGAGAGGATTGATAAGAATCACATCGGCACACAAATGAAAATCTCTTGATTAATTCAGCTGTCAGACTTCCACACCCACTCATCCATCCACTTGTCCTCCTTTGGCGTAATTTCTAAAGCACTTGTCATTGTGCAAGGAAAACATCAACGCCAGCCTGGCAGGTGTTGCAAGTTTCACTTGGTTGGGGGTTTGGTTTTTAAAAAATGCTTTTGCATGTGTTGAACCCACGGGTCTTGTGGACTTATCTACAATCTTCTGATTTGCTGCCCGTTTGCCCTGATTTGGTAGCACATATGGAACCCTCAAAGAATGAACCACACACCCAGCCCCAGGTTGAGGAACTTGGGGAGCAGGTAGGTTCCCCTAGAGGAGCCCTCTGTGGGGATGGGGGAACCCACTGAAGAACACTCAGAGCTGAGAGAGGATAAGGTGGAGCCACCCCACAATCCAGTGCAGATAGATTCAGGTCCAGGCTGAGCGATGATGTAACATTTGCCTATGGATCTAGAAGTCAATATATGGCTCCATAGTTAGACTACTGGGCAGGCTCCATTTGGTGTTGTGGTACTGGGGAGCTTCTACTTGACAGCATCTTTTGTTATACTTTCTATACAGCCAACCAGAGAGCTGCCTTATACACTGCCCAGTCTGGCCAAGTATAATCTACCATACTTGTACGCCTCTACAAAGTCTCAAACAGGCTTCCTGCTAGCCAAGATCCTTTAAACCAGGCATAGGGACCAGCCTGCAGCCGAAATCAGGTTTGGTATGGGTTCTAATTTTATCTGCAAGAGTATTTCAGCCAGGCCATGCTCACCTAATGATGTATGATATCAAATGTGGGGCAGGCAATTGGGAGTCTTAAAGTGCACTCCTGATTATTCTTTGGCAAGCAGGGGTGCCAACTTGAATAGAGTATTGTGGGGGCTCAGTTATGCCCCACCCCACGTAACTGATCACAGTGGTGCACACACACCATTTGAATGGGAATGCCCATCAACTTTGCCCCTCAAATATTTTATTCTGGGGGCCGAAGCCCCCATGGGTCCTAGAAGTTGGCTCCTATGTTGGCAAGCGGGGCTTGATGTCAGTGTGGCATAGCATGGGTTGCCAGTGCCCGGGGGGTGGGTGGGAGGAAAAGAACTGGACAGAGTACTCATGTGCATTCAACTGCCTAACGGCATCTGTGTCACCCAGGAGATTGCAGCAGCAGAGATGAGAAAAGAGAATGTTCCATTGTCTAGAGAAGTCACTTCCTGGTTCACATGGAGAACAATTTTACACCCAGGGCAACTGCCCTTGTGTCACCTCCCACCCACCCACTACAACACTGTGCTGACCACAAGCCCCACTCGGCCCAGCTGCACCAAGGCATTCCTGATCAGCTGCTCCCAAGTGCAGCCAATCCTTGCTGAAAGTGGGGCTTGCAAATCTTGCTTTCATTAGGGATCTTCCTTTGCAGCCTGGCTTGAATTTAAAGTTTGAACCACAGATCATGGGGGTTGAACCTGGGACTTTCTGCATGTAAGGCATGAGCTTTACCACTGAGCAATGGATTGAACGCAGAGGGTTTGAATCCCCATCCATACGGCTTTAATCAATACCATGTGTGAAATCTGGCAAGCTTCTGCAGAGAAGATCTTTTTGCCACCTGTACTTCGGCACTTCCAAAGGAGACATAAATTGAAATCAAAGGCGCTAATGGATGTTAGTGACATCCATCTGGAGGTCAGTATCACTTTGACTGTTTAGATTTACTAGGAAAGAAATGTTAAGCCTTCCAAAAGCCATTGAAAGTCAGGCTTAATGCAGTTTGTTTAAAGAAATGTTACAGAAGTATCCTAGAATCGCCCCCTCACAGCTCTGCTTGGAGACAACCTACATAGCAATTCTTAGCAATATTTCCTTATTCCATTGTATTTAGAGAAAGAAGTATGATTCACTGGAGAAAGATTGCTAGAATGCAGGTTGCTTGCATCCAGAGCTTGAATCCATAAAAATGAGTTTATGCAAGTGAAAATGAAGCCATGGGGAGTGGGCATTAGAAGATTTGGGGTGAGGTGTCATTAGTATGCTGATGGTAACCAGCTCTGTGTCTCTGTAACATCTGAAGGGGGAGAAGCTGTGCAAATCCTGGATTGGTGCCTGGGCTTGGTGGTGGGCTAGATGAGGGCCAATAAACTGACTCTGAATCTTGGCAAGATGCAGATGCTATAAGTGGGTGGTCCCTGTGCAAGGATAACTGGTCAATTGCCTGATTTGAATGGAACCTCACTCTTTATGAAAGAGCAGATTCATAGTTTGGGGGTGCTCCTGCATCCATCTTCATTGCTAGAGGTCCAGGTGACCTCAGTGGCTAGGAGTGACCCTCTTACCAGCTCCAACTGTTTCTGGACTAGTCTTGATTACTGCTGTCCATGTGCTAGTAACTTCCAAGATGGATTGCCCATGCAATATTTTTTTACTGTTGCCATAATTTATTGACATTGTCTTAATCGGGGTGGCAGTGGCCAGCTGGCAGGGGCGTAGCTAGCTGCTCCAGCACCCGGGGCGAGCCACCCACGAGGACGGGGCGAGCTGCCCATGGGTGATCCGCACATGGGGGTACCATGGTGAACCGCCCAGGGGGGCACCACAGCAAGCAGCCCACAGAGTCCGCCTGGTGGATGCAAGCCCCATGCTGCCATTTTGGGCAGCTCAGGACCTGAGCCACCGCATCACTCCCGGAGAGATGCGTGGCTGGGGCGTGCTGCAGGTCAGACCCCACGGTAAGTGCCGCCTCCACAGTGTGCCATTTTGTCCCGCCCTCAGGGATGACACCCAGGGCGTACCACCCTCCCACCCCCTTCCTACGCCCCTGCCAGCTGGAAACCACTTCACAGAAGAGCTGATTCCTATTACAGGGTGGTTGTTTTTTTAAAACCACTGCTGCCATCAGTTGAGTTCAATGGTAGTCCTGCCTTTCACATGTTGATTGTCCTAGTTTAGATTAAGTAGTGCTAAGTAGTATATGACTCAACCCGATCTCAAATCTATGTATTTTGGCTGAATTCAGGGTATCAGTTGTAATTCTGTGTAGAAGCAGCCTAAGGAATGTCCTGGTGGTGGTCAGATAGGAGACAACTAAATCTGCTATGCCTATACAGTGGTACCTCGGGTTGTGTATCCCTCTGGATACGTAATATTTGGGTTATGAACGCAGCAAACCCAGAAGTGTATACTTCCAGGTTTCGGCATGCATGCATGCACAGAAGCGATCTGCGCACCATGTGTGTGCGCGGAAGTGCTCAATCGCGCTGTGCACGCATGCAGAAGGGTGCCTCTGGGTATGGACTTTTCGGGATATGGCCGAACCTGTGGAATGGATCCTGTCTGTAAACCAGAGGTACCACTGTACTGTGGGAGTCTTCAAATCTGAGGCCCTATAACTCTTTAACATGGGTTCTGCACTTAACTTTTACCATAGAATCCATGGTATTCAACACCAAATCAAAGCGCTGATCACCAACAATCCACACATTTGGAGTGGGTTTCATCCCTATTCTGATTACTGCTAGTTCATATAAATTAGGAGGATCAACATGAGAGGTAGACCTACTTGCAATGGTGTGGAAGAGAGAGGAGGTATCTTTGCAGGGGACTGGCAGGGCCAGGGGCTGGTGGGCCACTGACAACAGCCTGGCAGACCTTGGCTGGCCTGTGAACCAAAGGTTCACCACCCTTGCCGTAGATGATAGCATTTCTTCTCTTTCTCCTTCACCCCTTCTTCTGCTTTCTCAAACTTCCTACACCTTTCTCATCATGTTTTAAAGTAATATGTTTGGTGGTGCTTTGAGGTCAAAGTGTGGTTCATTGGTGAGTCCCAACCTACCAGCTGAAGACTAGTGCTCTGCTTTAATCTCCATAACTTGGCCACTAATAGCTCTGGAACCCAGAAATGCCTTTCAGATCACAAATTCAAATTAATGCGAGGGTTATGAGCTCTCAGGAGACAAAAATAGTAGTGCAATAAGGTTTTCCTATCTCCCTCTCTTGGAGTTCTCTAGACTTATGCCAGACAGCATGAGCGTAGGTCTATGTGATGTGCATTGTGTGTTGTGCGATTAAATCAATTTCTATTTGTTAAGGAGCTGAGGTCATCCTGGACTAGTTCATTGCTTTTGCTTACATGTGCTGAAGGGGTCAGATCAGGCAAAACTGAAATCACAAATGGAGCAAGATTTCTGTGAGCTCAGAAAGGAGAAGTATATATTTCTACTGGGTCCCTGTTGCCAGGATGCTCCTGACTGGAACCCAAATTCTTGGAGAGTAAACTCCCCTCCTTCTTGCAACATTTCTGACCTTCACTCTGTGTTCTTGATCCCTGGCTTTGCCTTGCAACAGTGTTTAAAGATTGTTTAAAGATCACTTTGCTGCTCGCCAAATTTGGTTGATGTGCATTTTCTTCTTGTGAAAGAAGGCGTGTGTGTTGCCATGGTTGGTTTTTGGTTAGTTGGGTTTTTGGGTTTCGGTTGCTGTATATATGGACCTTGCAGCAGAAGAAACTTGCTTTGTTTCTAATTAAAACATGATGTTCAATATGTGTGTGTGTGTGTGTGTGTGTGTGTGTGTGTGTGTGTGTGAGAGAGAGAGAGAGAGAGAGAGAGAGAGAGAGAGAGAGAGAGAAAGAGAGAGAGAAGCAGGGATGCATGACTCTTGCCAAATTTGGCTTCTTTAATTTTTCCAATCTTATATATCTGATTCCTCTATTTCCATGTTAGTTAGCATTCCCCATCTCCCAGAGACCACACAATATTTCATACACAATATTTTCTACATACTTTCTCCCTATGTGTGTATTTTTATACATTTTTGTTGTTGCTGTTGGAGAATTGTGAACTTTGAAGGACAGATTCCATATGAAGAAGAGTTTGGATTTGATATCCCGCCTTTCACTCCCTTTAAGGAGTCTCAAAGCGGCTAACATTCTCCTTTCCCTTCCTCCCCCACATGGGTTTGTGAAGGGCAAATTGTGTAGGTTTAAGTTAAAATGTGAACTAAAGAAAGTTCTGCCCTTTCACTAGTCAGAAAGTAACCAATGCTTCTGAATCTTTCAGGTATGTAATGCCCAGATAAGACCACTAAGGAAAATTCTTCAATCCCAAATGGATTTCTTCGAGCTCATATTCAATTTTCTGCCTGTGGGAATTAATGAATACTACTAGTTAGTTTAAATGCCATGGAGTACATGAAACATGGGAAACTGCCTTTTACTGAATTGAGGCCACTGCCACATCTATCCTGGTGCTTTCATTTATAGGTAGGATTTTCTGATAGGCGATATTGATGCTTGAACCTAGGACTCTCTGCATGTGGAACAAATACTCTGCCAATGGTGTAGTGGCAGCCTTTGAAGAGCAGTTCATCATGATAGCCATAGAGAATCCCAAAATGCAGGTAATAATAACAATAAACAATAACAATAGCAACAATTTCTTCTTTCTACCCCACCCATCTGGATGGGTTTCCCCAGCCACTCTGGACAGCTTCCAACAAAATATTAAAAAATACAATAAAACATCAAACATAAAAAACTTCCCTAAACAGGACTGTCTTCAGATATCTTCTAAAAGTCAGACAGTTGTTTATTTCCTTGGCATCTGATGGGAGGGCGTTCCACAGGGCGGGCACCACTACCAAGAAGGCCCTCTGCCTGGTTCCCTGTCACTACTCGCAGTGAAGGAACTGCCAGAAGGCTCTCGGAGCTGGACCTCGGTGTCCGGGCTGAACGATGGGGGTGGAGACGCTCCTTTACACACATTTACACATTATTTAGATTTCCTCCCCACAAAGCGGTTGCACATAGCATGATATCCAGTTTGTTAGGACCAGCTGACAGCCATAGATGTTTATAGAACAAATTCAACTTGTATTGTAAAACATAGAGCTAGCTGAAACGCAACCTTTAGCTTTTTAATTAAAAACGCAAACAACCTTGTAAAGAAATGTTGCCATTTAAACCGCTAGCATGATGTAGAACACTGCTGAAGAAGAAGAAAGCTCTCTGTTTATTTTTCTCATTGTTTGATTTCCCCTATGTGGTGTCAGAAAGAGGTCTGAAAGAAAGCCTCAAAGAATGATAGAATTGTGGAGCTGGAAGGGACCTTACACCAGCTCCTTCATTGGGCAGAGGCGTGGCCTTCTCCAAGCTCAGATGGGTCACCTAAGGAAATCCCTCTGCAACCCGGACATCCAGGATATCGACTGCTTTGTGCAGCTCCGTTTGCTTGTTACATTGGGGCAGACACCTAAAACAACTGTCACCGATGTCAGACTGGTTACAGCTAGTTTGGGATTTGTCCTCCAGGGCTACGATAACAGGGGGTCTTTGGGCTTTGGTGGTGGGAGTGCTCAATGACAAACATGCCTCCTGGGAAGCCTGCAGGGCTTCATCTAAAGAGGTTACCCTTTAGAAATTCCTTTGGTGTGTGCCCTTCCTTGCTGCGCTTAGCTAGGTGAGGTCTCTAAGCTACAAGTCCTCTTGATTGGCTAGCTGACGGCGAAATGCATTTCTGCCCTGATTACAGATGTAGCCTTAGAAGTGAGAGCCTGCCACTTCAAAGCCCCATGGCAGATCATTTGCATGACGTCGGGTGGCGTTACTGAACTTCTCCCTTTCGGGATAAGTCTTTTGTAATCGCGGCTTGGACAAAAAAATAAATAATAAATCCCAGACGTGACCTTTCCCATTGCTGGCTAATGAGCTTCTTCTGTTTGAGGAGCAGCCCTGTCAATCAGTATTGGTGCTCATAAGTGAAAGCTCCCATCATATCCTCTGCTAAGCCCTTTGTCTCCGTCCTGCGATGAAATGACAGAATGGAAGTGGAGACAGCCAAAATCAGCAAAAGCCAAGCAGCTGTGCAAAAGAGGAGTGTTTCTCCTTTTTATGGGAGATGCCCTTGTGTTTTCTTCCCAATGGAAGGATTTGAGCTGCTAAGAAGTGCCCGGCTGCATCAGAGCAAAGGCTCACCCTGGTTCCCTTTGAGTAGCCTGTGTGTGGCACATGAGCACATAGGTCTTCCCCGCTTTAGTTCTCCAGAGGCACATTGCTTCTGATCCTTGAGGAAGGAGTGTGCCGTCACAACTAGTGGACCCTGACAGCTGCATCTTGCATGGATTTGTCTAATCCATGGGTAGGCAAACTAAGGCATGGGGGCTGGATCCAGCCCAATCGCCTTCTAAATCCGGCCCGTGGATGGTATAGGAATCAGTGTGTTTTTACATGAGTAGAATGTGTCCTTTTATTTAAAATGCATCTCTGGGTTATTTGTGGGGTGTAGGAGTTCATTCATCCCCCCCAAAATATAGTCTGCCCCCCCCACAAGGTCTGAGGGACAGGGGATTGGCCCCCTGCTGAAAAAGTTTGCTGACTCCTGCTCTAATCCCCTTTAGAGGGGTGCCAATTCCATCCTGTGTTCCTTCGAGGAAGAGTGGGATAAAAATGTACATAACATCTAAAACAAAATGAGCAACAATGACTTATTACAGTTCATTTGGCATTGAGGGCTCAAACCTGTGGAACTCCCTGCTGACTGGTGAATGTCAGGCACGGGACAGAGATTCTCTTACACCATCAGGCAGTTTTATGATTACTTTTTGCTTTGTTTTTGATTGTATGGCTTTTTGTGTGCATGTACACCACTCAGGAATGCTAAGGATAAAAGCGGTATATTCGTGTCTTAGACAAAATGTTGTGAAGTGCTGTGAAATGTCAAGTGAACCATCTGAAATGAGTTGTTTTGCAACAACAGTATGCAACCTCGGGTTACATACGCTTCAGGTTACATATGCTTCAGGTTACAGACTCCGCTAACCCAGAAATAGTACCTCGGGTTAAGAACTTTGCTTCAGGATGAGAACAGAAATAGTGTTCCGGTGGCACGGTGGCAGCAGGAGGCCCCATTAGCTAAAGTGGTGCTTCAGGTTAAGAACAGTTTCAGGTTAAGAACGGACCTTCGGAATGAATTACTTAACCCGAGGTATCATTGTATCTAGATTTGCATTTAAAAATAAAATAGCTATGTAATTCTGATTTGGCCAAAGTGTTGTGAGTTCTTTCCTTCAACATCCAAGCCCTTGGCAAAGATGGAAGAACTTGCACAGAACAGAATTTGTATTACTGCCAGGCTGGTTGCGGCTTCTAAGCGCCACCACCCTCAACTAATTTAGGTGACTAACTTGGATGGTTATTACGCTTATGTAGCACAAGGCAAACTTGTTAGCTCAATGGGCGGAAGGATGCCCAAACTGACTTTGATATTTGCTTCTGAAAGGCCCCAGGATACACTGTGGAAGAAATGTTGCAAAGATTTTGGAATACCAAATATGTCCTAGAGCTTTTGCAATCTGTCCATGAACAATTCACGAACAAAAGAAGGAAAAATGGCAGAGTTAATAGCACTGTGCATTATTCACTCGACTCGAGCAGAAAGTATTCACTGCGAAGGAGATGCTACCCATCTGTTAGTTACTGCATTAAAATAAGCTGTTAGCTTGATTGTGCCATTTGTGAACTCATAATCATATTTTAAAATATCACCTTCAGCTATGGCTTTGCCAGCTCCGCCTACCTAAGCAAGATTGGGCTGGATTCGTGTGTGAGCGTGCATGTTTATGAGAGATCTTTATGGGAATCAAGGCCATCGTCACAGAGAGCTTGTGGGGATATTTCAGCCTGTGGGGATTTTTTTTTTTTTAAAGACACTTGCCAAAACTTTTTGGCATTTGGTAAGTTTTGCAACCTTTTTATGTACATAGTATGAAAATGCAACACATTGTCTTAGCTGGGGGCTTCATATCTAAGCAAATAAGAGATGTAATTTGGTGAACGGCATGATTTTTATTTTATTTTTTGTTAACTCATATGGTCCTAGAGTAGGTAACAGCAATGTAAAATACAACATTAAAATCAGTTTAAAAGAAATTGCAGTCATTCCTAGAGTGGGCCCTGATCCTCCAAGATCAGCTGATTATATAAGCAAACCATTCACACTTTCCCCCACTGCTGCCTTATTTTGTTTTCATCTCTTGTCATCTCTTTATTTTTCATTATGGTTGGGTCCTCAAAACCTGCAAGTGACCCGGACCTTTGAGAAGGCCTGGTTATAGCTGCTGAATACAAAGAGACAGAGGTAACTAGGGAGCCCTAAGCTATATATCAACAAATTAATGTGTGTGTGTGTGTGTGTCAAATTAACACACATTAATTTGTTGATATTTAATACATTTCAACAACTTACATTGAGCTACGTAAGGGATGTAGGTGGTGCTGTTTTCTAAACTACTGAGCCTCTTGGGCTTGCCGATCAGAAGGTCAGTGGTTGTAATCCCCGTAATGGGGTGAGCTCTCATTGCTCTGTCCCAGCTTCTGTCAACCTAGCAGTTCGAAAGCATGCCAGTGCAAGTAGATAGATAGGTACCGCTGTGGCAAGAAGGTAAGTGGCAGTTCCATGTGCTCTGGTTTCTGTCACGATGTTCCGTTGCGCCAGAAGCGGTTTAGTCATGCTGGCCACATGACCCAGAAAGCTGTCTGTGGACAAATAGCAGCTCCCTCGGCCTGAAACCGAGATGAGTGCTGCAACTCCATAGTCAGCTTTGACTGGAATCCAGGGGTCCTTTACCTTTTTTACCTATTGAGCTACCTATATTTATACTCCAACCAATGTTTCTGAAGTGGCTCTCCAAACCCTCACCAGAACTCCTTGCTTTTTAAGTCTCTGTCTCCAGCTCACCTCTTTAATGGAGTACTAGATATCCTCTGGCCTGAAGTTTGACCTCTCTCTCCTGCTGCATAGTATTTGCCCTGGCCTGCTCTAGATAACCTTGAATTGGTGATGTAGCCTAATGGCCTGAGACCAGGACTTCTTAGAGGCAGAGGTCTCTAGCAACCAGTGGTGGTGAGGAAGAGATGGATCCATACTCTGTGCATTCCATGAGGGCTTGTGGGAGCTGAAGCCCAACTTTTCTCTCCTGAACCCCAAGGGGAACATCTCTGCCATCAGACTCTGGCAGTTGGTGAAGAGAGATCCCCCACAGCCATAAACCCCATAACCTTGAAAAAGCCACTGGCTGCAGAAGAAGGCATTGACCCTTTAACTGACTGAAAGACAGCACTGCCTCTAGACCAGGCACCCCCAACCTTTGACCCTCCAGATGTTTTGGACTACAATTCCCATCATCCCTGACCACTGGTCCTGTTAGCTAGGGATCATGGGAGTTGTAGGCCAAAACATCTGGAGGGCCGCAGGCTGGGAATGCCTGCTCTAGACATTAACTACCTAGCCCTGCTATAGAAAGCTCATCAAGTTGCTGTAGGACATTGCTGAGAATACGGTACTTGACTGTTTGGCTTCAACTATAGGGGCACTGTCCATGGTGCTGAACTCCATCACTCTCAGGGGCCTCACCTGTCCTTGCTATCCAACTACCGACATCACTTTGCTTGAGCTATCACTTCTCCTGAGCTGTGGACATCCCTGCACAACTCAATGAGTAGTGTGGGGTGGCAATTGGTTATTTGGGGTGGTGCAGCAATAAAGCTGCTAGCACATTTGCTTGTTGAGATTCCTGCGTTGCAAGAGGTTCATTCCAACTCTACAGTTCTATGATTCTATGATCCTGACACTGTGCTTTGGGGTCTGGTTCACCAGGCTCCTTATGAGGATCAGAGCCAAGAACCTGGTCCACCTCCTCAACTGATGTTGGCGCTGCAGCTTGTGACTTGGTGTCCTAGACACTGCTAGACTCTGGGCTAGCATAATGTAACTGCTCTCAGAACAATTGAGCAGATACATGCTAGATGCCTTCGAGCATCTTAAGGGCTGTTGAATGGAACATGGAGCAGACTGGTTCTCTGTTGATCTGTCTCCACACTGCAGCTTCTTTGGGTTTCACAATCAAGGCCTCTTGGAAGATTCCAAAGGTGCTACATCAGGAGTGGGGGACTTCATCAGGACAAGTGCCAAATGTGCCCCTCCAGGCCTCCCTATCTCACCCTTGAAACACTCCCTAGGCTGCACCTTCCACTAGTCCTGCTTTGAACTCAAGAGTAGCGATTTTGCTTGGCTGGAATGTGATAGAGCCTCCTGTGGGACTGAATGGAGATGTGTGTGTATGGTAGGAATAAATAATAATAATATTAAAAAATTATTTATACCCCGCCCTTCCCGGTTCAAAACCAGGCTCAGGGGGACTAACAACAAATTTAAAACACTTAATTGTAAAAGCAGCATAAAATACAGTATAAAAACATGAATAACAATAAAATTCAAAATTCAGAACTCAATTTAGGGGAAATAAGCATTAGATAATCCCCAGGGCTAGCTGGCTGAATTGGTCCTACTTGGGCCAGTGAGGAGACCAGGGGAGAATTAGCTGTGGGGTCTCAGAGTGGGTGATTTTCATAAAAGGGGAGGGGGAGGGAAGAGAAGGAAAATAAAAGATCAAGCTGAATTCAAATTAAAGGCCAGGTGGAATAGCTCTGTCTTACAGGCCTGATGGAAGGAGGTTAAATCCTGAAGGGCCCTAGTCTCATGGGACAGAGCATTCCACCAGGTCAGAGCCATCACTGAAAAGGCCCTGGCCCTGGTGGAGGATAGTCTGACTTCCTTAGGGCCCGGGACTTCTAAACTGTGGTTATTCATGGACCTTAAGGTCCTCTGTGGGGCATACCAGGAGAGGCGGTCCCATAAATATGAGGGCCCTAAGCCACAAAGGGCTTTAAAGGTAAAGTATGCATTTGTTGCTTCACTCCTTTTTTCTCCTGACATACCCACTCTCCTTATGTGACACCTTGGAAAATAATGCAGCCCTCAGGCTGAAAAATGCTTTCCCACCCCTGCCCTACGTAAGTACATAAGACCCCCCAGCTTTTCAAATAGCTTGAGGATGCTGCAAATCTCCCTGTGAGTTTGTTAGCCTGAAGTTTACCTAACTTGGCTTTCTTTGTGGCTGTCTGTCATTGAAAATCTTTGCGGCAAGCATGGATTTTTTTCCTCCCCAGCTGGTGCTGCAGCAGTCAGGTTTCTGGCTAATTTCATTCACAAGCAATTTGTTTTGCTTTCCCAATGTTATCAGGATTGCTCATTCTCTTTCAAGAGCCTTGCTTTGCTGCTGTGATCTCCTCTGCCTGTTTACTATTATCCCACAAGGTTAAACACCATTTGGATTTTGCTCAGGGCTCTCGCTGAATATCAAACTGCTGTTATTTGAACAACTGCATATTTATTATCCTGCTGAGCAGCAGGCAAGGGAGAGAGGAGGCCTGTTGCAGGATTTCTTATATGGAGGACAGTTCGGGTCATGAGGGAGGGCTGGCACTGCGGACATCAAACAGAATCATCTGCAGGAAATGATATGTGTTGAAGTTCTGTGTTTGCAAGATGGAAAGCTGAACGTTCATGTGTCGGGGGGAATACATATTGTGTGTGTGGAGATGCCCTAATCATCTGGAGAGCAAGTGAGATGGAACTTGGCTCTGTAACAGCCCTATTCTCTCCCCCCCACCCGAAAGAAACCCCCACTGCTTGCCTCTCATTCAAGAGACCCATTTAAACACCCGAGTTTACACAGAATGTCAGAAGATGCCATTTTTCTGATGCCTGGTTCCACGCAAAACGCGCTTTTGATAATATGCCAAGAAGAGGCCGAGCCTATCTCGGCTGATCAGTAGGCATTTCCCTTGTACATCGAGGCTGACAACTTGGGTCAACATCCATTTTATGAACAGGATTTGTCCAAAAGCGACATTGCCACGTCGGCACATTATAGATTTCTGTATAGATCAGCACTTCATCTTCTAATGGTGTTTGCTCAGAATTCCAAGGGAGTTGGTTTGCGTATCTCTGTGTGTGTTTCGCCCCCTTTGCTTGCAAATATCCTTATAAATAAGGAGCATACCTTGAAGGTTTATTACTCCACATAAAAAATAAAGCCTAAAAGGAAAGGGAAGTTGACATAAAGCAATTACCCGAGCTATTAAAGGGATTTATTTGAATGTGCAAATATTTTCTACCAGTGTTAACAACTCTGCTGGGAAAGAAGGAGGAAAAACTCTCGGGCAGGCTCCTGCTTACAGACAATAATTCAGATATTTTTGTTGAAAGCTGGATGATGAATCCTGAGTGAGGCTATCATTTGTTACCTGTCCATAACCCCTTGCTTGCCAATCAACATTGTTTGCTGGGCTCTCGTAGCTCATAAAGCCTTTTGGTGGGCCATTTGCACTGTTTTGCAAAGATAAAGTGATAAATGAGTATGTGCTTGCTCTTTTCTATGTGAAATATGGAGTGAGTAGAAGGAGGGGGTGAGCATAAACCTGGAATTAGGTTTACAGCTGTGGTTAATTTGGAGAGAGAGATTCAAAACGACATCCTTTGAATTTTCTTTCAGCAGTACTAAATGTTAAACATTACTAAATTGGATGCCGCAAAAGCAGCAACTTGGGGGCAAATAGAAACAGGGGGGGATTTTCAGCTGGAAGCTGGTGCATTTTCCCAATTTGTATCAGATCAGGGGTATTGTGTGTGCTTTTCCTTCAAAATAAAAATAGTTAGTTCAAGTAGAGGTGTTTTTTTTTAAAAAAAGCATGAATAACGAACTTGTCATTTTGAATCAAGATGGCAGACTCAGTGGCGTAGGGTGGGTTGTCAGCACCCGGGGCAAGGCAATTAATTTGCGCCCCCTAACCCATGGATTTGTGCCCCCTAACCCTAACCCCATATGTTGCGCCCGGTGCGGCTGGCCCCCCCTGCACCCCACACGCTACGCCACTGGGCAGACTGAAACAGGACTTTGGCATGACCGTGCCCATTTTTGGCATAGGTTTGACATTGCCGCTTGTGATATCGTTGCCAAAATTGGTATGTGGGTTCCCGTGGCAGGAGTGGGAGTCTGCTTAGATACCAGCCACCATATTTAATCAAGATGGTGGACTGAAACAAAACTTTCAAATGACTTCACCTGGTTTTTGACATCAGGGAGCACAGCAACTTATCCTGGGTGCTTTACCAAGCTTGATCTCCAGTAATGGCTGGTGTCCATTGGGATGGATAGGGTGAAAGGCAGGTAGCCGCAACAATATATTGAGCCAGAATGGATGCCCAGGCAAAGGCAACTGATTCTAGGTTTGCCCCCATCTTCTTCCCTGCTGTGTTCTACAAGGGCAAGGCTGTGATTAAGGAGGAGGCAGCTGACCACCAGGACCATGCCTTGGACAGGCTATAAGAGACTCAAGACCTCATTGAGAAACAAACTAGGCAGAGCCTGAATGGTTGTAAAGGCTAGGCTGTGAGCAGCAGTCTATGGTAAGCGAGAACTCTGGGCCAAGCCAATGATTGGTATGAAATATTAATTTGGAACCAAAGGATGAGCTAGGAAGCAGGATCAGGAGGAAGCAAGCAGGTCAAGAATAAAGGACAGGACAGGAGGTAGGGACCAAATGACAAAGCAGATTGAGGAACAAGGCAGAAGGCAGAACAGAAGGACAAACCAAAGGATACAGAGTCATGCTAGAGCATGGGGAGACCTTGTTGCAAGGCTTGAATGAGACAGGAAACCCTCTTGGTATAGTCCTTCCGGTTCAGGAGTGAACACATGCAAAAGCGACAAGGATGGAGAACACATTGATTTATCCAAGTGGGAAGAGTGTGCACACCTTTTTCAAACGCTGGCCCCCTTTGAAAAAGAGCCTCTCTACCTCTAGCTCCAACTGCACAATCCATGAAATTTACTCTAATCACAAACCACACATGGCGCTCCACAAGCACACACCATCACCTAGAGCTTATCTCAGTGTAGGAAACAATCTCACATATGAAATAGCTTAGAGGCAGCGGAATGAAAATGACAACAACAAATCCTTTCTAAGTCTTCAAGCCGTAAGCATCTATCCACACAGACCAGTAAACATACTGAGGATTTGCTAAAGGAAACAGTGTTGGCAGGAAATGTTTCCCATGGCCTGACCAAGTGTCAAATTCATGGAGGATGACGCTGTCAGTGGCTTCCAGTCACAATGGTGATGCTCCACCTGCACTGCTGGATACAGTATGCCTCTGAATGCCCCATATGCTGTCAGAGACTGGAAATCAGAAGTGGAGAGAGGGCTTTTGCGCTCAGGTCCTGCTTGCAGGATTCCCATAGGCATCTGGTCAGCCACTGTAAGAATAGGATGCCGGACTGTATGGGCCATTGACCTGACCCAGCAAGCTCTTCTTACATCCTGCTGGGATGAGGAGCAAATGTTGCAGCTGCCTTGGTGAATGTAATTGGACTTAAACCAGCTCAAATGAGGGCATTTGCTGATCTTTATCATCAAGATTAGGTACCAGAAAATAATAATAATAATAATAATAATAATAATAATAATAATAATAATAATAATAATTTATTTCTAATAATAATAATAATTTATTTCTACCTCGCCCATCTGGCTGGGTTTCCCCAGCCACTCTGGGCGGCTTCCAACAAAGGTTAAAAATACATTAAAATGTCACACATTAAAAATTTCCCTGAAGATGTCTTCTAAATGTCAGGTAGTTGTTTATCTCTGACATCTGATGGGAGGGCGTTCCACAGGGCGGGTGCCACTACCGAGAAGGCCCTCTGCCTGGTTCCCTGTAGCTTTGCTTCTCATAGTGAGGGAACTGCCAGAAGGCCCTCGGAGCTGGACCTCAGCGGCAGAACAATGGGGGTGGAGATAGAGATAGAGAAAGTGAACTGAATTAACCTATGTGCCTAACGAGTTATCAGTAGCCATGTGTTTTAACCATGATCTTTGAGATCCTGAAGCTCAGTTTTCTGAATAGGATTGCCTAAGAACTGCGTTGACCTCTACTTTATGCAGGGGAGAAGAGAAGGACACCTTGGTATGGGATGGCAAGGCAGGAAATCCGCCAGTACTTTCACATGCCATTTTTTATTGCTGTAAGAAGACTTAGGAGGCCAAAGTCCATCTCTGTGTGATGTCTAGTGCTCCTGTCTCTCTCTGTGCTGTCTTATCTCTGAACCTTTTCTCTCTTTTTTTCTGGCCCAGTTGCCTATCAATTCTGCTTATCTGGTTCCACACTTACACTTCATCAATTGACATTCCAGCTGCCACAGTAGCTGTGCTCGGCTGTTTTGTAAGACTAGCACAGCCATGCCCTTCCAAGATTATACAACCTTCTAAGATTATACAATAATCTTATAATTATACCATCATCATCATCATCATAAGGGATGCATTGCAACCATTAATGCCCATCTCCAGGTGTTGCCTATACTATTTTCTGTGCTTTATTATTTATTTACATAGGCAACTGATTTGGACTGTTCTTTCAGAGTGACTTAAATTGTGTTTTCCATGAAATTCCATTATACGTAACAAAGCTTGCACATCATTCCCTTGAAACTGAAGAACCTTGAGTTCAATGTTCATAAATGCTCCACTTTGGAGCTCCCCTTTCACAGTGATTAGGTGACTCTAGGTTGCTGGAGACAAGGAACCTACTACAGATATAGTAACATGCCTTCAGCCCACCACAACTCCAGACCAAAGGTGATCCACCTGTCCCTGTTTGCAAGTGAGAGCCCCACTTTTTTATTCCCAGCTGATCATTATCTCTATTTCCCCCACTTTGGGGGAAAACTTGTCAGAGTGTTGATAGTGAACACGTGAAGCTACCATGATACCAGGCCAGAGTTGTCTGCTTTGACTGGCAGCAGGTCTCAACCAGAGAACATTTCCTATTCTTCCTATTTGATTATTTTTTACTGGAAATAATGGGAGTTTATGCCTGCATTTAGGTAATCTGAACTTAATGGTCTTACACAGACCCCTCTTCAGATAGTAATGTAGAGTTTTTCCACTTCAAAATGTAATCCAACTCCCCGCTGTGTTTAGGGAACCTCCTTCCCAGTTTGCTGAGGGGGGGGGCTGGACTTATGTCCCCAAGTCCAGCCTTGATGACACCATTGGCTCATTCCCTGAGGTGTGGTCCCTCCCATAAGTTGTGGTTTTTCATACCTCGGGTTGAATGTGCTTCGGGATGAGCACATTCGAGTTGTGCTCCGCAGCAACTCGGAAGTAACGGAGTGCGTTACTTCTGGGTTTCGCCGCTTGCGCATGCGCAGATGCTCAAAATGACGTCACGCGCATGCGCAGAAGCGGCAAAACGCAACGCGCGCAGACGTGCCGTCGCTTCTACATGCGAACGGAGCTCCAGAACGGATCCCGTTCGCATCTAGAGGTACCACTGTATCAGCCTTCTTTGTTTCTCTAGGAGAATGGGGAGTGAGAGGCAAAGAAAGGATGTCTAGTGTACATGCATTTAAGCCAGGAGGATAAGAAGAGGAAGATTTGACAGCTTCCAGCTCATCCAAAATTAATGTGGTGTATTGATCCAGAGCTCTTGGACCAGGAAGGGCAGTGAGAGATACTTAGTAAACAACCTCAAGGCATTATCTTAACCTAGCCTTTCTTGTCTGAGTCCCCTCCAGATGTTTTGGACTGCAGTTTCCATAAGACTCAGCCAGCATGGCCAATGGGATTTGTAGTCCAAAACAAACAAGCAAACCTTGAGGACATCAAGTTGGAGGAAGCTGGCCTAGTCCACACCCTCTTCATTTGTGAGAGATCACAATTGGGACGTGCTTGTAACATATCCCTCTCATCTCCCATCAAGGTTCTTGGATAAAGCTTCTATTTTTCAACTCCCCTCTCCACCCCCCATCATTGCTACAGGCTCTGTGCTGTCAGTCCAATGTCCCTGTTCATTTCCTCTGCAACACCTATCACTTACATTTTATAAGCCAAATACAATATTTGCTCTTTGGACTAAAGATATTTGGGGTGGGGGAGGAATTGGAGCAGCGAGCTCACAAGCTGAACCTGGAGAAAACAACATAACCAAACTGGATCCAGTTGTGACTCATGAGAAGAGTTTGGGCAGTACTGTGGCTGAGAAAGCAATTCTCTGCTCTTTTTAAAATTTGGCTTTCCAAGTGGGACTTACAACAAAAAATGCTGAATTGTAGAGTGCTCTTTTATCAGATAATTAATTCAATGGTCCTCATTTCTTCTTGGTCTTTCCCCCCCCTTTTTTGAGGGGAGTTCCTTCCTTTAAGGACTTTTCCTCTAAAGATTTCTGTTAATTTCACAGAGTCCCCACCCACCACACCTCCCTCCTTGGTACTGATGGTGCTGTTTTGGCTCCATAAAGCAATGACTCTCATCCTCTGAACACTGGGGATAGAGGGAGCTATTCTGAAGAATTTTATACAGAGATTGTTTTAGCTGCTGGCCGACGATTCCTTTCTTAAGCAGATTGATAGTTGTCTGCACAGCACGGTTGGCTGATGTCTCAGCTAATTGTTGGGAGATGGTTTTCTGACTTGTGTGTTTGAAGGATATATCCATCAGAGCTTGGAGAATGTGACAACCCCCTCAGGTAAGGGGAGAGGCAGGTGTATGATGGCTTTATGAAGATACATCAGTTATAAGAGGCAGAGATAGCAGTTTGCTTTGGTCCATGATTTGGTGCAATGCTCCCTCATTGAACCACTGCTCAAAAAAGAATGCAGATCTGTAGTTTAGTCCACAGATCTATGAACCTTTTAGAGATGAATCAAAAGAGGCTTGACCTTTTCCCCGCTTTAACAGAATAGAGCTGCTTGGAGTGGCTTTAAAGGGCGGCACCTCCACCCCAATGGATGAAAATGGTTTTTCAAAATGGTCCAGGAAGTGACCACACATAATTCGGTATACAAAGGGCCATTGTACCAACAGAAAGATGGTTGCCCCATTTATGGGTGGGCCAATCGGTCAGTTTCAGTTTCCCTTTCTTAAGTTTAGTCCCTTCCATTTCTATACAGTCATACCTCGATTGTCAAACACCTTGGTACTCGGACGTTTTGGCTCCCGAACGCTGCAAACCTGGAAGTGAGTGTTCCGGTTTGCGAAGGGTTTTCGGAAGCCGAACATCCAATGGAGCTTCTTCGGCTTCCAATTGATGCAGGAAGCTACTGCAGCCAATCAGAAGCCGCGCCTTGGTTTTCGAACTGTTCTGGGAGTCAATAGGACTCCAGGAATGGATTAAATAAGGCAACCAAGGTACAGTGGTGCCTCGGGATACATATGCTTCAGGTTACATACGATTCAGGTTTCAGACTCCACTTACCCATAAATAGTGCTTCAGGTTAAGAACAGATATCGTGCTCCGGTGGCGCGGCAGCAGCAGGAGGCCCCATTAGCTAAAGTGGTGCTTCAGCTTAAGAACAGTTTCAGGTTAAGTACGGACCTCCGGAACAATTTAAGTACTTAACCCGAGGTAGCACTGTACCACTGTATTAGTTTGTATTTTTCCCCCCAAAAAATAAGTGCTCATAAAAATCCACCAGCATTTTAGTGCAGATTTCTCCCAATGCACATTTTTATATGTCTTTTATACATGTTTTTGCAAAGCAATTTCCCACAAGAAAGTGCATTTTTGTATGTTATTTTCATAATGTATTCATTACATTCAACTATATCAGGGCTGGGGCATCTTTGGCCCTCCAGAAGTTGTTGGGTTCCAATTCCCATCAGGCCCAGCCAGCACAGCCAGTGGTTAGGGATGATGGGAGTTCAAGTCTAGCAACATCTAGAGCAGGCATAGGCAAACTTGGCTCTCCAGATGTTTTGGGACTACAACTCCCACCATCCCTGACCACTGTTCCTGTTAGCTAGGGATGATGGGAGTTGTAGTCCCCAAACATCTGGAGAGCCAGTTTTGCCTGTGCCTGATCTAGAGGGCCAAAGGTCCCCCAGCCTTGTTCTACACATCTAGCTATTCTAGGTATTCCACCCGTTTCCCAGAAAAGACATTAAGCCCACTGGTTTGTAGTATGTTTCAGATCTCCTCTGGATCCCTTTTTAAATATTGGTATCACATTGGCCACTTTCCAGCTCTCAGGTATGGAAGGGACAAATTGCAAACCTTGGTCAGAAGGTCATCAATTTCACATTTAAGGTCTTTAAGAAATCTTGGGTGGATGCCATCCACCCAGTCATTCCTGGGAAAGTTAGCTGAGGCACCTTTTTGATAATGGAGTCACATCACATACTTGTATTTATTGGTTGTGTAGTTTTATTTATGAAAAGGATTTATAGCCCACATTTGATTGTTATCGATGCTAGGGTGGGGTGGGGTACAGCATAAAATAAATTATAAGCAACCAAATCAATAAAACAGTAAACAAATTCATAAAAAACACACCATGAGACAGAGAAAAGCCATAGCAGTAATTTGTCCAAAACACCTAAAATGCATTAGCAAATAGGTCCATCTTCACTTGACACTCAGACAACAGCCATGTTGGCATCAAGTGTGCCTGAAAGGCAGCAGCAAAGAACCTCAGACCCAGGGGACAAATTGTGGCCCTCCATTTCTCTCCCTGGCCCCCAGAACTCTCCCCAAGCCACACCTCCTCTCTTCAGGCCACACCCACCACTGACCCTGGTTCTCGTCCTCCTTGAGTGTTCTTGCCTGACTGGAATGTGGCCTTGAACTCTGATAATGCCTCTTGCTGGTCTGCATGGAAGATACAGAGGGTTGTGTGAGTGTTTAGAAGCTAGTCTGTAGTACCAAAGGTATACTTTACATTCAATGCTCCGCCATCTCTTGCTCTGGTCCTGCTCTCCACTGGCACGTTGCCCAGAAAGGACCACAGCCCTCAAGCTTGAACAGTTTCCTTCCGCTGCTGCAGATATATAGATATATATTATATAGAGTTATACACAATAACTGTAACCATTCCAAAACATAAAAATAAAAGAAGTTGTTTCGAACATTCAGACCTCCTTCCCTCCCTTCATGGGTTCCAATTCTAAAGATGTTATCTTTTTCTTTTTTCCTGCATCTTTCACCATTATCTATCTATTATATAATCATAGTAATCAAAGTTCATTTCACTTTACAAGTATCACTGTATCCCTGCCAATGATTTTAACTATCTACAGTGGTCTTTTAAGCATATTAAGAACTTATTTCAGTCCTTTAAGAATACTTGGCCTTCCTGGTTTCTGATCTTTCCCATCAGTCTTGCCATATCTGCATATTCCGTCAGCTTGGTCTGCCACTCTCCTCTGGTCAGTACTTCTCCTTCTTTCCATCTCTGGGCTAGACGCATCCTCACTGCCGTCGTTGCGTACATAAACAGTCTTTATTTTCTTTTGGTAGTTCCTCACCTATTATACCTAACACAAAAACCCCAGGTTTTTAACAAAAGTTTTCTTAAACATTTTCTTTTAACTCATTATTTATCATTTCCCAGAAAGCTTTTACCACTCCACAGGGCCACCACATATGATTAAAAAATACCCTTTCTTTTTACATTTCCAGCACAAATTTGAGCTGGTTCTATACTTTTTCACAATTTTACTCAGTGTTAAATACCAACAATACATCATTTTCATATAATTTTTTTTCAATGAGCAGCAAGCCATCCACTCTTGTGTAGGACCCTGGCAGAGACACATGCCCGACTGGCATCTTCTCTCTCTCCTGGTCGATCGTTCGGGAGCTTCAAAAGCTTTCTTCAACCCAAACATCACAGCAACTGATGCCAAAAAGCACCAGCACACTCAGGGATCTGCAGAGTATTCACAGTTTGTGTAACAGACCTCAGTAGCTCAGCATTTTGGCTAATCTACGTTTATTTACATGTAATACACTCAGAGCATTCTGACTTAGCTCCTTCCTCTTTCTCATCAGACAGCAAAGAGAAAAAGGACAAAGGACAATCGTCCCACTTCACGGAATACAGTAACACAAATATCCTGTCTCCATCAGTTCCTACACTGTGGAATGAAAACATACACTGTCATGTGATAGACAACAATCTCATGACTGCAAACACATAGCAGGAATCTTAACAGGTATAGGGCATGCCACGAATGGGACACAACCATGCAAAGGGTGCTATCCTGCATCACTACCAAAGGAGCCTCACTTAACAGAGGGATGCAGAGAAGAGCCTTTCCCCACCAATCTAAAAGCGTAGGCAGCATAGTATAGGGAGATATGCTCCTTCAGGAATATATGCACCCTCGATTAACAACTGGCAATATTTGGAGGGCCAAAGTTCGTCTTGTCCTAGTTTCAGGGATGGGTTAGAGAGGCTCAGGCACTTTAACTTTCAGGGGCTGATATCTAAGCCAAAGAGCACCTCTCTTTTTCTCAATTAAATGCTGAAGCATACGCTGCAGGTTATTTTCCACAGGAAGTAAAATATTGGCGCTCCCCCCAACTCAGTAAACACGACATAGTGCCTCTCTCCCGAATCACCTGGCCTTTCTCTGCCATCCAATATTGACTCAGCTAAGCCACTTCCGAGAGCATCGCTCGTCAGTTAGCAAACACACCTCTCCCTTCCATTCCGCCTCACCCTGCTTTTGCTGCCTCTTTGTGGATTTGAAGGCCTTCCACGCATCACTTGGGCTCTGTGATGGGGGTCCTGTTCTCAGGCATCCTTTATTTAGCAAAGGTTCCTCAGCAGGGCATGTCTTTGTCCCCCTCAGTTGGTGACTTCCTTCCATGTCCCATTTTCTTCATTTAATATTTGTGCCATCTCTCTAATCTGCGAAGACCGTAGGAAAGATCTTTTGCTTCCCACCAACCCACCCAATTTATCCTTTGGTTTTGCTGATTTGGTCTGATGATTTCCATAGAAGGAACAGTCACACGAGGGAAATAACCATAGCAGTTTTCTAAGAGATAAGCCACAAACTAAAGGGTGGCTTAGCTTTCCAGCAACGGGGA
This sequence comes from Podarcis melisellensis, assembly GCF_964234715.1. NCBI lineage: Eukaryota > Metazoa > Chordata > Lepidosauria > Squamata > Lacertidae > Podarcis > Podarcis melisellensis. Next base: position 12,156,838 of record NC_138532.1, on the reverse strand, counting down.
TGGCCTAGGAGAAAACAGCTAGCTACACAAGCAACTCCTTCCTATTCATGACTATCTCTTTCTTGGTCCTTGGCCCAGATCTTACTGGTTCATGAACAACTGGGTCCAAGTATTGGCAGTTACATGGACACAGGAAGATAGCCCCCCTCCAAAACAAGTTGTTTAAAATGAATAAATGCACCACACCTGGGAGTTTATGAACAACTCCTTGTAGTTGTCTCTTTACTAGTGGTTTGATCTTCAGCAATGTCGTCATTAATGCCTTGCCCTCTAAAGCTTCACTACTGATCTTTGCACATCAGTTCTTGCTTGAAGTGACAGGGGTAGGCTAGTCTGGATGTCCACCCTCTGCCTCCACCCCCAGCCAATTAGCAACTCTGGATTTACAGTGGTACCTCGGGTTACACACGCTTCAGGTTACAGATTCCACTAACCCAGAAATAGTACCTTGGGTTAGGAACTTTGCTTCAGGATGAGTACAGAAATTGTGCTCTCGTGGTGCGGCGGCATTGGGAGGCCCCATTAGCTAAAGTGGTACCTCAGGTTAAGAACAGTTTCAGGTTAAGAACGGACCTCCAGAGCGAATTAAGTTCTTAACCCGAGGTACCACTGTATAGATTTAGGGAACTGCTGGGAACTGGGATCAGCTGTCCCTTGTGGTGAGCCATTGAACTGCAGATGGCATCTTCTCAGTGAAGTACCTTCAAACCCAGGATGAACTTTGCCCACCGAGGCTGGCTAGCAGATCTTCCTGGTTTTGGAAGGTGTATAAGTGCTTTCCTGTACCAGCTGAGGCTTTCTTGAGCTACAAGCTTTTCCTTGAGTTCTGGTATGTTTCTGAATCCTTGGTCCAAACTTCAGGCTTGCTTCTAGAACCTGCTTGTACACTTTGACCTTGACCATAAGTGGCCAAGATGGGGAGCGACCAGCAGTGCGCACCTGTCCTCCTGGCACCAGTGTCACTGTGGCTTACCTGGAAGGAGAGGAATTAGGCGGTGAAGAGGTCCCCCTGCTTTCCATCCTACCAGTTCCATTGGGCACCAGCCATCTCTGTTTCCAGGCCCTTCCCACCAGCTGATTACCTCTCACCCCCTCTTGTATTTCCCCAGTGTAAACTCATTGTGCTGTTTTCAAGACCTGACTCCCTTCAGATTTCTTTGTACTAGTTTTCTGTCTTGGCTGATCTTCACAGCCTGAATATCAGCCTGTTAATATCATCTACGACTTTCATTAATATGCCCTTTGCTCCTTCCACCAAATCATTAATGAGGAGATTAAATCAGGTCTGTCCAAACCCTGATCCCAGAGGTCCCATCACAAAATGCCTCTTCCTCCTCCCACTACCCCAGCCTGCTTGTTGCCATTTATCATTCTCTTTTGTCATTGGCCTTTTAGCCAATTCTCAATCCATATTTGCTTCTCTCCGAGCCAATTTAAATTACATTTTTTAGTTACAGTTTAATGAGGCACCATATCGAATGCTTTAATAAGACAGAAGTATATCATAGGCACAGCATTCCTTATGCCACTTAACCTTACTGCTCATTCCAAAATAGCAATTATAGTTGCCTGGCAAGATTATCCCTTATAAGAATACTTGGCTGGAGGCAGATGGCTCCCCCACCATCACAAGGAGCTGAAGGTGGTTTGAAAGAGGGATCCCTGCTTTCTAGGTGTATTTATTTATGACCTCTTGGTCAAGCAGTGTTTTGTATTGTTTTGAAAACCTGCCTTTGAGCAGAGTCAACCAGTGGATGCCACTGCTGATGAACCTAGGGCCACATTCCCCAGTGGGGTGGATTGCAGGGCCAGATCTGGGCAAAGCAAAGTTTACCTTTCTACCATAGGCTTCTTTCTACACACACAGCTCTTGGCATCTTCCGGTCTTGGCAGACAATGGAGGAGTGTGTCTTTGGGGTGAAGTCAAGTTGTTGGAAGGTTGCAGCACCTGCTGTGGCTGTAGACACCAGTGCAGGAGAGACATGTTTTGTTGCAGCTGGGGTAGATGAAGGCACCTGGTTGTGCTGCTGTAGGTGCACCATGGCGTTCAGTGGTGTGCAGTCAATGGACTAGACTAGGCTAGTTCCCTAAATGTTCCCCTTCCCACATCCTTCTCAAATCCTGAGAAGCTTCTGCCCAGCTTAGGGAGACAGGCTGGATGCTCATGCATGCAACATCAGGACTGCATGACACCAGGACCCCACCCCAATTGTCCTCTCAAGCTGGCACCTCTGGCCCTAACTGTTCCCCTATGAAAAATGTAACCACAAGCCACTGGTGGCATTCCTTCTCTCTGTGCTCCTCCCAGTGGTCATTTGTGAGTTGAGGACCCGCCACCTGCTTGAGGATAAGAAAGACACAAGGATGCAGTATATTAGGTTAAGGTAAAGGGACCCCTGACCATTAGGTCCAGTTGTGACCGGCTCTGGGGTTGCGGCGCTCATCTCGCTTTATTGGCCGAGGGAGCTGGCGTACAGCTTCCGGGTCATGTGGCCAGCATGACTAAGCCGCTTCTGGTGAACCAGAGCAGTGCACGGAAACACTGTTTACCTTCCCGCCAGAGTGGTACCTATTTATCTACTTGCACTTTGACATGCTTTTGAACTGCTAGGTTGGCAGGAGCAGGGACCGAGCAACTGGAGCTCACCCCCTTGCGGGGATTCAAACCGCCGACCTTCTGATCAGCAAGTCCTAGGCTCTGTGGTTTAACTCACAGTGCCACCCGTGTCCCGTATATTAGGTTAATGGGCTAAAAAAGGCCACAACTTTATTGATTACAGCATGTGAGTGGTATTGGCTTAGGCATTGGATAAAACAACCAAGCGTGAGTCAGGGAGGGGTGAGTCTAACAAGGGTTAACCACCAGTAGGAGGAGCTTGTTGATGCAAATACAACTGGAAGCTCTCCCTGACGAAACCCAGCAGCGCAATGAGGGGGCAATGCTGCCGTGGCTGCATTTGAGCGGCTAAACCCCACCCCTCAGCCTCCACCCGATTGGTTGGCAGCCAGGGGCGTGGGGCGGCAGCCAGGAAAGCAGACCCAGGGGCCAAAACACCCCCTGCAGCCGTGGGAAACTGCTCCCACTCACAACTCCTCCCCTCTGGAAGGAAGAAAGGCTTTCGCCCGTGGTCACAACCTGACTGTCTGTCTCCAGACACTGTGGTCGCCTGCAAGGGAGACTCACACAGTTGCGTTGATGTTGCCTGTTGTGTCTTTAATTTCCCTTACAGTATTTTAGTTTCACCTGTGGCTAACTATATTACGTTCTTTACAATTTGTTACTAGCATCAGTGACTACAGTATCATATGAACACTGACCCAGAGCGTATTTTCTATAGCCTTTATATTTGCTTACATGCTTACATGTAAGATTGGATATGTATTTTAGTTGTATATATTGTACATTGGTACCTCGGGTTACATACGCTTCAGGTTACAGACTCTGCTAACCCAGAAATAGTACCTCAGGTTAAGAACTTTGCTTCAGGATGAGAACAGAAATCGTGCTCCAGCGGTGCAGTGGCAGCAGGAGGCCCCATTAGCTAAAGTGGTGCTTCAGGTTAAGGACAGTTTCAGGTTAAGAACGGACCTCCGGAACGAATTAAGTACTTAACCCGAGGTACCACTGTATTATGCATTTTATTTTATACAGACGCAGGTTTCATCGCGCGTATATTGTAATTTCAGCTTGTTAAGACATTGAACTGCATCCTTCTCATATTAATTCTTACAAGTCTGGCTGATGAGGAATTGATCAAGATCGGCTGATGAAGCATTGAACGAAACAGATTGGTTTTCCGGAAACTCTGTTCCGGTGATATTTGGTGACAGATTATTTATATATCGAACTTTTGAATTATTCTACCGCGACTGGTGAAGAAAATTTAGAGACTTCGGTTGCAATTTCTGAACATTTGTTTAGTCTATAAATAGTGTTTAGTGCCATTGTTATTGGCCATCGTATTGTGTTACCGGTATATTGTTCAGCTTGTCTATATTGTAACACAGGCGTCTGTTTACGGAGGATGGACCTTGTTCTTTGCCTGAACTTAAGCACATCCACACACTGCTCTCTGTCCTTCAGCCACACAAGCAAGAGGCATACTCAGAGTTGAGGAACCTATTCCAGCCACGTAAAACCATTCTAGTAGGGTTGCCATGCATCCAAAATTTCCTGGACATACCTGGAATACTGCATTCGACAGCAGTATCTGAGCAGAAATCAGCAGCATGTCAGGGAAAATCTGGGCGTATCATTAAATATAGCTCAAAAAACTTCATTTTGTGTGAATTTGCTCAACAACTTTTCTGTCTGGATTTTCACTGTTTGAAAAATGGCAACCCTGATTCAAGGGGTGTGTGAAGGGCCAGTGATGGGGGATCCAGCCCTAATTGTGTTTTTAGCACAGGCAGATATGGGATGGCTACACACATAGTGCAGATGATAAAGGTCTGTTGCATGTTAGTCATATGGACTTAACTGTGTGCCAAGTACCACAACTGATGCCTGTGAGCCTCCTTGGTTACTTGGTAAGCTGTAGCGGTGGCAGCATGGAATGCTCATAAATATTCTACCTACTGACAGGAAAGGTTTCATCAGTAATATTGTTGATGGGTGATGAATATAATATAATAATAATAAATTATTATTTATAGCCCACCCATCTGGCTAAGTTTCCCCAGCCACTCTGGGCGGCTCCCAATCGAGTGTTGAAAACAATACAACATTAAAAATTAAAAACTTCCCTAAACAGGGCTGCCTTCAGATGTCTTTTAAAGATAGGATAGCTGCTTATTTTCTTCACATCTGAAGGGAGGGTGTTCCACAGGGTGGGCCTCTGAAAGGGAAGCTTGAGGTCAGTTTGGTTGGGGAAAGCCTCTTAAAAAGTGTAGGGATTGGGGGACAATAGAATCAGAGGAAATGGGATGTTAAATGGGAAAGTGACCTGGCAATAGGCATTGTTAAGGGACCCAGAGGGCCAACAGCCTGGGTAGCTGAAGGAATGGGGACAGAGCGTGTCCTAGATTAGGAAGAAGTATATTGAGAGAAGGAGGTCAGATGAAGTAGAGAGTTGAGGAAGGGGTAGAGCAAGAGGAGTCTGGGAGAAAATGTCACACAAACTCAGGACCACAATACCTTAAGGACCGCCTCTTTCCATATGAACCTACCTGGACCCTGAAATCATCTTCTGAGGCCCTGCTTCGTGTGCCTCCTCCTCGAGAGGTCCAGAGAGTGGCAACACAAGAACGGGCCTTCTCTGCAGTGGCTCCCCGTCTGTGGAATGCTCTCCCCAGGGAAGTTCGCCTGGTGCCTTCATTATACACCTTTAGGTGCCAGGCAAAAAAGTTCCTTTTTAACCAGGCCTTTGGTTGACCTGATCAACATCCCATACCTTTTTAAAATGTGGCTCTTGGAAGGGGAGGGTTATTGGGTTTTTTATTTATTTTGATTTTATATACTGTGATCTTTTTATGTAAACTGCCCTGAGACTCCCAGGTACTGTATAGGGCAGTGTATAAATTCAACAAACAACAACAACAATAACACAGTGTCATGGAGTTTGCATATAGCAGGAAGGGAATGGACCAGTGAACAGGGAAGCCGGGAGAAGGAAGAGGGCTGTGTTTCACATATTGATTTGTCATAAGTAGCCAAATCTTTAACTGCAGCTTGCTGAATTGATTATTTGAAGCTTTCAATAGTGTATAGCCAGAGTTAACTCAACACACAGGTCTCTGGGTAAGATACACTTATCCCAGTAGGAATCTATGGCTACAGTAAATTCAGGAAAGTGTGGCTACCGGGAGATTGCAGCCTAATTCATGAGCAAAGCCTCATTAATAGATAGGCCATCCTTGGCTTTTTTGGCCTGAGCTTTAAGCACAAGTGCAGGAAGCCTGGTCTGCACATGCAGCTGAATGAGATGGCTGGGCCATGAGGTGGCGCAATGGACTGCACCACTGCAGCCGGAGGGGCACTTGGTTTTTTGGCCAAATAGTAGGGCTGGCCCATAGAAGGAGCTCTGCAAGTTCTTTTCCTCCTCTGTTTTATGCACTCATCACTGTGAATGTCACCTCTGGAGAATGGCCCCGACAGAGCCTCCTGTGCTATCTGTGTGTCTGAAGTGTTCAGACCTTAGAGGAGCTCCTGGCTTTGGGCACTAGATGTGCTTTTTCTGCCTTGTCGAACCTTGTGAGGCCAGTTTGCATCTTGTTTGCTAAGAGGAGCTGGCAGCAGGAGAGCTCTTTCCCCAGGAAGGCAGCTAAAATAAGGAGCAGAAAGCAAAGATGAGAAGCAACAGCTGCCAGGTGCCATAAGAAGAAAGAGAATGGGCAGAGGAAGTGGGACACAGCCCTTGGTGAGACCAATGCCTGGCCTGATCCGGGAACCCCCAAAGAACCTTTGTTGTTCCTTTGCTGTAGTGTTTGTGTGTGTGAAGCTCCCATAAGAGGTAGTGGTGGCCGTCAACTTGGATGGCTTTAAAAGAGGATCAGATACATTCTTGGAAGATAATAAGGCTATCAGTAGCTCCTAGCCATGAAGGTGATGTTTTGCCTCCACTGATGGAGGTGTTAGGAGTTCAGCCTACACTCCAATAGGACCCTGGTAGAGACACATGCCCAACTGGCATATTCCCTCCCTCCTGGTATCTCGTTCGGGAGCTTCAAAAGCTTTCTTCTGCCCAAACATCACAGCGACCCATGCCAATTGACGCCAGCACACTTAGGGATCTGCAGAGTTTGCACATCATGCGTAACAGAACCTCAGCAACTCAGCATTTTGGCTAATCTACTTTATTTACATATAAACACACACGGAGCACTGCAACATGGCTCCCTCTCTCTTTAGCATCAGACAGCAAAGAGAAAGAACAAAGGAGAATAGTCCCACTTCACTGAACACAGTAACACAAACATCCTGTCTCCGTCACTTCCCACTGTGGAGTCAAAACATATACCGTCATGTGAAAGACAACAATCCCATGACTGCAATCATGGAGCAGGAATTCTAACAGGAGGCAGGGTGTCTCTAAATCCCAGTTACAAGGAATCACAAGTGGGGAGAGTAATTTTACCCTACGGTCTGGTTTTGGGCTTCCCATAGGTGTTTGGCCACTGTGAGAATGGACACAGCTGAACTAGATGGGCCCTTGATCCAGGAGGCTGTCCTTAGGTTTTCCTCTTAAGAAGGTGCCTCCAAAATGTGGCAGAGAGGAGGGCAGGGAGAGAAGGTGGGTTTGCTTTATTTGTGGAGATAATAATATTAATGGGGTTCATGATGGCACCATTCAAAATGCTGGGTTCCTCAAGAAGCTCACTGAGATCTTGGAGGACACACGTGGAAAGGCTGAAGTTTTTGAATGGGGAACAGACTGCCTCCGAAAACAATGGCTCTCTTTCGCAAGATAATTTTAAGCATGAGATGGATGGCCACCTGCGGTAAATGATGCAGCAGGGGATTCCTTGCATCGGCAGAGGTGTTGGCTAAATTATCTTTGGGGGATCTCCCAAGTCATTGGATCTTGGGCAAGTAATAGAGGTCATCCTACAAGAAAAAGAATGGTTGCCTTTGGTTGAGTTGGACTATTGGGCTATCCAGCCCAGTATCATCAACTCTGACTAGCAGGGTGTCAAGCAGAGGTCTTTAACATCATCTGCTACCCTTTTAAAAAGGAAATTGCAGGTTGGGGTGTCCTGATCTGGCTTGGAACTACAGTGAGGTAGCAAAAGCTTAAAGTCACTGCCATCCCTGCCCCAATGCACAAAGGTCCTGATCCAGACCTTTGAAAAAGCAATTCACATAACTGTCGATTTCATGAATGGAGTCTCATCTAATTTGTCTCAAAATAGGTATGCGTAAGTTGAATCCAAAAGGGATGCAGGTGGTGCTGTGGGTTAAACCACAGAGCCTAGGACTTGCCAATCAGAAGGTTGGCAGTTTGAATCCCCGCGACGGGGTGAGCTCCCGTTGCTCAGTCTCTGCTCCTGCCAACCTAGCAGTTCAAAAGCACTGCAAAAAGTGCAAGTAGATAAATAGGTACTGCTCCAGTGGGAAGGTGAACGGCGTTTCCGTGCGCTGCTCTGGTTCGCCAGAAGCAGCTTAGTCATGCTGGCCACATGACCCAGAAGCTGTATGCCAGCTCCCTCGGCCAGTAAAGCGAGATGAGTGCCACAACCCCAGAGTCAGCCATGACTGGACCTAATGGTCGGGGTCCCTTTACCTTTACTAAGTTGAATCCAGTGCATTATTAATTCTCTGTTCTTACCTCCCTCTGCTTCCCCACCCTCCGTCGCCTTCCCCTGTGTCGCCTTCTAGATTGTAAGCTCTTTGGAGCAGGGATGTGTTGTTGCCTTGACACTGCAAAGCAGGATGCACATTGACAGCGCTATGTATGTGATTTATGTATTTAGTTATCACATTTGCTTGTTTGAGTTTAACTAGGAGATGGCATGACAGCCCAAATCCAGATGTCAATGAAATAACTGTGGTGTCGAGCATTTGCTGAACTGGATCGAAAAAGGCTGCCTCACAAACTGATGCCTCTATTCTTAACTTGCAAAATGCCCATCAAGATGATGAGCAGAAAGGTACATGTAGAATGAAGGTTACATTGGGAGTTTTGGAGCATGGTGCCATGATGGCACGCAGCTCTGTTTCTCTGTAACATCTGAAGTCAGGGGAGGCTGTGCCAACCCTGGACTGGTGCCTGAATGCAGTGCTGGACTGGACGAAGGCCAATAAGTTTGAACCTTGCAAAGACAGAGGCTTTGTGGGTCGGTGATTCCAGTGCCCAGTTGCCTGTTCTGGACAGGGTGGCCTTCCCTCTAAAGGAGCAGGTGTGTAGCCAAGCATCCTCTATGGCGAGGAGTGCCTTTAACCAGCTTTGCCTGGTATGCCAGCTATAGCCATATCACGATAACTTGGCCACTGTAGTCATGCATTGGTAATGTGAAAACTGGATTGCTGCAATGCTCTCTATATGGGGCTGCCCTTGGCCCTGGTCTGGTGGTGAATGCAGTGGCTAGACTGCAGATGGGTGACAACTTGGACACCTCTGCTAAAGCATCTGTAATGGCTGCCCAAATGCTATTGGGCCAGGTTCAAGGTTCTTGTGTTGATATACAACTTGGCCCAGGATACCTTAAGGACCACCTGAGCCATTATATTCCAGCTCCATCACTGAGATAATCCAGAGGAGCCCCATTAGTTGTCTGTTAGTAGCCCCTACTGTTAAAAGGGAAGCTTTTTAATGTGCAATGTCTCGTTTTGGTTTTATTATATTTTTATATATGTTGGAAGCCACCCAGAATGGCTGGGGCAACTCTGTCAGGTGGGCGGGGTACAAATAATGAAGTCATTATTGTTGTTGTCCTGACTGGCCTCCAGTAGGTGTCAGGCATCTGGTGTCACAGGTCCCATGAAGTGGGAACACAATTCCAGAAGGGATTTGGCAGGCACTCTTGCTTTTGGTCTCACACCCCAGGGGTTAAAACCCCACCATCTGTAGGTCCTTAAAAGCACAACAAGGTTAGCTGAAATCTTGAACAGAAGCACTTCTCCTAGGGGTCGGGAAAACACGGCAGCATTCTTTTGTGGGTCCTTACTTGTATACAGTGGTACCTCGCTTCAGGTTACATACGCTTCAGGTTACATACTTCGCTAACCCAGAAATAGTACCTCGGGTTAAGAACTTTGCTTCAGGATGAGAACAGAAATCATGCTCTGGTGGCGCGGTGGCAGCAGGAGGCCCCATTAGCTAAAATGGTGCTTCAGGTTAAGAACAGTTTCAGGTTAAGAACGGACTATATCCATCTACGTGCCCTGCAACAAATCACAGCTGTCTAGCCACTTCTAAAATACAATTAAGAGAGTGTGCTCAATCAGCGCATGCAGGTTGTATACATGTGTTTAGTTTGCTAGGATCAGAAGCTAGCATGTGAAGTCCTGCTTTCTAAACATAGCTTTTACTCCAGAGTTATGTTTGGAAAGTGAACGGCTGGGTCCCTCTTTAATGCCCTTCTACCTTTTTAGTGGATGTAATCCTTGTATTGTCTCGCTAGGTGGTGCTCTAACATGACACTCAGTGGCCTGCAAAGATTAGCCCCATTTTAAATGGGTTTTTTGTGTGTGTTACTGTGCAGTCCTTGTATTATCTTGCTAGGTGGCGCGCTAGCATGGCACACTTCGGCATGCAAGCACTAGCCCTTGTAAGTCATTGGGCCACATCAACCAGAGGAGAAACGGAAGCAATCCATGCAGGACTTGGTTTGTATAAATTCTCTACTAGGAGAGCCTAATTGGAGAAAGTTCTGTTTCCATGCTTCACAACCCATTCATGACTACAGCTCCCTATCCTGGACACCCGGTTTAATTCCTACAGTGCTGTGGTCACTGTGACGAGGCTGAGGGTGGAAAACGTGAACCTGAATCATTACTGCTTCCTTCCACGGTGAGAAGTGAGAAGGCTAGCAGGGAACTGGTCCAAAGCTCACATTACGTCCTCCTTCCCCAGAATACTGAGCAGAAGCTTTTTCTTTTTTAGCCTCCCCCACCGACCCCCCCCCAATCCAAAGCTGTTTTTTTCTCTCCTTCTGGGTCACACTCAGGAAGAGGCTGTCGCTTTTCAGCAGATTACATCAGTTGCTATTGATCGTCCAACTGGTTTATTACCTCATCATTCACCAGGGAGAAAATTACTTTGCTGCAGATTATGCAGTAGTTCAAATTCCTGAGTGAGGAGAGCGGAATACAAATGGAAAAAGGGGTCTTTCTCCGGCTCAGCAGTGGGGCGAAAGACAGAATACGCAGCCTAAGGGGGGCGGGGGAGGCTTGCAACCGCCCTTGCAACAGGCTGGGCAAGTGCTTTTCGATCAGGAACCACCCCCACCCCCCGGGAAAGGCATCAGAGAGATGTCAAGAAACCCACCCAAAGGGATGTTAAACATCAGCTAAAGGGGGAGGAGATGGAATAAGAATACAGGAAGCTATCTCATACCAAGTCAGGGCTGAGCGTCTGACCATCTCCTTTAGTGTTTTGTTTTATTTCATTTGAGCTTTTATAACTCACCTTCTTGTGTAACTGCAACACTTTGGGTGGCTTATGGCATACAAAAATTAACTCTCACTCTCTAATCCATGACATCACATCATCATACATTACATAACTATATGTTAAAAGAAAATCTGCTCCCTTTCCCTTATGGGGTATATAGAGTCCTTAAGCGGGTTCCCTATTGATAGGAGAAAATAGCAGAGGCCAACCAGAGTATGTTGAGAAGCAAAGTGGCTAGTAAGCCTGATCTTTAGTCAAGGAACTGTTGCAACAGGGTCCCCACTCACCACATGCAGGAGGGAGAACTCTGAACAATGGTGCGCAAGCCCTTATATAGACTTTGGAAATTGCTCACCCTGTAGCCCAAGACCACCCCCAAAAACATCATACATACATCACAGAAGGAGGCGGTCTACAGCAGAAATCCTGCCTGCCAGGACATCTGATAATGGTCACTGACTGCATAACCTGGGCAGCCTGGCCATTCTTTTGTGATGGTTAATATTTTAGTTCCTAAATCCAGGTCCCAGGCTCACCCTATTCATACACAAGCAAAAAGACAATGGAAAGGCTTTTGCCATTTGCCTCCCTTACTGCAGAGGAATATTTGAGGTCATTGGGAGAGTCAAAATGGCTTTAGGATTGCTCTCCCATATTATTTCAGACACATGGTTCGTATATTTAGATATGTGTGCATTTATGAATATTTATTCTGTATTTCTTAAAATTCTTATAACAATACAAAATAACTTTAATAGAACCACAACAATGCAGGGCACAACCATTTTCTACATGTTAGAAAAGAAATTTCAAAAACAAACCAATTGCATCCATTTAGCAAAGATCAATCAGGGATTGCTTAGCCAGGAAGGTGTCTTGGTAATAAATCCATCCAGAAATATTTCTGGAGAAGTGGTGGTTGTATTGCACCTCTCTGACTGGTCATATAACACAAGAAGGGGTCCCGTGCATCTCTTTGCAAATGGTTTTCAGCCAGGGCAAGAGAGCAGGCTAGAGGCCACCACCCCTGCAATGAGAATTTCATGGAGTACTTCCACAATTTCATCAAAACAGTGGGAGGTATCCAACAAGTGCATCCTTTCAGCACAAGGATCAGGGCTTGTGCAATAGGATTTTCCCCTCTCCCCCCAACATGTGTGCCCCAAATCTGCTTCAGAGCAGTTGGAGGAACCCCAAGAACCTATGTAGGGAGTATGTTGCAGGAAGAGGTGGGGAAGATTTCTGCATAAGAAAAAAACATCATACTAGTAGAACGAGTCACTTAGTGCTACTTTTGATTCAACTGAACAAAAATATAAATTCCACCACGATACAGGCATATTCAGAACACACTGGGCATATGTGTTGGAAGCATATGTACAGGACCTCGATTTGGCCCTATTTTGATGCAATTTTGGAATTCGCTTTGTTGTTTCATTTCGATCCAACTTTTTTGGATGAGTTTTCATGCTGTGATGGAGGAATGGCATGTCTGCTTTTGCTATGTGTGACAATATCATTCTGTGCTGTTGAATTAAAATAGCGACATTGCCTACCTCATCAAATAAAAGGCTGCAGGAATAAATTGCCATTGGCATCCATCTGTCTCAAGAGACAATGGTGTGCACCTTCGGAGGTGAAGTCAACTGCTGTGTTAGCAGCACCAAAGTGACCCCCACCCCCAGGGCACAAGCCAGGGCAGTGCGTATGGAAGTCCTGGGCTGCCCAGATGACAGGACCCCTCTCTCAGCCTCACTGATGTGGTCCAAAGGAAAGCAGAGCAATACATTTGGCACCAGCTTGTCGCACAATGCTAAATTAATCAAGCAGAGTCTTCTTTATAAACAAAATAAAGGTTTACTGAAGAAAATAAACCTGTTCAGAAACAGCATAGTTAAAGAGCATATACAGAGTGCTCATAACAGCTTTCTTAGTCTTCACAGAGGCACAGATCTTAGTTACTGGTTAACTGGAGTCCTGGAGCCGCTCTTTCTGCAACAACACACTCACATACTGAGCTGAGACTGACTCTGATAGAGACTGCATTACAGTCTGAGGACCAGAGAGATGGCTGGTTACATCTCTAGGGAACCCAAGATGGGTCAGGAGCCACAGTGATGTGGCAGTTTACTGCTAACAGTTACAGCTAGCAGGCTTGAAATGATTGTGTGGGCCTTGCCTTACTGCTTCTGCTCTTAAGAACTTTTGTCCATGACACAACTTGGCTACAGGCATTGCTGTAAAGAGGCATATAAGGAGGCCATCCATCTGTCTTCAGATTTGTGTAGAGTTTACTCCTTAGTCTTAGGATTAGGGTCAGAGGTTTCCTTCTTCTAGACAGGCCACCTTTCCAGGTTGATGAGCCCTATCTGCCCCTCACTTCCTTCCACAGCATGTGTAGAAACTGCCTTCTTGACTATGGCAGTGTTTCCCAACCTTGGGCCTCCAGATGTTTTTGGCCTACAACTCCCATCATCCCTAGTTAGCAAGACCAGTGGTCAGGGATGATGGGAATTGTAGTTCAAAAACAGCTGGAGGCCCAAGGTTGGGAAACACTGGACTATGGGACCCACTATTGATGTCATCCGCTGTATCTGCCGGAGCCTAGATGTCCCATAATCTATGTGCAGCCACTGAGAAGTTGCTCTTTTGCTGTCCCACCATACCTGCTAGAGGAGGAGGTCTTCTCCTGATCTTAGGGAGCAGGCAGGATGATATGGGATGAGATGGTCCCTAAGGCATCTTGGACATAGTGTTGTCATATCAATACCAGTTGTTGGGAATCACAAGTGTGGAGAGTGCTGTTGCACTTAAATCCTGTTTATGGGCTTCACTGGTTGGCAACTGGTTGGCCAATTTGAGAACAGAATGTTGGACTAAATGGGCCTTTGGCCTGATCCAGCAGGGCTCTTGTTATGCCAGGGCACAGGAAAAGACCATCTTCATTATAGCGTGGTTCAACCTTTGTCTTTCTCTATGCTTTTTAAAGCCAACATTGCCTACATTTTAGAACTTCTGACATTTTAGATGTTGGCAAGCTGGTGGGTCTATGAACTCCTCCTAAATAATTTTATGGGTGTGGGGAGGAGACTGTCGTCAGGATGCATGAAAGTTATGGGTTGTGAGTTGTATCAAAGCACGTTCTGCTCAGAGAAGACTCATTGAAATGAATGAACCGAGATAAGTAATGCCCATTAACTTCAGTGGGTCTACTCTGCATAAGACTAACATGGGATACATCCCTGTGTTTAGAGAATCTGAGGTCTTCCCCCTGGGAGGGAACCTTGGCAGTAGCAACAGTAAGAAAAAGGCTATCACATCTCATTGCAGAGATAGAAGCTCTTGTGACATCAGCAGCCTATAAACCAATCCCTTCTGCCTGCCCCCTCTGACCTCAAATGTCACCGTGGAAAACAGAGCAATACTGTTGACTACAAACGTTTCCACAAAATAATTTAATTGCTCTGGGTCACTTACCGCTTTTGCCCACCCTGCATTTCCTTTCCCTCCTACAAATCCCCTGAGATCCACCTGCTTGTCCAAACTCCAGGGAGTCATTTTCTCCTGACATTGCTTTCTTTGGTATGCATGCATGCAGAAGGAGTTGTCAGCCTTGTATATTCTCCAAAAGTATCATAAAAACAAATTACACTATTAAAGTTATCTGATACGCTGACGGGCTTCTCAAGTGTCTAATAAATCTCTGGCAAAAAGAGGAACAAGAAAAAAGGTTAGCGTGGAAGGGGAAGGTCATTATTATGGAATTGGTATTCCCATTTGTACTGTGGTGTGGGATTTTAAGGAGAGCTGCAGACACGTAGCCAGAAACTTTGTGCTGTGGACCCTGAGGGGGTAGGAAATCATTTGCAGGGCAGTCAGAACATAAGTACAGCAGGCCTAAGTTATTGAATTGTGTAAGTTCTTAGTGAGCAAGTTGCTGCTTTCAGAGATGCGAGGGGGGGCATTTTTTCAGCCTGGGGGCCGCATTACCTCATAGGGAACCTTCCCAGGGCCATATGCCAGTGGCTTGGCAAGGAGCAGCAGATGGGATGGTTGTCCTTGCCTCTGCACCATGCAAACGTCTACCCACACAACTCTCTCCAACCTCCATCCAGGCAAGTAGGCAAGAAGTACCATGAAAATTCAAGGACACATTTAGCCAGAAAGAGGAGGGTGCTTAGCACGAGGAGTGAGAGGCCAGGAGGGGGCTGTGTTTGGCCCCCGGGCCTTCAGTTCCCAACCCTCATAATAAGCAAAGATGCTAGAACTGGGGTCAGCAAACTTTTTCACCAGGGGGCTGGTCCACTGACCCTCAGACCTTGTTGGGGGCCGGACTATGTTTTGGAGAAAAACAGAGAACGAATTCCTATGCCCCACAAATAACCCAAACATACATTTTAAATACAGTGGTACCTCGGGTTAAGAACTTAATTCATTCTGGAGGTCCGTTCTTAACCCGAAACTGTTCTTAACCTGAGATACCACTTTAGCTAATGGGGCCTCCCACTCCACAATTTCTGTTCTCATCCTGAAGCAAAGTTCTTAACCCGAAGTAATATTTCTGGGTTAGCGGAGTCTGTAACCTGAAGCGTCTGTAACCCAAGGTACCACTGTAAAAGGACACATTTTACTCATGTAAAAAACACGCTGATTCCACGGGCCAGATTTAGAAGGCGATTGGGCCGGATCTGGCCCCCGGGCCTTAGTTTGCCTACCCATGTGCTAGAGACTGGTCTGGCACCTGCATTTGGCATCCTCAAGCAACAGCTAAGGTCCTAGGAGAGCCCACTGCTGACTCCTGTCATGCCCCCCCCCTAACAGGTCCTTTGAGGCAAAGAGGACCTAGCGACTGGGTCTGGGACCTGTCATTCTCATTTCCCAAGATGCCACCAATATAGCATAACTCTGGGCCTGGCAGGAAATTTTAAATAGTGAAATACAGTGGTACCTCGCAAGACGAAATTAATTCGTTCTGCGAGGTTTTTCGTTCTGCGAGTTTTTTCATCTTGCGAAGCACGGATTCCCTGGGTATTAATGGTTTTAAGAAAAAGGAAACAAACTCGCAAGACATTTTCGTCTTGCGAAGCAAGCCCATAGGGAAATTCGTATTGCGAAGCAACTCAAAAAACGAAAAACTCTTTCGTCTTGCGAGTTTTTTGTCTTACGAGGCATTCGTCTTGCGAGGTACCACTGTAGTAGGGTGCTGTTGAGGTGCTGCTGCTAAGGATGAGTGGACATCGTCAGTTCCTTGTAGTCCCTACCACCACCCTTCTGCATCATTCTGCAACTTTTAAAACATGGGGGTACATGTTTTATTCTAAGCTATGTATGTTTATGTACCTTTTAAGAGAGAGAGAACTTTTTACAAACTTCAGAGAAGTGTGGAAGCTGAAGGGTAACTGCTTTCTGATCCATGTTTTAGTCTGGGAATTGCAAATCAGGGAGGTTAACTTTAAAATGCAGCTCAAACAATGTTCCCAGGCACTGCTTTCTGCAGCTTGCAACTGCCAAATAAGACTGCGGTGCCAGGAAGACTTGCTAATGGAGGAGAGGACATTTTGCCAATGGCCTCCTGAAACCTAGAGCCAGTCGTGGCTGGAGATTTATTTTATTCTCATATCTAACAAAATCTTAAAATTCAGAGAGGCTGCTTGGGAATATCGCTGAAGGGGCCAGTCCCCTGAAGATATATCTCTCCCTCCCCAGTGTTTATAGTACAATAGCTGTTGTTGCAGGTCACCCTGTGGGGAAACAGGCACATTGCTGCCCGAGAGAATGAAGCCATTTCAGATCCTTCTACACAACTCGGCCTCATTACTTCTTGGAGTTTTGAAGAAGCCAGGGATGTCTTGTCTCTCCAAGACAATTATCTTTTTCCAGAGAGAGATGCAGCACACACTCTCTCCCTGCACTAGCTTATCCGTTTCATGATTGGCTTAGCTAAGCGCAGCCAGAAGTCTCTCTGGGCTGGCAAAAAGCCCTTCTGCAGCCATGAAATCCAAGCCCTTCTCCCTCCACCCAGGGTGTGTTTTGGCTGCAACAGGGAGGAGGATGCTGACCTTCAGCTGTAAGAGCAGCCTCCTACCTTATCTAGACAGCAGCCTGGTCATGAACAACTTTCTAAGAGGGAGCTTGTAAGTTGAAAGAGGAGAGGGGTGGTGCGACCCCCATTCTTGGAGCCTTGGGTTTGCCAGAAGGGAGACTGACATAAAATCAGCATAGCACTACTAATGCAAAGAGGGCTATGGTAAGGTAGGGGTGCCTGGGCCACCCAAGACACCAAGGCAAAGGGTAAGATAGCACCTTCTCCCAGGTACACCAGAAACTGAATGGGCTGGCAGCTGAGTCTCATTGCAACAGACTTGCTTAGGGAATGCAGGGTGGATTGTTTGGTACACATATTTGTCTTTTAGTAGGGACGCGAGTGGCGCTGTGGGTTAAACCACAGAGCATAGGACTTGCTGATCAGAAGGTCGGCGGTTCAAATCCCTGCAACAGGGTGAGCTCCCGTTGCTCGGTCCCTGCTCCTGCCAACCTAGCAGTTCGAAACACGTCAATGTGCAAGTAGATAAATAGGTACTGCTCCGGCGGGAGGGTAAATGGCGTTTCCGTGCGCTGATCTGGTTCGCCAGAAGCGGCTTAGTCATGCTGGCCACATGACCCGGAAGCTGTACGCCGGCTCCCTCGGCCAATAAAGCGAGATGAGCGCCGCAATTCCAGAATCGGCCACGACTGGACCTAATGGTCAGGGGTCCCTTTACCTTTATACAGCTGTAGCCACTTGTGTAAACTTTTCACATATACCTGGTGGTGTTTAAATGCACATCCGATGAGCAGTGGCCCATTTCTGTGTAAGGCTAGCATGCAAGAAATGCACCCACTTCAGCCATCAGTCACTGGCATTTGGCAGCCCCACTCAGAAGTCCATCCTACCTCCATTGCTGGAGGCTGCATGCCTCTGATTACCAGTTGCTGCAGATCACAACAGGGAGAAGACTACTGCACTCATGTCCCGTTTGCTGGCTTCCCAAAGACATCTGGTTGGCCACTGTTAGAATGGGATGCTGGCTTGATCCATCAGGGTTCTTCTTAGGTCCTTATACTTGGCTGAAAAACCAACATACGGACAGACTTCATGTCCACTGACTAGGCCCTGATGTCCCATGTGCTAACTAGCCCTGCCATGGGTGTCTGCATGGAGAATGTGAACATCTGGAGGAAGGGAGCCTTCATGCATTCTGTAAAAGCTCTTTCCCTAGATTCACAATGCCAGGAGGCAGGCCTAGCCAGGCCAAATGATATCAGGGTGAAGCTATCCAACATAGCCTGGATCATGCAGTGGTTTTATATGTGAATCTAACATCTGTACAGGGCAGGAATGGAGACTCTGAATTCCAGCCCCATCAGACCAGCTATCAAGGCCATTGTTTCAGGGATGATGGCAGTTGAAGGGTAGTAACATCTGGAGGGCCGCAAGTTCCCCAATCCTGGCACTGGGCTCGTGTTAACATGCAAGTCTGTGTGCCCAAATAATGTGCATTTCAGTTTAGTCCGATGCCCAGAAAAGTAACTTGAGAAGCTGGGACTTTATGCATACAAAGAGCCACGCCCTCTACCCCCCTGCCTTACCTTCCAGAGCTGAGGTTAGAGCAAATACCTTGCCATTATGGGAATTACATTCTTAATACAGAGCTTGGATCCAGTGGCCAAATTAAGAATTTCCACTGGAGCAGCTCCCAATTCGTTAAGTAGAGCTGTTTTAATTAAGGAATGCAGACTTTGAGTTTATGAACGGCATAACTCTCCGCTGAAGATTTCGGGGTCTGCGCTAGCATAAATTTGCCCTGCACAATCAGAGTGATGAACTGTGCAATGTAATGGAAATCGGGCCTGTTCAATATCACAATGGGAAGCGCCGCCTTTTGCGAATTTAGCACTGTAGGCACAAACCTTCAGTCACAGAGTGGATCTGATTATGACACAAGACACCAGAGGCCGGTGTGCTCCCCTGCTTCTCTTTTTCCGTTGCACCTGCTAGCTAAAGAGGGGTAATTTCTTTGCCTTTGATTTTCTTCTGTCAACCTCTTTAAAGCAGTTCCGTTGCTCCCAGATTATTCCGATGACTGGATATAGTTAAGTGTTGCAAATCCTTTGCGCAACCGGGTTGCCAGCTGTCTCTTATTCAAGGCGGAATGTCCTTTTGACTTGAGGATGATCAGCTGCCGCACAGGAGATGCTTCTTTCTTTTGAAATTTGGATGTGGCCGGCCTTCCACTCCCTGACCTTCTCCAGCATTGCTGGTGTGATGCGGGCTGGGTACTCGATAGTGATGTAGTGGGAGAGAATTGCAGCAGGACATAGCTTTTTCCAGAGCAGGAGTGATGATGTCATCTGCTGGAATGCCAGGCTAACTGGCAGCCTCTCCTAGCTCTGGTAAATGAATGAGGATTCAGTAGCAGTTTCAATGGAAACCCTCCTAGAGCAAGGTTAATGGGCAGGGCGAGGGCACCTTGCTCCAAAGCTCCACTTTGAGCTGGTGGTGTTTCCTTTGAAGCCACGCTTTCCCCCACCCGACACCCGACAGCCCAAACAAAGGTAGTCAGTGGTAGAGGATGATGGGCAATGAAGGCTCATCCATTTGGGCAAATGGGGCACTGCCCCACTGTTATGTACTGAGTTGAATAGGATCCAAAAGGCAGCAGTCTTATTGGTCCTAGAACAATAGGATTCAGAATGCAGCAGTCTGATTGGTCCTAGAACAATAGGGTCCAGAATGCAGCAGTCTGATTGGTCCACAGGAGCCACCCAATCCGGCTCCAGGTAGAAGTGAATTTGTGACCTGATTGGCCTACAGGAGAATCCCGGAATTAGCCAACCACGTGGGGCCCACTGTGTAAATAATGTATATAAAGCAGACATCCTTGGGAACTTCCATTCCTCCTCACCACTATGAGCTGAATAAAGAGCACGAAATCCACTCTCGAAATTCACCCACCAACCTCATTCTGCCCTCAGCCAGCCAGTACTGGCCCTGCCTTCTACTTATGACCAGCCCAGGGCCTGGCACTGCCTGTCAGCTTCCTCCAAATTAATCTCAGCATTGTTCTCGTAGAACTCAGCAGGGAGGTGGATGGGGACAAACCAGGATTCAACGTCTGCATTAAATCTCACTCCACCTACTGTTGGGCCTCCATGCCTCCCCCTCCCACCAATTCCAGTAGGCACCAGATACCACTGGCAATAACATCTGGAGGGCAGCAGGTTCCCCAATCCCAGTTTAAGGCTCCAACTCATGGCTCTCTAAGAGCTCTATACAACCTACGGATTTGCTTTCTAGTCTCTCAAGTTACCAGCATGCCTCCTTCCCCCAGCCAGGCTACAAGCCCTCTGGCAGACTGTCCTGCAAGGTCCTTTGAAAGGTGAAATAGATTGCAATCATCAGAGGCTCTTCAAGCAAACTGTTCTGGTCTTGTCCCATCACCTGGGAGGTATGAGCTTTAATGGAGAGGTGCAGGGAATGCCTCTGGCCCCTGATGTAAAAAGATTACAGCCAAGCCCTTGGTGATGCTGTTACTCAAAAATGCCTCGTGCAAACACCTTCACTTTTCTCATTTAGCTTCATATTCATAGCCTCCTCCACCATTTCACAGGTGAAAGCAGGAACATGCTTGTAATGCTCCAGCTACATACCAGGGATCATTACCTTAGTCTTTCCCGCTGTCACACATTGCTGAAGGCTCTACTTTGCCTTCCTCTTAATGCCATATTCATTATTCTGCACTCGCCCATTCCCCATTGCTTTCAAAGTCAAGAGGGTGATGGTTCCTTTGGATAAATTTATAGCAGAAAAAACCCAGAATTGCTCTCCAATAGGTTATTATCATGTCAAAACACACCTCAGTGGCTCTGGCAGGCAAAACAGCAGCCCATGCGCTGCATGGTGTCGGAAGGTTCAATGCATTTGCGTTGGCAATAAAATGGTGCAAACTAGATTTGATGCAGTTGGCAACTGCATGCATGGTTATCTGGATTGGGACCTTGGGTGATGCAGGGGTAGGAGGGTTTTAACTCTTTGCTCGCCCACCCCCTGCCGCAGACCTGGTACAGTTTGGCAAGGCTTAGGCTTGCTTTTTTGCATAGCATCCAGCCCCCATGGCAAATAGCAGGGCTACCACCCCTGATCTAGGCTGGTGCCACAGTGGTCAGGAATGTTTAAAGCCCTCTGCTCCCCATATCAGGATCTTATCTGGAATAGGGCAGCTATGCCAGCGTTTTCCTATTTAAAAGGCATCCAGACTTTAATTACATGGGCGGCATTGCACTGATCTGGGCCCGAAATTCTAAAGGTCCAAGGGAGAGAGCTCAGCTCTAAGCATCTGTGGCATCTCACAATAAAAATTATAGCACAAGGCCATTCTGAAAAGGCTGAAATAGAAACCAAATAGTACAGTTCAGAGCCATTTTAGTTAGCTCTAGCCACACAGAACCGTGCATCTAACTCAGGCTGCAGTTACACAGCTATTTAAAAACGCTCTGAAAACACTCTGAAAAGAATGTTTTTAAAGCTCACAGTGGAAAATTTCACAGAGTTCCAATTTCAGCTCTGCGGTTGAAAGATGACAGTAAAGGAGCCCTGGATGGTTATGTCCAGTCAAAGACGACTATGGGGTTGTGGTGCTCATCTCGCTTTCAGGCCGAGGGAGCCAGAGTTTGTCCACAGACAGCTTTCCGGGTCATGTGGCCAGCATAACTAAGCTGCTTCTGGCGAACCAGAGCAGCGCACAGAAACACCGTTTACCTTCCTGCTGGAGTGGTACCTATTTATCTACTTGCACTTTGATGTGCTTTCGAACTGCCAGGTTGACAGAAACTGGGACAGAGCAATGGGAACTCACCCCGTCGCATGGATTTGAACCGCCAACCTTCTGGTTTTTTTTTTTAATGATATTTATTAAAGTTTCAATTTATACACATAAACACACACAAACATACAAACATACACAAACAAAAGACAAGTATAATTTCAATCCTTCTTTTTTCTTGAACCGCCAACCTTCTGATTGGCAAGCCCCAGAGGCTTAGTGGTTTAGACCACAGTGCCACCCTCATCGCTAGCTCTACAGTGCCACCTGGTGTCACAGTGTTATAACGCATTTATAATGTTTTATTTTTACTAATGTGGCTGAGTCCTCAGCAATGTTCACACTGAATGGCTGAGGCTCTCCAGGGTTTCAGACGCAGCTTAGAGATGCTGGGGATGGAACCTGAGACCTTCTGCAAGCAGAGCAAATGCTCTCCCACTGAGCTAAAACCTCAGCAATGTAACATGTAGCACACACCAGCCAGTCGCTTATTTCAAACCAGAAAATCTTAAAACCTTGCAGCAGCATTTCTTCTAACATGATGGCGTTACAGATTCAGGATGAGATTTTGCTAAATCCCAAATAGATGTTAAGCTACTTTATGAGTTACTTTGATGTTAGCAAATTTAAGAATCTATTTGTTTGTTTGTTTGTTTATTAAAAACAGTAGACCAATGTTTGCCCATCTTCAATGTACGTGGGAGATTATTTCCCCCTCGCAGTCCATGACTGTGGGCAGCTAAATAAATAGTGAGGGAGATCGTAAACTTGATTATTACCACAGTAACAGAAGAATGACTTATATAGGATCTTACAAAAATGGCATCAGTTAGAACCAAGCTGGTGTCAGTGCTATCCTTAAAGAGAACCCACCTAACTAGATATATTGTCCAGCCCACATTTGATAGCATAGATGTGATTTACTACAGGGCCTTTAAAAATGAGAAAATCTAGAACTGCCTAGTGGTATGTGATGATAATTTGTGCACAAATTATATGTGGCTACAAAACACCTCTGCCTTTTCCTTGTGGGTAAATATATTCCGTTTTGCTTATAGTTGCATTCCCTGACATTTAGAAGCCTATAAAGAGTGGGAGAAAGCCCTCAGAACTTGGAATTTGAAAGGAATTTGATGTAGAAAAGAACCATATTTTCTTCTGATTAGAAACATTGGCTCTGTGGCGAGTACCACTGAGACTGACAGGAGTGTCTTTGGCAAGGGGAGGAAAGTTGGGTAGCACCTGGTTCACTTTTCACATTGTTATCAGTCCCTTTTAGTATCACCTAACATCTGTCATGGGACGCGGGTGGCGCTGTGGGGTAAACCACAGAGCCTAGGACTTGCCGATCAGAAGGTCGGCAGTTCGAATCCCCGCGACGGGTTGAGCTCCCATTGCTCGGTCCCTGCTCCTGCCAACCTAGCAGTTCGAAAGCACACCAGTGCAAGTAGATAAATAGGTACTGCTCTGGCGGGAAGGTAAACAGCGTTTCCGTGTGCTGCTCTGGTTCACCAGAAGTGGCTTAGTCATGCTGGCCACATGACCCGGAAGCTGT
Organism: Podarcis melisellensis; assembly: GCF_964234715.1. Taxonomy (NCBI): domain Eukaryota; kingdom Metazoa; phylum Chordata; class Lepidosauria; order Squamata; family Lacertidae; genus Podarcis; species Podarcis melisellensis. Next base: position 12,133,367 of record NC_138532.1, on the reverse strand, counting down.
ACGCTGGCTCCCTCGGCCAATAAAGTGAGATGAATGCCGCAACCCCAGAGTTGGTCACGACTGGACCTAATGGTCAGGGGTCCCTTTACCTTTACCTAACATCTGCCATGGCTGGTGCCCAATGTGGCTGGGAGGACAGAAAGAAGGGAGCCCAAACAATGGATGGAGCCAGAGCCAATGACAGGCAAAGCCAAGTAATGCTACTTTTGCCCAGTGGCCTAACATGGGTTACCAGTGCCCGGAGCCGTGGGAGAGGGGACGGAGGAAACCAGATGGAATACGTATGCACATTCAACTGTCTAATGGTGTCTACATCACCTGGGAGATCACAGCTGCAGAGATAAGGAAAGAAGAGTCGTTCCATTGTCTGGAGAAGTCACTTCCTGGCTTTCATAGAGAAGCCATTTTCAACGCACCCAGCAATGGAAACACACAGCTGTATTGAGGCAACTCCTGGTGTTGAAATTTTGCACCCCTAACAATTTTGCACCCCCGGCAACTACCCCTATGCGCTACACCACTGATTTTGCCCCATCCTCCTCCCTGCTGAGTTCTGTAAGGGCAACCCTGGGACTATGGAGGGGGAAGCTGACAGACAGTGCGATCCTCTGGACTGGCTAGAAGTAGTTAGATGGGTACGAGTTGGCTGAAAGCAGACTGAGACTGACGGGTCATTGTCCCATTTGGCCTAAAGAACCAGCCTCTACTATCTCACAGCATATGGCTTTTGCATGACTTGAATTCTGGAACTGCCCAAATGTTCTTTCTTAGCTTCCCGTTTCCCCCCTTTAACTGCCCTGTATGGCTCCTCCTCCTCCTCCTCTTCTTCATCTTCTTCTAAAACCTCATTTACTAGAGACCGATACCAGAAGACAGGGACTGTCCTCGACGAAGAGGGAGAATTGGGTCATAGCCACCCATCTTGCCCTTTAGCTGGAACTGCTGCTACAGAAATACAGTTCTGAAGGGGATGGGATATCAGGCGTCACCAGGGCAGGAGTTTGGGGCAGACACCAAACCCCTCTCAAAGAATGAGCAAGAAGGCCCAAAACTGCATACCACAGTTTGAAGCAAGGCAAAGTAATACACATTTCTATTTAAAAGTGCCCACTCCCAAATAAGTCCAGATTCTGTTGTATCAACTGCCTGGGTACTGAAGCTCAACAGAAGATGCTCTCCTGGTAGCTCCTGTGTTAAATGAAGTGTGTAGTGTAGGGGTCTTTGGAAAAGCCTTTTCCGTGGTGTCTCCATGTCTGCAGAATGACATTCCCATTGCCCCCTACTCTGTATTTTTTCAGACACAATGTGTTTTTTGTGGTGGTGTTTTTTTAAAAAAGACCCTACTTTTTTCCACTGGGTTTTTATTGAGCTGATCAGTTAGTAAAGCTATCCTTATGCCATTTTTAACGATGCTAGATATATAGTTTATAAGAATTATTTTAAAGTGTTTGTTATGTATTATGTTTTTCCGTTATCTTGGGGGGGGGGGGGGAGGGTGTGTGTGTGTGTGTGTGTGTGTGTGTGTGTGTAAAGCACCCTTTGACTGTTTCCTGATGAAGAGCAGTACAGAAATCTCTTAATGAAATAAATAAGCAATACCGGCCAAACTACCTCTTGCCTCAATCTTGGCCCATCTGGTCCCAAGTTGTCTGGGGCTGATGGCAGGTGTGGTCCAAAACATCTGGGAAGCGCCAGGTTACAAAGCCTCCTTTTCACTAAATGCACAGCATGCAACTATGTCTGCGGGCTGTTTTTATTATTATGATTATTATAGATTGGGGTGGGGGGGAATTGTGCCCAGGACCACAGTGCACAAGGAAGAGAGTTTTATTCCTTCCCTCTCCAGCTGTCAGCAATTGGGACATGTTTCTGTAGCAGACAAAATTCCCATTGATGCCAAGGACAATTTTTTTTTAAAAAAAAAGCTTCATAACCCCCCTAGTTGGGGGTTCAATTCAGATTGTAGCTGGGGAATCGGGGGGGGGGGATTAAAGCCCCACTCCTTGCATGCTGCTCACTGTGCATTTAGCACAACATAAGTCGACCCGAAAATTACCCAACTGCACCACTGGAGAGATTGTGTGTCGGTGTAATGCACAAACATGCCTGTTTGTTCTCCCTCTCTCTCTCTCAGCCCTGTTTTGAGGATTAGGCTGCTGTTGTGTCATTACTTTGATTTAGCATGTATTTAAAGGTCGCCAGGTGATGTAGCGAAACGGCTCGCGATTCAACAGCACTGACATCGGCTCCGTTTGACCTTGCTGCTGCAGTTAATTAACTTGTGTTGAGATAAAGCTGGCTGTGACTCCTTCCAGCAAAGGCAGACTTTTATTTCTCCAGTCTATTGTCAGCGGAGACTTAGCTGAAGCCTTCACATCTCTTCATAGGCCTATATTGTGATGCTTTGGTGGGTAATTACCAAGGGTAATTACCATCCAGGGCCAGCTCCAGGTCTGAGGTGGGGCCCTTCTGAGAGGAGGGTGCTATCATGTTAGGGGCCTTACCTGTTGAGTAGGGAAGCAGTGGCTGTTCTCTGGTGAACACTCAGACACTTGGAGACTCCATTAAAATTTCCCAGAGTGCCCCTGATGTAGCATAACTCTAGGACTGTGTTGGGAACCTAAAATGGCATTTCTAGCATGCCTGAAACTTATTGGAGCACTGCAAATGTCAAGCCCAGGTATGGCTGCCATGCACTCTGCTTTACAGGGGCACTTCTTTATTTTTGGCAGGGGTGAAGGGTGGGTGGACTTCCAGCCCATGAACCTAATCTGGCCTGCCAGGCTTCCCTACTTGGCCTATCATAGCATTTTGGGCAAGCCATAACCATCTGCCTCACTCCCACACATATGATGCTGGTCTGATTACTGAAGTTGGACTCAGCTACATTGGCAAAGAAAAAGCACTTTATATGTGTTGCATATGCATTCTAACACTGTGACACCAGAGGGCGCTGTGGAGTTCCGTTTTTGCCAACCCGATTTATCACACAAAGTTTACAGTGCACTGAACTGAAATGCTTCTTTGATGTTTCTAGCTCCAGCCATCTTCTTTAAAACCACACCAGCAATTTTTTTAGGAGGAGCTGGAACTGCCCAACAACTTGTTGCTCATGATGCTCCTCCTCCAGTATGGATCTCCCTTTTCAGTTCTTGCAGAAACCCAGCACAGTGGTATCTCGGGTTAAGTACTTAATTCGTTCCGGAGGTCCGTTCTTAACCTGAAACTGTTCTTAACCTGAAGCATCACTTTAGCTAATGGGGTCTCCTGCTGCTGCCGTACCGCCAGAGCACGATTTCTGTTCTCATCCTGAAGCAAAGTTCTTAACCCGAGGTACTATTTCTGGGTTAGTGGAGTCTATAACCTGAAGCATATGTAACCTGAAGCGTATGCAACCCGAGGTACCACTGTAATTTACAACCCCTTGGGTTACTTGGCTGTTGGGCACCAGTAGTTCTTCAATCTATGTGCAGAGGGTGATCTTTCATCGGCTTTTGCTTAGTTGGGCCTTAATTATTCCATCCTGGTGTCTTCCCTCCTCCTCCTCCTCCTCTATTTGGATCTGGTGAAATGCAGTTAACAATTCTCTATGGCACTAAGAACCTGGTGACGAAGGGTCCTTGATTATAGCCAGCCAGCTCCATTGGCCTCAGGGACTTGACTGGAAATAGCTGCTGTGTTCATTCTTTCACAGCCTTCTCTGTAGAGGATACTCAAAATCTGGGCTCCAAGTCTATGATCTCCTGGAGACAACTTTTTATTTTAAAAAAAGAAACTAGGGAAAGCGAATGTGTTAGAAAAGAATGTGGCTCAGAGGCCAACTGGCTACAGCTCAGTCGGAAAAGATGTTTAAAGCTGTGGCCCAAAGACCATGAACCCGAGAGAGAGGAACCATAGAAGTTTCTTCTTTTAGATGTTGCCAAGGGCTCCGTCTTATTATGCTCTCTGTGTGTGTTTGGGTATGTGGATCCAATGGTATAAAGTAAGGTGACAATAGCATTTGTACCTGGCTAAGCATTGTTGCAAATCATTTGAACTAATGGTGGGATAGCCTTAATTATGGTTTTTTCTCACAGCGACCTTCTGGGGTAGACCACCATTATTGCCATTTTTCAGAAGGGACTGCTGAAGCTGAGATATAATGGCCCAGTGTGGACATCATGCTAACCGATAAGTAAAGGTAAAGGGATCCCTGAACATTAGGTCCAGTCGTGACCGACTCTGGGGTTGTGGCGCTCATCTCGTTTTATTGGCCGAGGGAGCCGGCGTACAGCTTCCGGGTCATGCGGCCAGCATGACTAAGCCGCTTCTGGCAAACCAGAGCAGCGCACGGAAATGCCGTTTACCTTCCCACTGGAGCAGTACCTATTTATCTACTTGCACTTTGAGGTGCTTTTGAACTGTTAGGTTGGCAGGAGCAGGGACCAAGCAATGGGAGCTCACCCCATCGCAGGGATTCGAACTGCCAACCTTCTGATCGGCAAGCTCTAAGCTCTGTGGTTTAACCCACAGCACCACCCGTGTCCCTATGCTAATCCATAGTTTACTGTTTTAAGATTAAGCCTTGGTGAGCAGAGCTGGCCCACCCATGAGGCAGGGTGAAGCAGCCAACCCAGGTGTGTGTCTTGCCCACCTCATTGCTTCCACTGCTGCTCCAGGTAAGCAAGGTTGTGGCGGTGGCAGAACAGCACAGTTTCGCTTATTTTATTATTTAATTTATATACGGCCCTATACCTGAGGGTCTCAGGGCAGTTCACAGAATAGAATCAAGATATAAAACCACAAAATACATAATAAAAATAAAGACAGCAACCCAATAGCCCCCCCAAAAAACCCCACATTTTAAAAGGGCATAGGATGTCAATCAGATCAACCAAAGTCCTGGTAGAAAAGGAACATTTTTGCCTGGTGCCTAAAGGTGTATAAGGAAGGTGCCAGGTAAACGTTCCTGGGGAGAACATTCCACAGACAGGGAGCCACTGCAGAGAAGGCCCTGCTCTCACATTCCCACCCTCTGGACCTCTCAAGGAGGAGGCGCACAAAGAAGGACCTCAGAAAATGATCTCAGGGTCTGGGTAGATTATATGGAAAGAGGCAGTACTGGGGTCCTGAGCCGTTTAAGGCTTTATAGGGCAAAACTAGCACTTTGAATTGAGCCTGAAAACTAGCTAGTGCAGTTGGACCAGGATCGGTGTAATATGCTCAAACCGTCTTGCTCCAGTGAGCAACCTGGTTGCTGAATTCTGCACTAGCTGAAGTTTCCGAACCGCCTTCAGAGGCAATCCCATGTGTAACGCATTGCAGTAATCTAACCTTGAGGTTACTGGAGCACAGACAACAATAGTTACTCTATCCATGTCCAGATAGGGGCGTAGCTGGGTCACCAGCTGAAGGTGATGGTAGGCACTCTGGACCACTGAGGCCACCTGAGCCTCGAGCAAAGGAACCAGGAGGACCCCCAAGCTACGAACCTGCTCCTTCAGAGGAAGTGCAACTCCATCAAGAGCAGGTGATTTCCCACCCATCTGGTCTAGGGAACCACCCACTAAGAGTGCCTCCGTCTTATCTGGATTGAGCTTCAGTTTGTTGGCTCTCTTCCAGTCCATGATGGAGACAAGACACTGGTCCAGCACTTCCATTGCCTCACTTGTAGATGTAAAGGAGAAATAGAGCTGAGTGTCGCCAGCATACTGCTGACAACGTAGTCTGAACCTCTTGATAACCAGGGGTGACCTGCAGCAAAGCCTTGCCGAAGGCTCCCTCTGACTGAGAATGTCGGAAAGAGGGAGGCATTTTGGTGCAGAGCCCAGCATCCCGGTGGGGGCCCCGGCTTCGCAAGGGCTTCTCCTTGCAGAGAAGCTCTTGCAGAGTCTCATGTCCCCATCACAGGGACAGCAGTGAGGCATTATGCCTCAGGCGCCAAAACATCTCGGGCTGCCCCTGTTGGTGAGCCTCATTCTGGGGAACTCTGCTCTCCAGCATAGTCTCAAGGAGGAATTGAGAAAAGTTTGCTTTTGGTTTAGATTAATTGCTGCTTTGCCGCATTGTCTGAACCTGGGCAAATAGTGCTTAATCTTAACTATGGCTCATGGAAATAAGTCCAGACTGATTTATGGAGCTGACTTGTTTTCACTAGTCTTACTTAATATTAGCCACTGTTTATGTTTTGTACCTAACCGTAAAGGTAAAGGGACCCCTGACCATTTGGTCCAGTCGTGACTGACTCTGGGGTTGCGGTGTTCATCTCACTTTGTTGGCTGAGGGAGCTGGCGTACAGCTTCTGGGTCATGTGGCCAGCATGACTAAACTGCTTCTGGCGAACCAGAGCAGTGCACGGAAATGCTGTTTACCTTCCCGCCGGAGCGGTACCTATTTACCTACTTGCACTTTGACGAGCTTTTGAACTGCTAGGTTGGCAGGAGCAGAGACTGAGCAACGGGAGCTCACCCCGTTGCAGGGATTCGAACCATCGACCTTCTGATTGGCAAGTCCTAGGCTCTGTGGTTTAACCCACAGTGCCACCCGCATCCCCGATTATGTTTTGTACATAACCCTAAAGGTAAAGGTAAAGGGACCCGTGACCATTAGGTCCAGTCGTGGCCGGCTCTGGGGCTGTGGCACTCATCTTGAACCGCCGACCTTCTGCTCAGCAAGTCCTAGGCTCTGTGGTTTAACCCACAGCACCACCCACGTCCCTACAGCACCACCCGCACCCTTAAACCTATACATAACCCTTAACCATGGTTAATTTAAGATAAGAGAAGCTTTCAATCTTCTTCTCTTTCCTGTTATGGGGGAGAAGTGGAGAGGGGAGCATGTATAGGTCCATGACTTGCTCCAACTTTCCCCCATAACTTTAGCACATGCTGAGCCAAAGGTTCACATAAGAACCACCCAATGTGTTTAAGAAGGAGGTGTGGCTTAATTATCCAGTCTTCCAAATTAAGTTTTGTGTAATCAAGGTGTGGACTAGCTTCAGGCTCTAAAAAGAAATTAAAACCCCCAGTGTTCCACTAATGTGTGTTACATTTATGAAGCAAAAGAATATTTGCAAGAACCCCAGTAACCAGCACACACCACCACAAACTAGCCAGTGTTGCCCAGTGGAATATGAATACCCTTAAATGGTCTCCCCTGCGTCAGCTCATATGGGCTCATGAATATCACGGAGGGTGGGGAGGGGGAACAATGGACAAGGATTCTTTGAAAGAAAGTTCTGGCAAAGCCTACAGGGAATCTTGCCAAACATTTCTGCCCTTAATCCATTTTGAACTGCCACCGTTGCCAGCTTTTGCAGTTTTTACTGCAAGTCTCAAAATGTTAGGGTTTTTTCCATCCTTAATGTTCAGTGGGCTATGTTACTTCATGCAAGCTCAAATTTCATTTTCTCCAAAGTCATTTTCCAAGCCTCATAGCTATAAAGAAAAATCTTTCAACATGAACCAAAAAATGTGATCTGAGAGGACCCCAGGGCTAAACAAACAGATTTTTTTTTTTAAAAAAAAGTGTATATGTACATATGCAGATATAGGAAAGACCACATGATATGTAAGCCAATCTCATGAATGTTTCTGGCATTGATTCAGTATTTGTTTTTTTAAATAACTCTTTACTGGATTTTATCAGCAAGGATCATAGGAATAATAAATGAGACAAATAAACAGATCAAGTCTTCTAATGTCATTTGTACATCACAAAAACAGCATAATAAATTTGCAGCGATATCTAAGACATATGGTTCATTATTAGTGGTCAATCTTCAAGTTCTTGGTTCATGGAGTATTTTAAACATAAGCAATAACAAAACAAAGGGGAAGCAGGACAGAACAGAATTAACATTCAACATCACATAGCTAAAATGCCTAATCAGGAGACCTTGTAGTTGTGCTTAGATTAAGTATGAGCAATGATCATTTTTCTTTTTATGTTACCAATGAAACAACATAAAGTATTTGTATACTGATGAACATAGGAGAGGGGATTCAAAGTGAAGATAATAATTTATGTTTAAGTTTAATAAAACTATTTCTGGTTTGACTTCAAATTGTTGTTTTGTTATTTTATTAATTTTCTGGAATATCAAATTCTAGAAAGGCTGGATTTTTGTACCTTGCCACCATATGTGGAGATATGTACTGAGTGTGGGGCAGCCCCTCCAGCAACGTGGTGTGGTACCAGGATTTATCATTGCCAACTTCCTAGGGGTTAGGTTCCATTTATATATGAGTTTTAGGGTTAATTCTCTATTGCTCGGCAAAATTGGGGAAAAGGCCTTAGTGAAGGGGTAGAGCATCTATCCTAGATTCAGTCCCAGGCATCTCCAGATAGGGATGGAGAAAGACCATGTTCTGAAATCTTGGAGCTCAGTCAGAATGTGGAGAACACTGAGCTAAATGGACCAAAGATCTGACTTCCATTTCGTCCTTGCTGCAGCCACAAATCAGGAAACAGTTTGCTATTAAATGTGCTGTGCATCCCGGTATTATACACATTTATGAAGATTCCCACTGAGTTAAATGGGGCTTACTTCTCCCCCAGCACACACATGCACAGCTAAGTGTCAGGACTGAAGTTTAGTGTAATCAATCTGATGTCAGATCAGCATCTTAATCTTTCTCCCTTGTCCTTGGTGCAAGTAAACACCAGGCAATTAAGAAGAAAAAGACATCATGGCCTATATCCAGCATTCTTTGTCCACTAGTGCAAATGTTCTTGCACTAAGGGACGGGTGAGTTTTCCTGTTGGTGGGTTTTGCTGGCTGCATCTCTTGTCCCTTATTAATTGTCTTAAGAAACTTTGTGTAGAGGGCAGCTCAACACACTGCAAAATGCAGTGCTGGGGAGCTGCTAGCCGGCCAGCCACCTCCTTAATTTGCTCAGAGGCCCAAATTTGTATCTATACATATAAATTAGCATGCACAAATTTTATACAAATTTGTGGCATAGTCTAGTGCCCCAGGTCTTTTAATAACCAAGCAATGCCCCTGGTTCTTAGAACTGTAGCCTCAAATCCCTTTTAGCTGTTCAGCACTAATTAAGGTCAGGTTGTCAAGTAAGTATGCCATCAGCTAATGGGAATAGGTTGCAAACTGGCCAAACTGCCAATCCCTTTCCTAGAACGATGCCACATTAAATTAAATCCCCCGGGCTCCTTCTACAACCTATTTTCATCGTGGATTTATAGCAGGTGCACAAAAGAGGGAGAGATTTTGAAATTTTGTTTGGGGGGGGGGTTAATATCCACAAGTGACCGTGCATCGCAAGCAATTTTGAAATGAATGTTGGGCCTGAGAACTTCCATTCTTCGGGAACGTGTTTTCTTCTCACGGTTCTGAGTGTCTTATTAGACTGGAAGGTTGATTCGGTAACATTACTGTATTTTTTGCTCTATAAGACGCACCAGACACACCTAGTTTTTGGAGGAGGAAAACAAGAAAAAAAATATTCTGAATCTCAGAAGCCAGAACAGCAAGAGGGATCACTGTGCAATCCCTCTTGCTGTTCTGGCTTCTGGGATAGCTGCGCAGCCTGCATTCACTCCATAAGACGCACACACATTTCCCCTTACTTTTTAGGAGGGAAAAAGTGAGTCTTATAGAGCAAAAAATACGGTAAATACTTGGTGGGTTCTGCTGACTGGGAATGTGTGTTTTCAGGAGTGGATCCAACTTTGCTGCGATGTACCTTGAATCTGAACAGAAAGCTGTTGGTGTAGGGTCCTCTCCCTTGCTCTGGACAAAGAGTGACTATCTTGTTTTTATCCACGCAGTTACTTGCAAACCACAGCAAGCTTATGTTACAGGCTGCTTGAACTAGAGCTGTGTGCAAATAGCTTCTCAAGATCCTCCATCCTATTTTCATCTGACAAAAGTGGGCTTCGGTCCATGAAAGTTTAAGCCGTAATAAATTGGCTAGCCTTTGAGGTGCAATAGGACTCTTTGTTTAAGTTTTAAATTCCTGCGAAACATCAAACTGCATGAACTGAAACGAAAATAGCTTGACTAATTTTCTCTAGCCAGTGTAACTGAGCGGTTGGCAGATCCGACACAGTGTTATATGAACGTACCATCAGGCAAAGGATTTCTTCATGAGCAGCATAGAAGCCAACTCCAGGGGGCCGTGGGGGCCTGAGCACCCACAATAATACAGTTGTGGGGGCTGGGCACCCACAAAGTCGATGAGGAAAGCCGGCAGGTGGCAGTGGCGCTGTCTCCGAGAGAGAAGCAGTTCAGCTCCATCATCCACAGACAGACAAACAGGTATCCTTTTCCGGGAGGGGGGAGCTTGGATACAGAAGTGGAGTCTCTCTGCCTCTGTGTCCAAGTCCCTCCCTGCAGAAAAGGGTGCTTCGCTGGCTATGGAGAGGAGGAAGAAGAGGTGCCACTGTCGCCGCTGCAGCACAGATATGCAATGTTACATGCACACACCTGCACATAGTGCGTGTACATGCAGGCATGAGCTTGTGATGTCATGTGACTGTGTTATGGCAATGGGCACCCACAACTCTGAGGGTGAGATGGCGCCTCTGATGAGCAGTGGAACATTCTTCCCTTTTCTTCCCCGAACACCGCACCAAAATCTGTCCCAGGTTCCCAAACTCTCAGGAGCAGATTTGGGGAGGATATAGGTTGCATGTGGGGAGGGGGGGAGTCCCATTGCACACGTAAAAATCCTTGCACTGATGACATGTGTTAGTTGAATACTGCCCAGGGCTTCCATTCATATTGAGCTGAACTGGTCAAAACTTTGACCATGGTCAGTTGCGTCATTCGAACATATTGGCATATGAGAGATTCAGCTTATAGGTGCAGTAACATTAATGTAAGCTTAGAGAACTGGCCTCTTTCATAGGGCTCATTTGACACACGGACTGTCATCTGACTTTGTTTGTTTCCCCGAGAATGTAATTATAACTCGTGCTGTGTGTAAAATCAGCCCAAGCAACGTCCTTGGCAGAGGAGCCACTTGGCATTGCTAGAGAAAAACCTTGCTTCCAGGGGAGATATAGGCATTTCAATTTCCAGTTTCTGGGTTTCTGTTTTGGCAGCGATCTTCAAACCAGTTATTCTGGACCAGAGCCATAGAAGTCAGTGGGACAGCCCCAGCATTGCAGGACCGTAGCTTTGAATTCCTTGCAGTGCACTGAAGCAGAGAAATCTATCTCTGCGACCTCAGGGGCTGCTTTATACATACTTCAATCCTTCCCCACTGACGTGGAGCCTTCGTCTCCAGGGTGGGGTGTCAGTATAATGGATTAGTGGTGCCTTCTATCTTCTTCGTCACCAGCGTCATCGCCTATCTTCATATATAAATCAGTATTGCAGATCATGGTCTTCTGTTATTCTGAGCAGTTTACATGGGAACCCATTTACACTACTGTAATCCTTTTTAAGCCAGCGAAGCTTCACCAACGTACGTGGCCATTGAACCAGACTGTGCTATTAAACCGTGCCAAAATTAGCCTTTGTGTTTGGGGCTGGTGGGGTGTTGTGTTTTGCTGAAGAAAGAGGCAGCTAGGTGGTATATTGGACCTAGGCTCACAATAGTGTTATCTTGGCATTATCCTGCGGTCCTGGTGCCCTCCACAAAGAAACGAACGAAGGAGGTAGAGAAATGTTGGCTCAGCCTTCCCAAGGAGAGCAGGGAAAATAGCATCGCCTGTCAAATGGAAAGGGATGAAAACAGCAGGGAGAGGAATTACATCTCCAGGCTTTCAGAAGACGATTGCAATCAAACGAAAGTGTGTAGCGTTTGACAGTTTCCCTTTTAAAATGGCTCAATTAAGGAAGAATCTGGAAAGATCTCTGGATGCCTCTCCTGTAATTAGAGATGTTATTACACCCCCCATCCCCACCCCCACTGAACATTAGGCTTGTCATCTTGAGTTCTGAAGGGCCAGCTGCAATGGAGGGAGTCCAAAGGATGCTTGACATGAGTGGGAGCCGATAGGTGCTGAGATGAGGAGGTGATGTAGGGAGGGGTGCCTTGGGACAATAGGATGCATTGTTACTGGAGGAGTGTGTTTTCCATCTTCAACAACCTTAAAGAAATATATTGGACATTCCCCTATGGCAGGGATGGGCAGCCTGTGGCCCTCCAGACGTTGTTGGACTCCAACACCCATCAGCTCCCAGCCAACATGGTCAATGGTCAGGGGTGGTGGGAGCTGTAGTCCAACCAAATATCTAGAGTGCCACAGGTTTCCTATCCTTGCACTAGGGAATACTCCAGCAGGGAGTACCATGCTACCATGCTACCATGTACCTTCCCACCCAAAAGATTTGTGGCAAGGTGCTAATTTCCTAGGAATCTGCTTATTACTAGATCCGAATACTGGTCCATCTGTATTTTCTGATTGACAGCAGCTCTCTAAGATCTCAAGGCAGAAATCTTTCTCATCATCTGCCTCCTGATCATTTTATTTGAAGTGTTAGGGACTGACCCTGGAGCCTTCTGCAAGCCAAGGGTGTACCCCACCACCAAATTGTGGTCCCTCCCACCAGTGATGTTCAAACGTTATCAGGTGTTCTGTGGTTGGTATCTGAAGACAACACCACCCCAAAGACAAATTTGTAATTAGTCTTCCATTAGTGACCTTTCCTTCCTGTCAAGTATGTTCTAGTGTGAACTTCAGGTTGCAGACGTAGCACAGTTAACTTGCCTCCATGCTGCTGGCCCCATTGAAACAGAAGGAGAGATACTGATAGTGACGGATATGTAACAACTGGCGGGGGTATTTTTATCAGGACAATGGTGCATAGGACAGGGTTGTATCAATCCCCAGGTTCAGTTCCCAGCATCTTCAGGTAGGACTGGGAAAGACTCCTCCCTGAAATCCTGGAGAGGCGCTGCCAGTCAATACGAGATGGACCCGGATCAGCCTTTCTCAATCTTGGGTCCACAGATGTTGTTGGACTTCATCTCCCACCAGCCCTGGCCACTGGTACTGCTAACTAGGGATGGTGGGAATTGCAGTCCAACAACATCAAGTGACCCAAGGTTGAGAAAGGCTGACCTAGATGGACCAGTGGTTTGATTCAGTATAAGGCAGCTTCCTATGTAGCTATAGGTCAGGGAAGAGCTGTAGCTGAGTGGCAGAGCACATGTTTTGCATGCCAAAGGTCCCAGGTTCAGTCCCTGGCATCTCTAGGTATGGCTGGGAAATAGCTCCTGTGTGAAACCCTAGAGAGCCACCACCAATCAGTGCTAGGCAAGATGGACCAATGGTATAAGTTGCTATAAGGCAGATTCCTATTTTCCCCTACCCCTGTGCTGAGAGCTTCAATCAATTGCCCCCACCATTGACTGCTTTTTTAAAATAAACAAACTACAAACTGTGGGAGATCCTATTTGTCCAATTTAGCCCTTTGGAGGACACTATCCTGCATTATGTTTAGGGATTTGGGAGTAATTTGATTCTGTTTGCATTCAGAAGCAAACCTACCCAATGTATACTCTGCAAAACAACACATGAACCAAAATTCACATAACCACCCTGTGAAATTTACACTTTTCCAAATTTTGCAATGCAGTTCTTCAGCCAACTAACGTACATAATCGCATATATTGGGGTAAAATGTGCGTTGAAATGCATATATTTGTGAAAACAGTATACAAAAGTCCATTACAGGACACTTGATTTGTAAAAATATGTATATTGAGCAATATTGCACACACAAATGTGCGTCTTATGAGAAATTCACACTAAAAGGCTGGTGAATTTTCAGGAGGACTTTAAAAGAATCCCAAACTCTTGTGAAAATGTGATGAGCTGAATACTGGATAAATGAGAAAGTGTGACAAAGCAAAGCTGATAGATACGTCTATCCCTTGTTATGTTATCCTTCAGCTGCTACATACAAAGTACTAGCAGGAACCAGTGGGGTGATGGGGCAAAGAGAATGGGAATGTGCCCCTCATTTTAGAATCCCTTTAGTCCCCCAACCTTCATGGAAGCCCAGGTTTATGACAGCTTACAAGCCCATGGGGGCAATGAACTAGTGGCCTTCCAGATGACTATAGTTCCCATCATCCCTGACTCTTGGCCATCCTGGATGTGACTTGTGTGAGACCACAGGCTCCCCATCTCTCGCTTACCATTTCAGACAACGTTTTGACCCCAAACACATTCAGTCCATCAAAACCCTCCAGTTACTATGGCTAGAGTTCAATCCCCAAAAGTGACCATGTGAATGGAACTTGGATCCTGTGGCTCACGTTAGCAGGGCTTCAAACCGAGTTCTTGTTAATGAATTTCTATACCACTTATGTGACCAAAATGGCTCCTAAGTGGTTTACAAGTACAAAATCAATTATAAACTATCTGTGCATAATTCACACACACACACACACACACTCCAGTAAAACATCCATAATTAAAATATACAATAAAACAAGCTTGTCAAAAAGCATAACAATTGAAACATTTAAAGGAGCGATTAAAATAATTAGATCAGGAAGTTCAAGTTAAGGCTGGACAAGGAGCTGAGATGAAAAGTGCGGTATAGATTTCCAAGCATCCTAAATAAGCCAAATGGTGACATCATCCTGCAGCAAAAAATATAAAAAACTTAATAGAAAGGGATATTAATTTACCTACATTTCTATACAGAAGAGGAAGGAGAATGGAAACGAGAGAGTTCGAGTAGTGAAGCTATGAGATGGGATTATGATCTACTGAGCATAACTGTTTGGAGTCCCATAATTAGAATGTCAAAAATTGATAGCTAAGATTTACACAGGGCAGCGCAAGAGGGAAGAGGTAGCATTGCGATGTGCTATTTCAACAGAATGAGCTAAGGCAGCTATATACTTTCATTATGAAGATGGCGTAAAAGCATTGGACACATGGAACTCAGAACCAAGGAGGAAATTATAGATGGGATCAGCTCCAGCCCCTGCAGACTGACGATGAATGATGAGGCTGAAATTTTCCTAGACGGCTAAGTGAGGAATTTAGAAATCACTCGGTGCTTGTTCTCACAAGTGTCTTTAATTGGCTTAAAATGAACCAAATATGCAGAATCAAAAGTGTTTGAAGCTGTGATAAAAAGGCAATGTTATGATTCAGAATATAGAACATCCACCTGGAGGAGAAATCATCCTGCAGTCTGAGGGCATTTACAAGTCTGGTGTGTTACGAATATCACTTTCTGCTGAGCTCCAAAAGTTAAAAGCAGGGCTGGATGAATCTGTCACCCTTGGTTTCTCTCACATTCTTTTTCCCCCCCATTTTAACTTCAGTTTGCTTAAAAACAAAAACAAAAACCCATGAATATCAGTTTGCATTTTTGTGGGAATTACTCCTAATATATGCATTTTTGTACACAATTTTGCCTAACCTGCACATTTTTGCACACAAGTTCACCTAACATAATGCAATTTTGCATGCTATTTTCTGTATCTGTTTTTGTGCATACTTTCCCTTGATATGCAAGCTTTCATGTGCCTATTTTGCTTGCAGATTTGCTCTGTAAAATTAGGAGAATTGCAAAATGTGAAGGATGGTTGTATTTTAGATCACACATGGTTTGGGCAGGGCAAATTGGATCGTTTTGCACTGTTAACTACTAGTTAATAGATTCCTTGAGACAGTAATGAGGGCTCCACTATTCTGTTGGTGAAAAACAGCCTCCATTAATAAAAGAATGGGGGGGGGCTTGCACACCCAGCACAAATGCCACAAGATCACATTGCGGGGGGGGGGGGCACACACAAAAAGGAAGATGCAGAGACTAGCTGAAGACTACTGCACAAGACCAAAATGAGTAGATGCAGCCATACCTGCCAACTCTATGGAGCTAGGATACCTTGCCCCCCCAATTCCTCTGGGGGCTCAACCCCCACAGTATTTTTCCCACCCTGCCTGTCCCTTTTTCCCTTGCTTGCTTGATCCTTCCCTCCATGGGGCTTGGCACAGAGCAGCCAAGGAGGACATGGGCAGGTGGGCAAGCCAGCAAAGAAGGTGGTGGGGGCAGCAGCCTCTTCGGGGGCCACCCCCCCAAATACCATAGTTGCAGCCAGAGCACTGATGAGAGCACCTGGCCAGCAGGCACTGGCAGCGGCCATCGGAGAGGAAGGCGCCTGGCCGGCACATGAGGGAAGGAGGGAAGAGAGGCAGGCAGAGCAAGAAGCCTGACCATGCTGTTGATACCACCACCAACTATCTGCCTGGGCATGCGCTGCCCCGACCCCTGGCTCAGAAGGAGCTGTTGGGGCCACGTCACTGCTATGTTTCACTCCACCCAACGTCGTAACATCGTCAGGGTGGTGCACAGAGCCCTCCAATTAAGTTAAGAAGATGGCAGCTATGGATGGGACAGTGTTTCATACTGTCCTGTGGTGGAGATGAACAGGGGTGGCTGTCAGGTTTTGGGGAAGCTGCTTCCTCCCTCCCGTTGGCCGTGGATAAGCAGAACAAAGTGAAAATATTCTCTTACCAGTTAAAGAGATTTTTAATGTTCACAGAGAAAGAACAAAGACTCCATTCTCAGAGGAAAGGTGCTCCCAATTAAGGTTTCCACCCGCTTCCCCCCGAGCCACCCCCGTCACTTTCTCATCTGGCAACCTGATCTCACAACCATTTGGCCTTCTGTGTAGCTACCTTATCTACTCTCCGTGACCTTGGACTGATCGTTTGGACACTTTCCAGCGAAAGGGGGTCTGTTAATTCTCTTCTCCCTGTTCTTCTCCTTCTCCTAGCTGTTCCCCACTCAGTTCTGCCCAGCTGTTGTCTTCTGAACTATGTCCCTCTGCAAACCGCTGCTCCAAATCTATACTGCTCCACTGTTCCTGGTCAGCTTCATGATCCTGGTCAGGAGCAGGGGGAGGGGGAGGCTCCTTATCAGAGTAGCTCTCCTCAGCTTGGTCTCTGACAGTGGCCTTCTGAATGCAAATGGAAACCTGCATGAGGACTCTCTGATGGTGCACAGCAAACGAATGTGTCTGAGCCCTCCCAGTGTGGAATTTACGGAGCATCTAGATCCCAAAGCCTATGCTGCCACTGTGTGTGTCTTTTCTGAGGATAGTATTTTCTGATGGAGGCATGCATCTGCATACCAGGTGCTAGGAATCACAGGTGGGGAGAATGTTTTTACACTCAGGTTCTGCTTGGGGGCTTCCCGAGGGCGTCTGGTTGGCCACTGTGAGAACAGGGCGGGTATCCAATTAACATGTTCCGTCAGCACAAGGATTTCTGCTTGCAGAACTGAAAACAACAACACCCCTTCTGTGCCCTCCCCATGCCCCCCTCAGATCCACCCTGGAGAGTTGGAGAACATGTTCCTTATTCCTTTTTGTATCACATCTTGTTATATTAGGAGCCTGCAGTCAGGGACTGCTTTAGTTTTCCATATACGTGCTTTATAACACTTGGAAAATATTGGGCACTTAGAAGAGTTTAGCAGCAGCAACAACAATAGCAATTCAAATCAATAATTATAAGAATTGTGGTAAATAGTATTTGTGAAGTTCGTAACTATGTAAGGCATACAAAGGACTTCCAGCACTTGAGTTCTATATAAGCGTTCAGTTATTCTCCCCCTCCTCCTCTAAGATGATATATTCTTCATGTTAAGTGTTACCCATCATGCTGCTTGTTTGACAGCTTGGATCAGGCCTCAGACACTTGATGAAAAGAGGCATTTATTTCATGAAAATGGAGGGGAGGCCCAGGTCAGAGGATGAGCACATGTCTTCTGCATGCAAAGGTCCCAAGTTTGTTTATTCTTCCTCTTTCTTTTTGCTTAATAGATAATGGCTCGGTCAGAAGAACAAGAGACTCTTAATCCCAGGGTTGTGGCTTCAATCCCACATTGGATGAAAGATTGCTGCATTGCTGGGGGTTAGACTGGATGAGCTTTGTGGCCTTATCCAACTCTAGAATTGTACAATTCTATTATTATTCTTTCTCCTTTCAGACCAACATTGTCTCCCGGTCCCTGGCATCTCCCATGTGAAAAGGATCAGGTAGTAGGGGATATGGAGGACCCCACCCCACCCTGCACAAACACATCTGACACCCCAGAGAGCCACTGTCAGTCACGGTACCGGGTCACCTAGACCAAATGTCTGACCTGGTATACAGCAGCTTCCTATGATTCTATCTTCTCAGAAATGGAATAGCACCAGAATTTGTTGGTGCCTTCCTGTCTGGGGACAATAAGATCATGAGCGAAGATTCCCATAACAGAGGAAGGCTCTAATAACTGGTAAAGCACGATCCTGGAGGAGCTGGTTTTCATAACCTCCTTACTGGAACTCGCTCATATTAGGAGACGAGATATGAAAACTTCCTTTTGCAGGACTCAGCCTGCCTCCATCCTGGGCTGAGTGAGATCCAGCAGCTCAGCCCCACCCTAACCCTAAACCGAGATGCATCCCTTTATTCACCCAACCTTCATGGAAGCCCATGTTTATGACAGCTTACAAGCCCAGAGAGGCTCTCTTCTAGAGAGACAGCTTACAAGCTGAGATAGGATGTTAGGCTAGTTCAGCTTCAGTGAACTACTGAGAATTTACCCCTGAGAAGGTGCTTAATTTCTGAAGTGAGGTTTGTTGAGAATCAAGCTTGCCTGGATGTTGCACCTTCTGCTCTGCACACAACACCTTGTCCCCGATCTCATCTGAGTGGTGGGAGATGACTGTATTTATTCCGTGACATGCATAAAGGTAAAGGTAAAGGGACCCCTGACCATTAGGTCCAGTCGTGGCCGACTCTGGGGTTGCGGCGCTCATCTCGCTTTATTGGCCGAGGGAGCTGGCGTACAGCTTCCGGGTCATGTGGCCAGCATGACTAAGCCTCTTCTGGCGAACCAGAGCAGCGCATGGAAACGCCGTTTACCTTCCCGCCGGAGCGGTACCTATTTATCTACTTGCACTTTGAGGTGCTTTCGAACTGTTAGGTTGGCAGGAGCAGGGACCAAGCAATGGGAGCTCACCCCATCGCGGGGATTCGAGCCACTGACCTTCTGATCAGCAAGCCCTAGGCTCTGTGGTTTAACCCACAGCGCCACCCGCGTCCCTTTGCACATGCATAAAGGAGCTCTATTCCCCCCTTTACCCCCCTCTTTCACTTGTTATTTGAGTGGAGACAAAGCAATAAAAACAGCTGTGGAAGTAGCTGGCACCTCTATGACACTCCATGCGATGTTGCAGGCAATAATGGGGAGGGCAGAAGACAGCGATATCAATTCTGGGGGACCTGGAAATAATAGGAAGCTCATCGACCTCTGGATAACTAGGATCTTCACTTGTGGATAAGCATGGATGAAGTTGTTGACTTCAGTTTTTCATTTTCCCAATCTTTAAGTTTAGTTTGCTAGGCTTCCTCATCAGTTTGCTTTTAAAAAAAAAAAGTATTTACAAGAATTCATTAGCATTTTAACATTTCTTCTAATGAACCAATTTTAATGCAATCTAGACAATTTCTGTAAGCAATTTCCCCCAATTTTATGCATATCTGTATGTTATTTTCCCAGATATATATGCATTTTTGTGAACTTTCCCCATGAATACTATAGCAATGGGTACATTATTTGCTTGGAGAGCCGTGCCACAAAAGTTTTAAGAGAAAAGTTTTTAAGAGAACTGCAGATTTCAAAGTTGTGTTTCAGGTCATCTATTGTTTTGGGAAATATGAACTAGGTTTTCATTAAAATATGAAGTGAACTGCACCCCCCCCCCAATCCCCACTCTGAAGAAGCAATATTTTCTTCATTATTACTTCCTGGAGAAATCCCAGACCTTCCTGAGGGCACATGAGATGATGCTTTCCTACTCTTTCCAGAATGCGCCTTGTGCCTTCTATCCTGATTATTTCTCTGCGGGATGTCAATAGCCGGCACAGAGTTGACACTAGCCTTAGATGAGGGGCCCGACCACATCAGACTGGTAGGAGTCAGGTGTGAATTATGCACTGTGCAGTGAAAGTGGATAGAGATAAGTTTTTCTCCCACTCATAATACTAGAATTTGGGGGGCATGTCATCCAATGAAACTGATCAGTAAGAGTTTTAGGGCAGGCAAAACGAAATCCTTCACACAGAACATCATGCATTTATAGAATTGGTTACCACCAGATTCTAGTAGCATGTTGTTGTTGTTTAGTCGTTTAGTCACGACTCTTCGTGACCCCATGGATCATTGCACGCCAGGCACTTCTGTCTTCCACTGCCTCCTGCAGTTTGGTCAAACTCATGATGGTAGCTTGGAGAACACTATCCAACCATCTTGTCCTCTGTCGTCCCCTTCTCCTTGTGCCCTCCATCTTTCCCAACATCAGGGTCTTTTCCAGGGAGTCTTCTCTTCTCATGAGGTGGCCAAAGTATTGGAGTCTCAGCTTCAGGATCTGTCCTTCCAGTGAGCACTCAGGGCTGATTTCCTTCAGAATGGATAGGTTTGATCTTCTTGCAGTCCAAGGGACTCTCAAGAGTCTCCTCCAGCACCATAATTCAAAAGCATCAAATCTTCGATGATCAGCCTTCTTTATGGTCCAGCTCTCACTTCCATACATCACTACTGGGAAAACCATAGCTTTAACTATACGGACCTTTGTTGGCAAGGTGATGTCTCTGCTTTTTAAGATGCTGTCTAGTAGCATAGGGAGCTTCAAATTCAAGGTTAGGTCTACCAATCTTTCAAGTTCAAAGGGGACTTCTCAGAGGCATTTGGTTGGCCACTATGGGAAATACCATGTTGGGCTAGATCGGGGAGGGGGGAGGAATCCTGTGGCTCTCCAGATGTGGCTGGAGTTCAGCTCTGTCACCCCAACCATTGGCCATGCTGGGTGGGATGATGGGAGTTGGAATCTAGAAATATCTGGAAGGCCACAAGTTCCTCACCCCTGGGCTAGATGGACCTTTGGTCTGATCCAGAAACGTTTCCATGTCCTTCTGCATCTGAGTTGTATGGCACTCTATAACTCACCCTGAAGGCAACACCTTGACAACTTTTGAGCAATGCTCCTTATTGCCCACAACCAGTTCCTTTCTCAGAGGTGGGGAACCTGTGGTCATCTGATTACTGATACCATATAGCCTGAGTCCATCTTTCCAAAGGGGGAAGGGTCTCTGTCCTCAACCCCAGCACACCAATACTTCATACTAGGCTCCATCTCCCATCATCCCTAATCAGTGGTCATGCTGGTTAGGACTGGTGTGAGCTGGGAGTCCAACAACATCTGGAGGACCAAAGGTTCTCCATTCCTATTCTATACAATGGTGCCATTGATTGAAATAATCTTACTCTTCCCTGCTCTTTCCTAAGACATATTTCAGGTGGATTGCCCCACCCCAAGGTCAATTGCAAGGGAACGGTGGAATCACCTCCATTCCTGCATCGTTAGCGTTGGCAAGCCCCTAATTTTCATTCATGTGGGGCTCCAATAAGCCAGGCACCTCGATTTAATGCCGAAATCACTCCTCTTTATACCTGGAGGCTGGTGCTCTCTGTTAATTTAGTAACAGATTTGCATTTTTATCACTTTCTTGGCTTAACTGATGAACATTAATTCCCTGCAAGTTTCTACAATTGCTGGATACTTAATTATTTGGCCAAAACCTTCTGCAGAGAGAACCTTGTGCTATAAAAATGGCAATTT
The DNA here is from genome assembly GCF_964234715.1 of Podarcis melisellensis. NCBI lineage: Eukaryota > Metazoa > Chordata > Lepidosauria > Squamata > Lacertidae > Podarcis > Podarcis melisellensis. The sequence goes on along the minus strand of NC_138532.1, from coordinate 12,111,771 downwards.
CCATCTTGATCTATTTTAGTACTTTTCAGAAGAAAGGGGGGAGAGAGAGAGAAAAGAAAGAAAGAAAGAAAGAAAGAAGCAGGATTGATCCCTGAAGCAGCTCCTGCCCTGCGACTCGGTGGCAGAATAAGAAGAATGGGTGAATAATCTGTCTGATTTCTTTAGCTGACGAATGTCAGTTCCATTTTTATATTCAAGTCTGTCGACATTGCAACAGATTTCATCTTTGCCTTTCGTTCATCAACAGCTATTCTGTTCCTTTCCATCACTCTTGCAGGCTCCCCCCTCCATTTGAAATGGGAAAAGAGGCTGATGGGGGGCGGGGGGGGGGGAGAAAATTTGTGCAGAAACTGTTTTTCTTTTCGCTCTTCCAGAAACTGAAAACCTGGGTGATTGGTATTTATCACAAGGCAGGAATCTTAAGTCTGCATTAGATACTGTTACAGAAAGGTACATAAAAGATGGATATATCATTTGCCAGGGCAAAGCCTGCCGGGCTTCTTCTGAGGGGTTAAAGGTCACATGAACAGTGGTGACACGTTTAAAAAGTAATAGCGTTGCTTAAAAGAGGATTAATCAAGTGTAGAACTACACCCCTCCCCCCAAAAAATATATATTGAGAGATGGTACCTGCTGACCAAGCGCTGACCTCAGCTTAGCACAGGCTGGGACTTGAGTTGAAAGAAGTGTATCTTGAGATTGAAGAGAAGGGCAGTCCACAGACAGAGGACAGAAGGTTCACAAGGGCCTGAGGCATTGTGTGTGAGAGAGTGGAGGCTACTTGTCATAACCTGGAAAAATCTTGGTGTTTATATTAAACTGCATCACCTCGAAATGTCCTGATAGAAGGGGAGATGTTGAAGGGGAGGAGAAGGCTCAGAAATGATGACAATAATTTGATTTATAACCCACCCTTTAGCCTGAAGTGCCAGGGCCTCTGAGGATGCAATTTTTGTATCCTTTTATGATTCTACAATTAGTGCAGGTGGCAGAGTCCAAAAGAGACAACGATGCTTGCTCCTTAAAACTCCTACATCGCTTGGTATCCCCTCCACTTTCACTTCCATTTAAAAGTCTTTCACTTCCATTTAAAAGAGCGCATTGGAAAATCAGCCGCAAGGGAGCTCGCTACCTGGATTCTGATGGCAGCGAACTGCAAACATTAATGCATATTTTCAAATCCAATGCACATTCTCACCTGGTTTCTCTTCTTTCTGGAAACCCCCCAACCAATTTAGCTGTCATTTATGCAAGACTTGAGAGTTGACAGTTTAGCTTTGGTGTGTATAAAGGTAAAGGTAAAGGTACCCCTGCCCGTACGGGCCAGTCTTGACAGACTCTGGGGTTGTGCGCCCATCTCACTTAAGAGGCCAGGGGCCAGCGCTGTCCGGAGACACTTCCGGGTCACGTGGCCAGCGTGACATCGCTGCTCTGGCGAGCCAGAGCCGCACACGGAAACGCCGTTTACCTTCCCGCTGGTAAGCGGTCCCTATTTATCTACTTGCACCCGGAGGTGCTTTCGAACTGCTAGGTTGGCAGGCGCTGGGACCGAGCAGCGGGAGCGCACCCCGCCGCAGGGATTCGAACCGCCGACCTTTCGATCGGCAAGCCCTAGGCGCTGAGGCTTTAACCCACAGCGCCACCTGCGTCCCCAATTTGGTGTGTATACATGTGTTTAATTTGTGCATCTCCCTGGCATGGCACAACCACAGTCATAATAACTAAAAAAAGGGGGGAAGGTGTGTGTGTCTTGTTTATTGACATGCAGATCTTATGTGTGACCATAGGAGAAGGCAGCTTTTTAATTACCTGGGTGGTGATGGGGGTGGGGCAGGGTCCCAGGCCTGCCCTTAATGAGTTGTTGCATAAGTTAGCAGATGACACTTGCCAGCTCATTAGCTGTGGTTTCTCTTCATCAGAATCACCAGGTCTGCAGGGCAAGTGAGTACCTGCGTCCCGGTTTGATTTGTTTCTGTTTTCTGCAAGGACGAAAACGAATGGCTTCATATTACAGGGAAGGTCAATTTAGGCCAAACATTCACCACGACCTTCCGAACTTTACAAGTGATCCATGGAGCAATATTATCAAACCAGCTGAGGAAGTTGGGGAAACTCTTTTCTCCTTGCCCCGTAGAAATTTCAAAGCGGGGAAAAACAAGTCAGGTGCATAGATGTAGGTTTTGTAAAGACAATTGGTCATTGAGAGGAGAGCTCCCCTGAGGTATAAATTTAATAAGATGCCTTGTGGTGGCATCAGGCTATTGGTCCAGCTACCTTGGAACTAGCTGTACTTGCTGGCAACAGCAGCTATGCAGGTCTCAGGCCAGCGGCGTAGCGTGGGTTGTCAGCACCCGGGGCAAGGCAAGTAATTTGCGCCCCCTAACCTGGCGCCGCTGCCAGCTTCTTATTGCTGCTGCCTGGGATGGTCTGGTGTGGTTCTCTCCCGCACTCAGCGCTGCGCTGGGCGGCCGCTGCACTGTCCCTCCCCCAGATAGTCCCTCACTCTCTCTCCCCACCGCACGCCTGGCACCCACCCCCTCCACAGTGGGCGGCGACCCGATGGCTCGGATCGGATTCGCACAGCCAGCACTGCAGTGAGAGAGAGTGAGTGAGCCAGGTAGGGGCAGAGAGCTGCGAGTGCGAGCGCGCCCCCCAGATGTTGCGCCCGGTGCGGCCAGCCCCCCCTGCACCCCCCACGCTACGCCACTGTCTCAGGCAGAGGTCACTTTTATACCTGGTACCTGATATTCTGTGAAGGGAAAATGCTGAGTGGAAAATACTCAGCGGTGAACAGGACTCTGAACAGGATGAAGCTGGGTGGGATCTTTGGCTCATGAAGTATCCATTATTGGACTATGGCCTCTCCATCTGCTTTATCCTAACTTAAACACAGTATAAGGAGTCTCTATAGGAGTATACAGTGGTACCTCGGGTTAAGTACTTAATTCGTTTCAGAGGTCCGTTCTTAACCTGAAACTGTTCTTAACCTGAAGCACCACTTTAGCTAATGGGGCCTCCTGCTGCTGCCGCGCCGCCGGAGCACAATTTCTGTTCTCATCCTGAAGCAAAGTTCTTAACCTGAAGCACTAAAAATGGGGTTTCAGGGTTTTTAGGGATTTTTGAATGTCTTATGCAGATTTTTCAATTTCATTGTTCTGTATGGGACAATGACAACAAAGATATCATATCGTATCGTATCATATCATAATGTAACTCTGGGCTAGGCACTGAAACTCAGAGCCAGTTTGGGTGGGTTTGAATCTTTTAACTCCCCACCCCTGGAAGGCCAAATTTGACAGGTGGGTGGGGTTGCCCACTTGCCAGTCACCTGACATTATAGTGATGTCAGTGATGTTGCACCTTGAAAAACTGACTGTAGGGACTTAAAGAGAAGCATGGGGGCAAACAGGTTTGCTAACAGCGCCATGCTGCTCTTTGAGCCTTTCAAAACTGGAGGTTTAAAGAGCAGCATGGAGCTGTTAAAAAAAAGGTTTTCAGCCCAGCACTGAGCTTCAGTTTCATGAGCCTGTTCCCAGCAGAAGGAAACCCCCCACAGGTCTAGTGATTGGCTGGTGGATGTGCTTTTTAAAAATGACCTCATGGTCAAAATTTGACCAAACTATTCCCCTCACATGGTGACAATTTCCAGAGTTCCTTTGGAAGAGGGTTTGACTGTTAAACTACTCAGGGAATTGTAGTTTTATGAGGGGAATTGAGGCCTCCTAACAACTCTCCTGCCAACCTAGCAGTTTCAAAAGCACGTCAAAGTGCAAGTAGATAAATAGGTACCACTCCAGCAGGAAGGTAAATGGCGTTTCCATGCGCTGCTCTGGTTCGCCAGAAGCGGCTTAGTCATGCTGGCCACATGACCCGGAAGCTGTACGCCGGCTCCCTCGGATGAGCACCACAACCCCAGAGTCGTCCACGACTGGACCTAATGGTCGGGGTCCCTTTACCTTTACCTTTAACAACTCTCAGCACTCAGGATTCTTGGAGGAGGACATGACCAGAGGCACCACCTTGTGCCAAAGATCAGGGCAGCCAGCGTTGTGTGTGTGTGTGACATCACACGCTTGTTGCACATCACGTGACATCGCATCAACATGTCTGGAGGAGCTGTGGCAGAGCCAAATACAGCGCCAGCATGCCTTCAACGGCTGACAGCTCTTCCTCTTGGCCTCCTCCTGCCCTTGCTGTTGCCATTGGGGGACCCAAAAGAGCTTGGCCCCAAGGACATGGCACCCCTGGCCATGACTACTTAAAGTGGTATGAAACAGTTTTAACTGTATAGTGCAGATGGTTTCAGCAAAATCAACCATCTGAGAAAATGGGCTTTGGTCCATTTGAAGCTTATACAGTGGTACCTCTGGATGTGAACAGGATCCGTTCCAGAGCCCCGTTCGCATCCTGAAGCGAACACAACTCGCGTCTGTGTGTCTGCAGGTCACGATTCGCCACTTTAGCGCATGCGCGTGACATCATTTTTACCGTCTGCGCATGCGTGAGTGGTGAAACCCAGAAGTAACACGCTCCGTTACTTCTGGGTCACTGCATAGCGTAACCCGAAAATACTTAACGTGAAGCTACTTCAACATCTGTTACGTCTTTACGGTGTCCATAATAATGATAGCTGTCAAAGACACAGAAGGTATCTTGCTATCTCCCTGTGATGCTAGAGAGAATGGGTTCATAAGGCCTGGATCCAGACTAAGTTAGCTGAACTCAGGTTCAACTAATATTGGGCTCAGGGGCAGAGGAAGGGAGGCGCTGGGGGCGGCCGGCCTGGGTGTTACCACTGAGAGGAGTGACAAAATGCCGGGTGGCACTCACCGCGCCCGAGCCACACGTCTCTCCTGGGAGTGACGCGCTGGCTTGGACACCCACAGGCTCTGTGCTGCCCCAAACGGTCTGCCCACCATGTCCCCCTCAGCTGTAGGGCGGCTGAGTGGGAGGAGGCAGGCAGACTCCTCAGAGGCCCCACACAGCATCCTGCTCTGGTTCGCCCTGCCCCGCGGGCGGCTGGCCCTGCCCCTGGGCGCAGGGCATGCGCGCTGCCCCAGGTGCCCACTTGGCTTGCTCCGCCGCTGATTGGGCTGTGGCCAACCAGCCTCTACAGTAGACCCTTTGAAAATAAAGTTGACTCATGCCTATTAACTTCAGTGGGTCTACTCTAAATAGGACTTGGTCTGGATCCATGCCATAGCCCTCATGGATATTTTCTTATAATAAGCATATTCCTTTAAAAAGAGTCTTATGACACTGAACAGTCAGAGCATTTATTCTGATCTACGCAATTGTAAACTGATGAAAAGGACTCTTGTCCTTGAAAGCTTTTTGCACACTAGCCTTTTAAGATGCTTTTTTTGTATTTGCTTTAGCAGACTTCATCCATATAACTTCACCTCTAGAATTCATTTCTCTATTTCTTACATTGGTGGTGGTGGTGGTGGTGGTGTGTGTGTGTGTGTGTGTGTGTGTGTGTAAAGAAGCTGACACCTCTCAGTGGCTTCCCTAATCCTTGTCTGTGGACTGACGGTGACGGCTTCAGCATTCATGTTGCAAGGACCACTTTTTGCTCCTTGTTTTGCTAATTCAGCACTAAACCAGAAGCACAGCAAATGCAAGATGCTGCCACAGGGCTAACCTCTGTAGAGGCTTTAAGTTAGGGTTCACCAAGCAGGCCCCATCTCCAGAATCGACTTTCGCATACCTAGATCATGCAAAATAAGGAAGAATCAGTGTCATCCAGTGGCGTAGCATGGGTTGTCAGAACCCAGGGCAAGGCAAGTAATTTGCGCCCCCTAACCCGTGAATTTGCGCCCCCTAACCCATGGATTTGCGCTCCCTAACTCTACCCCCCAGATGTTGCGCCCGGTGCAGCGGCCCCCCTGCACCCCCCACGCTACGCCACTGGCGCCATCGGTTAAATTTCTAAAAGCAACTAAAGTATGGAACACCCTGTCCTAAGGCAAAATGAAGACTATCTCACCTGTGGACTGAAAGAGTCTTTCAATATACACAGAATGCATTTCTTTAATCCATTGCAAAGTTCACAGGCCACATATCTGGAATTGGAGGGCATGGCTGCCAAATCAAAGGGCATGGCTTGTCATAGCACCTCTCCTTTGCAGCATTAGGGAATAACAACAACAGCTTTCTCTGCTGAATGCTAAGCAGTGTAGTCTGCCACCTAGACTGGTTGTACCGAATGAGCAAAATAAATCCACCCAATGTCTTTAGAGACTCTGCACCTACCCAAGGGGAGCAATTCTTTTCAGGCTGCATCCTATGTGTCACTTTTCCTCCACGGGCATACAGTGACGGAGGAAAACACCTATATACACTGCCATCGTTCCATGTAGATGCTCACAGTGAAAAATGGGGGTCAAGTGGAGAGTGGAATTGAGGTCACAGCCATATCCCTCCTATCCATCTCCACACCTTCAGCTGAAGATGTGCACAAGGTCCATCCCACGTCTAAGTTGTACACCTGTGGGCTCTTCAGGCGCAGTTAGGGACCTTGTTCTGGACACTATATTAAAAGTGGATGGTGTATGGACAGGAGAGGACAGAATCAAGGCTGCTGCCTTGCTCCCCATGTTTTGGCTTAATGCGTGAATAAACTCGTGTGTGTGCAAACTGCACATGTGACAAGGACCCTCACTTTTCCAGGGTGTCATGAAGAGAAAGCTCAATTATGTGCAAGGGTTCTTTAGGGGAACCAGTGGAGGTCAGGTGCATAACAGGTGTGATCCTAGCTATCCCCCACACGTGCACACTGAACGTCTGGATGGTGAAAGCTCACTTTTCTCCAGCTTCCAATTAGTGAACTACAAACAGTTCTCTCCGTGGGTGAGAGAGTAGAACAGCAGCAGCAAACCCTTAGTCGGACTCGTCCTCAGGTTCGCACGTAGGTCGCACGTAGCTGCCGCGTTGCCCCTCCCACCTCCCTGCGTTTGTTCTAACACGGGCAGAACACGCACCCTGCCTTCTCACATGACGACGGTGCACGTTAGCGGAGGCGTTTCCCTTCTCATACACGCGTGTAACAAGAACATTACTGTAATAGGCGGGCAACCGAGGACCTCAACGGGCTGTGATTATTTCGTGCGGAATTGCCCTTGCGCCCCGAGCGGGTTTCAGATTCAAATCGAGTCGCGTTGGCTGGCGACTTGATCCGGCGTGAGCCAGCGAGAGCGCTCCCCCCTGCCCGTCCGTGGGGCGACAGGGGCGGGGAGCAGCTCGACAAGCGCGTCCCTCCGGCGTGGCTGCTGGCGCCGTAGCCAAACCTCGCCCGCCTCCCATCCCGTTCGACCGCAGCCAACTCCTCTGGACCCGCGCGTCCTCCGGGCGAGGCGGGTTGGCGTCTCTTTCAGCCGCCGCTGGGGGAACCAGCAGCCTGACAAAGGGGCCGGGGCAGCGGAGTTGAAGCAAGTTCCACGGCGTGGCGGCTTCTCGGCTATCGCGCCCGGGCGAGCAAAGCACCAGCCAGGCGTCCGGAGCAACCTCAGCATCAGCAACGTGCTTGCTCCGCCGGGAGTCGCTCCAGAAGTGCTGCGCTCGCCCGGGCGCAAACGGCGCCTCGGAGTTGCTTTCCCCAAAGTGCCGGAGCCTGCCCGGATCGCGTGCCTCTCCCTCTCCCCACCCCTCCCCTGCTGAACCCGAGGACCGCCTCCCTTGCCTCTCGCCACGGCTGGGGGCAGGTCCCCGGAGCCGACCCGCCCCCCTGCTGGGGAGCCGCCGCGAAAAGGATTCCGCTTTCCTCTGCTGGATGCGTCCCTGGAGGAGCTGAGCCATGCGGCGGCGGCTCCCGCTTTGGCTCCGGAGCTTCCTGTGCTTCTTGCCGGCCTTGGTGGGACCCGCTGCAGGTAAGATGCGCTTCGCTCCCAGCGCCTGATCTGAAGATCTCCTGTTATTACTCCCCCCCTTACACCCTCCCCCAAAAAAGAGCTCTCGGGAGAGACCGCGGCTCCGGAGCTCCCCGTCGTCTAAGGGAAAGCGCAATTTCTGGGCACAGCTGGGCAGAAAAGTAGCATTCAGAGGCGCACGATCCGGATGCGTTTGGCTTCCTTTCTTTTGGAGACGGGTTCCTTGTTGCCCGGGGATCCTGCGTTGGTCTAGGGATCTAGGGACAGCTCAGCGCGCCACAGTTCTGGAGTTTGGTGGATCTCTAGTTGCAATTGTATCAGATCTTTTCGCTCCGGAAATCTGGGGGCAGGGAAACACCGAGGGAGGTGCCCAAAGGCTCCCGCGAATCTCTGGCACCCGCTGGAGTAAATGGAGAGCCATGCTTTGGGGGTGGCAGTTTCAAGTCTAGATGAAAAGGCAAAAGGGGTTGGTTGATGTTGGTGATAACGACCCTATGAAAGGATGGTAATGGGAGGCGGACAAGAGGGCATTAGGGTCTGAGCAGTGTGGGAAGGGGGTCCTTTTTTTTCACTGTGTCCCCCTTCCTCCCTGCCCCATTCTTGTCTTTGTGAGTTTGTCCAGAGTCTGTGTTAGACCACCAATCCTGACCCACTGCGTGTCACTTTGTAGATCATTCCCTTTACAGAGCATTTGTCTGGGTAGGAAGATTGGAGTGAAACACGTGCGGATTCTCATGAAAGCCCGTTTGTAGTTTCCCATTATTTTTGTGCATGCGCTGCGTACAACATGCCGGGATGCTACATTTATTTTTATTTTTCCTTCTGGTGCACGTTCGATCCACAGCAAAATGTATGCACCTGCAGTGGTTGTGCTTTCCCTGTCCAAAAGGTGTAAGATGCAAAAATGTGGTGTGCATGTACTCCCCAATGCGCAGCTCCCACGTTGTGGAGTCGCCTCCCCCTTCCATGTCACCCAGAATTGAGCACTCGGCCTGCGTGCGGAGAGATCCAGCCTCACCCAGAGGCTCTTCTGCTTTGCACTTTCCATTGAGGTAACAGATGGGCCCAAGTGTGATAAAAAGAAGTGCACACAAGGGGATGCGACTGGGTAGAGGCTAGCTTCAGAGAAGAGGCTGTCAGCTGGAGGGTGACTGACCTTTCAGATCCCTGACAATTGAAGGCTCCAGGCCTCCCCTGGCTTGGGGTTCGCACACAGCTTGCCTTAGCAAGATTTGTACCAGTCCCTCTCTCTGTGGCCAGAGACAGCGCTACGGTTTTCTGTATGCTCTTAATTTGCTTCCTACCAAAACCCTTAGCAGTCTCTCCCCCTCCCTTTTCTGTGCGTGAGTGCGGAAACAAAAATCTTCAGGCCACAAACTCTCCCAGAATCTGTCCACTAGAGGAGGCATCATGACACACTTTGGAAAAGGATGCAGCAGCCCAAGGCTGGAGCTGGAACCTTTGTATGTGTCAGTTTCAAAGCAAAATCTAAAGCTGCAAAACATGCAGCGCTGGAAATAATAATAACCCATCTTTATTTACCATGGAGGGAAAGTGAGGGTTTTATTTTTTTTAAGTGCTTTAAATTATGGGGCTGTAAAGTATTTCTGTTTAGAATTTAGGCAGATTTGGTGGGTGGGTTGGGGGCTGGGATCTGAGTTCCAGCTCTTTAGGAGTGAACGAAAAAGAGTTTCAACATCCCTTTGACCACCCCAATCTGAATTTCATTTACAGATGTGATTTTTGTCACTGAAACTTGAAAGGTGATCAGTTTGAGGCTAGTTCTGTCCTGGAGGGTGGGGTGGAAAAGACAAGAATGGTGAGATTCCTGGAATTTTATTTTTAGGTTACCCCCCTCCCCCCAAAAAACATTATTACTTGACCATCCCATGCCTTGGTGGGAATTTAAGAAGCAACTGTGGACAGTATATTCTTGTTGGCGAGGAACAGAGAGTTTTGTTGCGTGTGGGGCTGTGGACAAGGGTCTCAACCTAGGTTCCTTTTATTACATTGAATGCTATCAAATCTGTGGATGTTGCATGCCAGTTAGTGCCCTTGCAACTGGCTGTTCCCAATCTCCTGCACGGTGAACATCGAAGGAATGATTTAGCCTGAATGACAATGGCTGCTGAAGGATAATGCCAAGTGAAAGGCGTGATGGATTCACATTTGCAATGTGTGTGTGTGGTTTTTTTTGGGGGGGGGGGAGAATGTGACTGGTTTTTCATTGCACGTTGCTTCCAGCTGTGAGCAGGCGCTGGCAACAGGATCGGAGGGAATATGCTGCTCTTGCAAGCAGGGCTGTCGATTAGCTGTGGGTCTGTTGTTAGATCAGCAGACAGGAGCCTGTATTGCTTCATTAATATTTGTGTGTGTGCAGAGAGGAAGCTGAGTAGACTCCCAAAATGAATAAAGTGTAGGGTTGTGGTTTTTTTTTAAAAAAAGAATTAAACCTGTTGGAAGGTTGCTGACCCCTGGCTTAAACCAAGAACTCTGAGACCTTTGGTATGGTATTCTTAGGGTAAGATCGGAATCAGATATTTTTGGCCTCGCAGGAAGCATGTGCAAGATAAACTGTGGATGTCAGAAATTCACAGTGCAATCCTAGGTACTTTTACTCAGAAGTAAGCTTGTAGTGTATTGAACGAGAATTTTCTTCCAGGAAAGTGTGTGTAGGTTTGGAGCATAAAACCATAAACCTAGGCACATTTTCTTGGGAGCAAGCCCTATTGAACCCGGTGTGGTTTGGTTCCAAATAAACACACATAGCTATGCCTTTTTGCATACTGTAGTTAACACCTTGCACAGCCCCTTTTGTCTGAGTGTGCCTTGTTCTTCTGTGGAAACTTCATTGCACCCTGGAGCACCTCGTAGAATGGCCTATGTTGGCTGGAATGTGCATTTGCAGATGTGAAAAACAGGATGCCTTCAGGAAGTCCGAGGAATTTTCTTCCACCCATAAGCCTCTGTCAGAAAGCTTTAGAGGGAAAGAATTATGACAGGGGCTTTCGGAACAAGTCTTCAATGAGTCGCTTGAGACTGGCTATGTGTGTGCATGTTGATTTTCTTATGCTGCCTGCCACGCTATCCTGACCCCAAAGAAGGTTAAAGGGGATTGGATTCAGTGTGTACGTGTGCTTTGTTTGTCAATGCAATTGGATGTTGGTGTCGAATTATTGGGGTGTGACTGAGTCTTGGAAGTTCTTAATATTCAATGATCACTGGTTTTTAGGTTGCTGGTTGTACTTTGGCAGACTTTTTCCATTTGCAAGCCAGATTGTCCAGTGGTAGCCATTGTGGTACCTTCAGATGATGATGGACTACAACTCCCATCATCCCTGAGTGTTGACCATGTTGGCTGGGGCTAATGAGAAAATGTAGTCACATTTAGAATGTGCCATGTTGGCTATCCTTGGTTAAGCAGTAAGTATCAAGGATGCATTTCAGGTCTGTGTGAAGACTGAAGAATAACAAGGCAAGTCAGGGTGATTTGCGGGGTCCCCCCAAGTCAAAGTGCAATGGCAATATGCCACCCCAAGTCAGATTGGAGCCCCTGCAAAACCTTGTTTTTCGCTGTTTCTTTGCTATATTGTCTATATATCTGTGTTTCTCTAGGTCCATGGGTTCTGCAAGAATTGAGACTGTCCAAAATGTTGCCTGTAGAGCACTGAAGAGCTCTGAATTGTGCTTTGTTAAAGCACAGCAGTGGAGTTTTTTTAATAAAAAAGTTGAAAGCATCATTTTTGTTTTAAGAAAACAAAAAACAGCGCCATCCTAGAATTCTTCAGAACTCTGCTGGCAGCATTCTACTCAGTCTTGCATTGTAAGGCCTATCAGAGACCTGATAGAGCCTCGAGGGAGGCCCTATCAAAAGACACAAACAGCCACCAGAAAGAAAGGTGGCCATGAAGCTGCAGAGTTTTAAAAATGTACAAGCAAGAATGCACACCACTTGGTCACTGCTTAATTATTTTAAGGTGAGAAAGAGAGAAACCCATGTGCCCCACACCCAGAAAGGATTATGGAGGAAGTGAATCACTTTTATTTCCCTCACAAAGGGCCCCTATATCTATTTCTCCACAATTTTCCAGGCTTAGTCCACTCTGGAGAGATTCCCCTACCTATAAATTTCATCCACTCTGGCCCAAAGGAGAAAAAAGGTAGTCATTTTGCAATTCCCCATTATAGTGAATGGGAACCAAGGGCTCTGTTTGTTTGTTTGTTTTGTAAAGACAGAGTAGCTCAGAACATGAAATATTGAAGTGGAGAGAACATAGAGCTACTCAGAAACAGATCAATTTTTTTGAAAAAGAAGCTGCAGATACAAGGCTAATCTTGGGACATATGCTCGCCCCCTAAGATATAGCTTCCACTAGGGCTATACATGGTACCTCAGTTTAAGAACAGTCTGGTTTAAGAATGATTTGGTTTACAAACTCCGCAAAACCGGAGTGTCTTGGTTTGAGAACTTTACTTCGGTGTAAGAACGGAATCCGAACGGTGGAAGGGCACCGGCGGCGGGAGGCCTCTTTAGGGAAAGTGCGCCTTGGTTTAAGAATGGTTTTGGTTTAAGAATGGACTTCCAGAATGGATTAAGTTCGTAAACCAAGGTACCACTGTACTCTGCACTGTCAATTTTCTTGTTTCCATGTGCTTTCACCTCCCTCTAACCCCCCCGCTAGTTTTTAGTTTTCTTGAGAAACTTGAAGCTTTTCAGAAGAAGCCACACCTTTGATATGTCTGTATCTGACATGGGAAGCTGTCTTATATGAAGGATCCCAACAATACCTACTCTGACTGGCAACCGTTCTCTAGCATCCTAAATAGTTAATTCCCCCCACCCTACCCCATCACTCGCTACTTGGATCTTTTTTCCTGGAAGATACCAGAGATTGAACCTGAGAACATCTCCATGCAAAACATCTTTACTACTGTGCTATTAATACAGCACATTATGGACTAAATTGGAGTTGAAACTGTATTCACGTTAGACTAATCATAAAGGGCAGGGCTTCTCTGTAGCTTTCAGTGCTTGACTAGGAGTGAAGACGCCGCTTCCCTATGGCTTTTGGTCACCCTGGCTTTTTCCTCCTCTCCCACTGAATCATTGTGCAGCCTTGGTCATGTCTCTCAGCCTTCATTCTCCTTCTGTAACTTGGGGGGTTTCCTCCTGGAGCTATTACCCAAATATTGACAGTTAAGGTTGTGAAACACTTGAGAAATGTCATATAAATGTGTGAGTAGTAAGTGATATGTGGTGAGAATGGCTTATGAGCATCTTCAGTGTAGCGCCTGAGCAACTGAAGAAAAGGCACAGTAGTAAAAGTTAGACATTCTCTGGTTCTGTGCTTTTAAACATCAGCTTGATATGGAGCAGTGATCAGCGTATGGATATAAGTATTATCACTTGCTGATGTTTGCCCATCAAGCTGCTGTTAAAAAGCACAGAACAGAAGATGGTCCCATAAGCTGGCAATGGATCTGAAGTGGTCTAGGAATGCCATTGCTAGGACAGAGATTGACTCAGGTGGCATTGCACGAAGGGCGCTGAGACAAGTAGGTCGCTTTACACAGTGGTACCTCCGGTTGCAGACGGGTTCCGCTCCGGGGGTCTGGTTGGATCCTGAGGTTTCCGCAACCTGAGGACTGCTTCTGCGCATGCGCGTGGGGCGAAACCCAGTAAAATACTTCTGGATTTGCCGTGGGTGCATCCCAAAGTTTATGTAACCAGAGGTTACTACTACAGTCGTACCTCGGAAGTCAAATGGAATTCATTCCAGAAGTCCGTTCAACTTCCGAAGTGTTTGGAAAACAAGGTGCGACTTCTGATTGCTTTCCAATTGTGCAGGCGCACCAGAAACAATAGCAGAAGCCAAGCAGGACCTTAGGCTTCCAAAAAAGAGTTCGAAAACCAGAACACTCGCTTCTGGTTTTTGATCGTTTGGGAGTTGGAACGTTTGACTCCCAAGGCATTCGGGAACCGAGGTATGACTGTACTGTACTGTGCTGCAAGAAAAAGAAAGAAAAAGAAAGAAAGAGAGATTGTAAAGTTAGGGTTTGCTGCCATGGCTCACTCTGCCTGCCATCTCTGCCTACCCACCAAACCCTTTGCCAACTCTCCTTCCTCCACACCTGCCAACTCCTCCTCTCTCTACACCTGACCAAACTTCCCTCCCTTTACACCTTGCCCACCCCCTTGCCTATCCCTTCACAGTTTGCCTAAACCTCCCCTTGCTCTTCATTCACAGCTCTCCCCAAGCCTCACCCCCCTTTTAAAGCAGGGGGGACGCACTTCAGAGAGGGCCTGGCAAACTGCTCTCTGGAGCACCTCCCTCCCTTTAACAGCTTGCCGGGCCATTTGCCATCCATACTGATTGTTTGTTCACCTGCCTACTGTTCTGTAGTCACACTGGAGCTAGCGTCACCGCCTACTGGTGGCTAAAACAACTATAGCGTGATGACAGCCTTACATGTTTATGTATATAGGAAGACGTGGTGAAGGACTGCAGCTCAATGATAGAGTAAATGCAGCCGATAGCCCTTGGCTAGCTGAAGATTTATTGATGTTTGTGTGAAGGAGTTTTGTCCATCCTGAAATAGCAATTTAAAAAAATAATAGTGAGGCAGGTCTTTCTAAAATAATCCAGGTCTTTTTTTCTCTGGAATTTATTGTTACCGGAATGCTCTGTGTCCCACCTATAGCTCAAAGTCAGTGCAATTTGTGTGTCTCTGTGCGAATATCCTTCCATATACCATAATCCAAATACTAGAGTTTCTCCTTCCTCCCCTGGAAAGCTGTCTAGCTAATTGAGGCCAGGCAGTGCTTGGCTGTGTCACTCGCTAAGAGGTTTGGCTTTTTTAAAAACATCTGAGAGTTTGGCAGACTCTAGGCTTTTCAATTTCATATGGTGGCAGATGATGCTGGTGGGAGGTGAGGGGGAAGAAGGAAATGGCACCAGCGGATTCCTCGACAGTTGCTGACTGCTACTGTTTTTGCGTCATTGTTTCGAGTTCCTGGGATCCTTATATGGGCAGACCTCAGACCGGATCCTGTTTGCAGATCCTGGGAGGAAAGGGACATAACTCAATGGCAGAGCGCACATTCTTTAGTGTGTGCATGTGCCCTGATCCATTCCCCAGCATCTCCAGGTAGGACCAGAAGAGACTTTTGCCTGGAGTGTCACTGGAACATAAGGTAAAGGGACCCCTGACCATTAGGTCTAGTCGTGGCCGACTCTGGGGTTGCGGCACTTATCTTGCTTTATTGGCTGAGGGAGCCAGCGTACAGCTTCTGGGTCATGTGGCCAGCATGACTAAGCCGCTTCTGGTGAACCAGAGCAGTGCACGGAAACGCCGTTTACCTTCCCGCTGGAGCGGTACCTATTTATCTACTTGCACTTTGACGTGCTTTCAAATTGCTAGGTTGGCAGGAGCTGGAACAGAGCAACAGGAGCTCACCCCATCATGGGGATTTGAACCGCCGACCTTCTGATCAGCAAGTCCTAGTCTCAGTGGTTTAACCCACAGCACCACCCGCGTCCACTGGAACATACAAAGCACTGAACTACATGGACCAATGGCCAAAAATAATAAAATTGTAGAGTTAGAAGGGAACCTGGGGATCAGGGAACCTGACTTGGTATAAGGGTTAAGACAGTACTCTGTTCTCCTTCGTAACAGGGGAAAATGCCTATATTCTGGTGCAGAATTCGGTGGCCAGGTTGCTCACTGGAGCAAGCCGATTTGAGCATATTATACTGATCCTGGTCCGACTGCACTGGCTACTGATGAGTTTCCGGGCCCAATTCAAAGTACTGGCTTTGATGTATAAAGCCTTAAACGTCTCTGGACCGCAATACCTCAAAGACCGCCTCTCTCCACATGAATCTACCTGGACCCTGAGATCACCTTCTGAGGCCCTTCTTCATGTGCCTCCTCCTCGAGAGGTCTGGAGGGTGGCAACATGAGAATGGGCCTTCTCTGCAGTGGCTCCCCATCTGAGGAATGCTCTCCCCAGGGAAGTATGCTTGGCGTCTTCACTATACACCTTTAGGCGCTAGGCAAAAACGTTTCTTTTTTAACCAGGCCTTTGGTTGACCTGATCAACATCCCATAACCCATAACCTTCAAAAAAAATTTTTACGGGGGTATTATTGCGTTATTGTTTTTATTTTAATTTTATATACTGTGATCTTTTTATGTGAACTGCCCTGAGACCTCCAGGTATAGGGCGGTATATAAATTAAATCAATCAATCAATCAATCAATTGATTGATTAATTGTCTTGAGCCCTGTTCAGGTGTGTAGCACTGTTCAGCTCTGTTGCCACAGATGGTGCATCTCTTTTTTTCTCAGGTTGCTACAAATCAACTTGCAGGTGACCGGTTTGCCTTGCAGGTCGAACTGTGGAGTGGGATGCTCTTAAATAGTGACCACACACCAAGTACCCATCTGCCCTGGGGATGGAGCAGGGGCAGCGAATGTGGTAGCCCTCCACATGCTGTGTTGGACTCCACCTCCTCCCAGCCCCAGCTAGTATGGCCAAGGATCCTGGAGCATCTCCTTTGCATCATGCAGAAAGTCTCTGGCTCAACGACTGGGTAGGACTGGGAGAGAGCCCTGTCTGAAATCCCACAAGGCTGCTGCCAGTCAGTGCAGGCAGTCCTGAGCCAGGTGGCACAATGGTCTGACCCAGGATAAGGCAGCTTCTTGCATTCCAGAGCTGTAGTCCAATAACATTGGAAGGGTTACGTATTGGTTTCCCCTGGATCATTCCAACTGTTAGAGTGAGAAAATCGTTCATGCCAATGTGTCCAAAAGTTCAAAGTCTTGCTCAACCAAGCAAGCATTGGGTCACCTCTTTCCATAGCTTTCTTCAGTGTTTGCTGTTTAGATTAATGAGATAAGGATGCTAAAAGGCTCTATACATCGGTGGGTGTTATAAAAATAGTAATTTTGGAGCATGTCAGTGAAGCGTATGAGGGATTATGATTTGTGTTCTTTTAGCAATGTTTTTCAAGTCTGGTTCTTCACTTGTTGGTTTAAGACAGCCTTTGATGCTGGCTTTGTGGGGCTGATGGGAGTTGCAGTTGAAAACATCTGGAGGGCACAAGGTTGGCAAAGGCTGGTTCTCAATTGATTTTGACTTTTGGAAAGGAGACACAACCGCCCCCTTTTCTCCCCCGCCCCCTCTCTGTCTGGTGTAAGGAGGTTTCATCTCTTGTGTGCACAAGAAATCACATCTTGTTTGGTTAGACTTCAGGGTACGAAGCTTCATGGAAGTTGAGTAAGATGGTTGTGTGTTACATAAGTGTGTGATCCATGAATCATGGTCTGGACGGTGCTCTCCAGAAAGGCTGCACACCAGCTCCATATCATCCCTCTCCTCAAAAGCCATAGCTCAGTGGCAGAGCATCTCCTTTGCCTACAGAAGGTCCCACTTTCATTCCCTGGCGTCTCCAGGTAGGACTGGGAGAAACCTCTGCCTGAAATTTTGGAGAGCCTGAAATTGTGCTAGATGGATCATTGCACTGACTTGATATCTGACAGGTTGTGATTTTCCTGTGGTCCTTTGGGCCTGAGCAAGACACAACAGGGGCTGCTATGAAGGCCCGACAGTGGAGAGAACTGTTGCAGCAGGACTCTTGGTTTTCATGATGAAATAGCAAAAGGCTCGGGCCACATACAAGCCTTGCCAGTGGGCAGCCTGCTTCCCTTTGGTGTTTCTCCAGTAGGACATGGAACCTATGTGTAATGGGAAAAGGGGGCTGCTCGTGCGTAAGCGTTTAAGCCCTCCAAGCTTTGCCATCAGTTCCTAAACTCTCCCAGTCCGCGGAGCCATGGGTGCATGGCTACCTCAATCGCTGGCAGAATCCGTCAGTGGCCGCTTCCGGAATTTACGCCAACATAAGAGTTCCTTGACGGAAACTCTCCTTCTGGATTCTCTGCATGACAGTTTTCTGCGCGGAGTGGGCATCCCCAGCGGAGGTCCTGAGCCCTCCCCGCTGTTCTCACTGGAAACATCTTGGAGCCATTCCTCCGATTGAGTTTCTGCAGGAACTCTCCCTCTCCCCCTACTGGTTCCTTCCTCCACATCCGAAGGTCTCCTAGCCTCCTTGAGCCCTTCCACCACCTGACTCTCCGATGGCAGTTCCCTGACACTATGGCTCTTCTGATGTTGATGGGCTCCAACACCCATCAGTCACAGCCAGCATTGTCAAAAGTCAGGGATGATGGGAGTGGTAGTTTAGAAACATTTGAAGTGCACAAGTTCTTCACCCCTTAAGCTAGAGCAGGAGCTCCCAATTAGCTAACCACTGCAGACCCTCTTGTTTTTCAAAAGCCAAGGCATGGACCCCCTACTTCTGAAAATGTTGATATCTCTGTGGTAGTTTTTGTTGTGCAAATGGTGCCACCATATCCTCCAACATGTCCCAGTGTAAAACTGGGATGCACATCTGGGCCGTGTTTCCGCGCAGATCACATGAACCCCGTGTGAGCATGGCACCCAAAAGCAGAATGTCCCAGGAGTAGATGGGTATGTGCCATGGACCCCCTGGGTGGGTTACATGGACCCCTGGGGTCTGCGGACCACCAGTTGGGAACCACTCTTCGAGAGGCATACGTTTGATTCATAACAAGTGAGAAATTGAACCAAATGGACCTCAAATAACGTTCTGCTTGCTGCAGCTAAGGCTCTGTCTTAAGCTGTTTGAGCAACTAACCTCAGGGACCCTGGGATGGAAGAAGACAGGCAATCCCCCCCCCCAAGGACCACCTTAAGGTCATTTACAAGAGTGTCCTGGGGCGGGGTCACTGGTTTATAGATACTGGCATTTTGGATGTCAGTTTTGTGTCCATTTAATCTCTTGCATAGAGATTGACCTGTCTGTAGTATGTAGAAAACAGAAGGGCATTGTTGGGGGACAATGACATAAATTTCATTGGAAGAGGAATAGGTGAACGAACCCTTGATGTTATGGATGGCATTATTAGGTTGTGTTATAACTTTGCCTGAGTAGACATGGAAACAGATTTGGCACTGAGGTCTGACTCTGTTCCTGGTCTCTGTGCTGTTGCTGTTTTAGGTTGGGAAACCATCTGTAAGTAACTAACTGTGGTCAGTTTAATAATAAGCCAGCTTCAAACCTATATTTAGCCATGGTCTATGAAACTGACTTGTTAAATCAGAAGGGCGTGTTTTAAATCAGAATCCTGGCTTTGAAAGTAACATGGCTATTCTTTGTTCTGCTTCTCATGTAACGTTGAACCAGAGTTTCAAACCAAGCAGCAGGCACCAGCAGGCTTCTCGTGTGTTAAACTAGAGTTTAAAACCAAACTCTGGTTTAACTCACTCGTGAGCCTCCTGGTGCACGATGCTCAATAATGCTTCATTCACTATTCAGCTGCTCCTGCCTTTGCCACATGGTGTAGAAACAAAAGGCTAAGCTGGCTTTGCATTACGTTCTAAACAGCTCAGAAAGATAGCATGCTATCTTATGAGTCAGGGCATTGGCCCATCTAGTTCAATTTTGTCTACACGGACAGGCAGCAGCTCTCTAGAATACTGTACCATATTGGCCTGAATATAAGCCACACTTTTTTTTTCCAAATTCTGACTGTGAAAATTTAAAGTGTGGCTGATATTCACAACCTTATGAGTGGCAGAGCGGTGCTGCCCCCCCATGAGAGCAGCCCAGGAGTGCAGGGCAACAGCGCACCGCCTGCCTACCGGTCCCAAGCCTCTCCTGAGCGCCGGAAAGAAGGGAGGGAGGGGGGAAGGCTGCCAGCAAAGCAGCTTGGTTCCCCCCTAGGAAGCAGCCCGGGTATTGTCTTTTTTTCCTCCCCCCCCATCAAATTTAAAGGTGTGGCTTATTTGCAAGTGCGGCTTATATTTGGGCCAATATGGTAATTCCCAGTTCTATCTGGAGGTGCTGGGGATTGAACCTGAGACCTTCTGTATGCAGAGCAGATGTCCTACCATTGAGCTATGGCCCCACCCCCACCCCAAGGCTCACTGTTTTCTTCTCACCAGCCAGGACAAACCTTTATTTCTGCTCATGGTTTGTTTGAAGAGGAACCTACACCTCGTGAGCAGGGATTTGACCCTAGGTACTCCCCCCCAAGCTGGGACGCAGGTGGCGCTGTGGGTTAAACCACAGAACCTAGGGCTTGCCAATCAGAAGGTCAGCGGTTCGAATCCCCATGACGGGGTGAGCTCCTGTTGTTCAGTCCCAGCTCCTGCTAACCTAGCAGTTCGAAAGCACCTCAAAGTGCAAGTAAATAAATAGGTACCATTCTGGCGGGAAGGTAAACGGTGTTTCCGTGCACTGCTCTGGTTCACCAGAAGTGGCTTAGTCCTGCTGGCCACATGACCCGGAAGCTGTAAGCCGGCTCCCTCGGCTAATAAAGTGAGATGAGCGCCACAACCCCAGAGTTGGCCACGACTGGACCTAATGGTCAGGGGTCCCTTTACCTTTACCTTACCCCTCCCCGCCGCAGTCCCACATGCTATCTGCTCCACCTCACTGTTTATTGGAAATGATCAGAAGGAAAAGCTGGGGGCAGAGCCAGGAAAAGTTCTGCTGTTCCACTGCTGCAGAACTTGCAGTGCTGACCACCCCCCCCCCCACACACACACTCTTGTCAGTGGTGTGAATCTGAAAAACGATGAAGCTGGTTAAGGGAGCCAAGGCAAACAAAATGATTTTAGCCTACATGCTGCTCTTGTGGAGACAAGAGGGTGACTTGCAAATGTTCCCAGTAAGCTCTGGTCACCTCCCTGACCTGCTTTGGTGGTGGGTAGAGAAAAGGGCTCTTTAAGCTATGGGATGTAAGAAGTAGCCAGAAGCGACTTGGGGAGGGACCAAAGAACACTGGGTTTTGTCTTTCTTCCCTTGTTATGGGGGTGGGGAAATGGCCTCCATTGTGCAACTCTTTTCTCTCTTTCTGCTGCCTTAATCTTGGGGAGGGCGAATTTGCAACTGAATTCACAGGCACTGTTAAAGGACACTTAAAAAAGAGAAAGAAGTGGTTTTGTTGTTTCATGGGGTTTTTTTTTCTTTGCAAGAAGAAAATGGCCCTGCTCATTCTTTGCCTTGTTAGGATCAAGACAGATTAGCTGTTTTTAAGGTGTTCTTTTGAGTCTGACGTCTATAGCAACAGTTGGAGGCAGGATCAGAATGTGAAATGGCTGTGGGACCCTGAATGTTGAAGCGTCAAACAAATCGAAGTGTCCAAGGGGTGGGAGGTGACAACACTGAATGTGCTGGGTGGGGGAATCGTTGATGATAATGTGTAATTGGGTGCTTTTTTGGGGGTAGCAGATACTGAAATCCCTCTCCAGAGCCACACACGAGATGTGGAAAGTTCAGGTGGCCCTTTTCCTTACTCATCCTTGCAAGCTGCAAATGACTTTCTTTTAGCCGTTGTGCATCATCTTTCTAGCCAGAACAGCAATCAAGGCTGCTTACAATAAGGTACAGATAAAAAAAGGATACAGAGCTAAGTCACCTGGCTGGATAACCTGTATGAATGATAAAAGAAGCAGTAATCATAAAAAATGAATAAAATTGAAGGCTCGGTGGAGTGAAAATGACTTGGCAGTGGCCATAGCAGTTAAATTTTAACAGATCTGCAGCCACCATGCCCTGTAATGTTGTTGAGCTGCGGGCAAGTCTCATTTCATTTGTTTGTGGGGGGTAGAAGCAGCTGTTGGTTGCTAATGGGTTAACATTCTGCAGCCCCCTGACTCATTTTTATAAACATCTGCTAAAAGTAGAAGATTTGGATTTTCTCTGTTCACTAGGGATTTGCATGTCCTTGATTCAAGGGCTTCTGATGGGTTTTATTTCATTCCCGGATTAATAAACTCGGAGTAACCGGCTGTCGCATGGACAGAGTTACTTAGCTAGCCATCAGCATTAGTTGGCATTTGGGAGTGGTTTCAGACTGAAGCCAGCTCCAGTTCTTGCGTGTGGAAGTGCTAAGTGGGAGAGAATTGACAGTGGCAGAACCCTTGAAATTATTCCTCCTGCCGGCAGCCTCCTGGAGAGATGATGGAGAATGGAACTGAAGGTCTTTGAAATGTGCTGGGATAATGGCGGAGGAAGGGGAAAAAACTCATTTCACCAGGTCATAAAGTGCCCAGCCTGAATTTAGCTGTTAGCCAGCATGCGGCAACCTGTGTACAAGGACGGGGGTGGGATGGGGGTGGGGAATTGATGTATCGCAGCCCATATGCCCATGACAGTCGACAGTAGCCCAATGACCCTAACATCATCTACTTCAGACTTGTTGACATGCGGTGAGCAGGAGGAGGCATTGCTCTTTCTGCATCTCAGGTCTGAACCATGAAGTAGTAGTAAAACATGCCACTAGGCATGTAAAGAGTGACTTTCCATATTCACTGAATAATTTGTGGCCAGCCTAAGGAAGGGGCAGGGTTTCTGGGTTAAAAGATATGATTTGGAGGCAGACTTCAGCCTTAAGTTTTGCA
Source organism: Podarcis melisellensis (assembly GCF_964234715.1). Classification (NCBI taxonomy): domain Eukaryota; kingdom Metazoa; phylum Chordata; class Lepidosauria; order Squamata; family Lacertidae; genus Podarcis; species Podarcis melisellensis. The sequence continues at coordinate 12,089,406 of NC_138532.1, read as the reverse complement.
GAGCCGTGAAGTCTCTCTTTCTCTCTCCCGCCCCCGGGAAACTTTGTTCCATCTTTCCTAGTTTCTGCAACTTCTAAAGACATTTCCTGCACAATTCTGAAGCTACATTGATGAGGGCTAGAAACTAGAAAGTTTAAGTGAGCAGGGTGGGATGGAAGAATGCACTCAAAGCCTTGAAAGTAGCATTCTCTTCTGCCCTCCCCTTCCCACATCCTTCGCTGCTCAAGCCATGTCTCATCCTCCTCAAAGACTTGTCACTCTGCTTTAGACATCAGGCCTTTAAGGAGGACTCCTGTCACTTTGATCCGGCTCAATCGCCTTCTAAATCCAGCCCATGGACGGTCCAGGAATCAGCATGTTTTTACATGAGTAGAATGTGTCCTTTTATTTAAAATGCATCTCTGGGTTATTTGTGAGGCATAGGAATTAGTTCATCCCCCCTCAAAAAAAAATATAGTCTGGCCCCCCACAAGGTCTGAGGGACAGTGGACTGGCCCCCTGCTGAAAAAGTTTGATGACCCCTGGTTTAAAGTGTATGGTGCGGATGCGACCTCAGTGTCTCTACCCGCTATGGCTTGTGTAGCACAAAAGTGCATAAGGAGGACTTGGTGAAATCTCAGAAAGCACGGGGGTGTGTGTGTCCAAATTAGATTTCCAGTGGGTGGGGCCTCACCGACATGCAATCACATTGTTCCCTCCCCACAATTAGGCTAAGCAGAATAAATTATACATAAGGTGCAAATAGGCTTAATTTCCATAATTTATACAAATTGCAGACAATGATGGCCGAGGAAATTTCTGCGCCTGAGGCAGAAAATGAAATGTTGCATACTCCCCCTGCACAATATAAATAGTAATGGAGCTGTCACCTGATTCATCAACTAATTGGCAAAGATCTTTGTTTCTTTCTTAATTCATTTATTTAAATTTGTGGTTGCGTATAAACAGATGCTCCGAAGCATTTATCTTTTTTTAGGCAACGCTTGGGTTGTACCAGAGACCTTCACCTTAGAAGAGGCCTTCTTTCCTGGATCCAGGTGATTCCTGGTGATTCCAGGATCTACCAGGTCAGCCTATGTAGATCAGCCCTGGGTGGGAAGAGGTCTTTCCTGGGTCTCAGCCAGTGGATGGCCTTTCCTTAGCACAGGCTGAACGTTGGAAGATTGAAGACAAGCTAAAGAAGGTACTGCTTCACGCAGTGCATAATTCAACTGTGAAATGCGTTCCCACAAGAGGCAGCGATGGCCACAAACATGGATGGCTTTAGAAGATGGTTAGACAAATGCATGGAGGATAAAGCTATCAATGGCTACGAACCTCCGGGGGATGAAGGCAGCATGCTTCTGAGTACCATATTTTTCGCTCCATAGGGCGCACTGGGCTATAGGGAGCACCTAGTTTTTTTGGGGGGGGGATAAAGAAAACACCCGCTGGCTGTCTTGGCTTCATTTTTAGCCGCAGGGCTGGGGCGGGGGAAACCTGAGCTTCCCCCGACCCCAGCCCCCAGAACAGGTCTGGGAGCTTGCAGGGCTGGGGGCACGCTCCAAAGGCTTGTGGATAGCTGCCTGAAGCCCGGGTAGTGCAGCGGGAGTTGGCGCTGCGCTCCCCAGGCTGCAGGCTGCTATCGGCAAGCCTTCGGAGTGTGGTGGGAACTCCTGCTGCACTCCGAAGGCTTGCGGATAGCTGCCTGAAGCCTGGAGAGCGAGAGGGGTCAGTGCTCACCGACCCCTCTCGCTCTCCAGGCTTCAGCGAAAGCAACGCGAAGCCTCTGGAGCGTGGAGGGAGTGCTCCCTCTGCACTTTGGAGGCTTCCCGTTGCTATCGCTGAAGTCAAGGAGCCTGCATTCACTCCATAGGACGCACACGCATTTCCCCTTCATTTTTGGAGGGGAAAAAGTGTGTCCTATAGAGCGAAAAATACGGTAATTGATGCTGGAAACCACAGGGAGAGAGTGCTGCTGCACTTGGGTCTCTTTGAGTCTTGCTGGGACTTCCCATAGGCATCTAGTTGACCACTGTGAGATGCTGGATCAGAGGGGCTACTGGCCTGATCCAAGAGGTTGCTCTTATGTTCTTATGGCTGCAACAATATATTTTGCTGCCCGAGGCAAAGGACATGATGACATATCCCCCCTTCCCCAATTCTGCATACAGAAGTTGAATCTTCCTTCAATAGTAGCTGTGGGATTATGTTCTCTTTTAGAACCATAGAATTGTAGAGTTGGAAGGGAACACAAGAGTCATATATTCCAAGCGCCTGCAACGCATAATTCTTTTGCCCAACATGAGACTCGAACCCACAACCCTGAAATAAAGAGTCTCAAGCTCTACCGATGGAGCTCCTCGGTAGCAGTTAGTGGGATGGAGGATGAAATGTGTGGCAGCTAGCAGCTCTATCTTCCAGCAGATGGGGGCTCATGAGGGATAGCTGGGGGACTGTCACCACTGCCCTTAATATTTCATTCATTATTTTACATACAGTGGTATCTTGGGTTAAGAACTTAATTCGATCTGGAGGTCCATTCTTAACCTAAAACTAAGGTACCACTTTAGCTAATGGGGCCTCCTGCTGCCGCCGCGCAATTTCTGTTCTCATTCTGAAGCAAAGTTCTTAACCCGAGGTACTATTTCTGGGTTAGTGGAGTCTGTAACCTGAAGCATCTGTAACCTGAAACGTCTGTAACCTGAGGTACCACTATATTTCATTTTTTAATCGATCCCCAGCAATCATGCCAAAGCAATTTAACCATGAAAAAACAACATTAAAACACATGTAAATACAATCTCCATGTCAATATATTTAGAGGATTGAAAATCTCCACTTAAAAGGCAGGTTGGAAGAGGAAGGTCTTCGAACGGCACCCAAAATACTGCAAAGAGGGCACCTGTTGGATATGTAATGGGAGGGGGCTCCAAAGGGTGAGCGTCACACTCTGAAAGTATGATTCCTACATCATCCAGAATGGACTTCCCAATAAGAGGGCATCTGTGGAGTGAACTAATGAACTGGACGGAGTCTGTATTTTAAGTATCCTGGTCCTGAGCTGTAGAATTCTTTGCCTACCAGTACAACAAGCACCTTGAATTTAGACCGTCAACTAATTGGAAGGTGGCAGCAGTTTTTCAGCAGAGGCATAATAGGACAGCAATGGTCTGCCCCAGTGAGCAGGTGGGTCACTGCATTTTGCACTTGCTGCAATATATGGGCCTTGCGCACGGAGTACCTTGCCATAGCCTAGCCTTGAAGTTACTGGTGCACGGATGACAGTGGGCTGGGTGTCCCAATCCTGAAGTGGCCATAGCTGTGTTACCAGCTGAAGCCACTGAGATTATTTGGGCCTCTAGTGACAGAGGTAGATCTGGGAGCATCTTCCTCCTGAAGTAGTTGCCCCCTCCTGCCCAATGGTAGGACTGGCCCTGTCTTACCCTTTACCTGCTATTGGATCTTTGGCGGTGCTAAGGATTGAACCCAAGACATTATGCATGCAGAGCTACAGTCCCTCCCTTAAGTTAGCAAACTTATCCCACCTCTCTTCTGCAGGACTGAAGATAGTGAACATGAGATTTCCAGGCAGACTCCTATACAGTCACTGACCTGCTTAGCTTCAGCAATATTGTCATTTAGACTGTCATATGGTGTCAGAACATGCCTTGGAACACATTACTTTAAGATGTCACTTGCCTTCTGCGTTTTTTATATAACAAGAACCTTGTATTAGTATTATATAATTTAAAAATTTGGTGTCCAATTAATGGGAAACTCTGGTTTAATTTAATTAACCCAATTAAATGAAATGTTCTTGCCATTTAATCATTTAAATGGTGCAGTCCTGTGCTTGTCTACTCGAAAGAAAGCCTCATTAAGTTCCATGGGGCTTATTTTTAGGTAAGTGTGTATATCACTGCAGCTTAAATTTTGCAGCCCTAACTGACAGCTTACTGTCCTAGCAGACTGCCTCCCCCTGTTGAATGACAGGGCCGGCTCCAGCTGCAGAATTTGTCTCCTTGTTACCATAGCTTTCTTGGCACAGATTATTTTTTTTAGATTTTGCATGCAGAGTACACACAGCCTTGTCAACCAGATGGTGGAGAGAGACAAATAGATGCGAGGATGAGAGGAACTCTCTCCTTTGCCTTTTGCAGCAGCCAGATGTCTGAATGATGCTTGGAGAGGTCTTGTTTCCTTCCAGTAGCCAGAGGCAAGGATGGATATTGGATTTCACATACCTGCATGTTAGAGATTCTCAGATCGGGGTTAAAAAATGGCTCTTTGATGGGAAGCCCAGAACCTTCCCTTTCCCTGAAGGTGGTTTAATATTTTGAAGGCTCAGGGAGAGATGCTATTTATTGCATTAGCTTCTCATATATGGGAGGGTGTGTGTTGCACAAACATATCAAGACTTTACCTGCTGATATGCCTTTGTGGCCTTCTGCTGATCAATATTTGTTAAGCTTTCAAGCGAGTAGGTGACCACTTCCAGCCGTGCTGTAAACTTAGCTGGCATGTGATTGGCACCTGTCACGATCCTAAGAAACAAACCCGAATGCCCAGGGAAGAGCTGCGTCTAAATGTACAGATGCATATCTCCAGCAGAAGGTATTAAAAGATAATGCTTTACTGATTTACATCTGTTGCATTCAGTGGCCATTGGATGATAGACAGAAGCAAATAAAGGCCCTCTAGCCCAGAAGTGGATGGAAGACAAATGCTGGTCCAGCAATGGACCACTGAGCAATTTCTAGTGCGCCACCAAGGACAGGGACAGCCAAAGGGCTTCTCTGTGGCTGTTGTTGGACCACGACCCACATCACTTCTAGCCAGTATAGCCAGAATGGTCAGGGATGTTGAGAATTGTGGTCCAGCATCACAGGTTCCTTCATCCCTGAAGCAGATCTTCATGTAATCCAGCAAGACACGCCTTATATTATTAAGCATGAGTACATGCTCAGGATCAGATTCATTGTGCCATAACTGTTAAGAGATCCTGTGTATGGACTCCTGCCTTATGTAAACTTATCATAAAGAGAACCTTCTGGATCAAACCAAAGGTCCACATTGCCCAGTACTTTCTGTCCCATGGTGGCCAAACAGAAGTCTCCAGGAAACTCACAGAAAGACTTTAAAGAAATTGCCTTTTCCATGTTTTTTTTTTGCATACGCACCCATAACAGGTATTCAGTGACATATTGCTTCTGAACCTGGAGGTTTCCATTTATCCTGAAGATTTCCATGTAGCCATCATCATGGCTAATAGTCACTGTCTAATACCCTTCCAGTGGGGGACCAAGCTTACCGAGTGGCTGCTGGGACCATATAACACAGTCCTAAAGGATCTATACTGGCTCCCAGTATGTTTCCAAGCACAATTCAAAGTGTGGGTGCTGACCTTTAAAGCCCTAAATGGCCTCTGCCCAATGTACCTGAAGGAGCATCTCCACACCATTCAGCCTGGACACTGAGGTTCACCTCTGAGGGCCTTCTGACTGTTCCCTCACTTACAGAGAACCAGGTAGAGGGTCTTCTCGGCAGTGGCACCCTCCCTGTGAAATGCCCTCCCATCAGATGTCAAGGAGGTAAAGAACTACACATCTTTTAGAAGACCTAAAGGCAGCCCTCTATCAGGAGGTTTTTAATGCTTGGCATGTTATTATGGTTTTATATGTGTTGGAAGCCACCTAGAGTAGCTGGGGCAACCAAGGCAGATGGGCAAGAAAGGAGGAGGAGGAGGAGGAGGAGGAGGAGGAGGAGGAGGAGGAGGAGAAGAAGAAGAAGAAGAAGAAGAAGAAGAAGAAGAAGAAGAAGAAGAAGAAGAAGAAGAAGAAGAAGAAGAAGAAGAAGTCTGCCCAATTGGCAGGCAGTATGATGGACTGAGTGGGTGTGATCTAGGCACAAAGAGTTTTCTCTTGCCTGAGCAGCAGAATGGTACCTTCTGCCCTTGAGGGTCTTTCTACCTCCTCCACAATAAACCTTCACGGATGCCTGACTGGAGAGCGCATACTCCAGCTCTTGGATCCAAGTGCAGGTTTGGCAACTCTGAGATTGGTCCCAGCACCTTGTCAGCTCATGGAAGAACCATGGCACCATGCTAGATGCTGAGCACATGTTTTTGTGTGCAGAAGGTCCCATGTTCAATCCTTGGCATCTCCAGGGATAGCTGCCAGCAGGAAAGACCACTGGAGAGTAGTCAATACCTGACTGGGCTTCCTGGATAAATAGTGGCGCAAGGCAGCTGTGCTCCCAGGGACAATCTAGCTGTTGAATAGCAGCTCTCCTCTCCCTTCTGCAGCCGTGAAGCCAGTGCTGGCTCTAGCATGGATGTCCATCCTTAAAAGGTCCCCTACTCCATGTTTCTGTTCCTGCTCCCCATCATGTTCCCTCAACAGCAAGGAGAAGGAGAAGCATTGCTCCAGGAGCTGGCTGTGGGTCCCCTGCTGAGGCATGGACTTTTGCAGCTGCCTGATGATGCCAGCCCATGATGCCAGCACGAGTATGGTGGCTCCTGTTTGGAAGTCAGTCAGTGGGAGTTATAGGGACCTTGTTACCACACGGCCGTTGTTGTTTGCAGGGAGTTTGTGCTTCCATTAATCTGCGTCAAAAAAAGAAGAAGTTCCAGACCTCTGCAGGTGCTTTTGTCAACCTCACAGGAACCTGCTAATTGCTCTCACGGGTGGCTAATTTAAGCCTCGTGCTGTCATCTCTCGCTTGTACTGTCGGAAAATAAATGTCGGGATGCTTGGATGCTAAGAAAAGCCAGTGGGCCGCAGCAGATAAATCAACAAGGAGCATGAGTTGCCCATTCATATTCTAAGCCTTCCTTTCAGCATGACTCTTGTGGCTGCTGCTGGGGTTTATTTTGGCCTGTAGCGTCTTGTCATGAGTGGAAACTGTTGGTGTTGGTTTTGACACACCGGTTGTGTGAATTAGCCCTAAGGCCTTGCATTAGAGTGCAGTTCAGCTAGCATGGAAGTCACTACAGAGTCCCATAGATCTTAGTGTTTAGGCCACGTCTGTATAATAACAATCCATTTAACATCTGTGCGTGGCAGGGATGAGGCTGCTGTTGGCATATGGAGTGCAGCTCAAGCTTCTCTTTGAAAAACAAATCTGGATTTCTCTGAGAAAGGGCTAAAGGAATTATTTGAAGTCTTCTGAAAAAAAAAAAGAATCTTAAAATGCGCAGGGTTTTTTTTAAAAAAGAACCCAGTGTATTTAAGCTTGTCAGAAACAATCTGAGCATCTTGATTTTAAAGGCTGAGATTGTTTGCAGAGAGGAAGGAACTCTGACTTAGCAACAAGCTTTTGGAAAATAAGCTTTTGTGTGCTTTGAAAAGAGCTGTTCTCCTCCTCCTTCCCCTCCCCTAATTTTACACGTTCTGAACCTAAAGAGACAAAGTGAGCTACATAACTCTGGGGATATGTAGATAAGGGTGGCGAGGAGTGAATAGATTTCATGCCAGCTAAACCTAACTTATTACAGTTAAAAATGAGCATACCCTTCTTTAAAAAAACATGTTCACCTCCTAATATTGGGGGCTACCTTCTCAGAGGCCTCAGTTTATTTCCCCATTTCTATTTAAAGGGATTTCCTCTTAATTCATTATCTCCCCCGGCTAATGGAATGCTGAGGAATGATGCCATTGGACTATATTATAAAAAGTATAACCATCCCGAACCTTCCAGGTGTCTTGGACTACAGTTGCAATCATCTCTAATTGTTGGCCATGTGGGCTGGAGCTGATGGGAGCTGTTGTTCAGAAGATCTGGAGGGCACCTGGTTGGGGAATACTGCTCTACACCAGTAGTCTTTCAAAACCCAGGTTCATCCCGCTTTAACCCACTTGTGCATTTGGGGACACCTTTCTTAATCCTTTGCCATATACAGTGGTACCTCGGGTTACATACGCTTCAGGTTGCATACGCTTCAGGTTACAGACTCCGCTAACCCAGAAATATTACCTCGGGTTAAGAACTTTGCTTCAGGATGAGAACAGAAATCGTGTATCAGTGGTGCAGCAGCAGCAGGAGGCCCCATTAGCTAATAATAATAATAATAATAATAATAATAATAATAATAATAATAATAATAATAATAATTTATTTATACCCCGCCCATCTGGCTGGGCTTCCCCAGCCACTCTGGGCGGCTTCAAAAAATATATTAAAATACTGTACTACATCAAACATTAAAAGCCTCCCTAAACAGGGCCGCCTTCAGATGTCTTCTAAAAGTATGGTAGTTGTTGTTCTCTTTGACATCTGGTGGGAGGGCATTGCACAGGGAGGGTGCCACTACCGAGAAGGCCCTCTGCCTGGTTCCCTCTAACTTGGCTTCTCGCAGTGAGGGAACTTCCAGAAGGCCCTCGGTGCTGGACCTCAGTGTCTGGGTAGAACGATGGGGGTGGAGACGCTCCTTCAGCTAAAGTGGTGCTTCAGGTTAAGAACAGTTTCAGGTTAAGAACACACCTCCAGAACAAATTAAGTACTTAACCCGAGGTACCACTGTATTTGCATGGTGGTAGTGCTGTGGTTGTGACCCTGTTGAGATTCCCAACACACCAGCTGAAGACCATTGCTCTACACCGTATTGTAATTAAACAGTGTATAGCGATTTCCTGCATTTCAGGACCACCTGCAGTTGAGGCAAGGCTCAAGTATGCACCTCCTGAGCAGCAGTACCACATGCCTCTTGAAGACAAAGTGATGCTCTGCCGGGAAACTGTTCCCTTTCTCCGTTCTGAGATGCGATGACTCTGTCTGATTTGTGGGGCAGACGCGACAAGCCTGCCAGATGCATATCACATGATGACTCAGAGTGCTGAAATTGGCTTAAAGGGAAAGCCGGGAGTCCTCTATTGGAGGCCGTGCCCCGTGGAAAGGGATTTCCTAGGCAGCAGGGAAATGACTTTACTAGGTTCCTTAGCTCAGGGATAACCAGCATGGTGCCTTCCAGACATCATAGGACTCCAACTCCCATCAGCCCAGGTCAGCACAGTCAGTGGTCAGGAATGATGGGAGTCGGAGTCCAACGCCATTGGGAGAGCACCGCATTGTCTACCTCTGCCCTAGATTATTCTAACAGCATAGATCGGCCTTTGCCAACCTGGTGCCCTCCAGGTGTTTTGGACAGCTGGAGCTTCTGGGAGTGGTAGTCCAAAACATCTGGAAGTCACCAAGCTGGAGACAGGTGGCATAGATGCCAGATGACTCATAGGAGGGGAAGGGAAAAGAAATCAGTGCGTCTTTCTTAAAACACAAGTTTAGTCAACGTGGTAAAGGTGGAGAACATGTTTTTGGATGTCCAGATGTTTTTGGAGTCCAGTGCCTGCTGGTTGCAGGCACCATGACCAGTGGTCAGGGAATGAAGGGAGTTCTAATCTAACAACATCTGGAGGGCTATTGGTTCCTCATCTTTGTGGCAAGGTATTGTGATGTCACCTTCTGCAACTGGGGGCTCCTACCCAGTGGTGGAGGAACCCTCTCCGGCACCCAGGGTGGAGCATCCCGTATGGAGTGCTCATGTGCAGCACCCTGTATGGAGTGCGCATGTATGGCATCCCGCGTGTGTGCACTCCATACGGAATACTACACATGCACACTCTGTACGGGATTCCGCACATGCGCACTCCATACAGGCTTCTGCTCGTGCGCGGCGATCGTATGGGCTGCCATGTGAGTGGCATCCTGTATGGAGTGCACTTATGCGGCAGCCCGTACAGACTGCGCATGTGTGGTGACCGTATGGGATGCCGCACATGCACACTCCATACGGGCTGCCACTCGCTTGCGGCATCCTATGAGTGTGGCAGCCCATAAAGACGGCTCGTGAGAGCGGTGCCCATATGGACTACGTGCACCCTTGGCTGCTCTACAGCTGGGGGGGGGGAGGAAGGGGTCATCTTGTCACCTCCCTGAGGGGCACCCAGGGTGGCCCATGCCCTCTACCCCCCACTTCGTACGCCCCTGCTCCTGCCATTATCTTTGAATGGCTTTAGGAGCCTTGGCTGTGTTTGTGCTCACTTTAGGAGCACAGAAATCTGCCTTCTAGTGAGTCAGACTATCAGTCCATTGAGCTCATTGTGGCCTACACTGATTGGCAGCAGCTCTCCAGGGTTTCAGGCAGTGAGTCTGTCCCAGCCTTGTCTGCAGAAGCCAGAAATTGCACTTTAGATTCGAGGCATATTTATTTATAAAAGTTTTCGTACGCCGCTCTCTCACAGAATGGCAGGGCAGTGCGCAGCAACATTTAAAAGCCTTTTAAAAGCAATGCGGAACAATTATCAAAACGACTAACCTCTCAAAGAAATTCTAAACAACTGCCTGTCAGCATAGAAACGTCTTCAAGAGACACAGGAAAGCCAAAAGCAAATGGTCGCTGGAAGAGTGTTCTACGGCATGGGACTTGTGACACTAAATGGGCGACTTCTGGTCTGGATGACCTCAGTGATGGAGTTTTTATTGAGGTTTTTTGTGTTACAAAACGGACAGATAAACAGGGAAAGGTACCTCTATTGCCTCCACTGTCAGTTCATAGTCTTTTTCATGGTTTGCTTACACTTAAGTGAAAGATACCTTTTTCATAGACATCTTGCAGTTGGGGAAAAAGACAGGGGAGGAGAGAGAGGTGGGGGTATTTTTCTTTTGTTCTGTTGCCTAGTGTTAGTGTAGGGGTTTGTGGGTGGGTCCTTTGCTTCTCTCTCTATATATGTATTTATTGATATTGCGAGAGATCAGGGGATCCCAAGCTTCGTTGGCTGCATTTAGTTGACTGCAGTGTGGCTTGTTTGTATGTGTTGAGGGGGCAGAATAGGTTGTTGGGTCAGGTTAGCATATTGATTTGTATCAGCGGGTGGTGCTGTGTTCTAAACCACTGAGCCTCTTGGGCTTGCTGATCAGAAGGTCGGCGGTTCGAATCCCCATGATGGGGTGAGCTCCTGTTGCTCTGGCCCAGCTCCTGCCAACCTAGCAGTTCAAAAGCATACCAGCGCAAGTAGATAAATAGGTACTGCTGTGGCGGGAAGGTAAATGGCATTTCCATGTGCTCTGGTTTCCATCATGGTTCCGTTGCACCCGAAGCAGTTTAGTCTTGCTGGCCCCATGACCCGGAAAGCTGTTTGCGGACAAACACTGGCTCCCTCGGCCTGAAAGCGAGATGAGCGCCACAACCCCATAGTCACCTTTGACTGGACTTAACCATCCAGGGGTCATTTACCTTTACCTTTGTATGCTGTTGTGGGGGGATTGGTCATTGTCTCGTTGTGCTCTGTATGTAATAAAGAGGAACCACAACGGCGTGAAGACGTCCGCCTGTGCTTGCCCCATGCTAGTTTAAGTTTGTTGGTTAACTACTCTAGTAGGGCCGTTTCCCATACATTTTGGCCCCGGTGGTCTATAAGGACTCAGGTGAACATTAAGGTGTCCTGAACAGATCCCTTGATGCTTATGGTGAGAACAACGACATGTGAGTGTGCTGCTTTCTTCAAATTGGGTTGAGCCACAGAGAAAATAGGTATCATTCATATTCAGTTAGAGCTGGCACAGATAGAGAGGCCTATGATCCCTAGAGATTCTCCCCCTCACATTTTCAGTAAGTAAATAGGTTTTTGCTCCTTTTTGCTCTGCTGTGTAGCTCACTGCAGCTTGCTCCAGCCGTTCCCCACCACACTGATGGCATTTACCCACTTTTTACTCTAATCCTGCTTTGTCTGTTTGGCTGCAAAGCTGCTGTGTGTAATTACACTTAGGAGGATGGAAGGCATCCCCCCTGCCCCAGCCACTAATTCTCCATCTCTTCCCCCCCCCCCCGATTTCCTCTGGATTTACGGAATATTTTCAATGGCAAGAAATTATCTGTGATGCGAACGGCTGCTTTCCGTGCCACTGAAATTAGAGGCAGCTTAAGTGTGCGCCTCTGGAAAAAGCGCTACAGGAGATCTTGATAATAGCAGCATCGCACATCTGTGCCGTACCTTCAGTGCTCTCTCCCGCCAGCACATTGAACACGATGCTGCTATTTTAACCATGGGTTTGTAAAAGGAATGTTGAAGGTGGCGTCGTTGCGAAACCCACCTCAGGGTCAGCGAGGAGATCTTGTTTTGGTGTGGGTGGGATACATTTCTGCTTGAGTTCTGAGCTGCGAAATAGCTTGGCTGGACGAGCAATGGGTATGGAGGGCGGTTGGCATCCTAAGAGTGGGGGCAAGTTGGCAGGCTGAGATGCACTAGAGAAGTAAATGGGCATGAGGTCTGATGAATTCTGATCATTATTTCCCTTATGCACACTCCTTGGCCTGGTTAAGACACAGGGTCATCTTAAGCATATCCGGCACCATGGTGCAAAGCTCCCTCTGGTGCCCCACCCACCGTTTCCCAGAGTTTTTTTTAGGGAGGACAGCGCTGCTGGAGAGGCTGGAGGAGGCAGGCAGCAGCTGGAGAGTGGCTCCTCTGGGGGGAAGAGGCGGAGGCTGGATGCAGCACCTCCCGGCTCAGCTGGCTGCTTTGTGCCATGGTAGCCATGGCAGACGGAGGCTCCGGGCGCAGCGCTGCTTCGGCATGGCAGAGGCAGGCGAGGGTGGCGAGATGATGCCGGGAGGCACTGCGTCCAGCCTCCGCCTCTTTCTTGGTGCCCTCCAGAACTTGGGACCCTGGCGTCCCGCGGCACTAGCCTCTATGGATAAGATGCCCCTGTTAGGACAATCCTTGTAGTTTTCATAAACCATGGTTTACTAAGCAGGGAACAAGCACCATGGTTGGACACTTCCCTCCCCTCCTCCTGCTGTACGGTGGCTTTTGACATGAAGATTTTGGCTTAAGGCAGAGTCCCCTGTTACACCTGAACCAGAGAACTCTGACTTCGATTTGGTTAACCATGTTGCCTCACCTTGTTTTCCAAGGTATCAGACAGGGTGTCTCCTCCAGCTTTACCTGCAGATGATGGCGATTGAGGCGAGGACCTTTTGCATGCAATGCTCTACCACTGAGCTGCAGGCCTTCCCCACTGTTTAGAGCACGACATGCTAGGTTAGGTAGATCCTTGGCATTTGTAAATCACCAGAAAATGCACACGCATAAATGCCATTCTCAACAACCATTGCAAAAAAATGTAGGCTAGCAGCCGGATGTTCACATTAGGCAGAATGTGGTGGCAGAGTTCCTTGGGCTGTGCCAATTGAGATTCCAGTGTGGGGGGTGATGGTCCCATTTTCAAATGCTCCCCATTGCAAAAGGTTCATTGCATGTTGAAAGCAAGCACGTACAGTATGGTTAGCAACAGCCATCTCCCTGGTGTGCTAGTTTATTACCAGCAGGGAGGTGTGTTATATGGGTGAGTATTCAAAAAAATATGGCACATACATATACAGACACTCCAGTCTGAAGTGGTATGGTCTAGAATTCTGCAACCTTGTTTATACCATCTCATTTTGGATAATGAGTAGAATGGCTCTCAACCTTTGGAATTTTTCATATGGCTGACACAGCCTTTTTTCCCCCTTTCCCTTTTTTTTTAACAAACTCTGAAACAACCCATCTAATGACATCTTTTAGTACGCTGTAACTAGAGGCAATGAAAGTGGTGCTCATTTAGGCACTTTTAGATTCTGAATTTGCAAGTCTTGTGTGTGTTGCGGTGGTGAGGGGAGGGTTGCTCTTCAGATGGTGTTGTGCATGTCCATATTTCAAAATGTGGTAAGCCTCCCCCCCCAATGCTGTGTTGGTTGCTCTCCTGCTCATTCTGCTGAGTGGCGCCCTGGACCTCTGCCCCCAAAGGCCCACTCAGTGGGGATGGAGTCTTTTGGAGAACAATTTGAGGGCTGGGCTGAGTGTTTAAACAGGGCGGCTGGTGTGCTTACCTAGGAGTGCCAGTTTTAAAGGGAAAATCATTCAAAATGTTTCTATTTCCAAAAGGGACTGGCTGAAAAAGGAGGTGATTTTTTGATTTGGTGTGTGTCCAAATGGGTTGGTCTAACCTGGCTGTTTTTTGAATCTGAAACCCCCTGGCCTCGTGGTAAACCTTTACTTCATACTATAAACGGGGAGTCACTTGACTGAATGCTCCCTGATATGAAAAAAAGGTATCCTGTGTATGAAGAATGAACAAATCAGATAACACTTTCTTGTGATATAATTGCATATTCCCCCTCCTCTGTTTATTCTGACCTTCATTTCTCTCCTCTTCCTCTGTCTCCCCTCCCCCCGCCCTGTTTTTAGAAGGTAGGTCCCTTGGGGAAAGGACCTATCCTGCCTAGTCTTGGTAAAGTACTGTGTACATAGATGGTGCCATAGAAAATAATAATATATGGATGAGCCTTCCCAATGTGGTACCCTGCAGATGTTGTTGGATTACAATTCCCATCATATCTGACAACTGGCCATCCTGGCTGGAGCTGATGGGAGTTGTATTCCAACAGCATCTGGAGGGCTCAAGGTTGGGGAAGCCTGACCTAGATGCAGAGATTTTGTTTTTCATGGGGAAGCATCTGGTCATGCCATCACATCCATCTGTAGCCTGAAATGCAGGTTTACCACCTCTGTGAGGACTAGTGGCTTTTCTTTTAGTGAGTGGGCAAGTGTTCACCCACCCACGGCACAAATTCAGCCCTTCTGTGTTGCTGCCTTTGTGCTTTTGCCCCAGCTAAGCATCCTAGAAAGTAATGGCTCCACGGTTCTCCTGCAGACTGGAATGTTTGGCTAAGAAACTTGTTGGAACAACATTTGCGGCTGGTCAACATTTGCGGCCAGGAAGCCAAGTGCTTTCCTTTCATCTCCCTCTTGGAGTCTGCTGCCATTGGGGAACGTGGTGCCTGAGCAATTGCAGAACATGTCATAGCCTAAAGCTCTGGTCACCTCACTTCAAAAAAGGATATTGATCAAGGGGATGGAGCGACTCCCCTTTGAAGAAAGGTTGCAGTGTTAGGGACTTTTCAGGTTAGAGAAAAGGCAAGTGAGAGGTGAAATGTTAGAAGTTTGTAAACATACACATGGCATGGAGAAAGTGGATAGAAATAAGTTTTTCTTCCTGTGCTGGGCCCGGGGGTAACCCGTGAAACACGGTCCAGGACCGGTCCA
Source organism: Podarcis melisellensis (assembly GCF_964234715.1). Classification (NCBI taxonomy): domain Eukaryota; kingdom Metazoa; phylum Chordata; class Lepidosauria; order Squamata; family Lacertidae; genus Podarcis; species Podarcis melisellensis. The sequence goes on along the minus strand of NC_138532.1, from coordinate 12,074,344 downwards.
GAATCCGAAGGTTCCACTAGGAGTCAGTCCAACAGGGCCAAGGCAGGACACAAGTCAGGAAACCAGGCAAGGACAGGTACAGGATCTCAGGCAGGATCTGGCATACAGCAATGTTGCTCCCACAACCTGGGGTGGTGTCCGACAGCCTTTTATCTTTGTCATGGTAGCTGCCGGTCCTGATCCCCCAGGGACTCACCTCCCTGTTTTGCCCAAAGGCGAGCACTCCTCCTGCGAGTACTCAGGTCTCTCCTTCTCTCAGACCTTAGTCTCTGCAGCTCGGGAGACGTCGGTGAGTTACTAGACCTAGGGGCCGCCTCAGCCTCCCCTGACCCAACTGGTAGTGGAGCAGCTGTAAGTGATGGCCCAGCTGAAGGCAACAAGGTAATCCCTGCATCTGGAGCCAGGGCAGGCTCAGGCCCCTGACTCGGCCCAGCTGGTGTTTGTTGCAGGGGAACCTGTGCAGCCTGGAACTCTTCAGGGTCAGGCCCCAGACTTGGTGCAGATGATGCCTGAGGCGAAGGATCCGGTGCAGACTGAGACTCCTCTGGTTCCGAGTCCGAGCCCGAGCCCCAGGCCATCACACTTACTCTCGTAAAACACTAGAACTCATGGATATCCAACAAAACAGAATGTTGGACGATTCAGGACAGATTGAAAACTAATCAACCAGTGCATAGTTGAACTATGGATCCACATCAGGCAGTGAGCGCCACCAACTTGCATGGTTTAAAAAGACAAATGCATGGCGGAGAGGGGCTATCAATGGCTACTAGGAATGATGGCTATGTTCTGCCTCCACAGTTGGAGTCTAAAGCTTCTGAATACCAGTTGCTAGAAACCACAGGAGATGAGAAACCTCTTGCGCTTGGGTCCTGCTTGTGGGTTGCCCATAGACATCTGGTTGGCTGCTGTGAGAACAGGATGCTAGTCAAGATGGGACTGATCCAGAAGGTTCCTCTTATGCTCTAAAGCAGGCAAGGGAAACCTGTGATCCTTGGGCCATTGGTGTTCCTCTTTCTCCTGTTGTGACTGCTATGTTTTGAATGCTGCTCCTCCTCCAGCTCCTGTTGGAATGTTGCTCCTTGAGGCTCCCTGTGGCTTATTGCAGGTGTAGCCAACGTGGTGCTCTCCAGATGTTGTTGGATGACAGTTGCTGTCATGCCTGAACACTGGCCGTGCTTTCTGGACCTGATGGGAGCTGTCGTCCAACAACATTTGGCTTCCCTTGCCATATTGGGCCTCTGATCTTACAGAAAGGGTCATGCTGCTTCAGTGACTCCATGAAGCCAGAAAGTAAAATCTAAATGCTTTGATTAAATCTCCAGCCTTTCCCACTAACATGAGTGTCTCACGAGCAATGACCCAGCCAGCTAGTGACACCATTCGCAGCTGGAGGCTCATGACCGGATTCTGCCCCAGGGAAGGAGCAGCAGCAGGCAGTGTCTGCTTTCACCAGCTGGGATTCCGCTCTCTGACAGCTCTTGAAATGTGGTGCCTGGCGAGAGGCAGTAGCCTGACTTGCATGCCAAATAGCCACACCAAGGACCGACTTTGGTTGTGGGGGGAGTAGGGGTAGGAGTGGAATTGGTGTGGAAGGATGTTAGCAGGAATACAAGGAGTCTGGGACCATCTCCTTTGCATTCACAAACCTCCCTCTTTGAAATGTCTTGAGGATTCCCCTCACCATCCTGGAATTAGGCCAGTGGAATGATGCTCGGTCCAATCCATAAGTAAACCAAGGAATGGCACAGCATCTGTGTAGACCAAGCGGGAAAGGATTCCCTTTGCCTCTTATGCGAAGGGATCGGCATTGCTAATTTCTGCTTGCCTGTCTGGTTCTTCGGTGGGTCCAAGCAACTCAGAATGGCAAGGGCCATATTATGAATATTTTGAGGGTGGAGGCCCCCAACTAACTGCTGTTGTATCCATCTTTTGACCATGAGTAGATGGCAGCAGTACGGTTGGTTTTCTAAAACATCATTTTTCTAAAAAATGGCCTGTGAATTTAAGAACAAAAGAGTTGAGGCTAGTTTTGCAGATCTTGGCAAGTAGATGTTCAAAAGGAAAGAAAAAGAAAATAACCCTTTTACTTTCTAAATTATAGTGTGGAAGTAGTCAACATGTTGTTGGAGCACTGCAAGCATAGCTGAGGAGGGGAACTGTAGTCCAATGTCTGGAGGGCACCACGTTGGCTATGTTTATTTTAGTGAGTTTGCTGTCACATTCTTGAATTTAGACATCTTATTTCAGTGTCTCACCTCACTGCAGACCAGTGTTTCCCAAACTTTGAGTCTCTGGCTGTTTTTGGACTACAATTCCCATCATCCCTGAAAACTGGTCCTGCTAGCTAGGGATGATGGGAGTTGCAGTCCAAAAACAGCTGGATTCCCAAGTTTGGGAAACATGGCTGTACATGCCTCGAAGTCTGTCTGTTACATGCTTCTTCAAGGATGGGGAACCTGTGGCTCTCCATGTGTTAATGAGCTATAACTCCTGTCATCCTTGACTGTTGGCTGCACTGCCTGGGGTTCATGGGAGCTGGAGTTCAACAATATTTGATAAGTTCCCCATCCTTGTGTCAGGCTGCTGCCAGCAACTCCCACGGCCGGTTGCCCAGGAACATACAAAGACAAGGAATGTTTTTTACCGTCTGATTTTTATTCAGTATTTACAGAGAGGTTTTAGAACCCAGCCTCTTGGATAATGGCATTGTCCCGAGTGAATCTCTACTCCCACCATCTCTCCCACTTCCTCATTCGTCATCCTCCTCGCCTCCTCTGTGGGTACTGACAAGTGCCCTCTGAGCTCTTTGCTCTCCTACTTTCAAGGCTCGCCAGTGTGATGGCCTGGGAATCCGATTCAGAGGCTGAACCGGAGGAATCCCAGCCTGCACAGGAGTCCCCGCCTCCAGGGCCGGCTGAACTGGGGCAGGGCCTTGATTCTGAAGCGCCTGCACCTGTGCCGGTGAATCCACTCTGGCTCCAGAGGTGGTTGAGGACTCAGTGCCTACAGGTGAGTCTCCCCCTGGGTCCAGTAACCCTTCAGCCTCTCCTGAACTGCAGAGGCTCAGGGCAGAGAGGCGAAGGGAACTGGTTTCTCCCAGGAGGAGTGCTCGCCTTAAGGCCAGGAGAGGCGGGTCTCCTGGGGGCCAGGACCACCCCTGGCCTCAGAGAAGATAAAGGCCAGTCAGCCCGGTCCCAGGTTGCGGGAGCAACATCGTTGATGAGCTGTTTCGGCTAGCATCCAGTCCTGTTTCCCCCAGAGTTCCTGTCCTTGCCCGGCTTCCTGCTGTGGACCCCGCTTTGCCCGAGGAGGACTGTCTGCCGACCCTCAACTTAGGTCCTGGACCTCGCCCCACGGTAACCTCCCCCCTGGACCAGCACAGCCAGGTTCTGGGAGAGAGCAGGTCTGGAATGCTTTATAAAGACACTGTTTCTGTCAGCTGTCACCCCCCCAGTGCTTCCTCTTCTTCCTCCTCTCCCATTATTTCTTAACCCCCCCCCATTTGCCTCTGAGCTTTGGCCTCCCTCAAACCCCTGTTGTAATTCTAAACTGTCTTTCTCTTCTCTGGAAGGGTCAGGCTAGGGAGGCGATCTCCACCATTCCACCTCTGCCCAGACCCTGACACCCTGTGGCACTCATTCCTCTTGTGGAAGACTATGACTGGTGATTGAGAAGATGGAGGAAATGCTAGGGGTGTGTGTGCTTATCCTCCACTTGACATTTCAAATCAGCTTCATCTTGCAGATTTCCCTGCATGTGAGGAGAGTCTCCTTGCTAGTCCTAAACATCCGTGTCAGCTGCTAACAAGAAGTGTCTTCATGGGGTGGGAATGGCCCACCTCATAAGGAACGAATGCTGCAGTCCCCCTGTACAGGAAGTCTAGGGCTTTGGGAAGGACAGCAACTCAGTGATAAAGCATCTGATTTGCATGCAGAAGTACCCATGTTTTCTGTAGGATTCCTGTGAACCCTGGAGAGTTGCTACCAGTCATTGTGGATAAACCCAATGGCCTAACTTGGTGTGGCAGTTCCCTATGTTCCTAGGAATTACTACAACATGAAAGAGTGGCTCGATTGTTTGGACTGAATCCAGCTTGCTTTCCAGAACCTTTTTAAATAAAATAAAATAAAATAATATTTATTAAGAATTTGAAAATTACAAAAAGAAAGGAAAAAGAATTAAACAATACAATACAATACAGAAACAAAAACACTACATATACATAACAAAACAAGACAAAAACAATTAAAAACACATCCAATACTTTCAATATTATTATCTTTCGTTTACTTGTTTCAGTGACCTCCTCGCACCTCCCTTTTTTGTATTCCACTTCAATTAATTGTTTCAGCAAATCCTTTCCATCTTCCTCAATTTTCTGTCCTATAATTTGTCTTAACACATTCTAACCTTATTTTTTCCTTTAATCCATTAACAATCTATTGTACTTAATTCTTTATAGCATTTCTGCTAAAGCTATGTAACTTCATTCTAACATCTTTCTAACATTCATTAATTTTACAATATTTCTGTAGATAATCTTTAAATTTCTTCCAATCTTCTTCCACCGACTCTTCTCCCTGGTCTCGGATTCTGCCAGTCATTTCCGCCAATTCCATATAGTCCATCAACTTCATCTGCCATTCTTCCAGAGTGGGTAAATCTTGTGTCTTCCAATACTTTGCGACGAGTACTCTTGCTGCTGTTGTTGCATACTGCTTTCCAGAACCTTACTGCAGCAGAGTTACCTGAAATCGCTATATGGACAAGAGTGTAGCTCAATGGACAAGGGCCTGCAGTACATGCAGAAGGTCCCAAGTTCCATCTTGAGCATCTCTGGAGAAAATATTCAGGTGGCAGGGGATGGGGAAAAAACCCTTCTCTGGCCTAAAATGCTGTTGTAAGTCAGAGCAGGCAGTACAGAGTACGGCAGATAGATATTCTGCCCAAGTATAAAACTGTTTCCTAAATGTTCCATAATTGCAGTAGTTTCTGCATGACCTTGAAACCCATGCTCTTATGTATTTAGAGATTCCTATCGTGTCATTTTACCCTGTCCGCTGCCTCCATAATTATTGCCAATTTCTACCCTGTGCCTGCCAGTGTTCCCAAGTGCCCTGTATCTCAGTTCTATTGACTTGTCTGAAAGACTATTTCCCCCATATGTATTAAAGTTAATCCCTCCCTACCCCCAACACACACACACTTGAATTCAAATCTCTTTGCTATTTCTCTCTTTGGGAGTCTCAGCAACTCTCTTCTCATCGGAAAAATCCTCTTTAAATGACATTCAATTTACTTTATCTTTGGTTTATCTCTCCCACCCTCCAGTCCCCCACACTTGCCATATTTCATGGCAATGTCCAGTGGGACAGGTCTCGACTCCAACTCATCCAAGGCCTTTTCCTCTCTTTCTAGCAAAGGACCAGTTAATACTTGAAGACATGGCAAGCAGAAGTTCATCTGCTTCAGTTACTCGGTGTCTTTCTTGGGAGCTTGAAAATAGCTGTGAGGGATTTGGTGGTGCTCTGGAATACCCCCATCCTGGCTGCAGCTGATTGGATCTGGGAGCCCAACAACATTTGGAGAGCCAAAAATGTTGTTCAGTCACTGTTGGCTAAGGTTGATGGCAAGAACTGCAATTGTTCCTGGAGCCAAGACAGGAGTTCACAAAACCTGGGACACAAGGGTGACCTAGGGGGAACCTATATCCAGCACAGGTCCAAGATGGACTGAGAGATTCATATTGCTACAACCAGTCCCTTCCCTTCCTGGTTACCTGCTAAGATACAAAGTACACCATTTTGGTCTCTGGCTGCTCCCTCCTCCACTCTAGACCATTGTTCTTCAGTAGGCTCCTGATGATGAAGCTTCTTAGAAGGTAGTGGGTTTCCCAATGGGCCCAAATGGCCCTTGGGAATGAAAGAATAGACTTGGGAGTCAAGACAGGGTGTTGGGGTCATCCAGGGGTGGCCTGACAAGATGTCATTGGGACTTGGTACCTCAGCAGGCCCTCTAGAATCTCCTGTTGTTCTAGGGCAGGGCAGCCACAAGAGCACTTTGACACGGAACTTGTGGGCCGTACATTGCCTTGTTGCACAGGGAGAGGGAGCGAGGCCATAATTTGGCCCCCCACCAGCCCTCCTGCTTCCTTTCCAATGCCCCTTAAGTGAGGTGCCTGGCTTTGAGAAGGAGGTGCAATGCTGTGGCAAGGTCCTAGAGCCCTCACGCCACCTTCCAAAAGCTGGGAAAGTGCTAACTAGGATTTGGGAAGGAGGCTGGAGGACTCTAAAACCCTGTCAGATCCCACAAAGCTTCTTCTCAGAGCCAAGTGCCTCAATTACCTGGCTTTGGGAAGGCAGGACAAGGGCTACAAGGTGGGGTGGGTGTCTAATGTTGTCGAGGGGTGCCAAAAAAGGCCTTAAGGGCTGCATGCTTCCCTTGGGCTGTGTGTTGGACTGCCATGACTCCTCCTTTGATGGGGTTTCTCCAGAGTCCTGGTCAGGCTGAACCTTGACAGGGGGTGGGTTAAGCCCACCTCCTCTTGAACTACTGTTTGAAGTCAATTTTCCCCTTCCCCATTTTGAAGTTGCTTTTAAGCATGCTTCCTTGGGAATATCTCCAGGCAGTGATCTCCCTGGTCGCAAGTCATTTGCCCCTTGTGTAGCAGAATAAGTTCCCTAGATTCCTTTCTAGCGAAGAGGGCTAGATCAAAATCAGCAGCAATCAAATAAAAAAGAAACCATTGTTCTGCTTGGGTAGGAGGAGGGTCTCAGGATGAGTGACATCATTGTTATGATTGGTAAACAGATCAATATCCCTGGAGCTTATCAGAGTTTAGGATTTCAGCACTATTGATTGAGTGAAGTCTGCAGATAAGACTTCTCAAATACCTCATGTGAGAGCCTTGTTCTTTATGGGCTTAGCTGGAATACAGTCTTTCAGGCAGTGGTTAGGGTCAAGTGGTGGTGGGACGTTATCCTGTTTCTCCATGGATTAGGAATTAAAATTTATTCGTTTATTTTACAGATGTATAAACTGCTTCACAGCCAGAAGCTATCGATGAGATAAAAGACAAAAGATAACAGACCCTTAAAACAATAAAACCATTCCTACAGTTAATGTTTTATAAAACTGGCAGGGAATCCCTTTCAAGAAAAGCTTTCTTAAGCAAAGGTGTCTTCAGCAGCCACCTAAACATCTAGCTTGTCTAATTGCAGCCGGTAGCCAATTCCAAGGGACTGGAACTGCAACAATAAAAACCTTTCTAATAAAAAGCCTTTTCTAGTAAAAACTAAGTGGTACCCTCAGCAGTGCCCCATCTATGGAGCACAGCTGCTGAGCAGGGATATATTGGGTGAAGCAGTCCCTTCTGTATGTAACCTGGCCCCAATTTGTGAATGTGCAAGGAAGCTGCGTGTTCCTCCTATGGATCTTAAAAAGTGTTTATTTTGGTCCTGCCTCGTGTTCATCACAAGCAGTGCTGTTTCCGTTCCACTGCAGTTCAGCTTCTGACAAAACTATGCTCCCCATCTCGCTGTCTGCTGTGGTGGAATGTTACATAATTAAATACAGAATTATTATGCAACTGCTTTGGAGTTACATTATTCCATTCTTTTCATTTCATTGAAAAAGAGATGCAATGCAAACGGGGGGAGAAACATAATCAATTACCATATTGTTTACAGACTAAAAACCACAACAGTGAATACCAATTGTATTTGCTGGATTGATTTCTGTTGAAGGCATGGGACAAATAAGCAAACATTGACAGTTTCAGCGGCTGCTTCTGTTTCCTTCTGAATTCTCCGACATCCCTAGTTCCTCCCCACTCCAGCTACAGGAGGAAAGATAATAGCCCTATTCATATAGTCTCTCCCCATCCCAATGCATTCAGAATTGCATGAGTGAGAGCAGGAAAATGCTGGCAAGCCCTGACTTTCCAGTTAAGTCTGTGTGCCGCCCCCTCTTATCTTCATTGATAGTCTGCAGTGAGGAGCCTGCTAAATTCATGGAGCCCCCTAACGTGACTGAGAACCCTAATTTGGGTAGGGAAATTCTTGCAGCCCAAGTACTGCATTGCCTCACAGCAAACCTCCTGGGGGCCGTCTGCCAAAAGTGAGCAGGGACAAAGCAAAAAGAGGATGGGGAAGCTGCCTGAGTACAGCAGGCTTCCTGTGGCAGGTATTTGCCCTCCCCCCCCCCCCGTGAAGCCCCTGATGGGGACATGCTAGGGCTAACTGATTTGCTCCCTCCTTCTCCTTCATTTATGTGTGGAGGATTTTGGGGTCAAACCACACGTTGCAATGTAGTCTGCAGCCATGTTCTTCTTACTCAAAAGTACGCATGCATTGGATCTGGATCAGGACCACAGCACATGAGGAGGGGAGGTTTAATTCTTCCCACTCTGTGAACCCCCTCAGACTCCACCTCCCCCATGCACTAATGGGGCAAAGATGTTCTAGTAGAAGCTGTTTAATACAGTATTGGTAACTGTTTAGTGGTGAGGGGAGAGTTTGGGGGGTCGTGATGGGGGAGATAAGGATCTAGCCTCCCCTATCTTTATACTTAGAAGTAATGTGCAGTGTGACCCTTTGTAGTGGCTTGGTTTTGATATTTGCCATATGTTTTTTGAGATGGAGTCTTTCCTGTCCTCATGGTGACAGAGTGGAGTGCAATTGTGCTAGAACACTAAGGAAATGTTGTAGGAATTGTGTGAAGATTTCGTGTCTATTGACTAATCACCATTTTGGGAAAGAGGATAGAAAGAGACCCCCCCCCCATAGGCCAGAGGTAACCATTGCGGTACCCTTCCTATAACTCCCACCTGATTCAGCCAGCATGGCCAACAGTCAGATATGATGGGAACTGTAGTTCAGCAGCCTCTGGCTGCCCCTACCAGAGACCCTACTAGTGGTCATAACCATGGTGAGTATATCAAGTATGGGGTGTAAGACTATCTAGATCAGTGGTTCTCAACCTGTGGGTCCCTAGATGTTGTTGGACTACAACTTCCATCATCCCTAGGCCAGAGCTCGGGGATGATGGGAGTTGTAGTTCAACAACATCTGTGGACCCACATGTTGAGAACTCCTGATCTAGATAGTCTTACACCCCATACTTGATATACCCACCATGATCTAGATCCTAAGATGCGGTGCTATGAATAGATTTGGATATGAACGATCCGTGTGAAATTTGTAGCTCAGTTGTTGTGCATATTATTAATTACTTGCTCTTTGTTCTTAGAGAAGCGCCTCCGTCTCTTTTATGAAGGAGATGGTGTCTGTTGTGACACACAGATAACCTAAAAGCAAAGCACGCCTTCCCTTGTTAAAACCTATAGTTAAATCGGCGAAGATTTATTTTATGAAATGGCAGCTATGCTTTGGGCCAGCTCCCCCCCCCCCCGCTCCCCATTTGAGCTTATCTTTGCTTTCTTTGTGGCTCTTGGGAAAACTGCTTGAGCCTCTGAGGTCAGGTTCATTGACCTCTTCAACCTTCCTGGGGAGTTCACTGGGACAAAGTTTGTGGAGACCCATCTCCACAGTAATGGATTGAAAGTGTACCTCCTCTAAGGGACCACATGGACCTGGAATTGCGACAAAGGGTTGCAATGAGGACTGTCGCTTTTGCTTCTCTATCCATAGTAGAAACTAAACGTGTTAGGTGCTTGCACCCAGAACTGTGTGGTTGTGCGGCTGTTTTAAGATGTAAAACTGATGTGTGCAAAATCTGCGCGTTAGCATTTCAAGCTTCAAAGGAACCACAGAGAGGGACTGCGCTGCAGCATGAAACCACTACATGACAATTTGTCAAGAGGTTCATTGCCATTGTGTGGACTGAATTGGGTCAAAGGTTTCTTTAACAAACAACAACACACTGCATATGTTAATTGGCTAACCAATGCCAGGATGTCTGTGTTAGCAACAATAACTGTTTTGTGAATGGCCACTGTACATTATGTAATTAGTACTGTTTCTGTACTTTGTTGTTGTTTTTTGTTCCCCTTTGACCTCACTGTTTACAATCCTCCTCCTTTAACTGTGTGTGTGTTTTTTTGTATGATGCCCACACCACACCTAGACACACACCTGTAACTCAGGATAGCATTTCACCATCTCATGAATTTTACAATAGTCCCTAAAAGCTTATGCCATTATAATTTTTTAGTCTTTAAGGCTAGTAAGGATCAAAGAGACATGAGCGAGTTACTTTCATCCATTAGTTATGTAAGAGATGTAGGAAAGAGAGCATATGCTAAATCAGGTAGGAGCAGACTTTTAAGTTCTGCTCTGTCTAAGGTGCTGAAAAAAGTCTCTGGGCAGCTTCCAGAGGCTTTAGCAGATGATTAAAAGGATTAATTCTGTCCGACACTTTACCTTCTAAGTTTATATAGCTGCCTAGAGCACAATTTGTCTTACCAGGGGCCTCTTCAGCTGAGAATCATTTATATGCGTAGAGAACCCCAGGGAGAGGCTGGGACTCATCACAGGCAGCACAGAAATTAAGACCTGTCCCTTCCTTGGAAGTAGAAATTTTGCACAAATGCCACCATGCACGCTTGATACAATCCAGTCATATGTGGAGAAAATCCAAGTGTCCATATTGGAGAGGAGGGCCACAGGAATAGGTCTTGCCCAGATCGCCTGGGGCTTTTAACATCTCCTCTTTAAATGTCAGCACTACTCAGGCGCAGACACCTTGCACATATTTCGTTAGGGCAAAACATGGGGAGAACTGTGAAAGGGAGGTCATAGAGTCCTAGTTAGAGGGGGCCTTGTTAGCCATCTTGTCCAAGTTCCTGCTTGATTAAAGGTAAAGGGACCCCTGACCATTAGGTCCAGTCGTGACCGACTCTGGGGTTGTGCTCATCCTGCTTTATTGGCCAAGGGAGCCGGTGTACAGCTTCTGGATCATGTGGGCAGCATGACTAAGCCGCTTCTGGCGAACCAGAGCAGCGCATAGAAATGCCGTTTACCTTCCTGCCAGAGTGGTACCTATTTATCTACTTGCACTTTGACGTGGTTTCAAACTGCTAGGTTGGCAGGAGCAGGGACCGAACAACGGGAGCTCACCCCGTCGTGGGGATTCGAACCGCCGACCTTTGAATCGGCAAGTCCTAGGCTCTGTGGTTTAACCCACAGTGCCACCCGTAATACTAATCAAGAATTAGAACATCCCCAATGGATGATTGTCCAACCTCTACTTAAATCAGAGGTAGGAAACTCTTTACAGCTTGAGGGCCACATTCCTTTCTGGGCAAGTGTCTGGAGTCCACATTCTAGTGGTGGTCGGGGCCAGAGGCAAAAGTGGCTGCAGCCTCTCAGTTTCATGGATTTTACAAGGACAAGTTGTTGCTGAGGTGCTTGGGTGTGGCTGGCATTCTGTACATGCCCTGGAACTATGTGGCTCCTTGAGCTTTGCTGCACAGGTGACTCTGTAACTCGTGCATCTTCCTAGCAATCCCAAGGGAGGAAACAGCTCTTGATGGAGAAGGGCGGCTGTTGTTGAAAGGAGATTGCTCCTTCTCTTGGGATCTAGAGGTGCAAGACCCTCTGGATGTATGCTAATGTCTAATTATGCACTTGATCGTTTGCCAACTGCTAACACAAGCACACACCTCTATTCAGCCATTAATTAGCCCTGATGAGGTGGAAGCTTTCTTCTGACTGTCAGTACACTGCCAGTGACCTAATCAGTGGCCATTTGCATCCCCCCCCCCCGCTCCCCACGTGGCATATTCCTGTCGCCTTTGTTCCAAATATGGTGTGGGCTCAGAGCACTCCATTTTGATTGGTTCACAACACTTGCCTATGCTTCTGAAGACCAGCTTTCCTAACCTGTGTGACCATGTAGCCTCCTAAAAAAACCCCTCTCTACTCATTGACATCAGCCTCATCAACATCTGTTCCTTTTCTTACCTGCCCCTCACCATGAAGTCCAGAGGCAGGGCACAGCAATTTAAAATTCAATCATTTTAAAAAGTTTAAATCACTCACAGGGATAACATAAACATAGGAAATGAAGATACAAAATACATATCATAATAAAGAAGGGAACCTTTTCACTTGGCACCTAAAGATATGTAATGAAGTTGCCAGGCAAGCTTTCCTGGGGACGGTATTCCACATTCATTAGCTGTTGACATTGATCTCTCGATCTCCCATCACTCTCCAATACCCAGACCATTGCATGCTGCTTCTTTCTCTTTGAACTGTATGGGACCTTCGATGATGGCAAACGTTCACTTTTGACGGTAGTTTTTCCATTATGTGGTAGTATGAGCTTGAGCAGTAATAGCCTTGGGCACTGTAACTATCAATGACTCTGGAATATGAATTGGCTTTGGCCATTCACTGCCCTTCCTTTTCCATTACAATAGCCCAGTTCAGATGTCAAGCCAAAATTGAGGCAGAGCATATCTCAGACTCGTGCACTCCCTACTTACTTCTGAATTTGTGACCACCATAGTTTGCTGTTGCATCTGGATACTGTTTGCAGAAACCAAAGTTGTTTTCCAAATCAGAATGGGAAACAAGGGCTTGCTTTGGTTCCTAATGCTGGATTTGGAGGCAAACTCCGGTTTGCAAGAAATATATTTATTCAGTTCAGGTTAACAACAAGCAATGGTTGGTGAAGACCAGGTAAGTGAGGGAGGGAAGTGGAGCTGGTGGGGGTGGAGCTTGGAGAAAACACATACCTGTAATGTAAATCATGGTTTGGCTTTGACGTCTGAACTGTGCCTGGTCTTGTTTTTTTAGTTCTGCAACAGTCCCTTCTGTGCTGCTCTCTATAACCATTTCTCTCTTTTTGCACCTCAGGCTCTCGGCCTCGCCTTGAGGACTCATCTCCGCGGATAGTAGAGCATCCCTCCGACCTCATTGTGTCCAAGGGGGAGCCAGCAACGTTGAACTGCAAAGCGGAAGGACGTCCCACCCCCATCATTGAGTGGTACAAGGATGGGGAACGGGTGGAGACGGACAAGGAAGACCCTCGATCCCATCGCATGTTGCTGCCCAGCGGTTCCCTTTTCTTTCTGCGTATCGTGCATGGACGGAGGAGCAAACCGGATGAGGGAGTGTATGTCTGTGTAGCCAGGAACTACCTGGGTGAGGCTGTCAGCAGGAACGCATCTCTGGAGGTAGCCAGTAAGTAGAATACTGAACAAGTGAGATGGAACTTTGGCTTGTCTTAAGTGATACGCCGCAAGCGATGCCATGCTCATCAGCTCCCATAAACGATGGGCAACTGTGTGGCCTGAATGGTGGTTCATGATATTGGGATTAAATGTGGTTTGAGTGTGGTCCCAATTTTGTGAACAGCCACTTCCCATGTGTATTTGAATTTGCAATTATAGTTGAGCACTATAGAACATATGGCAAGAGATGAGCAGCTGCCCTGGAGATATACCCTTAAGTACTTTCTGCCAACCTATAATTTGTTCTCTTCCCCTGCCCCAGTTTCCTCCAAACTCCTAGCTACATCCAAACCATGTTGATTAAAAATTAAATGCCCAAACTGAAAGGGAATAGAAATGTTTCTGCTAATCTCATCCATTGACAGGGATTGGGTGTTGCTGTTTGTCGAACAAAATGAGTTAAGCAAATAGCTGGAGGGAGGAGCGATGAGGGCGCTTTCAAATTCCTGCTACCTGATCATTTCACCTAGAGCATAATACATTCCAGTGTTGCCCATGTGTCTGTGTGTTGCCTGTGAATTAACTGATAATGTTTCAGATAGATTTGCAGGTCTCCTTATGTTTCTCCTCTCCCTCCCTTTAAACGAAGCAAAGGACTTAGGATGCCAAAAAGAGTTTCAATTGGAAAAGTTGCATAAAGTCTAAATTTGTTGTTGAGGTGTGCAGACCATATCAGCCTTCATATAGCCAATAACAGGGCCGTATGTATAATCTGTTACTGCTGGCGATGACTGAAGACTGTAGAATTCTCTTGGTGGGGAAGAGACACATCTAAGTAGTAAATCATGGAATCTTCTGGTAGGGAAAGACCCCTATTTTGAAACTGACTCCTCCAGTTAATGTAGAACAGAGGTGGGAAACCTGTGGCCTAACTCTAATTTGCTCTAGCTAGTATAATTTGCTCTATCTAATTTGCTCTAACTAGTATAGCCAATGGAGGGGGTTGATGGGAGTTGTAGGCCAGCAAAATCTGGAGGACCGCAGGTTCTCCGCCCAAGCTATGTAGACAATGGTGAGTCAGGTGAACCAGAGGTATAAAGGGAGTGATCTGGTACAAATACCAGGGAAAAGGTCAGCAGAGACACTTGGAATGCATGTAGGATATATTTCTGAAAAGTTTGCTTGTTCATTGGTATTGGAAACATTTCAGGAAAAAGAGTATGTCTGTTTTCTTTGCTGGTTGTCAAGCATCTGAGTGAAGGAATCTTACCTATTTCTAGGTTTTTAATCCCCCTCCTCCCAATTTTGCTCAGGTCACTTTCCAACATCTATAAGACATGAGCAAACACTCTGTTGATAAGTCCATTGAGTTCTGGTTATAAACTCTTTCTAGCAACTAGCCCGGCTGCATTCTTGGCAGGCTTCTCTAGTTGTGCCTTTCAAGGAGCAAAGGTCCCTGAGAAGCAAACAGCCGTGTGGATTGTGGGCACGGAAGATATCCAGGTTTATTATTTATCTGCCCTGACCTCAAAACCAATCTCCTGCGCGGCTTTCCAAGGCACTCTCCACCCATTGTCTTCCTTAATGGTTTTATGGAGACAAAGATCTACAAACAAACAGTGCGGAAAAGCATTCAGGCCTGCCGAAAGTGACACAAGATGAATGATGGCCTTGCTTGAGACAAGGCCAAACACCAGCAGCAGGGGAAATGAAATGCCATTTCGGTTAAGCCCTTGGAGTCGCTAACATGTTCAGGCACCTCCCAAGCTGAACTTAGCATTAGTTGATCTCCAAAACTGGTAAGGGGGGGACCTTTGACCACTAGCCCTCTGTGATTTGTGGCTATTGGCTGGATTGATAACAGGTTATGGTGGAAATAAAGCTATCAAAGGAGTGTGCTGCAGCCAGGGTAATTGGTCAAAATGCAGACATCAAAGGGAAATCTATAAAATGGCTCCCTGTGAAGCTGATGTGCTGGAAGTGGGTGTGTATATGGAGGGGGATAGAATAGACAATTATTCCAGAGGCCAGCAAAGATTCTAGGGACAGGGACAGCAGGAATGATGGGGCAAAGCCCAGCCCCCCCTCCACACTTGGATGAACATATGGATAGGATTTTAGACAGAGACAGTGTGCTGTTTCACGTATAATGCCAGACATCAGGTTCTCCCTCTCCATCTCCCTCTGCCCACTGGTTTTCCAGTTCTGGCTTGCAGGAAAACTGTGGTTTGCACAAAACATAGTTGTTCCAGTTTGGATTAATGTTAGAAAAATGCAACCTGTGCCGTTAATAGAGATAGTGCAACTCGTACAGCACATTGGCGACAAATATTCACACAGTTGTTCAAAAATAATTTTACCCCATTTATCAAATATGTGAGAAAGAGACAATTACTTACAAAGTGCCATGAAAACTTACAAACTACCTAAAATATAACGAGAGAATGTGTATGTATATATATATCTGTAATCAAACAGGGCTACCTTGCTAAGCTATTCAGTCTTGTGTGCTTAAGCCAAGAAATTGTCTCTTCAAAGATATGTAAGTACATAATTATGAACTTTTGCATCAAAATTGATTCTTTGCATATTGTGGGAGAATTTATATTTACTTTTTACAGTGGTACCTCGGGTTACATACACTTCAGGTTACAGACTCCACTAACCCAGAAATATTACCTTGGGTTAAGAACTTTGCTTCAGGATGAGAACAGAAATCACACGGTGGCGGCACGGCAGCAGTGGGATGCCCCATTAGCTAAAGTGGTGCTTCAGGTTAAGAACAGTTTCAGGTTAAGAACAGACCTCCAGAAGGAATTAAGTAGATAAGCAGAGGTACCACTGTATGTTGATTCTGGTAAGATTCCTTTTGGATTACTATAAGTTAGCACTAATAGACACATCAATGGCATGGGACAACTGAAGAAGCCCAGAAAACTGTGCTCAGGGAGTGTGCTATCTGCCAATCCCAACAAATCGGCCCCACTGGGGGCGAAACAGCAGCCTCTCAACTGCATGGACTGCTAGGCGAAATGGGGATAGAACTCTGGAATCCTGTCTTCTTTATTACTTCATAGGCCACTTCATCAGCACCTCAGAGCTGCCGGGAACAACGTTGAACTTACCCTTTTCTTGAATCTTCTTGAACTTATTTAAAAAACAAGAAAAAAATGAAAAACCGAGTCAAGAATTTGTAAGAACCCAGTAAAATCTGATATTGCAAGTTCACTTTATTTTAGGTAGTTTGTAAGTTTTCATGGTACTTTGTAAGTAATTGTCTCTTTCTCACATATTTGATGAATGGTGTAAAATTATTTTTGAGCAACTGTGTGAATATTTGTCGCCAACGTGCTGTACCAGTTTGGATTAATGGCTGAATATGTTTCTACAGGAAACTGGAATGCGCAAGGAGTAAAGGTCTGTGTGTCCATAGTGGCAAATCACAGTTTCACATCTCTTATAAACTGGGTCTGTGTTTCTGCTGAAACTGCTGCCCAGGTGCACAAGGCAAAACTGAGTTGCCATCAGCTTTGCTGTGCAGCGGTACCTGCTACTGCTTTGCCCCAAAAGCTTATCTGCCCTTGTTTTAGTCCACTTTGTGTAGCTATCGAAGTGGGTTGAGATTGCTTACAGAAGTTCATGCCAGAAAACTGAGCGAGCGTTGCCTTAAATGGCAATAGTTCTTGATTTTGCATGCAAGGAGTAATCCTGATTTTCTGGAGAAGCCGTAACACAAAGCTGTGTGTAGATTTCTCACAAATATTTAGACTTATGTACTCTTCTTTGCTCTTCTGTCTGTCTGTCTCTCTTTCTCCAACACAAACCTCTAGACTGAGGTTTGGCTCCTTACACACATGGTAGCAACAGAACATTCACCAGTAATATTCAGCTTAGCCTGCCAAGTAGGCTTTCTAGGATGGAAGTAGAAAAAAACCACTCTTAGGCAAACAGCTAGTATAGTTCAAAACAGCTTCCTTCATTGTGCCTGGGAGTGTCCTGCGATAGGAAGCAACAAATGCTAGCTAATCTGATCTGTCATTCCCTTGAACGCATAGCTTGGGAAGCAACTCATTCAATACTGAAAGCCACATTGGGAATATATAGGAAACTATTTGTTTGCATGCTTTAATGCGTAACGCTTTTCATAAAGTTTGCAATTGCTTTGATAGGCACTTTGGCAAGAGCTAAGCATGCTATATTATTGTTGTTGTTTATTGTTACAATTACACATTCTAGTGGTGGCAACCCTTAAACAGTTTTGAAGATGGCATTTAGCTAATTGAGAAATCGGTTTACACACTTAAGGGTTCAGCCAGCATATGTGCTGATCTGTCTTATTTGTCTGAATGTTGGTATAATTCTGGCAGGAGTTACTCTCTGTTTACTGGCAATGCAGGCTGATTTAACTCTCCAGTGGCAGCAGTTTCAATTCTGAAGACATGTAACAAAAACGATCAGTAAAAAGAAAAACCAGCAATACAAATAGTTTGCCTTGTAGTGCCCTTGTTTTTCAGCCAGTAACACCAGCATGATTTACATCTTGTTTGTAAATTTAACATATTTTTGGCCCACCTTTCCATTTTGAAAAAGGAAAGCAGTTGAAAGCAAAACACAATATGAAAAACCACTGCAAACACTTTAAGGAATTTCAGTAACTATAAAATAAAATATAGAAACAAGATGGCACATAAAACAACACGGATTAACTTGTCAAATTAAACACCTGTTGGAATGAAAACATCTCTCAGGGTTGGGAGTTTCATAGTCTGGATGCAGCCATGGAGACTGCCATGTCCTCACAAAATATAACCTGGATAGAGATGGCGTATTCAAAAGAGAACCCACAACTGAAGTGGCCCTGTAGGTATCCTAAAATGTTTAGGGTAATAACCAACACCTTGAACTGGCCCACAAACAAATCAGTAGCCACTGTACCTGGAAGCTACCTGTCTTATGTGCTGCAAGTTTAAATAATTCCTGGAGAGCGTCTTTCATTTTTCTAGCATGGCCACAAGTTGAACTCATGATTCTCCTATGCTATCTCTGGGATTAGAGACAGTTGTTGTTGTCGTTGTCATCATCCATCTGTCTCAAGAGATAATGGAGTGTGCCTCTGGGGGTGAAGTCAAACTGCTGCAGTGACCTACCCAGGGCAGTGTGTATGGAGGTCCTGGGGTGCCCAGGTGACAAGACCCCCCTCTTGGCCTCACTGAAGGAAAAGGAAAGCAGAGCAATACGTTGGGCACCAGCTTGGCTGCTGAAGTTGCCGGAAGGAGGCGTGCAAGGCGCCATCCAACTGTCTTTGGGACTCCACTCTGGATTTGTGTGGCTTTGTGAATACCAATGGCTGGGGAACAAGAGCAGGAGAGGACTATGGTGCTCATGTCCTGCTTGTGGGCTTTCCTGCAAGCATCTTGTTGGCTTCTTTGGGAAGCAGAATGCTGGTCTCCATTGACCTTTGGTCTGATCCAGCAGGGCTCACTTTTCTTACATAAAGAATTCTATAAGTTTACAGATCGTAAGAGCATCTCAGTTTCCTTCTTGGATCTAACCATAACTTCCATCTAGTGGCTTCCTGCATTGACTTCCATTTGGCTTCTAGGTCCAACTGAAGATGCTGATCATAGCCTTTAAGGCCCTAACTGGTCTGAGCTCTACATACTTTTGAAAAGTTTGCCTTGCCATGGCCAGTGATCTGCCATGGAGGCTCTGTTCCAAGTGCCTTACTTTTGGGTCTAGTTGGCTATACCACTTCACCCTTGGAAGGGGAAGAGAATGAAAGCCTTTGATGGCTTGCAATTTCCCCCCGGAATGCCTTATACGGGGGGCATATTGTTAAGCCAACGTATCCTGCTCAAGCAGGTGGCCCTTTGGTGCCATAGAGATTCCCTATCTTTTAGCGTTGTCTTAGCCGTTGCTTTTAATGAAAGGCTCTGAAGCATCACGTTGTGTCCGCATGAGAGATTTAAAGGATGTGAGGTCAAAGATTAGCTCCCAGCAGGGAAAAAGAACCTTTAAATGGGGAAAAGAAGAAGGGGTTGAGCGAGCAGCATCTTTAGGGTGGAGCTGAGGGACTTGAGCAGAACTGCCTTTTGTCAGGGTCTGAGGTGATTTTCTGGCACCGGTGAAAAGGCTGATATACCCTCGTGCGCATCCTTTTGTACGGTTCAGAAAAGGCAGAGGGAACAGCTCAGCTTGTAGCAATTAGTGAGCAGCCTGACCTTCCCTGAACGTCCATCCCATGGCCCAAATGGATTTTCTGTTGCCTTCCCATTAAATGACGGATGAGGCCTCAGGTAAATGGTTGAAACATCCTCCATCAGAAGAGCGATGGGGAAGGTGGGGGGTTGGAAGGGGTTGTCTAGTGGACTGCAGATAACATCTCATAATGATTGTGAGGAATAGAATGAGGCCATTTTCAGGGGAATTTGCCAAATGGTCCTGCTGGCATGATCTAGACGCTAATGCCTAACCGAAATGCCGTAAGTGGCTGTTACACAAAGTATTGTGGGTATTTTTAGACCTAGAGGAAGTGGAGATACATAACTGGACTTGTTGCAGCTACCTTATCTAAAAGCCTTAGTGTTTTGACACAGCAGGACTTTTACAGAGAGAGACATTACTTCCATTTTGCTGGAGTGGCTTCCAGTTCGGATCCCTCCGCCGCCATTTATTGGATAAAGGTTCTGAAAGTCATATTGGCAATGAAATGCTGGAGACTGGTCCAACTCCGCTGTGATGGAATCTTTCAGTGGGAAGCTGGACCAGAGATGCTTGAGGGTTTTTGGTCTTTGTGAATTCCTCTATGAGACAACTCGCTGTGCACCTGTGGTGGACTGGAACTTCCCTTTCCAGTTCACACTTTTCTGGATGTTCCTTAGCTAGTTATCACATTTAGGGATCACTTCCCAAGTCCTGAAGTAATTTACAAGAATAAAATTAAGTGATGAAAATAAACTTCTTTTTTAAAAAAATCATTGCTGCCCAAATGGTATCAAAGTTGGTGCCAGATGGGAAGAGCATTTCATAGATGGGGGCTATTACTTAATATGCTGCTCTCCACAGTTTAAGTGCATGCAATGATGCATTTAAATGTGCATTTTGAGATGTAACACATCTAAATACATACTTAAAGGGGGAGCACATTTTAATTCTGAATACGCCGAAATCCTCCACGCACACTTACAGGACCAATTGTTGTTATACAAAGGTGATGGTGGGATATTGGCGACTTTCGAGTGGAGGTGTATGAGTTTCCTTTTCTAATAAATACATAAACAACATCCACACAGTCCCGTAAGTCAGTGTTCTTCAACCACGGGTCCACAAACGGGGGTTGTTGGTTTGCACTACAACTCCCATCATCCTCAGCCAGCTTAGTCAGGGGTCGGGGTTGATGGGAATTGTAGTCTAGCAAGTATCCGTAGACCCAAGGTTGAAGGATACTGCTAGAAGTTATATTTTCATCCTGCCCAATGGAAGATTGCACACAGTTTGAGAAAACTGTGCATGACTGCATCAAAATGAAGGGGTAGTGGCGGGGAATGAGGAAATACCTTTTGTAACAACCACCGAGCCTTTCTGAAGGTGATTGTCTTCCGTGTCAACTTTTCAGAAGCGTTGCTGGTTTTACCTCAGCGCATACATGGTGAAGCAGGTTCCAGAACAGTATGCAAGGGAGAGTTCTGGAATAACTGGCAGGGCCCTAGTCTAAGCTGCGAAAGACACTGGGGTCTATATTCCTGTCTCCATCACTGGTGCTGTCCTGCTCCCCACATCCCAGGGAAACAAAAGCCCATCTCTCTCTCTCTCTCTCTCTCTCTCTCTCTCTCTCTCTCTCTCTCTCTCTCTCTCTCTCTCTGGTGTTTTGGAGACAGAAATGTGTCTGAGGCACTGACAACGGGCTGACAGCTCCGTTGAGAGCCGGGCCACAGCATGGGCAGTGTCTCGGAACACTTGCCAGCCATCTCTAAACTGGAATTATTTATTGATTTTTGTGTCACTTCTCAGTCCATTACCCAGACAGGATGCATTTATGTAATTTGGGAAAGGGGGCAGCTGCTGGGTAAACAATCCAGGAACATATTTCTTTGCCGGGCTCCTGGACGTCCCAACTATCCGCATGGGCTTTTGCTGAGACCAGAAACTAGGGGTGGGCAGGGGGAGGACTACAGACCTCACCAAACACGCATGCCCTTGGGGGTGAGGGCTGCTCTTCTTTGCCGTGAAGCAAAGAGAAATTAACTTTCCATCCCATGCTAGGAGAAGTTGCGTTCTACCAGCAGACAACTCGGGGGGGGGGGGCTCCTTCTTGCTCAGGAAGCTGCAACCCGCATTGGCAAAATAGCATTTGCGAGCCCCGGATTTGCCAGATAATTTTAGCTTTCAGTGGATTTCATAGTTTGGAATGTGGGTTGCGGGGAGCCGCCTGAAAAGTGCAAAAAATAAACAAATCGCTCCAGTAATCATGTCGCCTCTCTCTTTCCTCCTCCCTCCCGCCTTCCATTTTCAGCTATACGTTTTGGGCAAGAATGGCTGTCTTTCGGGGATGTTTATCCGAGGCTTGTAATCAGCCCGGCCTCCTTGCTTACAAGCCTTTTTTCGCTCCCGTTTTGGACAGTGATGGGTTATTTCCCCCTCTTTCTTCTAACCAGGGACCTCCTAGTGATAAAGTGCACCCATTCCAGGGGGAGGTCATGTGATTAAGTCATTAGTGGTGTACCCCCCATTGAGGAGGGGGGTCCTGAGCCACACAGAGAACAGAAAGAGAGAGGTTTCATCCAGGTTTGAGCCATTCAAAGCTAGGACATGAGTGATATCTAAGAGGGGGAAATTAAGTCATTTCCTAAGTAATGGGAGTCCTTTCGGGCGACCCTTTTCAGCTTTTCCCTTGATTGTACTGGGAATTTACTTGGATAAATCGTGGTGTGTTTTTCTTTTAATTTTGCCAGTGTGAAAAAGGTTCAGCTGGGTTTGAGCTGGGGGAGCTCATGAGGCTGAAAAGCCGGCAGGGGTGGGGTGGGGACTTCCTTTTGCAGCTGAAATGACCACCATTGTTTTTATTGGAGTCGGGTGGTGGTGCTGGGGGGAGAGGAATGATCTTTTGTGTCTAATTTTGTCTTTTCCTCGCAGTGGTGATGGCTCCTCCTGGGCTTTCAGGCATCCTTTTTATATGGTCTTGCACATTCACGATTTCTGGGGAAACGCACCACTCTTGCCTCCAATGAATATGTTTTTCTCCTGAAAAGACAGGCTTCCGCGGAGACGCATTCTTTATTTTTGGAATTCATCGTTTCACATTTCAACAAGCATCTTTAATTTATGCAGCAAGATGCGATGATGCTCGCTATCTTAGATGGCTTTGAAAGGGCATTAAACAAATGGAGGATAAGTGCTTGGCAATGGTTCCTAGCCCTGATGGCAATTTGCAACCTCCCGGGTTCGGAGGCAGTATAGAATCTTTGGACCTCCTGAGAGATACATGCTAACATACACTCACACCTCTCCATTCTGGGAAATGAGTTGTCACAGTTCAGTGACACATTCCAGCTACCAAAAAAGCACTCGAGGAGGATGCAGAGCAGTGCCATTGAGGGGTGTGACCTGGGCATAGTGGTTGTGGCCTGGGAAGACTCCTGAGGGCCAGATGGAGTGGTCTAGGGGGCTACAGTTGGGCCTTGGGAATGGATAGACTATTGGTCCAATCCATCAGGGCTCTTCTTATGTTCTGAACATGTTAGTAAATTAGCACTAGGTCAAATGGCCTTCAGTATTCTTATATGTGATTGGTGGTAACAGGACAGGATATCATAGGCATGTTTGATTCATTGACTGTATGTAAGCTCCCATAATTTTAAAAGAGAAAGGACTTAGCACAGAACTGGTGTTGCATAGTGGGTAGATGCATTTATTTGTTGCATTTTATATCCCACCCTCAAATTGCCGTACATGGTCTGTCTGCCCCCCCCCCCACTTCTTAATTAATTCCCACAATAACCCACTGAAGTAGGCTAGAGTGAGAGGCAGTGACTGGCCCAAGGTCACCAGTGAGTTTCGTGGTCAAGTGAGGATTTGAACCCTGGTCTCCTAGGTCCTAGTCTGACACTCTTAACTCCTTCACTCTCAGAGTACACTCATTGGCAATTATGGAACAATGCATAGTATCTCATGCCCTTGTTCCATTAGTGCAAGGATTTGCACTTGTGCAACTGAGCTTCCAACCCTTTCCTATCCCAGACCATCCCCAGATCTGCTCTGGAGGGTTGATGGAACACTAGCAGAGATTTAGGGGGCACACGGAGGAGGTGGGAGGCCCTGTTCTGCAAGTGGAAATCCATTCACTGATGGGACACATTATTAGACACTGCTTTGGATACAATCCTTATATTTTGGTGTGGAAGACAAGTGGGTTTGTTGGGCCCTTTCTGGATTGATCCCTGCATTCCACCTTGGTTCTTTGCTCTGTTGCATTATGTGAAAAAGCAATCCATTAGATTTTTATTGAGAGCTGCAGACCAGCAAGACCTGGGTTTCCACAGGTCTCTCACACTCAGATTAGATAATCACAGTGGTGCGATTTTGAATGTCTCCTGCCGTGTTTGCTTTTCCTGCCAGTACCACCTTGCTGTATTCGGAAGCTGCTGCTAAAGGCAATGTTGACTGTCCTTGGCTTGTATTTTATGGGATGGAGGGCGAGGCAGGCAGAGTGATGACCTTGTTTTGAGAATACAATTGGAGGGCAACTTCTCTCTCTCCCCCCTCCCCGTATTTCTTTCTTTCTCTCTCTTTTTTTACCATGTCACTGTGAGATTTCAGGCCAGCAATTGGCAGAGCCCTGGAGCAGAACAGTTTGTTAGATTTATGAGCCTGAATAGTGCTAACAGTTCGCCGGATGTGTATACGTCAGCTTGTTGTTGAATCCCCTATGAGGGACGTACTCCAGCCAAAGTTAAACACAAAGTTAAAGAGGACACTCCTACTCAGAAGCAAGTGCAAATTGAGTTCAGTGGTGCTTGCCCCCAAGCAATAGGATTGCAATCTTAATTCCCTTTCTGACAGGTAGATTTTTAAGATCTTCTGTTGAAATCAGCGAGACATTGACTAGATTAGGGATGGGGAATCTCTGGACCTCTTCATGTTGTTGGGCTCTGATTGGGTCAGGGATGAGGAATATGTGGTACTCCAGGTGTTTGAGGGCTCCAGCTCTCCCCAGTATCCGCCCACATGGCCAGTAGTAAGGGGTGATGTAGTCTAGCAGTACCTGGAAGGCCACAAGTGCCCCGGCATTGTACAAACTGGGAGCTAGTGTACACTTAATTCCCACCATTGGTCACATCTTCCCCTGAGTCTCATCTTCGTGACTCCATCCAATTCTGATCCCCGCAGGGAACTTTTCTCTGCCTGTCCACATTGCATGTGGCAAAAGGCAAAGAATAATGTAGGCCCCATAACTTGCATGGCCAGGAGCTCTATGGCTAGTTAAGATATTCTCCTCCCAGCTTTTGAGCTACTTTAATTCCTACCCGCCTGCAGGATTTGTTTTATTGGCTTGTTTTAATGCTCCCCGGTTCGTATAATTTCAAGAGTTGCTTTTAATGCTGCAAACGGGAACGTGTTTTGGAAGATACGACCAGCTCTTGACTGAGAACGAGACTGGGCAATTTTGCTATTGTGGGAGTAGCCTGATCACAGGGTGTGTGTTTTTTTAGTTTTTGCGTCACAGTGGGCATCTTCAGTTCAGCACATGGAATAGCTCTGCTTATCTAAAGCAACTCTTCCTGAAGAAATGGATGCAGAAGTTTTTCACACGCAGGGTTGTTTCTTCGCACTGCATATGAGGCTGCACACCCATGCAAGGTGACTTTCCCTTTTGCAAAGTCTCAAGGCAAGGCCAGCCATGCTGTGTAGGGCAGGGTTTGGGAACTTCAGGGCCAAGGAGCCAGATGTGGAACCTCCAGGGCTCTCTATCTGGCCGCTGGGACTCTACCCCAGGCAATAACCCTCACCTGCCCTGAGTGATTTTGCCTGGCTGCAATGTATCTGAAAATTCTTGACAATACCATTTGCCTGTCTGCATGGAGAACAGTGAGGGGTGTGCAGAAACTATCTCACTGTGCAAAGGTAAAATTAACTTTATTTCTGCATCCACTTTTGCCACTGCCAAAAGGGAGTGCAGCCCTCAGGTTCAAGCAGTGGCATAGTGTGGGGGGTGCAGGGGGGGCCGGCCGCACCGGGCACAACATCTGGGGGTTAGGGGGCGCAAATCCACGGGTTAGGGGGCGCAAATTACTTGCCTTGCCCCGGGTGCTGACAACCCACGCTACGCCACTGGGTTCAAGAAAGGTTCTCCCCCTTTGTTGTAGGGTGAAGCATTCTCCTTCAGATGGCACCATGAAAGGGGCAGTGGATGATGGATGGAGGCAGGAAGTGGTGTCTGACTGGTGCTGCTAGACAGCCCAAATTAGAGAGTGGAAGAGACACCATTTAGGCATTGCTTCAGGCAGCAAAATGTATTGGACTAGCACTGGAAATTCTGAAAGAATCATAGCATTTTAGAGTTGGAAAGCACTCCAGAGCTCATATAGCCTGAACTCCAGCTCAATACAAGAACCATGAAGCTACACCACCCCTGACTTATAGCTGTCCAACCTTTGCTACAATACATCTAGCAAAGGAGAGCCCATCACCTTTCGAGACAGACGTTCAGAAGTTTCTCCTGATGTTCTAGCTGATACCTGCTGCTTTGCAGTCTCCACTCATTCATTCCAAACTTGTCCTGTGAAGTGACAGAGAACAAATCTGATCCATCTTCTGCATCACAGTGTTTCAGATATTTGGAGGCTGTAATCATATCTCTCCTTGATCTTTTCTTCTCTAAGCTAAACATGCCCAGGGCTTTTCAACCGTTTCTCATAGGACTTGGTTTCCAGACCCCACATTGTTATATTATTTGGGAGCTAGATTTGTATGTTATCCTAAGTGGATACAGGGCCCTCTTTGGCTGGGTGGTATGTTTTCCATGTTGGGCATGTAGCAACCAGTTGTCTTGAATGCCCTACCCAGTGGGGTAGACAATTTTGCCACACCCAGTTAAAAAGCTAAGGTTGCAGAATAGTGTATACTATGGTCAATTACTCTTCTTGACTACATTTTGGAAGATAGAGATCTGTGGCATCTAAATGTGAAACTATGTGCCTGCCAGGCTGTGGGGAGATGCATGTTTCTAAAATTGTTGAGTAGGGTGTGTTAGCTTTGGGATCCCACACAGCCGCAGCTATGTTAAACAAATGGATCTGATTCCATCTAACAAACCTGTTGTTGGCAGAGCTGCCTTTTCTCCCCCTCTGCTCTGGCAGCTTGGCTGATGCCATTCCCTCAGAGTACATAGCATTAGCACATTAGTGCACCATGTCAACTTCACACTGTGCTGCTTGCATATAATCACTTTCCTGTTTGCTCTGAGCTCCAGAGGCACCTCCCTCCCCCCCCCCACGTGTCCCCCTAACAAGGCAGAAGCACCCCTGCTGTTGTTGAAGCAAGCCTGGGTCGCTGAGATGTGCTGTTGTGCCACGTGAAGCTGCGGGCTGTGGCACATGCTTCCGCCCTTTACTGTGCTAATAAGTCAAGCTGCCCTTGTTTGCTCTTCTTCACACAGGCGGCTGCTAATTGGGTTTCAAACACAAGGCTTGGCCAGCTCATCCTTTTGTTTTCTTCTCGTCTCTTAGCTTCCTGTTTATAGGCACCGCGCAGGGAAGGATTCTACACCAGCCGCGGTGTGGAGGCTACACACTTAAGTATGCAACAAGAGTCCACGCCGTGCGGTTAGGGTTGAATGCTCCACCCCTGAATGGGAAGCCAGACACTTAATTTGCCCCTGACAAGCTGCACCGCTGTTGGGTAATGTCCGCCTCATTGAAACAATCTTCCCAACAATCTGCCCCAGCTGTGGCCCTGCGCCTTGCAGGATGGGACAAGGCATTACAAGGCAGGAAACCAGGTTTATTTGCAAAAGCGCAGCTACGTCGGCTCATGCCAACCGGGTGGCGCCGTGTTTGTCCATTTCATTTCTCCTCTCCAAACCTGGCAGAGGCTCACAGAGGCACCCTTTTGGGGAGCATAAATAAATAAAAATGATGGCTGCTTGGCTCTTTCCATTAGTTCCAGATGGGTTGTTGGGATTTTGCTCCAAATTGCCATCTCAGGCTCATCGTCAGGCTGTGAACCAGCGAGAGAGGAAGCTGCAGGCTCCAAGTGGAGATCTGTCTGGAGACGTATGAGCTTGTGGAGGAGCCAGGGGTTATCCTATTGAGAATCTTGACACACACTCCCATTGTAGCTTCATCATCAAGACAATGATGAAAAGGGGCTGCATGGTCCAGCCTTCTCCCCTGAGATGGGAGGGGATGCCAGGGCTTTACAATTTGTCTTATGGCATGTATTTTTGTCAAGTTCAATTTTAGTTGTCCGTGCACTGGGGCTTCCATTGTTGCACCATCGCCACCCCTCCCCCTGAGCTGGGAGACAATTCCACAGTCTGATGCACACCACTGTCAAGAATTTTTCACTCACATTCAGCATAATTTTCCCATTTCCTAGGTTAGGCCTTATGTCACCTTCTCCATTTCCATTTCTCCAAAACAGGTTACGTCCCTCTGGGTCCGTCTGTCCATCTTGGCAGGTTCATCTTTTTCTTTTTTATGCTTCTCTCCACCTCCCCCCTAAGATCTTGCTTTTCACAAATCATGCTTGCTTCTCTCTCCCTCCCTCCCTCCCTGTATTTTCCAATTGATGTTTAAAAATAGGGATGTTAGTTTGGTTCACATTATATACAAACCAGCTTGCTTTGAACTTTGAACTTGCAGATGGAAATATAGCTGTTATTTGCTGTTTGCACTTCTCTGAATTTTGCAATACACTTTTTAGTGAAAAAAGTACCATAATGCTATAAAAATGAGTGTTTTAGCATAATAAGGGTAAAAGTAAAGGGACCCCTGACCATTAGGTCCAGTCGTGGCTGACTCTGGGGTTGCGGCGCTCATCTCGCTTTATTGGTCGTGGGAGCAAGCATACAGCTTCCGGGTCATGTGGCCAGCATGACTAAGCCGCTTCTCCTGCTGGAGCGCTACCTATTTATCTACTTGCACTTTGATGTGCTTTCAAACTGCTAGGTTGGCAGGAGCAGGGACCAAGCAATGGGAGCTCACCCATTCGTGGGGATTCGAACCGCCGACCTTCTGATCAGCAAGTCCTAGGCTCTGTGGTTTAACCCACAGCGCCACCCGCGTCCCTTTTAGCATAATAGCGGTTCATAAATGCACACATTTGGGTAAAATTCACAGTCAGCTCACAACTTGTGTGGGGATTATGTTCTGGGGTTTGCACATGAAGCTGAAAGTGTAAATAGTCAGAGCAGCTCCAGAACCACCGCCATGTGGCCATTCTACCTTTCAAAGCTGGTGCACTGAGTGGAATCTGCCCCTCCCAATGAATTGGAGAGCTTTTAAGCTTTCCACTTTGCTTATGGGGCTCTGGGAGGCCCTGGCAAGATCTCTGATGGCCCTGTCTCACAGCCCATAAGAAAGCCTCCCAGACTCTGCTAAGCAAACCTGAGAACTTAAAAGCTCTTTCTGTGCTGGTGCAAAAAGAGCTTTTAAGCTCTCTGTGTTGTGTGTGTTTCATTTATGTGATTTCAGCTGGCTGCTGCCAGGCGTGTACAGCTGCGATCACGCAAGTTAAATGCATGCAAGTGGTGAGTCGACTGTACCAAAAACTGCAAAAAGATTCTGCCATTTACATTGCGGAATGATTTGAAAATGGGGGCGGAACGTACTTGGTGAATAAAGTCATGCAAAACTGACTGGAAGTAGACTGATTTGTCCATCTTACTTAAGAAAAGCCACACATTTTCGTCTCTCATAATTGTGTGGATTTAACACAACCTCTTTGAAACAGTGATGTCAACATAAGGAGAGTGCTGTTTGAAAACTGAGGCTAACAAAGCAGTCATTTGAAAGGGTGCCCACAATTTAAAGTAAAGGTAAAGGGACCCCTGACCATTAGGTCCAGTTGTGGCCAACTCTGGGGTTGCGGCACTCATCTCACTTTATTGGCCGAGGGAGCCGGCGTACAGCTTCCGGGTCATGTGGCCAGCATGACTAAGCCGCTTCTGGCGAACCAGAGCAGCGCACAGAAACGCCGTTTGCCTTCCTGCCGGAGCAGTACCTATTTATCTACTTGCACTTTGATGTGCTTTCGAACTGCTAGGTTGGCAGAAGCAGGGACCGAGCAACGGGAGCTCAACCTCTTGTAGGGATTCGAACCGCCGACCTTCTGATCGGCAAGTCCTATGCTCTGTGGTTTAACCCACAGCGCCACCCGCGTCCCACAATTTACCATATTCTAAAGAACGTGAAGGTATTAATCCCCAGCCCAACAAGATGGAGGCAACTTGTGATCTTGCCAGGTGAGGACCTTCTTGCACGACCATTTTAGAACATTCCAAGGAAGAACTATACATTACCTTGTTGTCCCTGCATCTCCCGGTAACTTTCCACTCAGATGTGCAAAGGTATTGCAGATGGGGTTATTATTATTTTCGTAAGAATACTCTCCTTGTGCCCCATGGCATGGCTCCTTCCACACTGCACATCAAACGAGACCATGGCGCAACATGGTTGCAATCTCCTCTGTGGTCATCACCCTGTGGGTGATGTCTGCGCCTGCAGCCTTGACAGAGCGGTATGTACAGTTCTGGATAGGTAAAGGTAAAGGTACCCCTGCCCGTACGGGCCAGTCTTGACAGACTCTGGGGTTGTGCGCCCATCTCACTTAAGAGGCCAGGGGCCAGCGCTGTCCGGAGACACTTCCGGGTCACGTGGCCAGCGTGACACCGCTGCTCTGGCGAGCCAGAGCCGCACACGGAAACGCCGTTTACCTTCCCGCTAGTAAGCGGTCCCTATTTATCTACTTGCACCCAGAGGTGCTTTCGAACTGCTAGGTTGGCAGGCGCTGGGACCGAGCAGTGGGAGCGCACCCCGCCGCAGGGATTCGAACCCCCGACCTTTCGATCGGCAAGTCCTAGGCGCTGAGGCTTTAACCCACAGCGCCACCTGTGGGCTAAAAAAAGGGTTCAGAAAATAGCAGCCCAAATGGTAATGTGGGTGAAACATCTCCCTTTTGAGGAACGGTTCCCACATTTATTTATTTACTTCATAAATATTTGATACACTGCTTGATTGCAAAAAAACACACCCTCAAAGCAGTTTGCAAAAAGAAAAGAAAAAGCAGTAACAGTATTGCTATAAGATTCAGGATGGTAGCAATGTTAGTCTGATGCAATCGGGGAAAAATAAAAAAATTGTCCAGTAGCACCTTAGAGATCAACTAAGTTTGTTCTGGGTATAAGCTTTCGTGTGCATGCACACTTCTTCAGAAGTATTGATATGAGCTGTTTAAAACAGCTATTTAAAATGTTGGGGGGAAACTGAAATGCACATCAGCAGCCTACATGCTTATCTGAAAATCCCTCTTATATTCTCACTATAGTAAATAAATAAAAAATAAATAAAAAATCATCTTACTGCGAGTCCTTGACTTGGGATGCTCAGTTTAACACAGCATGTCCTTCAGCTTTTACAATCCTTGTTCTTGGCCCCCCCCTTTCTTTTTTGCTGTTTATGGCATTGCCTCCCGCAAGCATAGAGAAGTGGTTTGTAAAGCATTTTCTGCAAATATTTGTTGGTTTCCTCACACCGCACTAAAGAAGCCTACATTCTGGAGAGGGAATTTATTCCTGGAACTGTATAGTGTAAGCATCTAGGAAAACAATAGATCAGGGAGGTTTTGTAGTGAGGGCGTATTATCTTCCTTGTCCAGCACAGAAAGAATAGCCTTGAGAGAGGCGTTGAAGTTTAACATTTTAAAGGATCAGGAATTTGACTTGGCCAGAAGAGAGCTACATGCAAGAGAGAACAAATGAAAGTATTGGAAGGGGATGAATGAGGAAAGAAGGTGGAAGAAGGGTGGCTGTCAAGGGTTATCTGCTTAGCCCTGACACTGAGGTCCTCCTCCAAGGGTCTTCTACTGGTTCCCTCACTGCGAGAAGTAAGGTTACAGGGAACCAGGCAGAGGGCCTTCTTGGTAGTGGCGCCTTTCCTGTCCGATGACCTCCTGTGGCGTTTGCCCTCCTAGGTTTGTGACATCATACTGGGTTCATAAGGAAAAGGTTAACTAATTGTAAAATGACTAACCAATGGGAACCCAAGGGGAGGAGTTAGAGTTAGAGTTAGGGTGGTTGAGAAGTCAGATGGGCAGGGTATATAATAATAATAATAATAATAATAATAATAATAATAATAATAATAATAATAATAATAATAATAGAATTTGGGAAATTCAGAAATGTTAACATGGATACAATATTATCACTTAAATGAAGTATTTAAGAAAGATGGGAAAGGAGGGTTTGGTGAACAAATATCACAATTGGAAAAATACCTTGTAGAATGTAATGTAATGTTAAAGTGCTATCTAAAATGTACAGTACTAGATATTATTGGAATGGGAGACAAAGGATGAGCAAGTAAAATATTTAATGATACATTGGGCAATAGACATTGGTCATAATATAGAGATAGAAGCATGGGAACAATTGTGGAATATGGATATAAAATTTGCAGCATATTATGGTTTAAGTGAAAATTGTATGAAAATGATATATAGGTGATATTTAACACCTAGTAAATTGGCAAAAATGTATAAATCAAAATTGAATAAGTGCTGGAAATGTAAAGAGCAGGAAGGTACTTTTTATCATATGTGGTAAACTTGTTGTAGGGTTAAAGCTCACTGGGAAATGAGATATAATGAAATGAAAAAGATGTTTAAGATAATATTCGTAAAAACACACACAAAAAACCCTGAAGCTTTCATCTTGGGAATTATAGGGGTAGAACTACATAAACAGTATAGAAACCTATTTATGTATACAACTGCAGCTGCAAGAATGTTACTTGCCCAGAAATGGAAAGAAGAAGAGGTCCTGATGAGAGAAGAATGGATACAAAAACTTTTGGAATATCCAGAAATGGCAAAACTTAACAGAATAATAAGAAATAGAGATAACAAATGTTTTATAAAAGAATGGACATGGTTTATTGAATATTTACAAGCAAATTGTAAACAGATAAAGACATTGCCAGGATTATTGTAATAATAACGGAACTGGGAGCCAGGATCTGAAACGAACTAGGCGGCAGAGTATGAGAAAAAGTCAGGAGCTGGGGACAGGAAATATGAACAGGAATGCAAGAGCTCAGGAAGATGTCTCTCAAACAAGGCTCATCTTGAAAAGGTAGTCTTTCTGTCCATAAGTAGCAAATGTGCAGCCTGGGTGGGTGGAACAAGGCTAGATCTGGAAGGTTCTTCCCTGGAGAGGCTGTGGTTATGTGTCTCACCACATCAGACAGTGGCCACTTTCTGAGTAGAAATCAAGTCATGGTAGAAGATGAGAGATGAGAGATGGTAGAGAAGACACAGAGGATGGACCTGTTGGTCAAGGGGAGGGGCGGTCTCCAAGGCTCTCATCTCCCTAAGACATGTAAACAAGCTTGAAGAGACCAGTGGAAAATAGTGCCAGGTAGAAGGCAATCATAGGATACATTCAGATAACTGGGAACTAGGGCTGGGCGATATCTGGTTTTCAACATCATGATTTATCACCAGCTAATCTTTGTGATGGGACGCGGGTGGCGCTATGGGTTAAACCACAGAGCCTAGGGCTTGCTGATCAGAAGGCTGGCTGTTCAAATCCCTGCAACAGGGTGAGCTCCCGTTGCTCGGTCCCTGCTCCTGCCAACCTAGCAGTTCGAAAGCACATCAAAGTGCAAGTAGATAAATAGGAACCGCTCCGGCGGGAAGGTTTCTGTGCACTGCTCTGGTTCACTAGAAGCGGCTTAGTCATGCTGGCCACATGACCCAGAAGCTGTACGCCAGCTCCCTTGGCCAATAAAGCGAGATGAGAGCCGCAACCCCAGAATCGGCCACAACTGGACCTAATGGTCGGGGTCCCTTTACCTTTAGGGTTATGTACAAAACATAAACAGTGGTTAATATTAAGTAGGACTAGTGAAAACAAGTCAGCTTCATAAATCAGTCTGGACTTATTTCCATGAGCCACAACCCCAGAATCGGTCACGACTGGACCTAATTGTCAGGGGTCCCTTTACCTTTACCTTTAATATTCGTGATATACCAATATGGACTTCAAACTGGTTTTGCATGATATCTCAATATATCACCCAGCCCTACTGGGAACCACAAGCCTTGCAAATGTACTATATCAGAGGCAGCACGTGCCGTTCTCCACTTGAGTTGAAACAGTAAGTGCCACTGTCTGCCCTGCCACCTCTAAGGCTGGCGGAGAAGCAGTGCTGGCATTGGCACCCATTTCCAGTGAGCTCTCACATGCTGCACGAGATCTCATGAGCTCTCACTAGAAATCGGTGCTAATTCTCCACCAGCAGTGGAGGCAGTGGGATGGGCAAGGCCCTTGCGTTGGTGCCGCCTTAGGGACTTCTGCTGCCTGAGGCAGCTGCTTCACCCTGCCTTATGGTTGGGCCGGACCTGTACTCTATGTATATGGTGCCTCCGTTGCCAGGCGAGGCAATTGACTGCAGACTTAAATCAGTGTGGCCGAGCCAAGCATTGCCTCCATTCCACTTCCCTAGATTTTGAAGAAGCAACAGAGGGATGATACTGCTGGCGTAAGTGCTGGGTTGGATCCCTGCCTCCCCACGTCCTTGCACATGCCATGTATTTGCCATCTGAGTTCCAACTAAGATCAAACCAAGCAAGGAACAGGCGCCTGACTTCCAAGCTAGCAAGTGCCCAGCCAGTTAATCTTTTTGTGGCTTTATTTCTGCATCGGGCCTTATATATAAGCGGCCAAGAGTATCAGTGCAACAGCATCATTGATGCAGTTCCCAGAACCATCAGTGAAGACCAGGGATAACCTGGCAAAATCCCTTGGGGGCACAGATAGAAATAAGCCAGACCTGTTTCGCAAGGCTGTATCTGGTCTCTCCTTGCTTGTATTCATGTCCAGTGGCTCCTTGAGGCTCTTGAGGATCAAAGGAACTGGATGTCTGTCATCCACCATAATTTTTAGGAGGCATCACTCTGAAATGGCAGTTCTTGGTTTGAAGTGAACTAAGGGTTTTTATTTTAAATGGTAAGAAGTAATGGCCTCAGTAAATCCTGTAGGCTTAGCTGGAAAAGACAGAGTTGTGCTGCCTTGATTCTCTGTAGATATCTCCAAATTACAGACCTCCGTAGCACAGTCCTTAAAGATGTTTACTCAGAAGGAAGCCCCACTGATTTCAATGGCACTTACTGTACTTGATTGTGTGTTTAGGACTTCAGCCTTGAGCTTTCATGGGAGAAAGCTCCATGGAACACAGTGCAACATACTTCTGAGCAGTGCTTTGTAATGCACAGTAATTGCACTGTCTAAGTGGATCGTCAGTAATTCTCGTTTCTTGATGGAGTCCTTCTGTAGAGTATAAAAAGGGATGTCTAACAAAGCAGCTTCCAGATATTACCTGTGCCAGACATGGGAAAATCTTTCGATGTTGCTGGACCTTAACTCCCATAAGAACCAGATGGTATGACCAGTGGTCAGAGATTATGGGAGTTGTAGTCTAATATCATCTGGAGGGTCACAGGTTCCCCATTCCTGACCTTCCTTCCTTCCTTCCTTCCTTCCTTCCTTCCTTCCTTCCTTCCTTCCTTCCTTCCTTCCTTCCCTCCTTCCTCCCCCCCCCCATCTCTCTCTCCCTTTCTCTCTTAATTTTCCCTAAAAGTAATGGAAAGGTCCTTACCATCGGTTGAAATATAATCTGTTCTGCATCCTGAGATCTCTAGTTGTCATCTGCTATCATACGTCACTGGGTTCCATCTGTCCTTCTGAATATTTCCCCCTATCTTTTAACCTTGTTAGTTTTATAACACCCAGTCACTCCTATATTTTCCTAACCAAGTCTAATGTACCAATTTTTAAAGCAGGGATGACTAACCTTTCCTTTGGCTCAAGGGTCACATTTATCTGTGGTCAACCACCCCAGGGGCTGCAGGCAGGTGGGTCAGACTCTCTCTCCCACACCTTCTCTCTCTCTCTCTCTCTCTCTCTCTCTCTCTCTCTCTCCCTCTCCCTCTCTCTCTCTCTCTCTCTCTCTCTCTCTCTCTCTCTCTCTCTCTCTCTCTCTCTCTCTCTCGTATGTGTGCATTCTCTCTCTCTGTGTCTCTCTCTCACACACAAACACACAGAAGCATACAGCCTTCAGCTCATCTGTTGGCAGAGGAGAGGGCCGAAGAGCCCTCTCAGCATATTAAAGAACTGGTGGCCAACAGGGTGCCCTTCAAATGTTGTTGGACTACAGTTCCCATCAGCCCCAGCCAGCACGGTCAGTGATGAGGGATGATGGGAGTTGTGGTCCTGCAACACTTAGAGGGCACCAGATTAGCTGCCCCCGTGTTAAATGATCAGTCCAAAGAGCAGGGAGGAGGTGAGATGCTTTTTCATTAAGGTGCTGGGCTCTGCCCACCCCAGCACTTTGTCTCCTCTAATTACCGTATTTTTTGCTCTATAAGACTCCCTTTTCCCCTCTTAAAAAGTAAGGAGAAATGTGTGTGCATCTTATGGAGTGAATGCAGGCTGCGCAGCTATCCCAGAAGCCAGAACAGCAAGAGGGATTGCTGCTTTCACTGTGCAACGATTCCTCTTGCTGTTCTGGCCTCTGAGATTCAGAATATTTTTTTTCTTGTTTTCCTCCTCCAAAAACTAGGTGCGTCTTGTGGTCTGGTGCATATTATAGAGCGAAAAATACAGTATTTTTCTTTTTTGCAGCTGCTGCCCAAATCAGTGAGGTCTTGTCAGGGGCAGAAAGTGTTGCTGGCAAGTGAGGGGCATCAGGCTCCCAAACTAAGGGCTAGCCATTAGTCTGATCTAGCAATACATTCTCATGAAAGGCACAGGAAGTCTTCTTAGGGCAAGGGCTGGCGACTGCTGTTCAGCTGCACAGCTCCTTGCTACCTTCCCTGTTCATTAACCTGCCTGTCCTTGTAACAATGTCACCTGAGCATACCTGCCAGAAATG
This sequence comes from Podarcis melisellensis, assembly GCF_964234715.1. NCBI lineage: Eukaryota > Metazoa > Chordata > Lepidosauria > Squamata > Lacertidae > Podarcis > Podarcis melisellensis. Next base: position 12,038,047 of record NC_138532.1, on the reverse strand, counting down.
TTTCACCTTTCCTTGTCGCAATAATTTGCAAACTTGGCCTCTGGCTGAACACAACCTTTTAGTAGTTGATGGCAGAAGGGAGTAAGCTTGGAATATATAAGCAATTGCAAGGGTTAATTGGAGAAGACAGCTTTTTGTTTTCCTAACTTGTGGAATGACTGAAGCTTGTTTTTAAACTGTGGCAAGCCTGCTGTTTTACTTTCGCTTGACAGAAAAATGGCTCATCTTTGAGAAGCTGAAATTTGGGCTGGTGACTAGTCCTTTGAGACCACTTAGAGCATGAGTCTTAGAGAAACAGGTTGTAAAATAACCTCCGGGTTGCCTTTTAACTTGATGTTCTATTGCAGTTCAAGCCCTGCTCTTAATGATGCAAGCGCTGAGTAGCCACACGTTTGTGTAAGAGTGCGCCTGTTCCCCTGGGAATAAAAACTTTGCCCAGAGAAAAGCATTTCTTTCCTGTAATTGGAGTTCTTGTTTATAAGGCCTTGCAGAGGCTGCAACAGATTATTTTGTGCAAATCAGGCGTGGTTAGCCTGCATTTCTTCAGATATTGCTTGACTACACTTTCCCTCTTCCCTAACCATTGGTGATGCTGGCTGGCGCTGATGGGAACTCTAGTCCAACAACATTCAGAGGGATGCAGGTCTTGCTAGAACACCCAGTGGCAAGAATAAACATTCCTAAGGGCTCTAGTATTCCAAACTCCAAATAAGGCAACCAAAACAGATTGTAGCCAAACAGAAACATACGAACATAAATTATATACAATAAATAAAGCATAATCTTAAATCTCGAAGGAGGCCACGTGACCTAAGTGTAGCAGCCTCTACTGCAAATTTAGCTGTATTAAACGTTACAGGCTTGTCCAACCCAGACAGCAGATATTTAATCTTATCCATATTACCCTAAGGCCTTTAGTACACACTCAGTCTGCCAGAGCTTTTAGTTGGGAAGGATCATTGCCTTTGCTATTGCCTGCTTGCGAGTGAGTCACCATCAGTAGAGTGAGAAGGCTCCTTGGGGCAGGAGAGCCTGGGTGGTCATGAATATACAGTGGTACCTTGGGTTAAGTACTTAATTCATTCCGGAGGTCCGTACTTAACCTGAAACTGTTCTTACCCTGAAGCACCACTTTAGCTAATGGGGCCTCCTGCTGCCGCCGCGCCACTGGAGCACGATTTCTGTTCTCATCCTGAAGCAGTTCTTAACCTGAAGCACTATTTCTGGGTTAGCGGAGTCTGTAACCTGTAGCGTATGTAACCCGAGGTACCACTGTATAGGGCTGAGATATGCTGAGCCAGACCATTGGTCCATTTAGCCTAGATCAGGCAGAAGTTTTTCTCCTCACCATCTCCCTGGTCCTTTTACCTGGGAACGAACCCATGGGAGTTACAGTCCAACAAGGGTACCTCGCCCCCCACACCTCTGCTCTGAACATCACCCTTTAATGTCCCCAGGTGTCAACAGAGGGAAAGCAATTCCGTGCTGTTAAGGAGCACATGAAACTGCCTTAAATGAAGCCAGACCAGTGACTCATCAAGCTCAGTACTGTTTACAGTAGCTGGCGATGAATCTCCAGGACCATCCTTCCTGGAGATGCTCAGGATTGAACCCGGGCACCTTCTGCATGCAGAGCAGTTGCTCTGCCACTGAACTACAGACCCTTCCCTTTCGGGGAATGGGATCCGCAGACCGTTCTTCTCCGTAGCCCAGGAGAGAACTGGCTTGTGTAGCAGGCAGCACAATCCTCTTCCAGCTTTTGGGTGCCTAAAGGCAGGTGTGTACTTGGACAGAGGGATTTTCCAGGCTGACTAATTCCTGGTGATCCTCACCCCTCCTCTCTCTCAGGAGGGATTTTGTACCTCTGATGTCAAGAATCCACATGTGTCAGACAGCAGACTGTTGCCAGCTGGGCTCCTTGCCAAATGCAGAGCAAAATGCCTTTTTGCAGCGCTGGCTGTTTTCCTGGAGCGCTCGAAGGGACATCCAGCCGCAGCATCCCTCCCGGGAGAAACTCAGTCTCCCTTCCAGAATCCATCGCCTTTTCCTACCACATTCCTTCCCTCTGCCTCCTAGCCTTTGGCTCTTTGTCTGTGGGGTGCTGCTGGGAAAGTGCAAACAACTGCCTGTAGGGAACATCTGCTCAGGGTGATAACATAGAAGAGAAGCTCATACTGATCCCCTCTGTGTGGAGGCCTCCTTTGCCAAATCATTCACAGTAGGCCAGGGCATTTGGAGAGTGGGGGGAGGTGCAAATCCCGGCTTAATGTTTGATCACGGACCCTCCATTTGAGGACATTAGGATGCTCTCAGGAGCATCTGCACTTAATGCATGTGAGTGAAGCAATTTCCTTTCTGCCTTTGCTCCCCCACCCCAAAGAAAAGAGGGTCTTGACGTGGGTCGGCATCTGCTATGCCAGTTACGCTGTTGGCACAAGATCTGCCAGGCCACCCACAGAAGGATGCCACGTTATCAGCTGCCAGGTTATTCCTGCCCCCCACATCCCTGCCAAACTGGAGTCCTTGTGCATCGGTTCAGGCCAAGATGAAATGCATCCCTTTTGGAAAGCAGGTTACAGTTTCAGCACATTGCAGAAAAGTGTGTGTGTGCGCAGCCAGGGACCGAGGGACGGAGCTGTACCAAGGGGAATGAAGGGGAAGAAAGAGACAATCTTCCATAGCTTTACCCCTGCTGGGCATCCTTTCTCACAAGAGAGAGACGATCCCTTCTGCAGGTTATTTTTTTTTAAAAAAAGAAACTCTATCGAATTTAACAGCAGACATAAAAGCCCTAAATGTGAATGGTTTGGAAACAGAAGCTGAAACACCTATTGTAACTTCTCTGTTGCTGCCTGTGGGCTGTTTGAATTGGCTCCCCACAACATCCAAATTTCAGGGCTATGGGTTTACACTTTGTGACATCCTCCCTACTAGTGGAATGTTAAGGTTGCACCATTTTCTTGTGGGGGGGGGGGGAGAAGAATGAAACAAGCCGTTTCCTAACACCCCTGCCAGTTTGCTTAAATGAATGTAGATCTAGCATTGTCCTGTGGTTAGCTTTGTATGTTGGCTAAAACAAAGGTTTGGTTGATTCAGTCCCAGCCTGGTGTTAAGCTTTGTGGAATGGACAGAGGTGTAGAGAGTGTGTCTGTGGCCCCTGGGATGCTGTTCCAGCTCTAGGGTTCTATGATTCTAATGGTCAGGGATGGGTGGAGATGTAGCCCAACAATATTGGGGAGGCCAAAGACTCCCCACCAGTGCACCAGGTGTACCTTGTAGGGCAGAGAGCATCATATATTTGCTGCTCAGGAACTGCAGTGGCAGAACATAAGAATCCTCTATACTAAACCAGACTACAGTGGTACCTCGGGTTACATACGCTTCAGGTTACAGACTCCGCTAACCCAGAAATAGTACCTCGGGTTAAGAACTTTGCTTCAGGATGAGAACAGAAATTGCGGCATGGCGGCAGCAGGAGGCCCCATTAGCTAAAGTGGTACTTCAGGTTAAGAACAGTTTCAGGTTAAAAACAGACCTCCGCAATGAATTAAGTTCTTAACCCGAGGTACCACTGTATTTGGCTCTTTAACCCAGTGGCTCTTCCGAGGCCTTTCCCAGCATCTTCGCCCTGCAAAGCTTTAAACTGGAGATAGCAGGCACTGAATGTGGGACCTTGTTCCTCCAAAGCATATTCTCTGCCACTGAGCAGCAATAGTCCCTTCCCTAGGGAGGGGATAGGCACAGATAGCCTGGCGTGCTCTGGTCCATGGGGTCACGAAGAGTCGGACACGACTAAATGACTAAACAACAACAACAAGCCTGAAGAGTCAGGCAAAAATCAGAGCGTCCCAGCAACTATGGCCCAGGGCTGGTTCGGACCCCCATAGATGACAAGTGAAGAATCTGTAGGTATTTCGAGGTGACAACACAGAGTAATTTTGCTTAGCAAACACTTTACTAGCCTCAGCCCTGTTCAGGGGCGATTGCAGATAAGACCCAGATAGAGTGGATCAATAACAGCTGTAGAGGCTGTTATTGATAACAGCTTCTGCTTAGGCGAGTTGAAGTACAAACATTGTCTCGAGCAATTTTTAGCAAGAAGCATTACCTTGATAAAGCATTTCAAAATCGTATCTGTGTTGCATAGGTAGTATCTTATTTGATGTTGCGATTGCACATTATCTAGGTCCCAGAGCAGGGTCATATGAGGCTGCCACCTTGCTGAAGCTAAGCAGGTCTGGGTCTGATCGGGGTAATGGAGTATCTCCAAAGAAAGCATGGTTGGCTGGCTAGAACATTGAAGAGGAGTGTTCCATGGTGCAACATTTTGTTGCAGGTTCCACTTGCTGACAACAATTTACAGTGACTGCTAAACCGAGTCTCAGTGCTCAGAATTCATGTACATTTGATTTTTAGCTGTTGCCTGGGGATGGGAAACAGTAGCGGAAGACTATTGCCTTTGTGCCCCGAATGTGGAGTTCTTGGAGGCATTGAATTGGCATCTGTGTGGAAGCTGGATCTGATGGACCTTTGGTTGTATCCAGCAAAGCTATTAATATATCATTTATTTATTCATTCAAAGCTTTTAGGCCCTGCTTTCAGTCGGAAAAGCTCCCAGAGCAGCTTACAAAATTAATAAAAATAACGCAGTGGCCGACCCTCGGGCTGAATATCTAAAAAGGGCATGGCAGAAAAGGAAAAAAGGATGAGGAGGGAAGAGAGAAACAAGCAAACTTAGGCACTCAATGCTTAATGTCTCCTTATGGATGGATGGAGATGGGCTGCCCACAGTTCAGAAAATATGCTTTATTATTACTGGGTAGCCTGGTATTCCTGCTCGGACATGCCCAAAATCCATTGGCCACTACTCTCTGCATCTTCTCTAGGGAATGCTGTCATAAACCCAGATTCTCTGCCTCCCACCCTCCGAGATTAATGATACCTGACTGATGACATTCTCTCTTCCAAACCAAATGATCCACCCCGATTAATTCCTGACCTCTAAGGCTCTTGGGAGGGCTTGCCGGGTCATAAGCTGCTTTTGCAAAAAGCAGGATTTTCACGGCTGCTCTGGGGGACCCCCCCCCCCAACTCTCCTCTTTGGAATGTGTCATTCCGCTTTCAGCAGCAGCAGCAGCAGCAGCAGCAGCAGCAGCAGCAGCAGCAGCATGGGACTGGGGTAGGTTACTGATGGATATGTACCCACTCTTCAAAAACACCCCAAACCTGCAGCAGTTATTTTGTCCCAAAGTTTTAAAGCCTTTTGGTGAATCCTTGCCTAATTGGTCTGGCCAGTAACTTGCTGTCCTAGCAATAATACACCCATTTGGATCTGTAGATGTAGCCTATGTCAATACAGTGGTACCTTCGGTTAAGAACGTAATTTGTTCTGGAGGTCCATTCTTAACCTGAAACTGTTTTTAACCTGAAACACCACTTTAGCTAATGGGGTCTCCCGCTGCCACCGCACAATATCTGTTCTCATCCTGAAGCAAAGTTCTTAACCTGAGGTACTATTTCTGGGTTAGCGGAGTCTGTAACCTGAAGCATCTGTAACCTGAAATGCCTGTAACTCGAGGTACCACTGTATTTAACTGGCCACAGGAACGTGCTGCCTTAATAGGGTTAACTTGGCCAAATGTTAGGGTGGCCATGTGTCCCAAGAGAGGACAGTCCTCTCTTTGAAGGCTTCCTCTGCTTGAAGTGGTCACTCTGGCAAAGGATTGTCAGCAAACACACACACACACACACACACACACACACACACACCCCACAGAAACATTGATATGTAGAATGCATGACTCTAAGGAATACTGGGTCAAATGCACATTGCTTCCTGAAGAAATTCAGGCTTCAAAGGGACTTCTGTAGCTGTAACTCCCTTCACAACCAGGCTGCTTCTACACAAGATTGAATCCCTCCCTCCCTCCCCAAATAGAAAACAATGTAAAATGTTATTAAAACAATGTTCATTAAGATGGATGCAATCCAAAAAAATTCTAGATAGACACTCTCTAGCACAAACACTTTCCCTGCACTGGATGTTTATCTGGAGAGGTTTTTGACAGTATTGCCTAAAGGTTAGGGATGGGCTCCAGCAGGTCTTGTTAGGTCAGCCAGCAACAATTTCCATTCAGACAAGTCTTTGTCACGGTCAGTGCTGTTTCCATTCCACTGCAGTTCAGTTTCCACCGAATACCGCAGGATTCATCCTGCTGCTCACTATTTAGTATAATTTATACAATCATTTATATGATTTAAAAAATGATTTCCACCCGAGTCATTTCAGTGTAAAGGAAATGCCAAAACAATGTCAAAAAACAAACCGCAGTCATTAATTATGCTTCGGCTGCGAGCTTTAGAAAAACCCAACAATGTTGTGAGCTAATACTGACTGCATTAACTTGGATTGTTGCTGATTGTATTTGCAAGATTGATTTCCATTCCAGACTTGGGACATAAATGCAAACAAAAGCGATTTCTGCTTCTGACAGATTTCTCCAACATCCCAAGTTGCTCCTGGCGCTTGGGGACACAGCAGAGAAGATCACACTTTGTAGAGTCATGAATCTTCCCTTCTGGAAAGAGGAGCTTGCCATGTGCAGATTTAAAATACAGGTAGCATTACAGTACTAAGAATCTCTTCGGGGACCTTAAAGATAACAGTATAACAAAAAGAAGGTGGTGATTTCTTTATTCCTGGGATGTGGTTGCCATGCCATTTGTAGCTTAATATGCCAGCCTGAACTGGTCATGTGCTGAAAAGCCTCTAGACTAGAGCTAGCCTGGATAGCTCAGTTGCTTAGAGTGTGGTGCTGATTATGCCAAGGCTGCAGGTTTGATCCCCGTATGAGACAGCTGCGTTTTCTTGCATTGCATATTCCTGCATTGCAGGGACTAGATGACCCTCGTTGTACCTTCCAACTCTACAATCATATGCTGGTAAAAGCTTCTTCAACTCCTGGAATGACAATGTAACAACCCCTCTGTTTCCAAGGCAGGCTTATTATGGGATGGGTGGCGGCAAAGGCGCTCCTCTTCCACCTTTCCACCACGCTGGTTTTCCAAGCCAGCTGTCAGTGTTAAAACCATGTAATCCTGCTACAACATACAATGTCGCCAGAGTCTGCACAGCAGCGGTCAAAATTCGTCACATGATGACCTGTGCCACAAACTAGATTTAATGAACACTCACATCAGAGTGCTCTCTAAACTTATAGTCGTAGTCTTTTATGTACTAACCTTTGATGCTCTTCCATATCCATTTAATGTTCCTAACCCTTCTTTTAGATTCTTTTAGTTTCTTTTAGATTCTTACAGTCTTTTAGATATTCCTTTTATTTTAATACTTTTTAGCTTTCCAAAACGTTTGACGGATTCTAAATGATTGTACCCCACCCTACTTATGCTGGTCTGTGACCGTAATAAAGATTTGATTGGAAACCATGTAAAATAGCAGTAAGCCAACTAAAAGGCAAAACAGCCTACGATTTATAAAAGAGCAGATACAGACAGCTGTAAAAAGGAGGTCAAAAATTAACAGCTGTTAAAGGCTCAAAGAGAACAGGCTTTGATGCTGTTGTACAGCAAAAGGGTGGCTTAATTGTGGCTTTGCTGATGAGGCTGGACTCCCAACTGCTGCCCACCTCAAACTGCATGCCCAATAGTCAGGCACAAAGGGTGATACTGTGCAGTAACAGCTGTAAGGCCACAGGTTAGTCCCCCATGTTGTATATAGCCCTCATCGACAAGAGAGGGTTGCTACCCCTCTCCCAGTCTTGAGCTGGAGGGGAGACAAAAACCCATACCCACCTAGCCCACCTTGAAGTTCTAGGCTCATCCATGGTCTTCCCATTCCTCTTCCAGCTAAACCCTATCTGTGATGAATGCATCTGTCCCTGGGCCTGCTGACTGCCTTCATACTGATGCTGATAGTTAATCGTTTCCAGACATGCTTCGTGGTTTCTCATTCACGCTGGTGTTGTGAACTGAGGGTTGATTTCTTGGTGGCAGGAGAGATCTGCACCTTGGCAGCGGAAAGCGTGTCCCTCGTTTCTCTGCAGCAGATTGCTGCTTACACAGGAGCCAGAGTCATTCCCTGCTCCCTTTCAGGTTTTTCGTGGGGGAGAATGGAGCTACAAGTACCGTAACTCAGACCAACAATGTTGCCCCCAACCCCAGCCACCCAAGATGCAGAAACTCCCAGTAGTACGTCAACTGAGTCAACAGTAGTGTCCCGATCATAGTACTATTCTGCCTTGGTTAGATTCTATCTAAAGTACTGTGTCCAGTTTTGGGAGCCACAGGTTAAGAAGGATATTGTCAAACTGGAACGTGTGCTAAGGAGGGTGACCAAGATGATCAAAGGTCTTTTTGTTGTTGTTTAGTTGTGTCCGACTCGTCGTGACCCCCTGGACCAGAGCACGCCAGGCACTCCTGTCTTCCACTGCCTCCCGCAGTTTGGTCAAACTCACGCTGGTAGCTTTGAGAACACTGTCCAACCATCTCGTCCTCTGCCGTCCCCTTCTCCTTGTGCCCTCCATCTTTCCCAACATCAGGTCTTTTCCAGGGAGTCTTCTCTTCTCATGAGGTGGCCAAAGTATTGGAGCCTCAGCTTCAGGATCTGTCCTTCCAGTGAGCGATAAAAGGTCTAGAAACTAAGTTTTATGAGTAAAGGTTCAGGGAACTGGGTATGTTTAGCCTGAGAGAAGAAGTCTGAGAGGTGATATGATTGGCACATTCAAATATCTGAAGGGCTGTCACATGGAAGATTGAGCAAGCTTGTTTTCTGCTGCTCCAGAGAATAGGACCCAAACCAATGGATTCAAATTACAGGAAAGGAGATTCCAACTACCGTATTTTTCGCTCTATTGGACACAGTTTTCCCCCTCCAAAAATGGAGGGGAAATGTGTGTGCATCCTATGGAGCGAATGCAGGCTTGTTCCATAGCCGCGCGCAACCCCTCCTACAGGGAGAGGCTGCACGGGGCTATGGCTTCTTTAGCCCTGCGCAGCCTCTCCCGGCAGGAGGGGTTACGCGGGGCTAAAGAGGAATCCAAAGCAGCGAGCGGGATCCATCCCGCTCGCTGCCTTGGTTTGTGCCATAATCGCGCGGAACCCCTCCGGCAGGGAGAGGTTGTGCGCAGCCTGTATGCTGCTCTTTGGGGCTGGGGGGGGGGAATATTTTTTTTATTGATTTCCCCGTCTAAAAACTAGGTGCGCCCTATGGTCCGGTGAGCCCTATGGTGCGAAAAATACGGTAAATTCCCGACTGTAAGAGCTGTTTGACAGTGGAACAGATGCCCTCAGAAGGTGGTGGACTTTCCTTCAATTGAGGTTTGCGTGTGAAGACCCCCCAAGACCTCCCAAAGAAAGACACAGTTGACTCCAATATTAGTTTAAGGTTGCTGGCATAATTTTGGCCACAACTTTATTGATTACAGAATGTGAGTAGTTTGCTTAGGCATTGGTTTGACTAGCTGCACCTACACCTCTGGCAGGGCAGCCCTGACAACTGGACACCGGCAGAAGTCAGTCAGGGTAAACATACTGGGGGAGCATTGGTCCTACCACAGACGCAACCTGACCCCAAATGCCCCCAGGTGCTCTAACCCCTGGAAGCGGATCGGACAAAAGCACCTGGATTCCTTTAACAGAATACCCTATCGCACATTGGGAGGGGCAGGTATGACAACCCAGTGGCATAGTGTGGGTTGTTAGCACCCAGGGCAAGGGAAGTAATTTGCGCCCCCTAACCCGTGGATTTGTGCCCCCTAACCCTAACCCCCAGATGTTGCGCCCGGTGCGGCCGCCCCCCCTGCACCCCCACACTATGCCACTGTGACAACCTCCCCTCCACCCCACCTTGAATGGATGCCTAACTGCCAAACCTTACAAAGTTGTGTTGATTTGCTACACGGCAGGCGAAACCCAAGTGGCAACAGCCAATCAGCCAAATGGGGAAAATCCTACCAGGCCCCTGTCCCAAAAATAGACAACCCACAACGGCATAGCAAGGTCATAAAGGTAAAGGGACCCCTGAACATTAGGTCCAGTCGTGACCGACTCTGGGGTTGTGGCGCTCATCTCGCTTTATTGGCCGAGGGAGCGGTGTACCGCTTCTGGGTCATGTGGCCAGCATGACTAAGCCGCTTCTGGCGAACCAGAACAGTGCACGGAAACGCCGTTTACCTTCCCACCAAAGCGGTACCAATTTATCTACTTGCACTTTGACTTGCTTTCGAACTGCTAGATTGGCAGGAGCAGGGACCGAGCAACGGGAGCTCACCCCGTCGTGGGGATTCGAACCGCCGACCTTCTGATCGGCATGTCCTAGGCTCTGTGGTTTAACCCACAGCACCACCCACGTCCAGCAAGGTCATAGCAAACCCTTAATATAAGGAGGGTGGGCGGGTGATCCAATGCACGAGGTGCTAAGAGGAAGTTTGACGCAACGTGCAGCAATATAAATAGGTCCCCCGGCTGCCAATTCTCTCAACCCCATTGGCCAGAATTACCCTAGCAACTGAGGGACCCTATCAGGTCGTTGTGGCTATTCAAACGATCCCAACCACACAAACAAGTAAGGTCAGTCATAGTGATCTCACTGCAACACGTGCCCTCCGTGATGAGGACACGATTTTTAAAGAGAGGTTGCCAGGGATGCTTGAGCTGTGATTACTGTACTTCAGGGAGTTAGACTATATGATCACTGGGGCCTCTTCTGACTTTACAGTTCTATGATTGTATGTTTCCCCTCTCCAACTCTGAAAAATAAAGTGTTTATAAGTAACGTAAACCAGGAGTGGGGGACCTTTGGCCTTCCAGTTGTCATCTGACTCCAGCTCCCATCAGCCCCACCCAGCATAGCAAGTGATCAGGGATGATGGGAGCAATATTTTTTTTAAAAAAAGAACTATTTATATACCACTCACTTGTGTAGAATATCAGTGAGGTGTACAGCAATATATACAAATGCAATATAAAACAAGGGTTATAAAAAAACAGTTTCTATTAAGATGGAGGGAAATGTCTCTTTCCCCCCCACCACCCACCCCTCTGGAAAAATAAAATGCTGCTAATTTCCGTATTGTCCTTCCAAGCATCAGGTGGGCTGGATTTTCCCAACTAATTCTACTGTTTGCTCATCACATTCATTCATGTCTGCTCCTGCCTGTGGTTAATTGGAAAATTGATTTTTCCCCCCTCCGAAAATGACACTTCCTAATAATGAGAGTTTAATTGCATCCAGGACACTGAGGAGAGGAGACTTCTAAGGCCAGCAGCCTGAAGGGAGCACACTGGGGACTCAGGGCAGCGGCCCTTGCCTTGAGGAGGGACTGAAGACCTGTCAGTGGACTGCAGTTGCTTCTGCAGCATCAGCAATCCCTTTCACAGACCTTTTCTTTCCGCCAAGGGCTTCAGCTGCCTCCCACTTAGGATTAGATTCGGAATTTATAGGCCAGTAATGCCAAACCAAGGGACGCGGGTGGCACTGTGGGTTAAACCACAGAGCCTAGGTGGGACTTGCCAATCAGAAGGTTGGCAGTTCAAATCCCCGCAATGGGGTGAGCTCCCATTGCTTGGTCCCTGCTCCTGCCAACCTAGTAGTTTGAAACCACATCAAAGTGCAAGTAGATAAATAGGTACCACTCCAGCAGGAAGGTAAACGGCATTTCCATGCACTGCTCTGGTTCGCCAGAAACGGCTTAGTCATGCTGGTCACATGACCCAGAAGCTGTACACCGGCTCCCTCGGCCAATATAGCGAGATGAGCGCCGCAACTCCAGAGTCGGTCACGACTGGGTCTAATGGCCAGGGGTCCCTTTATCTTTATTTTTAATGCCAAACCATGGTTTATCATGCCGAACGCAAGCAGGAAAGAGCTTGCAAAAAAAGTCAGGAGAAAGTCTTGGCTAGCATTTACTTCCACGTTCTACAAATCATGAATTTGTGGCTTAAAAGCAATCCATTGTTAGCTAAAGAAGCCAGGTTTGTAACATGTGGTTTGAAGTCGGCTTGTTTGGAAACTTTAATAAATGGCAGCAGTGGAGTGATTGTAACTTACTTTGAGCCATGGTGAAAGTCTGAACCCACCATCAAACCACTGCTCTATGATGGGGTGGGCATACATTTTGCCACAAGAACAGCATGTGACAGTGGGTGGTTAAGGACCAGGTGCCAGGGAGTGTGACTGGATCTGGCTACACACACATTTAGTCTCTCTCTCACACACTCTTTAAATGGTGTACATTTCTCCTCAAGCTAATTGGTGTTCTCCAAACACAGTCATATTCCATAATGGGTGACAAGGAAAATATGGCAGGAGGGATAACTTGGGTATCACTGTGGGCTGCAATGAAGGCCTCCGAGGCCACAGGCAGGCCAAAGGTTGCCCACTGTCAGGGACCATGCTGAGGAGGATTGCACTGAGGAGGAATAGTGGGAGCCTCCCCTCCCCCTCCCCCTCCCCCTGCTCCTGATCCAGACTCTGAATCTTCTCAGGAGCAGGAGGTGAGTATAGATTTGGAACGGTGGTTTGCAGAGGGGCATAGTTCAGAAGGCAGAAGCTGGGAAATACTGGATGGGGGTAGCCAGGAGAAGAAAGACTGGAAGAGAGAGGGTTAACATATTCACAGTCTCAGCACAGCATTCACCCCCCCTTCTCCAAAGTCACGGAGAGCTCAGAAAGTGGCAGAACAGAAAGCGCAGAGGGTACACGCTCAGATTACAAGATGTAGAGGTGACACAGATTAATAGGGACAGAGGGGGTGTAAGCCTTAATTGGGAGCACCGCCATTTCTAGGAGATGCGTTCTTTGTTCTCTCGCTGTGATTATTAAAGTTTCTAACTGGTAAGAAGACGCCTTTCCTTTGTTCTGCTTATCTTCTGCCACGGGGGAGGAAGCTGATTCCCTGAAGCCTGAACACCCATGTGTGATCTAAGGAAACCAGATATGGCCGTGTTGGTGCGGTCCCTAACTAGTTTCATTGGATTCAGTCCAATGCCTTTCCCTACCCTTCTGCAGAAGGCAAGAGGTTTTGACTATGGAGCCCACACTCACACTGACATCCCCAGCTTTCGAGGCTCCTTCCTGTTCTGAGCTGACTCTCTCCCTGCCACTATCCCCCTTGCCTGGGAACACCCATTGCTGTGCCCCTTCCCCATGTTTTTGCTGCCAAACGTTAACAGGGGTCAAGCAACCTCTTTGCCCTATTCAGCCCCCTTCCCTGCCCCCAGTCCAGCTCAATGGCTTGTCCTCCAGTTTGTTAGCTCTGAAGGAATGCCACTGTTTGTGTGCGATTTATTGATGGATAGGCTGCTAATTAAAGTGTTGCTTCCCTCAAGGAAGCGAGCTGAGCCTCTGTCTTTTTGAGCAAAAGCGTGCGGGGTTCCCCCGGGGCAATAGGGTCCATCTGCTGAAGCTCCACACTAATGAAGCCCTATTTCTGCAACAATATAACATATTGATCCAAATGTAATATTCACACATCAGGCGACCTTTGTCTGACAGCCCACCTTCTGCCTCCCCCAGCAGCAACCCAGTTACAAAGGACCCCATTCTAGGCAACAGGGCAAAGTTGGGGGGGGGGAGAGAAAGGAAGCTCAGACATAGTGATGTGTGTCAGCCCCCCCAGGCAATGGGGAAATGCCATTGATTGCACTCGGACAATATTTGGGACATCGTCCTTCTGGAGGTCTCCTGGAAGGCACCAGTTGTCCAACACAGGCAAACTCCGAGGCTGCCTCTTTGTAGCAAGAAATAGGAGGAGAATAAAGGTAATGTCTGAGTGATGTTCCTTTGACAGGGAGTGGCTTGCAAGCTGCTTCGTGGCCAGAGCCCAGGTGGTGCACCATGGCAACTCAGCAGCTAGGTGTGGCCATCAGAATCTGGATATACAGTGGTACCTCGGGTTACAGACGCTTCAGGTTACAGACGCTTCAGGTTACAGACTCCGCTAACCCAGAAATATTACCTCGGGTTAAGAACTTTGCTTCACGATGAGAACAGAAATTGCGCGGTGGCAGCGGGAGGCCCCATTGGCTAAAGTGGGACCACAGATTAAGAACAGTTTCAGGTTAAGAATGAACCTCCAGAACGAATTAAGTTCTTAACCAGAGGTACTACTGTACAGTCGTATCTCGGAAGTCAAACGCCTTGCGAGACAAACGTTCTGGCTCCCGAATGCCGCAAACCTGGAAGTGATTGTTCTGGTTTGTGAATGTTCTTTGGAACCCGAATGTCTGTCACAGCGTCTATGACTTCAGATTGGCTGCAGGAGCTTCCTGCAGCCAATCGGAAGCTGTGCCTTGGTTCCCAAACATTTTGGAAGTCGAACGGGCTTCCATTTGAATTCTGAGGTACGACTGTACAAAAGGAAATGAGGGATAGAGCAAGAAGGTCTCCTTCTCTCTCAGACAACTCTTGTCTTTCTCCCTTCCTGCCCATGATTCCCTGGGTTGTCTCCCAGAATGCCTCTGTGAATCCACCTCTCTTACTCCTTTCAAAATCCCACATTTTCCACAGAGCTTTTGGCAAACCTCCTCCTTCCAATACCCCACTGTGAGGATGAGGAAGAGCTTCTCCATGCCTTGTTTAAAAGATGGATGTTCCACTTTTCAACAGGGTTTTGCAAAAGATATTTAAAACACAACAGGCGGCATTAATTATAATAATAAAAGCCAAAAATGTGTATTTTATTTACTTATCGGGAAGACGTCTCTCTCTTTCCTTTCCTTTCCTTTTCCAAAGAAACGTTTAGTATATTCAAAGATTCTAATAGTCGCTTAACACAAGTGAAAAAAAAATTAAAAAATAGTAAAAGCAGTAGTAAAAGCAGTGAGACAATGAAGGCAGGAACACAAAGCATCTGCTAAAAGCTCAGGAAGATAAAATTGTCTTCATTTGGCACCAAACTCTAATAAAGATGGCACCAGCTGAGTTTTCCTGGGGAGACATTCATCTGGTACAGGCATAGGTAAACTCTGGCCCTCCAGATGTTTGGGACTACAATTCCCATCATCCCTAGCTAACAGTACCAGTGGTCAGGGATGATGGGAAATGTAGTCCCAAACATCTGGAGGGCCGGAGTTTGCCTATGCCTGATCTGGTACATGTATGTGCATTTGCCTTAAGGAGTACAGTTGTTGTTGTTGTTGTTGTTTAGTCGTTTAGTCGTGTCCGACTCTTCATGACCCCATGGACCAGAGCACGCCAGGCACTTCTGTCTTCCACTGCCTCCCGCAGCTTGGTCAAACTCATGCTGGTAGCTTCAAGAACACTATCCAACCATCTCGTCCTCTGTCGTCCCCTTCTCCTTGTGCCCTCCATCTTTCCCAACATCAGAGTCTTTTCCAGGGAGTCTTCTCTTCTCATGAGGTGGCCAAAGTATTGGAGCCTCAGCTTCAGCATCTGTCCTTCCAGTGAGCACCCAGGGCCAATTTCCTTAAGATTGGATACATTCGATCTTCTTGCAGTCCATGGGACTCTCAAGAGTCTCCTCCAGCACCATAATTCAAAAGCATCAATTCTTTGGTGATCAGCCTTCTTTATGGTCCAGGAGTACAGTACAAGTAGCTATTACTGGGGCAGCAGGTACCAGAGACAAGAAACAACTGGGGGGCATTGAACTTGCGTGCTCCAGAGGGGGCCAAGCTGGGTGTGACGTTACATTGAATGTGTCATTAAATAGGATAAATTTTGTAGTGAGGGTATATTATCTTCCTTGTCCAGCACAGAAAGAACATCCTTGAGAGAGGCGTTGAAGTTTAACATTTTAAAGGATCAGGGATTTGACTTGGCCAGAGGAAAGTTACATGAAAGAGGCCCAGCGGAATGAATGAAAGTATTGGAAGGGGATGAATGAGGAAAGAAGGTGGAAGAAGGGTGGCTGTCAAGGGTTGTCTGCTTAGCCCCAACACTGAGGTTCTCCTCCAAGGGTCTTCTACTGGTTCCCTCACTGCGAGAAGTAAAGTTACAGGGAACCAGGCAGAGGGCCTTCTCGGTAGTGGCGCCTTCCCTGTGCAATGACCTCCCTTCAGATGTCAAGGAGATTAAGAACTACACAACTTTTAGAAGACATCTGAAGGCAGCCCTGTATTGGGAGGTTTTTAATGCTTGATGCTTTTATTATGTTGTTAGATATTCTGTAAGCCACCCTGAGTGGCTTGGGAAACCCAGCCAGATGGGCGGGGTATAAAGTAATAATAAGAATGATAATAGAAATTGAGGACCTATCAGGAATGTTAACAACATGGATACAGTATTATCACTTAAATGAAGTATTTAAGTAACATGGGAAATGAGGGTTTGGTGAACAAATATCACAATTGGAGAGAGACCTTTTAGAATGTAATGTTAAAGTGCTGCCTAAAATGTACAAGATATTTTTGGAATGGGAGACAAAGGATGAGCAAGTAAAATATTCAATGATACATTGGGCAATAGACATTGGTCATAATATAGAGATAGAAGCATGGGAACAATTGTGGAATATGTATATAAAATTTGCAGAGAAAATTATATGAAAATGATCTATAGATGGTATTTAGCACTTAGTAGATTGGCAAAAGTACTACTACTGCTACTAATAATAATAATAACATTAAAATATGTCATTAGATAAAGGGAAAACTACCATGTGTGCCACACTAAGCTTCTTGGAAGAAAGGTGATATATAAATGTAATAAAAAAAAGAGTAAATAAAATGCTGAATTGTTTTTAAGTAATGGCAGGTGCAGGCCCCACAATTCTTGTCAAGAACAATGCACATAGGGAGGAGACATTAAATCATTTGCTTCTTTGCTGTGATCCTCATGAAAATTGATCCCCTGCCCCTATAAGTTCTGAGGGGAAAGTTTCTGCTGCAAGTGGTGGAGGTTCTTTGGGATTATGATGAGGAAGTCAAGGGTTAAACCCACACTCACTTTTTTTTTAACCTTGGTGAAATTAGGAGGGGTGGGTTTAGCACCACATCTAGTTTGGGCCCTGATTTGGTCTGCAGTTGTGTATTTTAGATGGAGTGCAGTTGTTCACTATCTGGAGGGTAGACTAAAGGAGGCTTTTTTTGACCTGACAGCCCAAATCTTTATCATTCCCCACTGTGCGGGCTGACTTTGGCAGCTGGGCGTGGACACCCGCCTGCCAGTCATCTGACATAAAACATGATGCCAGCTGACTGATAGGTGAGCAGTCTTGGTCACCTGTCAAAGTTGACCCTCTGCCACAGCTGCCCCAGATAAGGAAGAAGCAGTTAACTCTTTACTGACAAAAGAAGCACTTACAACAGCTTCCTCTTTGCTGTGGATACATAGGTTCACATATATCTAGCCCAGGCATAGGCAAACTCCAGCCCTCCAGATGTTTGGGACTACAATTCCCATCATCCCTGACTACTGGTCCTGGGAATAGCTAGGGATGATGGGGGGTGCAGAGTTTGCCTATGCCTGAAGTAGCCTCTAGGCAGCTGTCCACAGGTCTGCGCCCTATGGAGAAGTTGCATCAGCCGTGGGGCCCTTTCCCTCTTCTGGCTTATATACCCTAATCTGACGGCGTGACTACATGCAACCTGAGACTTTTCCTGCATGGAAGTTCCCACTGCTCTTCCCCTTTTAAGCTCCTCCTGGTTCTAGTAGACCTTCTTTCTCCACTACATCCTGCACTCCTTCCTTCGCCTCGGACTGCCCTGACTCACCCTCCTCGCCTGACTCCTGCCTTGCAGGTGGCCTGACACCCCATGAATCACTGGTCCCCTCTCCCAGGTCACTCCCCTGGTCCCCTGCCTCCTCCACAAACTTTTTGGATCTCTGCCAGTCCCTGACACCTTCGGAGATGGTGGTGGGAGGTCTGTTCCGCCAGGAAATATGCTGGCCAAACAGCAATCAAAAGGACCAAACTCTCTGCTGGTGCATAGAAATCAGCTACTCATTCCTGCTCTCTGTAGGGATCAACTTTGCCAGTGCATTCCTTGCAGGGAAGTTGCTGGTGAAGCAGATTCCTGCAGAGAGCAGGATTTAGCCCCTCTGCTCATTTGCTATTGGGCAAAGAGTTTGTTCCTGCCCTCTGCAGGGGTCTGAGCAATATTTAACCCACTGTTCATCCGAATGCCCTGTCCTCTACTTCTCTATCACACCTGCTGTAGCACAGATGAAGAACCTGTGGCCTTCTAGATGTTGTTGGACTGCAATTCCCACCATCCCCGAGGGCTGGCCACACTGGCTGGGGCGGATGAGAACTGAAGCCTAACATTCAACAGGTTGCAGGTGCCCCATCCCTGCTGTAGCAAGGTGTTCAGATGGGCCACACAAGTGGTGATGGGAAGGGCAAGAGATAAAGGGAGGGTCAATGGCTTGCAGCCTGGCAAGTCTAGGAGAAAGGGTTGGATCCAATGTCACCTGAATAACTTATTCTGTTAGTGCACGGAATCACACTTGTGCAATGGATCTCCCTTATCTATTCTGGGGGTTCCTCTCCCTTTAGAGGAGATTTGGGGAGGGCATGGGGGGGAAGCAAAGTGGGGAAGTTCAATTGCACAAGTGAAAATCCTTTGCCATTGGATCTAGTGCATCAGCTACTGTCCTGAATGTTGAACATGGTACAGAAATAGCCCTAAATGTCTCCTACTCAATAATAAGCTCTTCATTTCTCCTTGTGAGATGTTCATAAATGTGACTCCACTCCTTGCAGTTGAGGTCATCCATCATTAAAAAAAAGGGGGAAAGATCAGGAGGAAAAGAGTTAAGCATCCTCTTTCTCTCTCCCCAACCTCCCGTCCCCTGGAGTGTGCTAGTTCTTTCCTTTGCTCCCATCAGTTCAGCGGTGCATCTGATAATTGAAAGCCAGTGTCCATCTCGGCAGTCACCTGGCACTCGGTCAGGTTTAAAGTGATTAAATGGGACTCTGAGGCAGAGGGAGCCTGCTGAGCAAAGCCCAGCCCCAGCCCCAGCGACCGCTAGAGATAGATGTTTGTCGGCATGTTCAGTCCGCAGGGATCACTTTGTGGAACATCAAAGGTGAAACTGAAAATCATTAGCATCAGGGTCACATCCTCCATGGAGGGGGAGGGATGTGGAGGAGGTCATGGAGATTCATCCAAGAGGGAAGCATGGGAGAGAGAGAGAGAGAGAGAGAGAGAGAGAGAGAGAGAGAGAGAGAGAGAGAGAGTCCTAGCGGAATGTGGGCTGACTTTGGGAGAAAGGCAGAAGGCAGATGCATCCAAACTTGTGAACTGTGTGGCTACAATATTTCCACCCAGTGGTTTTAACCAGGGATGGGGAATCTGAGGTTCTCAAGATGTTTGCAGGACTCCCAGCTCCCATCAGCCCAAGGGAGCATGGCCAATGGTCAAGGGTGATAGTTGTGGTCTAAGAGGAGTGCCAACTAGAGGGGATCAAGGGGCCAGAGCCCCCATATTTTCAAGAAGGGGGCTGGCCTCCCCAAATTCTGTGGACGTCCTCAAAAGGATGTGCCAGGACAAAGATCCTTGGTCCTGCCATGTCCATTTGAGGTTTGCCAGAGAGAAATCAAAAGGCAAGGTGGCTGGTGGTGGGTGACTGACAGGCTGAGTTGGACTGGCCAAACTGGGGCAGGGAGTCGCGTGTGTGATGTTATGCACGCACAATATGGCCTCCTCAATGCTGGGAACAATTCGGTGCGCATGTGGCCTAACAATGTCTAGAGCGCAGCAGATCCTCCAATTCTGGTTTGAACTCTCACTGGACCATCGATCCTATTCATGCGCAGGGGAACAATATGTGGGCATACTGTCCCCTCTGCTGTGCGTGTACAGTGGTACTTCGGGTTACAGACGCTTCCGGTTACAGACTCCACTAGAACCTTGGGTTAAGAACTTTGCTTCAGGATGAGAACAGAGATCGTGCGGCAGCAGTGGGAGGCCCCATTATCTAAAATGGTACCTCAGGTTAAGAACGGACCTCCAGAACGAATTAAGTTCTTAACCCGAGGTACCACTGTAATAGGAGAATGTCATGCCATGGCTTTACATGTACAGCAATATCTGCAAACCCCTCCATAAAAAGAAATGTGTTATGTGGCTATTAAAAGGGGAAGTAGGTGGTGGCAGTGGCTGCCATCTTCTTCCTCCCCAAATACCTCCATGCTTCACTGTAGGGTTGCTGTGTTGGGAGGGCAGCCATTAACTGCCACCCAGCCTCCCTCTTCTCCTTTGAGTGCTGGGCTCTTGACATCTGTAGAATTATCACTGTCCTGATGTCAACCCCAGTGAGCCCTCGCGTTTGACCAACTATACTGGGAGCTGACGCTGGGCCTGGAGACCCTGAAGAGCCACTGCCGGTCAGAGTAGAGGACCCTAGGCTAGATGGACAAGCATTCTGTCTCCGCAGAAGGCAGCTTCCTTTGTTCCTGTGTAATATTTACTATGATGCTGGTGAGGTCTTGAGCTCGTGTGGCAGCAAGGATATTTAGAAAATGCTAAGTTTCTGTACACCACCCCCCTCCTTCAAGCAAGCTCTGATTCCTTCTGAGTTTTGGCCTGGTGAAAATTGTACTAACTATCCAGCCTGGCCCCTGTGAGACTTGTTTGCAGGGCAGCCCTTTTTGTTTTGTTTTGTTTTTTTTATAAGGTTTGGAAACCTGCCACCTTCAGAGGCTTGCTGCCCCAATCAGGAAGCATCAGGCTGTTTTAATCAATTCTAAATGGCTGTTCTGGCAAGGGGCTTAAACCGCCTCTCCCTCTTTATATTTGCATTTAGTAGCAAAAGACCTCTGGGACTCCATGTGGTCAGAGGTTAGAATCATAATCCGCCTGGGGATGCAAAGCCTTGTGGGTAAATGGCCGAACCCAATTAGGAATGGGAGCGATACATTTTTGATGAGAAGAGCAGAGCTGGGAATTCATCCCTCGTAGAAGATGGGCATTTTGGAAATGCACCTCCAGACCCTTCGGATCTCTCCTGCCTCTAGTTAGAAATGTAAGCTGTGGTGGTGGTGCTAATTATTCTGTTTTGCTATGCTTCCCGACCCACACTGGGATTTAATGTTGCTTGAAGTTCTGAGCTTTTGATGACACCACAAATATCTTTCCAGAAGTGGTTGTCTTGTCTTAGCATGTAAATATGAAAGGGAGGTGCAGTGTTGAGATACCCAGGAGTTTTGCATCAATTCAGAAATCCAGTGCGGGGCCAGCATGGAGGATGGCATGGTCAGGCATCTGTTGAGGGTCCACATCCCAACCGAGGGACCACTGACAAGGCACCCTAGAACCGCACCTTTCCTTCACCCACCTCTCACTCTGGCCCAGACAGCAGTGGAACAATAGACATAGGAGGATTAGTAGATGTTAGTTACCGGTAGTTCAAACTGTTTTTTTAATACAGTCGTACCTTGGAAGTCGAACGGAATCCATTCCGGAAGTCCATTTGACTTCCAAAATGTTTGGAAACCAAAGTGTGGCTTCTGATTGGCTGCAGGAAGGTCCTGCAGCGAATTGGAAGCTGTGGAAGCCCCATCGGATATTTGGCTTCCAAAAATAGTTCACTTCCAGGTTTGCGGTGTTCAGGAGCCAAAACGTTCGAGAAACTGTTCGAAAACCAAGGTATGACTGTACTTTGTTTTAGCATTACAACTCACCCTTGGACCTCAGGGTAAAGGGTGGGTAGTAGTAGTAATAATAATAAAAATAAATTATAATATACAATAATATAATAATTGATGCCACTGCTTGCTTGTTCATTGGTTTTCTGCAAGCATGAAAGAAGAGATGCAACAGCAGCAACTGGGGATAATGGTCTGAGGATCTAGACCTCCTACTGTTGTTGTTGTTGGTGGTGGTGGTGGTGGTGTGTGTGTGTGTTGGGATGGAATAAAAGTTTGGATTTGATATCCCGCTTTAGCACTACCCTAACGAGTCTCAAAGTTGCTCACAATCTCCTGATCAAATTTGCAGATGACACCAAACTGGGAGGGGTGGCTAACACCCCAGAGGACAGGATCACACTTCAAAACGACCTTGACAGATTAGAGAACTAGGCCAAAACAAACAAGATGAATTTTAACAGGGAGAAATGTAAAGTATTGCACTTGGGCAAGAAAAATGAGAGGCACAAATACAAGGTGGGTGACACCTGGCTTGAGAGCAGTACATGTGAAAAGGATCTAGGAGTCTTGGTTGACCACAAACTTGACATGAGCCAACAGTGTGACGCGGCAGCTAAAAAAGCCAATGCAATTCTGGGCTGCATCAATAGGAGTATAGCATCTAGATCAAGGGAAGTAATAGTGCCACTGTCTTCTGCTCTGGTCAGACCTCACCTGGAGTACTGTGTCCAGTTCTGGGCACCACAGTTCAAGAAGGACACTGACAAACTGGAACGTGTCCAGAGGAGGGCAACCAAAATGGTCAAAGGCCTGGAAACTATGCCTTATGAGGAACGGCTAAGGGAGCTGGGCATGTTTAGCCTGGAGAAGAGGAGGTTAAGGGGTGATATGATAGCCATGTTCAAATATATAAAAGGATGTCACATAGAGGAGGGAGAAAGGCTGTTTTCTGCTGCTCCAGAGAAGCGGACACGGAGCAATGGATCCAAACTACAAGAAAGAAGATTCCACCTAAACATTAGGAAGAACTTCCTGACAGTAAGAGCTGTTCGACAGTGGAATTTGCTGCCAAGGAGTGTGGTGGAGTCTCCTTCTTTGGAGGTCTTTAAGCAGAGGCTTGACAACCATATGTCAGGAGTGCTCTGATGGAGTTTCCTGCTTGGCAGGGGGTTGGACTCGATGGCCCTTGTGGTCTCTTCCAACTCTATGATTCTATGATTCTATGATCCTTTCCCTTCCTCCCCCACAACCAACACTCTGTGCAGTGAGTGGGGCTGAGAGACTTCAGAGAAGTGTGACTAGCCCAAGGTCACCCAGCAGCTGCATGTGGAGGAGCAGGGAATCGAACCCAGATCACCAGATTAAGAGTCCACTGCTCTTACCCACTACACCACACCTCCGTGAGAGACATGGCTTTATTGGACACTTGCCTCCCCTCTCTGGATGTGGTTCCTTCCACAGCTCAATGGGGGATAGTTGGAACCTTAGCCTTGCCTGGGTAGGAAGTCCTAACTGCTAGGTTGAGTTGCTTTTTTTGCTGTTCATACAACTCCTGGACTTACCCTGAATCCTCGTATTAGGAGAGTCCCCTTGCAAAGTTTCCTCACACAGGCTGCACTCCCATGCCAGTTGATTCTGTTCCCTTGACATTTCCCTTGGTTTTGCTCCCAGGCGATTAAAAAAGCCTCACTTCTTTCTCTTCTCTGCGACCTCCTCCTCTGCTGTTCCATCACAGAAATGTAGCGGTTGAGCAGAAAACCACCCCTTTCTTGAAAGGCCAGCTGGCCAATCAATTTTTCGCAAAGAGACTATGAAAGGGCTTGATTGCGAGAGCCAAGAAGCATTTCCCCACCTTCTTCAAAGACCAACAGCCTCAGCTCTACCGCATTGTTCCCTGGCTTGCATTTGAGAAGCCAATGCAGCTAATCAATATTTTAAGTACACTTTGCTCCAGCTCAGGGACACATGCCGTGACTATACTACATCCCTGACATCTCTGCTCCAAAGAGCTTTTGCGCATGCCTGGAGAGCGCCGGCATGTGCTTGGGAAGATCATGCCAACGATGACATGCCTGTTCGATTTCCCACCGCCCCTTGTCTTGCACACCCACTGAGGGATCAGTGGGCGTTGCGGGTGAGAGCCTTGTTAGATTACCTGATCATCCTCTTTGGGCTAATGCAGGATTATTCCCTGTTGAAAACATGTCTCTTTACCCCAGCCTTTGACAGCTAAGGTATTTTAATCAGTGGGGCCCTCCTCTTTTGCTGAATTTATACCATTCTCTCTCATTTGGAAGGATTTTACATGCTTTGCTGTTGTTAAAAAGGACCCCCAACAGTTAAGTCCAGTCACAAAACGATTCTGGGGTTGCGGCGCCCATCTCGCTTTACTAGCTGAGGGAGCCAACATTTGTCCGCAGACAATTTTTCTGGGTCATGTGGCCAGCATGACTAAGTCGCTTCTGACAAACCAGAGCAGCGCACGGAAATGCCGTTTACCTCCCTGCCAGAGCGGTACCTACTTGCACTATGATGTGCTTTCGAACTGCTAGGTTGGCAGGAGCTAGGACCGAACAAAGGGAACTCACCCTGTTGTGGGGATTCGAACCGCCGACCTTCCGATCGGCAAGCCCTAGGCTCAGTGATTTAGACCACAGCGCCACCCGCGTCCCTTTGCAATTGTTATGGTAATAATAAACAAACAAACATTTTATTTAGTAGAATTTATTTATTTAGTAGAATTAAATATATACAGTCGTACCTTGGTTAACGAACACCTTGCTACTCAAATTTTTTGGCTCCCGATCGATCGCAACCCGGAAGTGAGTGTTCGGGTTTGCAAATGTTCTTTGGAACCCGAATGTCCGATGTGGCTTCTGCAGCTTCCGATTGGCTGCAGGAACTTCCTGCATCCAATCAGAAGCCGCACCTTGTTTTCTGAACTTTTTGGAAGTTGAATGACTTCCAGAATGGATTTTGTTCGGCTTCCAAGGTACGACTGTACATGTAAAAGATCACGTATGGATTGCTATAATAAAAACGGGGTCAGCAAACTTTTTCAGAAGGGGGGCGGCCCACTGTCCCTCAGATCTTGTGGGGGGCTGGACTATATTTTGATGAAGAAGAAAAAAGAACGAATTCCTATGCCCCACAAATAACCCAGAGATGCATTTTAAATAAAAGCACACATTCTACTCATGTAAAAAAACGCTGGGTCCCAGACCATCTGTGGGCCAGATTTTGAAGGCGATTGGGCCGGATCCAGCCCCCAGGCCTGAGTTTCCCTACCCATGAATAAAAGCAGCAGCTCTAATAAAGAAGAAAGTTCCAAAGGGTTTGTTGTATAGGTTCACCATCTCTGTACTTAAAAACAGAATGAAGAAAATTATAAGAGAACAAAATAATATTCCTAATAATAATAGAAAGCTTTAAAAAGAATGGATGGTGCAAAATATATTCCATAGTGGAATACAAGGTTCAAACATTGAAATATTCATGAATGTTGCCAAATAAATGTGCTGAGTGGGAATGGGCCAACCAAAAGATGGTTTGGTCCTATAAATCACAATCGGCCTCCAAGCAGAATTATTATTATTATTATTTATTATTATTATAGTTATTCAATTTATATCCTCCCAAAGACTCTGTTTTTATAATTGTATATTCTGTTACAGTAACTCACTTTGGGACCTTTTGATGAAGTGTGGATAAAAAATCTTATCCATCAATCCATCAGTTTAATGCCATTAGTATTATATTGCAGTATATAAATACACAATGAAGTTAAATCAAGAAATAAACAACAATCCCACTCAGAACCCTAAAACAATCATTCCATACAACACATTCCAGAGAGGACATCAAATCTTATTTTATGTTATTTATTTGGATGATTGATATGCTGTCGTTGAGACAAACCATAGGACAGTTTACGCCAAAGCAAATAGACAAGAATCCGTAAAATAACCTCAGTTTTCAAAAGTCAGTGTGAAGTGAAGCATGTTTACCAATAGACAGAAAGTGTAAAGAGAATGGGAGGCGAGTTCTGTGTTCTTGGGGCCATCCCAGAGAAGTCCCTCTCATAAGCTGCAACCTCTGAGAATGGCAGAACCTGCACAAGGGCCTCCTTCACTGGTTTAATCCTCTGATTTAAAGAGAAAGAGGGGCTCTGTTAGATATTTGAGGCCCAAGTCACTTCGTCTTTAATGAGTACAATTGTATCTTGGATCCCAAACGCCTTGGTACTCAGATGTTTTGACTCCCGAACGCCACAAACCTGGAAGTGAATGTTCTAGTTTGCAAACGTTCTTTGGAACCCAAACGTCCAATGGCGATTCTGCTGCTTCTGATTGGCTGCAGGACAATGGGAATCAGCTTTTGCCCCCATGTGGGGCACTGCAGAAACATCTATGGGGGCCTCTCAGATATAGTTGTCCCCCTCCCAGTTTTTGATAAACTGAAACAGTGCAATAAAAATCTGAATCAGAAATAAATGAATGCATTTAAAATATCCCTGTTCACTTTGCTTCTTGAGTGCCACTACCGCTTTGCAGCCTGATAGGGTGGCAGTGTTTGTTCCAGCTGCAGCGAACTGCGATAGGCGGCTGTCAGTCCCACCTGCCTTTAAGACCCCCCCCCTCCACGCCCCCCCCCACTGCCACCTCCCCATCCCAGTGGCAGGGCAGCTTCCGTTTCAATAGCCAATTACGGAGCTCATGCTAATCACTCAGAGACCTCATTAGGAAACTTGATTAGTGCTTCGCATAATTGACCCTATTACAAATGATGGAGAGAACCTCCTTCCTTATACCCTCTAATTAAGGACAAACAGCAGCTTTGTGTAGCATTTAGTTCAGCTAATTATGGCAAGTCCTACCCCTGAATAACTGAAAGGCACCTCATCATATCCAGCAAAATGAAACAAAAGTAGGCTGTGTTATACATTTAAATCATGTGACTTTCTTCCCCCAAATCCTGGGAACTCTAGTTTACCCTCCGCAGAGCTACCTTTAACAAACTACAGTTCCCATTATTCGGGGTGGGGGGAGGTCATGTGTGTTAAATGTATGGTGTTTGTGCAGCCACAATGCCTTCAGCGGGGTTCATTTAAGCAGGCTGTACCTTTGGGAACAGAACAGGTTGGAATTTACAAGCCCCCCCCAAAAAAATTATCTTTTAGGAAATAATTTTTATTAGCTTTTCAGATATACAAATAGTTCCCAGATACAGTGTACTGTCATTCTTATCCATACAAAAAACAAACAGCAAAGCATGTAATAATAATTCCTTTAAACAAGCAGTGCAAAATGAACCACAGGTGTATAATAGCTTGGGAAATTGTGCTTAAAGCTGCAAAGTGGGTACATAATGACACTGTTTTTACCACTTCCTTCCTAACAGCCCTGTGAATATTCCTGGAAGTCATTGTAAGCAATGTTGGGTGAAACACTCTGACCTGGCTTAAGGTCACTTATGAATTACAGTCGTGCCTTGGAAGTCGAACGGAATCCGTTCTGGAAGTCTGTTCGATTTCCAAAACATTTGAAAACCAAATAGTGGCTTCTGATTGGCTGCAGGAAGCTCCTGCAGCCAATCAGAAGCCACGGAAGCCCCACTGGACATTTGGGTTCCAAAAGAACATCCACAAACCAGAATACAGTGGTACCTCTGGTTATGAACTTAATTCATTCCGGAGGTCCGTTCTTAACCTGAAACCATTCTTAACCTGAGGTACCACTTTAGCTAATGGGGCCTCCTGGCACCGCCAGTGCGCGGTTTCTGTTCTCATGCTGAGGTAAAGTTCTTAACCCAGGCTACTACTTCTGGGTTAGTGGAGTCTGTAACCCGAAGTGTTTGTAACCCAGGGTACCACTGTAATCACTTCTGGGTTTGCGGCATTCGGGAGCCAAAATGTCCGAGTTCCAGGGCATTCAGGAACCAAGGTATGACTGTATAAGTTCAGAAATCTCCAGGCTGAATTTCATCTCTGCCATTGATTGATGAGGAACTTTGTGGCCTCCCCAGATGTTGTCAGACTGCATCTCCATCACCCCTTGACTGTTAGCCAGGGTGGCTGGGACTGATGGGAGTTGTAATCCAACACATCTGGAATGGCACAGATGTCCCCATCCCTGCTTGAGGCATTTTTAGTTATGGTTTTCCAGCCTCAGTCCTCCTGCCTCCCCTTCTGCAAAATGGGGGTAATTATGCCTACTGACCATACAGGCCTCCTCCACAGATTACAAAACCATAATGCGTGTGAAGCGCATTGAATGCACAAAAGCTGCATTAGTGCTATCAACTTTTTGCTTTCATTATTTTACAAATAACCCTTATTTCTTTTTACTTTGCTGTGTACTCTGACTTCAGGCTGCGTCCTGAGATACTTCAGTTGCTTGCAGGGGGCGGGGGCCGGGAAGCAGCGAAGCAACAAAGAGAGATGAGCCTCAAACTGGTGCCACGGGAGAATTTATACAGTTTAATTGCACAGCCTGTTCCGACAAGTGTTTTCATCAGATGTGTCTTCATTAATTGCAAGGAGGCATGTGTTGTGTCATCTCAAACCCTCTGGTAGCTGCTTTTGATATAGGAGAACAAGATGCAGTTGTTAACCCCCTGAGGAAGACACTTTTTGGATCATGTCTGGCAATCCATCAGTCAGACACCGTCTTCAGGTTCACTACTCTAGTAACAAAGAATAATCGAACCATAGAATTGTAGAGTTGGGAGTGGAGACCCCAGGGTCATCTAGTCCAACCCCCTGCAATGCTGGAATCTTTTTTTTTTTTGAAAATAATATTTATTAAAGTTTTAAAAATTACAAAAAGAAAAAGTAAAAACACCATATTAAACAAAAACAAAACAGCACATCACAATAAGGAAAAAGAAGAAAAAGGAAAAAAAAGAACAGAAAAATAGAAACAATTAAAAAATCACATCAAACCTTCCCATAACTTATCTTTCATTTGCTTGTTTCCATGCAATGCTGGAATCTCAGCTAAAGCATCCATGACAGATGGCCATCCAACCTCTGCTTAAAAACCTCCAAGGAAGGAAAGTCCACAACTTTCTGAGGGAGTCCGTTCCACTGCCAAACAGCTCTTACTGCCAGAAAGTTCTTCCTGATGTTTAGTCAGAAACTCCCTTCTTGTAACTTAGATGCTTTTATACTGAATCAAACCACTGATCCATCTAGCTCAATATTGTCTACACCATGGGTAGGCAAACTAAGGCCCGGGGGTTGGATCATGCCCAATCGCCTTCTAAATCTGGCCCACGGATGGTCCGGCAATCAGTGTGTTTTTACATGAGTAGAATGTGTCCTTTTATTTAAAATGCATCTCTGGGTTATTTGTGGGGCCTGCCTGGTGTTTTTACATGAGCAGAATGTGGGCTTTTATTTAAAATGCATCTCTGGGTTATTCAAAGTGTTGGTGTTGACCTTTAAAGCCCTAAACGGCCTCGTTCCAGTATACCTGAAGGGGCGTCTCCACTCCCATCATTCAGCCCGGACGCTGAGGTCCAGCGCCGAGGGCCTTCTGGCGGTTCCCTCACTGTGAGAAGCAAAGCTACAGGGAACCAGGCAGAGGGCCTTCTCGGTAGTGGCACCCGCCCTGTGGAATGCCCTCCCATCAGATGTCAAAGAGATAAACAACTACCTGACATTCAGAAGACATCTGAAGGCAGCCCTGTTCAGGGAAGTTTTTAATGTGTGACATTTTAATGTATTTTTAATGTTTGTTGGAAGCCACCCAGAGTGGCTGGGGAGACCCAGCCAGATGGGCAAGGTACAAATAAATAATAATAATAATATTAATAATAATAATAATAATAATAAGAAGAAGAAGAAGAAGAAGTAGTGAGGCGTAGGAATTTGTTCATTTCCCCCTCCCCCCCAAAAAATATAGTCTGGCCCCCCATAAGGTCTGAGGGACAGAGGACCGGCCCCCTGCTGAAAACGTTTGCTGACCCCTGGTACACTGACTGGCAGGGGCTCTCCAGACTTCCAGTCTGAGATGCTTCTCCCTGCCTTCCCTGGAGATGCCACAGGTGATCAAACAGGTGATTTTCCTGCTTGCCAAACAGACTCTGTAGCACTGAGCCATCACCCTTGTGTTACATTTGGCTTTTGAGGGGGGGGGCGCTTTTGGTGCTGGCCATTCCTAATGTTCTTCTCTTGCCTTCGTGGCCGACGTGCATTTTTTCTGCACCTGTGCGGCTACCGTAGGAAAGAAGATGTTAAAATAAAAGGTGCTGTCGTCTAGTCCCGGGGAGTGATCCGAAGGCACGGGAAGCCAACTTGCAGAATAGTTGGAGATGGCTTCTGAATACCTCGTGCTTCTGGAAACCTCAAGAGGAGAGACTTCTCTTGTGCTCAGATCCTGCTTGCTAGCTCCCCACAGGGAAGAACAGGAGATGGCCTGATCCGGCAAGCTCTCCTTATTGTTCTCATTAGAGAGAGACAGACAGACAGACAGACAGACAGACAGACAGACAGACAGACTCCCCACTCTCACCTCCACAATGTTTTTACTCAAACCTTTTCTACAGCATTGTATCTTTATCTATTACCAAATGTTACAATTATTACAATTATTATTTTGTCATTTTTCTTCCACTGCTTTTATCTTGAATCCTGCCTGCAATATCATTTGACTATAATTTTTTTTAAAAGAATAGTCACTAAAGACCTCCATTCTTCTATTTAAAAGTTCATCATTTTGATCTCTTAATTTTTCCTGCCAGCTTTGCCATCTCTGCATCATCCATTACTTTCAAAAGCCACCCTCCCTTCATTGAAACCTGCTCTTCTTTCCATTTCTACACCTATAATATTCTAGCTGCCATTACCACGTATATAAATAGTTTAGTCATCTTCTTTGAAACCTTCAGCCCTATTACGCCTATAAGGAAAATTTCTAGCTTTGGGGGAACAGCCCATTTAAACATTTTCTTCATTTCATTTTGTATCATTTCCCAAAAGCCTTTAGCTTTTTTTTTAACATGTCCATCACATATGGAAGAATGACCTTTTATCTGCTTACATTTCCAGCATTTACTTGACATGCTTTTATACATCTTGGCCAGTTTATTTGGCATTTAATGCCACCTGTAGCTCTTCTTGTGTTCTTAAGGAGGTCTGGCTCAGTGCTTGTAGCTGCATGGAAAGGACATGGAACACCTTCTTAGGTTCCACGATGGAAGATAGGCAGGCTATAATTGTAATAAAATAAATCCCGCAGGGCTCTTCTTTCACTATTTTTTTAAACATTAAATCCAGCTGCAGCAGTGGTTGCTGATCTTCCTTATTCAGCAAGTCCTGACCTTCGGCTTCCGCTGCCTCTTGCCACCTTCCGTTGAGGAAATTAATCAGAAATCTATTTGCAGACCAAGTGGCTGGGAAAGAAATAAAAGAGCCCCCCCCCACCCTGATTCTCTCGCTCTCTCTCCCTCTCTTTCTTTCTCTCCATCGTGTTCTGCAAAATTCTTGGCAGCCTTTTGATTCATTCAACAGAGAGCAAGCTGGCATTAATCATGTCGGAAGGGCCTTCCCTCTTGCTGTGACAGCGAGGTGACACGACCCCTCGAGATCGTCTGTAATTCGGGATAATGAACAATTATAACCTGACGGGGAAGATTTAACTGTCATAGGGCAGCTGCACAGATTGCTCACGCTTTGAATAATCCGATTGCCACTCTTGGTTCCACGCGCAAACAAGGTGGGACGGCAACTTGCCGGCAGTGTACCGAAGCAACAGACCATGCAGTGCACATCTCAGCTGGATGTATGTTTCAGAGACTCTTCTCTCCCTCCTGTGGGTGATCAGGAGTTTCATAACTCAGGAAAAGCATTGCCAGCACTAGCCATTATCCCAGATAGGAAATGCCCAAAGACAGGAAGCCGTGAATCTTCTCCCACTGTGCTCCTTGTTTCAATGGCAGGAGCAGGATTTCTGAGGTGGCCCCTAAAGTCATAGAATCATACTCAGGGTAGAGCTGAAAGGGAGACCAAGGGTCATCTAGTCCAACCCCCTGCAATGCCAAAAATCTCAGCTATGTCCATCCAACCTCTGCTTAAAAACAGAGGAAGGAGAGGCCACAATCTCCGGAGGGAGACAGTTCCACTGTCAAACAGCTCTTACTGTCAGAAAGCTTTTTCCTGTGTGTTTAGTCAGAATCGCCTTTCTTGTAACTTGAAGCCATTGGTTCGAGTCCTACCCTCCAGAGGAGGAGAAAACAAGTTTGCTCCCTCTAATAATAATACTAATAATAATACTAATAATAATTTTATTTATACCCTGCCCTCCACAGCCAAGACCGGGCTCAGGTTGGCTAACACCCGATCTAAAAACAAATTGATTGAAATACAGCTTAAAAACAAGATTAAAATACAACATTAAAACATTAAAATACAGCCTCATTTCAATGGAAACTCAAATCAAAAACTTTTTGGGGGATGAAGTCCTCACCAAGGCTAACTATCCAGACTGGTCCGATGAGGGCCAGAAAAAAGCCAGGGAAGTCCCCAGATAGGAGTTCCATCACAGAAGGAGAAAGGAAAAAAAGAAAAGGGGGAGGGAATCAAATTGATTCCAAGCCGAAGGCCAGGTGGAACAACTCTGTCTTACAGGCCCTGCAGAAAGAAATCAGATTCTGCAGGGCCCTGGTCTCATGAGACAGAGCGTTCCACCAGGTGGAGCCAGTGCTGAGAAGGCCCTGGCTCTGGTTGAGGCTAATCTGACTTCCTTAGGACCCAGGACCTCTAGAGTGTTGCTATTTATGGACATTAAGGTCCTCTATGGGGAATACCGGGAGAGCTGTGACAGATATTTAAAAATGGCTATCATATCTCCTTCCAGTCCCCTCTTTTCCAGACTAAACATACCCAGCTCTTTCAACTGTTTCTCATAAGGCTTGGTTTACAGAGCTGTCATGTGGGTTTCCTGGAAAACTTAGGACTGTGGGGGGGGGGATGTTACTGTGCAAATTAGGCTAATTTCCACTGGAAAATGTTTAGCTGGCATCAGAAAAATTTCTGATGCCCTGCAACAGGTGTGGCAAAGCTTTGGCCCTCCTGGTATTGCCGAACTGCAACACCCATCAGCTTCGGCCATTTGCTATGTTTCCTGGGGCTGGTGGGATTTGTAGGTCAGCAACATCTGGGGGCCCAGAACTTCCCCACACCTGCCCTAGAAAAGTGATCTAGTTTAGCACATTAATTTTACTTGCATTTAGTAAACAAAGCTAAAAAATATTTGGAACTGGCAAACTGGCAACCGTTCATTGCTACTTACAGAATGAGGGGAAGGGAAAAATAAAGCAGCAACAAAAATTCTAATTTGGAAAAGTTTTCCTCCCTCATCGCTCGTTAGGGGATCTAAAAGTTAGCTTAATTAGTTCAGATATGGAGCGAGTTGATCTGTACAAGGCCATCTGCACATGCCCGTTTGGAAATTCAAAAGTAGTCTGGGAACTAATTCTTAGTGGGGCAAAAATGTTGTTCTGCTCAACCTTTTTGACCTTTAATATTATGCAAAGTACAGTGGTACCTCAGGTTACATATGCTTCAGGTTACAGACTCCGCTAACCCAGAAATAGTACCTCGGGTTAAGAACTTTGCTTCAGGATGAGAACAGAAATCGTGCTCCGGGGGCACGGCGGCAGCAGGAGGCCCCATTAGCTAAAGTGGTGCTTTGGGTTGAGAACAGTTTCAGGTTAAGAACAGACCTCCGGAATGAATTAAGTACTTAACCACTGTATATAGAAGGGAGACCTTGCTTTTCAGAAGTTCTGATCCTTGCTGGGCAGGAAGGCAAAGAGTAAGCTGTATTCCCTTGGAGACATTCTAGTAGGGAGAGATGTTTTCAGTGGAACGCTTCTAGAAGATGCTGCTGGTATAAATCTGTAACATGGGAAAGGGCTGCCTACACCGTCATCCATGAAGAAAGCAGACTAAGACCGCATTCCCATGCATTCCCTCCCAAAAGTAAGCCCCACTGGGTTTAATAGGACTTACTTCTGAGTAGGCATGAATAGGAGTGCACTGTAAATCACTAGAATGGAGCATGCAATCATTGCTGGTGAGCTGCTAAATGCCTTTGAGGGCAACGGAATATATTGCTCCTATTCCGCTAGCGCAAAGGACGTGTGCTAGCAGAATGGGACTTTCTGCTGTTCCCCCCACAGCCTCCCCCTATAGAATCTTAGAATACTAGAGTCAGAAGAGATTGTGTGGGTCATCTAGTCCAACTCCCTGTAATGCTGGAATCTTTTGCCCCAACATGGGGCTCAAACTCACAACAACACCAAGATTAAGAGTCTCATGCTTTTACCCAATGAGCCACTGTGGTGTTGTGGTTAAGAGCGGTAGTCTCGTAACCTGGGGAACCGGGTTCGCGTCTCCGCTCCTCCACATGCAGCTGCTGGGTGACCTTGGGCCAGTCACACTTCTTTGAAGTCTCTCAGCCCCACTCACCTCACAGAGTGTTTGTTGTGGGGGAGGAAGGGAAAGGAGAATGTTAGCCGCTTTGAGACTCCTTAAAGGGAGTGAAAGTCGGGATATCAAATCCAAACTCTCCTCCTCCTCCTCCTTCTTCTTCTTCCCCACAAAATCCACTTGGGTTGGTTGGGGGACCTTCTGGAGAAGATTTGTGGGGCACATGCTTTTCTGCTAATAATATCCAAAGCGGCTTGTAAACAGATTTGCCGATACATCTGGTCCAGGGTGGCCCAACATTTCATACCAGGTGGGCCACAGGGGTACTTCAAGATGGAACACTGCCTTGTTGCGTGGGGTTGAGGAGCGAGGCCAAAATTTGACGCCCTCCTCCACAGCTCTAGCACCCTCTTCCTGAAATGAGGCACCTAGAGTTATACC
The DNA here is from genome assembly GCF_964234715.1 of Podarcis melisellensis. Classification (NCBI taxonomy): domain Eukaryota; kingdom Metazoa; phylum Chordata; class Lepidosauria; order Squamata; family Lacertidae; genus Podarcis; species Podarcis melisellensis. Next base: position 12,003,595 of record NC_138532.1, on the reverse strand, counting down.
ATAGAGTTAACTTATGCCTAGAGTTGCCCAAAGCCAGGAAGTAACCTCAGATTATTTGGAAGGAAGCATGAGGCTCTGGCAGGGTCCTAGAGCCCTTGCACTTTCTATCCAAAGCTAGGAAAGCACTTGGAAAGGAGGCAGCAGGACTCTAGGACCCTGTCAGAGCATTGCACCTCCTTCCCAAAGCCCAGCCTCTTACTTATCTGGTCTTGGGAAGGCAGCTTGAGGGCTATGGGGGTGTCAGATAGTCAAGGGCCACAAAAAAGGCATTGAGGGCCGCATGCTGGTCTACCCTGATCTAGTTTCCGAGCACAATTCAAAGTGTTGGTGTTGACCTATAAAGCCCTAATTGGCCTCGGCCCAGTATACCTGAAGGAGCATCTCCACCCCCATTGTTCTGCCCGGACACGAGGTCCAGCTCCGAGGGCCTCCGGCGGTTCCCTCCCTGTGAGAAGTCAAGTTACAGGGAACAAAGCAGAGGGCCTTCTCGGTGGTGGCACCCACCCTGTGGAACGCCCTCCCATCAGATGTCAAAGAGATAAACAACTACCTGACATTTAGAAGACATCTGAAGGCAGCCCTGTTCAGGGAAGTTTTTAATGTGTGACATTTTAATGTATTTTTAATCTTTGTTGGAAGCCACCCAGAGTGGCTGGGGAAGCCCAGCCAGATGGGCGGGGTACAAATAATAAATTATTATATTATTAATACAGTTCAACCCCCCGCAATGCAGGACTCACAGCGAAATCACAGCTAAATAAAATGACATAAATCCACAGGAAGACAAATTTCAGAATGAAACAAAGCCAAACATTCCTATGTGAGCAAGGATGCTTTTAACTTATGCCTAGAGTTGCCCAAAGCCAGGAAGTAACCTCAGATTATTTGGCAGGACTCTCCAGGCAGCGCTATCACTTACAAGTGATGTAATTTATTATTTATTCACTTATTAAAAGCATTTAAAATCTAACCTTTGCCCAAAGGTCTCCGGGTTGGAATACACAGCCAACAAAATCGGATTAGCAATCTAAACTAACACAATAGAAAACTAAGCAAAATGCAATAAAGCAAAAGCCACAATAAAATTGCAGGTCAGTAAAAGCACCGCCGCCACCACCACCACCAAAATAAAGCAGCAGCAGTAGACAGGCTTTTTCATCTCCCATTGCAACTTACCCATCTTGAAAGTCCTGGTCCAAGAGATGCAACTTCACATGCAGATGAAACAAAACCAGTGTCTTGGTGAGATGCACCTTAGAGGGGGTCGTTCTATGAGATCCCACTCCCCTAGCAAAGCAAGGTCTTTTTAATTTATCACTCACATTTATATCCTACCTTTCCTCCAAGGTGGCATACAGGGTTCTCCTGTTGTTGTTGTTTAGTCGTTAGTCGTGTCCGACTCTTCGTGACCCCATGGACCAGAGAACGCCAGGCACCTCTGTCCTCCACTGCCTCCCGCAGTTTGGTCAAACTCATGCTGGTAACCTCGAAAACAATATCCAGCCATCTCATCCTCTGTCGCCCCCTTCTCCTTGTGCCCTCCATCTTTCCCAACATCAGGGTCTTCTCCAGGGAGTCTTCTCTTCTCATGAGGTGGCCAAAGTATTGGAGCCTCAGCTTCATGATCTCTCCTTCCAGTGAGCACTCAGGACTGATTTACTTCAGAATTGATAGGTTTGATCTTCTTGCAGTCCATGGGACTCTCAAGAGTCTCCTCCAGCACCATAATTCAAAAGCATCAATTCTTCGGTCATCAGCCTTCTTTATGGTCCAGCTCTCACTTCCATACATCACTACTGGGAAAACCATAGCTTTAACTATACGATCCCTGCCTTGCCGTGACGAAGGGGCTTGAAGAACTCAGAGAAGCTATGAACTATGCCGAGCAGGGCACCCAAGATGAACAGGTCATAGTGGAGAGTTTTAACCAAACGTGATCCACCTGGAGGAGGAACCGGCAAGCCACTCCAGTATCCCTGCCAAGAAAACTCCATGCACAAAGACAGGGTTCTCCTACTCCTCCCCATTTTTTAATCCTCCTAACAAACCGGTTTGGTAGGTTAGGCCGAGAGACTGTGCCTGGCCCTAGGTCACCCATGGCTGAGTTTCATGGTGGAGCCATGGGATTTGAACCCTGCTCTCCCAGGCCCTAGTCCAGCGCTCTAACCACTCCTCCAACGCTGGCTCAGTGGATTAGCTCATCATCCTCAGGGACTCTAGACCAGCTTTCCCCAACTTGGCGCCCTCCTGGCGCATTGGACTACAACTCCCAGCAGCCCCAGCCAGGATGCCTGTGCTGGTTGGGACTGATGGGAGCCATAGGCCACAACATGGAGGGCACCACAAGTGGGCGAGGCTGTGTCAGGGCCCGTGGGTCTCTTTCTTCCATAAAGAACTTGAGCCCAGGATTTGGGCTGAGTATATTTGTGTTCAAAGTGAGATTGGTGGTAGCTGGGCTCTTTCCCCCCGTGTGTGGCCAGCACACAAAGAACACAGGTGGACTCGTGAGACTAGATCTTCCATGGGTGACTAGCCATTTGCGGAGGACTTCGCAGTAGCATCAATCTTCATTCTTCCTGCCTGGAATGTAATTGGCAAATGCTGATCACGAGCAGATGGAGATCGCTGCATCTCTCGTGGTTTTTGAATGGGCAACCCTCCCCCATCCAGGAAGAGGCCCATTATTCAGGAAGCCCCCAGCCTTCAGGACACCGGCATCTGAGACTGCCTTTATAGGAAGTCCTGCTTAGTTTATCAATCTGTGTCGGCTCCAATTTCTTGACTACCTGGAGAAGAACTCTCATCAGCTGCATAGCATGTTTGATTAGAGCGTGGTCATGATAATGCCAAGGCTGCAGGTTCGATTCCAGTAAGGGACAGCTGCATATTCCTGCATTGCAGGGGGTAGGACTAGGTGATCCTCAGGATCCCTTCCAACTCTTTGATTCTGTGATATGATGAAGCCTGGACCATAGATTACCAGCAAATGGAAGCTTCAGCCTTTCCTGTAGCATTCTCAGAGGTTGACCATCTCGATTGCCAAGCACGGTGCTTTGGAGGGTACAGCCTATGGGTTGCATTAAGGCTAAAATGTACTTGCATCAGGAATCTTCTGTGCCCTTCAAATCCTAAGCAGATATTGTTGCATCACAGCTCACATCGCCCCTGATTATTGATTGCATTGGCCAGGGCTCATGGGAGCTGGAGTTCAACAACATCAGGAGGGTATCGCAGTTCTAGAGGCATCTGGCCACTGCAGACAGCCAGATACTGGACTCCCTGTCTGAATTCCTGCAGAGCTGCTGCCAGTCAGTGTAGACAATATTGAGCTAGATAGACTAGACTCAGTAGAATGTGCAGCATCCTTTATTCCTGCAGCCTTATTGACAGGTGTGGTTTGAATGCAATGGAATGCAGTGTTTCTCAACCTGTGGGTCCCCAGATGTTGGACTACAACTCCCATCATTCCTAGCCAGCATGACCAGTGGTCAGGATGATGGGAGTTGTAGTCCAACGACATCTGGGGACCCACAGGTTGAGAACCGTTGGCTTAAGGTGTCTATAGGTGTTCATTCTTGAGTAGCCATTTTGATTATAATTCTGTATTGCTTTTTAAAGGTTTTTTTTTATGTTGCTGTACTGCCCTGATGTTTTGCAAGAGGGTGTCGTATAAACAAACACACCCAAACCTCTTTGCACACACTGACAAGGATTCCAGCCTCGATTTCTACTAGACATACTTGCTTTGTAGTGATAGTTTGGTTTCATTCCAGTCTGCCCTGCAGCTGAAGCCATACAGACCTTGAGCACTTTTACAACCTCATCTGCCGCCTGTGCAGTCGCATACTAAGGTCTCTTCAGCTCGCCTTGCCCCGCCCCAGGGACTTTCAATAAACAAATGGCTACGATTACCCCCTTAACCCAGGAGCCCTCCCTGGGTGGCACGCTGCTCCCAATTGTATTCTGAGAGAGGACACTTGTTCGGAAGGGTGTAATGGCGCTGGTTTACTGCCATCAACTTGGCGAGAAGAACAAAGGCCTCACCTCTCATGACCTGTGACAGATGTCCCCTGGCCCGTGTGAGACCAGCTGAAACACCTGACCTCAGCCAAGGCCACAAGGTGAGGCTGTAAACTAGCCCAGTGAGAAAAGAGCGGGGTGGGTGGGAATAGCCTAACAACTTAGCCAGAGCTCATTCAGAGAGAGAGAGAGAGAGAGAGAGAGAGAGAGAGAGAGAGAGAGAGAGAGAGAGAGAGAGAGAGAGAGAGAGAGGGAGGGAGGGAGGAGGGAGGGAGAGAGGGAGGGAGGGAGGGAGGGAGGGAGGGAGGAGGGAGGGAGAGAGAGAGAGAGAGGGAGGGAGGGAGGGAGGGAGAGAGGGAGGGAGGGAGGGAGAGAGAGAGAGAGAGGGAGGGAGGGAGGGAGGGAGGGAGGGAGGGAGAGAGAGAGAGAGGGAGGGAGGGAGAGAGGGAGGGAGAGAGAGAGAGAGAGAGAGGGAGGGAGGGAGGGAGGGAGGGAGAGAGAGAGGAGAGAGGAGGGAGGGAGGGAGGGAGGGAGGGAGGGAGGAGGGAGGGAGGGGAGGGGGAGGGAGGAGGAGGAGGGAGGGAGGGAGAGAGAGAGAGAGAGAGAGAGAGAGAGAGAGAGAGAGGGAGGGAGGGAGGGAGGGAGGGAGGGAGGAGAGGAGAGAGAATGCTCAATCTGAATTTTAAAACATGAAGTCAAAATGCTGGTTGAAAATGCAGGCAATTAAATCCTCACCACACATTCCCACTGCAACACTCCAGACTTCGGATCTCGTCATTAACTTGTCAGCACCTCCAAACTGCAAAATTTTCCCATGTGTGTTTTTTTGGTGGTGGGTGGAGAGTTCGTTCATTTGTACATCTCATAAAAGGAGAGCATGCCTTTTTTGCTTTTGCTTTTAAGTGTTAAGTTTATATATATATATATATATATATATATATATATATATATATATATAATATATATACTGTAGATTTTGTGTATCCAAGGAAAAAGAAGGAACAAGCATGAAAAGGAAGAGAGGAAAGTTTAAATAATGATGGTTCGCTGTGTCAGCCAGAGAGAATTATATGGAGAAATAGTATCTGTTGATTCCAATATAGGATAAACTAGACCCATCTTTCAGTGACTAAACTAGGCTCGTCTCTCGTCATCTTGCTGGGTGTTCCTTTACAGCTCTTCTTTTACATGTTAGCCGCCATGACAAAGTTAACTCCCAAACTTTTCTCATCCGCTCTCTGATAGCTGGAGGGTTTTTTGTTTTTCCCTTGCTGAGCTATACAAAGTTTAGCAACATTCAAAAGATTTGTCACCAGCTGAAGAACCACACTTCTACCAGATCCTAACATACAGAGGAGTATTGTTTTTGGACCCTGTTATGCCCTGTTATTTCCTGTTCTGTATTCAATACTGTTTGGGTGATTTCTCTAAATATAAGATGAAAGGGAAATAGCTGGAGGAGGTTAAGGAAAGGGGGACATTAACAGGGCAGAAGGAAGCAGGAGCCTTCATTGCAAGCTGACAGGTGAAAACAAAGTATTATTATTATTATTTTTCCAGAGGATTTTGATGAAAATGATTGCAGCGACCCTTGTTTGGATAGGGATGAGATGCTATATCAAAGTGGTGGCTCTGCTCACACCTTTAGAAAGGTTAACCATGCATGCTCTGAACTTGCAATCCCAGTGAAGCTTTAGTTGATTAATCTCACAATTAAACTGATAAATGCCTGAGCGCAGCCCACTATTTGCTCTGTAGGAGTAGCCGGGTGTAGCTGGGAATAACTGTTTGCTTTGCCAAGACATCTTTAATCTGGAAATATTGCTTTGCTTTCTGGAAGGTGTGCCTATACCAAAATGGGGGCAGGGGGGGTCACTTCTGAACTTCCCAAATGACCCTGCTTTAAGTGATAATTGGAGGTGGATGTGAGATGTGATGCTGGCCCATCCACAGTAAGGGTAAGAAGCACTGCTCTTCCTTGGCTTTCACTTTTGGGCATCATCACATAGCCGTGTCTGATTGGCTAGATGGCACCTGTCATGGACCCTGAGGCAGTGGCGTAGCGTGGGGGTGCAGGGGGGGCCAGCCGCACCGGGCGCAACATCTGGGGGGGGCGCGCTCGCCGCCTCCGGAGTCGCCGAAGAGCCTTGGGCACAGGCTGTAGCAGAGCCCCATGTCTCGCGGAACCGACGAGCTGTGCGTGCGTCCGGGCTGAAGGAGTCCGGCAGGCAGCGGCTCTCAGTGCTCGCCGCGGTCCCCGCGCGTCAGGGCTGCGGAGGGCGTGCCAGGCAGCCCCTCCTCACAGCCCCACCGCCGCTGCTGCTGCTGCAGCTGCTGGGCCATGTTGCATTTTCCTCGCCTCTCTGCCCTCCTCCTCCGGGCAAGTGGGGTCGTTTGGGCGCCAGCGGCAACTCGCCTCAGATCACCTGACACGGACCCGCCGCTGCTGCCGTGGCTACCTTACCGTAAATACCCCAGCCCAGGCAGCAGCAAGAAGAAGCTGGCAGCGGTGGCAGGTTAGGGGTTAGGGGGCGCAAATTACTTGCCTTGCCCCGGGTGCTGACAACCCACACTACGCTGCTCTCCTGAGGAAACATTGGGGGTGGGGTGGGGGCTGACCAGATGGAAGGTGGGAGGAGTTGCCTGCAGAAGATCCCAGGGAGAGACCCACTGGTCTAGGAATCTGAAGACAGCCCTGTTTAGGGAAGCTTTTAATGTTTGATGCATTACTGCATTTTAATATCTTGTTGGAAGCCACCCAGAGTGGCTGGGGAAGCCCAGCCAGATGGGTGAGGTATAAATAAATTATTATTATTATTATTATTATTATTATTATTATTATTATTATTATTTAGGAAAGACTGTGCTAGGTTCCAGGAGGACCAAGGAGCTACTCGGGGAAGAGGACCCCAGGGAAGTCCTAGTGGGGTGGCTTCCCTTAGCCCTGTGCCAACCCCCCACCAATCACCCCAGTGCATGGTGCCGACATCACCCCCACCTGTTGCACCAAGTCTCCCCTCTGGGGTCACCGGAGGGCACTTCAGCTTCTAGCACTGTCAATTCCAGAGGTGCTTTTAATGCCTCCTCCATCTCCTAGGTCCTGGAGATGTGAGCACAGGTGTGAACAGACCGTTCCAACCCAGTCCTCCCTGAGGAATAATGCCCCATTGCTTGCCCACTCCAATGACCAGTCCCATTTGCCACACTTAACTTGTGCTCACACCATTCCTACATAATGGAATGGCAGAGAGCATGTCGCTTGTTGGATCCTCTTAGCTTGCTGAGCCTTGCCTGGTACATCTTGTGCCTATTTACCCTTGCCAGTCTTTTACTCTGCACTGGTTTGAGCAATGGATCCAAACTACAAGAAAGAAGATTCCACCTAAACATTAGAAAGAACTTCCTGACAGTAAGAGCTGTTCGACAGTGGAATTTGCTGCCAAGGAGTGTGGTGGAGTCTCCTTCTTTGGAGGTCTTTAAGCAGAGGCTGGACAACCATATGTCAGGAGTGCTCTGATGGTGTTTCCTGCTTGGCAGGGGGTTGGACTCGATGGCCCTTGTGGTCTCTTCCAACTCTATGATTCTAATAAAGATTTCTCTCTCTCCCTCTCTCTCTCTTTCCTATTAACAGGATTCCTTTTAAATAAGTATAATAATGCTTCCAAGAGGGACAGGCGCAGGGGGCCTACAGATGTGACTACAGGAGCATAGTTCAAAGGGTAAAGGTGCTCCTTTGAGAAACATTCCAGGTGTTGGGGGAATAGGGGGTCTTGAATCTGGGCTCTTGGCAATTAGGCTTAGGTGCCTAATTTCCTGCACTACCTGCCCTCTGCTTCAACTGCAGCCCTGGCCAGTAGAGTTCTGTGCTTCAAGGACACCATCAGCAGTCCCTCACAAAGGCTGATCCCTGTCCACCAAGCCCTATAAAGCCCTATCCATCCCTTTTTGGCCACATTCCCTTCTGGGCAGCCTTGCAGGGATTGCCTGCCCGTGCTCAGCAGGACAACATCAAAAGCTGGCAGAGAGATAGAAGTTGCTCCTACCTTTGTCCAGCAGCCTGCACACCAGCTGTGTAAAAGTCAGATTTCTGTACATACACTTTTCCTCTCCATTCTTCCTGCAAGAAGAAGTATCCTCGTTTAAGGATTCATTCCAGGCCAAGCAAAATCTATGGAGGAGGGCCTGGATCAGGGCCAATGAGGGGTGTGGGCTGTATGGTGGATGTGGCCTAGGGAAAGTCTCAAGGGTCACATAAAGAGGACTCTATTTGGCCCCCAAGCCTGAAGTTCCCACCCTAGCTTCAGAATTTCCTTCACCATGTGAGCTGTTAATCTCTGGAGTATCTGCACTACCTAAGCACCTGCTCACATATAGCTGAATTGATTATGTGATAAAATACAGAGGTTATTTGGAAAATTCACCTCGTTATCTTTTAACACTTGCTTCTGAGTACAGTCTTCTTAAATAATAGGGACAATATTGCTATTTATATAGCTGCACGTTGCTTTGCTGACTGCAGTAATGGCAAGTTTACCCTAAAGGGTTTTTTTAATGGCCTAAAGGCTTGCAATCAATTTTGACAGGCTTAAAAGTCTGGGGCTGCGATCGGCTATGGGTGATATATGGCTAAAGGGGTCAGATAAACATGGCCTGCTACTTTGGGGGAGCCTGTTTCTCTGCAGTGGACCTGGGGAAAAGCCATTATTCCAGAATCTAGATGGGGAAGTGTAGGAATGGAACTCTTGAGTCGAGAAGATCTGCACTGGATGGTGCATGAACACGATGCATTTGAGCTTCTCTAGGATAGCTCAGTTGGTAGAGCATGAGGCTCTTAATCTTATGGTTATGGGTTCGATCCCCACAGTGGGCAGAAAGATTCCTGCATTGCAGGGGGTTGGACTAGATGACCATTGTGCTCCCTTCCAACTCTACAATTCTATCAACCACCACAGATTCTGTAATCTCAGGAGTGAAGGGCTCCACATGAGAGGGCCCCGGGAGGTAAAGCTGTGAGTTAGATCTTATCTGGGGCATGCGCACCAGCAGGGTCCTGGACAGGACTGAAGGTGCTGATCCAGAGAACAGTGGTCAGGTTTCAGTACCATGGCCAGAGCTCCTGCATTTAAAGCAGAGGCAGGGAATTTATGACCCTCCAGGTGTTGCTGTACTATAATTCCCATCGTCTCATGGCTATTGGCCTTGCTGGCTGGGGCTGATGTAAGCTGCTGTCCTACAACATCTGGAGAACCACAGGTTTTCCCCATTCCAGGTTTAAAGTCAAGCTACCACAACCCTAACCTAGGATAACCTGCCAGAATTTTATGGTCTATCCAAGAGCGTCAGTGTGGAAGATCCACTGTGGTGCATCAGGCCAGCTTAAAGGGTCACTGCCTTTTTTGTACAGTGACTGACTTCTTCTAGAGCAAGGGAACTGTAGGCCTCCAGATGTAGTTGGACAGCCATTCCCATCAGCCCCAGCCAGCATGATCAGTGGTCAGGGATGACGAAAGTTGTAGCTGTCGTAGTTCCACTGCTGAGCAACAGTGTGCAGAGCTTGGTGGAGTGTTCAGCCAAACAATCTGTAGATAAAGAGTTTCTGAGATACGCTTTGCAGAATCAGCATGTGAAGTCAAGTCTGTTCCAAGGGACTGCTGTGTTCTCCCACAAAAGGGAATGGTCAGAGACATTAGGAGAGACAGCTAAGGGGTTACTGTGTCTGCTGCCTGAGGCAGTCACCTCACACTGTCTAACGTTAGGGCCAGCCCTGAGCCCTAACATAGGAAAATTTCATTTTGACCTCTCCAGCTATGGGGACCAAGAGACTCACATGTTAGTGACTCTATGACACTTAAAGAAAACTGGAGATCTGTAGCAAAAGATCCAGCCACATGATTGTGCCACCGCTACCCCTCCTCCACTCCTTACAATGGATTTGAATGTTAGCATTCATTCCTTTCTTCCCAACTGTCAGAGCTTTCAGAATTGCTGCCGGCACAAAAGCTTTTGCCTTAATTACTACCTCTCCGGATTCAGCTCTTTGCCTTAATGTAGATTCAGGTGTGTTTAAAGTAATTTTATTTCACTAATATATTTTTTTAAGCAGTTTTAAAATGTAGCACTTTTTCTCTCTTGCTTTTTTGCATGCTAATGCATGATTTCCAGAATTCAACCCACCCAGAAATTGTGGTTAAAAAGTTTCAATTGTTCCTACTGAATAAAATGCATTTTCAAACTGAAGGAAGGTAACTGGGGGATGGACTGGGGGGTGCATTCAAATGGATGTTAAGATGCATGTTTTAAGGTGGGTGGTATTAGAATCTGCTCTCCAGATTTGCAAGAAGGAGCACTGAATGGAGCATGATGGCTACATTAAGTCTGACTGTTGCCAAACTGGCTGGTTTGAAAGACTTCCCCACTCTCATGAGAACACATCTCTCTTCTGTACTTGCAACGTTAAAATAGCCAATAGATCTGATTTGAATTAAGCCAAGTAGCTTTTACCTTGCAATCCATGCTTCTGTCAGTACATTAGAGGACCTGCGGGAGCTCTGGCTGGTGAGCCAAATCAGGCTAAGAAGGGGTCCTAAATTGATGTGCAAGATTGTTTTCCCCCAAGCCACGTCCCGCTGACCCACAGATATGGGGAAGATAAAAATGTGGCCGCAAAGGGGCACCAGGAGCCTCACGGAGCCTGATGGCTCCTTAGCACATGATGTTTGCTGACATCACTGGCCAACTGATCAGCCAGTTGCACCTTCAGCAAGGATCTTCCTTTTGCAGCTTGGTTTGAGTTCAAGCTGGGTTGCAAAGCCATCCTTTCAGAGTGCTGGTTTGGACCTACAAAGCCCTAAACCAGGCACAGGCAAACTCCAGCCCTCCAGATGTTTGGGACTACAATTCCCATCACCCCTAGCTAACAGGACCAGTGGTCAGGGATGATGGGAATTGTAGTCCCAAACATCTGGAGGGGCGGAGTTGGCCTATGCCTGCCCTAAACGACTCAGGACCACCATATAAATCAATCTAGACTCTGCGTTCATCATCTGAGACTCTTCTTTGTGTGCCTCCTTCATGTGAGGACCAGAGGGTGGCAACACGAGAACAGGGCCTTTTCTGCAGTGGCTCCCCATCTGTGGGATTCTCTCTCCAGGGAGGTTCATAATATATCTTTAGGTACCAGGCAAAAATGTTCCTTTTCAACCAGGCCTTGGGCTGATGAATATTCTGCAGCCTTTTAAATTTGTTCGTGTGGGGTTTTTTTGTTTTCTTTTGTTGTTTACATTTATGTTGTTTAAGTTTTGGCCATTTATTTGTGCTTTTGCCTTGTATTTTTTTGCAGCGAGGGCTTGAACTCAAGCCAGGCTGCAAAGGAAGAAAGCAAAGAGTTGGGAGCACCCTTAGAATGCGCTCCCAATCTTTTTCTTTGACATCACAGTGATGTCAGATGACTGACAGTTTCACCCACTTGTCAAATGGCCCATAGGGGTGGTGTGTGCCAATAGGCAGCAAGGGCACATTCAGAGATGTTCTGCACGGCTGCCCTGCAGCTATGAATTCTCTCTCCCTTTCGGCAGCTTGACAAAGCCAGGGCAGCTGGGCAATATCTTTTTATGTGAGGATTGGCTTTCATGCACAAAGGTTAATCCAGCAGTGGACTGTCTCTTTCCTCCTTTTTTTTTTTCAAAGCAGCTATAATGTTAAAGTTAAAGTAGGACACTTTTTATTTTATGGGGTATTTGGGGGTTTGTTTTGTAATCTGAGCCATCCGGTTGGGGCGAGTGATCAACTACATGCTGGATAGCACCGTCTCTGTGAAATGAACACTCTCTGCCCTGTTTGCTTTGTGAAGTTTGATAGCCAGAGTTCAGAAGCTGGTGGCTGCTTCCTGTATTGTTTCTCCTATATTGTTTCTGTGCCTCGATTCTTACAATGGTTTATTGTCAGGTGGAATTGGCTATTATTGGAGGTTAGCAGCTGCTTTGTGGAGGAAATTCCTCAAAATGCCTACATTTTTTATTTTTCTAAAATAAAAAGGTGATCAGGGCATGGCTAGCCAAGCAATGGGACTATGAAGGACAGGATAATATTTTCTGCTTAGATTAGAACTATAGGAAGCCTCTGTATACCTTCTTAGACAATTTCAGCCTTTCCCATCGTGGTACCCAGATGTTTTGACTGCAACTCCTGTTGCTTCTGACTCTTTGGCATACTGGCAGAGGCTAATGAGAGTTGTAGTCATCTGTATATTTTGGAAATTGGCTCGTCTGTTCATCCTATAGTCTGTTTGTTTTCTGTGTGTTTGGACGCCTCTTGAGATATTGTTGCCAAACTGGGCATGAGGGTTCCTGAGCTGGGGTGGGTTCTTTTCATCAACACTTGGATGCTGAGTGCTACTTTGATTCAAGATGGTGGAACAAAGCATGACTTTGGCGTGACTTCGCCCATAGGTTTGGCCACCTCTCAAGATCCCCTTGCCAAACTCAACACAAGGATTCCTGAGGTAGGGGAAGGGAGGTCTTCATTGATGTTTGGAACCAGGTGCCATTTTGAATCAAGATGGCTGACCAAAATGTGACTTAGGTGTGACTTCACCAGGTTTTTGGGTCAACTCAGAAATTATGCTATCCATTTAAAAATTGAAATATTTGTTGGTTTCTAAAAATTCCTGAGTAGTGCCAAGCATTCTCTGCTAGTCCGAACGTAAGAAGAATCCTGCTGGAACAGGCCAATGACCCAATAATAAATTTGGCCATAATAAATATTGAACTCTGGCACACTGGGAAATTGCACAATTGGGTATTTATTTGCATAAGATCCATTAAGTGATTCTGCTGAACAAAGTCGTATTCAGGACAGAGATCCATGAATGCACTTGTCAGGTTGCCAATGGGAGGGCTATACTTTTCAGCCTGACAACACCTTCCTTACCAAGGATTGAGAGATGCATGGATGGAAGCTCATCTCTGATAGGCTTACCATACGTCAGGAAAATTCCTGACTTGTCCTGGTTTTGGGGTGTAAAACTGGCATCAGGGGAATTTTACCAAATCATCAAAATGTCAGGGCAAACCCATATGTACAGTATGGCAACGTGATGAAAAAAGCAGCAGAAACAGCTCCAAAAAGCTTAAAATCACTATTTTGGGGGGAGGTCTTCTTGAAAAAAGCTCAACAACATTGTGGGTGTCTGGAATTTAACTTTTTGTTTTTTTTTTTTAATAATTTTTATTAAAGTTTTCCAAATTAAAACAAATAAAATCCAATTCATAAACTTTTTCCAATATCCAGGACTTCCCCTCCCCACCCCCTCTTGTGTTCCAAATCTTCCAAAAAAGCAATAATATTCAACAAATTCTTATTCCCAAAATACACTCATCATCAATAACCCAATTTATCCAAATTTCCATCCCCTAAGGTCGACCTATTCCCTTCCACGAGTTCCCCCCTTTCAAATATAGTACAGATGAAAATAAAATAAAAACATACAATAATTTTACAACCTTTGGATTCCAAATTTCCCTCCCCTCTTTCCCTGTTGCGTTCCTCCTATCCCTCCACTTCTAATGTCTTCCTGATGAACCCACATTTCACTAAACCCACATCCCTCTGGTTCTTTACCGGTCTTTTTTTTTTTTTAAATTACAGATGTCCAATCATAGAAGGAGTCTATCAAAGGGGGCCCATTTCTTCTATCCAGATTTTTATATCCAGGAGTATAAACTCCAGTTTTATATCCATAGCTTGTCAAATCTGGATATCCCAAATGTTCCCACTCCAGTTCTGTCCAGTTCTTGTTATTTCCTTGTTCTTGTCAATCACTCTCCTCCTTTTTACTTCCCTGTTCCCTCACAGAAATGTTCTTTTTCCAAAGGCTTCTAGTGTCTCTACAGAGGCTTGTTATTCAGGAGCAAAACATTACGTCATGTTCCTTTCATTTTTCAACAGATTAATCCATTGTTTCCAGTAAAGTGTAGGCCTCTGTAGACAAAATAATGTTCCATTTCTGCAGTTTCCCAGGAGATTAAAAGTTCTATCCAACTGTTCAAATTTCCCGTCGAAAACACATGCAATGTCCCTCAGCTCCTCTAGGTGGATTACAATAACAAAGTTCCCTTCCAGATCACATCCGCCAGTCCAAATAACTTATAAATCCTCATTTGAAACAATTTATCTCCAATTTATAACAAATGTAACCGGTAAAGTCCTCATAACAAAGTCTCAATTTCATTCTTCCGTTTTGACAGCTCTTTGACAGCTGTCAAAACCTCCGTTATTCTTCTCCAGGCATTTTCACGAATCGCTCCAGGGATTCCGGGGGGGTTGCTTTTTAATACAAATTCCACTTTTCTCCTCCAGCTCAATCTTATAAATTTCCCTCGCGAAGTTGCTAGTTCGGCAAGATAAGGTTCCTCTCGATCTTAGTTATCCAATCCTTTGTTTTGGCTCTTCTACAATTTGGGGGGGGGGGGGTTGACTTCCTTTTTTCCACCTCCCCCGTTCGCTCCAAATTCTAAAAATTTATCCCTCTTTTTAGTCCATATTCCAATTACTCACGGGTTCTTTTTTTTGGGTCCAAATTTTCAATAGAAGAAGTCAGCGCTCTCCGCCGGATGGCATGCGGCTGCGCTCGGCAGGGATAGCAGAGGACTCAAAGCACCACGCTCCTCCCCGGCACCCGATCCGTAGCCTTTAAAAAGGCTCCTTCACGAATCGAGAGGGCGCTGACGGTGCCAGCCGAGTCTCCATGTCCACGGCCTCCGTGGCCGTGGTTTTTGAGGGTCCCCGCATCGCCGGTGCGGTAGGACCCAGCCCCTGCCGAGCAGGCTCCCTCCGGAGCTCGGAGGGAGCCCGCCATTCGGCGATGGCGCCGACCCGGAAGTCTCTGGAATTTAACTTTTTGAAATATGGCAACCCTAATCTCTGACCTTGCAAAGTACTTCAGAACCCTCAAAAACAAAGAGAATTCTTCAGTGTACCATGGAAGCTCAGTACAACTGCAGCACCAGATCTCAAATAACCTTCTGCTGGATTTCTGATTAGGCATTGATAAATGCATCAGTTTGCATTTTAAAAACAATATCTGCACCAAAATTTGAATGTTTTGCCTAACGCACACCTTTTGCAAAAATATAAATTTCCTCCAATTTATATTTTTGACTTTTTGTCTCTCTAGTGTGCACATAGTATGTCCACATTTCCCTAATACATTTTCACTAGTGTACACATTTTGTGTGCACAGTTCCTTGGTATACACTTGAGGGGGGGTTGGTTGGAGAACCTCAACACAGCATTACAACACTGGGAGAAGTGTGAGTTTCAAAGGCTGCTGTTTGGCTCATGTGTTGGATTGGGAAGCGTGAAAGACTTCTGCTCCCATCTCTGCTTTCCAAACTAGTGAGTCTACTTTCTTCTTCCCAAGTATCTCCAAACCTCAGCCCAGTGTCGGAAGCAAAGCTCTTCCTCTCCCCTTGAGACATGATCCAAGGTGGCCAAAACTTTTGGCTACCTGCGAAATCTCCCTAAACTCTGTCGACTCCTCTCGCAGAGCAATGAAAGCAGAATGGTGAAATGCCTGGAGACCAAATCCTGTGAGGAAAGAGCTGGGTATATTTAGCTTGGAGAAGAGAAGATTAAGCGGAGACATAATAGCTGTCTTCAAATATCTGAAGGGCTGTCATGCTGAAGATAGATCTCCAGAGATTGGACTACAACTAATGGGTAGCAATTGCAGGAAGCCGATTTCAGCTAAATATCAGGAGAAACATCCTAACCAATAAGAGCTGTTCAGTTGTGGAACAGACTGGTTCAAGAGGTGCTAGGCTCCCTTTGCTGGAGGTATTTAAGAAGAGGCTGGATGTCTGTCAGGGATGTTGTAACTCCATCCTGCATTGAACAGCTGAATTGCAACTACTCTATTCTGAACTTAAAAATGGAAAGCGTAATGCTGGTGGTCGACAAAAGAGGTTTAAAGACTCTCAAGGCAAATCTAAAAAAATGTAGTATAAACACCAACAACTGGGAAACACTGACCTGCGAGCGCTCCAATTGGAGATCAGCCTTTGAACATGCTCAAACTCAGGACGAAAGGGAGAAACATGCTAAGAGGAAGGGGTGCTTGGCAAACCTTCACCATGATCAACCCCTGCCTAAAAACCAATGTCCCCACTGTGGAAGGAGGTGTGGATCCAGAATTAGCCTC
This sequence comes from Podarcis melisellensis, assembly GCF_964234715.1. Lineage (NCBI taxonomy): Eukaryota > Metazoa > Chordata > Lepidosauria > Squamata > Lacertidae > Podarcis > Podarcis melisellensis. Next base: position 11,987,376 of record NC_138532.1, on the reverse strand, counting down.
CACAGTCCCTTACGGACCCACTGTTAAAACCGTGTTCATGGAAGACAATCTTACTTGGCTATGAGTGATCGCCAAAGAAGAAGAATCGCACCCTGCGTTGAGCAGGGGTTGGATTATATGACAAGTGAGATCCCTCCCAACTCTTAACACAAGATCATATGAGAGCCTGATGGCCAATGGCCAATTTCATCCAGCATCCTGTTCTCACATTGGCCAACTAGATGCTCCAATGGGAAGCTCCATGCTATATTATCCCCACCCCAATGTTACAGAGGTCCTCCTTTCCCTGGCTCAGTGCACCTAGCAGCCAGTCGACTCAGAAGTACCACTGAGTTTCCAGGGCTTCCTTCCAGGCAAGGGCACCGAGGTTAGCAGCCTAAGAGGACTTCTAGAGAATTCTGATGTTATCTGGGCAACAGGAATGCCCTGCAGTGTTCAGCCCCGGATGACTTTGTTTTCCCCTTGGTTGACTTGTTTGAACAACACCCCTGTTGTGAATGGGAATCTCCCAGAAGCCCAGGCAGACTGTTCAGCCGCCTTCCCCATGGCTGGCTGTGCCCCAGCCTCATCCATCTCCTTGAATAATCTCATCCCAGCCTGGGGCAGGAGAGGCACAAAATCCATCACTGAAACAGCCTTCGGGTGACTTGTGCTGTTGGGAGACAGACCCAATTTAACACTTCATTAAGGATTTGCCAGCCATTGATCTAGATTATCAGGGTTACTGCCAGCTAATTGCATCTTCCTATACTTATTAATTATATTTGGAGAGCAAGAGAGCGGTGCACGGCGCCTGTCTGCTATATTTAGAAAAATCTCCAGCAGATATCTAATTATGGAACAGATCATTCACTGGTGCTAGGTAAACCATTAAACCTCCCCGTATATATCTCACTCTCACTCTCTTTTCAACCAGAGGTAACCGTTAGGATAGATCTTCCGCTGTTCACAAAGCCTTCCTCCTGGATTGCCCTCCATTTCATGTAACTAACAGAAGCAATAGTCTTTGTAAACAGCAGGGTAGAGGTGTTTTGCTGCCATTCACCCTGTGAAAAGGGATCATTCCTGAAGAGCCTCCTTCTTAAAACACAGGGCTTGGAAGTAGGGGTGTAGCTAGCTGCTCTGGCACCCAGAGTGGTGGGGGCGGGGCGATCTGCCCACAGGGGCACCACGGCGATCCACCCACGAAGTCCGCCTGGTGGACTCAAGCCCCACGCTGCCGTTTCGGGCAGCACAGGGCCCTGAACCACTGTGTCACTCCCAGGAGAGATATGCGGCTCGGGCGCGCTGCAGACCAGGCCCCACGGTAAGTGCCACCCCCTGCGATGTGCCATTTTGTCACCCTCCACCAGGGATGACACCTGGGGTGGGCAGCCTCCCCCCCCATGCCCCCTTCCTACACCCCTGCCTAGAAGGAGGACTGCAGCACAGTGGCAGAGCACTTGCTGTGTCACAGAAGGCCCCTTGTTCAAATTCTGACTCACTGCCAGTCAGGGTAGAGTATACTGAGCTCAATGGACCAATGGTATAGCTCAGTATAAGACAGGTTGTTGTATTGGTTGATGAATGAGAACAAGGCAGTAGAGTAGACAGTACCACCTCAGACTCCAAATTGAGGGGGGGGTGACATTTCTGAATGCAATTCCACATTTTTATTTTTATTTTTTTAAAATGAGATTGAAAACTATCACTATAAAGAAATAATGAAATGTGTTTAAGCTAGTTGGAAAAATAAAGTAGTGTAACAAGAATGGCTGGAAGTGAAGTCACTTGGTGGGTGTCCATATGGGGTAGGTGTGTTGGTATGTTGATATGTATAGTATAGGTAGGTATTATATAGAGTAATGTAGGTATGTTTTATGCTGTGAAAATTAGGTAGTGTGCTGTGTACGTGTATGGTGTAAATGTATAGGTATGTGTTTTATATGTTAATAAAATAAAAGGGAAAAAAGAAAACTATCACAGAGAGTAAGCAGGGATCAACCTTTGTGCCTAATAAGTGTGTGTGTGTGTGTGTGTCTCACAATCACACACACATACACACACACATATTTCAAAGAGGTGGCTTTTTTTAAAGGCAGGGGGATCATTTAAAATTAGCGTCCACCGCACGCAGTTTGAAATGGTGCAATCCACTTGGCCACCCCATTCCAGCCTCATTTTCCCTGCATGGTCTGACCAAGCCTTAATAGTAATTCATGGAGCTGTGTTTATCATTCAGTGCCAAATATGTGAACCTTTCCGCACACAAAACATACAGCATTGGATGTGTGGACGTTCTCTCTGCAGTGTATGATCTGCAATGGCCATAGCCCAATTCTTGTGATTGGTCAGTGTAGATTCTCTGTGTGCAAAGTAGGAACACAGCAGCAAGCCCCAACCTTAATCTAGGAGGACCTAATGGGGAGTGGTACTGTTGGGGCAGAACTCTAGGGCAGATGGTCATGGCCCCATCCGGCAGAATGAGCAGGAAATTAGTAAATACACATTACACATTGCCATCTAAAGCAGTGAGACCATTAAATCCAGAGTCTAGAATTACCTGTATGCAGCACTGTGCACTACATCAGTCAGAAAAGCTGTAGGTGGAAGGGCAGATCAGAGTTTGGCAATTGCAGAAGGATCAAGGCCATTTCATCGCCTCTTCCCCAAGCGGCTGGAAGTTCCAAGCAGCCTCTGCTGGCTCAGTTTGTTTCGTTCAAGAGATCGCTGGAGACTTATAGCAGTCCCTATAAATAGCTTTTTTATTTTACTTTAAAAAATATGAAGGGAGAGAAGGAATTATAGGACTGTAGGTCCAGAGCAGGCAGTGTGAAATCCAAGAATGTGGGTAATCTCTGCTAAAATCAAAATGCTGCTCTTAAGAATGGGGTGGGGGTTTTTTTAGCTGTCTGTCACACAAAATGGAAAGTGGCTTGAAAAAATAACCAGTGGGGGAAAAGAAATGAATCGACTTTGCTCTAGACAGGTGAGTTTCTTTGGAAGTAAAAAGGTAGAGGGACCCCTGACCATGAGGTCCAGTCATGGCCGACTCTGGGATTGTGGCGCTCATCTCGCTTTACTGGCCAAGGGAGCCAGCGTACAGCTTCCAGGTGATGTGGCCAGCATGACTAAGCCGCTTCTGGCGAACCAGAGCAGTGCATGGAAACGCCGTTTACCTTCCCACCGGAGCGGTACCTACTTATCTACTTGCACTTTGACGTGCTTTTGAACTGCTAGGTTGGCAGGAGCAGGGACCGAGCAACAGGAGCTCACCCTGTCGTTGGGATTCGAACTGCCACCTTCTGATTGGCAAGTCCTAGGCTCAGTGGTTTAACCCACAGAGCCAGCATCCTAGGAAAGCGTTGGGATGATGTTGTATTTTGAGGTCATAAGCAGATAACAAAGATGCAAAAAAGATAGGACTCCTGCACCTTTAATCGTTGTGTAGGAGAAAGACATTTACCTGGTGTTGCTTGCATGACAAACTCCACCTGCTGAAAATCCCTGTTCTGTCCACCACTATTAAAAATATGAGAGCCCTGTTCTCTTCCATATGTCAACCCTTTTGTCCTACTCAGATTCACAGCTCTTCTGTCGGCAAGGACAAATTAATATTGGGTCCAGAGTACAGCACTATCAAAACCTCTCCTTCCTTCCTTCCTTCCTTCCTTCCTTCCTTCCTTCCTTCCTTCCTTCCTTCCTTCCTTCCTTCCTTCCTTCCTTCTTTCTCTCCCAGCATATTGTCTACTCTGACTGGCAGCAACCAGTCTGGCAACAACCAGTACCTGCCACCTGGTACTTTGAACTGGTGATAAGAGGAATGACAGTAGCCTAGCGGTGGAAAGCATGCTTTGCACAAGGAGGGGCAATTTTCTATCCCTGATGTCTCCAGTGAAATGGACCAGGTAGGAGATGGTGGAGAAATCCATGGAGAGATGCTGCCAGTCAGAGCAGGTAGCATTCAGCTAGATGGACTCAATGGTCTGAATCAACGTAAAGCAGCTTCATCTTTGTTCAACAGCCAAATCTCAGTTGAGCTTTCCATTGCACCAGATGTCAGATTTGGTCCTTCAGTTTCTTAAAGGGTTGGATTCTCACACTTTGCTCACTCCTTCCTGGTTAGAGTGGCCAGCTGTAGGAGAAGACAGGGCTGTTCAACAGGACATTTCGGTAGAGGTAGCTTGCCGTTCTCTTCTACACAACTGTTAAAGGTGCCGGAACCCTGTCTTCTTTCTACAGCACCTGATTCCTGGAACAGGACTCTGCCAGAGTCGGCAGTGTGATATAGTGGTTAGAGTTTTGGTCCAGGACCAGAAAGACCAGGGTTCAAATCCCTCCTGAACCATGGAACTCATCCAGTAAACTTGGGCCGGTCACCATCTCACATACTAACCTACCTCACAAGGTTGTCGTGAGGATAAAAAAAATGGGGAGGAGAACCGTGCTTGCCACCTTGAGCTCCTTGCAAAAGAAGGCAGGAAATACATGCAATACATAAATACAGTGGTACCTCTGGTTGTGAACGGGATCCGTTCTGGAGGTCCGTTTGCAACATGAATAGAAGTGATTCACCGCTTCTGCGCATACACATGACATCATTTTGCGTGCCTGCACATGCGCAAGTGTTGAAACCCGGAAGTAACCCTTTCTGGTACTTCTGGGTCGCCGCAGGACGCAACCTGAAAAAACGTATCATGAAGCAAACGTAACATGAGTAATAGGCTTGGGCCTGCTGGGAAAGGGGAGGTCTAGTTCGAATAGTAGAGAGGAACTTCTCACTAAAGTCAGGCCCACTAGTCCTGACTGCCCCAGGTCGCCATCTTCAGAAAGTTGGGATTCTACCCCTTACGACCCATTTACATGTGGTTCAGAGACTCACCTGTGGCAGTTCAGAAGTGGGTATGGGCGGGCCTTTCAACCTTCACGGGCCTGCACCACCTTGTCACTATCCTTGATCGGGCCACCACAGCAGCAAGTGTAGCTTTGTGTATGTGTGTTTGTGTGTGTGTGTTTATGTGTGTGTAGCAAATGATCTCTCTCTCTTTTTACGGCATTTCCACGCCCGGGTGTTTCCAAAGCCGTCCGCCTCGGCAGCGCTCTCGGGTAGCGGACATCAATATTTAATAAGCAATATATCCGTATTTTATTGCTCATTACTGGCAAGATTATTTCAGTATATTACTCTTAGATATGAATATTTATGGTGTATTACTCGGCTCGAAGTTAAATGGCTTATTGACACGCTATTAATGGCTGGTAAGCATTGCTTTGCTCTCGCTCCCTCTTCTGCTAAAGTGCCCATGGGCGGGGCGGGTTTAGGAAGCTGTCAAGATCCTGGCGCTTGTGTTCTCTTTCTCTCGACGGCAAACCTTGGGAGGGAGCTGCACTCTAGTCCAGCCCCATTGGGGCTCACCTGGTGGTGGAGGAGAAATAATCCAGACTCCACCTGCTGACCAAATTGTCACAAAAGAATGTGCAAGCTTTTGAGTAGTGCAGAAGTCTTCATCAGGGCGGGGAAACCTTTATTAGTTCAGGGGTCACTTTGTTTGTTTGCTTGCTTATTGCCCAGTGGGTTGGACTAAACGACCGCTGAGGTCCCTTCTAATCCTATGAGTCTTTGACCAGATTTGATTGTCTGCATCCTTCACCCTAAGGTTCCAGGGCGGGTTGCAACATTAAAAACTGTTTAAAGCAAAGCAGGGCCACCATGGGGTGTGGCTCAGAGAGTCCCTAGGGTCAGATGGAGTGCCTTGGAAGATTGCATAGCTGTCAACTTTTCCCTTTTCTTGCGAGGAATCCTATTCGGAATAAGGGAATTTCCCTTTAAAAAAGGGAAACGTTGACAGCTATGAGATTGCTTCTGGCACTTAAGCCCCAAATCCCTAAAGCCCTGTTCTGTATGCCCAATGGTGAGATTTGAGCCTATGCATATTGCATATTGACCACTGTGCAAACACGGATGCCAAGCATTTAATTTGATAAATAATAATGCTGTTGGGGTATTGCTTTCGTTTGTTACTATGTATGCATCTATTGTAAACCTTGGTGTGATCCTTGATGAAGGGTGACATAGAAACTTAATAAATACACTACTACTCATAGAAACAGAATCGTGAAGGGGGGGTTATTGAGTTGCCTTTGCTTTTATTAAGTATTTGTGTTTTTATATTGTAGTTTTGTGTTGTGAACCACCCTGAGATCTATGGATAAAGCGTGGTATACAAATATAATATAATACTAATATAATAAAAATAATAATATATAAATATAAATAGAAGAAGAAGAAGAAGAAGAAGAAGAGGAAGAAGAAGACACAGTCCTGCCCTTGGCTGTCAGACATTTGGGAAATGCTGCCTTTTTAAATTAGAGGGTGGATGGCCAGCTGTCATGGATGCTTTAGTTGAGATTCCTGAATTCCATGGGGTTGGACTAGATGGCCCTTGAGGTCCCTTCCGACTCATTTCTGTGATTGTATGCAAATATGCCTTGTGTGTCTCCAGTTCTCCAGTTGGTCATGGTTTCTTTTGACAGTTGTCTCCGATGAACTCCAGCCAGGCTGGTGTACAGGGCATACTTAAACTAGGGAGTTTGGTTCCCTGTGATGTCCACCAACGTGTATGGTTTTAAAAGAGGGTTAGGCAAATTCATGAGGGATAAGGCTGCCAGTGTCTACTATCCCATGATTACTATGGTTTGCCTCTGAATAACATTTGCAAGTGAGGAGAGCACTGTTGCCCTCAGGCCCTGCCTGCAGCCCTCGGGCCGGACACTGTCCACGCAAAGGCGACTATGGGGTTGCAGTGCTCATCTCGCTTTCAGGCTGAGCGAGCCGGCGTTTGTTCACAGACAGCTTTCCAGGTCACGTGGCCAGCATGACTAAACTGCTTCTGGCGCAACGGGACACCGTGACGAAAACCAGAGCGGCGCACGGAAATACCATTTATCTTCCCGCCACAGTGGTACCCATTTATCTACTTGCACTGGCGTGCTTTCAAACTGCTAGGTTGGCAGGAGACACTGTGAGAACAGTATGCTGGACCAGATGAGCCTTTTACTTGATCTGGCAAGGCTATTCTTACTTCCTTATCAGAAAGCAGGCAGCTGACTAGCCTTCCTCTTCCTCTTCCTTGCCTTCCTCTTCCTCACCTTCTTTCCAAGGATGTGCCTCACGACTGTGCTGCTTGTCAGGTGTCCAGAGCGAGAGGCTAACTCGCTGGGATCGTAAAGTCTAGCTAAATGAATTGTTGTTTCTGCCGCTGCTTCCCCTCTTTCAGCACCCGCTGCTTATGTGCATTTTACAAGCCGAGGACATCTCCCCAATGCAATAAATAGCCTCTGACAGGCAGTTGTGCAATAAAGCCCTGACGGTTCCCTGTAATGGTTATAAAACGCTGAATTATTTGGGCGAGGAGCGGCTGATTAGGGAGCAACTCGGAGGCAGGATAATTAGTTGTGCAGTGGTAAATACAGGAGGCAACCTAAGAAGTGGTGAGTTAGGGAGTTCTTAATAATTCAGAGGCATTCCTGGGGCAGTAGAGATACGAAGCACTGAGCTGGTGTGCATTCTAAGGGCTCCAGTTCTGGGAAGATGCAGTCCATCCATCTTTTTCAACCGCAGGTTTGGTGCTGATTATCACGAGAAGCTGGCGCTCCTAAGTGCCAATCATTTTTATTTTTAAAAAAGAAAATCTTCCTCAATCCTATCAGACATTCTCCATTGCTAACCCAATTTACAGCACTGGATTTTGGGATCATATCTAGAATACGGATTTTCTGTAGAGTTGCCAGCAAAGTTCACTGAGCTGAGAAACAAGCTCCGAGGGCTTGGCGATTATTAACTCAGAGGACGGGAGAACATTGGAAGCCCCTGAATTCTTCTGCAGCTCTGATTGAAACCTGAACTGGAGAAGATTTTCCAGCTTAGTCCTGCACAGATGAGCTGCTTCTGGGGGTGCTGCTACTGGGGGGACACAGGGACCAAGATGTCCTGGCCCCAAGGTATCCCACAGAAGGTCACCTCAGTTTACTATGTCCAACTCTTCAAAGCACTTCCTTATGTAAAGCAACAGAGAAACCACTCTGTTGTTTTGCACAAGGAGTGCTTTGAAAAGTTCCCCCCAGGAAGAGTTAAGGATATTTCAATAGATTTGGAAACTGAGCTACTTTCTGATATGGGTGCAGGGAGTAATTCTGTTCTTTGCCAAGTTAACAGTGTTAGAAACTCAGATATACAGGCTGGGTGCAAATGGCTCCTTAAACCAGGATTACCGTCACCAAAACGGAATGCCTTGTTGCCATTATTCAGTACCACTTTTGCGTTCCTGAAATTCATTCTGATTGTGCAAATAAAACATCATGGATAGAATTCTACAGGAAGTGTTGCTGGTGTGTGAAAACAGTCAAGATCCAAGGATCCCCAGGCATGTACCTCCAGGTGGTGGAGACGTCAGAAGCCATCCTGGCACCTGGGCACCTTCACTTGATCATAAGTGGCCGAAAGCTTAGGTGCAAAATGCATCTGGCACCTGGGGAATTTTGAATGCTGCAAGCCAGCTTGAGCCAGAGGTAGCACACCCACCTCTCGTTTCCAGTCCCGCAATCTGTGTCCTTGCGGACAACAAAAAGGGTCAATTCAGAAATGTAGACAGTAATTCTATGCATTGTGCATCCAAAACATTTTGGGGTCCAGTCTTGTTACAGTGAACCATGCCATTTTAACATCAGGGTTACAGCGGCCCAGCGGGGCTACCTTTGAAAAGTGCTCAGAGAACATTGACTGATTCAAAATTTGGCGGCACAGTTGTTGAGATGGACCCAGTGCACTGATCACATGACACCGGTCTCAGCTATCCGTAGGTTCACTGGTACGCTTCAGAGTTGTGGCTATAACACCGAGGTGAAAAGGATAGGATGGATTCGAACATGGAGCATGAGAAGCTGCCTTATACCAAGTCAAACTAGGTCCTTCTTCCTCAGTATGCTTTACAGTGACAGGCAGCAGCTCCCTAGATATTCAAACAGGAGTCTTCCCTATCCCTATCTGGAGTTGCCGTGGATCGAACCTTGACCTTGTTTTTGCAAAGCTTGTGCTCTGCTACGACCCTTTCTCTTAATGCTCTTTGGGTCTGAAGCTTTTATTATCTGCATCCGTGGCACCAACTGTTGACTAGTTCGGCAGGCAACTCTGCACTGGAGAGGATGCCATTTACCGCAGTCTTGTGTCCGTTTGGAACCCGTGTCCCAAGAGATGACGCCTGCTGGCATAGGAAGTTGGCGTACTGCACTTGGCAAAAGTGAGGTGTGTTGCCCGGGAATCTTAGCGCATCCCTCCAGACCATATGGCAGGGCTGGCCGTATCGGGGCCGAGTAGCAGAGGGAGCAGGTGGCAGGCTGGGCGTTGTTTCCTGCGTAGGAGTTGCAAGTTCCTGCTGCCCTGAAAGCCAGGGCCAAATACGAGAGAGGAAATGAGCTGAAGGACAGCAAAAAAATACCACTGTCGTGCCCGATGTGTAAAAGAGTGGGGTCAGTTATTGCAAACAGCGTAGGGAGTCTTGTATCCACAGGGAAGGCTTTGCTAATGGTTCTCGATTTGGGGAATCACCTGGGATTGTAAACCTGACAACTGTAGTGACCCTGATCTTAGGGGTTTTCTCCTAGATTGAAAACATGCCGGTTTTGATCTCTGGCTGAGATGCCCATATTCTGTTTTACCATCATTATCCGGCACTGCAGTCCTTTCAGGCTTCTTCATAATGCAACTGCCAAGGTTCTTTCCTCCTTCCTTGCAAGCTGTTTCTTGGTGCACATGATGGCTGGGAGAAACACAGCATGTGAACCAGGGGGAGAGGGATGCTTCGGAGTAAAAAGAATATTAGAAATTGGGGCAGAAGAGCCAACGTCATAACCAGTAACACTAACACGATAAACCCCATGTGTGTTGCAGCCAGTGTCTTTGGTGAAGTGTGATTGGTCTTGTGGAATCAGCTGAAAGAATGGTCAGCTGACAGGGCTATGTGTGGCACTACAGGTACCCTTGAGGAACCCAGTTCAGCCAGCAAGGCTTATAGCAGAATATAGTCCTTGTGACACAGGAAGTAAAGCGCCAATGCACGGCCAATGGGAGCCCTTTCAGCTATGGCTGACAAGGCTACCGCTTGGTCTTTTGTGGTTTCTCTGGAGTTGTTTCATCATTGGCTGAACTGTGCTCCTCATGGGTGCCATTTATGCTGCAGCATTTAGCATTCCAAGGACCAATCAAGCTTCACCAAGCCTTCTAAGACTCCAGCCTTGGTCTTAAGTCTCAGCGGCTTGTCTCGTTATTTCTGTGTGATTCTCCTGTTGCTGTGCAAACGGCAAGGATTGATGCCTCCAGCAAGAAGATCTGAATTTGTTTTGTCTGCATCTGATTTAGTGTGCACGTTCATGCACACACAGAGAGCTTTTCTCCTGGGGTATAAAGGGGCCTGTGAGAACCCTTGTGTACAACAGAGAATTAATTCCAAGTGTGAACAAGCTCTTTTAAAAATGTGGTGGTGGAACAGCCAAGGAAGAAAGGAAATCTGCAAGTGTCTCTGTGATTCCTCATCCTGTTTTTGTTATTTCCCCTCAAGGGGAATCTCAAACTCTTCTCTCTTCCTTGCAGTCTTGCGAGATGACTTCCGCCAAGCTCCCAGCGATGTGGTGGTGGCAGCGGGCGAGCCAGCTGTGATGGAATGCATTCCTCCAAGAGGACACCCAGAACCCACCATTTCCTGGAAAAAGAACAACATCCGCATCAGCGATAAGGATGAGCGCATTACGGTGAGACTGAGGGAAGCCCCCCTTGAAAAAGGCAGCCCTGTACCTCTTTCAACCTAAATAATTTCTTTGGGTTTTGCCGTTCTGTTCAAGGCTGAGAACCTTGGAGGAAACATAGGAATCTACATAATAATAATTGGTCCATCTAGCTCAACATTGTCTACACATACTGTCAGCAGCAGATAGAAGTCTTTCCCAGTTATACATGGAGAGACGAGAGATTAGACCTTGAACCTTCAAAGCTTGTGTTCTACCACTGATGCTACAGCCCCTCCAACCACCTGCTACCTGATCTTTTCAACTGGAGATGCTAGGAGCATGGACCTTCTGCATGCAAAGTATATAGCACTGAGCTTAGGCCATGACAGGCAAAATATCCTGGATAGGGCACAGTAGAACTGAATGCATGGTTAGTAGCAGCAGGCAGGTAGCCTTGAGCATTGATGGAGTATTGCCTAAAATTCCGCTGAGGTCTGAAATACTCTTGCAGGAAAATGTGTGATCTCAGCCGGTTCTCCCTAAAGAAGGTCAGCTCCCAGTTTAAGGTGCAGAATCCTTTTTTATTCATTTAGCGGGATTTATATGCTGCTTCAACCTCTAAGTGGTTTAAACAGAATATAAAATGTCCACTAAAACACATTTATTAAAATCAAACGTTAAAAGCAAGTTAACCTAAGCATTTATCAAAGTGTAACTGAAACCAGCCATTGCTACTTCCATTTTGATTAATGCTTAAATTAAGTGTACATCGGGGTGGGAACCCTCAGGCCCAGGGGCCAAATTTTGGCCCTCCGGTCTTCACTATCTGGCCCTCAGATTTATTCCCAGCATGCTCCACTCACTGGCCTTGATTCCCACCCTAAGTGTTTTTGACTGTCTGGAATATGTCCTTGAGCTCTGATAATGTCTCTGGATTACCTGGATGGAGGATTGAGACAGGTGCGTAGAAACCGACCTACTGTTCAAAGGTAGCATTGGCATTTGTTACTCTCCAGCAATGTTTGCCTCTGGCCCTGCCTACCACCTTGATGTGGCTCTCAGAAGGTTCTCCCAGAAAGAGATATTACGGACCATGGGCTAAAAAATCCCCAGTTCTCTCACCTGATATACATAATGAAATTGGATGTGTGGGCTGGCTTACTTAAAAGGAAGCCTTTAGCAAACAAACTGTATGGCAAATGTGCCTGCCTGATATCTTTGGGCAGGGAGTTCCAGAGGCACACACTCCAGTGAATTTCCGGGGAGGCGTATCCCTCATTATGGAGGATGGATTGAGGCTGAATTCTGACAAGACAGAAGTACTGTTCTTGGGGGACAGGGGGTGGGCTGGTGTGGAGGGTTCCCTGGTCCTGAATGGGGTAACTGTGCCCCTGAAGGACCAGGTACGCAGCCTGGGAGTCATTTTGGACTCACAGCTGTCCATGGAGGTGCAGGTCAATTCTGTATCCAGGGCTGCTGTCTAGTAGCTCCATCTGATGCACAGGCTGAGACCCTACCTGCCCATGGACTGTCTCGCCAGAGTGGTGCATGCTCTGGTTATCTCCCGCTTGGACTACTGCAATGTGCTCTACGTGGGGCTACCTTTGAAGATGACCCAGAAACTACAACTAATCCAGAATGCGGCAGCTAGACTGCTGACTGAGAGCGGCCGCCAAGACCACATAACATCAGTCTTGAAAGACCTACACTGGCTCCCAGTATGTTTCCGAGCACAATTCAAAGTGTTGGTGTTGACCTTTAAAGCCCTAAACAGCCTCAGCCCAGTATACCTGAAGGAGCATCTCCATTCCCATTGTTCTGCCCGGACACTGAGATCCAGCTCCGAGGGCCTTCTGGTGGTTCCCTCGCTGCAAGAAGCCATGTTACAGGGAACCAGGCAGGGGGCCTTCTTGGTAGTGGCACCCGCCCTGTGGAACACCCTCCCATCAGATGTCAAAGAGATAAACAACTACCTGTCATTTAGAAGACATCTGAAGGCAGTCCTGTTTGGGGAAGTTTTTAATGTGTGACATTTTAATGTATTTTTAATCTCTGTTGGAAGCCGCCCAGAATGGCTGGGGTACAAATAATAAATTGTTGTTGTTGTTGTTAGTGAAGTTCTCTGCAAGAGGAAGTTTCCCAGGGGCTGCTTCTTGAGGAAAGTGGGGCCCCACCAATACATTGGCCTAGGGAGCTTGTTTGTGCAGCTGTCTCTAAGCAGGATTTCCTTTTGGCCCCTCTGCTCTAGATCCGAGGTGGGAAGCTGATGATGTCCAACACGAGGAAGAGTGACGCTGGCATGTACATCTGCGTGGCCACCAATATGGTTGGAGAACGGGACAGCGAGCCTGCGGAGCTGGTGGTCTTTGGTAGGTAGGAGCAGGGATCTGGCAGGGGAGATGGGAATTGGACGGAGAGGGAAAGGCAAAGTGGAGTTCTCAGGGTCAAAAGGAAGGGGGAAACCCACAAAGCAAGGTCTGTGATAAGTTCCCCTGTGAGTTTTTTTCTATAGCTTGGAAGCAGCCTAGGAGGGGTGTGAGAATGAGAACAGAACGGTTTACTTTTTCCCCTTTATTTATTTTTTTTATTTTTATTTTTTTAAAAAATAGATTTACAGTGCTACCTTGTTTCTCAAACTTAATCCATTCTGGAAGTTTGTTCTGAAACCAAAGCGTTCAAAACCAAGGTGTGCTTTCCAATAGAAAGTAATGCAAAACGGATTAATCCATTCCAGACTTTTAAAAACAACCCCTAAAACAGCAATTCAACATGAATTTTACTATCTAACAAGACCATTAGTATCTGGGGAAATCTGAAGAGCACTTTCTTCCATTGAAAAGGAGTCTGCAAATGCCTTTACTCAAAGCCCAGACCTCTTGCCTGACTCTTCAACTTTACTTTTTTTAAAAAACAAAAAACAAGTCTCTAGTCCTATGGAAATATAAAGAAAATGTGAGCTGGCTGTATTCCACCCAATTGCTCGTTACTACTGGAATCAGTGATGAAGGGCTGAACATTTCTGAATTTTTTTTTATTTTTCAGTTTCATAAGGTCATTACTAACAATGAATGGACGCCAATTGCAAACAACAATGTCAGGCAAGCATGGTAGTATCAAAGTTTGTTGCTTTGTTTACTGAACACAAATAAAACGAACATGCTAAATGAGATCAGCCTCTAGGGAATCACAATTTTTTCCCATGCAAAGTGAGCGTTTCCCCATGAAAATTAGCCTTGTATCAGAAAGCCCATATCAAAGGCTGGAATGCAGCCATCCTACAATTTGTTGTTTGGTTTTGAAAATTTTCTACAGCATTGCAGCTGGCTATTTTTGGTTGCAAGGCTAGGTATGTTGCTTTGCGGACAGTGCTGCTTTGGGGTAACTCAAGTACAGTGCTATCCATCTTCAGTGTTTCTGTGGCAGGAAATATCTTCTATCTGAGCGAGTCCTGTCTTAACCTGATATTGCAATTCTGTGCACCTTTCTTGGTGCCAAGGGGCATCCTTTGGGCTTTTTGATGATTAGAATACAGAAGTGGCTAAAGTTGTCTACTAAGCCAGGACCACCACCAGGGGACCTCGTGCCAAGGGGCCTCCTATGTTAGTGGGGGTCCCCAGGGCAGGAATATCATCATCATCATCATCATCAAACCTTTTATTGGCATCACATTGTTGTTGTTGTTGTTTCGTTGTTTAGTCGTGTCCGACTCTTCGTGACTCCATGGACCAGAGCACGCCAGGCACTCCTGTCTGCATTGGCATCACATCCAAAAAAAATCAATACAGAATTACAACTTTCCCAGTGGCACAAAACATTTGCTAAAAGAAAGGAGGCAGAGCAGTCTATAGTCACATCTCTAGGTCTCCAGGGAGATCAGACATCTGCAGTGTATTTTGACAACAAAAACCAAATAGAGATATTTAGCCACTAACTTGGTGAGCTCCTGATCATTCCCCAATAATAGAAAATGTATGACCTCCAACTCTGTATCCATTTGGGGATACAGAGTTGATCTAGAAATTGCTGACAGATATATAGTTTACAATTAAGAACCATATGAGCCCAGAATCCAGGACCTACCACATCAAATGGAGTTCATTCCCAGGTAGGTGGGGATGCTTTAATGGGTGGAGACCACCCAGGGGAGAAGGCTGAGATGAGCACCCATGAACCATCTCATGAACTACTATCCGAGAGGGCACCACTGTATGCGGAAATAACTCGTGGACCACGGCCTCCTGACTGCAAGAACAGTGGGCAGGAACAGCAACAGCACTCCAGAGGCAGCTAGGAACCATCATGGTCATTTCCCACAATGCCATGGAGTTGTTCCAGGGCATTGTGGGAAAATAAAAAAGACTGGCCTAGCTGAATGGCAGACCTCAGCGCTGGTAGACCTTGCGCAGGGCAGCAGTGGTTGGCTTGCCTCTGTGCTGGTCCTTTTCCTCAAACACCATTTCCTGCCTGTGTCCTGACAGAGCGTCCCACGTTCATCAAGAGGCCCATCAACCAAGTGGTGCTTGCTGAGGACACTGTGAATTTCCACTGCGAAGTGCAGGGGGACCCTGTGCCCACATCCCGGTGGCGTAAAGAGGAAGGGGAGCTTCCTCGAGGGAGGTAAGTGGTGCCTTTTCACCGTTGGGGCTTGCAGGATGGGCAGGCGGGTAACTCGCAATCCCGGTGGGAGATAGTAGATTGCAAGTTTGGGCTTGGCTGTTCCTTTGCCACACACTGACCCAATGGCCTGGGGCCACGCAGCATCTCTCAGTGCCATTCCCCATCTCTAAAACGAGGTCTATCAGCCTCCTTGCACTGGAGAAGAGCTATGAAAATTGCTGGCAATAGCAGTAATGGCTGGGAAGAGATTGAGGGCTGGATCTGCTTCACCGCGGAGCCGACAAAAGGTCACTTCCTCATGCTTCCGAAAGGGTAAACCACAACACTGTTTCGGATACCCTCATCTTGGTTGGCGATGAGCAATTGTGCTTAATTCCCCGGACAATGAGCCTGACAGTGCCTATTAGCGCAGGCGATTGCACAAGGTGCTGTGCAATTAAAGAGAGAGCCATCTTTATCGCTCTCCCTCCTCCCCGCCCCCAAATGTATCAATGTGAAAATGAAGCACTTTCTTTCTTTATTTTAGACAAGGGATCTGATAGGGAAGATGCTCCGAAGCTGGCGAGGAGAGAGATTAGGATGCCTGCACCACTGACCCTAAAAATTCGCTTAAGATTGTTAATATCGTTAATGTGGCATAGAACATGAAGAGGAGAGCTCTTTTTTCAATTCAGTTGATAGTTCCTGGGGAATGTGGCTATTTAGGAAGGATTATCTTGTGGGTTTAGTTTTTCCAGTTCCAGTGAACACTTGCAGTTAAGAAAAAGGAAAAAAGTGTGTATATTAGTTATTGACAGTTGTCACAGAGAGGAACCCATAGCATTCAGAATGTGGCAGATGGAGTTGTATTTATTTATCAGTATCTATTACTACATTTATATCTCTCTTTTCCTCCAAAGTGCTCAGGGTGGCATGCATGCTTTCCCCCTTCCTTATTTTAACATTACAACAACCCTGTGAGGTAGGTTAGGCTGAGAGACAAGCGACTGGCCCCAGGTCACCTAGGGAGCTTCATGGCTGAGTGGAGATTTGAACCCGCATCTCCCAGTTCCTGCTCCCAGGTCCAACTACTAGACCACAAACACTGCCCCAATGTATCTGTCACAGCAACCCTGTGAGGCAGGTTAGGCTGAGAGACAAGCAACTGGCCCCAGGTCACCCAGTGAACTTAATAGCTGAGTGGAGATTTGAACCCGGGTCTCCCAGGTCCTGCTCCAACACTCTGGTCACAGCACCACACTGGCTTTTGGCTTGAGAGAAGCCATTGTTCAGTGGTGGGGCACATGGTTTGTATACAAATGGCACTCAAAAGTTGTGACCCCACATCCGGCTGAGCATAAATCATATCATTCAGGATGGCTATCATCCCTGAGTGTGTCTTGAGTCGTGAGGGGTCACTGGACTCAGGAGTGGATTGGCAGGCTGAGATGGACTAGGAGGAGGAACAGGAGGATGATATTGGGAGCGGGGAAGGCTGAGACCAGGGATCAGAGGCTGGAAGAGGCAGGTACCTACTTTCTCCCAGGATATGGCTGCCCCAACTGAGGAAGCCCCAGCTGGAGAAAAGAACGCAACAACAGAATCTGTAAAGGGCACCAGTCGACAGCTAAGGGGGGGAGGAACTAGAGGCAGAAGGAGAAGGCACAGCCTGGTCACCCAGAATGCAGTGCACCCTCCCATCACTGTCATCATGCACATCCTCACTGATGCAGTTTGTGTCAGCGTACTCAACAGACTTGCAAGACTTGCACAACAAGAGTCTTGCGAGTGAGCTTGTTTTGCTCCATCTTTAAAAGCATGTGCGAGTGGAGAGAGTATGTGTTGACTTTCTTGACCAAAGAAACAGAAACAGACTTCAAGCGCAGTTCAGACTGTAGATGATGGTTAGATGATGGGATGTTCCTCCCCCAGCCATGAAATAAAAGAATAGCAACACTTCCTTACACATAGCAATTTGGAGTGTCAGGGGAAAGGCTAGGCTAAAACCCTTCTTGACATGCTAGCTTTCTGTGTGCAAGGCTAATCTAAAATTCTTCTTGACATGCTAGCTTTCTTTGAGCAAGGCTAGGCTAATGTCAGAGACTGGGCAGAGGAGGAATGGTGGAGACTCCCATCCTGACCCTTCCAGGGAGGAGGAAGAGGAAGACAGTATAGATCAGGCATAGGCAAACTCCGGCCCTCCAGATGTTTGGGACTACAATTCCCATCATCCCTAGCTAACAGGACCAGTTCCCAGGGATGATGGGAATTGTGGTCCCAAACATCTGGAGGGCTGGAGTTTGCCTATGCCTGGTATAGATATACAACAGGGGTTTGAAGGAGGTAGCAGCTCAGAGGCAGATGAGGGGGAAAGCTGGGAAATCATGGGAGAGCCAGAATAACATCCAGCTGATATGTTGTCATTAGAAAGCATTCCAGACCCCTCTCTCCCAGAACCTGGCGAGTCTTGAAAGTAGGAGAGCAAAGAGCTCCAAGAGGGCAAGTAGCAGCACCCATAGAGGAGACAATGAGAATGAGAAATGAGGAAGAGGGAGAGGGAGAGACGGCGGGTGGAGATTCACTCGGGACAACGCCATTATCCAAGAGGCTGGCTTCTAGAGCCTCTCTCTGTAAAGATTGAAATAAAAAAGAAAGTAAGAAAGTTTTCCTTGTCTTTATACTTTCCTGGGCAACCAGCTGGGAGTCGCTGACAGCATCCTGACAGCTAAACTGACACGCTAGCTTTATATGTGCAAGGCTAAGCCAAATTGACATGCTAGCTGTCTGCATGCAAGGCTAGACTAAACCCCTTCTTCCTGACTTTCTGTGTACATGGCTGGACCAACACCCAGTTTCCCCCTGGCATTTTGGTACAACTGAGACACAAGTTTTCAGTTAGAACTGGGCTTCGGTGACGTGACAACTCTTTCATTCTTTTGCTTCTTTCCTTTAATTCCAAGATCGGAGGTCCAGAATGACAACACTCTGCGCATCAGCCGGGTGAGTGCAGAGGATGAGGGCACCTACACGTGCGTGGCAGAGAATAGCGTGGGCAAATCTGAGGCCTCAGGCTCCCTTAGCGTCCACGGTGAGTATGTCTCAATTGGTTGAAGATGTTTGTTCCTGAAGAGGGTGCATTGTGGGGTGATGAAAAGATAAATGCAAGAAAGAGTAAAAACACGTATCCACTCAGCTCACATTGCCAGGGCAGCTGCTGTATGTAGCTTAGTAGCACCAAATCCAGCATCAAAAACTAATGCAAACAGAGTCAACTAATCACGACTCAGGGGCACAGGCTGTCGGGAAACATTGATTCGGCAAAAATTCACCCAATAATTCAAGGAGAAGTGGTTTTGCACATTGGCCCTCACCTCTTTGTTTTTCAGTGATTCGTTTTTCCACTTCATCAGCACATTTTTACCTGAAGTAAGGCCCACTGAGCTCAGTGGAGTTTTCTCTGGGTAGACACACATAGAATTGCACTTTCAATTTCTGCTTCCATGCTAATTCAGGCTTCTTTTTCTTTTCTTTTTGGGTTTGCTTTCAAATAAAGCAACTTCACATTTTTGCAAGGCATTTTTGGGTTTTTTAAAAGAGAGCAAGAAAAGAAATATAAATGTAGAATATGTCCCCCCCCCCAAGTATTTTCAGTTTTTAAAAAAGATGCAATTTTTAACAAGCCTGCTTCGGTCACTGCTCTAAAAGTGTGCATTTTTCTATCAATACTCAGTTGCTGTCTGCTATAACGTTAGGCCTAAGTGCACCGAAGGCAGCCATTTTTTAATGGTGGCGCCATTTTGAATTTCTCAAAGTGCGCCTGAAAACCCGGCATTCTGAGAAAAGCAAAATGGTGACCGCCATCCTTCCAGAGCTCTGATTCATTTCTCCCCCACTCCCCAGAACAATGTCACTGAAAAAGTTATTAATTGAAACACCTTGTTTCAAACTGGTTGAACCACCTTCTATGTCATTTTATTGCAATCTACTTACATAATTCTGTCCACCTGAAGTTCCCTTCACATTCTGAATTGTCTGATCTTCTCCATGGAGCAGTGCTCCCAAAGGACAACCTGTCGTTCTCCTGTTCTGGATTTCCAGGACTGTTTTATTCACATTACTAAACATTCACAGTTGGTCTCAATTTTCAGTTGGCCATATCTCTGCCACCCACCAATGATAGATTTTTGATGCACACAAGTACGTAGATAGATTAATTACAGCACCACACAAAAAGAATGGTATGATCATATCAGGATTCCCTTTTGTGCAGTGATTGTTCAGCGTGCATGATGTTTATGTGCCGTAAAATGGAGACATCAGCTGAAAACTGGGGCCAATGTCACATGCGACAATTCCAAAATGAATTGCAGAAATGTTTCCAAGTCAAACTGGAATGCAGGCAGGATGGAACACAGAACGCAGAGATGGCACACGGAACAACAGAGAAACATTGGACACCCATCCAAATTTGCAAACCTGGCTTCCTCTTCTTCTGAATTTTGCAAATCGCATCCTGTAAAAACGTTCCTTCTGACTGCGGCTCGATACAAGTCAATTGTGTGCTGTAGCATATATAGACCTATAAACTGATGGGTCTCTTGGCAGTGGGATTGGAATAAAATAAAGGACAGAATAAGACACTGTGTGTTTCTAGGCAGAGGGGAAACTGAGCTGCAACCTGCAAAGTGTTAAAGGGGGAAAGCATTCATGTTCTCTCCCCTGAAAAGTGGGATTAACTGGGAAATGGGGCAAATTTGGCCCTCACTCCCAGAGCATACCCCTTTCCTTATCCCATTGGATGCTTCTTACTGAATTAAATAAGAAGTAGCTCTTAGAAAGACCATTCTAGTGGGACCAAGCCTACTCCTTGCTCCTGAGAGTGCATGGCAAATCTCCACCAATAAATATCCCAGGTGCGCTTAGTGCATCACTGTTTTCATAGTAAGGTAAGGTTCGGCTTTGGGCTGAATAGTCTTCTGGGCACCCTCCCCACCACCCATCACTTCCTGAAGCATTGGGGGAGCTTCCTGTTCATATCTGCTGAGCAGGGCCCAATGCCATCTCTAGGAGTGAGTGGGCCCTGTTAACAGTGAAGAGGCAGGATGTGCCATTGAGAGCCCTCATAGGTGGCATCAGATCTTCTTGGCAAAGTGGAAATGGTAACATGGTTAATGGGGTGGGCCCTCTGCTGGTCTTAGACCTCCAGCAAATGTCTAGGCTTGCCATTCTCTGGAACTAGCTGTGCCCTAGACTTCTGTCCCAAAGTTTGGCCCTGATGGGTTTCTCGGTTCGCATCATGCTCTTGAGATCAATGGCCACAGGAACACACGTTGTAACTGGAATTTGTTTCACCTGTAAGGTACAACAGCAACATCTTGGCTGTGGATCCTGCAGTTCCTTGCATTCTCTGCTAATTCCCAGCCTGGGTTTAAGAAGATGCACAGCTGCTTATTAATGTGTCCTAGAGCCACATTAGTTCCTTACTTAACATATTCAGTTTTTGCATTTTACCTCTGCTCTGTCCCAAAGGTTCAAAGCAGACCACCCTTCTATAAAAGCCCATAGCATGAAATTGAATTTTATCTGTAATAAAAATTTCAGTGAAGTCTCTGGCAAACTGCAGAAGAATAAAACCTAAACTAAACATCCATCTCCTCTCCTAGTATTAACTCTGGTCACTAAAGCTCAGTCCAAACAAGAGGACTTTATAGCATTAGCACAGGCTTCTCCAGCTTTGGCATGTCTCTAAAGGGAGGGAAATCTGTGGTTGTAGCATGCCACGGAGTACATCTGTACTTCATATCACTTTGGCAAAGAGATCGGCTCAGATTTGGCCTTTGGTTAGCCTTGCACTCTAATTCTGGGTCTCCCTACTTGTTGACGCTTTAAACATTCATGCCAGATTAATTTGATCCAACTCATCTCATGCTTTTTTATTTTTTTGTTTTTTTTTCATATGTTCTCTTTGGTCCAGTTGGCCCATTCCGTAAGTATTCATTTCATCTCATTAACACTGCTGCATGCTGGGATGACTAAGGGTTGGAGTTCCTTGGTCGGTTTTGTGCATGTGCCTTCTCCCTGCTTTTCTTTTCATTTATTTTTTTGAAACCACAGTGAGAGCAGTTTTTCCTGTGTGAGTTCTGTGTTCCAGTTGCCCAGTGCTAAGAGGAACTCATTGCGCCTGGTTGTCTAATTAGCCTTGCTTGCCCAACCTGGTGGCCTCTAAAAGTTGGACTTCAGCTCCCATCAGCCCCAACCAACATGGCTAGTGGTCAAAGATATTGGGAGCTGGGAGTCCAAAACAATTGGAGGGCATTAGGAAGTGGAAGGCTGGTATAGATATTTGTGCATCCCTCCATCCCCATCATTTTCCAACGGATCAAGGTGGTACAGCATTTGGGTACTCTCCAGCACTGTTTTTCTAAGACAGTGGTGGTCAATTCCCATCATCCCTGACCAGTGGTCCTGTTAGCTAGGGATGATGGGAGTTGTAGTCCCAAAACAGCTGGAGGGCTAGGTTTGGCCACCACTGTTCTAAGATAAGGCTAAGATGCCCAATATACCATGTAATCCTATGCACTTGGCATACTCCTTATCTTAACCCCAGGTTAATGCATAAGATTACAGACCTGCGTCTAATCCCATGTTTCTCTACTCAACAGTAAGTCCCACTGAGTTTAGGGAGACTTACTTCCTGGTACTTGCATGCTGGATTGCTGCCATTAGTGTTTTCATTCCTTTGTGCTCCCAATGATTCAAGTGCCATCTGAACTGGACCATGTTTTCAGCAGTTGGGTTCTGGAAAGAATACATAGGATTGTGCTTGGCTTCTGTCTTCCACAATGGGCACATTTCAGTCCTGACTCTCTTGGAATCTTCTCTGTTCTTCAAGAAGAGCAGCCAATGTGGTAACCTCCAGGCATTGTCAGACTCAAAGTCCCATGAGCCTCAGACATCATGGCCATTGGCCGGAGATGATCAGAGTTGTGGTCCAGGAACACCTGGAGGGCACCACATTTACTACCCCTCTTCTAAGAAGGATGTAACTTTCCCACTGATAATCAAGTATCCTTCCCTTGCCCATGCTTTGCCAAGACTTTAGTCAACAGTGATGATTCTCATGGGAAAGGGTTTTTCCTACCACCATTTGAAGCAAGGTGATTGCTGCATACATGGGATAAAACAAATTGTGTTGGAGATGGTTGCAACTTACCGGTACCTTTCAGGGAATGAACTGATTTCAGGATTTGCCCAATTTCCCAGTAAGTGATAGAACTGGACAAATTATAAAAATAAATTCATTTCCTCTGTGCCCCCCCCCCAGTGTTCTCAACATATACCACAAAGTTTCCAGACTTTTGACTTTTTTGCACATGAAACCTTCTGGTGCAACCCCCAAAACTATGCTTGGAATTGCCTCCCAGACCAATGGTTTGATATCACCTCACTTGCTTCATTCAGAGTCTTCTGCAAAACCCACCTTCTCTGCCAATCCTTTTTCCTTTTTCCTTCCTCTGTGGTGAATTTTAGACTGTAAGCTCCTCAGGGCAGCGATCTGACCACTTGCCCTCCATAAAGCACTCTTCACACCATTGGCCCTATATAAATAACGAAAAAGGTAATTGCAGAATATGAATTTCCCCAGTCTCTAAGCGCTTAGCTGCAATAAAAAGGAAGGGGAGGGGATATCTGCTTGTGAACTAGTCCATGGCGCCATGCCTTTGCCTTCAAATGCATTTTTGTACCATGACATCACTTGTCAGGTCGACAGCCTTGCCCTACATCTGTGGCTTACATGTCCCTAATAACAACCCTGGGAATAGCTGCTGTTGCCCTTTCCTCTGACGCACAGCAGCCCCATCAAGGGCTTATCTTCTCCTTCTTCTCCTTCTACCCTTTTCTTTTTGCCAATAAATCACCCTCTCTAACAAAGCACGCTTCTCTTCTTGTAGCTGTGAAGATAAGGGCCCACAGGTGAGCGAGAGATGCCAGGTGATAGGAGACCGCTGCCTGCCCTGGTCCCCCCTTTCTTTGCTAGGCAGCCAGCAACCCAGTTCAATTTCCTGCCTGGAGGGGGGGTGGGGGGTTGGCCAGCCATCATCTCTTATCTCCATGCTGAATTTGTGGGCAGCAGGGACCATTTTCCTTAGACGCCCCAAGGTCGTTCCTGCCCTCTGAGTTTCTTTTTTTATCTTTCCCTTTGAAGTGGGGTGAGGCGTCGCTGGAGGGGCAGTAATGAATTTCCTGAGTCACAATATCCTTTCCATCATCCAGACTCCTCCAGCCTTTGAAGTGGCGCCTGGTGCAGTCCGTGTGTGTGTGTGTGCGTGTGTGTGTGTGTGTGTGCGTAATCTGGGAAGAGGGCTTTCCCAGCAACCATTAACCAAAGAGCTGAAATGGACCCCCCTACCTCCCTCCCATTTACATTTTTATTTGATTGTGGAGCAGGTGGCATCACCAAAGACAGCAGGCTGTTGCTCTGGAAGGTCAGAGGTCTCCAGCCTTGCATCCAGGCACATGTTAAGAAGGACCCTGCTCATCCCCACCCCCTTCTCGCAGAATCGGCCCAAGGCAGCTGATCTCTGATTTCAGTGCCAGCCAAATGACCCTTCCTGTGGCTGCTGGCTGCCAGGTTCCCTCATAACACACACACATCATTTGGTGAAGTGATTTCCAGGGGACAAAGCCTGACCTTCAGCAAAGGAGAAGTGGCCTTTGCCAGCCCAAAAGAAA
This sequence comes from Podarcis melisellensis, assembly GCF_964234715.1. Lineage (NCBI taxonomy): Eukaryota > Metazoa > Chordata > Lepidosauria > Squamata > Lacertidae > Podarcis > Podarcis melisellensis. Next base: position 11,963,289 of record NC_138532.1, on the reverse strand, counting down.
AGGCTGGCAGATTCTTTTCCTCGCTTCCCTCCCTCGCAGGATTTATGGACATCAAATGTGGGGAGGGAGGGAGGGAGAGGGAGAGAAATGGAGAGAAAGAGAATGAGGTTGTTCTGGACACTGTGACGAAACCTGACCCACGGCCTCAAGTTACAATACCCTACACAGACGTTTGTAGAAGTGGGCCTGACTCAACCCTCCAACTTTTGATGTTTTTTTGGGGGGGGGATTTGGTTACCCACAGTGCTTGCGCCAAGCGTTGGAAAGTCAGGATGATAAAAATCAAGGCAGGAAATATCCTAAGCACCTGATCATCCCATTTTGTGCTGGTAGTATGGCCCTAAAAATTTGTTTTTCCAACCTTTGTAGGGTGAGATTTCAGAAACCTTTCAGGTTTCGGAGTGTGCTACCTATCTGAGACTCTATCTCAATCTTTTGTGTGTGACTTCATTTATTTCAAATATGTATAAAATTTTAAAACAGCCTTTGCTTAGGGGTCTCTTAACGTGATTTTATGAGCATGGAAGTAGAAAGACAAAATCTACACAGAATTGTGTTCGCTTGGGGTTGAAGCAAGGGGTCACTGTGCTCTCAGATGTTAGGATCTGGAGGCAAAGGAGAATGATACAGAAGGCTGATCCAATATCATAAATCAAGACGTGCTAAATATCTTTGTGGCAACTTGGCTGGAGTTTGGGAGGACTGGATATGAGAAACCCGAGTTTCATGCTCATCCATGATGCTAATTGAGTGACTTTGCACAACATGAGGGCACCCCATTCAGACAATATTGAGGCTGAGTAAGTGCCACATCCACACATTCAGTTGGACATCTGAATGGAGCATCATACACCAAGGGATAACTCACCTGCAATCTTCCAGACAGTGGACTTCCATCACCTCTGACTATCAGTGACCCATATCTTTGGTCCAACCCAATTCCAGTGAAACTTTGGTAACTGCTGTCATGATTCATCACTGCTGGTTCCTGAAATAGCAATCACAGTTACATGTCTCATGCTGCCAACTTTACTGCTGTTTCTCTCCACCACTATCAAGCACAGCGGCTCTTGTGAGCCAACCCAGGACCCAGAATAGGAGCAACGTAAGGGGCAATGGAACTGGACATTTCTGCAAATTTAACTCCTGTCTGCATAGATATAGGGACGCGGGTGGCGCTGTGGGTTAAACCACAGAGCCTAGGGCTTGCCGATCAGAAGGTTGGCGGTTCAAATCCCCATGACGGGGTGATCTCCCGTTGCTCGGTCCCTGCTCCTGCCAACCTAGCAGTTCGAAAGCATGTCAAAGTGCAAGTAGATAAATAGGTACCACTCTGGCGGCAAGGTAAACGGTGTTTCCGTGCACTGCTCTGGTTCGCCAGAAGCGACAGTCATACTGGCCACATGACCCAGAAGCTGTACGCCGGTTCCCTCAGCCAATAAAGCGAGATGAGCGCCGCAACCCCAGAGTCAGTCATGACTGGACCTAATGGCCAGGGGTCCCTTTACCTTTACTTTTAGGGGGCAATGGAACTGGGCATTGCTGCAAATTTAACTCCTGTCTGCATAGATCCACACATACCCTCCCCTTCCCATGAACCATTTCTAGCACCAGTCAATAACTATTAAACATCAGGAGGATTTTTCCCCATTCCATGGAAATTCTGCCAGAAAAGGCTTCTGGATGGGGGAGGGCTGGTTAACAAGCAGTCACACACCCCTTGCGATTAGCATGTGGGTAACCTAGCACTCACAACTTCATTAAAGTAAGGCTTGCAGTGATCAGCATGACAATAGTACACCTGAAGCTCCTTCCCTCCCTTTCTTATGGTGCCTGGTGCCCTATAAATACTTTACAGCTCTGCAAGAGGAATGGGGCATTGTCTCTCTCTCCTTCTCTAGGTAGTTTGGGAGGGAGGGCAAAGAGGAGATAAGGCAGGCGATTAGCATTTGTAAAACCCGGTGCCATTTGTCTTGCATTGAGAGGAGAGAAAAGGTTCCAAACCTGGCAGAGGTGCTCAGGGAGGAATTTAAATCTGCAACATTATTTATGGCCGGGTGGCTGATTTAGAGGGTCTTTTTTTTTCTTTTCTTGCCTCTCTCTGTCTCCTCCTTTCCTTTCTTCCATTGCAAGATGATATCCTTTGCATGCATTTATAGACTGGGTTTTAAATAAATAAATAAAAGTCCAAGCCTATCTGGAAGCACATTAATATGTTTGATTTCCTCTGTGAAGTTATAGCTTGTGTTCCTTTACCATACCCCAGTGGTTTGCAATTCTCCTTTTTTTATCTCTTCCCTTGTTAAATGCCTCTTGCTGTTCTTGCTTTAAAATCTTCTGGGTTGCCCATATTACTGTGAAAGCAGGTGCTCCAGATTTCTAGAAACACTGGAAGCCACCTAATTCAGAATCAGATCACGGGTCCAGCTAGTTCCTTATGGTCTGACTGGCAGCATCTCTGCAGGGTTTCATATAGGGGTCTTTTCCAGCCCTACCTGGAGATGGTGGGGCTTGAACCTGGCACCATCTGCACTCAAAGCATGTTTACTGCACCAGTGAGCTCCACCCCTTCCCCAAATGAATGAGCTATAAATGAGTCGGAGCCAGATAGAAGAGGGTCAGAACCCACACAATCACACACAACATACAACTTAATTTTCACAACCCCATTCCACAAGAGGACCAGCAGGTCATTCAATCCATCTGGATTAAAAGAGGCTAACTCTTATGGAGCTCATTGGCTGCTGCTATAACTATTATTAGTTCAAACCAGTTAAGAGAGAGAAAGTAATGAAGGCCCTATATTTGACTGTCCAGACATTCTTTTTCCAGAGGCGAGATTTCACATGACACAAGAGGTTCCCAGTGAATAGGTAGATATTTCCTCCCTATTTTATAAGAGGGTGAAAAGATAGCTACACAATACATCTATTAATAGACTCATAGAATTGTAAGGGAACCTGAGTAGCATCTCGTCCAACCCCCTGTGATGCAGGAATATGCAGCTGTCCCATACAGGGATCGAACCTGCAACCTTAGTGTTATCAGCACCACGCTCTAACCAACCGAGCTATCGAGTGCTGTCAATGTCTTTGGGGCAGAACCTTTATTTTCAAGTACACACAAATAGCCCAGAGACAGGACAGCAGAGTATAGCAACCAGGAACAAGAACAGAGAATTTATGTTCCCTCCAGAATCAGCGGTTCTCAACCTGTAGGTCCCCAGATGTTGTTGGACTACAACTCCCATCATCCCTGAGCTCTGGCCTTGCTAGCTAGGGGTGATGGGAGTTGTAGTTCAACAACATCTGGGGACCCACAGGCTGAGAACGGCTGCTCCTGATGATGGTGTTGGACTTCAGCACCTGCCCCTGCCAGCATGTCCAAAGGTCAGAGATGAGGAGAGCCGTGGTTGATCTGGAGGATCACATCTTCCCAATCCCAGGGTTATAGCACTGGGTTTGGAAAGGAAGAACCTAGGGCTGGACGGGTCCAGGTCTTAACTCCCCCAAAGTCTTAAACCTGTTTGTCTTTGTCTTGCCTCTCCTTTTCTCTCAGTTCCACCACAGTTGGTGACCCGTCCTCGGGATCAGATTGTAGCCCAAGGCCGCACTGTGACCTTTCAGTGCGAGACCAAAGGAAACCCACCACCAGCCGTGTTTTGGCAGAAGGAAGGTAGCCAGGTAGGTGCGGCCTTATCTAAATTCATCGTGGCCTCTTACTTTCCTTTTGTGCAAATATGTGCCTGCGTGCACATGCTGAATCTTTCGGCTTGCCTTGGTTCTGAGATGCAGTTGACACGTGTGGTCAGATTCCATGCAGGAGTATGATGGGGAGGGTATAATTTTAGGGATGGATGGGGGAGTCTCTGTGTTGGAGAGGTGGTATTATTACAGTGGTACCTCAGGTTACAGATGCTTCAGGTTACGTACGCTTCAGGTTACAGACTCCATTAACCCAGAAGTAGTACCTTGGGTTAAGAACTTTGCTTCAGGATGAGAACAGAAATTGTTCGGCGGCGGCAGCGGGAGGCCCTATTAGCTAAAGTAGTACCTCAGGTTAAGAACAGTTTCAGGATAAGAATGGACCTCCAGAACAAATTAAGTTCTTAACCCGAAGTACCACTGTATTATTATTATTATTATTATTATTATTAATGATAATAATAATAATAATTGAATTTATATACCACCCTATACCAGGAGGTCTCAGTGCAGTTCACATAAAAGATCAACATAAAAACCAGAATACAGTGGTACCTTGGTTTTCGGACGTCTCGGAAGCCGAACATTTCAGCTTTTGAACACTGAAAACCCAGAAGTAGCTGCTTCGGTTTTCGAACACTTTTTGGAAATCGAACATGCCATCCAGCTTCTGTATTGAGTTTTCCGGATAGAAATGCTTCTGGAAATGCCTGCTTCAGTTTTTGAACATTTCGGAAGTTGAATGGTCTTCCGGAACAGATTACATTCAAAAACCAAGGTTGTGTAATGACAATAAAACCAATTGTGTAATGACAATAAAAACAACACCCCCCCAAAAAAGGAACGATCTGTGCTACTGCTGCTGCCAATAATGAGTCCCATCCCTGAAGATCAGTTGGAGAATCTCTCCTCCTCCTGGAGAAAATTGGTGACATGCTCCTCCCAGCTTCTCTGCCATGAAATAGTGAGAAGAATTCTGAGGGGCTGTAGCTGTAGCTTTTCTCCTGTTCTGCCCACCAAGGGTACAGGATGCGGTTATGCCTCTGCAGCAACTGAGCCTGATCCTTCCGTGGGCCGACATTGACTGGTGGAACAGGGGACTGGTGACAAATTGAAGCGGTCTCACCTTTGAAATACATCTGAAATTGGTTTCAATGAAGGTCATTTGGAAACGGACTTCAAAGCAGTGGCAGCCATGCCTTCACCTGCTGTCACCTGTGATGTGGCGACAGCAGGGAAAGTTTGGGGATGTAATGGTTATAGGGGTTGCTCGTGCGTAAGTTGCCGCCACTCCTGGCTAGGTAGCCTGGTTAAACCTTTTCTGTCTGGACAGCCCTTCACTTCGTGGCTGTTTCAGTCGCTAGCAGAATCCGTCAGTGGGCCTTTCTTGAACCTCTTCCAGCAAAGAAGTTCTTTGACGCCAAGTCTCCGCCTACTCTCCCTGCGTGGAAGTCTTCTGAGCAGGGTGGGTGTGGGCAGCGGAGGACCCGTGCTCTCCCCACTGGTCTCCGGCGAGGAGTCCTGGAGCCCCCTCGCCGATTCCCCTATCTGCCCCCCTTTATCCCTGGTGTTACGCTGATTTCCTTCCCCAGCCGATGAGCTGCCTCTCTCCCTGCTGTGTCCTTCTCCAGCATCGCTTGGGAGCCTTGCCTCCGCCTCTAGCTCTGATGGCAGTTCCCTGACAGGGGAGAATGGCCTTCCAGGATAAATTAGGCCCACGAGCTAGAAGTTCACCACCCCTGTGCTGGACAGGCTTCATACTTCCTGGACCATTTTGCTTTCTGTTTTTCTACTAGAACCCCAAGCTGTACCAACCAGAACAAGGTGCAAAATATATAGTTAGAATTAAAGGGCATATTTAATCTTTGAGCATATTCTGAGTTCACAGGCCCTTCACACAAAAGCTAACTAAATTTCTTTATTCCAGTAGCCTAAATTAGGTAGGGTTGCCATATGGCCGGAATTTTCTGGACAAAGCCAGGAATCAAATGTCTGAAACAATGTCTGGACAGGAATAGCTTAAATGTCCAGGAAAATCTGGACGTATGGCAACCCATGTTGGAAGCATAGTTTTTGGTGAATTTTATTAAAAATACAGTGGTACCTCTGGTTAAGTACTTAATTCGTTCCGGATGTCCATTCTTAACCTGAAACTGTTTTTAACCCGAAGCACCACTTTAGCTAATGGGGCCTCCTGCTGCTGCCGCACTACCAGAGCACGATTTCTGTTCTCATTCTGAAGCAAAGTTCTTAACCCGAGGTACTATTTCTGGGTTAGCGGAGTCTGTAACCTGAAGCGTATGTAACCCAAGGTGCCACTGTAGCTCAAAAGGTTCTTCTTTTTTTGAGATTTTGCAAAAACAACACAACAACTTTGCCCTCACAACAACAGAGCAATTTTGTGTCCCGATTTCCACTTTTTGAAATATGGCAACCCTAAAATAGGTGAGAAATATCATTTTGGTTTCAGTTCCTAGCTGGAACCACAAAACGAACCGTAGTTACCTGATTTCAGACATCACAGTGAACTGCGGTTAGTTTAAAACCCAAAGCAGATGCTTCTAATCTCTTCCTCGCGCATGTAAAATAGGGGAGGGGGAGGCACGTGAGCTCAAGACTTGCCACAGCTCATTCACGCCGCAGGAAACCACAGCTTCCTGTTATGTCTGAACTAGGCTGATGAAGAGAGAAGCTTTCCAAGACGATGGTGTTTCACCCATGGCAGGCATAACTCCCTTGGAGTTATGTATTAGGATTAGACATACTAATACATTTCATTACAAATACAAGGTACCTTTTTCTTAAGCATCTTTGGAGATTCGCCCATTATCTCCTTTTGATCCCATGACAACATCCCACAGAAGCAAGGGGGGGAACTATTGTGTCTCTCAAGAGGGGGACATTCTGGGAACAGGGCAGTGGGGAACTGGATGGCAACCCAAGGCCATATTGGCAACCATTCTTCTTGCATGTTTCCAGGGGATGGGAATTGAAAACGCCTTTTTCCCCATTTTATTTTCTGCAGATCCTGCTTTTTCCTAGCCAGCCCCCTCAGGCGATGGGCCGTTTTTCAGTGTCTCCAAGCGGCGAGATGAACATCATGGACGTGCAGACTTCCGATTCGGGCTACTACATGTGTCAAGCCATTAGTGTGGCAGGGAGCATCCTGGCGAAAGCTCTCCTGGAAGTGGAAGATGGTAAGTTATCTGCGAGTGGAAGATAAATTTTTCACGCCTGGGACAGTTTGGAGCGAGAGGCGCTGATGTACACTGACTCCACACAGATTTAAATGGCAGGAAATGCTTCCCTAATCCTGGGAGGTGGGGGGGCGGCAAGGCAAGGCAAGTAATGCACAGACATGCTTATCATGTTCCTTCAAATCAAATAGCCGCTTATTAAGGAGGCAGGGAGTAAGCCCAAAGTTTCTCAGCCTCTGGGGATGACTCACAGTTTAGCAATTCTTGGATCCAATTTCATTTATTACTTAGCTGGAAGTGAGAGCGGCTCCTGCCTTAAACATGGTGGTAGTGTGTGTGTGTGTGTGAGAGAGAGAGGGGGGGGGTTTGCAGCCCTGACCTCCCTTACCTAGGAGTAAATTCCTATCAATTTAGTAAAACATTTCCGAGCAAGATAGTTAGAATCACGTTGTCGGTGAGAATCGTGAAGTCATAAATCACAAAGAACAATTTGTTAGAGAGTCACAGTGGCTCAATTCAAATGATCCTCCAAACCATGGTTCAGAACAGAGGTTTTTAACCTTTTCGAGTCCACGGCTCCCTTGACCAACTACAATCTTTCTGCGGCTCCCCTTTGAGGAAACACACTCTGAGCCTCAGAAGCCCAGTTATGTCACCCCTTGCCTGTAGAGCTGGCAGCCCCTCGTCCCTTTTCGAACACCCTCCCTTGTGGAGTCTTCCCTCAGCCTCCTCTCCCCTCTCCTTGGGTGTCTCTACAATCTTTCTGCGGCTCCCCTTTGAGGAAACACACTCTCAGCCTCAGAAGCCCAGTTATGTCACCCCTTGCCTGTAGAGCTGGCAGCCCCTCGTCCCTTTTCGAACACCCTCCCTTGTGGAGTCTTCCCTCAGCCTCCTCTCCCCTCTCCTTGGGTGTCTCTACAATCTTTCTGCGGCTCCCCTTTGAGGAAACACACTCTGAGCCTCAGAAGCCCAGTTATGTCACCCCTTGCCTGTAGAGCTGGCAGCCCCTCACCCCTTTTCGAACACCCTCCCTTGTGGAGTCTTCCCTCAGCCTCCTCTCTCCTCTCCTTGGGTGCCTCCTCATGCCGCCCCATAGGGGCTGGAAAAAGAATGCCCCCCAGCCTTAGCAGCCTGACAGAGACTGGCCAAAGGTGGATATGAGGCAAACAAGCCTTGGGGCTACAGGTAGGTAGCCGTGTTGGTCTGCCGTAGTCGAAACAAAATAAAAAAATTCCTTCCAGTAGCACCTTAGAGACCAACTAAGTTTGTTATTGGTATGAGCTTTCGTGTTCATGCACACTTCTTCAGATACTTCTCCAGCCTTGGGGCAGCAGAGATGTGAGAGGGCATCAGAGGAGGGAGGGAAGGAAGGAGGGACAAAGGCCGGTGTTGCCCAAGGCACCCTGACTCTCATTCAAGGCACCCCATGTTGAAAACTGCTGGTTTAGAGGATTGGAAATAAGCCTCTGGCATTAGCTCCTCTCACCACTTTCCTCTGTCTCCCATCTTCCTCTCCATTTAGCAATAAGCATAATGTACTGCAATGTCCAAATTAGCCAACTAGGTTCGCACTTGCCCTCAAAACCTGAATCAGATCCCATAGTCTGATTGCTAAATTGTCTGTTCTGCACCTGTAAGCCAGGCACATCCAACAGGTACATCGTAGATCACTGGATGTCTGTGGTAGATCACTGGTAGATCATTGGCTCACCTCAAAGAAGCTCAACAACTTTGACCTGAACCCCCCAAAAGGGGGTAGATCACTGCCAGTTTTTAACTCTGTGAGTAGATCACAGTCTCTTGGGAGTTGGCCACCCCTGCTGTAAGCAATCAATATTTTAACACAGCAGTACCTGCACTCAGGAACACCCTGCCCATTGACATTAGGCAAGCTCCTTCAATGAACTATTTTTGGCAGCTGCTAGAAACCTTCTTCTTAAGGCAGGCTTACCCTGATACGTAAAGCTGCCACGTGTTTTAAAGTGTTGTTTTTTGTAACGTATATTTTAACAGCTGATTTTTTTTTTAAGTTTAACTTGTTTAAAACTCTGACTTTTATAGATAACTTTAATGTATGTTTTTTTGTGAAGTACTTAGAGGGGATTCTTTTTTTACAATTAAGTACTATACAAATTCTGTGAAATAAAATAAAAATGGATGGGCAGGCCTAAACCATTACAGTGGTACCTCGAGTTACATACGCTTCAGGTTACAGACTCCGCTAACCCATAAATAGTAACTCAGGTTAAGAACTTTGCTTCAGGATGAGAACAGAAATCGTGCTCCGACGGCACGGCAGCAGCGGGAGGCCCCATTAGCTAAAGTGGTGCTTCAGGTTAAGAACAGTTTCAGGTTAAGTACGGACCTCAGGAAGGAATTACCGTATTTTTCACCCTATAGGATGCACTTTTTCCCCTTCAAAAATGAAGGGGAAATGTGTGTGCGTCCTATGGGGCGAATGCAGGCTTTCGCTGAAGCCTGGAGAGCAAGAGGGGTCGGTGCGTGCTGAAGCCTGCGCACGCTGAGCTCAGCGCGTCCAGGCTTTGCGGACCTCTCCGCAAGCAGCAGGAGCCAGCACTGGCCTCCCACGGCTTGCAGAGAGCTGCCTGTTTGGGGGCTGGGGTCGGGGGAAGCTCGGGCCTCCCCCACCCCATCCCCATGCCTGGGGGGGGTAAATATTTTTCCCCCTTTATTTCCCCCCCCAAAAAACTAGGTGCGCCTTAATGGGACGGTGTGTCCTATAGGGCGAAAAATACGGTAAGTAATTAACCCGAGGTACAGTACCACTGTATTGGCCTATTCAGACATTATCATGACAAGTTTCTGTTCCTGCTGAACAGGAAGTGGGGAAAGCTGTTGTAACAAAGAGGATGGCATGAGGCCCTGGCGTGTTGACAACCATCCATTCTGTGGTTTGAACCTGTTATGCCATTATTATTTTTAAAATGTAAGAGGGTACCCTAAGGGTCTGTGGGGGGGGGGAGGATTGCTGTTCACATTCTCTTCCATCCATATTTTTGCATATGATTCACAACTATTTTTTACTGTCATCGCCCCATATTTAAATCAACATCTTGCCTTTGTATCTAACCAAAAATAATGAAATGCTGCTACTAACATGACCCGCAGCGTCAAACTGAAAAAATAAGTTGATGGAATCTTAAGTAGTTTGTTACATTAGAGCAGTTTCTCTCCTTCTTTTAAATGCATATCTGAGAAAGTAATGATGGGGGTGGCAGCTGGGGAAAACGAGAGGATAAGAGGGCAAGACTAAAACAAATGAGTGGAAATTTCAGAGAGGCTGTGGGTTGGGTTTGATGACCTCAAAGATCCCTTCCAGCTCTAAAGGTCTGTGATTCTAAGAAAAGACTTCTCAGGTACATTGCAAGCCCCCCAACCCCAATAATGACCTCAAGAATATTTCTCCTGACATTTCACTAAGACCTACAAGGGTTGGACTTTATAGGGTCTGTCCATTTGGGTTACATGTGAGCATTGAAAATATCATCTCAGACAAATCCTAGAATATAAACAACCAGGATATTATTTTTCTTATTTTTTGCAGGAGGGGGCAACAGGCTCTGCAAACTTAGGTTTTGTTGTGTCTTGTTGGTTTTTCTTGTGTATGGAGAACTCACCAAATCCAGCTTTAGCCCTGCTTTCATTAAACATAGATTCTGACCTCATCATCTGACATAAAGATTTAGTGTTCTTTTTACTGATGTCCAGACGTTTGGTGCTAACATATTTTTTGGAAATCTCAGGCTGAGCTACCCCTCAAGATATGGTTCAACAGCATTTGGGATGTAACTATCTCAGAGCGACTAACCTGGCTTAGAAGAGTAGCAAAAGGTGTTGCTTAGAGAGATAGCTTTGTTGACGCACCTTTCTTTTATGTGGAAGGGAAGAAGATAACAATTCTCTGCCCCATCAGCTGAAATTTGTCGGTGGTGATGCTATACAGTGGTACCTCAGGTTACATACGCTTCATGTTACATATGCTTCAGGTTACAGACTCCGCTAACCCAGAATTATTACCTTGGGTTAAGAGCTTTGCTTTAGGATGAGAACAGAAATTGTGCAGCAGCGGTGCAGCAGCAGCAGGAGGCCCCATTAGCTAAAGTGGTGCTTCAGGTTAAGAACAGTTTCAGGTTAAGAACAGATCTCCAGAACGAATTAAGTTCTTAACCCGAGGTACCACTGTATTAACCATTAATGACTTAAGAACATGTTTTAAATGACACAACGTACTCAATGCAATGTTGTTGTTTTTGCGGAGATTGTATTATATAACTAGGCTTGTACCCAGGTATTATTAAAAGTTTTATTATTTTGGAAAATTATTTTTTTAAAAAGAGAGAGAGAAAAGACATGGTGTATCCTAAAGAATGACACCTGTGTGCAGTTCATTGTCAGTAGCTCAGTCAATAGACCATGAGACTCTTAATCTCTGGGTTGTGGGTTTGAACCCTGCTTTGGGGGGGGGAATTCCTGCATTGCAGGGGGCTGGACTAGATGACTCTTATGATCCCTTCCAACTCTACAATTCTATCAGTACTAGTTAAGAATATGCATCTGCCCTCCCAAAATACTGATCCCTCCAGAGCTTTCTGAAAAGGGAGGAAGTGACCAGCCATTCCTTTAGCTTTGTTGTCCCCTAGTCTCAGTGTGTTTGTTTGGCCATTACCTGAATGAAGGACCCAGTTGCCCTCCACACCTTGTTGGACTCCAGCTCCCATCAGCATGCTTATTGGTCAGGGATGATGGAAGTTGTAGTCCAAGTTACGGACATCCACAGGTTGCACACCCGTCGGCTGTTACCTGGAGGAAATTTCACACCAAATCACTGAAGAACCTTTCTTGAGCCCTAAAGGTAAAGGGACCCCTGACCTTTAGGTCCGGTCGTGGCCGACTCTGGGGTTGCGGGGCACATCTCGCTTTATTGGCCTAGGGAGCCAGCGTACAGCTTCCAGGTCATGTGGCCAGCATGACTAAGCCGCTTCTGGCAAACCAGAGCAGCGCACAGAAATGGCGTTTACCTTCCCGCCGGAGCGGTACCTATTTATCTGCTTGCACTTTGATGTGCTTTCAAACTGTTAGGTTGGCAGGAGCAGAAACCGAGCAATGGGAGCTCACCCTGTCATGGGGATTCAAACCACCGATCTTCTGATTTGCAAGTCCTAGGCTCTGTGGTTTAACCCACAGCGCCACCCATGTCTTTAACCCTAGCAGTCCCCTTTTTCTTCTTGCTGCTAATATCATTTTGTCTGTGTTTCCTTGGCAATATTCAGATGCCTGGAAAGCATAGAAGGGGCTTGGCTTGATCAGAAAACCTTTCACTTTTATTAAAATCACTGGAAAGAATTGCAGGGGTGGGGGAGGTTCCGAGGGAAAGAGAAAGAATAGCTGTGTAGGCAATTTCCTTCATTACCACCACCTAACAATAGGACTTGGGGGGGGGGGCTTCTCCCCTGCCCCCCCCTGCGCCTCCCATTCTCCCAAGCAAGCTGTGCTTCATCAAAATCAACAATTATTTAATGAAATGTTGTCAAGTTACGTAGGTAGAAGTGGGAGTAGTAGGAGGGTGGTGGGTGGAATTTCATGGCGTATATTCGTAAATAACAACTTAGCTACAGAAAGAACAGCACAATCAAATTGCTGTCATGCTGGGCATTTTCTGCACTGAGCAGGGTATACTTTATTAAGAAGCTATCTTCTCTACAAATCCAATATGGTGCAGGGCAAGATGTCATAAGAGGCATGTTTTGGTAACCTCAAGACTTGATAACTTCAGTGCGCTCTATGTGGAGCTACCCTTGGTCCAGGGGCTCCAGTTTTGTGGGGATACACTATCGCCAGCACATTAACGCCAGTGCTCAAAAGTCCGCACGTGATGCTCATACATTCCTGGGGGAGGTTCAAGGTTCTTGTGTTAATTTGCAAGGCCCTTAGCAATTTAAGCCTGGGACACCTCAGGGGCTGCCAATCCCCTATATCCCTGCCCAACCACTAAGGTCTCTGTGGGTGACCCTGTTAATGGCTCAGATGCATGACTCAAATCCACCAGGAGCTGTGTGCTTAGAATTGTGGGCCCAATATCATGTGAATCCTTTGCAGTTGAGATCCGTATGTACATAAAACCATACAAAAAAATTAAAATCAGAAACAAGCTATTCTGAAAAGATGCATTCTTAATTGTCTGCATTATCCTGACAGAATAGAAAAGTTACCGGTATTTTGCGGGCGTTAAAGAGAGCTGGGGCAGGGCAATGCATCAGTAGCACCATGGACGGCTCCAGTCAGGGCCCAGCTTGCAGCTTTAAATAAGCAGAGCTCAGATGTTGTTTCAGCAACAGCCAGCCTCCGACTGAGCCTTAAATAGGAGCCTTAACATCCCAGGAGCTAGCTCCATCTTCCATGAGAGTAGCATCTTCATTTAAAGGGACAGAGCCTGCTTTAGAAGTCATTGACTTCTGTAAAACGAGAGAGACCATGGCCTTCTGAGCTGGAGTCCTTAGAGTCAGAGGAGAGCGATGCACCCTCCTCAGGCCAAAGAAATACTAGCACTACAGGCTCTTCTTCCACAAGTGTTACTCGTGTAGTAACACTTGCGTTACTGGTCATGTCCCGAGAGGGGTTCTCCCCCCCCCGAATCCCCAGACTCATTCCCTGCAAAGAAGGGATATCTGACTAGAGAATCATTCCAAGGGCTGGCCCTGTCTAGAGAGCCTCAGAAGCCGCCATATCCATTCTTGTGCCAAATAGGCCTTGTTGAACCATCACCTTGTTGAACTGGTGACCTGGAAATGAAAGGCTTTGTACTGCCTTATTCCCCTACCTCTGAGCTTCTCCCCAGGGAGCAATCCTCTACTCTCAACAGAGTCCTCCCTTCCAACCTTTCCATTATTATTATTATTATTATTATTATTATTATTAAACAGAAACCCCTGATCCATTGGCAGCAGACAATTGGGAGGGATTAATAAGACAAAGGAGGTTGTAACCCTGAAATCCTCATTTAGTCGCAGCATCACCAGCTGGGTTTCTACGGCAACAAGAAAAGGCACACACTTTCCAAAACTGCTCCAGCTCATGAGAGACGTGGCTCTGTGTGTGTTTGTATGTGTGTTGCGCATTGACACTTCTTCGTGTGTGTGTCCACATCAGGCACGTGATTTTGCCAGGGAGGAATCAGCGAGTGGACAAGTTGCCACCTTTCAGCGTCAACACTGAAGAGCTAAATCACGCCTTATCTGCCCCCGCCCTCCCCCCTGACACTCAGGGAGGAGGGAAAAGGCAGCTGGGACTTGTGTACAATCTCGTGGGTTGCACCCACATGCCATCGAATATGATGTCAAGCCGTTTGTCTGCTGCGTGGGAGATTTGGCGGGGCAGGAGGGGAGGACGTGCCGGCGATCCGTCTCCTCGGATGAGCGGCGGGCGCAGGGCCCTCATGCTGGAAGCTTGGCAGGTGCGACAGATGATCCCTGTCTGAAGCCAGCTCCTTTGCCTTGATTGATTTTCTCTCACGTCCCCCTCCCCCTCCGCCCCCTTGCGTGCGCTTTCACTGCTGATTGTTACTGGGAAATTCAATTGTGTGTGAACTCTCGAGCGCCCTTTGTCCGTTCGCTGCTTCCCAGTCGATAGAGAGTAATTAGGGTTGTAAATAATGGGCAGAGCCTGTGAGCTCGCTGGGCTGCTGGGCAGATGTGAAGCTTGGCCACCTCTGGGGTTTGAGTTTCAGGGGATTAGAAGGGGCCAGATCTCTCATGTATGCAGCATAGAAAATCTAGCACTGATGCCCTCTCCCCTTGAGTCTTGCAGCTAAGGAGGGCAGCAGATCAAGAGCAGCTTTCCCCAGCCTGGGGCTTTCTAGATATTTTGGACTCTTATTCCCATCAGGCCTCAGCCAGCATGGCCAGTGGTCAGGGATGATGGGAATTGCAGTCCAACAACATCTGTACAGCAGCAGGTTATGGAAGAAATCACCAGGGTGAAAGATGTGAGGGTAGCAACCATCAGGAAGTGATGTAAATCGAGGTGGCATTTCAGCCTTACAAATTTAATATTATTGTTATTAAATATTGCATAAGGTTAAATACATTTCCTTGCTGTTTGGGAGATAAGGAGGTATGTGCACTTAAAATATGCCCCTTTCTTGAGGAAGGGCTGTATCTCCATGATAGAGTATAACCTCTGCATGAAAATAATCCCAAGTAGGAGTGGGAGAGACTCCCTTTTGTAGGGTTGCCATATTTCAAAAAGTGAAAATCCAGACACAAAAGTTGTTGCTTTTGTGTGTGTTTTTGTGTTGCCTTTTTTTTTTTTTTTGCAAAGGTAAAGGTACCCCTGACCTTGAGGTCCAGTCATGGCTGACTCTGGGGTTGTGGCGCTCATCTCGCTTTATTGGCTGAGGGAGCCGGCATACAGCTTCCGGGTCATGTGGCCAGCATGACTAAGCCATTTTTGGCGAACCAGAGCAGCGCACGGAAACGCCATTTACCTTCCCGCCAGAGCGGTACCTATTTATCTACTTGCACTTTGAGGTGCTTTCAAACTGCTAGGTTGGCAGGAGCAGGGACCGAGCAACGGGAGTTCACCCCATCGCGGGGATTCGAACCGCCAACCTTCTGATCAGCAAGTCCTAGGCTCTGTGGTTTAACCCACAGCACCACCCACATCCCCTTTCTTTTGCAAAGTTGCTGCAAAAATCTCCAGAACTGACACTGCCAACATGGGTTGCCATATATCTGGATTTTTTCAGACATTTTAGCGATTTCTGCCCGGACACTGCTTCCGACTGCAGGTATGTCCAGGAAATTCTGGACATTTGGCAACCCTACCATTCTGAAACCCTAGAGAGCTGCTGCCAGCCCGTGTAGACAGTGCTGAGCTAGATGGACCAATGTTCTTGACTTGGAAGAAGGCAGCTGCCTGTGCTCCTCTTTGTTTTCTTTCATGTCAGGGAATGAAAAACTGCACCAAGGAGATTTACTTCTCTCCTGGCTGTTATGTTGACTCAACGCTTCACAACGATATCCGTTTACCGAGCAAAAGTGTTGGAAGTCCCAGACAGTTCAGAACAGCATCAAAACCTTCCTGTGAAAGGGGGAACCCAAGACAACACAAGGAGTTCAAAGGATGTTAAACCCGACACCCCATGAAACTCCCTGTGAGTCAGAATCCTAGATGGGGGCGGGGGAGACGGCTTGCCCTGCTCTTCTCCAAAGAGTTCAAAGCCATTTACAAATGGTCCTAGGGTGGCCATTGCTGGTCATCTCATGGGGTCCTCAGCTCACTCGCTCTGCCCTCCTTCAGCCTCCACATGCCTGCCTTCCTACTTACAACAGTCCTGGGGGTCACAAACACAAGCTGGAGAGCCTCAAGATTGGCAGCGGGGGGGGGGAGTGTGGAGAGAGAGGGGGTGGGGAAAACCCCTAGAAAGGGGAAACATCATGAAGTCTAAGCCCTTCATGGCCTTGGACCCTCGTACCTACAGGACCACCTCTTTCGGTATGCCCCACAGAGGACCTTAAGGTCCATAAATAGCAACACCCCAGAGGTCCTGGGCCCTAAGGAAATCAGATTAGCCTCAACCAGAGCCAGGGCCTTTTCAACTCTGGCTCCAGGCTGGTGGAACGCTCTGCCTCATGAGACCAGGGCCCTGCAGGATCTGATTTCTTTCCGCAGGGCCTGTAAGACAGAGTTGTTCCACCTGGCTTTTGGGTTGGAATTAATTTGATCCCCTCTCCCTCTTTCTTTTTTTCTTTTTCCTTTTTTCCTTTTTCCTTCTGTAACGGAACTCCTACTTGGGGACTTCCCTGGCTTTTTTCTGGTCCATGTAGGAGCAGTCTGGATAGTTAGCCTTGGTGAAGACTTGACATTTTCATCCCCAAAAGAGTTTTTGAGTTTCTGCTGAAATGAATGTTGTATTTTAATCTTGTTTTTTAAGTTGTATTTCAGTCAATTGTTTTATATTTGGTGTTAGCTGCCCTGGGGAGGGCGGGATATAAATAAAAATATTATTATTATTATTATTATTAAGTGCACTGTCTGACCTTGGAATGATAGTTGACTCTTAATGGGAGACCCATGGAAAACTCGGGAGGACGGAATGGGATGGAGTATACTGGAATAAGCAGAACTGGCTGGCTGGAACCCCGGGGCACTTCACACAGCAACATTTTGTTGCAGGCTCCACTTGTTCTCTTGATTCTCCATCTCTTACCTCTGCCTAGCTGTTCCCCTGCCCCTCTTCACTGACTGTCTGTCCTCGTGTCAGTTTGCTGACCGAAGGATATAAGGACGATATTTCAGCTTCGATTCATGACTTCTTCTGCAGCTGGCTGAGGCCAAGGGTGCCCTCTTAATCCTTCATGCCCTGCTCTCTGGCCCCCTCCCTCCCCTTCCCCCCCACCCGCCTCCTCCATTTCCCTTCCCTCTCGCCGCTTGCATGACTTGGTTTGCCTCCGTTCAATAGGGCTCTTATTTAGTGTCATTTCTCATAGTGTCAGAGCAAGCTCCCTCCAAGCGCATCTGATCAATGGCATTGATCCACAATAAAACTGGCACCAACGTCAAGCGTCCGGAGAAGCACAAGCGCTAAGCACTTTTTAGCTAGGGCAGGCTGGGCGCTGAGTTCATTAGCACAGCCGCTGGCTTTCTCAGACAAATGAATGGCAGTCCCATTAATAACCAAGTCTTTTGTCTGGAAGCCTGTGTTTAATTGCACTGTCCATAACTGTTTTGCTGTAATCATAGATTCAGTCTGTTATGGCCAGTGGCAGAGGTGGCCAACGCAGATGTTGTTAGATTCCAGCTCCCATCATCCCTGATCCTTTGTCATGCTGGGTGGGACTGATGGGAGTGGCAGTCCCAACACCATCCAGAGGGCGCCAAGATGACTACCCTTGATCTATGGTCAGGCAAACAGCATTGTATTCGCCGGTAGCCCTATTTAGAGTTGACCCACTGAAATCAATGGATACAACTAACTTAGCTTCATTAATTTCAGTGAGTCTACTCTAAGTAAAATTTAGTTGAAAACATGGTAGGGGGGAGAAGGCAGGAGTGGGCCCACTAACCTTGCTGTAAGCTCCATATGTTCCACCAGACCTCCAAACAATGGGTTGTGTCCAGTGCTGGTCCTGCTCAGAGCACATGTGTTGAAATCAATAGGCATGGCTAACTTTGGCCCATTAATTTCAGTGGGTCTACTCTGTGTAGAAGTTAGTTGAAGATGACCCCAGACTCTGCAAGAAGCCAAGTCTCCAACCACATGGAGTGAAACATCACATATACAAGCTGTATGTACACGCCTGGGCTCATTTCAGAGGTTCAGTGGAACACATGGAAGTTAGGGGCAAGCTCAGTGGACATGATTCTGTTCTGGCTCTGTGCATTCAGTGAAAACAGATTGTTCAGGGCTGAGCAGGCCTAATAAGACTGTTAGCTGACATACACTATTTCAAGGTGGATGAGGTTTTAGGGGAGGGGTAGCACCTCTGGTGGGGGGGACTATCTTTCTTGGGTAGTTTGTCCACCTTTGGTCCCCACCTGCACTTAGGCCTCACCTGTGGCTCCTAGAAGCTGTCAGCATGTGACAGTGGCCACACCCTGAGAATGGCTTTGACTGGCTGGCTAAACCAGGAGAAGACAGCTAATGGGTCTCAAACCCTCAGTGAGTTAGGGACTTTTCCTGCATGCAAAGACAGGTTCTGGCAGATGAGAGGATGAGACCAATAGTGAGTCCAATGGTCAAGAGGGTGGTTTTTGCACATACTGTAGAGGGAATTGAGAGGCAGATGGGGCTCATCAACCTGGGAAGGTAGCCCATCTAGAAGAAGGAAAAATCTGATCCTAAACCTTTGCTGCCTTCTGTGATATCTTTGGGAGAAGAAAAGGCTACACGAATCCGGAGTGGAGTCTGTAAGATGGTTGGATGGGGTCTTGTGTGCCTTCTTCTGGCAACTCCTGCAGCCAAGCTGGTGCCAACTGTATTGCTCTGCTTTCCTTTGCACCACATTTGTGAGGCCAAGAGGAGGGTCTTGTCATCCAGGCAGTCCAGGAGCTCCATAAACGCTGCCCAGGCTTGTGCCCTGGGTAGGTCACTTTGGTGCTACTAATGCAGTGGTTTGAGTTCACTCCTGGAGGCACATTCCATTGTCTCTCAAGACAGATGGATGTCAACAGCTACTTAAAGGGTTGGTTTGTGGCGTGGCTGTCAGTAAAGCTTCTGTGCAGACCTCTGGAGTTGACAGATAGCTGATGGTGCACCAAGAAGGCCTCCCTAAGGCCCAAGTTACCCATTACAACTACAGTGTAGTTGACTGCTGCATGATATTAGTAACATGAAAAAGTGGCAATCACCCCAAGGTTGCCTTAGATTAGTTACACCATTCGTCCAGTTTGTCAGCTCAGACTTGTCTTTCTGAGTTCTTGAGCAAAGCTCTTACCCATTGCCTGCTAGCTAA
Source organism: Podarcis melisellensis (assembly GCF_964234715.1). NCBI lineage: Eukaryota > Metazoa > Chordata > Lepidosauria > Squamata > Lacertidae > Podarcis > Podarcis melisellensis. The sequence continues at coordinate 11,943,915 of NC_138532.1, read as the reverse complement.
GATCCATTTAACTAGATATTCTGTGGACTGACCCTGTGACCTTATGTTTGCAGTACATGTGCTCTGCCACTTAACTATGGTGTGCAGTCACAGAGAGCATATTGTAGGTTCCTCAGACAGAAGTGCCTCTTGCCACAGGATAGATTGATGGCCACAAAATGCAATGATGGCGGACGGCTTTAGGCAAATTCATGGAGGATGAATCAATAGCTTATTCGTGGTTATGTAGATCCTTGTGTTCAAAGACAACAAGCCACTGAAGACCAGTTCCTGAGAGCAGCAGCAGGAGAGGTCTTTGCCTTCATGCCTTGCTTTTATGAGTTTAGCAAATCCGTCTGGCTGAATGTTGTAGGAAGGCAGGTTCTGGGCTAGACGGAACTTGGGTTTGAGTCGTACATTCTTATGGAATGTCAGGATTCAAACCCACAGCCCTAGAGACACAGACACAGTGAGAGTGCAAAACCTAAATGAGCAGACCTTGCTTTCTAGGATGCTGCTACAGTGGAGATGCTTTGCTGCCAAAAGAAGTCCATGGCTACGGCCTGCACCAAAAAAAATCATGCATCCACTGTTTCCTGGGGCTGCAATGGTGCAAAAATGTGGTTACAAAGCACGGATCCACATGGATCCTCAGGATTTTTGCATTGGGTCACCCCAATTCACCATCAGATCACATAGCATGTCCATGGCTACAGCCTGCACCCAAAAAATCACGCACCCACTGTTGTGTGGGGCCGCATGGATTCTCAGGATTTTTGCATTGGGCTACCCCAAACTCACAGTCAAATCATATGTCTGTGGCCACAGCATGAACCACAAAAATCATACATCCACTGTTACATTCAGAATATATATTTTTCTTTTTTTTCTCCTCTAAAAACTAGGTGCGTCTTATGGTCAGGTGCATCTTATGGAGCAAAAAATATGGTGATTTTCAGTGCTCATTCTTCAGTTGGTAAGGTGCTTTGTTTATTGCAAGGCTCATAGCAAAATCAAGGCAGAGGCCAAGAGCCAATTTCTTAAAGATCTTTGTATCCAAAATCAAATAGAACTTGGTTCCCAATAAGCAGGAACCAATGAAAGGCTGTTTCCCCCGCAAAGCTGATGGATGAGCACAGCATATTAGGTAAGCAGGAATTAGCAGGGGAGTGAATATGATGAGTTCAAGAATGTTGGCCCCATTAGATTACCGGCGGGGGGGGGGGGAACGGGACCAACCCATGTAGTCTCTACCCATGACATCTTCAGCATCTCCAGCCTGTACATTATGTGTGGACATATGAAGAGGACAAGCCTGTCTTGCAGGCTTCCATGCAGTCTGGAAACCCAATCCGGCAAGCAACGCACAAATAGGGGGGGGGGGGTAGAGCTTAAGAAATGCTCTGATCCTCCACTGACGGGTGCAGTATATGAATAAAGATGACAGAAGCTGTAAGGCAAGTTTCTCTCTTTTGCTTGATCCGCTTTTAGGAAAGCGCACCACCTAATCAAGTAGCGAAGTATGTAAAGCACATTTACATAACAGCAATCCAGAGCAAAATGAATTTCCTTTTTTACGCAAAATGCACAATGTGATTCTTGCAAATTAGTGGAAACGTTTCCCAACATCTCTTCCTTTTTGTTCCTTAATTTTGTGTGCCGAGTCTTGTCAGGCAAATTCCTCTAGTGTAAACAACGCAGCAGGTAGAAGTATTTAATAACAGCCAAATTGATTTCTCATTACTAGGTTACTTCTTAGCGTTTTGTATCACTGCGCCGATACGGATTTCTCTTATTGTGTTAAATAATAGGCAAGTCCATAGGAAATGATTTATGGTCTTCCCCCATGTTAATTCCACATGGGCACCTTGTCTCTGAATAAGAAATCTCTTAACGTGTTTCCTCTCTCATAACAAGCAATTTCTGTGTAAAACGTAGCCTAGTAATGGCTTCACTTTGTTTGTGATGACAGATAGGCAGAAGAGAGATGGGAAAGGAAAGCAAGAATTATGCTTTTCAAAGACGAAGGCTGTTTTCCTGCAGAGTTAAGCCTCTGGAACTGTGTGTCGCTGTGTGTATTTGAGGAGGGGTCCACTGTTGATTCCCTCCCAGACATTTTCTTGTAGTTCTGCAAATCTCGAGGTCCCCCCCCCCAGCCTGCTAATACCTCCCTCTCATGCATGGATGAATCCATTTCAGCTACATAAGGAGTGGCACTCACAGTGTGAACACTGGAATTAGAGGGATTGATATAAGGTGCTTGGAGCAAACACTGGGAAGGATTCTGCCTTCATGTTTGGCATGCAAGAATCCAGCTCCTCAGCACTGTGGAAAACACAAGGCTGAACCAGCTAGACTTGCTGCCTCTTATTATTTCCAGGTCTGCTTTTGGGGAGAGGGAATCTTCTGTGTATTCCCTCTATTAGCTGTGAGAGGAAAGTTTGCACACATAATTTAGTAACTCGCCGATTTCTTTCCTGTGTCTTCAGAGCAGGCAGGTGATAGCTCAGATTAAAGGTTTGCATTGACACATTTACTGCTGCCTGTCATTCCCAGGCAGTACATCTCCAGGTAATCAATTAATACTTGCCTTTAATTGACTATTTAATTACACGTTACTAAACAAGCTGATGGATATGAATCCCATCACCTGTAACTTTGGTGGCGGCAAAGGAGCAAATTGCAATCTGTCACAAAAAAGGCGTATAAGATGCTGCAAAGATCACTTCCCTTCTGTGGTGGTGGGGGCAGGGAACAGAAATACAGAAATGTCACAGCCCAGTGAAAATGAGAGCAGCCCATCACATGAGAGGGAAAATGCTACAAGTGTTGGTCCTGTTTGGGAAATAATAGGAAAGTACACCACAGTATAATACAGGGGTTAAGTACTTAATTTGTTCTGGAGGTCTGTTCTTAACCTGAAACTGTTCTTAACCTGAAGCACCACTTTAGCTAATGGGGCCACCCATTCTGTTCTCATCCTGAAGCAAAGTTATTAACCCTTTATTTCTGGGTTAGCAGAGTCTGTAACCTGAAGCGTATGTAACCCGAGGTACCACTGTACTATTGTTAGGGCCAACCAAGAGGAACAGCAAAGGCTGTGAAGCTGATCAGCAATCAAACAAATTGCCCCACTTGGTTCATTTACAGCAAGGGTCAGCAAACCTTTTCAGCAGGAGGCCAGTCCACTGTCCCTCAGACCTTGGGGGGGGGGAATGAACGAATTCCTGTGCCCCACAAATAACCCAGAGATGCATTTTAAATAAAAGGGCAAATTCTACTCATGTAAAAACACGCTGATTCCTGGACTGTCCGCGGGCCAGATTTAGAAGGCGATTGGGCCGGATCTGGCCCCTGGGCCTTAGGTTGCCTACCCATGATTTACAGGCATTTGTACCCTGCCTTTTAGCCAAAAAGGCTGTCAGGGTGGCTTATGAAAGTTCTAAGATGGTCCTTGCCCTCAGGCTCAATCTGAAGCATGAAAGTGTGGTTTTGTACACAATGGAGAAGCATGGATTTTATCTGCACACAGATGATTTAATCTTCAATGGCATGTTTGTATTCCCAACATGATGCAGTGGTTCATGCTGGGAAGTACCTTAGTTCAGTGGGAGAGCATCTTCTTTGCATGCAGAAGATCCCAGGTTTAGTCCCCAAATAGGACTGGGAATGTCCCAGACTGAAGCCCTGGGAAGCTGCTTCAAATCAGTAGATGATACTGAACTGGACGGACCAATGGTCAGGTCCAGTATAAAGCAGCTTCCTTTCTTCCTATGTTAGAGTGCCCAACTAGCACTGGGAAGTGCCCAACTAGAACTGGGTTCAAATTCCTCCTTGGCCATGAAATTTACTTGGTGACTTGTACCATTCTCAGGCTAACCTACCTTGCAGGGTTATTTTGATGACCAAGGGGGGCAAGATTAGGAACAGAAGAAGGTCCTTGCTGGATCAGACCCAAGCACCTCCTTAGACCAGCATCCCTTTCCCCCATAGCAGCTGATCAGATCTTTTTAGGAAGCCTACAAATGGTACTTGAGGAAGAGTAATCCTGTTCCTTTCTGGATTGCTAGCAACTGGTATTCAGAGACATGTTGCCTTTATTGTATGTCTATGCATGTCATCCTGAGCATGGGATTAAAAATAATTAAGAATCACTATTTAATTAATAAAGAATAACAACCTAGGTAAGTACCTTAACACAGCATCCATATGCAAGCTGCCAGGTTCAGAATTCTTGCCTTCATGATCTTGCTGTCTTTCACCCTCTCATTTCCCTCTCCTCAAATCCTAAGGTAACTTCTAATAGAAATGTCTGTCTGCTGTAAACTTTTTCACCTGGGCTGCAGCTGAGATAAATGCATTAAATTTCATACGTGCCCTGCTGTTTTTGTTTTGCCTTGCCTTGCCTAATAGTGACCTCGGACCGTATTCCGCCTATTATTCGCCGAGGACCAACCAATCAAACACTTGCCATAGACTCTACTGCACAGCTGCAGTGCCATGTGACTGGGAACCCCCTTCCCAGCATCCAGTGGTTGAAAGATGGACAGCGGATCGTGGGCAGCGACCCTAGAGTGAGCCTATTGGACAATGGAACTCTACAGATTATGAACCTACAGGTATGTTTCTTGCTTCTCTCCACCTTAGCAGCAGACACAAGTTTCTGTTTCTTGTAGCAGCAGAACTGTTTTATTTTAGTATCCCTGCAATCCTCATAAAATTGACAAATTGCAAAGAGTGCATCCATGTTCTTGGCATTTCTTATTGTTGGGCTTAAGAACATAAGAAAAGCCCTGCTGGATCTAGACCAGTGGTGGCCAAACTTGGCCCTCCAGCTGTTTGGGGACTACAGTTCCCATCATCCCTGATGACTGGTCCTGTTAGCTAGGGATGATGGGCGTTGTAGTCCTACTGTAGATAGGAGTAGAACCATGTACAAATGTGCATAGCCTGGGAGGTGATATCAGTTGGCTCACAGGTACATATATTGGGATGACCTCCGCTGATTGACAAGTGGTTGACTCTATCCCCCTTTTCTGGCAGAGTTAGATATCATTCCTCCCAGCAGATGCGATTTGCATCTTTAAATACATAGGTGCATTTAGCATCACATCCAGTTATGCCCACAAGATGGTACATCAGTGGTATATGGCCTGTGTGGCAGTATCTGTGACAGCAGGCGGATTCATGTGCCCATCTTTTATATGATAAAATCAACACGAGTTCTCTCCCTCGTACCCAGTGGCCTTGAGTTCATTTGAACCAACCTTGTGAATGCTCTGATGTGTGTCCAGATCATGGCTTGCTACTTCACGGTGAATTCTGTCCCTCCGGCAAACAAGCATCCAGCAAGCGAATGAATTCCACAATGTAGTTAGGGGATGAATTGCTTGCTTTCATAATTGTGGTAAATTGCTAAGTAATGAAATTACTTGATAAAAAAAGGGAAGCCTGTAATTGCCTGATTCAAAACTGTATAGGAATTGTTCAACCCTCCTGAATGCTAGCTCAGAGAATGGACTCATAAGCTTCTGTGTGCTTATTAAGACATTAATGTTGTTAACAGGCAGTAAGCAATTGCTTTGTTTTACTGGCTAAAAAACAGCTGAATGCAATTTTCTTGCTCTTAACAAAGTGAATATCAATAAACAAAGAGCCAAGCCAGCCAAATCAGTCCCTTTGCGACACAGCTGAGTCTGAAAACACACTTTGCAGCAAATTCCATTATGGGGAAAGTTATACATAACTTGTCGCTGGGAGCTCGATCATAATTAACCCTCTTTAACTGAACCTCTTGCAGCCACAATTCTCTTTAATTGTCAGCTCCTCTGCTGAAGACTCTTCCGTCTTCTACCAAAGACTCAGAAATCTGTAAATGTCTCATTGTGGTGACATTTAAAAATAAACCGACTGTTCCATTAGCGACTGTCAGGGTTTCTGGGAGAGAGGAGGAGATGACAGAGGAGACGGAGAGCGAGTGGGAGGAGGGGCAGAAGGATGAGGAAGAAGATGACGGAATTCTGAGGGAATCCACGAGTCTGAGCAGCGAGTCAGAGGATTCTCAAAAGGGGGTTACCTTAATCAAGCAAAAGGGAGGAGAAGGGAGAAGCGGAGAGGAGCCCAGTGGAAGACAGACGCAGCAAGAGGCGTCTCAGCCGGAACGGAGAAAAGGGGGTGGAGTCGTCAGCCTCTCGGAGGGAGCAGGATTAGGAGAGAACAGAGAAAGGGGGTTGGAGCAAGGTGTTCAGCCGGAAAGGGTGGAGAGCAGAACAAGGGGTGGTGTAGCGGTCGAAAGAAAGGTCAGCAGCAACGTACGCGCGCCAAGTTCAAACGTAGAGGCGCGCGGAAGTGGAGAGAGCTCAGGGGAGGAGCCCGGCCCTAAAGCCAGAAGGAGGGGGGAAGAGGCGGCAGAGGATTCAGCCTCAGGCGAGTCACGGAGAGAGGGAACCCAGGGGGGCAGGAAGACCCTGCGGAAAAGAAAGGAGAGGAAGAGGTGGTCTAGAGCCAGGCTATTAAGTTGGTGTGGAAGAGGGGAGGAGTCAGAGGGGACTTCAGCGGTCTAACGTGACAGACGTACGGCCACGATGCTGAACTGTACGAGAAGCAGAAATCTTCAATAAACTTTTCCTGTAAATAAACTGCAACGGAGTGAGGTCTCGTGTGAGCTGGGACCCGTCCTGGGTGGCCGTGACAGTAAGTCCCCTCTCAGAAAGCAAAAAATTTTTTTTTGCGAAGCTCACGAACGGGAGCAGCCATGAGCGCTGAGGAGCAGCTGGTTGCACTGCGGGATCAGGTTACCGCTCTCACATCGGCAGTCATTGCTTCGCAGAAGAAGAATGACGACTTGGAGAAGACGTGCCAGGATTTGCAGGCAAGGTGGGAACACGCGGACAGGGCGGGGGCCCCAGGTTCCAGAGCGGAGGGCATTGCGCTTGGACGGAGGGGGGGTGCCCTGGTTCCGCGTTTTAATGGCAACTTGCAAGACTATCCCAATTTCAGAGCGGACGTCGTATATGCACTGCATTTACTCCGTCACGATTTTAAAGATGAGGAGGAGAAAGTGGGGTTCATTGTTTCGCACCTGCATGGGGAGGCCAGGGCTTGGCTACGCAATCTGTGGCGCGAAGATGGACCGGCCCGTCGCAATTCAACTGCGTTCATCAAAGCGATGGATTCTTGTTTTCAATCCTCTGTGGATGTGGACATTGCGCGCCGTCAAATGCACGGGCTGAGGCAGGGGAAAGCGACTGTGCGCCAATACCACTCTAAATTTTTTGCATTGCTCACCGCCTTAGATTGGCCAAAGGACAGTAAGCCGGTCAGAGATCTTTTTTGGGAGGGATTGAGCCCCCCCATCAAGGATGAGATCGCTAGGGGGGACAGACCCCAGACCCTAGAAGACGTGGTGCAACGGGCTTTAGCTATTGGAATTCGACATGAGGGACGTCCGTGGCACGAGGAGGACGGGCCCCAAGCGCGTGCGCAAGCGAGGACTCTCCCTTTTGTGCACAGGGATTTCAGCCGTGCGCACCCCTCGCCAATGGGGAAGGACAGCGAGGAGCCAATGGAGATTGGTGGTGCTAGGGCTCAGAAGCCATCCCAGAGCCCTGTCCCTGGTGCAGCCAAAGCGAAGCCTCCTAGAGGAACCAGGAAGTGTTACATCTGTGACAGTGCGCACCATATGGCGAAAGAGTGCCCCCAGAGGCTCCAGAAGCACACTGCAGCACTGGCAACTGTAACAGCAGAGGTGCAACCAGGGGAGCAGCTTCAGGGAAACGACGGTGCCTGGCTGGAAGCAGAGCTACTGGGGCTCAGCCAGGCGGATCTGTAGACAAGCCCCCAGCATCACTGCAGAGCGTGGACCCTTTGCCTCCCAGACCGGCAGTTCTGCTCACAGCAACACTCCAGTTGCCTGATGGGAGACTCCTCGAGGTTCCAATAACGATCGATTCGGGAAGCAACGCCGACTTCGTGGGACTGCAGTTCGTTAAGCAGCACAACATGGCGCTCCTGCCTGCAACGACGCCTCTGAACGTGGTCACGGTAGACGGCAGGAAGTTGCTGGGGGGGCAAGTGGTGCAGCAAACCCCTCCCATGATGATGCAGATTGGCAACCATCGAGAACTTATTAGTTTCAATGTCACCCACTTATCGGACACACCCATCGTGTTAGGCATGAGTTGGCTGGAGAGGCACAGTCCCGCGGTTGCGTGGTACCAGCGGCAGATCACCTTTTGTTCATCGTATTGTGCTCAGCATTGCTTTCAGACCGATCAGGGAGGAGAAGCCGAGCAGCAGTTGCATCTGGGTATGGTGCAAACAGTGCCTCACAAGTACCAGGACTTCTTGGAGGTTTTCTGTGAGAAGGAAGCTGACAAGTTGCCGCCTCACAGACCTTACGACTGCGCGATTGATTTAGTGCCAGGGGCGCAACTGCCTGCTGCCAAGCTGTACTCCATGTCGGAAGACGAGATGCAAGAGCTTCGGGAGTTCATAGACCATAACCTCAAGCGAGGTTTCATCCAGGAATCTAAAGCAGCGGGTGGCAGCCCTGTGTTCTTTGTGAAGAAGAAAAACACGCCCCAAAAAAGGCTTATAGTGGATTACAGGTTCATAAACAGCTTGACTAAGCCCAAAGCTTTCCCCATGCCCAAGATTGACGACCTTTTAGCGACCGTCAGGAGGGGCAAGATTTTCACCAAGCTGGACCTACGTGGAGCTTACAATCTCATCCGCATCCGGAAAGGAGATGAGTGGAAGACCGCCATGTTCACCCCTCTGGGCACATACGAATACAGAGTCATGCCTTTCGGTCTCCAAAATGGCAGCCACGTTTTTCAAGCATTTATGCACCACGTGCTAGCAGGTCTCCTCTACAAGAAGTGTGTCTGCTTTCTCGACGATATCCTGATTTTCTCGGAATCGCCGGAGGATCACGATAAGGACGTGAGGGAGGTCCTGCAGAGGCTGAAGGACCACAGGCTGTACGCCAAGTTGGAAAAATGCCAGTTTGATGTCAGAGAGGTTGATTTCCTTGGCTACAAGTTGTCCGACGAGGGACTGGCCATGGACAGGGCTAAGGTTCAAGCGCTGTTGGACTGGAAAAGCCCTCGAAATCGGAAAGAGGTCCAGAGGTTCATCGGCTTTGCCAATTTTTACCGCAAGTTTATTAAAGGTTTTGCGAACGCGACGGCGGCTATCACTGACACCCTCAGTTCCAAGAAGAAGAAGTTCGTCTGGACCGAACAAGCGGAGCGGTCCTTCCGGACGCTTAAAGGTCTTTTCGCCTCCGAAGAGCAGCTGCTCCACGTGAATCCCGGCAGACCCATGCGGGTAGAGACCGATGCGTCAGACAGAGCGGTTGGGGCCGTTCTTTTGCAAGAGGATTCACAAGGCAACTGGAGACCGGGTGCGTTCTACTCCCGGAAGCTCAGCAAGACGGAGCGCAATTATACCATATGGGACAGGGAGTTGTTGGCCATTCATGCAGCTTTCAAAGCGTGGCGACACTTCTTAATAGGAGCCAAGCACACGGTGCAAGTTCGCACGGATCACAAGAACTTAGAGTATTGGCGGACGGCTAAGCTACAGACCCAGCGACACATGCGCTGGGCGGAGTTCTTTGCGGATTTCGACTTCAAAATAGAATACATCCCAGGAGACTCCAATGTTATTGCAGACGCGCTGTCCCGAAAGCCGCAATACTTGGAGGAAGCAGCTCCAATCGCAGCAAAGCACATTTTCGCACCGCAGGCGTGGACGTGCGCTACCATCGCAGTCGACCTGGACGCGGTGCGACGCGCGTTGCAAAGGGATCAGTTTGCACAGTCCAAGATGGAGGAGCTACGCGGAGGGTCGCGAGACAACGATGAGTTCCAATTGCAAGATGGACTTTTGACTCGTAAGGGTGCCCTTTACGTGCCCACCGACGATCTTCGAGCCAAGGTTCTGCAACAATTGCATGACGCCCCTAGTGCAGGCCATTTCGGCAAAGAGAAGACGATGGAGTTGGTGGCTAGAGACTTTTGGTGGCCCCAGATGAGAGGAGAGGTGGCGGACTACGTCGCCAGGTGTGATATCTGCCAGAGGTCCAAACCAGTGCACCAGAAGCAGGCGGGATTGCTAGAACCGCTGGAGACACCGCAGCAACCGTGGGAGAGGGTAGCGTTGGACTTTGTTACGGACCTGCCCAGCTCCAGAGGTAAGACGGCGGTGTTAGTGGTGGTGGACTTGTTCACCAAGATGGCGCATTTCATCCCTTGTGCCAAGGTGGCGACGGCAGAACAGACCGCAAAGCTCTTCATCGATCACGTCTTCAGAGTGCATGGACTTCCGCAGTCCGTCTTGTCCAACAGGGGGCGCCAGTTTGTTTCCACTTTCTGGCGAAAGCTTCTGGGCATCTTGCACGTCAAAATCAACCTGACATCGGCGAGACATCCACAAACCAACGGTCAAGCGGAGAGGGTCAACGCGATCATGCAGCAGTACCTGCGGTGCTACGCCAACCAGCGACCTGCGGCGTGGGTGGACTATCTGCCGATGGCTGAATTCGCCTACAACAACACGAAACACGCATCCACCGGGGTGACGCCTTTCTTCGCGAACAATGGCCGTCATCCCAGAACCTTCCCGAGATTTGCGGCACCAGGAGGGGGGGGGCCTCAAGATGCCGACCAGTTTGCAGCGGAGTTGCAAGAGGTGCACGAGGAGCTGCGGAGACATTTGGAGCTGGCAAAACAGGCGTATAAGGTGCAGGCCGATAAGCACAGGAGGGCGGGAGAGGACATCCAGATTGGGGACTGGGTGTGGTTAGCAGCCCACGCGATGCCGGCCAGGTCATTGGCCAAGAAGAAGTTAGGACACAGGCAGCTAGGGCCATATCAAGTTGAGGCTAAGATCAATCCGGTGGCTTTTCGTCTAGCCCTTCCGGAGGGTTCCAGGGTGCACCCGGTCTTTCATAGGTCGGTGCTCACTCCCTACAAAACCCCACACAGGTTTCAAGAGTCAGGAGCACTCCCAGAGCCACGTAGGAGGGCGCCTGAGGGGGGGGAATCGCCAAGACCAGAACCTCTTAACGAGGTCACAGAGATACTGGACTCGAGATGGGGGGAGGAGGGAGTTGAATATTTTCTAGCCAGGGAAGGCACTCCGGCCTCTGCCAATAGCTGGGTGCCGGGTTACGCGTTGGACGAACCCCTGTTGAAGGAGGAGTTCCATGCACTTTTTCCGCACAAGCCCATGCCCGAGGAGTATTTTGATGATTGGCTTTTCACGCCCACTTTGTCAGACAGCACGTTCGAGGGTTTCTCCTCACCCGAGGGCCATACGCCCGAAACAAGCCCGGCCAGGGATCCGAGACTGGGGGGGGAGGAGACAGGCCCTTGTTGGTGGGTGGATCAGCCAAGGGAGGCATGGAGTCAGAGATGGATGGTAGGTCCTTGGCAGGCAGCGCCAGGAGAAGCAGTGATGGAGGAAGAGACTGTGAGGTCTGTGGGTGGGGAACCCGAGTTCGAACACACATATACGGAGATGACAGAGGAGAACGTTGAAGTGGACAACTTGTATCCTGAACCGACCCCGGAAGAACCACGTTTTCCTCAACCTGCACCCGGCGAGCGGGAGGGGGGAAGGGGGGGCTTCGAGGGGGGGATGGATGTCAGGGTTTCTGGGAGAGAGGAGGAGATGACAGAGGAGACGGAGAGCGAGTGGGAGGAGGGGCAGAAGGATGAGGAAGAAGATGACGGAATTCTGAGGGAATCCACGAGTCTGAGCAGCGAGTCAGAGGATTCTCAAAAGGGGGTTACCTTAATCAAGCAAAAGGGAGGAGAAGGGAGAAGCGGAGAGGAGCCCAGTGGAAGACAGACGCAGCAAGAGGCGTCTCAGCCGGAACGGAGAAAAGGGGGTGGAGTCGTCAGCCTCTCGGAGGGAGCAGGATTAGGAGAGAACAGAGAAAGGGGGTTGGAGCAAGGTGTTCAGCCGGAAAGGGTGGAGAGCAGAACAAGGGGTGGTGTAGCGGTCGAAAGAAAGGTCAGCAGCAACGTACGCGCGCCAAGTTCAAACGTAGAGGCGCGCGGAAGTGGAGAGAGCTCAGGGGAGGAGCCCGGCCCTAAAGCCAGAAGGAGGGGGGAAGAGGCGGCAGAGGATTCAGCCTCAGGCGAGTCACGGAGAGAGGGAACCCAGGGGGGCAGGAAGACCCTGCGGAAAAGAAAGGAGAGGAAGAGGTGGTCTAGAGCCAGGCTATTAAGTTGGTGTGGAAGAGGGGAGGAGTCAGAGGGGACTTCAGCGGTCTAACGTGACAGACGTACGGCCACGATGCTGAACTGTACGAGAAGCAGAAATCTTCAATAAACTTTTCCTGTAAATAAACTGCAACGGAGTGAGGTCTCGTGTGAGCTGGGACCCGTCCTGGGTGGCCGTGACAGCGACGTTCAAGGTCAACTCGCAGAGTATTGCCAAGTATCTCCCAGACATAAGCTACACAGCATTTGTGGGGAGATTTCTCACATTCTGAGAACATTTGCGATGTGTGTGGTCTCTCTCCTATCGCAACTCAGGGTAGGAAACTGGTGTGGTGGCGATATCTGGGCTCAATTCAGCATGCTGGTTTTGATCTTCAAAGCCCTTCTTGGCCTGGGACCCTTGATATCTGAAGGATGGCCTCTTTCCATAGTTACCTACCCGAGCCATGGCACCTGCCCTCTCAAAGTTGATTCCCTACCACGAACCCCAGTCAAAATATCTAGAGAGCACCAGATCAGGGAAGACGGCTTGAAATCATGAACGGAGACCCTTCCCCAAGTGATGTATCCAACTGAGATACAGTGGTACCTTGGGTTAAGTACTTAATTCATTCCGGAGGTCCGTTCTTAACCTGAAACTGTTCTTAACCTGAAGCACCACTTTAGCTAATGGGGCCTCCTGCTGCTGCCGCATTGCCGGAGCATGATTTCTGTTCTTATCCTGAAGCAAAGTTCTTAACCTGAAGCACTATTTCTGGGTTAGCGGAGTCTGTGACCTGAAGCATATGTAACCCGAGGTAACACTGTACAGTGGAGAAAATGGGTTTTTTCAGTGGTGCCTCTCTCTACAACCTTACTTATTGCATTTATAGCCCAGCTTTATCTCCAAGAAACTCAAGGTGACATACGTGGTTCTCTCCTCATTTAATCCTCACAACAATCCAGTGAGGTTAGTCTGAGAGGCAGTGACTGCTGTTGTTCTTGCTGCAGCAAGAATACTCATTGCAAAGTACTGGAAGACACAAGATCTACCCACTTTGGAAGAATGGCAAATGAAGGTGATAGACTATATGGGTCTGGCAGAAATGACCGGCAGAATCCGAGACCAGGGAAGAGAGACGGCGGAAGAAGATTGGAAGAAATTTAAGGACTATCTTGGGAAATATTGTAAAATCAATGAGTGTTAGAATGATGTTGGATTAGAAATTAAGTGGTTTACAGCTGTAATGATTAAGTAAAAAGAAAAGAAAGGTTGAAAATTAAATGAAAATTAAGGGTGAGGATTTGCTGAACTAATAATTAGAATTGGAATACACAAAGGGGAGGTATGAGGAGGTCTGGGAAGTAAGGTATAAGAAAATAAGGGAATGAAACTTTACTTGTTTTTAAATTGTTTTTAATTTTGTATTTTTTCATATTTGATATGTTTTTTTTTTGTTTGTGTTTTGTTTTTATTGTTGTCTTTTTTTGTAAAATTTTTGAAATGCTGATAAATATCTTTTTTTAAAAAAAGAGAGAGGCAGTGACTGACCCAAAGTCACACAGTCAGCTTCATGGCCGAGTGGTGATTTGAACCCTAGTCTCCCAGGTCCTACTTCCTAGTGCCAGGAAAATCCCTTTTGTATTTTGCCAGGTCTTTTCAGCTTGATGCTACGCTGCAGCTTCCAGCACAATTGTTCAGCTCTGTGACTTTATTATAACTGATCATCCCTAGAATCTTTTCATCTCTTGATCTCTCTTTTAAAGCGGTTTGTTTTGATCTTATGGTTCTTCTTTGAAGCTGCTTCATTTGTCTCGTGGTCACTGCAGATTTTAATTTGTCTTGCTTTGTACTCCTGTTATTTGGTGGCTGATGAATTGAATGGATGGTTGTACGTATACAGTAAGGAAATTCTTAAGCAATTGGATTTTGATTTGTAAATGGCTTAAGTGCCACCTTGGCGTTAAACCTGGGAGAGGGCCTTTTTGGTGGCTGCTCCCAGACTTTGGAGGTCCTTTTGTAGAGAAGATAGATTGGCTTACTTCTTGTTGTCCTTCCATCAGCAGGTGAAGACTTTCTTGTTCCAAGAGGCTTTTGGGAACTGACTGCTTTTAATGAAAGGGCTGGTACTGTGATTTTTTTATTGTAATGACCTTGTGTGACATTATATATATCCTACTAAACATTCTACTAATGTTTAATTAACATTCTTTAATTGTTCCTAAATGATGACTTTTTAATATGTTCTTAGCTGTTTCTGTCTTAGCAGTAAGCCATTTTGAGTCCCTGTCAGGCTAAAAGGTGGTATGCAAATAATATAAATAATATATATATATATATATATATATATATATATATATATATATATATATATATATATATATATAAGCAGCAATACTTTCCTCCACATCAGTCTGCCCATGCACTGCAGATTGTTGTCTGAAGCCCTCCTCCAGGTGCACCCAGGTAGGGCAGGCTTTAAGGGTTGGCATTGTGGGGCACCAGCCCAAGCCCATAGCCCTACAGGGGTCCCAATCCCACTCTCTGGAGACTCTTGTGTTCACCTGCCATTGCCAAGCTTGCAAGCAGTGATGAGAGTTAAGGAGATATGGCAGTACAGTGGTGCCTCGCAAGACAAAATTAATCCATTCCGTGAGGCTCTTCGTATAGCGGTTTTCTCGTCTTGCGAAGCAAGCCCATTGACAGCTTAGCGGATTAGCGCTATTAGCGGTTTAGCGGCTTTTAGCGGCTTATCAGCTTAGCGGATCAGCTGATAAGCGGCTTAGCTGCTTAGAAAAAGGGGGGGAAGGGGGAAAAACCCGCAGGAACTCGCAAGACATTTTCATCTTGCGAAGCAAGCCCATAGGGAAATTCGTTTTGCGAAGCGTCTCCAAAACGGAAAACCCTTTCGTCTAGCGGGTTTTCCGTCTTGCAAGGCGTTCGTCTTGCGGGGCACCACTGTATTCTCCACCTTCTTTGAGTTCTCCTTCTGGGCGGTTGCATAGATTGGGCCCAGAAGGAAAGGGTCAGCAAATGGACAGCCATGCCTTGGAGAGGGACCCACAGATGGCATCTTGACCCCTCCCCATATATATATATATATATATTTGCTTTCGTAGATTTTCACGGGTACAGGAATGCAGGTTTTGGTGTCCTCGGGTGTCTTCCCGTGTAAAAGTTGGGGTGTCTAGGCGACGTTTCGACGAGGTCTCACTCGTCATCTTCAGGCTGGTGCTTTCGGCTTCTTTTTACTGGAACAGAGCAGGATCTCAGTGTTTGAGTTCCTATAAATACTGTTGAGGGGGTGTGGTGTATAGCCTCCAATGTTCTGGGCAGAGAGGAAGTTCCCAGGCTAGTGTGCCTTTTCTTCTTTTGTTCCTTAATTACTTGAGGGATATCTTGAGTGATTTCTTGAGTGATATCCTGAGTACCACTTAGGTGGGTCATTAGGTGTGGATTAGTTGCTAAATCCACACCTAATGACCCACCTAAGTGGTACTCAGGATATCACTCAAGAAATCACTCAAGATATCCCTCAAGTAATTAAGGAACAAAAGAAGAAAAGGCACACTAGCCTGGGAACTTCCTCTCTGCCCAGAACACTGGAGGCTATACACCACACCCCCTCAACAGTATTTATAGGAACTCAAACACTGAGATCCTGCTCTGTTCCAGTAACAAGAAGCCGAAAGCACCAGCCTGAAGATGACGAGTGAGACCTCGTCGAAACGTCGCCTAGACACCCCAACTTTTACACGGGAAGACACCCGAGGACACCAAAACCTGCATATATATATATATATATATATATATATATATATATATATATATATATACCCACCTGGAGCCAGCATGGCCCTCACCAGCTGAAGCAAGGCAGCCCAACAAATAGCAGGATGTTCAACCATAGGTTGGTAGGATGCTTTTTAGTTTTGCAAGGTGGGAATTGTGATACAGCAACAGCCCTCTGGAAACATCTGGAGCATCAGGCTCCAGAAGAGGAACATCCTAATGGTCACTAGGGCAAACTGTATCATTCTGTGTCTCCAGTATTTACCTCTATGCGCAGAGGGACCTGGTGGGACACATCCCATGCATTTTGATGCATTACAGTTATGCGTAGTTTTACAGCTCCGATTCCCCACGGGTTCAACCAACACCACGTCGCCTGACATCTTCACATAATCTCCCCTACTACAAGCTTATTTATGTATATTTATAATATAGCAGGGTGGGGGGTGGGGTAGGAGATGATGGGAAATGTGGTGCCTCTCATCCCAGTGGGAAATCAAAGTTGTAAACCATACTGCTGCGATAAATGAATTGGACTGTGCATGAAGTAGCACCCCGTAACAGTTGGATAACCAAGGAGAAAGGCATTTTGTGCAAACATGGAGCCCTCAGAACCCCTCCTAGCGGTGCAGCAATAAAACTGCTAGCACATTTGCAAAGCTAAGCAGGGTCAGGTAGGGTTTCAAATTGGATGGGGGACCACGTTGTTGAGATTCCTGCATTGCAGAGGGTTGGACTAGATCAGGCTTCCTCAACCTCGGCCCTCCAGATGTTTTGAGGCTACAGTTCCCAGCATCCCTGACCACTGGTCCTGCTAGCTAGGGATCATGGGAGTTGTAGGCCAAAAACATCTGGAGGGCCAAGGTTGAGGAAGCCTGAACTAGATTCTATTATTCTAAGATAGGATTGGCCGAACATTTGCTTTCTCACCATTAAGATGTCCCTCCAGAGCTCAGTACTATTGATAAATTGGGACACGGGTGGCGCTGTGGTCTAAAACCATTGAGCCTCTTCGGTTTGCCAATCAGAAGGTCAGCAGTTCAAATCCCCACAACAGGGTGAGTTCCTGTTGCACTGTCCCAGCTCCTTCCAACCTAGCAGTTCGAAAGCACACCAGTGCAAGTAGATAAATAGGTACCGCTGTGGCAGGAAGGTAAATGGCGTTTCTGTGCGCTCTGGTTTCTGTCACGGTGTTCCATTGTGCTAGAAGTGGTTTAGTCCTACTGGCCACATTACCTAGAAAGCTGTCTCTGGACAAACGCCGGCTCCCTTGGCCTGAAAGTGCCACAACCCTTGGCTCCCTTGGTCTGAGCTCCACAACCCCGTAGTCGCCTTTGACTGGACTTAACCGTCCAGTGGTCCTTTACCCTTTTATTTTTTTACTATAGATGAGGCAGTTAGGCAAGGTTTACCTTGATCTATTAGGATGCTTTGGGGTTGGGGACCCATCAAAAGCTAATTGCTGCAAATCTCCTATCCACAATGAGTTTTCGAAAGAGGCCACTATGAGAGTGAGGACTGACCTGTAGCTACTGATGGGATAGGACCGAGCCGCTCTCCCATCACCACTATTGCTGCAATCTTCATGGATGGGGTTGTGGCAGAGTAACAATGAGGTTGGGACTGTGTGGACACACTGTTGGGAGCCTGGCCCTGTGCTCTTCTCCACCCGCCAAGGGTTGTGTCAGCCAGCCGGGCTCCACCCTGCACGGGTGGGCAGGTGGCCCTCTATGTTCCAGTGAGGATGGGGTTGCTGCGGCAGTGAGGGATGGGCTGGTGCAATCCCAGCCCAGCATGTGTGGGCCTGCCCTGGACACCAGCAGCCCATGCTACACCACTGCATTGGGCACAGTCATGCAGTTGACATCATTTCTGGTCTGGCCCTTGTTCCTCTGTCAGTAAAGCCACAGGGCTCATTCTTGGGAGGCTGAATGCCACAAAAGAAGACAAACTCCTTTGTTCTTCTTGTGCCCTTTGGGTAAAGGCTATAGCATCTGCTTTTCATGCAGAAGGTCCCAGGTTCAATCCCAAGGTAGGGCTGGGAGAGAGCCCTGCTGAAATCCTGGAGAGTTGCTTCCTTGGTGCATAATCTGAACATAGCTCTGGGCTGTGAGGAGGCTCCTGACTCCGAAGAGCTCAGGTGGAGCTTTTGGGGGCAGTCTATAGCTCTCTCCCCTCCACCAAAGAATCCCAAGGTGGGTGTGTCCAACTTGCCCTTTCGCTGCACCGGAGTCAGATCAGGCGATGGGGTAACGTGGAGGTTATTCATGAATTACTTATCAAAACACAGAGCTCACGCTAAACATTTGTTTAAAAATTGATGCTGGCAGTCAGCGGGGAGTGAAATATTTCACGTTAGTTTTGTGCCTTCATTGTGTCAGAGTCAGAAGGTTAATGCATCTGCCGGGTCCCAGCGCGCCTAATAGCATCGTTTTATAGCAGTTGTGGCTCTTTGCCCAGGAAAAAATTAGAGCTGTCAGGTGGACTGGAGGACTAGCATGAGTTAATGGTCCCCCAGGACAGGCCGCCTCATCAGGCCACTCTGATTCATGGGGAAAAGTGGGGCAGCCGTCCCCAAGTTGCAGCTTCAGAGCCCACCTGGTGGGGACATTAAAGCGATCCTCTCTCTTCCCGCTCACTGCCCCATAGCAGTGGCAAGCTGCAAGCCATTCTCAACCTCCATTTCAGTGCCTTTGCTTTTCATTCTCCATGGGAGAACATGTGCTATGCGTGCAGAAGATTCTAGGATTGGTCCCTGGTACCAGCAACTCAAAAGATTAGGTAGCAAGAAATGGGGCAGGACTCTGCCAGAGACCACGAAGATGTAGCTGCTGCCATTCAGAGTAGGTGATCCTGAGCTTGATAGACAAATAGGCTGAGCTGCCATAAGGCAGGTTTCTATATCATACTTGCAATTCTTCATCATCAATTCAGTGTTAGAAACTCAGATATGTAAGCTAGGCGCCAAACAGCTCCTTAAACCAGGGTTACAGTCGCCAAAACGGAATGATTCATCGCCATTTTGGGGCACGATGGTTCGAAAGTCGTATTTTTCAATAAGTATTTTTTGTTCCTACAATTCATTCTGATTATGCAGATAAACCATAATGGACAAAATTCTACAGGATGTGTTGCTAGTGTGTGAAAACAGTCAAGATCCAAGGATCCCCAGGCAAGCGTCTCCAGATGGTGGAGATGTCAGATGCCATCCTGGCTCCAGGGCATCTTCACTTGGTTGCAAGTGGCCAATAGCCAGGTGCAAATTGTGCCTGGAAAATTTCAACCATTGCCTGATTGGTCAGCGCTGATTTGTAGTCTGTAATGATGTGGTGGTGGTGGTTTAAATCAGTTGTTTTGCCGCTTTTTAATTTTATAATTATTTTATTGTTCTGTGTTATGCACTGTATTGTGAACTGCCCTGGGATCTCCTTGCTGAAGGGCAGTTTAAAAGCTCAGTGCATACATGCATACATGCATACATACATGTGCATACATTTATTGGTATGTCACCTTCCCTCCAGCTGAGGCCGGTGTGCCTGCTGCAATCTCTCACAGGCAGTGACAGCCCAGCCACAGTTATTGAGGTCATAACAGGACTGGATTTCTCCAAAGGAGCAATTCTCAGAAACATCAATTAGTTCAAAATCCTGTGGCTAGACTGCCAGCCCTGGTATGCGGGTGGCGCTATGGTCTAAAGCACTGAGCCTCTTGGGCTTGCCAATCAGAAGGTTGGCGGTTCAAATCCCCACAATGGAGTGAGCTCCCGTTGCTCTGTCCCAGCTCCTGCCAATCTAGCAGTTCAAAAGCACACCAGTGCAAGTAGATAAATAGGTACCGCTGTGGCCAGAAGGTAAACGGTGTTTCCATGCGCTCTGGTTTCTGTCACAGTGTTCCATTGTGCCAGAAGCAGTTTAGACATGCTGACCACATGACCCGGAAAGCTGTCTGCAGACAAATGCCAGCTCCCTCGGCCTCAAAAGGAGATGAGCGCCACATCCCATAGTCACCTTTAACTGGACTTAACCGTCTAGGGCTCCTTTTACATTTATCCCTGATTCTGAAGCACCTCCACTAGCTTCCAGTCTGTTTCCAAGTAGAATTGACCTGAGGGTGCCTGAGGGATCGCCTCCTCCCAGATGTGAAGGGCCGCAGCTCAGTGGCAAAGCATTTGCTTTGTGCACAAAAGGTCACAGGCTCAATTCCTAGCAGCTCCAAGTAGGGCTGAGAAAGGTCTTTGCCTGAAAGCCTGCCAGTCAGTGTAGACAGTACTGAGCTATATGGACCAACAGTCTCACCCAGTAGAAGGGAGCTTCTTATATTCCTATTTACCCATGTGCTAAGATGAGGCAAGGTTTACCTTGCCTGGGCTGGTTCACTCCCTTCATGGGCAGACACGTTTTCCGGCATCTGCACATGCACAGACGTGATTTCGGGCGCCACGGAAGTGAGTACTCGTGCCATGCCACACCAGTTTAGCGCAGCACGTGGGGACTTTCCAAGAGGGTGGCTCAGTTCGGGGGCAGCTTGTGGGCTAGTTAAATGACCCCTGTGTGCTGCTTGTGGCCCATGGGCCTTAGGTTGCCAACCCCTGCATTAGAGGATCTTCTCCAAATGCTCCTCACTTCTGAGGTTAGGTGAGTGGCTCTTAGTGAGATGGCCTTTTGGCCATGGGGCTCAGAGTTGGGGAACATGTGGCCCACAGATGTTGCTGGACCCCAATTCCCATTAGTCCCAGCCCCAGCTTCCATACTACTAATCTGGAGAATGCTCTGTCTATTCCTGCTGTCCTTTCAGCAATAGGCAAAGACCTTATTAGTTTAATTTTCCCAGGCCTTTTAAAATGTCATCCCGAACTTCTTCATATTTTAAGTGCCGTTGTGTTTTTTCACCTGCATTTTATTAGCTCTGCCTTTTTAATGTATTTTTTTATTCTCATTGTTTGAATTGGGTGGTGTTTTTCTATCTTAAATGTTAGCTGCCCTGGAAATATTCATATTGGCAGGATATCCACTTTTAAAATAAAATAAAATAAAGCAGCCTTTATCATTAACCGTCTATATGGGAGAGAGGGATTATGAAAGATAACTACTATATGGCAGGTAGTTTTATTATCCCCATATTAAAGATTAGAGGGGTGAGGCCAGGGCAGCTCAGTGAATTTGCACCGGAGGAGCAATTAAAAATGGAGGACGTTCCAGCTCTTGGGCCTTCATGCACAGCCATACTTGGAATGCTGTGCGCAGCTCTGATTACCGGACCTCAGAAGGGAAATTGTAGAGCTGGGAAAAGTGCAGAAAGGGGCAAGGCACATACATAAGTTATAGTATTCACAACCCAAATACAGTGGTACCTCGGGTTACATACGCTTCAGGTTACATACGCTTCAGGTTACATACGCTTCAGGTTACAGACTCCGCTAACCCAGAAATAGTACCACGGGTTAAGAACTTTGCTTCAGGATGAGAACAGAAATCGTGCTCTGGCGGCGCAGCAGCAGGAGGCCCCATTAGCTAAAGTGGTGCTTCAGGTTAAAAACAGTTTCAGGTTAAGAATGGACCTCCAGAACGAATTAAGTACTTAACCTGAGGTACCACTGTGGCTTAAAAGCGAAGCACGTAAACAAATCCGTGGAGGTTATGGCTGCTAGTTATGATGGCTATATACAGTGCTATTTTTCTAGAAAAAGGTGCCGGAACTCACCGTGACAGTAGTGAAAAGTGGCATGGAGATGAACATGAGTGCTGGGGTTTGTTGTATTGCAGTCTGCTTCCATTAAGTTCACACATCCTACTTCTCCTAGTACTCTGAGAAAATGCATAGGACGACTTCTTAGGATGAAATGTGGATTCCCCTACCCCATGTCCCAACACAAAAACACAGAAGGAGATCTATACAATATCTACTGCCTGCATACCAGAAGGTGAAACACTCCAGAACAGGAGCTGTGGCTGCAGCGAATTGTCAGTGGAAATGAATAACACCCTCCCTTTTCTGCATGTTCCAGGTTTCAGACTCGGGGTTGTACGTTTGCATCGCTACCAGTTCAACCGGCGAGACAAGATGGAGTGGGTTTCTGGCAGTGCAAGGTCAGTGATGTTGAGGGAAGGGCAGGAAGTGGACTCAAAGGCATGAGGTTTACGTTATTGGACCTCTTCAGACATCCTCTAAATGCATTAACTGGGCACTCGGGGAGAGACAGTGAAGATGAGCATGCATTGGTATCCAGGCGAGGGGGGGCAGTGTCAAGGGGACAGTTGCCTCCCCACAGAAGAACCACAATCCCCAGTTTCCCAACCTTTATTTTAAAATAAGGAGTAAGCTTTTAGCACTTGTAGATCCTGAGATATGAGGCAAAAGGTACAGACACTTTTTATTAATAGTTTGAGAAAATAGCCTCCTCCCAACTTTCGGTGTTTTACTTTGCTCCTCCCCTTGGAAAAGTTGCTACAGGCACCTATGATGTACCCATCATTGTTCCCGTTGCCCTCCGTGACTTGGAGGACAACTGTTAGAAGCAGGGACCCTCTGTCCATTTCCCCAAGTCCGTGGGGCTGGACCTTGGAACTGTGATGAAAGCAACTCAGACTGGAAACCTATGTAAGAGCTGGAGGCTCCACCCCTTTCTGGCTGTCAGTCAGGCCCTGATTTTGCACGTGGTTTCCCCCTCCTCCCGAGTAGCTTCACATGCAGCTTGCTGGGCAATGCCTGGTTTCCATCTCCTCTCATCCTGTGGCTCTGGGGGAGATGTGGGGACATGTTGGAGAGCCAGCCCAGAGACCCAGCTGGCATCTCCAAGCCCTGGGACAGGAGATCTCAGGTTCATGGTCTTGGCAGGCCTGAATCCTGACACTCTCCTGAACTTGCAGAGTGTGCATCTCAGAGCCCTGGAAAGCCAGGGTTCTGAAATGCATGAAGAGCTTCCACGAGCCCAGGATGGTCCTTGCTTCACACAGTCACCCTCCAACTCAGGAAAGGCGACAAGAGTTCCCTTCCAGGCCTGCTGTGATTCTGATAATCCCACCGTCAGTTAATGTTATTTGCATTTTTTGAAAAATAGACTTCACATTGAGTGCACAGATGCATTTAACATCGCATCTAGTTTTGGCCCTTAGCTATGTCATGCTTTGAATTGTGTTTCTTCTGCAGTAGAAAGGGGTCAACTTTAGAGCATGCTTCACTATTCAGTATAAAATGTATTTTCTTTTAACCCTGGTTGGCTGTGTACCCACCACTTGCTACACTCCATGTAAGGATGAGTGGATTAATTTTTTGGCCCAGGCAGCTGTTGTGGGGTTTGGACTCACAAAGCCACAGTCATCTCTCCAGGCCTGCAATTGTCGGCTCACATGTGTCCCTGGAGCAGAGGACTTTGCCAGCCTCCTAGCACAGGAGCCCTGTCTGCATTCGCCTGTGGGAACAGCTCATTTAAAAACCAATAAACTGCCCTCTGATTTTAAGCCCAGCAAGCACATTCC
Source organism: Podarcis melisellensis (assembly GCF_964234715.1). NCBI lineage: Eukaryota > Metazoa > Chordata > Lepidosauria > Squamata > Lacertidae > Podarcis > Podarcis melisellensis. The sequence goes on along the minus strand of NC_138532.1, from coordinate 11,920,450 downwards.
TGCCTTGGAGAGCCATGCCAGGCTGTTAAATGTAAAACCACCTCAAGGAATAAATGTTGATGTGGAGATGTGATGATGAGCCAGGTTTCTCAGACCTCACAGAAGGCTTTTTAGAGGGGTGGTTTCCCTTGCATGCAAGGAGAGCTTCCATTTCTCCAAGGTTGGTTTTGGAAAACAAACACCCCAGTAAGAAAGCAAAGTCTCAATCCCACTACAAGCCCCCGGCGCCCAGTAATTTGGGAGCTGCTGCTTATTTACAGATGTGCTGGGAAAATAAAATATAGCCAACATTAGCAGTTCTTGAAGTGGCTGATTCTGCCTCCTAACTTAAGAGAAGGTTCTTTTCCCCAGGAAAGGTAGGGGCATGGACATTCCCTCGCCTTGCCCACAGCAGGTGGTTGTCTTGGCTTTACACAGGGGTTGCCAAAAAAACACATCAGTGCATTCTCAGGTCCTGTTAAGAACGCAGATAGTTTATATCTTAATTGTTCTGAGCACGCATTCTTGCTTTGTCAAGGTAAAACACATTGATAGACCACAGGTTTTCTGGCTGACAACTATGCAAGCAAGCTGTGCAGGGCTGAATTCGGCTTGTCCCTTATATAAAGGCCCTGCACAGGTGACCCGATTCCTGATCCTCCTTTTAGGGCTCTCTGCCATTCTCATTCTCTTCTTCCACATTTGCTTCTGCAGAGAACGGGGCTGACCTCCAGACTCAGCTTCCGGAGCCAAGCCTTCTCCCAGGTCCACCCTCTGCACCTCTGGTCACAGACGTCACCAAAAACAGCGTTGCTTTGATCTGGAAGCCAAACCCTGTGAGTGGGGGAGCCGCTATCAGTTCATACATAATCGAGGCATTCAGGTAACTCATGTTGTTACTCAAAAGTCATCCCACCTACCTGCCCTCACCTGCAGTGTCTTTGGGCACAAAATGGAGAGGCAGTTTGAGGGTGGTAGAAAATGAACAGCTTGTTACAGGGTTGGGGAGTCATTTTTAACCTGAGGGCCACATTCCCTCATTCCCAATCCTCTGAGGGCCAGCAGTAGGTGGGGCCAAAAAGGTAAAGTTCATCGGTGGGCAAGGGCACATTCTCTCTCTCTCTCTCTCTCTCTCTCTCTCTCACACACACACACACACACACACACACACAACACAATCATGTAAGCACATGGAGAGCTCCTCAAATGACTCATTTATTGGGTCTCATCCTGATTGCTTGCACAACATGTGCATAAAGGTTAGACCTCATCCTGTATGTATTGAGCATGCAGATCAGCTATTGGGTAGGTGGTTGTCTTATTGCCGCTTCCCTGTTCTTCAGATTATCTGAGGAGCAGGGAGGGGAAGAATTTCATCTCCATCACAATGCTGAGCTGGACTCCCATGGCCGGCCCCACATTGCAATGGGTATGAAAACTGCACCTTCCCGCTCTTCAGGTCATTCCCCTCCCCAGCCAGGCATGTAGTGTAAGAAGCCAGCAGTTCCAACCTGCCTTTGTGCAATCAGAAATGTTTCCATTTTTCTGCAGTTCAGCTTCTGCTAAATATTAAATTATTTGTCTTGTTGCCCTCTGTTCAATGTAATAAAATTATATATGTAAATTGGATGTAACTAATGGTGTCATTATTGCCACACCATTCATTTCAATGTGAGGGAAACACGCTGTAATTTTTGTTTGGGGGCGGGGGGAGGATCTGTCATCAACAACAGCAAATACTTATTGATTATAGACATGTAAGGAATGTCTGGCATTGACAATTTCCTCTTCATTTTCTGTTTTCTCCAACATCTCTAACCCTGGTTTAGTTGATGGGCAGATCAGTTCAATGCATTCTGTTGGTCTGGTAGCCACTGCCACTAGCATAACATGAGTGTAACATAGTCAGAATCCTTGACACCTCCGGTCGGCAAAAACAGAGCATAATGTTTGTGTTGTAAATGTGGGATTAAAAAAGGAAGACTCTACCATGCTTGCTGCTTGCCCTGCTTCTCATTGCGGATGTCCAGGTCAAACCAACAACTCTCATTTACCATATATAGAGTGTAACCTACGCTGTGCGGGGTTTTGCTGCATTTCCTTTCCCAATCATAGCTCCTAAACAATCTCTCTCTCTCAAAATGTCACTCTGGGACTCTCCTGCTGAGGCCAGTTGTGTTGTACAAAATGCAGGAAGTGGCTCCACTGCCTGTGTGATCCTGACATCGCTGCAGAAGCCACCCTAAATAAATGTGCATGCATCCGGATGATCTGCATTGGGGTTGCTTGTGCAATAATGTGTTCCTTTCTACAGAGGTAGGAGTCCTGTCTGTTTTGCTTCTGGCTGAACCCACCATTGTCATGTGCTCCCCTAGAAGGCTCTGCAGAAAGTACAGTCATACCTCGGGTTACAGCCACTTCAGGTTGCGTTTTTTCGTGTTGTGGACCGCCGAAACCCAGAAGTACCAGAACGGGTTACTTCCAGGTTTTGGGGGTCATGCATGCACAGAAGCGCTAAATCACGCCTTGCGCATGCGCAGAAGCACTGAATCGCAACCTGCGCATGTGCAGATGTGGGTTGCGAACACTGCGGGTTGCAAACGTGCATCCCGCACGGATCACGTTCGCAACCCGAGTGTCCACTGTATTTTGGCCCTTAGACTAGGGAAAAAACCTCATCACTTCTGCCTTAATAGCTGACAGTAGCTTAAAGGTAAAGGTAAAGGGACCCCTGACCGTTAGGTCCAGTTGTGGCCGACTCTGGGGTTGTGGCGCTCATCTCACTTTACTGGCCGAGGGAGCCGGCATACAGCTTCCAGGTCATGTGGCCAGCATGATTAAGCTGCTTCTGGCAAAGCAGAGCGGCGCACGGAAACGCCGTTTTCCTTCCTGCCAGAGCGGTACCTATTTATCTACTTGCACTTTGACGTGCTTTCAAACTGCTAGGTTGGCAGGAGCAGGGGCCGAGCAACGGGAGCTCACCCCGTTGCGGAGATTTGAACCGCCAACCTTCCGATCAGCAAGCCCTTAGAATCCTGCAATTGCTGCAGGTCACTTGATGAAGGTGCCTTGGAGAATTGGAAATGCCTGCCTCAGGCACACAGAGCCAGGGCCCCACGGCCCAGTCCATTTTGCTCGGGTAACAGCTCCCCTGAATCCCATCTGCACATCCAAGGCGTGAATCAGAGCTTTGGAGTGCATTGAGATTCTGCAGCCCTCTTGCAAAACCAGAGGCTTTTCACTCACCTCTTTCCTCCTGGGACAAGTGCTCCTATAAACCGTAATGGAGTTGTTTTCTTTATTGGGTGGAGTTTGCAGTTCCCTAGAGAAAGACGCTGACCCATAAACAACCCAGGGAGAGCAGGGCAGGTAGTCCTCTTCTGTTCTCAGAGTACAGCAATTTCCGGATCTGGCTAGAGTAAGGAAGGGCTTTGCAGTCGTAAAGGACCAAATCTCCTGCCCCTGATTCATCAGCTCAACCAAGTCTGTCTCGAGCTGGGTTTTTAGAGGTCAGGGGAGCAGATCTGCACAGCTGCGAAAATGCTTCGCTGTCAGTGTGTTCCTGGGCAGTAGGGTCACCGCTGCCGAATCCGCATTCAGCTTCTGTTTGTCATCCCCCTCCCCTGCAGCACACCAGCAAAAGACCCCATACTCAAATTCTTTATCCCTGCAGCTGAGTTGCTAAGGTGCCACATGACAGAGACCAAACTATTTCCCACCCACCCACATGGCTTGTGGCCTCTACCTTGGTGCCATCTGCTCTGGAGCCGGAGGAGATTTGCGGGGAGCGCAGGTGGCCGAGAGATGTCAGTTTGCAGTAGGAAATTCTGCAAACATGGGGGCAGCTGGGCTGCACAGTAAATCACCAGACGGGCTGATTGCAAGTGTGCGCTTGTGCCCGCGGATGTGCGTGCAGAGGCATGGAGATGCTGAGTTAGGGAGCAGCAGGGCATCTTCAACATGGGCTTGCATCTGTGTCCTCAGGCTCACAAATCAGGCTGTACACATGAGTTGTGCCCCAGGGGAAGAGGCCCATCGAAATGGGGGTGGGGAGGAGGTTCAGTCAGACCCACAACTGACTGAGGGGTCAAGGAAGACACCGGCTCAGGTCTGGTCAGCTGAAAGTATGCGTTATTTTCAGGTCTGCAGCTTCTCCTGGTATGCCCTGCAGAGGACTTTAAGGTCCATGAATAATCATAGTTTAAAGGACCTTGGCCCTAAGGAAGACAGATTATCCTCCACCAGGGCCAGGGCCTTCTCAGTGATGGCTCCTGTCAGGGTTTCAGGGAGAGAAGAGCAGATGGGGGAGGAGACAGAGAGCGAGGGGGAAGAATCCCAGAGAGATGAGGAGGAGGATGACGATGCCCAAAGGTCGTCCATGAGTCTGACCAGTGAGTCAGAGGACTCCCAAAAGGGGGCCCCCCTGGTCAGACCAAAGGGGGGACAAGGGGGAAGCAGTGAGGAGCAGGGGAGCGAAGGGAGAAGCCCCAGTGGGAGTTGGAGACAGGAGCCGGCTTCTCAGCCGGAACGGAGTGAAGGGGGTGGAGTTACCAGTGTGTCAGAGGGAGCAGAGCAAGAAAGAGACAGGGGAAGGAGATCGGAGCAGGGCGCTCAGCCGGAAGGGGTGGAGAGCAGCACCGGGAGCAGTGTAGCGGTCGAGAGAAAGGTCAGAAGCAACGTACGCGCGCCAAGTTCAAATGTAGAGGCGCGCGGAAGTGAGGAGAGCCCTGGGGAGGAGCCCGGCCCCAAAGCGAGAAGGAGGGGGGCAGAGGCGTCAGAGGATTCAGCCTCGGGCGAGTCCCGGCGAGGGGGAACCCAGGGGGGCAGAAAGACCCTGCGGAAAAGGAAGGAGAGGAAGAGGTGGTCCAGGACTAGCCTCTTAAATTGGTGCCTCGGCGGGACAGATTCAGAGGGGACTTCAGCGGTCTAACGTTACAGACGTAGAGTCACAAAGATGGAATGTAAACGCAACCATGATCTTCAATAAAGACTTTCTGTAAATAAACCGGATCGGAGTTGGGTCTCTTGTGAGCTGGGACCAAACGGGTGGCTCTGACAGTAAGTCCCCTCTCAAGAACGCAAAAAATTTTTTTTTGCAAAGCTCACCAACGGGAGCAGCCATGAGCGCGGAGGAACAGCTGCTTACGCTGAGGAATCAAGTTACCGAACTCACAGCTGCAGTCATTGCATCGCAGAAGAAGAATGACGAACTGGACAAGGCTTGCCAGGACCTGCGAACAAGGTGGGAGCAGGCAGGCAGGGCAGGGGTCCCGGGTTCCAGATTGGAGGGCGTTGCACTTGGACGGCGGGGGGGCGCCCTAGTTACGCACTTTAATGGCAACCTGCAAGACTACCCTAACTTCAGGGCAGACGTCGTGTATGCACTGCATTTACTCCGTCATGATTTTAAAGATGAGGAGGAGAGAGTGGGGTTCATAATTTCGCATCTGCATGGGGAGGCCAGAGCTTGGCTGCGCAATTTGTGGCGCAAAGATGGCCCTGCCCGCCGCAATTCTGATGAATTTATTAAAGCGATGGATGCTTGTTTCCAGTCCTCTGTGGATGTGGATATTGCGCGTAGACAGATGCACGGACTGCGGCAAGGCAAAGCCACTGTACGTCAATATCATTCCAAGTTCTTTGCATTACTAACTGCGTTGGGCTGGGAGAAGGATAGTAAACCAGTCAGAGATCTTTTCTGGGAAGCTCTTAGCCCCCCCGTCAAGGATGAGATCGCCAGGGGGGATAGACCCCAGACCCTAGAAGACGTAGTGCAACGGGCTTTGGCTATAGGAATCCGACATGAGGGACGCCCGTGGCACGAGGGGGAGGGACCCCAGGCGCGTGCACCAGCGAGAACCCCCCCTTTTGTCCCCAGGGACTTCAGCCAGACGCACCCCTCGCCCTTGGGGAGGCAAGGAGAAGAGCCGATGGAAATCGGTGGTGCTAGGGCTCAGACACCATCCAGAGCCCCTGTTTCCGGTGCAGTGAAGGCGAAGCCGCCTAGAGGGACCAGGAAATGTTACATCTGTGACAGTGCACACCATATGGCGAAAGAGTGCCCCCAGAGGCTCCAAAAACACACTGCAGCTCTAGCAACAGTGGCAGCGGAAGTGGTGCAAAGAGAGCAGCCTCAGGGAAACGACAGTGCCTGGCTGGAAGCGGAGCTACTGGGGCTCAGCCAGGCGGATCTGTAGAACAGTCCCCAGCACCCTTGCAACGCACAGACCCTTTACCACCCAAGCCAGCAGTGCAACTCACTGCAACCCTTCAGCTGCCAAATGGACAATCCCTGGAAGTTCCCATCACGATTGATTCAGGAAGCAATGCGGATTTTGTGGGAATACAATTTGTCAAGCAGCATAGCATAGCGCTCCTGCCTGCAACGACGCCTCTGAACGTGGTCACAGTGGACGGCACGAAATTGCTGGGAGGGCAAGTTGTGCAGCAGACGCCTCCCATGGTGATGCAGATTGGGAATCATCGAGAACTCATTAGCTTCAATGTCACCCACCTGTCAGACACGCCCATTGTGTTAGGCATGAGTTGGCTGGAGAGGCATAGTCCCGCTGTAGCGTGGTACCAGCGGCAGATCACCTTCTGCTCATCGTATTGTGCTCAGCATTGCATCCAAACCAATCAGGAGGAAGGAGCTGAGCAGCAACTGCACCTGGGCATGGTGCAGGCAGTGCCTCACAAGTACGAGGGATTCTTGGAGGTTTTCTGCGAGAAAGAAGCTGACAAGTTGCCGCCTCACAGGCCTTACGACTGTGCGATCGACCTGGTGCCAGGGGCGCAGCTGCCAACTGCAAAGCTGTATTCCATGTCTGAGGACGAGATGCAAGAGCTCAGAGAGTTCATAGAGCATAATCTGAAGCGCGGGTTCATCCGGGAATCCAAAGCAGTGGGAGGCAGTCCTGTTTTCTTTGTGAAGAAGAAAGACACGCCCCAAAAAAGACTCATTGTGGACTATAGATTCATAAACAGACTGACTAAGCCCAAGGCCTTTCCCATGCCCAAGATTGACGACCTCCTAGCGACCGTTAGGAAGGGTAAGATCTTCACCAAGTTGGATTTGCGTGGAGCGTACAACCTCATCCGCATCCGGAAGGGCGATGAGTGGAAGACTGCCATGTTCACGCCTCTAGGCACGTATGAATACAGAGTTATGCCGTTTGGTCTCCAAAATGGCAGCCACGTTTTCCAAGCATTTATGTGCTGGCGGGACTCCTCTACAAGAAGTGTGTATGTTTTCTCGACGACATCCTGATTTTCTCGGAATCGCCGGAAGCTCACGAGAAGGATGTAAAGGAAGTCCTACAGAGGTTGAAGGAGCACAGGCTGTACGCCAAGTTGGAGAAGTGCCAGTTTGATGTGACGGAGGTGGATTTCCTTGGCTACAAGCTGTCCGACGAGGGGCTGGCCATGGACAGAGTCAAGGTCCAAGCGGTGTTGGACTGGAAGAGCCCACGCAATCGGAAGGAGGTCCAGAGATTCATCGGATTTGCCAATTTTTATCGCAAATTCATCAAAGGTTTTGCAAATGAGACGGCAGCAATCACGGACACCCTCAGTTCCAAGAAGAAGAAGTTCGCTTGGACGGAACAGGCAGAGCGCTCTTTTCGGAAGCTTAAAAGCCTCTTCGCCTCCGAGGAGCAGCTGCTGCACGTGAATCCCGGCAGGCCCATGCGGGTGGAAACCGACGCGTCAGACAGAGCGGTTGGAGCCGTCCTTCTGCAGGAGGATCCGCAAGGCAATTGGAGGCCGGGTGCCTTCTACTCCCGGAAGCTCAGCAAGACGGAGCGGAACTACACCATATGGGACAGGGAGCTGTTGGCCATTCATGCAGCTTTCAAAGCGTGGCGACACTTCCTCATAGGAGCCAAGCACACAGTGCAGGTCCGCACGGATCACAAGAACTTAGAGTATTGGTGAACGGCAAGGCTGCAGACCCAAAGACACATGCGCTGGGCAGAATTCTTTGCGGATTTCGACTTCAAAATAGAATACATCCCGGGAGACTCCAATGTTATAGCAGACGCGCTCTCCAGGAAACCGCAATACCTGGAGGAGACGACACCAATTGCAGCGAAGCACATTTTCGCACCACAGGCGTGGGCGTGCGCTGCCATCGCAGTCGACCTGGACGCGGTGCGACGCGCGTTGCAGGCGGATCAATTTGCACAGTCCAAGATGGAGGAGCTCCGCAGCGGGTCGCAAAGAGACGATGAGTTCCAGTTGCGGGACGGACTCTTAACTCGCAAGGGTGCCCTCTACGTGCCTAACGACGAACTTCGCGCAAAGGTTCTGCAGCAATTGCACGACGCCCCCAGTGCGGGCCACTTCGGCAAGGAGAAGACAATAGAATTAGTGGCCAGGGACTTTTGGTGGCCCCAGATGCGGGGAGAGGTGGCGGATTACGTCGCCAGGTGTGACACCTGTCAGAGGTCCAAACCAGTACACCAGAAGCCGGCGGGATTGTTGGAACCGCTGGAAACGCCGCAGCAACCGTGGGAGAGGGTAGCACTGGACTTTGTTACTGACCTGCCCAGCTCCAGGGGCAAGACGGCGGTGCTGGTGGTTGTGGACTTGTTCACCAAGATGGCGCACTTCATTCCTTGTGCCAAGGTGGCGACGGCAGAACAGACCGCCAAACTCTTCATCGACCACGTGTTCAGAGTGCATGGACTACCGCAGTCCGTCCTGTCCGACAGGGGGCGCCAATTTGTTTCCAACTTCTGGCAGAAGCTTCTGGGTATCCTGCACGTCAAGATCGACCTAGCGTCGGCGAGACACCCACAGACCAACGGCCAAGCAGAGAGGGTCAACGCGATCATGCAGCAGTACCTGAGGTGTTACGCCAATCAGCGACCAGCAGCGTGGGTGGACTACCTGCCAATGGCTGAGTTTGCCTACAACAACACGAAGCACGCATCGACCGGGGTGACGCCGTTCTTCGCGAACAATGGCCGTCATCCCAGAACCTTTCCGAGACTTATAACGCCAGGAGAGGGGGTGCCTCAAGAGGCCGACCAGTTCGCAGCAGAGTTGCAAGAGGTGCACGAGGAGCTGCGGAGACATTTGGAGCTGGCCAAGCAGGCCGATAAGGTGCAGGCGGACAAGCACAGAAGGGCGGGAGAGGACATCCAGGTGGGGGACTGGGTATGGTTAGCGGCCCAAGCGATGCCAGCCAAGTCGTTAGCCAAGAAGAAGCTAGGACACAGGCAGCTAGGACCATACCAAGTTGAGGCTAGGATCAATCCGGTAGCATTCCGCCTGGCCCTTCCAGAAGGCTCCAGAGTGCACCCGGTCTTTCATAGGTCGGTGCTCACTCCCTACAAGGCCCCGCACAGGTTTCAAGAGTCAGAAACAGTACCAGACCCACGCAAAGGGGCACCCAAGAGGGGGGGGGTCGCCTAGGGCCGAACCCCTTAACGAGGTCACAGAGATACTGGACTCGAGATGGGGGGAGGAGGGGGTTGAATACTTTCTCGCCAGGGAGGGCACCCCAGCCACTGCCAATAGTTGGGTGCCGGGCTACGCGTTAGACGAACCCCTTTTGAAAGAAGAGTTCCATGCACTTTTCCCACATAGACCCATGCCAGCTGAGTACTTTGATGACTGGCTTTTCACACCCACATTGTCAGATAGCACGTTCAGGGGTTTCTCTTCCCCCGAGGAAAGAACACCAGAATCAAGCCCGCCCAGGGGATCGTGCTCGGGGGTGGACACGAAAACCCCTTATTGGTGGGAGGAGCAGCCAGAGGAGGAATGGCGTAAGAGGTGGATGATGGGTCCTTGGCGGGCAGCACCAGAGGAAGTAGCAATGGAAGAAGAGACTGAGAAGCCTTTGGGTGAAGAACCCGAGTTCGAACACACATACACAGAACTGCCAGCAGAGAACATTGACGTAGACGACCTGTATCCTGAGCCTACCCCCGAAGAGCCGCAGTTTCCACAACCGGCCCCCGGCGAGCGGGAGGGGGGAAGGGGGGGCTTCGAGGGGGGGATGGATGTCAGGGTTTCAGGGAGAGAAGAGCAGATGGGGGAGGAGACAGAGAGCGAGGGGGAAGAATCCCAGAGAGATGAGGAGGAGGATGACGATGCCCAAAGGTCGTCCATGAGTCTGACCAGTGAGTCAGAGGACTCCCAAAAGGGGGCCCCCCTGGTCAGACCAAAGGGGGGACAAGGGGGAAGCAGTGAGGAGCAGGGGAGCGAAGGGAGAAGCCCCAGTGGGAGTTGGAGACAGGAGCCGGCTTCTCAGCTGGAACGGAGTGAAGGGGGTGGAGTTACCAGTGTGTCAGAGGGAGCAGAGCAAGAAAGAGACAGGGGAAGGAGATCGGAGCAGGGCGCTCAGCCGGAAGGGGTGGAGAGCAGCACCGGGAGCAGTGTAGCGGTCGAGAGAAAGGTCAGAAGCAACGTACGCGCGCCAAGTTCAAATGTAGAGGCGCGCGGAAGTGAGGAGAGCCCTGGGGAGGAGCCCGGCCCCAAAGCGAGAAGGAGGGGGGCAGAGGCGTCAGAGGATTCAGCCTCGGGCGAGTCCCGGCGAGGGGGAACCCAGGGGGGCAGAAAGACCCTGCGGAAAAGGAAGGAGAGGAAGAGGTGGTCCAGAACTAGCCTCTTAAATTGGTGCCTCGGCGGGACAGATTCAGAGGGGACTTCAGCGGTCTAACGTTACAGACGTAGAGTCACAAAGATGGAATGTAAACGCAACCATGATCTTCAATAAAGACTTTCTGTAAATAAACCGGATCGGAGTTGGGTCTCTTGTGAGCTGGGACCAAACGGGTGGCTCTGACAGCTCCGACCTGGTGGAATGCTCTGTCCCATGAGACCAGGGCCCTGCAGGATTTAACTTCCTTCCGCAGGGCCTGTAAGACAGAGCTATACCACCAGGCTTTCAATCTGAACTTAGCCTGATCTTTTATTCCCCTTCCTTTCCTCCACCTCCCCTTTTTATGAAGATTACCCGCTCTGGGATCCCACAGCTAATTCTCCCCTGGTCTCCTCGCTGGCCCAAATAGGACTAATTTAGCCAGCTAGCCCTGGTGATCATCTAATGTTTATTGGATGGATTTCCCCCCTAAATTGATTTTTGAATTCTGAATTTATTGTTATTCACGTTTTATACTGTATTTTATGCTGTTTTTTGTTGCATCATTTAAGTGTTTTAAATTTGTTGTTAGCCGCCCTGAGCCCAGTTTTCTGAACCAGGAAGGACGGGGTATAAATAAAAAATTATTTATTCTCAGGCCTGCATGCACCCATGCCCCAGATTACTCTCAAGAGTAAGTACCGTCCTCCTCTCCTAGGGTGCCTGCCTTTCATGCGGCTGGCTTTGGCAGGCTCAAGTCTAGGGCTCATATGTCTCCCTGAGGAGAAAGGGGGCAGTGGGGACCTAGAATGCAGCTATTCCCTCCTTGACACCAGCCAGTGAAGTTTAGGCAGAGAGTCTGGAGATGGCAACGGAGTAAGGGTGAGCTACCCTGCCTTGTGTGGAAGCTCAGCCAATCTGCTGGGCTTCCACCGTCCCACTTTCCCCTCTCGGGGGCTTTTAATAACCTCCCGGTTTCCACATCCTTCATTCAGGCAGAGGCCCTGCAGAATGAATGTGTGAGCCCCAACCCATCTCCATGCTCAGTGGTGGAACATCTGCCTTGCATGCAGATGTTCCCAAGTTCAATCCCCAGCACCTCCAGGAAGGGCTGGGAGTGAGTCTCTGCCTGGAACCCTGGAGAGCTGCTGCCAGCCAGTGTAGGCAGTACTGAGCAAGATAGACCAATAGCCTGACTCAGTATATGGCAGCTTCCTCTGCTCTTTCTAGCCCAGGTGGATCCTCCAGGTGGTGTCCAGATACGGCCTGCTCAGGGGCCATTGCCTGGTTAGTGCTTGGCAGTGGGGATTGGGACCTACTTAAAGGGCAAGGTGCTGGCAAGCATGTCTCAAGTCTATGCAAAGACTTGGATATTTCTGTAGAACAGGGGTGGCCACCCTTCTTTTGCCCTGAGGGACACACTCGCCCTTTGCCAACCCTTGGGGGGGGTGCATGCTAGCAAAAGATGTGGCTAAATGTGACTGTGACCACAAAACACTCAGGTCACATGTGCACAGCTCTCCCTCTCCCAGCTGATCCAGGTAGATCATCTGAGGTCGGTGGGTGTTATTGTTCCATCTGCTCATCAAATTATTGATCTGAAAAGCAGGAATGGGGGGAAATTGCATCCCCATCAGGATTGGGCAGATAATACTCAGCGTTGGTTTATCATCATCATCACCATCACCACCACATTCATTCATTCACTCCTGCCCAATTTGGTGGAATGGAGTGTGGGACAGAAATACTTGTTTGGGCAACCACATCAGGCAGCTACTGTAGAACATATCATTGCATTATTGTGTCTTAGTCCCTTGCTGGACACAGACCCTAGTCTTGCAATGAGGGCACATTGCTATCTCTCTCTCTCTCTCTCTCTCTCTCTCTCTCTCTCTCTCTCTCTCTCTCTCTCTCGCACATACACACACTCAAACACACACAAACATCAATTATGGGTCACAGGAACTTTACATCCTGGAAGCAGCACAGAAGGGTTCAAAGGGGAGATTTTTAAATATATTTCCGCATGAATAGATTTGGCTTAGGGCCGAATTCCTGTTTACTTCCAAAGTTGAGCCAGTACCCCATTAGCCCGGGCCCCATTGAATTCCAGATTTTGAAAACTCTGGACAGTCCTTTTGACAGCGCTCGCTGCACCCTCTTCCTTCCCTGCAATTCAGTATTTAAGGATACAAAAAAGAGCCAGGGCTCACAATGGCTTAGAGGCCACATCCCCTGCTGTGTCCCTGCTACTGTTGACTCATGTTAAGCTTGTGGTCTACTAAGACCCCCTAGATCGGTTTCCCATGTACTGCTGCTAAGGCCAGTGTCCCCATATGTAGAAACTAGCCTTCTATGCAAAGGCAAAAATGTGCATTGCTTTCTGTGTACCTGATTGCTTATGATCCTGTGCCCATCATTGCCACTCAGAAAATGACCCATAAGGGGATGGGGCCTTAGACTTAAAAGAATTCCCCCTTTCTGGGCTCCCCCTTCCCAGGTAGTACAGGAGTCAAAACTGAGCCATTGCCCTTGGGGACTCCCCTTCTTCCTTTTGCAACTCTGTTCTGTTGCAGTCAGTCTTCCGGCAGCACCTGGCAGACAGTCGCAGACAACGTGAAAATGGAGAAGCACACGGTCAGCGGCTTGAACCCCAACACCATTTACCTCTTCCTCATACGTGCTGTCAATGCCTATGGGCTCAGCGACCCCAGCCCCGTCTCAGAGCCGGTTCGTACGCAAGGTGAGATTCCCAGGTGCTGACCTGCTGGAGTGGCAATAGGAACAACTTGGCATTTGCATCTCACATCGTTCTACAGTAGGGACATTTAGGAAAACATTAGACCACTCATCAGTCTCTGTTTACAGAGGCATCCCCTCTGCAAACAGGGAAGGGATAGAGCTCAGGGATAGAACATCTGCTTTGCTTGCAGAAGGGCTCAGGTTCAATCACTAGCATCTTCAGGTAGGGCTGGGAAAGAGAGCGCTGCCTGAAACCCTGAAGATAGATCCCTATAGATCTGGGGTTCCCAAACTGTGTCCCACACTTCCCAACTAGCTCACTTCCCGCTTGAGGCTGCAATCTAGCACTTACCTGGGAACAAACCCCATTGAACTGAATGGAACTTACATCTGAGTAAACACAGTTAGGAATGCAGCCTTGGTCTATGGCAGGCATGGGCAAACTCAGCCCTTCAGATGTTTTGAGACTACAGTTCCCCTTATCCCTGACCACTGGCCCTGTTAGCTAGGAATGATGGGAGTTGTCGTCCCAAAACATCTGGATGGCCAAGTTTGCCTATGCCTGGTCTATGGCTCTCTTTATCAGTCCACATGCCACCTTTCTCACATAGAAATTAAGGCAGCATGCAATGGGGTTACAAGACAGCCACACTCCATGTGGTGGGTTTTGTTTATCACCTAGCCATCAGGTTGCACTTAACAACAAAGCGGTATGGGGTTTTCTGAGAGTATAGCAAGTCCCCAAACCCTTGCCAAGACCACATTCCTCAATACAGATGAAACGTTGTGCCATGGACTGCCTTGGACTCACTTCCTATATGCTTTGGCAGATGTAAGTCCTACCAGGCAAGGGGTGGATCACCGGCAGGTGCAAAAGGAGCTTGGCGAAGTTGTGGTGCAGCTCCAGGATCCTGTTGTCCTCACCTCCACCACCATTCAAGTGACCTGGACTGTGAGTACCGGCAGCATCACTGATCCTTCCTTGAAATGGCACAACCTGTGTAAGCAAAGGGCAACTTTGTGAATGGGTTAGGCAGAGGTGGTGGCTTTCAATGGGGATTAGACAATGGTTACCAGTCACAAAGGCTGGATGTTAAATTCAGATCCAGAGGCTGTGTAGCTCTGAATATCAGTTGCTAGGGGAACAATAACAAGAGATGACTCTTGCCCAGGGGCATCTGACTGACCACTGAGGAGAAGAGGGCACTGTGCTACATAGGTTTGTGGCTGGATCCAAAGGGGTCTTTCTTATGTGAATAACTTTGCTGACCTTTGCTGAAAGTCACAATAGCACCCTGTCCATCCTTTGGCATGAAGGGTTCCTTTTCCAGTGAAGGGAAGACCAGAGCAAAAGAAAACTGTCCTTCTGAAGCCTGAAAGCAACATCTTCATTCTGCTTCTCAGTATAGCCAGCCCTAGTCGCTAGAGGTCAGGTTGTTGCATTAAAGGGCTTAGGGTGATGTATAAAGGTTTTAGAGAAACGGGAGAGTACAAGGTTGGTGCAAAAGAGATATTATAATAGTTGCTGGGAATAGACATAATACAGGGGCAGAAGCAAGCAAGAAGAGGGAGGGAGCAGAAAAAAGTTTGGGGAAGGGCAGCAGAACCAGCAGGAAGAGGTTTGGAAGCAGAGAGAATAAATGGGAGCTTCAGCAGGCAAGAAGCTGGACCCATTTTGCTGTGGCCTTTTCTGGAAATGGACACCATGCGCAAGCGGCTAACGCTTTGTCTTCTTCCAGGTGGACCGCCAGGCTCAGTTCATCCAAGGCTACCGAGTGATGTACCGGCCCAAAAACAGTGCCTGGCTCGTGCAGGATGTGAAATCCCCTGCTGAACGCAGCACCGTCTTAGTCGAGCTGCGCAAAGGCCAGGAGTACGAGGTCAAAATCCGCCCATATTTTGATGAGTTCCAGGGCATGGACAGCGAGGTGCTGCTGGTGCGCACCCCGGAAGAAGGTAGATGTGGAAAGGCAGGGAAGTGTGAGCCTCAAGGCTCCAGTTCAGCCTCCCCCCAAAAACTAACTTTTTGTTCATGGACCATTTCCAAAATGCGATTTCCAAATGCGATTCGGCACTTATGCGCAAAGTGCAATTTAGCGATTCTGCGCATGCGCGGCCGCCAAAACCCGGAAGTAACCCATTCCAGCACTTCCGGGTTTCGGCGGTCTGCAACCCGAAAAAACGCAAGCTGAAGCGTCTGTAACCCGAGGTGTGACTGTATTGACTTCTCTTCTCCATGCTAATGGGCCTGACTTCTGTAGACTAAGCAGAGCCATTGTTTATATGCCTGCTCTGTTGGGCACTCCCAATATTAGTATTATACTCTAAGGGGTTTCTCCTTAAGTAAAGGGTTGGAGATCTGTAACTCTGTAGGCGTTGCCGGTCCACAGCCCCCCATCATCCTTGACCATTGGCCATGCTGGATGGAGCCAGCAGGAGTCTGGAGGTTCCCCACTCCTGCCTCAAGGACTGTCTGTAGTTCAGCTCACCTGCTTTCTGCATGCAAGGCTCCAACCCTGGCATCTCTAGGTAAACAAGACTGAGCTAAATGCATCCATTCAGGATCTGCCAGCAGGGGATGGGACCAAGGACCTAGTTTCCCAGCAGTGGCTTCAGTTCCAGGATGGTGATGGTGTGATGGTGAATGTGCCAATAAAGCCAGTTACACAGTTCTGCCCCTCCCCTCTGCTTTGGTCTCTCCTGGAACAGAGGGTCTGACATGATATAAGGCAGCTTCCTAGGTGCCTATAAAAATCTGTTTCCATGCGTAGTGTTCTGAAAGTTAAGCTTTGTAGGGCAAATGCCTAGTGGCTTTTCCTTGCCTTGCCTGTAACTCAGCATGCCCTGGCATGGCTTTGCAGAATTCCAGAACTCAGAGTTGGCAGCCGCCAGATGCCACGTAGCCCTTCCTCTGAGCAATAAACTCATTTTATCCTGTCTCGCCCAGCCCCCAGTGCTCCTCCTCAGGCGGTAACTGTAGTCACAGTGGGGACCAGCAACAGCACCAGCATCAGCATATCCTGGGAACCACCTCCACCCGGAGAACAAAATGGGATCATCCAGGATTACAGGGTAAGGCTGCCATTCTCAGAATATCCTTGGGGAACCTCTGAAATTTAAGATTAGCCCCAGAGATTAGAAGGTTGGTCTGAAGGATTTGGAGCTGGCAAGTCTAGCCACAGCAAAGAGCTGCAGTGGGTGCTGGGAAACAGCCATGGGACTTTTTTATTTTTTATTTGTTTGTTTATTAAATTTCTGTACCGAGGGCCCTAGGGTGGTTTACAATATAAAAGCACAAAAAATACTATCATAGTAACAAGCAAACACAACAAAACACACACACCCCGGTTTAAAAGGCAATAGATTTGCTACAGTGTGTCCCTTCAGCTATTGGTCATTACAGTTCAGGATGCAGGTGGCACTGTGGTCTAAACCACCGAGCCTCTTGGGCTTGACAGGGTGAGCTCCCAGCTCCTGCCAACCTAGGAGTTCGAAAGCACACCAGTGCAAGTAGATAAATAGGTACCACTGCGGCGGGAAGGTCAATGGCATTTCCGTGTGCTCTGGTTTCCGTCACAGTGTTCTGTTGCACCAGAAGCGGTTTAGTTCTGCTGGCCACATGACCCAGAAAGCTGTCTGTGGACAAATGCCGGCTACCTCAGCCTGAAACCGAGATGAGTGCCGCAACCCCATAGTCCCCTTTGACTGGACTTAACCATCCAGGGGTCCTTTACCTTAACTTTTTACCATAACAGTTCTTCTCCTCCCATGGCAGGTTTGGTGCCTGGGAAACGAGTCTCGTTACCACATCAATAAGACAGTGGATGGCACAGTGCACTCGACAGTCGTACTGGGCCTGGTGCCAGGGATGATCTACCGCACAGAGGTGGCAGCAGTCACCAGCGCAGGCATTGGAGTGAGGAGCGCCCCAGTGACCATACAGATCAGTGAGTACTTAAGGCTCCTTCCCAAATGTCGAAATGAGATAATAAGATAATAATGCTCTTCCAGCGTGTCCATGCCCATTCACTGAAGTCAACTGCAGAAACATATTCCTTCCAGATCTGTGGTGCCACCATAACGGAGGACTTCCTAGTTGTGGTACCCAATTTATGGAACTGATGTTGGAGAACATTGATTCTTCCCATCCAAGGCTCACCCGTGGCAGTTTCAAAAATGGATGCCAAAAGTATTATTATTATTATTATTATTATTATTATTATTATTATTATTATTATTATTAACCTGAATTGGCAGATGCACCTGTCAGAGGCTTAATGCTGTCCAGCTGGCATAGATAAGACTCCAGGCTCCCAGCCAGTTCCAAACTATTTGATTTATTTGACAAAGTTCAAACGTACATCTCCAGCGTTTCAATTAGCGTCCGTCCCGTTGTTGCGCAGTTGCCGCCTCTAATCTTTCTTCTTCCTTTTCCGTACCCAGCATGCAAGTCTGCGGAAACTCCTCCCCTGACTTCCTCTGTGTACAGAATGACTTGTTCCAGGCTCATCCTCCTCCCCCTCTATGTCAGACCCACTGTCAGACGACAGGCTGCTGATAATCTCTTTAGGCTCTCTATAACTGCTGGTTTCTGTCCTTTCATCTTTTCCCGTTTGCCTCTCCCTGACAGCACCCATCCCTCCTGAGAAGGAATAGAGAAGAACTTACTTCTAACTGGCATTCATATGGGAGCAAGATAATGGGGGAAGGCAATGCAAAGGAAGTAGAAAGAAACAGGAGGATCTCTGGATGTTGTAGTTGTGGGTCAAGGTCCCATCCCCTGCTTTATGATGAAATAAGGCACATGAACATCAGTATTTTAGGTTAATGGACTAAAAATGGCCACAACTTTATTGGCTACAGAATGTGAGCAGTATTGGCATAGGCACTGGATCTGAACCGACTATACTTGACTCCTGCCTGCCCTGCAGGAAGTCACACAAGGGTTAATATCCTGTAGGGGGAGCCTGTTGATGCAAATCAACTGGAAGCTCTCCCCTAGAGTCACCGGAGGGTCGTGCCATGGCCCTAGCCACCAGCTGGGCTTCGGACAGGAACCATGACCACTGGATTCCTTTAATGGAATACCTTTCAAGGGGAGGGGTAGGTGATGGCCACAACCTCCCCTCCAACACACAACACATTTTCCAATGCCTAACCACCAAACCCTACAAAGTTGTGACAACTTAGAAGCAAAGTTCGAAAAGGACTTAAATTTGTTGAATATATATGGAGTAATTGTAAGAATTCAAAAACTGTAGCAGGATTAATGTAAATCTTGTGATGTGGATGGAGTGTAAATAAGAAACTGTAAGAAAAGATTTGAGACATGAAAACCGTTGAAGGGATGGAAGGAAGTCCAGGCGCAATAAGGCGCAGGGACAAATTTTTGAATGTAAGAGTATTTGTTTTATTTTTTGTTGTCACAAAAAAGCAATAAAAAGTATTGGGGGGGGGGGAAGCAAAGTTGTGACAATTTGCTACTAGGTAGGCGAAAACCAAAAGAAATAAGAAGAGGGACAAATTTTTGAATGTAAAAGTATTTGTTTTATTTTTTGTTGTTACAAAATTTGCTATTAGGTAGGCTGGTGCCAATCTACACAAAACATCTCATTGCTTGTAGAAAACTAGCAAGTCAGGGATGGGGGTTCTTCTTTGACATGCTAACTCTCTATGCATAGGGAACGTTTTGCCTTTTAGTAACAGAGGAGCGTTCGGTCACACGAGCCAATGCCTGGTTTCCCGCTTTTGGGGACAGCTTACGTAGCTCAAGCTACTTTCATCTCCTGTCTTCTGTGGTTGCTTTTGCCTGCTGCGTGTGCTGCAGAGCCCTTGCCGGACCAGGACACGGTGCCTGTGAGCAACGGGGACAGTGTGAGCCTTGCGGAGCAGATCACAGACGTGGTGAAGCAGCCGGCCTTCATCGCCGGCATCGGCGGGGCCTGCTGGGTCATCCTCATGTGCTTCAGCGTGTGGATCTACTGTCGCAGAAAGAAGAGAAAGGAACTGAGTCACTACACAGGTGAGATGGGCAAGGCTGCATTCTGCCTTCCTCCCCCGGGGGATATGGGTTGGCTGCCTAAGAACTGCCTTATACCAGGTCCTGTCTTGACTTGGACCAGATGCTCACAAGGCATCTATAAGAACCAACAACATCTCCAGGTCCAGATCACCCCTCCTAGGCTCAGCCTTGAGGAGCAGAAGACCTTAAAGGGGCGGTCAGTCCTCTGGCTCAGACTTATCATTACTAAATTTCTTAGCAGCCTGATGCAAAACAGTAACACGGCTCACATAACTTTGTATGTAATTATATAGAACTTTCCAAGGACAAAATGTAAGGAGAAGACATTTATATTCCACTAAGTGTTCCGTTTCTTTAAATATAGTTTTTACATAAGGTGTGCAATACCAAAATCATGTACAAGGGCAATATGGGAGGTCTCAAAACCAAAGTTCCGTCCAAATGTCCGCTCATTCAATAAAGAGAAAAGAATTTCTACAAATATACCATATTTGTTGCCCTATAGGACGCACTTTTCCCCCTCCAAAAATGAAGGGGAAATGTGTGTGCGTCCTATGGGGCGAATGCAGGCTTTCGCTGAAGCCTGGAGAGCGAGAGGGGTCAGTGCGCACTGATCCCTCTCGCTCTCCAGGCTTCAGGAAGCTATCAGCAAGCCTAGTGAGCCCGGGGGAGTTCCCGCGGGCTCGCAAGGCTTGCGGGCAGAAGCCTGGAGCACGGGGCGCCCTCCGGAGGATGCCCCGTGCTTCGCGCACGTGTCTGCAAGCCTTGCGCACCCGGGGGAGTTCCCGCGGGCTCACAAGGTTTGCGGATAGCAGCCTGTTCTGGGGGCAGGGGGGGGGGATTTTTTTTTTATTCATCCCCCCCCCCCAAAAAAAATTGAGGTGTGTCCTATGGGCCAGTGCACCCTATAGGGCGAAAAATACGGTACTTGTTGCTAAAAGATAATCCACAGACCAGGGGGGGAAACCCCCTATCCACATCAACGGGAGTTTGGTAGCTCCCAATCACTGAAACCGCAGTGCCCCAGCTGTGTGAAAATCCCAAGCAGATTCCGACGACAAGATCACCGGATGCAAATCTCTGTTTCAAATGTCTTCCTCCAGTCGGCCCACACTGGAATCATAAAACGGCAAAACACATGCACAAGGAGGTAAATCAGCTCCATAAACTTGAAAAGGCTCTCTGCTCATTCTATGAAGGCTGATGCAGACACAGCTGTGCGTTCTGCAGCTGAGACATCCTGTATTGGACTTGTGCGTGATTTTGAAATGGACCCTTGGTGGAATATAAACGTTTATCTTTACATTTTATCTTTGGGAAAGTTCTATATAATTGCAGAGTTATGTGAGCTGTGTTTCTTCATTTCCCTGTGTTGTCTTGAACGGGTCTTTGACCGTAATAATACATTATTATTATTAGTATTAGTATTATTATTACTACTACTACTACTACTACTACTACTACTACTATTATTCCCTGTGTTGTGCATCACAAAATGGTGTCTAGACGATTTACAACTTTAAAGCATAGAGAAGGGTCAAAAAATGGCCAAAACTATATTAAAAACCACATCATTCTATTAAAACACCAGCACGTGACTGAATTACAAATAATATTTTATACTGAACCCGCCAATCCAACACCATCAAGTGTTTGGGAGTAGAGGAAAATCTTAACCTGGCGATGAAAATAGAGTTGTGTTGCATTGGCACCAGACGGGTCTCTCTGGGAAGAGCCTGGCACTGCCAACTCCCCCTCTCTGAGGACTTCCTGAGGACTTGTTACTGGTCCAACATAGGCATGTGGTTTCCCAGCATGGAGGGAAGTTAGATTTTTGGGGGTAGTAGGCAGGTTCAGAGGGAACAGGCTCCAGAGTTTGAACTGGTTCGCACGGTAGACCCATAAGGTGGGGGGTCAGAGCCCAGGCCCAGGCTGCAGCTCAGGGTCAGGCTCCTTGCCCATCTATCCCACTGCCCTCCGTTCTGGCTGGCAGCAGCTCTGCAGAACCTCAGACAGAGAACGCCTTTCCCTTCAGCTGCTCCCCAAGATCCCTTATAACCGGAGATGCTGGGGATTTGAGTGCTTGACATTCTGCATGCAAAGCATGTGCTCTGCCACCGAACTGCACATCCTCCACCTGCCGACCCCCTGATCTGCCTTAGGCTCCCTGCCCCCCCATCTGCCTGCCGCAAACACAACTTGCCCTGAGCCACCTCACTTTCTGCTTCCTTCTCTTTGCAGCTTCCTTTGCATACACGCCAGCAGGTAAGGCTTTTTTTCCTCGCCCCCCCCATTACATTGCTCCCCACCAGTTCCGCCAACCCAGCCCTTGCCTTCGTTCTTCACGGAAGCGTCTTTGACTTTGTGTGGTCCCCTCTCTTTCAGTCTCTTTCCCCCATGCGGATGGGCCGGCGCGTGGCAGTGGCAGGTGAGTTCAGAGACCCCCACTTAGCATTGATGATTCCCTCCCTCCATCTCCCTAATACCAGCTCCTTGGTGGTCAAAGTTCATGCCATACGGGCCTCCCTATCCCCAGTTGATCTGAGCTACGTACCGTATTTTTCGCTCTATAAGACGCACCTTTTCCCTCCTAAAAAGTAAGGGGAAATGTGTGTGCGTCTTATGGAGCGAATGCAGGCTGCGCAGCTATCCCAGAAGCTAGAACAGTGAGAGGGATCACTGTGCAACAGTCCCTCTCGCTGTTCTAGCTTCTGGCTTAGCCATGTGAAGCCTCTTTAGGGCAGGGGGAGCCTTCATCCCGCTGCCCTGAGGAGGCTTCATGCAGCTATCCCAGAAGCCAGAACAGCGAGAGGGATCGCTCAGTGACGGGCTGCCCTACTCCCTCCTCGGGGAAAAGCCTGCAAGCACCGCACACACGCTTTACGTGGTTCGTGAAAGGAAGCGCTGAGCATAGCCTGGGATGCATACAGGCTCTGCTCAGCGCTCCCTTTAAATAATTTCTTTTTCTTGCATTCCCCCTCTATAAACTAGGTGTGTCTTATGGTCAGGTATGTCTTATGGAGCGAAAAATATGGTGAATCGCATGAACTAGAACCACAACATTAAATGTTCAGATTGACTTTAGCCACATACCACATGCATTCCCCCAAAGAATCGTGGTACCTGTAGATTGCCCCTCAATGAGCTACACTTCCTGCCACCCTTAACCAGGAGTGAAACTAAGCTTTATTTTACCTGGGTCAAAGACCCAGTTTGGCACACACACACCCCAGCATGCATTTATGTACATACACAGAGGATGAGAGCCTCAATGGCACCCCTCTGGAGCCTTCACTCTGGGCAAAAAAAAAACAACAGCTAGCCCCTCTCCTCAGTTACAACACCGACTTAACAAACTACAGTTCCCAGGATTCTTTGGGGGAGGTCATGTAGTTTCCATGCATGTTGTCTGCACGGTCTAGGTCAGCTTAAATGGTGCTCCCAGTCTGCAGTTTTGCAAGTAGTGACAAAAGCTGCAAGGGGGAATCAGCGTCTCAGAAGCTCCATCTCCCCCTTTTAATGCAACTGCATTAATCCGATACGCAAAGAATTGCATACTACAAATATTACACAACTTCAACATCACTCCAAACCAGGGATAAGGGACTTAATGGCAGATGTCGCTGGACTCCCAGCTCCTGCCACCTGTGACTATTGGCCAGGCTGGCTGGGGCTGATGAGAGTTGGAGTCCCACAACATCTGGAGGGCCACAGGTTGCCCAACCCTGCTCTAAACACCTGTAAGTAAATCCCTTAAGGAGTTTTGAATATTCATGACAAAGCAGCAACACGTAAGAACCTGATAACCACCATTACTTATGCCCAGAAATGCATAAGTAAACCTGTTTGAACATCAGAACTCGATAACCATATTAAGACTACATATTAGGACTACTGGAAGGAATTTTTTTATTGTGTTAAGACTACATTAAGAACAACATAAAGAAAGCAACTCTCTACTTTAGCTATAAAGTATGGCAAGCAAACAGAAGAACTACTACAACAAAATAAAATAGCTTAAGCCGACACAACTCCAATAATAGATTTTGTGTATTTATTAGTGTAAGCACTAATAATAATAATTTTTATGCCGCACATATAGGATACCTCTTCTAGAATGCAACCTGCCACAACATACACTTCATAATTATTATTCCATGCATATCCCACCTTTCCTCCAGCAAGCTCAATGTGACATTCATGGTCCTCTCTCTCCCTATTTTCTCCTTCCAGCAACCCTGTGAAGAAGGCTAGACTGGGAGACCCCGTGGGCTTCATGGCTGAGTGGGGATCTGAACCCTGGTCTCTTGGCTCCTAGTCTAGCACTCTAACCACTAGGCCACACTTGCATTATCTAAAAGAATATGGCTCACACACTTGATATACTCTTTGGCGGTGGAGGGTGGGGAGAGAGAGAATCAGATGTTAGCCCTCACCCAAACCACCTAGTAACTCACACAACCAAATAACCCTGGTTTCCGTGGCTCTCCTCCAGTAGGCCTGGCATGCTAGCCATGGCCACTAGTGCCTCAAGCTATCCGTGGCTGGCAGATTCGTGGCCAGCCCCCAACCTGCTGCGGAACGGGAAGGCAAAGGATCCCGGGGCGAACTGCTGCACAGGAAACCACAACGCCACCGAGAGATATTACAACGGTAAGCCTTTTACCACCCCATCATCTCCACAAGGAAAGAAGCCCAGTGCAGAGTCGGCGTGGGATGTGGGGGAAATCCAGTTCAGATTTGAATGCCAACCTACCTCTAGTTCACATTTCCAGAAATCCTAAGCAAAGACAGCTAGCCTCCCAAATGTTGCAGGCTTCTGAATTTAGTGATACACTTCTGCAACCCAAAAGCTTGCCTGGTGTTTTCATTGCATATCGGTAGGGGACAGGCAAAACCATTTCTCAGTAATCAGGCCTTGGTCTGAATATTCTATGGCCTTTTCAATGTGTTTGTGGGTGGGGAGAGGTTATTGGTTAGCTTTTGTTCTTGTTTTAGTGTGTATTTTGTGTTCTCATTTTGTATTTTTGTGCTGCGTTTTGTGTGATCTTTCGGTGAAGGGTGGTATACAGATTTAGTAAATATTGCAAGAACAGTAATATAAAGATGCATCTGTTGGAGAAAATAATGTGCAAAACTACATTGCGGGAGGGGATTGCTTGCAAAAATGGGTACAATAGTCTAAATGCATGTATATATCAGGGGACATTCACCCCAAAATGCATATGGGCTTTTATTCAGGGTTCTTTAAAAACAACCACAAGCTGATGTGGATATGGCACAAATGGAATGTAAGTTTGGAAAAATGTGAAACTTGAGGCTGAAACTGAAATTGACAAATTCACCCATTCCTAGATCTGGCAAGCCCAAGAGAAACATTTGTGGTTGGCAGATACGGAATTTGAGCATTATCGGGTTGAAAAGGCCGACAGACTCCAGTGAGAGGCTTAGCCTTTACGTTTGCGCAAAATAGGAAGTTGTTGAGACAACGAAAGCAGGCTTTGCAGGTTGTGACCTTGCCAGGAGGGGAGGGGAGCCAAGGTTTATTGGGAGGGGGGCAGCAGTGGCGTCAATCCCTTGTTCTCCTTCCCCGTTCCCACAAGCCTGGATTAGTGGTAGTTCTCCAAGCCCACAAATCACAGAGGTCATTCAAATTAAGGCCCATGGAATCTGTTGTGGCTGAACCAGAAGGCTTGGTTACGCAAGGTCACAATGGGTCTCCCTCGTTCACAGATGCTGGGATTTCCAACTACATTGCTCAGACGGAGAAGTTTGGAACAGGGGTGTCTGATGGGCCCATCTACAGCACCATTGATCCTGCCAGCGACGACATGAGGACATTCAACGGGGCCTTTTCCCAGCACACCACCCCATATGCCACCACGCCCGTGGTACCATATGGGGCAGCACATCTACACTCACCTGATGAAGAGGGGAGCCAGTGGAACGGCCAACCTGGGCTGCCCAGCATCCAGTATGCCCAACCTGAACGGGGCAGAGCTGAGAGCGGTAGGGACCTTAAGCATACAAGAAACTGGGCACTCTTCTCATCTCCATGTCAATTATGTTTTCAAGTTCCACCAGTGTCACCTGCCTAGAAATGGAGCCCCTTGGTGCATCTTACAGAAGAATCTTCTAGTGTATGGAAAGTCCGATGGTGATTCTATCGCCGTGGTTAATGATAGGGCGTTGTTAACATGCATAGCATGTTGCAACGCAGCTCGAGCGAAACAGGAAACGCCCCAACAATATTTAGCTCGGAAATTAGTTAATGGGAAAAGATCACGGAGAGAGATCAGGTTGACAGGGATGAATTAATTTACAAAGCCCTGAACAGCTTAGGTCCAGGGTACGTAAGGGTCTGCCTAAAGCCTTTTATCCTCGCTAAGTCACTGGCATCCCCCAAGTTGGTGAGGCTCATCTGACAGCAACAAGAAAATGAGCTTTTAGTGTCATTGGGGACTATAATAATAACAATAAATTATTATTTATACCCCGCCCATCTGGCTGGGTTTCCCCAGCCACTCTGGGTGGCTCCCAACAGAATATTAAAAACATGATAAAACACCAGACATTAAAAACTTCCCTAAACAGGGCTGCCTTCAGATGCCTTCTAAAATTCAGGTAGTCGTTTATTTCCTTGACATCTGATGGGAGGGCGTCCAACAGGGCAAGCACCACCACTGAGAAGGCCCTCTGCCTGGTTCCCTGTAACCTCACTTCTCTCAGGGAGGAAACCACCGCAAGGTCCTCTGAGCTGGACCTCAGTGTCCGGGCTGAATGATGAAGGTGGAGACGCTCCTTCAGGTATACTGGGCCGAGGCCGTTTAGGGCTTGAAAGGTCAGCACCAACACTTTGAATTGTGCTTGGAAATGTACCTGGAGCCAATGTAGATCTTTGTAGAGGAAATGTGCATGGCATTCCACTGCTAAAGAGTTGTTGCGAGTTTTTTGTTAAATAAAGCAATTTCATCCTCTGCTGTGCCGGAGGGTCCCTTCTCTGAGCTCTGTTTCTCTTCAGTAGTTGCTAAGCCTGGGAAACAGAAGTCCATGGGGAAGCCAGTGAAAACACCATCCCTCAACTGGACAGAAGTGCTTCCCCCACCTCCCTCTGCCAGTGAACTGAGCCAGTATGTGGAGGAGGAGGAAGACGAGGAGCTAGAAGTCAGGTAAGCAACAAAAGAAGGGCAGAAGAGACCACGTCCTTTCATTGCCATGTTTCCCTTGGAAATGGAACTGGTTTTGATCTGGGAAACATGTTCACAATTAGTTGGAGCTCCAACTGGTATCGGGCCAGCACATTCCTATAATGTGCTCTAATGCGCTCTGCTGTAAACTGCTGCCTTTGAAGAGTGTTTGGAAACTGCAGCTGGTCTAGGACTGCAGCAAGTCAATCAGAGCACATTTAATATATATATATATATATCCAACATTTCCTTCAAGGAGCTGGCGTACATGATTCCTCCCTTTCGCGTCTTATGCTTGCAAAAACCTTGGGAGGCAGGGTAGACTGAGAGACTGCGACTGGCTCAAGGTCACCCAGTAAGCTTCATTCCTGAGTGGGGATGTGAACTCTGGTCTCCCAGGTCTTAGTCCAACACTCTTAACCACTAGGTAAAAAGGTAAAGGGCCCCTGGAGGGTTAAGTCCAGTTAAAGGTGACTATGGGGTTGTGGCGCTTATCTCACTTTGAGGCCGAGGGAGCCGGCGTTTGTCCGCATGACTAAACTGCTTCTGGCATGTTGGGATATTATGACGAGTTCCAGAGTGCATGGAAACACCATTTACCTTCCTGCTGCAGTGGTACCTATTTATCTACTTGCACTGGTATGCTTTTGAACTGCTAGATTGGCAGGAGCTGGGATAGAGCAACAGGAGCTCACACTGTTGCAGGGATTTGAACCACCAACCTTCTAATAAGCAAGCCAAAGAGGGTCAGTGGTTTAGACCACAGCACCACCCACTCCTTTTTTCTTAACCACGACACCATATTGGCTCACAGCCAGTGTGGTGTTTTAGTTAGAGTAGGGAACCTGGGTTCCTCCAGATGTTTTTGGACTCAGGTTCCAGACAGATGTTTCATTGCAATTGCTGACTTCATTGAAGCGAGACCTTAGAATCTAATCCCAGAGGCATTGGCCAATAATCAAGCACAATGGAAGTTGTGATCCAACATGTTCTGGAGGGTTACAGGTTCGGTTCCCCATCCCTGGGTTAGTGTGTCAAACTAGGATGGGAAAGTCTGGATTCAAACCTTCATTCAGGCATGAAGCTCATTGGCCAAGCTCAGCCTAGTCATTTGCTCAGCCTAACCTAACTCCTAAGGATTATTATAAAAGTAAAAAGTGAGGTTAGAAGGAACCATGTACCTCTGAACAACTTGGGCAAAAACAATGAATGAATGAACGAACGAACGAACTTCCATTTTGCTTCAGTGTCACTGGCTCCAAGATTGGAAAAAAGCTTCCACAACCCTGGTTGAGATGCCCCCTCTAGATGCTGTGGAGCTTTGTTCTCCTTAGGATGATTTCAGGGATTGGGAGCCCAGTGTGTCCCAGCCCAAAATGTCTACCTCACTCACTTTTTGTAGTTCAGAGGTGGAGGAGTGGTGCCCACCCCTGCCAGAAAGGACCTACCTGATGGAGAACATCCAGGAAGAGGAATGTCCTCCACCACCGCCTCGTGGAGAAGCCTCCTCTCCTGCAAATTCCTATGGCCAGCAGTCCACAGCCACGCTGACCCCCTCACCCCGGGAGGAGATGAGAGCGTCTGAAGATATCCCCAGGCTGCATCACTTTGAGATCCCGCACCTGCCCAGGTATGATTCACCCAGGAACTTGGGAAAACAGGGGTGCTTGGGGGAATTCGTTCTTTGTCAGATCCGATACAAACTGTCCCGATCCACACCTTGCAGAGTAAAGTGCATATCAGAACCCAATTGTCCTTCCTGGGCACACACATTTGATCAGGAAGGTGATATAAACAGAGAGGAGTTGTAGAATGGATGGTATTAGAGCATAGAAGTGGGAAACATAAGCCAGGGCAGTATGTACTCTTAGATCCTACTGTGCAATTGCAGAATTTTGTACTGAGCAGAGAATTTGGCATCCTTAACAACCTCAGCCTTGTAAAAACAAGAAAGGAGGTTTCTGGTCCTCATATATCCAATTCTGTATCCAGGGCAGCTGTCTACCAGCTCCATCTGGTACGTAGGCTGAGACCCTATCTGCCTGCAGACTGTCTCGCCAGAGTGGTACATGCTCTGGTTATCTCCCGCTTGGACTACTGCAATGCGCTCTACGTGGGGCTACCTTTGAAGGTGACCCGGAAACTACAACTAATCCAGAATGCGGCAGTTAGACTGGTGACTGGGAGCGGCTGCCGAGACCACATAACACTGGTCTTGAAAGATCTACATTGGCTCCCAGTACGTTTCCAAGCACAATTCAAAGTGTTGGTGCTGACCTTGAAAGCCCTAAACGGCCTCGGTCCAGTATATCTGAAGGAGCTTCTCCTCCCCCATCATTCTGCCCGGACACTGAGGTCCAGCTCCGAGGGCCTTCTGGCAGTTCCCTCACTGCAAGAGGCCAAGTTACCGGGAACCAGGCAGAGGGCCTTCTCGGTAATGGCGCCCGCCCTGTGGAACGCCCTCCCATCAGATGTCAAAGCGATAGACATCTACCTAACATTCAGAAGACATCTGAAGGCAGCCCTATTCAGGGAAGTTTTTAATATGTGACATTTTAGTGTATCTTCCATCTTTGTTGGCAGCCGCCCAGAGTGGCTGGGGAGACCAAGTCAGATGGGTGGGAATGAGTATGACATCATTCAGATAACCAAAATTCAGGTTTTGTTGGTGCAGAATGGGGGCCATGATGCAGAATTCTGGTGTATGCCCAGCTGGTCTCCCCACCTCTTATCTGCTCCCACTGGGGCTTGTCCCCTCAGCTTAATGTGTTGCTTTCTGCGTTCAAGGCGGTTACCCAATGGCTCGGGGCCATTGCCCAAAGCCTCGAGTCCTCCTTTGACCCAGTCCAACCCAAATCTCAACATACCTGAAGAGGGACCTGAAGGCATCACTCCCAGGCAAGGTCATCGGCGCAACCTGAGCCAGACGCCGGCACACAGTGCAGAGAACGTTGACTCTCCGGGAATAGGTGGGTGCATCTTCTTCAACCCTCTTCTGAGCGGCAATGTGGTGTCTTGGGCACAGGGAGATGGAGGGATTGGCCACCTCCTTGATGTCCCTGACCAGAGAGTCTGTGGCCTTGCAGTGCCGGGTTTGAGAGGCTTTCCCTCTGCACCAATTCACAGCAGCTGGGATAGTCAAAACATCTCTGGAGCTGATTGCCCTTGCATTTAATTCCTTTAAGACAGGGATGAGGAATCCGCAGGCCTTTAGATGTTGTGGGACTCCAGCTCCCATCAGCCCCAACCAATATGGCCATTGATGAGGGATGATGGGAGTTCCTCATCCCTTCTTTAATAAGAAATCCCTTCTTCTCCCAGTGGAGAGCAAGACTGAAGAGGACATGGGTTCCCGTCCCCTCTTAGCCATGAAGCTCACACACAGGGGTTGGCCATCTCTAAGCCTGACCCACCTCACAGGGTTGCTGTGAAGTTTAAATGGGAGGGGCTGGAACCATGTACAGTGCCATGAGCTCCTTGGAGGAAGGGTAGGACAGAAATATAAGGAACAATTAAGTCATGCCCCCTTCCGCTTTTAGCAGGAAATGGTTCTGAGCTTCCTTAGCAGCCACAGGAGCACATGTGGTAGGTCCAAGGCTGGGTGGGACAGACCAGGTCTCTGGCTGAAGAGTCTCACTCTGGTATTGGGCTTTTACCGACAGGCAAACTTCACCCCAGCCTAGCAGAAATGCCTCTCCCTCCGGGACAGAAAGCAAAAAGCAAGAAGAAATCCAAGTCGAGCCACTACCGTCGAGAGAAGAAGCAGGGAGGTAGGTGTGGCTGTGCCCAGGCCCCTGAGGTTGCCCAATTCTTCCTTCCCTCCTCTTAATTTCCTCTCTATTTCCTTAGCTTTTTAGCGCTGTTTCCCATCTATCTGTAGTATGAGACAAACAGAAGGGAGTATTAGAAAAAACTATGTTTGTTCTTGGTATGAGTTTTCATGTGCATGCACACGGAAGCTCATACTAAGAACAAACTTAGTTGGTCTCTAAGGTGCTACTGGACATTTTTTTAATTATATATATATATATTTCTACTGTGTCAGACCAACACGGCTACATACCTTAATCTAGAAAGGAGTATTGTTTCAGTTGCTTAAAATAAATTGATTTTTTAAAAAAGACTCTCAGATTTCCTGTCTTTAAGCATTGGGTGCCATTCTTACGGCTGTGAAGGTGCAGCTTAAATACCGTATTTTTCGCCCTATAGGACGCACTTTTCCCCCCTCCAAAAATAAAGAAGGGAAATGTGTGTGCGTCCTATGGTGCGAATGCAGGCTTTAGCTGAAGCCTGCAGAGCGAGAGGCATCGGTGCGCACCAACCCCTCTCGCTCTCCAGGCTTCAGGAAGCTATCTGCAAGCCTTGGGAGCCCGGGGGAGGTCCCGCCGGGCTCGCAAGGCTTTCGGGCGGCAGCCTGCAGCCCGAACCACGGGGCACGCTCCGGAGCACGCCCCGTGCTTCGGGCAGATGTCCGCAAGCCTTGCGAGTCCTTGCAAGGCTTGCAGGCAACAGCCTGTTCTGGGGGTGGGGGGAAATATATATTTTTTTAATTTCCCCCCCCCCAAAAAAAACTAGGTGCGCCCTATGGGCCAGTGCGCCCTATAGGGTGAAAAATACGGTACATGCAACAGGTGTCTATGGAAATCTTGGGGAAGGTGGAGACTGACAGTGCTTCCCCCTTGGTTCTGCTCACAGATCTCCCGCCGCCGCCCTTGCCACCTCCCGCCGAAGACCTCGGCACCGCTGCTCCAGACAGCGCCCTGCGACTGGACTGTGACCCTTCCTCTCTGGAGAAAAACTTGAATGCTTCCTCGGCCCTGGAGCGGAGAGCCGCCCATCGCACAGTGGCAGGACAGCACTACCACCAGCACCGGGATGGTAATGCCAACCCCAGTAATAATGGCTTCCCTGGCTTCCTGTACTCTAGGCTGAATTTCTGTCTCGATAAAGTGTCATGGTCTGGCTAGATGCAGAGGACTGGTGGGAGGCACCTACTGGGGAACCCCCAAGGGAAGAAGGCTCAGAGCCAGGGGATTGGTGGTGGGATGGCAATGAGTGGTCAGAGAGAGAGAGGAGGGAGACGATTGGGAGAAGGAGGTCTCAGAAGCGGAAGCAGGGTTTTGTGAGCACGAAGAGGCTGGGGCAGAGAGCAGTCCTGATTCAGAGGCTGGAGAGGAGGGAGACCCAGAGGCAGAGATCAGGAAGGCTACTTCCTTTCTTGCTGTGACCAATTCCCCTTCCCTCCTCCCTGGTCTCCCAGGACCAGAAGAGGTATGAAGAGAGCGGGGGAGAGACAGACGCATTGACTGAGTCTCAGATTGCTTGGGAAGGACCCGGGGCAGGGGGAGGAGGCTTGGTCAGCTATGGGAAGGCAGGGGCCTTCAGTCCTTACAACTCCCTCATCAGGGCAAGACCTACTGAGAAGCGTTGCTGTGCTCACTAGGCCTGAGCTGTTTTGTTTCCTTGAATAAAAAGTTAACTTCACTGACACCTTGTGAGTTATTGCTGACCTGCTTCTGACACCCGGCCAGACATAAAACCCTCCCTTGGTATTGTAAGATTGCTGTTATTTTGAACAGAAACAAAAGCTGCCTCTTTTAACCTGCCTGCCCTTCTGTCAATGCACAGGCTGTGCTGAGTGCAAAATGGCAGCCAAGTCTGGATGAAGCCAGAGCTTGCAAGACTAACCACCTGCTTTCGCTGTTGTTGTTTCTACTCTGTGTGTGTGTGCTGGCAGAGGAGGAAATCATCCCATACAGCAAGCCCAGCTTTCTCTCCAGAAGCCAGGTGTCAAGCAACTGCTCCACAACAGGAAGTTCTTCCTCCAAGGGGTCAACAGGATCTAGAGGTCATGGGTCAGGACGCAGCCGGACAACAGGGGATCGCAGCGAGGTGATTTGGCAGCACTTCCTTTGCGTGTTTTAAAAATAATCTTTTGCGTTAAGGCGCCTGGCCTGGCGACGGGTGGAGGGTGCCAGTTCTGGGAGATGGGTTGACACTGGCCTGGCACCAGCCCAGGTGCCGAGACCCCCAAAGACAGTGATGGACACCAGCATGGATGTCTTTAAAAGACAGTTAGCCTTGCCCTGAATCAAATGGACTATTTGTGGCTACTCGCCACATGATGGCTATGTCCTTCCTCCATGGTTGCAGCCAGTAATGCTTCTGAGTAGCAGTTTCTGGTAACTGTAGGAGGGGAGGGCCCTGCTAGGGCTTCCTGTGGGCAGAGGCATTGCATCATTTGCCAGCGCTCAGGAGCAGGGCACAGAGGGTGAAGAAAACCCACCGTGCCAGCCCAGCCTTCACTGCCGATGCCGCTGGGTGGGCGCAGGGCGCAGAGGTTCACAGGGCTGCACTGTGCTCCCTGTCTGCCCACTTACCCATTCAGGGTGGAGCCCAGCTGACCAACTCAGCCCTTAGTGGGTGCATCAACTCCGACGCTGGCAGCAGTGGCATAGCGTGGGGGTGCAGGGGGGGCCGGCCGCACCGGCGCAACATCTGGGGAGGCACTCGCACTCGCAGCTCTCTGCCCCCTGCTAAAATCCACGGGTTAGGGGGCGCAAATTACTTGCCTTGCCCCGGGTGCTGACAACCCACGCTATGCCACTGGCTGGCAGGGCGGCCATTCAGCAAAGGCCCCAGGGATGACGTGGTGACAAGACCAGGCTAGGCTGAGTACAACTCCAATGTATAGTTAGCAGAGTAAAAACTTAAACACGTTGCAGGATTCCCAACAAATAGACCAGAGGCAATTAATATTTCATCCAGCAGAGCTTTACTGCTACTGATGGCAAATGAGCATAACGGTCACAAATCCAATACATTCAGTATTGGCCCTGTCCATAAGAAATCCAGTTGCAGCAGACTTGATTTAAACTTACAATATAATTAAACCTTAACACTAAGCATACTAGATACAGAACACCACACCAGAAGGATAGAGAGATAGAAAGAGTGAAACCCAGGCTCCTTCTGGCCTTACTATTATAGTCAACATGACCTTGACAGAAGAGACAACAGAACCAATTTAAGCCAGCTGTATTCAGCTTCTCTGAAGGATTAACCCAAACATCATGAACCTTCTGCTTGTTTCTTTCACACAGAGAAGCTCCCAGAACCTTCTTGAATTAAGTAGAATAGGAAAGATCTCTGCACATAAGATCAATACTTTCTGCACTAAGAAATGCAAACTGACAGGTAGGATGGGACAAGAATCCCTTCATGGGATGATGATGGACTAGATGAGCCATTGGCAGGATCCGGCAGGCTCTTCTTGTGTTCTTATGACCTACGGCAGTGTTTCCCATGCTTGGGTCTCCAGTTGTTGCTGAACTACACCTCCCATCATCCCAGAGGTCAGTGATAATGGGAGCTGTAGTCCAACAGCAGCTGGGGACTAAGCTTGAGAAACACTGTCCTACAGGAAGGATGAAAGGCAAATGAAGAGCAGAAGCAGATCTTGCTGATACCACCCCCTCCCTCTCTTTCTGCTTTCAGGAAAAGAGATGAAACCAGATGGAAGTCAGCGGGAGGGAAAGCGAGGCCTTCGAAGGAATTGGCAGCCGCAGACTTTGGGCCGGGAAGCGGGGGGTGTTTCTGTGCTTCTAATTTATGATCCCTCTAAAGAAGCCGCATGACCTGGCCCCTTTGTAAATAAGTTTGTTCCCTGGAGGTTGGCAGTCCCTAGGAGCCAAGGAAGCTGTATTTATAAATCGTGGCAAAAGGGACAGTCGAGTCTCGGGCCTCGGAGGGCCTGCTTTTGGAAACATTTGGCATTTCTGCAACTGGAGGGTTTGGGTCCGATGGGAGAGGGGACGGGAGGAGGCAGTGGGGAAGGGAGTTTGCCTTCCGCCATCCTGCTAAGGGTGGGCAATGAGAGCAGCCCATCCCACCAAGCACATGCTCGGATATTGCCCAGGTGCTCAGTCCTGCTAGCCGCATGGCAGAGGGCAGCAGGTGTTTCTTTGGTAGCTAATGAATCCTTTTGTAAAATGACCAATAAAGCTGTTTGTTAACCTGGATCTCTCAGAGTTCTCTTTCCTTTCGTTCCTCTGATGCAAAGCATCTCATCCTGTTGGTGCACAAAGGACTTGCAGCAGAGCCTGTGCAAAGCTTCTTTGCGCAAGGCAGCTAGCTTGCCTATCTCAGCCACCTTTGAAAAGCCAGTTCTACGCAGATAAGCTCAATAGGAAATTGGAGCAACCTGCCTTCTTGGGGTGTGAACACTGCGTGAGCACTCTGTGTTATATCTTAACTAACTGAAGTGGCCAAATCATCTGGAATTGGCAAAGCTATGTGCATTTCCAGGTGGACTCCTTCTACACCAGGGGTCAGCAGACTTTTTCAGCAGGGAGCCGGTCCACTGTCCCTCAGACCTTGTGGTGGGCCAGACTATATTTTGAAAAACAAAACGAACCAATTCCTATGCCCCACAAATAACCCAGAGATGCATTTTAAATAAAAGGACACATTCTACTCATGTAAAAACACGCTGATTCCCAGAACGTCCGTGGGCCGGATTTCCAGCCCCAAAGACCAGGTCGGGGAGCAGCGGGAAGGCACCCCGCTGCCCTGCGGAGGCTTTGCGCAGCTAACCCCAAGCTAGAACAGCGAGACGGAGCGCTGCGCAGTGCTCCGTCTTCCTGTTCTGGCTTTGGGCTTAGCTGCGCAGCCTGCATTCGCTCTATAGGATGCACACACATTTCCCCTTAATTTTTGGAGGGGAAAAAGTGCGTCCTATAGAGCAAAAAATACGGTACTTCAGCCGTCTGGCAGGAGGGAGAAAAAAATGTGCAATGGAAGTAGGT
Source organism: Podarcis melisellensis (assembly GCF_964234715.1). Classification (NCBI taxonomy): domain Eukaryota; kingdom Metazoa; phylum Chordata; class Lepidosauria; order Squamata; family Lacertidae; genus Podarcis; species Podarcis melisellensis. Next base: position 11,885,119 of record NC_138532.1, on the reverse strand, counting down.
AGTCAAGCCAGTTCCTGTCAGATGGCGGATGCTGATGAAAGGCAGCAGAGCAGCCAAACTGCCTTGGGTTTTGGCCCAGCGCAAACAGCGACAGCCTGCCCAGTCACTCAGGGTCACTTGTCCATAAATGGTGCTCAATTTACCATGAGCACAGCAAGCCGCACTGGGGCTTTGAGAAGACTTTGCAGAGAACAAGGATCAACTGGCACCGCTTCCGCTGCTGTCTAGCAAAAGAGATTTCAACAGTGCCCAAATCTTGTACCAGAAAGACCTGCTGCTGATGCATTTAAACTTGGGTTTCCACCTCTGAATTGGAGGGGATGGTCACCTCTTTGATTCCAACTCCCTGTTCTTCTGCCTTTATCAGCAGCCCAGCATTTTAGCAGGTGGAGCTCTCCCCCCCCCCCATAGACATGGAGATAAAATAATGGAGAAAGTACCACTGGCTTCATTTGGGCATGTTCAAGGTCCAGGAACAGGGCCAGCAGAAAAGCTGGCAAGCCTAGTAACCCTCTGTGAACTGTTAACAATTAGAGGCACGACACAATTGGGAACACAATTTAATTGATAAATCGTGTGACTTTTATGGTGCCATCCTCTGCATGCTTACTCAAAATTCAGTAAAAAAAATCCACTCAGTGGATTTGTAACTGGCTGACTGACCGAACCCAAAGGGTGCTCATCAATGGTTCCTCTTCATCCTGGAGAAGAGTGACTCGTGGGGTGCCACAGGGTTCTGTCTTGGGCCCGGTCTTATTCAACATCTTTATCAACGACTTGGATGATGGACTCAAGGGCATCCTGATCAAATTTGCAGATGACACCAAACTGGGAGGGGTGGCTAACACCCCAGAGGACAGGATCACACTTCAAAACGACCTTGACAAATTAGAGAACTGGGCCAAAACAAACAAGATGAATTTTAACAGGGAGAAATGTAAAGTATTGCACTTGGGCAAAAAAAATGAGAGGCACAAATACAAGATGGGTGACACCTGGCTTGAGAGCAGTACATGTGAAAAGGATCTAGGAGTCTTGGTTGACCACAAACTTGACATGAGCCAACAGTGTGACGTGGCAGCTAAAAAAGCCAATGCAATTCTGGGCTGCATCAATAGGAGTATAGCATCTAGATCAAGGGAAGTAATAGTGCCACTGTATTCTGCTCTGGTCAGACCTCACCTGGAGTACTGTGTCCAGTTCTGGGCACCACAGTTCAAGAAGGACACTGACAAACTGGAACGTGTCCAGAGGAGGGCAACCAAAATGGTCAAAGGCCTGGAAACAATGCCTTATGAGGAACGGCTAAGGGAGCTGGGCATGTTTAGCCTGGAGAAGAGGAGGTTAAGGGGTGATATGATAGCCATGTTCAAATATATAAAAGGATGTCACATAGAGGAGGGAGAAAGGTTGTTTTCTGCTGCTCCAGAGAAGCGGACACGGAGCAATGGATCCAAACTACAAGAAAGAAGATTCCACCTAAACATTAGGAAGAACTTCCTGACAGTAAAAGCTGTTTAACAGTGGAATTTGCTGCCAAGGAGTGTGGTGGAGTCTCCTTCTTTGGAGCTCTTTAAGCAGAGGCTTGACAACCATATGTCAGGAGTGCTCTGATGGTGTTTCCTGCTTGGCAGGGGGTTGAACTCGATGGCCCTTGTGGTCTCTCCCAACTCTATGATTCTATGATTCTAAGTCCTATTGTGGGGCTTGCTTCCTGGTATAAGTGTGCTTTATGATTGCGGCTGCGTGGAACTGCTGTAGGACCCACATCCTCTGGCTGGAGGGGGTTAGGAATGCATACAGGTCCTTCCCCACCAGTGAAGAACACTTACCAGTGGGGAGGGCACCTCCGATGTAGAGACCCTCACTACATCCACAGAAGACTCCATGGTTTAAGCTCTACTGCTTATGGTGGACCCTCAAACAGATAATGGAACTGCTTCGATTCCATTCCTCAAATGAAGAAGCACCAGGATTGTGTCTTCCTCCTACATTAGATTGCAAGTGGCATAAGTATTATACACCTGGACCCATTGAAGGGAGGAACATTTCTGTAAATCCACTGCTGGAGGATAAATACTAGGTCCCCACCCCCACCCTACAGACCTCCCACTTTGGCCAATGCAAAATGGCTGACTCTGAAAGGGGTGGTAGATTTGCCACATTGCCCACCACCCCTCTCAATTTCCCATGTATGATTGCAACAAGCCAATGATTCTATCAATCAAATGTCCATCTATGTGAAAGCAATAGTTTTGAAACCAGAAGAATATCCTCTGTGTTTTTAGATGGCAGATGCATATGTCATAGGAGACATTTTCATTTTTTAAAAAAGCCCCTTCATATTCTATTATTTTTGGAACAATTTTGTAACTTTTTAAGCTGTTCTTATTATACTATGTTCAGAACCTTGGGACATAAGTGGAAGGCTAATAATAATAATAATAATAATAATAATAATAATAATAACAATAATTTTGCCCTAGAAGAGGCTTTTCCTCCTGGTTGGATGCTTCTTTTAAGATGATGCTTGCCACCCACAGTTTTTATAACATACTAAGTATAATGGCTCGAAAAATTCACTCTCTGCCATAGACTGGTGTTGCTATATCTCAACCCAAGCACTATGATGTAATCCTTTTAATGTCCCAGACACACAGCAGATGAGTGAGGAGGGCAGATTGCAAACTGAATGGACAGTAGAAGCTGTGACTGCCTTGTTGCCTACTGTGGCGAAAGATTTCAAGAGCCTATGTGTGGTGTCCAGGTTGCAAACTGGCAACCTTCAGCCTATTCAGTGCCCTCGTGAAATAAAAGGGTGCAAAAGTTACTGGGAAGTGGGGTGAGCCTGCTCCGGAGATATCTTAGTAGGCACCCTCTTTTCCCCTGTGCTACTTATTAGGCAGCTCGCAACAGGAATTCTGGCTGGATTTATTTCCCCATAGATATGGTTACCATACATCCAGAATTTCCTGGACATGCCCTCTTTTGGGGGGCCAGCACCCTTTCCGAGTGGATTTTTGCCTTTTGGATTAAAGGTCTGGGTTTGGAGGCTTTTTATTCTTGTGTTTTGGATTTAATTTTTTTGTGTGGGGGGGGGCACATGCATGCTCAGAAGGCGCTGTGCCCCAAGAAGAAGAAGAAGAAGAAGAAGATGAAGAGGAGGAGTTTGGATTTGATATCCCGCCTTTCACTCCCTTTAAGGAGTCTCAAAGCAGCTAACATTCTCCTTTCCCTTCCTCCCCCACAACAAACACTCTGTGAGGTGAGTGGGGCTGAGAGACTTCAGAGAAGTGTGACTAGCCCAAGGTCACCCAGCAGCTGCATGTGGAGGAGCGGAGACGCGAACTCGGTCCACCAGATAAGTCTACCGCTCTGAACCACTACACCACTCTAGCTCTCCTAAACAGGAAGCGCGGACCGGGTGGCCTGGAGCAGCCTGACGGAGGTCGTGCTAGGCTTGGCATTGTTTCTGGAGGCTGCCAGGCCTTGAGCAATGTCCCCGGGGCCGCTCAGCCTCCCATCATGGGCAGGCCAAAGATAGCAAAGGTTAGAGAAGAAGCGGGGAGCAAGCAGGTGAGGAAGGGGTTAGAGGCAGGGAGGGGGCGAGCGAGGGAGATGAGGGATAGTAGGGGGGGTGCCCCATGGTGGGGGGCGTGTCTGGGTTTTTCATCCCCAGAATATGGCAACCCTACCATAGAGACTCCCTTGGCTTAGGAAAGAATGCATCTGTCGCAGGGCTTCTAAAAGCAGGAAGTGGCATGCGCTTTTGGCTGCTCTCGATTGGGGACCAAGGGTGGGTGGCAGAGTGCCCATCTGCGCAAGACCCTGAGCCAGATTCTGCAGTGGGAAGAAGGGAGGGACACATCCATACACACTGTGCCTCTTTTGCTCATGGTGTGGCAAAACAAGGATATATTTTTTTGTTGGAGCTTTCTGCAACTGAAAGGCACCTTGAGAGGCTGGTGCCAGGGAACTGGGCTGTGGAAAAAGCCCAGGGTTGATTTGTTCAGGGAAGTAACACTTTTGCAATTTATCCTCCCGCTGGGAGTGCAGCCCCCCCCCCAACTCCCTTATCCACTGCAGCCAGTGATAAATGGGCTTGTGGTCAGTAAATCAAAGAGAAATTCTGCTTAGGAAATGACATGGCTGCTTTTGGCAGAGGGAGATGGATGGCTGGCTGGCAGCGGAGACTTGGCTTGTTTGGAAAGGACACCAGCCACCCCACAGCTTGTTTCTATTGGGGTAAGGGGAGTGAAAGAGAGAAAGCACACACACACACACACACACACACACGGAAAGTGGAACATGCCCCTTCCCTCTTCTCACACCCATGGGAAGAGGAGAAGGGTCATAGCTTAGTGACAGAATATCTGCCTGGTTAAGTCCCCAGCATGTCCAGGTAAGGTTGGCAATGTCTGCTGTCTGAAATCTAGGAGAGCTGCTTCTACTCAGTGTAGGCAATACTGGCCTAGATAGAGCAATGGTGCAACTCAATGGACAGCAGCTCCCAATGTTCCTATTTCCCCCAAGCCTGTTGGATCCCTGGACACCCATTTCCTGGTTTCATCTTCCATGCTTTCAGATCAGGGTGTTGCAACATTTCTCTGAAGCAGGTCTGGGTGCCAGATGAAGCTCTTGGGTCCCCAAGATTCTCTCCAGACCCTTGGCAGGCATGCTGGGGACCTCTCCTTTTGCCCTGCCTCAAATCCTGGAGAGGCGCTGCCAGTCAGCATCAAGAATGCTAAGCCAGCTGGCCCAAAGGTCTGTATAAAGAAGCTTCGCGTGCTCTTTGAGGCAGTGTGCTACTCCTCCAAGAATACCATCATGAGTGCCAAGGAATAGCCCAAGGAGCTGGGAGGCTTGGAGTGGCTGCAGAAATCCCCCCTGGGTCTACAGTAATGTGATTCTGTAATGGCATGTATTGTAACCCTGGTCTTAGGTACCGAGAGAAACCGTCTAAAAGCTGGAAGAGAAGCTTTGCAGCCCCAAGCTTCATAATCCCAGCCTTCATCCCTGCAAGCAGAGGATTTCCCCCCAGCTTACTGCAAAGAGGGGCAGAGGTGTTTGGAAAGCAGCAGGATTTATGGCTCCAATTATTTTCCTTGCACCAAAGTCTGCTTTAATAAGCAGTGCAACAACATTGTGTGCTCTGTGTGTGTGTGTGTGTGTGTGTGTGTGTGTGTCTACACATTTGTAGGTCAGGCACCATCCAGGCCAAAGCAGCGCTGTAATACAGGTCAAGTAAGCCATGTACTGCAGAGTGGGGAGAGGAAGCTGGGGAGGGTGATTGAAAGAAGGGCTTTTAACAGAGTGAGGGGGGTGCCCATCAGTGGCATAGCGTGGGGGGTGCAGGGGGGGCCCAGCCACACCGGGCGCAACATCTGGGGGTTAGGGTTAGGGGGCGCAAATCCACAGGTTAGGAGGCACAAATCCACGGGTTGGGGGTGCAAATTACTTGCCTTGCCCCGGGTGCTGGCAACCCACGCTACGCCACTGGTGCCCATTCCTGACCATTGCAGGCAGCTCCAGGTTTCTGCTGTCCTTGGGCATGAGATCTCTGGTGTCACCATATAATAATAATAATAATAATAATAATAATAATAATAATAATAATAATAAGTTTTATTTATATCCCGCCCTCCCCAGCCGAAGCCGGGCTCAGGGCGGCTAACAACATTAAAACAGTACAACATTATAAAACATTATAAGGTGGAGCCTGGTCTGGGGTTAGAGATGTAAGGAGGCAGAGATTTCTGTCCCATCTGGGGTTCATTCCAATCCGCACTGTTTCAGCTACAGTTCGGTTTTTGCTAAAACCTACAACTCTTCAACTTGCGACGGCCAACACACATGTAATTAATTATGCAATTAATTTCAATGGAAGGGAGATGTTGAAAACAAAGCAGAAGATAAGGTAATTATGTAACATTCACGAACTAAACACACAAAGACACCCAGAATGGTAGCAAATACCGCTCTGATTCATTTTTTTTGTGATTTTTGTCCTGACCAGGGTTCAAATCCCAAATGAGCCATGAAGCTCACTTGCTGACCCTCAGGCCGGTCACTCGCTCTGAGCCTAACCTGTGAGGATAAAATGGGGAGGAGGAAAACTAGGTGACCACCTTGAGCTCCTTGGAAGAACTGTAGTAAATAATATAATATAATAAGCATGTAAACTGCTATGCAATTACGTAGGCTTTTCTGCCTCATCTAACCATGAGCATCCGTAAATGGTAGGGGTGAGACCAGGTGAGCTGTGCATTGCAGGGCGGGCATCCCCCCCCCTTCTACCTGGGCTGTTGCTTCACACAGATCATAGAATCATAGATTTGTAGAGTCGTAAGGTACCCCAGCCTCACAGCCTGACCCCAGCCTCTGATCCCACGTGGCCGATTGCAGAGTCAACAAAATTGGTGGCTGACTTCATCCTGGGATGGCAGCTGTCCCAAATGCTACAGACAAATCTCCTGAGCTCACAGATCTTCCTGCCTGCAGATGCTAAACTCATCATCGGCGCTTGCATTAAGCTTCTGTTCTGGGGTGGAAGGGATGTTTACGTAATATATAGAAGGAAACTGGGGAGGCCGGGGGGTGGCGGTTGGCTTGGCCACACTTAATGAACACAAAAGGTTTGGGTTTCCAAGCTCTCTGCTAAGCAGCTGCCTGTGTTTATTTAACCCCTCTCCAACAGGAAACCCCTCTGGAGTTCCCTGATTAAACCAGATGGGCCCCCCGAACACTGCCAAGATCCTCTGGATGCCTGGCAAAAGGAAGGCAAGAGGCCGCTGAGAGTTTTGCCTTGTGCGACTCCACATCTCAATGGTACCAGGAAGTCAGTGGCTGCTAATAGCCCTTCTTCCTCTTGCATCAGTAGAGTATCCGCTTCCTCTTATGCCAGAGGTCTCTGGAAATGTGGGGCACAGACATCCACCCATGGCTTACCCTCCAAGAATCCAGGGAACTGTAGCTTGTTAAGAGAGCTGGGAATTGTGAGGGGTAAACTACAGTTCCCAGGATTCTTGGGGAAGGGAGTCATGGGCAAGATTCACCTAGCATGCTCTGCCAACAGAAGGACTTCCAGCTGCACAATGGGACTTCTCCTCCTGCCCCACGTTCCTTCTCCTCCTTCAGACAGGGAATCTCCCACAGCCTTGCATGGAGATGCTGGGGAATGCATCTGGGACCTTCTGCATCCAGAATGGTTGCGCTGTGGCTGAGCTATGGCCCTTGCACCACATCCCTTGCACCGGTCCTGGTTCTGGGAACACCTTCCTAAAGTTTGTGTTGCTGAATCGCTTCTTGATCACCTTTGTCAAGTCTGGATTTAGATGCCTCTTCCGGGTCTCTGGAAATTACCGTATTTTTCGCTCCATAAGATGCATCAGACCATAAGACGCACCTAGGTTTTAGAGGAGGAAAACGGGGAAAATATTCTGAATCAAATGTTGTACTAAACTATTTAATAAACTACCGATATATCAGAGGGAGAGGGAAAGGGACAGGAGCTGTATGTTTCTTTAGCGTACGCGCTCAAGGAGCGATGAGTGGGGAGGCAGCATGCCCCAAATGGACCCAACACAGGAACCCCAGCAACCTCTTGTGTAAGCGATTCCTCTCCTGCTTTGCTGCTTTAAAGTGAGCTGAGCCAGGGAGGAGGGAGAGAAGGAGAGCCCATCCGTCCGTCCCTCCTCTGTGGATCACTTTAAAGCAGCAAAGCTGGACAGGAGCCACTTACACCCATGTAAATGGCTCCTCTCCCGCTTTGCTGCTTCAAAGCAAGCCACAGAGGAGGGAAGGAAGGGGAGCCATAGATCCTCCGCTCGTGACTGCAGCAGGATCCCACCGCCATCCATAGACATTCACTACATAAGACGCACAGACATTCCCCCTTACTTTTTAGGAGGAAAAAAGTGTGTCTTATGGAGCAAAAAATACAGTAACTCTCAAGAGGAGGAAAGCTGCATCTTGTCTCCACTGCCCTTGCCAGTCAATGCATGTAGGGGGCCATTGGCACAGCACCAAAAAAAGAAAAGAAAGAACAAGCAAAGAGCACACAGATTTGCATAAAATGTGGGTATGCTAATCCATTGGTCTACAGTCTGCAATGGGGTGGGCCTTAGCAAGTGCCCAGCCATGCCTAAACCTGACAGTGAGTGACCTTGCCAATGCTACAGAACATTGTGGGGGAACAGGAGGCTGCTGCTCACTCCACTATAAGCTTGTTCCCCAGCAAACCTTAGGGGGGCAGTCAGGCAGGAGGAAGCTTATTGAAGTTCCATCATACCTGGAATAACTTCTGGCAATGGCGGCCTTAACTAGGCTCTGTGCACCATTTAATACTTAGCATTTACAGACCTATTCTCCAGGGACAGTCCCATATTTACAGAAGCCATCCCAATTTCTGTTTTGATCCCGCTTATCCTTAGGACGTCCCTATTTTCATCAGAAAATTTATGGAGGGTATGGAGTTATGGGACCCCCAAGCCAAGGAGATAAGTAACAATACAACCTTTAGAAGACATATGAATTCAGCCCTGTATAGGGACATGTTTTAATGTTTAATGTTTTATTATGTTTTTATATATGTTGGAAACTGCCCAGAGTGGCTGGAGAAACCCAGTCAGATGGGCGGGGTATAAATAATAAAGCCTTTGTTGTTGTTGTTGTTATGGAATAGGGCGTCCCAATTTACATCAGAGAAATGTTGGAGGGTATGCATTTGTGCCACTTTCAACATCCTTGATCTCAGTAATCATTGCAACAACCCTGTAATGCAGGTCAGTACTGTTATCCCAATATGACAGGTGAGGAGGCTGAGACTAAGCAAAACCATATTTGCTAGAGGCCCCCCTTCTGAGTCTGTGGCAGAGGTAAGAATTGCTCCAGGGACATTCTCGTTTCCTGCTCAGTCTCTTTGCCTCAATGCTCTCCAAGATGCAGGCTCAACGTGGGCAGCTCAGGGTTTAGCAATATCATTTTCTGCAAGAGCAGCAAGCAGGAGAAACCCTCAGCCATCAATAAGCCAAGAAGATGCTGCAGAAGGGGACCAGTGATGGGCCAAGCAAATGGTGCCTTGTTCCCCCCTAATGGTAATTGATGCAGTTGAGTAATTAGGCCAGGCTGCTCACAGAGGCAGAACTTCATGCCCAGCTCTCCCGCCGCTCAGCCAATGTCCCGAAAACACCAAATCCAATTAGCTCGTCTTAAGAAGCAAAAGCTCTGCTCATAAAATTATCATTGCGGCCATAAAATTATCCATCCCTCTTCTCAAACTGAGCACAAGCACTTAACTCCCTGACCCTTTCTTGGCTCAATGAAGGCTGTGGGTCTGACCGGAATACAAAAATACCGAAAGCCCAACCGCCTCTTGGTTTCTGAATTGAGCTCGGCGAGCGCCAAGGCTTGTAGCGAGGTGCCAGGGCAACTGTACGGGTGGAACCTATGAACCCACCTGGTCCGTATTTCCTAATTATGACATGTAAGAACCTAAGTGCTCTGCTGGGCCTCTCTAGCCCAACATCCTGTGCTCCCACCACGACCAGCCAGAGGACCTGAGTGCAACAGCCCCATTTGGATGCCCAGCAAGATATATTTGGAGGCAAGGTGAAAGGAGCAAATCTCAGTAGGAGGGGAGAATGCTCCAGAGCTCAGGTCCTGCTTCATGGTTTCTGGGTGGCCACTGTGACTGCTGGATTCCTCCAGCAGGCTCCTCTTATGTTCCTATGTTCTTATTTTCCATATAAGCAGGATAAGGGAGAGATGTCACCCCCCCTTACTCGGAGAGGTTTTATTAATGCTGCTTAATACAAAAGGAGGGTTCTCCCCAACAGTTTAGAATCTTTACTGATATACAGAAATGTATCTGTATGACACATATTACACCAATCCTGTTTGAACTTATTACACTGATCCTGGCCTAGCTGCACTGACTGCCAATTAGTTTCCAGGCCCAATTCAAAGTGCTGGTTGTTGTTGTTGTTGTTGTTAACCTCATGTTATGGACGCTTCAGGTTACGTGTTTTCGGGTTGCGGACTGCAGGAAGCCCGGAAGTACCGGAATGGGTTACTTCCGGGTTTCGTTGCTCATGCATGCGCAGAAGCACTAAATAGCGCTTTGCGCATATGCAGAAGCACCAAATCACGCCGGCACCTGTGCAGACGCGGCGCTTCAGGATGCGAACGCTGCGGGTTGTGGATGTGCCTCCGTCACGGATTACGTCCACAACCCGAGGTTCTACAGTATTGGCTTCTGCCAACCCAGCAGTTTGAAAGCACACCAGTGCAAGAAGATAAATAGGTACTGCTGCAGTGGGAAGGTAAATGGCATTTCTGTGCGCTCTGTTTTCCATCACAGTGTTCCATTGCGCCAGAAGCAGTTTAGTCATGCTGGCCACATGACCTGGAAAGCTGTCTGGCTCCCTCAGCCTGAAAGTGAGATGATCGCTGCAACCCCATAGTTGCCTTTGATTGGACAGAACTATCGAGGGGTCTGTTACCTTTTACCTATTATTATTATTATTATTACTCCCTATACCCAGAGGTCTCAGGGCAGTTTACAGAAGAAAATCAAAATATAAAATGACAAAATACATAATCAAAATAAAAACAACCCAATAACACCCCCCCAAAAAAACCACACCACACATTTTAACATAGGATGTCAATCAAAACAACCAAAGCCTGGTTAAATAGAAATGTTTTTGCCTGGCACCTACAGGTCTATAATGAAGGCACCAGATGAACTTTCCTGGGGAGAGCATTCCACAGATGGGGAGCCACTGCAGAGAAGGCCCTTTCTCATGTTGCCACCCTCCGGACCTCTTGAGGAGGAGGCACACGAAGGAGGGCCTCAGAAGATGATCTCAGGATTCATGTGGAAAGAGGCAATCCTTGAGGTATTGTGGTCCTGAGCCATGAAGGCTTAAAGGTCAAAACCAGCGCCTTCAATTGGGCCCGGAATCTAATTAGTAGCCAGTGCAATCAGACCAGGATTGTTTTAATATGCTCAAACAGTCGTGCCCTGATGAGCAACCTGGCTGCTGAATTGTGCACTAGCTGAAGTTTCCAAATCATCTTCAGGTTTTGAATGTTCCTCTTCCACCAGGCCTTTGACTGACTAAATAAAATAGTGTATATCCATTTTGTGACATACTAGGTGACAGATTTGGTCTCTCTCTTTCTGTGTGTCCACACACAGACACACACACACACAAATATGCATGCAAGAGACAGAGTTGAAGGACACTTTATAGTCCAGCAGTAGGACTGGGGAGAGGTATGGCCTGGGGAGAAGTCTAAGGACCAGACAGAGAGCTGCATTTGGCTCTGTACCTGAGGTTTCCAGCCCCTGTATGGAGCTTTTGGGTCTCTTTGAGCAGCTACCATGTCTTAAGGTACACTCCTTGCCAAATCCTATCAGTTGGATGGTCTGGGAAATGGACACCCACATCCTCTGGGGATGACTTGCCCTGAACCAGCTTCTCCCCAGCTTTCCTTCACCCCCAACCTGGTCAGTTGTAAATACCTCTTAGGTAAAGGATGTATAGAAGGAAACAACTGGCACGTACCTATGGCCTATTCGAAACACTGTAATGCTACAAAATGGATTGCACCTTTTGGAAAGGTTTCAATTTATTTACACAATAAGGCCACACACACACACATGAAAAAGTTAGTAGCTGTGCCACATCAGGCACAATTAGTAGACATGCGAAAGGAAGAAAATGTTTGCAATGACATAAACAGTTCTCCCGCAAGAAGGTAAAAACAGAGAAAGCAACAAAGGGCTGACCAAGTTGAAATTGATTACCAAGTTGCTATTTTCTCCACTTTGAAAATTCTTTCTTCCTTTCTTTCTTTCTCTAAGAAACCACTGCAGGCTGCATGGGGACGATGGTGGTGGGGACCTCAGTCCAAACTTTAAAAATCCACAGCGTTGGCAATTGATAAGTAGGAGATTAGAAAAAGTGCCCCCTGCCCAGTAGAAATGTCCTTGCAAGTCAGCAACCCAGATGGTGGCAGAGGCTGATGGATCCTGGGAGACAAGCCAATGAAGAAAAGGCCCAGAGGGTTTTTCTTCATTATCCTGACACTGATCTCCACCTCAGAGGCTCCTGCGATGATGAGACTTCTGAAGAATTGCCAATATGGCCAGGAGAAGAAGGAGAAGAAAAAAACACTGGTTGGCTTTGCTCCTCTCCATTTAATATGCAAGAATCAGCAGGTGAAGGTTTTCCTGTTGCAAAGCTAAATATGTTCAGCTCAGTGGTGCCATCCGGGTAGGACTTCGGGGGCAGATGTCCAGGGATCCATTCAGCTGCAGGAGCGGGAAGGCTCCTAAATGCATCAATCCTAAATGCTGGCTTACCACATTTTGAAGTTAAGTAATATATATTGCTGTCTTAAGAGGGGAGGGGTGTTAAGAACACAGTCTAAAATTACACAACTGCACCACTAGATCATCTGCTCAGGACTGCAGATCATCATGAAGGACCAGTTCAAAAAGTGTAAACTGATATCTTTTTCCCTATCCCCCCAAAAAACATACATTGGAACACCAAGGATAAAATGAGAGAAGGTGAATCCCAGGCCTGACATTCCAATCCTAAGCATTTTTACTCAGAAGGAAGTCTCGCTGTGTTCCATGAGGCTTACTCCCACTTAAGTTTGCACAGGGCTGCATGATGCTCCACAGTCCAAACTAGGTTCCACATATATTACTAACAATGCTATGGTTGAGGTGGGAAGAGGAGGTTACACAGAATCAGGCCACTGATCCCTCGAACTCAGTGCTGCCGTCAGTCCAGGGTTTCAGACAGGGGTTTGTCTCCCCCTGAGGGATGCTGGAATGAGAAGAGACTTTCTGAAATTTTGCAAAGGTCCACGGCATGCAGGCAGAACTGGCTCAAGGACTCCCAAGGAACTTCCATGGAAATTCTCCTTCCCAGGAAGGATTACAAATATGCGCTTGGGTTTGTTGACAAAGGCCAAGATTGGTGAAAATCTACTGGCCAAGAAGAGATGCTGATTAGGGCTAGGGAATGAAGGAGCCGTCAATTTTGGTTCCCTCGGTTCCTCATTTTTTCCAGTCTTAAATTCTATTCTCCACATTTTTCCAGCGATTTGCAATTCCTCGTGAAAATTCACCGGCATGCGAATTTCTCCTAACAAACGCTTTTTGAAATGCAGTTTTAACTAATGTACATATTTTTTGCAGGCAATTTCCCCTAATATAATTCTTTTTGGGGGTATGTTATTTTTGCTAATGTATGCACCCTCTCCCATAATCTAGCCATATTTTTGTAAACATTGATTGGAGAAGTGCGTTGCAAAATCTGGACAAGGGCGGATTTCAAAGGATGTCTGGGTTATGGTCTGTGTATCATTTTGAAAAGTGTGAATTTGATCAATCCTCCTCTCAATGCAAACTGAACGTCTCCCCCATCCCTCTCTGATCCTGACGGACCCCTTTCCAGGGAAGTGCAAGAGGGGCCTGCCTTGATCTGTTTCATGCACCTTTGTCCCCACGCTCAGATGTGCTCTCCGGGCTTCTCAGCGACCCCCTTTGTTTGGCATGGTGAGCTTTTCCACAACCGGTTCCTCTCCTCTCTTGGGAATGGCAAAGGATCCTGACCCAGAGTCCGGGGTAGCTGTCAGAGGAGCCTTGATGGCCCCAGCTTCTCTGTCTGGATAGCTGCTTGAGTCAGACATGCAGGCACCTGAAAAGAAACAGTCTGTTGCTATTACTGTCCTTTGGGGAAGGGGCAGGGAGGGGCTGTAGCTCAAGCACAAAAAAGGATATTGTTCCAGGCAATACTGACGCACCAGGGCAGGGGCACAGAAGATTTGGGCAAAGCCAGAAGCCGTTGCTTTGACAACCAAGGGGAAAATCCTGTGTGCACATACTGGAGCCGGTCAAAAGCATGTGCCCGGCAGGCCTCCCTCTGGTGCAAACAAAGGCACTTCTCCTGCAGCAGGGCTTTTGCTCAGCATATCCTAGAAGAACCATCTCTTTCCCCCCACATCCCTGAAAGGAAGCAAATTAATAATAATATCCAAACGGTGCAACAAGCAGACGTCCAAATAAAGAGCTTGCTGCCTTTTGACTTGTATAAGCAAGGTCAGAACTGCCTGTTTTTATGGGCCTTGCACCTCTGCCTTTAACAACAACTTAAGAAGTTTTTTCTAAAATCTAAACTGCAGTTAAAAGCATAGGAGCAGGAGCAGCAAAACAGAAAAAGTTGACAACTCAAGGGCTAACTCCATGGAAACAGCTCTTTATTCAAACAACTTCTACTGAGAAGTCTCTGTTTCATTCCTCCTCCGCCTTCTGTGAACCCCAACAAATTTCTGAAGAATCTCAGTTAAGAGACCTATTAGTTTAGGAAACTGACTTAGGCAGAATTGGTTCACCATATTGTCTACGCTGACTGGCAGGGCACTCCACAGAGGGATCTGTCCCAGTCCTAACTGCAGTGGCAGAGGAAGGGGTGTGTGGTGGGGGCAGTCCGCCCCGGGTGTCATCCCCGAGGGGGGTGACACCGCTGTGCCGCCCCCTGGGATGCTCACCGCTCGCTGTGGGCAGCACCCCCCTGGGATGCTTGCCACTCGCTGTGGGCGGCTAGCCCCCCCCCCAGGTGCACAGCATTTGTGCCGGTCTGGGTGTTGGAGCAGCTAGCTCCACCTCTGCCTAGCTGGAGATGCCAGAGTTTGAACTGGGACCATCTATATATATAAAGAGCAGATGCTCTTCAGACAAGCTATGGCCCCTCAACAGAACTCCTTGCCCCATGCAAAATGTCTGCTTCTGCACCTAAGGGGACACTATTTCATCTGGTCCTCTTGGCAGTGGTGCAGCTGGGTATGGAACTCAGGACTGAACTGCAGGGCCTGAAGGCTTGCAGGTAGTGGGGTAAGGACAGCCCAGAGAGTGGCAGTTAATGAGGGCATGTGTCAGCATCTGTTTAAGCATGTGTTTGCCAGGGCCCATGGGTGCTAATACTGCATTGTCCAGAGGTTTTCAACCTTTTTGAGCCCACAGCTCCCATGACCAACTGCATTCTTTCTGCGGCACCCCTGTGGGGCTGAGGAGCCCAGTTATGTCACCCCTTGCCTGCAGAGCTGGCAGCCTCTCACCCTTTTTCGAACACCCCCTTGTGGAGTGTTCCCTCAGCCTCATCTCCTCTCCTTGGGAGTCCTCTGGGCAGCTGCTGCTGCCACCCTGGTCTCTGAGTTGACCCCCCTCCCTGCCCCAAAGAGAGCTGCCTCCTCACACTGCCCCACAGGGGCCTGGAAAGAGGAGGCCCCGAGCCTTAGTGGCCCAACGGAGAATGGCCCAAGGTGAACGTGAGGCCAGCAGTGGCAGCAGCAGGTGCTGCCGGGCCTGCATGTTGGAAAGGCTCCCCTTCAGCACCGGGCACTCAGCTCCCAGGCAGGCCTTGCACACAGCAAGCACAAGAAAGGGCAGCATGGTGCCTGCCTGCCCAACCTCCCACTAGTCTTTCCATTCCTAACAGCAAGGGCTGGTGTACTGGCTGGCTTGACTCCCTCACCCACTTGCTTGCTTACTCCAAGGCAGCCTCAGCTCCTGGCAACCAGCACCCCCTAGCCAGCCCCAGAAGCACCATTCTCCAGGAGAGCTTATCACCAGGGCTGCTGCAACAAACAGCTGTGCAAGCCTTTGGGAGGCAGAGACGCAAGAGGGCATCAGAGGGAAGGAAAGAGGGACAGAGGCCAATGTTGCCCATGGCACCCCTGTCCATCATTCAAGGCACCCCAGGGTGCCACAGCACACTAGTTGCAAACCACTGGCATTGTCCCTCCAGATGTTGCTGGAGAGCCAGAGGTTGTCCAATCTGGCCTTAATCGGCGGCTGCCGCTGATGAGTGGCTATAGCCGCTGCGGTGGTATAGACTGCCAAGAACAAAGGCAGAGCAATATAGCACCCGGAGTGTCTTTTTAAAATTTTTATTTATTTATTTATTTATACCCCACCCATCTGGCTGGGTTTCCCCAGCCACTCTGGGCAGCTTCCAACAAAACACTAAAATACAATAACCTATTAAACATTAAAAGCTTCCCTAAACAGGGCTGCCTTTAGATGTCTTCTAAAAGTTTGGTAGTTATTTTTTTTCTTTGACATCTGGTGGGAGGGCGTTCCACAGGGTGGACACCACTACCGAGAAGGCCCTCTGCCTGGTTCCCTGTAATTTGGCTTCTCACAGCGAGGGAACCGCCAGAAGGCCCGCGCCGCTGGACCTCAGTGGAATGATGGAGGTGGAGACGCTCCTTCAGATATACTGGACCAAGGCTGTTTAGGGCTTTAAAGGTCAGCACCAACACTTTGAATTGTGCTCGGAAACGTACTGGGAGCCAGTGTAGGTCTTTCAAACTGGTGTTATATGCTCTCGGCGGCTGCTCCCAGCCAACAGTCTAGCTGCCGCATTCTGAATTAGTTGTACGTATAAGTACATAAATTGGACATAAGTACGTATCACTGCAGAGTACTCGGCCTTCTTGCCAGAGTACATAGATCACGGTCTGTGACTTAGTTTGTAATATGACAAGTGCTCTCTATTGATGATCCAACTATTCTCCTTCAAGGAAGCCAGAGAGGCTCAGGGAACTCTGGATACAATGGCCTGCTGGAAACAAACAAACAAAAACCAGGACAGGACTGCTGACAGTTATGCAGAAGAGGGAGTTTCTGCAGATGTAGCTTGTCACCTGCTCAACTCCCCTATTTGGCTCCATTATTAAAGGTGCAGGAGGAGTTTCCAATGGACCATGCTAATTAAAGTTACAGCAGATTCCTTTCATAGGTATATAGGAAGCTGCCTTAGACTGAGGCAGACAAATTGGCCTCTCTTGCTCAATGTTGTCTATCCTGGCTGGTTTCAGGCAGGCCTCTCTCCCAGCCCTACCTGGAGACGCCAGGGATTGAATTTGGGACTTTCGCCATGCAAAGCAGGTGCTGCAGGACTGAGCTATGAGCCTCATCCGCCTTCCCTCTACAACACAACTCTTGAAGACGCAGGAGCAGCCCTGGCCTGCTCTTTTTTGCACCTGCCTTCCGACCCCCGAATGCCTTTGATGGATGCGGTGATCCACAAGAGGCATCGCTCAAAGCTATCTTGGGGAGTGAGGCTTTCTCCCGTGTGAGGCTCTGATCCAAAGTGGATATGGCAGGGGGGCCAAGGTGCACGGGTACTTCCATCACTAATTGAATCTCTCTTCCTTGCTTGCTGAAGCGCAAAGGTGTGGGAGGCCATCAGTCAGTCAGAGCATTGGAAATCAATAGGTCTTCTCTGTGCCCCCCTGCCCCCACCATGGAGCAGTCGTGGGCTGCAGACACTGGCCCCAATTCACCGCACCTCCTGCAATTTATAAGACACACCCACCCAAAAAGAGAGAAGCCACATAGGCAGTTGAATGGGGTGGGGGTGTCACCCTATTCCTTCGAAAGCAGGTGGTTTTCAGCAAAATCTGCAAAACAAGCAGCAAATTTGCTGAAGTACAGGAGTTGCAATGGCCCAAATCACCATGTGTGATGCTCTCATGTTGGCCCACAGAGCAGCATCTCAGATCTGGGTCAGGCAGGGGGACCTCTTGCAATTAACAAAGTCTGTGTATCTTGAGTAGCTGAGGAGGCCAAGGGCATTTTGGCAGGTGTGGTGATTTACCAAGTCACAGTGCTGCCAGGGGTTGAAAAGCTCCCTCCTATCCCGGCTGCTTAATCTACCCAACTCGTAAGTGCAAAGGAATCTCTCGTGTCAAAAGGCGGGCCAACCCTGAGCAAGAGAGTTGCGTATGTCCTGTTTGCAATGTACAGACAAGGCCGCTGCAAATCAGGAGAACCATTCTTTTTTCCCTGCTGTTTATTGTCCCCAGCAAACCAGATGACAATGCGCTCCCTATTTAGCTTGAATTTCTTGCCGCCTGACTTCCATCAGCTCAGTTCCAGAAGGTCAGGACTTTTAGGGTGCAGACAACATTACTGAGGGTCCAGAGGGCAAAGTCCACTTCCCCACCCTGTCAGCTTGACTTGACAAATTGGGATCTCCTTAGATGAACAATTCCCACTGGGAAGTCAAGCCTCTGGCACAACCAAGCACAACACAGAAAATGTATGAACTGTGGCAGCAGCAGTGCTCTGAATCAGTGCTGGGGGGGGGGGGAATGGAGCCACCATTTACATTTTCCACCATGCTCTCAATGTAAGATCGCTCTAGGACAGGGGTGGAGACATGGGTGGGGACCACCCAGGTTTTGCCCTCCAGATGTTGCCAGCCTCCAAATCCCATCAGCTCCAACCAGCACAGCCAGTGGTCAGGGATGATGGGAGTAGGTTACCGGGACCCTGCAGCTGCACAACAATGCCACATCTTGATGCTGGGCCTGCTCCCAGGCTAACAAGATGCAAAAGGGGAAAGGATGTCCGTAGCTTTAGTACAGGGACGGGGAGCAATTTTGGCCTAGTTGGCCAGACCTTTATCCCCTGCCATCCCAAAGGCCAGTGTCGACAGGTGTGGGGGACAACCCACCTGTCACTCATCCGATGTCATAATGATGTCAGGTGATTGACAGGTGGGTTGATCCACTCACCTGTTAAAATTGGCCTGTGTGGGTGGGGGGAAGATAGTGACCAAGGAGGATTAAACTCCCTGCACATCAACTGGTGGATAGGGATTTCAAGCTGGCTTTTTGCAGGGTAAAGGTAAAGGTAAAGGACCCCTGACAGTTAAGTCCAGTCACAGACGGCACTGCGGTTGCAGCGCTCATCTCACTTTACAGGCCAAAGGAACTGGCGTTTGTCCGCTTCCACAGACAGTTTTTCCGGGTCATGTGGCCAGCATGACTAAGCCGCTTCTGGCAAACCCAGAGCAGTGCACAGAAACACCGTTTACCTTCCCGCCAGAGTGGTACCTATTTATCTACTTGCACTGGTGTGCTTTCGAACTGCTAGGTTGGCAGGAGCTGGGACTCAGCAACGGGAGCTCACCCCATCGCGGGGCTTCGAACCGCCGACCTTCTGATCGGCAAGCCCAAGAGGCTCAGTAGTTTAGACCACAGTGCAGGGATCACACACACCCCCATTCATTGTTGTTGTGGGCATCTGTCTTGAGAGACAATGGAGGGGATGAAGCCAAACCACTGAATTAGCAACACCAAAGTGACCTCCCTGGGGAGCAAGCATGCACAGAGAGTATGGAGGTCCTGGGCTGCCCAGATGTTGAGACCCCCCTCTCAGCCTCACTGATGTGGTCCAAAGGAAAGCAGAGCATTATGTTGGGCACCAGCTTGGCTGCAGGCGTTGCTGCAATTTATTTGATCCAGCTGCATTTCTACCTTTCCCACACCTGTAGTCACTTGTGATATCAGCTGTAAGGCAGCTAAGCATGGGTTCTGGAAAACATCCCTTGCAGGAGGACAGAGGTCCCCACCCACCCTGCTTTGGTGGCTGTGTACGAGAGGGTCACCTTGGGAGGTGCAGCTTGTCATGCAAGCAGCATCTAGTGAAATATATTCTTCCATGCAACTGTTAAAGATGCAGAGAGCCCAGTCCTCTTTCGCCCCTTGACCCCATATCTGCTCCACATGCAGGTATTAAGAACATGACCAAAACACTTTTTATCATATGTGGTGGGAATGTAAAAAAGTGAAAAACTTCTGGGAAATGATATATAATGAGATGAAAAAGATGTTGAAATATACATTTATTAAGAAACCAGAAGCATTTTTACTTGGCATTGTAGGAGATGATATTAATAGGCAGGATTGTAAGTTGTTTTTATATGCAATGACAGCAGCAAGAATATTATTGGCACAAAAATGGAAGCAAGAAGTACTACCGACGAAAGATGAATGGAGGATGAGGTTCATGGACTATGCAGAATTAGATAAATTAACAGGAAGGATTCGAAACCGGCGGGATCAGAGATTCTTAGAAGACTGGAGTAAATATATGAACTATTTGAAAAGTAATTGTGAGGAACAGATTACGCTAGTAGGACTGCAAGCAGTTTTGTAAGGTGGATGATTTGAAATAGTGCAAGAAAGACTATGCAGAGAACTTCATAATTTAAGGATAATTCAATCTAACATAGAAATTAAGAAATGCAGAATAAGTGATAAAGAACGGAAAATCATCAGAGGTGTTGACGGAAGCTTAAAAACATTGTATAAGATGAGAAGTTATGTTGTATGACTGTTGGAACTGATATGTTAAAAATTCAATAAAAATGTATATAAAAAAAGAGAAGGAAGGGGAAGAGTTCATCTCTACTCTCATTTGCTCTTCTGTTTCAGATTGCAGCCTCCAAGGCTACTTTCCCAAATAAATAAATGAAAGACAAAAAACACTTGCCCTTTATCCCCTGCAAGGCAGAAGTGAGTGGCTGGGTTTCTCCTGCTACTGCCACTGCCTTTCCCCTTCCCAACTCCGGGATGGCGTTCCAGTTCTCAGCCTTCTGCGGATACTTGGCTTCCACCTCATCCACCCAATCTGTGCTCCACTCCCACGCAGGAAGGAGCTGCGATCCGGGAGGCTTCTGCTCAGCTTCCTCTGAGCTCTCCAAGGAAACGTGTGGTTGCAGGAGTCCATTGAGAGGAGGTGCTGAAGGCAAAATATCTGCAAGGGAGAAGAGCAGGCAGGTCACTACCTACTCAAGGGAAGCAGGGATTTCATATAAAGACCAACCACAGTCACAGAGCAGGAAGGAACCTCAAGGGATTGGATTGGATTGATCTTTATTACGGCCATTGGCCCATCACACGACATTTTCCCATACCACCATAATGTACTTGAACCTCCAAATTTAAAACCGCCAAAACTTAGAAAAAAACAGACAAGAACCAAAGCAAAACAAAAACAAAAGACCAACATCATACATTACAATAAATTTGTAACATAAACATCGCCCTCTGCTCATAAATTAATAGAAGACATCAATGGTGATATCACCTAATTCCATCCTAAAACATAGATCATGGTTTAAAGGGATTATCCGAGCCACACAGGAGTCCGTTTCAGGAACCTCAAGGGGTCAACTAAGGACAACCCCTTTGCTATAGAATCCCTGGCAGATGGCCTTTGGAAACCTCCAATGAAGGAGAATCCATCACCTTCTGATTCATTGCAGGGCTTACAGTGTCTGTCCAGGATGTCAGATGGGGCTCTCACCCAGTTGTACCTGGAAATGCCAGTGAAATGCCAGAGGGCCTTCTTGGTAGTGGCGCCCGCCCTGTGGAACGCCCTCCCTTCAGATGTGAAGGAAACAAGCAGCTATCTTATCTTTAAAAGACATCTGAAGGCAGCCCTGTTTAGGGAAGCTTTTAATATTTAATTCTGTACAGTGGTATCTCAGGTTAAGTACTTAATTTGTTCCGGAGGTCCGTACTTAACCTGAAACTGTTCTTAACCTGAAGCACCACTTTAGCTAATGGGGCCTCCTGCTGCTGCCATGCCGCCTCTGCACGATTTCTGTTCTCATCCTGAAGCAAAGTTCTTAACCCAAGGTGCTATTTCTGGGTTAGCGGAGTCTGTAACCCGAAGTGTATGTAACCTAAAGGATATGTAACCTGAGGTACCACTGTATTGTTTTTACACTCGATTGGAAGCCTCCCAGAGTGGCTGGGGAAACTCAGCCAGATGGGCAGGGTATAAATTTTTTATTATTATTATTATTATTATTATTATTATTATTATTATTATTATTATTATTGAATCTGGGACCACCTACATGCAAAGCAGACTCTCTATCCCTGCCCTATGTCCAGAACCACCTCCAGGGGATCCCGTTGAACTGCAAAAATAATGACATCATTGCAAGCAGATTCAGTTGCCCCGTTCCTTAGTATCACTCAGACAAGTCCAAAGCAGTTTGTTGGGAGTGCAGGGAAGGGAAAACGCCAGAGCTGTTACAGAAAAGTGTGTGTGTGTGTTAATGCTACTGGCAAAAGCAACACCACCACATTTCAGGGTTTTGCATTAATAAAATTGGGAATAACTCTCCACATCCTCTTGGAATCCCTAATGCAATTTCCAATCCCCTCTTTTGCACCTACAAATATGTGATGAAATGGCGGGCCCATAAATCATTTTATTCCCCCTGACTGTGCCTTTGACAAGGGGGTTTAGGAGTGTTCAAGGGTGTGCAACCTGTGCAAGATTGCTGAATATGTTCCAGTGTAGAAGTTTGCTTTTTTTCCCTTGTAGGGTATGTGTGTTATGATGAATGCAGGTCTAAGCAGGACAAGGGAAATTAAATTGATCCATGGTCTGGAGCATGAGAATCACTTACAGATTTCTTTTTAAAATTAAACTGTATATAATTTGTATAAACAAATGAGTAACAAAACAAACAGGCTTTGGGGTGGCTCCTAAGATAAAAGAAAAGAAAAAAGATGACAAGCAATGGAATCCTATGCATATCTACTAAGAAGTCGATTCTAATTGAGTCATATGGAAATTATTCCCAAGTAAACAAGTATAGGTTTCCAGCTTAAGTCAGGGCAAAGGGTGTGATAGAAGTTTACAGAATTATACCTGCTGTAAAGAAAGAGAGAACTTTCTTTCCCTCTCAGAAAATGAAGCTGTTCAGGGGCATTACAAAGGCACAGGTACACATATCTGCATAAAACATGCTGTCAGGGGCTCAGGAGCAGAGGCACAGGTGAGAGAGGAAATGGAGAGCGAAGGGGAAGCGTAGGGGAGTATGAAAGTGGCCCGAGAGATTCCATGAGCCTCTCCAGCGAATCAGAAGATTCCCAGAGGGGGGCGCCGATGGCCAGGGCAAGGGGGGTCCCAGGGGGGACACACCAGAAGCAAGGGGCCAGCGGGGACTCCCAAAGCAGCAGCGGGAGATCAGGACCAGCTCCTCCACCAGAGCGTAGTGAGGGGGAAGAGTCACATGTATCAGGGCCAGCTTCTCCTCCAGCAGGGAGAGAAGATGAGTCAGGGCTGGCCACGCCTCCATCGCAGAGTGAGGGAACGGAGGGGAAGTCAGGTTCAGCTAGCCTCCCCGAAGGGGGAAGCAGTGACAGGAGCAGTGTAACAGTCAGGAGGAAGGTGGCCGGCTGGGCGGGCGCGCCAAGTTCGAATGTACAGGCGCGCGGCGCAGCAGGAAACCCGGATTGGGAACCAGGTCCTAAAGCCCGCCGGAGGGAGGGGGAAGACTCAGGGGACTCAGCGTCAGAAGAGTCTAGAAGGGGCGAGACCCCAGCGGACAGGCGGGCCCAGAGGAGAAAAGAGCAAAGGAAGAGGTGGAGCAAGGCTAGAGTCTTAAACTGGTGTCAGGGGGGAGGAGATTCAGACGGAGCTTCAGCGGTCTAGAGTTTGAGACGTAGAGCTGCGCGCCGCGGCTTGAAATCAAAACTGAACTTCAATAAAGACTTTTGTAAAAAGTAACGAACCGGCGTTGGTCCTTTGTAAGCTGGGACCTCGGGCAGCTCTGACACATGCATATGCTGATTTATATGCACTGGTGCAAATTTTGGCTGAATTTTGTAATTTTGAGCCTCTTGCTCAAAGGCCTTACTCTGAGCTATGGGCCACTGATAGGATTATCTGGGTGCCTTTTGTTAAGTTGTGGGTGAACATATCAGACGACACAGCGATTCTTCAAACAGCTCTTGTTTATTTAGAAGCCAGAACAGAACTGAACTGAAGGGCTCAGTCAGCCTGCTTATATAGAGCTCCAGTACCACGTTACTGTAGCAACTTTCTAAAACTATCCAATCACTGAACATCACTTTCGATCCTTCATTTGCATAACTATCTACGGTATCCCCCTGCTGGCCCAGGGTGAGAACTTCAGTACATAACACCTTTTAGGCAGATGGGGCCCATAATCTATTGCTACAACTTGCTGTGCATGTGTATTTTACAATGAAAACAAGTTCAATGTCCAACATTCACGCACAGACATGCACACGCAAACACACACTTATTTTTTTCCTTCTTTGCCCATCTACTGCATGTCCTTACAAGGACCCGGGTACCACTCAATAGCCAGAGGAACTCCCAGCAGTGGACAGCAATGCTCACCTGACCTCCCAAAAGCTGAGTGACTGCTGCTTATCCGGGAGGAAAGGGGGAGAGGCAAGGCAGGAGTCAGCACAGTGCAAAAGCGCTGGGAGAGCTGATTTAGTGTTTCCACAGGGGCATGTGCCCCCATGCTGACCTTCTCCCTCCCAGTAAGCAGCAGGGACTCAGCTGTTGGAAGCTCAGGTGAGCACTACCATCCCGCCACGCCAGCTGCTAGTGGACACGCCTCTGTAGCCTATCTTTGGACAGATCTGCACTGAACATTTAAAGCATATTCAGTGTACATTTAAAGCATACAACTTCTCCCAAAGAATCCCAGGAGTTTGTTAAGGGTGCTAGGAATTTGTGAGGGGGGGAACCACAGTTCCCTGAATTCTTTGGGGGAGCCACGAGCTTTAGATGCGCACTGGGTGCATTTATTTTCAACTTTGTATTTTGTATTTTTTATTGAACTATCAATTCTTTATTGATTAAAAGATTTGCATGTCTATACAAACATTATGTATTATCTCTTAACAGGTAAAAAGAAAAAAATAAGGTATATAAAATAGAAAATTTATAAAGAAAAAAGAAATAAAGAAGAAACAAAGCTAAGAAACAAAGAAATCAAAATAAAAGAGAGAGAGAAAGTTATTTAGATGCATTTGCATATATTTGCATCAACCCAAAAGAGGGAATGCATCTCAGGAGCAAAGAGCAGACTCTCCGAGTGTACCTATTTTCCAGGGACAGCCGCAAATTTATAGAAGCCCTCTCGGTTTTACATAATTTTGAATTTTTATACTATTGTGTCACCGTCCTGAGATCTTATGGAGAAGGAGGAGTAAGAATTGTTACTGATGTTGATGGTGATGGTGATGATATCGCTACCTTACATACCCAATATCCTGCAAGCCTAAATCCACAGAATCTGTGGCTGGGGTCTCACTGGCCCTGCACTTTGCAATGCATTGTAGGCAAATGTTTTGTTTTTACATTTTAATCACATATATTTTTTAAAAACCTTTTAAAAATGTGGGTTGAGGGAGAAAGGGCAGGAGAACTGAGACTTGGCAGAAAAGACTTTGGGTTTGCCCCCCCCCCCTGGTTGCTGCCAGTCTCCCAACTGGCTAGGAATGGATTGTGCTGTGATGCCAAATGCAGAAATCTGGAGGGATGCCCAAAAGGCTTGTCTGGGGTGGAATCTACAAACATATTTTTTTTAAAAAAAAAAAATGCTGTGAAAATGCTTTATATCAAAACGTTTTGAAAAATCAGTTGAATTTTGCATAGCTCATTGTCGCCATCTACTGCGACCTTTGCATATTGCACTTTGCAACACATTTAAAACATTTTAATTGCTGCTGCGTAGCTGAGTCCAGGGTCAATCACACTAAGCCTTACCTGATCTCACAATGGAGGCCTGCATGGGGGGTGGGGGCAAAGGCAGGAAGAGTTTCAAAGGCATCCGTTAGGAAGGAGCGAAACCAAGCCTCTCTCTGCCTTTGAGGGGAAGGGGCAGGGGAGCTGCCCACTGGCCAGTCGCTCAGGGATTTTCAGCATATTTGTGCCCGGAAGCTCTTTCCCCCTCCTGCCTTCCCTGGCCTCCCCTCTTTTTCACTTGCTCCATCAATCTTGTCATTTACGGCCCTCAAAGTTTGCAATACGGGGAGAAGAACTTGAAACAAAAGCCTCGTTCTAACGGCAAGGGAGAATTACTGCCGCGATAAATCAAACCGCACTTCCCTGGCTGTCTGCCTTATTATGAGGAACAGAGATTGAATGGAAGGACCCACAACCTGAGCAGGAGATACCGAATAAATCAACGGGGCTGTCGGCTGCACCGGAGAGGCTGGATCACACCCTGCGTGCAACTGAACTCCACTGTCCCAGAGGGCGTCTCAAAGGAGGGCAAGGATCTGCTCACACACACTTGTAGAGTCGGCTGTCAGCTGGCTGGGCAGAGCCAGGGGGAGGAGGCTCCCTAGGTTGGGTAAAGGTAAAGGTAAAGGGACCCCTGACCATTAGGTCCAGTCGTGGCCGACTCTGGGGTTGCGGCGCTCATCTTGCTTTATTGGCCGAGGGAGCCGCGTACAGCTTCAGGGTCATGTGGCCAGCATGACTAAGCTACTTCTGGCAAACCAGAGCAGTGCACGGAAATGCCGTTTACCTTCCCGCCGGAGCGGTACCTATTTATCTACTTGCACTTTGATGTGCTTTTGAACTGCTAGGTTGGCAGGAGCAGGGACCGAACAACGGGAGCTCACCCCATCGCAGGGATTCGAACCACCAACCTTCTGATTGGCAAGTCCTAGGTGCTGTGGTTTAACCCACAGCTCCACCCGCATCCCCTAGGTTGGTTGCATCACCCCCAAAAAGGGAATGCATCTCAGAAGCAAAGAGCAGACCCTCCAAGTGTCCCTATTTTCCAGGGACAGTCCCACATTTACAGAAGCTCTCCCGGTTTCTGATTTGATCCCAGAATGTCCTGCTTTCTCTTAGGACACCTCTGTGTTCATCAGATAAATGTTGGAAGGTATGATGTGACCTCTGAGCCAAAGAGATAAGTAACTATACAACCTTCAGAAGACATCTGAAGGCAGCCCTGTACAGGAAGTTTTTTGAAAAATGTTTAAAGTTTTATTATGTAACAACTCAGTCAAATGGATGGGGTATAAGTATTATTATTATTATTATTACAGCCGTACCTTGGTTCTCGAACGCCTTGGTACTCGTACGTTTTGGCTCCCGAATGCCAAAAACCCGGAAGTAAGTGTTCCGGTTTGCGCATGTTCTTTGGAACCCGAACGTCTGACTCAGCTTACGCAGCTTCCAATTGAGTGCAGGAGGCTCCTGCAGCCAATCAGAAGCTGCAGCTTGGTTTTCGGAAGTCTAACTGACTTCTGGAACAGATTACATTCGAGAAGCAAGGTACAACTGTCATTATTATTATTATTATCATTATTATTATTATCATCCTTATCATTATTATTATCATTAAAATTAAATAAGATGTCCCTATTTTCAACGGAGAAATGTTAGAGGGTATGAAAGAGGGCAAAAGAAGATGCCGTTTGCAAAATAAATATTCGTATGCATACAATGAAAATTTAGAAAGAATTGTTGCAGTTGAAATAGAAATATGAAAGTGGACCATAGTTCAACAGCCAAGCATCCACTTTGCATGTAGAAAGTTCCAGATTCAACCCCTAGAATCTCCACAGAGAGCCCTGCCAGAAACCCTGGAAAGCCATTGTCAGCCAAGGAAGGCAATACTGAGCTGGCTCAGTCTAAGATGGTTGAGATCAGTGTGCCACCTAAGTCTGCTGCGTTTGCTTACCTGTAAACAGGACTCAGATAGAGGAGTCTTTCAAATACAGTTGTACCTTGGGTTAAGTACTTAATTCATTCCAGAGGTCCATTCTTAACCTGAAACTGTTCTTAACCTGAAGCACTACTTTAGCTAATGGGGCCTCCTGCTGCCGCTGCACCGCCAGAACACAATTTCTGTTCTCATCCTGAAGCAAAGTTCCAAGGTACTATTTCTGGGTTAGCAGAGTCTGTAACCTGAAGTGCATGTAACCTGAAGCGAATTTAACCCGAGGTACCACTGTAGAAGGCTGCTGTTTTCCCATCTTCAGGATGTCATTTTTCACGAGGAAAGCACTGCATGAAGCTACTTGCTAGGCATGCGTTCCTTTTTCACTGTCTCTGCTTCCTGATCCTGGCATGCAGAAATCTAGCAGGCAAAGCTTTTTTTGAACCACTTATCTCCATGCAAATGCATGGTCTTGCCAGTTTTCTCACTTGGGTAGTACATGTTGCTGATAATGCCAAGGTCATGAGTTCGATCCCTGAATGGGTCACATTCTTACATTGCGGGGAGGGGGTGGACGAGTTGATTCGTGGGGTCCCTTCCAATTCACACATTACATCTTTCTTTTTAAACTTATTTATACATCTATAGATTTCACCTGTCTCCTGAGAAATCTCTATGTGGGACAAGAAGCTACAGTTAGAACTGGATATGGAACAAATGATGGGTTCAAAATTGGGAAAGGAGTGCGATAAGGCTGTATATTGTCTCTCTGCTTATTTAACGTATATAAAGAATTCATCATGCGAAAGGCTGGACTGGATGAATCCCAAGCTGGAATTAAGATTGCCGGAAGAAATATCAACAATCTCAGATATGTAGATGACACAACCTTGATGGCAGAAAGTGAGGAGGAATTAAAGAATCTTTTAATGAGGGTGAAAGAGGAGAGCGCAAAATATGGTCTGAAGCTCAGCATCAAAAAAACTAAGATCATGGCCACTGGTCCCATCACCTTCTGGCAAATAGAAGGGGAAGAAATGGAGGCAGTGAGAGATTTTATTTTCTTGGGTTCCATGATCACTGCAGATGGTGACAGCAGTCACGGAATTAAAAGACGCCTACTTCTTGGGAGAAAAGCAATGACAAACCTAGACAGCATCTTAAAAAGTAGAGACATCACCTTGACAACAAAGGTCCGTATAGTTAAAGCTATGGTTTTCCCAGTAGTGATGTATGGAAGTGAGAGCTGGACCATAAAAAAGGCTGATCGCCGAAGAATTGATGCTTTTGAATTATGGTGTTGGAGGAGACTCTTGAGAGTCCCATGGACTGCAAGAAAATTAAACCTCTCCATTCTTAAGGAAATCAGCCCTGAGTGCTCACTGGAAGGACAGATTGTGAAGCTGAGGCTCCAATACTTTGGCCACCTCATGAGAAGAGAAGACTCCCTGGAAAAGACCCTGATGTTGGGAAAGATTGAAGGCACAAGGAGAAGGGGACAACAGAGGACAAGATGGTTGGACAGTCTTCTTGAAGCTACCAACGTGAGTTTGACCAAACTGCGGGAGGCAGTGGAAGACAGGAGTGCCTGGCATGCCCTGGTCCATGGGGTCACAAAGAGTCGGACACAACTCAATGACTAAACAACAACAGAAAAGATGTTCCCAAGACATGAGTCAAAGTCTAAATCAGATTTCAGACACAAGAGGAAAAAGGTGAGAACCCGATTCCCCTACTAGCTGTCTGAGCGGTATATTCCAGGGTCCGTTGCATGCTTGCAGGAAGGTAGGTGTCGAATTGCAGCCTTTGCTGTGTGTTCCCCACCCAATAAAACCACACAATTCTCTTTATGTACAGATAAACAAAGAATCAAATAAAACTGAATACATATAATCAGTAGAACTAATACATAATTATACTCCATAAAACGGATGCTATCCACCAAATATTTTATGGCCTCTAGCCTTCATATTTTGCTTTAGCTTTATATTCACATCAGAGCAGCTGGAGAAGAAAGAAGCCAAAACATTTTGCTATAAAAAATTAATTTGTTTTCTTAGTCCTTGGAGTAAATTTATGTTTTAGTGATTAACTGCACCCTACCAGGATCTAGAGCTAACTTGTCTAAAATGCTGTACCGAGTGTTAAAAATAGTTTCTCCCTCTGTGTGTGTGACTGTGCACACGTGTGGGAAGATGATAGATAGATGATAGATGATAGATAGATAGATAGATGATAGATAGATAGATAGATGATAGATAGATAGATGATAGGTAGATAGATGATAGATAGATAGATAGATAGATAGATAGATAGATAGATAGATAGATAGATAGATAGATAGATAGAGATAGATAGATGATAGATAGATAGATAGATGATAGATAGATAGATGATAGATAGATAGATAGATAGATAGATAGATAGATAGATAGATAGATAGAGATAGATAGATGATAGATAGATAGATAGATAGATAGATAGATAGATAGATAGATAGATAGATAGATAGATAGATGATAGATAGATAGATGATAGATAGATAGATAGATAGATAGATAGATAGATAGATAGATAGATGATAGATAGATGATAGATAGATAGATAGATAGATAGATAGATAGATAGATGATAGATAGATAGATAGATGATAGATGATAGATGATAGATAGATAGATAGATAGATGATAGATAGATAGATAGATAGATAGATAGATAGATAGATAGATAGATAGATGATAGATAGATAGATAGATAGATAGATAGTAGATAGATAGATAAATAGATAGATGATAGATAGATGATAGATAGATAGATAGATAGATAGATAGATAGATAGATAGATAGATAGATAGATAGATAGATATAGATGATAGATAGATAGATAGATAGATAGATAGATGATAGATAGATAGATAGATAGATAGATAGATAGATAGATAGATAGATAGATAGATGATAGATAGATAGATAGATGATAGATGATAGATGATAGATAGATAGATGATAGAGATAGATAGATAGATAGATAGATAGATAGATAGATAGATAGATAGATAGATAGATAGATAGATGATAGATATAGATAGATAGATAGATAGATGATAGATAGATAGATAGATGATAGATAGATAGATAGATAGATAGATAGATAGATAGATGATAGATAGATAGATGATAGATAGATATAGATAGATAGATAGATAGATAGATAGATAGATAGATAGATAGATGATAGATAGATGATAGATAGATAGATAGATAGATAGATAGATAGATAGATAGATAGATAGATAGATAGATAGATGATAGATATAGATAGATCTGAGAGACACTCACACCTATTTCTATCTTGTCATAACCTCACTTTCTGTTTTACAGTGATCCCAATAATTCCTATCTTACTTATTACTCCAAAATGCAATAAAAATGGACCACTCTTCAATAAAATTTTCTCTCCCCATCTGCCTTAATTATATTTTTTAACAAGCTGCCATTTTGTTAAAATCTGCACTCCTCTGATTTGATTCCTATATTGCTCATCCGCTTGTGAATTCATTTTTATTTTTATTTTCTTGATGGACTCGGATGGTGCATTGGGCACCTTTTATTGAAGGGTTGTGCCTGAAAATAACAAGCAAATAAATAAATAAATAAGCAGAAGGGCACCAGTTATTTGCTTCAAGGAAGGGAAGCGGAGGTGTGCGGTCAGTGGACTAGGGGGACTAGGCTAGTCTCTTAAATGTTCCCGGTAAATTAGAGTATTAAAATATTAAAGCCTGGCGCCTCCTTCCCAAAGTCCGGGAAGTTTCTGCCAGGCTTAGGGAGGGAAGCACAGCCCCACATCGCCCTTGCAAGCCTCTGGCCCTAACTGTTCCCCTATGAACATTTTCACCAGGAAAGGAAAGGATGCTGTTACCTGTCAACGCCTTGTCTATGTCCCTCTGGGCCAGCCCAAAGCAGAAGCTGTCCACTGCCACGGCCAGAGCTTGGGCAAAACTGGCGTCAACAAGGAAGGAGCCGTCGGTGGAACTGACCAGACTGCAGCGGGTGCTGGTGCCGTTGTCCTCCGAGACAGATCCCCACCCGTTGAGCAGGGAGCCCCCCAGCGAGGCGTCGTCCTCACTCAGGCTGGACGAGGGGGTCCAGCAGAAACTGCGGAAGAACTTTGTGGAACGGCAGCCACCTTCCTCCTCCATGTTGGGGTCATCGTCGTCATCCACGGCACTGTTCTCTAGCAGCTCGGAGGCCAGTGGACCACAGATGTAGCCATAGGTATGAGGTGGGGAGAAGACCCGCGGAGGAGCAGAAACGCCGTCGCTCTGTTGCCTTAGGAGAAAGGCAATTAAATTAGGCAATTAAAGCCATATCCAGCAAGGAGAAATGAGCAACATTGGTTCAACAACATCAGCATCAGTAGATGTGTAGCATTAAATACACATTAGCATTTCTTAAACAGTACAAGAATGAGGACACAAGAGTCCTTTGAAATTCACACTTCTCCAAATTTTACTGTGCAGACCTCCAGTCAAGTAACGTCTATAAAAATGCATACGTTAAAAATACTGTGAGCCTAAAAAGTCACATGTCGGTGAAAATGGCTCCATGTCTATGGAATGCTCTCTCCAGGGAAGTTTGCCTGGCCCCTTCAATATACACCTTTAGGCACCAGGCAAAAACATTCCTTTTTAACCAGGCCTTTGGTTGATCTTATTGACATCTAACACGCTTTTAGAATGTGGCTTTTTTGGGGATATTTTTTTAAAAATTGGGTTATTGTTTTTGGTTTGATTTTATATGTTGTGGTCTTGTTTGTGAACTGCCCTGAGACCACCGGGTATAGGGCAGTGAATATTGAATGAATGAATGAATTAAAAAAATAATACAAAAATGCACTTCATTAGGGGAAATGTCTTTGCACAAAATGCATATATTAGGCAAAGTTGCAAACAAGCATGCCAAATTACAGAAATGTGCACCCAAAATAGTGGTGCATTTAGGCATCGGGAAATGCAGAAAACTAAACTGAAGACTGGGGAAAGATTGGAAGACTGGAAGACATAGAGAAGCAAAAGGTGACATATTTGCCCAGCTAAGAGGGCTTTTGGTCTCTCCCTCCTTGGAGAACTTCAAGCTGTGGTCAGATAGCCATTGGTTGGGGATGCTCTAGCACTGGACTGCCTGCCTCTTGAGGGAGGTTGGACTGGACCTCTCCACCTCTATGGTTCAAGGATGCTATGAGCCATCTCTGATATAGACTTTAAATAAAGCCCCAAATGCCTTAGACTCTGGGAAGTGGTGATCCACTGTGGCCTTAGGTCTCATTTCATGCAGTCTCATTTCAGCAATAGGGTGGTACAGAGAGAAAGAGAGAGGAAAACGGAGAGAGGGAGGGGGGAGCTATACAGTCCTGTAACGCTGCAAACTCTGCCACATTTGGTTCTGCTTCTGCCCTCCACCACTCGCCATCAGTTGCAGCCCCAAGTGGACATCTCCCATGGCTCAACAGCCCCTTCCTAACCCTTTCAGGATGCTCCAACCCTTCATCATTTTGGTCACCGTTTCCCTGGCACGTTTCTATGGGGCATCCCATCCTGCCAGCAGCCTCCCACCCAAGAAATGACCCAACTGAGATCTTCTTAAGCTTTGGCAGTGCCACAACATCCAGAATACTCCAAGTGTTACCCGTGTCCATCTGCCTGCATTATTCGCTTAAGTGCCCTTCCTTTATTTTATTTTTTGCTAAACCCGCACAAAATCCCTGACAGAGGCAAATTGCCCATGCTGGAGCTCTGCCAAGGATCTCTTTGGTATTTGGGATGAAGTGGAATGATGCTGCTCATCTTTTAAAGAGCATTCGGGGGGGGGGGGGCAGCTGAAACTGCCAGAAAAGGAAACCAGCAATCCAGAGGTTTTGATTTAATTAGCAACTTTTTCATGCGACTCTTCATTTCGGGGATACATCGTCCCAGTTAAATTACAAGGTAAATCTCAGCAAAGAACTCTTTAAGAAGGTGAGCGCTATTCCTGGCACGGGCTTGTTTCTGTCAACTCCAACCCAACCACTGGCACATTGCTCAGCTTTTCTGTTCCTCGGTCTATTACATTCCACAGTTGCCCTGTTTACCCTTGCGATGAATTCTTCTGCATTTGGGAAGAGCAAATCAGTTGTTTTGGGTTTCTGGCTGGTTCCAATCTGAAGTTCAGTTCTCAAAATTTCCACATCAGTTTGTGATTGATTTATTTTTAAGCCTTCATGAAAATTCATCAGCAATTTCGCATCATATAAACATTTTTGCAAAGCAATCTGCCACCCCCCACCACATAGAATACATTTCTATGGCTAGCTTGTTCTGGTCCATGCATTTCTGTGCACATTACCTGTGAATTAAGTTACTTCCATTACCTGTGAATTAAGTTACTGGCCTTGGCCCAGTATACCTGAAGGAGCGTCTCCACCCCCATCGTTCAGCCCAGACACTGAGGTCCAGCACCAAGGGCCTTCTGATGGTTCCCTCACTGCGAGAAGTGAGGTGACAGGGAACCAGGCAGAGGGCCTTCTCGGTGGTGGTGCCTGCCCTGTGGAACACCCTCCCATCAGAGGTCAAAGAAATAAGCAACTATCTAACTTTTAGAAGACATCTGAAGGCAGCCCTGTTTAGGGAAGTTTTTAATGTTTGATGTTTTATCGTGTTTTTGATATTCTGTTGGGAGCTGCCCAGAGTGGCTGGGGAAGCCTGGCCAGGTGGGTGGGGTATAAATTATTATTATTATTATTATTATTATTATTATTATTATTATTATTATTATCATCATCATCATCATCATCATCTTTAAATGTGAAATGAATGCCCGTTCCTATATGACACACACACCGAGCCCCAGCAGGGCACTTAGATAATTTTAGACTGCACTTAAATAATCTTAGGGACGCAGGTGGCGCTGTGGGTTAAAGCCTCAGCGCCTAGGACTTGCCGATTGAAAGGTCGGCGGTTCGAATCCCTGCGGCGGGGTGCGCTCCCGCTGCTCGGTCCCAGCGCCTGCCAACCTAGCAGTTCGAAAGCACTCTCGGGTGCAAGTAGATAAATAGGGACCGCTTACCAGCGGGAAGGTAAACGGCGTTTCCGTGTGTGGCTCTGGCTCGCCAGAGCAGCGATGTCACGCTGGCCACGTGACCCGGAAGTGTCTCCGGACAGCGCTGGCCCCTGGCCTCTTAAGTGAGATGGGCGCACAACCCCAGAGTCTGTCAAGACTGGCCCGTACGGGCAGGGGTACCTTTACCTTTACCTTTAAATAATCTTACTGGGAGGGGAGGGTTCTTTAGATGGGGGAACCTCCTCCTCACAGGCTTATTGGTGTGGTGTAGTGGTTAAGAGCAGTGGACTCGTAATCTGGTGAACCAGGTTCGCGTCCCCACTCCTCCACATGCAGCTGCTGGGTGACCTTGGGCTAGTCACACTTCTCTGAAGTCTCTCAGCCTCACTCACCTCACAGTGTTTGTTGTGAGAGAGGAAGGAAAAGGAGAATGTTAGCCGCTTTGAGACTCCTTCGGGTAGTGATAAAGTGGGATATCAAATCCAAACTACTCTTCTTCTTCTTCTTCTTCTTCTTCTTCTTCTTCTTCTTCTTCTTCTTCTTCTTCTTCTTCTTCTTGAAGCCCACAAGCACACCTCCTGTGGCCTGCAAGACCATTTTGGCCTTTACGGTGTGGGTGGTCATGTGAAAACATGGAAAGCCAGTCTTGGCTGCTGTTAAAGGACTGCCCTGCTCATTCCACTGAGTGGAGCCCTGGACGTCTGCCCCAAAGTCCTGCCCTGAAGGCACAACTGCACAGCCCTGA
Organism: Podarcis melisellensis; assembly: GCF_964234715.1. NCBI lineage: Eukaryota > Metazoa > Chordata > Lepidosauria > Squamata > Lacertidae > Podarcis > Podarcis melisellensis. Next base: position 11,849,929 of record NC_138532.1, on the reverse strand, counting down.
AAGCTGCCAACCGTCAGCTCTACTAATGCCTCTCAGAAAATCCCAGCTGAAAGCGGATTTGTCAGCTGTTGATGGAGGGTTTTATTGCCAGCTTGCTGGTGGATCCTGGTGACATTCCAGGGGAGCATTCATGTGGCTACGGTGCTCAACCCTTTAGATATGGCTTGTATAAAGATGTGTGTGTGTGTGTGTGTAACTGCAGGTTTCTTGTCCCTCCATAACCACCGTGCCATTCCGAGCCTTTCCCAAGGGGCTGGAAAACATTTTGCAGTCAGCCCTGAATGCAACTGACTTAGCATCAAAAGCTGTGGTCAGGCCACATCCTGCCCTAAGGCCCAGAGGCCTCGGAGACAGCAGCCCAACATGAAAAGGAGGGAGAGGCAAATTGCTCTGTGAAACCCACCACATATTAAGGCATGCTGGGTTGGGGCTCCTCTTCAGAATGAAGGGGATCAGCAGGATAGTGCAGAGGGAACCAAAGGCAGCTGATCCTGCCCACGCCAGTTCTTGGAGCCCTGAAATGGACTGCACAAAAAGCCCCTCAAGATTGGGGAGTTATGCAGAGAGCCTAACTGCAAGTTAGCAATTGTATTTAAGGTTCCCCTGTTCAAAATAAGTACAGTGGTACCTCAGGTTAAGAACTTAATTCATTCCGGAGGTCCGTTCTTAACCTGAAACTGTTCTTTACCACTTTAGCTAATGGGGCCTCCTGCTGCCACCGTGCCGCTGCCGCACAATTTCTGTTCTCATTCTGAAGCAAAGTTATTAACCTGAGGTACTATTTATGGGTTAACGGAGTCTGTAACCTGAAGCATCTGTAACCTGAGGTACCACTGTATCAGGTGCTGCATTAGAGTTGAGGGGGGAGTGTCTCATTGGCAACAATGGGAGATTATTTCTGAATACTAATTTCCATGGCAAGGGGTTTTTTTAACCAAGATGTCAGCCGGGGAGGGAAGCCTTGAGCTAGTAGCTGTGCTGATTCCCACACATCCCATTTTTTAAAAACTGTGAATTATGGGGAGAACGGAACGTCTCCATTTCTCTTTCTCCCTTCCACCCACTGTTTTCCTTCCTTCCTTAGGGTTCTCACATTATTGCAATAAAACAGTACAGCCCCTTATTTCTTTCCCTGCCCTCTCCCCTGGCTCCCCTCCCTCTGTTCTCATTCCCTGTTTGTTGTTGTCACCAGTGGCGTAGCGTGGGTTGTCAGACCCGGGGCAAAGCAAGTAATTTGTGCCCCCTAACCCATGGATTTGTGCCCCCTAACCCTAACCCCCAGATGTTGCACCCGGTGCGGCCGGCCCCCCCTGCACCCCCCATGCTACGCCACTGGTTGTCACTGCTGCATTTTCATTTCTGATGTTCAGTCGTGAGCATGTTCTGGAGTGCCCAGCCTCACGGGTTCAGATAAGGGATAAATGAGTGTCAATGTGTTGCTTGGCTCTGAGATTAACAACTGTTAGGGTGCAGAGGTTTCCGTCTCTGCATTGTGCCTCCCACTTATTCCAGTTGTGGTGTTATCCAGCCAAGCAAAAATACCCAGGAAGGGGCAGAGCAGGACTAGGAAAAGGGGTGTGTGGCCTGTGGGGAGCAGGAGTCCCGTGGGTCAGATAGAGAGGTCTGGAAAGCCTCATTTGGGCTTCAGACCTGAGTTTCTGCACTATAGTTCAACAGCAAAAAATATGCTGTGCACATACATGATCTCAGGTTCAACGTCCTACTTGAGAGACTCAGACAGCAGACTGACCAAGACTCTGGAGATGTACTCCCAGTTAGAGGAGCCAGGCAATGGAGAAGGGGCCAAAGATTTGACCACGTATAAGGCAACTTCTTAGGGATGTGGGTGGCACTGACTGAGCCTAGGTCTTGTTGATCAGAAGGTCGGCAGTTCGAATCCCCATGATGGGGTGAGCTCCCATTGCTCGGTCCCTGCTCCTGCCAACCTAGCAGTTCGAAAGCACGTCAAAGTGCAAGTATATAAATAGGTACCACTCCAGCGGGAAGGTAAACGGTGTTTCCACGTGCTGCTCTGGTTCGCCAGAAGCGGCTTAGTCATGCTGACCACATGACCTGGAAGCTGTACGCCAGCTCCCTTGGCTAACAAAACAAGATGAGCGCCGCAACCCCAGAGTCGTCCGTGACTGGAGTTAACTGTCAGGGATCCTTTACCTTTAGGGCAACCTCTTACACTTTGCACTACAACAACACTAGACTCTCCGTCATACCACGGAAGCAGAGTGTATACGCCATTCCCCGCCCCTGAAGAGGAGATGTGGCTTGGAGCAGGGAGGCCAGGCAGCTGGCAAGCCAGACCGGCTGAGGCTTGTTAAACATGTCTTAAGCTGGCAGGCAGTTGTCCCGCCTAGGCTCCAAATGGAGCTGTAATTATCTGAGTGGGATCAATGAGCTTCCCGTAAAATCAGCAACTCCATGTCCCAGCCCCAATTACAAAAGTGTAAGGAGTCGGTCTTGCGGGGAGAGCCGTCCCCAAACTGCAGAGGCAGCAGTTACAGCGCATTAGCTAATTGCAGCCAGCGAGGCTTCGGCTGGCAGAAGGATGGAGCTGGAGGCTTCCTGTTAAGTGCAGTTCCCACAAGACCAGGGTGGGGAAAGAGGTTGCATGCCCAGGAGGTCCTTCAACCCACCCTGGGGCAAGGGGGAGAGCAGAGCCAGCTTGGGCTGTGTGACAGAGACCTTCACATTGTGAACTAAAGGCATCAAAGCAAATCAGGGAGCACGAGCTCGTGCATCCATCATATCTGGATGTTGTGCCAAGCAGTGCAATGGGGTATTAACCCTGCACAGGGCCAGCCCACCTCTGTAGAACGTGGGGAGAGAATTTCTTAGGGAGTTGTACCAAGTACAGGAGCCAGTGTGGGCAGGCAAAGTTAGTTTCTGTGAATGCTGAATACCCAAGTATTTGGTTAAATTGCAAACTTTAATTATTTGCTTTATCTTATAGTGGAATTATTGATTTGCTGTTATTTCCTGGATCTGTTTTTTTAGTTTTGTTTTTTTAAAGGATTTTGTATTTTTGTCTACTCCCTTGTAACCTTATTGCTTTTTTCCATTGTTGACCACTCTGGGATAAAAAATACTCAATGAAGAGTGAGTTTAAAAAACCGTATTTTTCGCTCTATAAGATGCACCAGACCATAAGACGCACCTAGTTTTTGGAGGAGGAAAACAAAACAAAACAAAATATTCTGAATCTCAGAAGCCAGAACAGCAAGAGGAATCACTGCACAGTGATCCCTCTTGCTGTTCTGGCTTCTGGGATAGCTGTGCAGCCTGCATTTGCTCCTTAAGATGCACACACATTTCCCCTTACTTTTTAGGAGGGAAAATTGAGTCTTATAGAGCAAAAAATACGGTATTTCATATGAATAACATTAAATAAAAATATAGTTTTGTGTTTTTGGTCTCCCATCATCAAAGGATGGGTGAAATAGGCAATGGATTTTGCCCTAAGAAAGCATTTATCTGCCCAAGTCATTTATGGCAAAGTTCTTTAAGGCTCTGCCATAAATTGGATATTCAAATTACTCCCCCACCTCCTCCAGATACTGTTCCAAAGAGGAACTTGTGCACATTCCATGCAGAGAGATGCACAAGTCTCTTCCATGTCAGAAGAACACCTGTGCAATGTGGAACTGAGATTTTCTCCTTTGCAGAAAAGCACATGTAGCATACATGAACCACCTTTACATGTTTTCAGGGAATGTGCAGGGGGCCACCTCCCTGGGGCTATTAGGCTTGGCTGGAAAACAGAAGAGAAACCAACACAGAAGCTGGTTGAAACAAATCAGGACGCAGAGCTAAGACAGCATATTTGTGCAATAATCCAAACGCTGTGGTTTGAATTGGGGTTTCAGAGATACTGTGCTTTCTTTGAAAGGAGGAGGAAAGAGGAAGAGAAAGAAGAAAAGCAGCAAACCCACCCCGAACTTTTCTTCCAATTTTACTGCTCTTCTTAAATCATCCCCCTGGTTTCAGGTTCCATTTTTGCCCTCATTGCCACTCTAAAAGTCCAGGATTTCAAATTTTCAGGCCCTAGAGCGGTTCTCAAACTTTTTTCTCTGGGCCACCCTTCCAGAATAAAAGTGTGCTCATGCCACACCAAGTATTTTTTATATAAGAAATACACTGGAAAACAAAAATAAACAACTCCTAGCCATGCTTGATTTATAACATAGAACAGAAGTACTTTATAATCTGATCACGGGACCTCAAGAAAATATAAAGCAATGCAGCTACATAAGAACACAGATCATTCCCATACACTTGATGTTCTTGCTCTCATTTTGAAAAGGTATCTATTCTGCAATATATACTGAAATGTTCCTTTGAATTTCCTTGAGCCTTCCCATCACAATTGCCATCCTCTCCCACCACAACAACGTTGTGCACCGCACACTTTGAGAACCATTGCCCTGGAGAGATCACTGGAGACTTAAGGCGTCTGTATAAGAAGAAGAAGAAGAAGAGTTTGGACTTGATATCCCGCCTTTCACTCCCCTTCAGGAGTCTCAAAGCGGCTAACAATCTCCTTTCCCTTCCTCCCCCACAACAAACACTCTGTGAGGTGAGTGGGGCTGAGAGACTTCAAAGAAGTGTGACTGGCCCAAGGTCACCCAGCAGCTGCATGTGGAGGAGTGGAGACACGAACCCGGTTACCCAGATTACGTGACCACCGCTCTTAACCACTCCACCACACTGGCTCTCGATAATTTTTGCCTTGCTTAAAATGTGCAAACAAATTGTAAGTGGCGACAAACGGCAGGCGCCGCTACAAGGCAGAAGATACCCAAGCAAGCAATTGGACCAACTCCTCAAGATTGCACCCCTTGTTTCAGCTGCCTCTGGGTAACACTCTCATCTCTTTCTCTTTCACATTTCAACTGCAAAACTGCGAACTGCAGCTTCTTACATACATAACACACCCACCCTCTTCTCTTAGCTGCAGGTGTGTCACCTTCTCTGAGCTCTGCTGGGTGTCTCGTTCAAAAACAGAGAGCCATCCCAAACTATCAGGGACCATCTCTGAACCGTTAGCTCCCATTCTGGTCTATTAACGCTGGTTAATCCCCGTAACCAATGATAGCCAAAGTCACCATTGCACCACCACTGCCATCATTCTTGTGCTCTGTTTGCGTCCTTCCCAAAGACTTCTGGCTGAGCACTGTGTGAGACAAACTGCTGAATTAGACTGACCTTTGCTCTGATCCAGAACAGAAAAACTGGCTTAATTGGACATTCGAGCAGGCAAGTTATGCATCCCGAAATCTGATTATGGACATACTATTTCAAAGTGGAGCAGAGAGGTCAACTCTTTAACAGCTCAAACAGCTAATGTAAGTAAAAGAATAAGCCTTTCAAAGTTATTAGCACACAGAGGACCAACAAACAAGAACTATTAACCTTAAAATTGCACCACTAGGCAATAACATATAGTAATAACGTAGCTCTCCTTCTGTTTCCAGTGTTCAGACTCTGAGGGCCATTACTTGGTGCTCAGTTTAGCTTCTTGAAAACCACAAGATAATGCACAAGATTGTAATATGAAACAATGTTCCTCATAACATGCCTACCATGTTCTCGCCATTCCCTCTATTTCCGATGTTCAGGGCGTGAGTGCCATTGCTTCGGTAGCCAAAATGGCAGCACCCACTCATGGGAGAAAGGGGTCAGTAGTCAGAGGAATCACGAGGTTTGCAGAAGTACAAAAAGTATTTTGAAGAGGAGGGTCTTGGGTGGGGTCTTTCGAAAACAGCCCAAGGAGAAGGCCACTGAACACTAACAGGATATTGGAGCAGGAGATGGAAAAGCAAATGGAAAAATGGAGTGGAGTCTCTTGCAACATGGCTACACTGTAGTTCTTTCTAAGAATCTACAGTGCTTCCTGGAGATCAACTCCATCATGTTCACAATAGCTTGGGAGAGTAGCCCGAAGGAAAGGACCGCAAATTAAGAGACAATGACTTACCAAAGGTCAGTGGATTCATCATGCCTGTGGGGGGGATTGACACCTTAGTCAATACATTACATTACACTGCATTGGTCAGGGACAATGAGGTCAAGGGAAGGAGCCAACGCGTGCTGTCATCAACTGGCAGACTTGGAAATAAATCCCACCGAAAGCAAGCTTTTGAGTATGCTGTTAATTTACCTCTTTGGGGTATTCAGAGGGATGCTTGTGTCTCTTGCAACAGCTAATGTCAGGGTAGGTGGAAAGAGGAGAGAACGACGGACTAGGAGCAGAGCCACCATCTAAATTCTCCTTAAGACGCTACATTGTGTGGACTGCGTTGCTCTTACCTTTGATGCTCTGCCTCTTCGCTGAGCTCTAGGTATTCGGCCACCTCCTCAGGGGTCAGAACCGTCTCCCCATCATCATTGAGAGATACAGAGATCGAAGCTGCAGAAAGACGGCTGTAGGGCAGTGTGGGGAAGGTATGGCTTTCTCCCAGGGACTCGCTGGTTGCCGGCAGGGAGTCTTTGTCTTGTTGCTGAAGGACCAAGTCCATGGGAGGATCCAGGTAGCAAGTGCAGGTACACCTGTTCAAGCACAGAAATAATAGCAGGTGTGCTGTGAGTGTCTCCAACCATTAACTTTTCTATCTCTTGTTTTCAGCCTGGTATAAAAGCTATGGAAAATATCAGAAAACAGCCATCCCTTGGCTGCATTCCCATCATGCCCCAGACGCAGGCTTTGGTGCAAATATATGATTATCTGAAGCTATACAATAGTTCAACTTCATCATTGGTCTGACTACAAGACAGGCACACTCGGAGGCAAGAGGCTGGAGGAAAAGGTTATTCGGTTGTGATGCTTAGAGGAATGGTTTCTGGTTGACCCGCTAAAAAAACAGAAGTGTCATCTCTATCCTCCATTCCTGATCCTATTCTAAATCAAGCAGGAGATCACCCTTTCCTGCCCATCACAACAGGGACATGTGGAGGGACAGGGTTGAAACAACCTTTTGCAGGTGGATTCAAATTTCTTCTAGCTTTGGTGTCATAAATCTGGTGTTGCACCAAAGGGATATTTGGGACCAGGGACCAGGAGAGAATGGCAAGACTATGTACAGGCAGCATGTTATGAAACCTGAGAAGTTCAGAAAAGATCTGTGAGTTATTTCCCAGGGGAAATCGTTGTTTCTCTGGGTTCTTTCCGATCTGCCCTATCCCATAATCCCAACTTTTACCACTTGATTTGGGCAGAGGTTCTAGACCTGCCTATCTTCAGCAAGGTCACTGCATCATATGCCCTCTTCAGACTATGCCCCCAAACAAAATATGCTGGGTTTGCATGACAGTTCCAACACCAGGAACTAGAAGCAAAATCTTAAATGGCCAGTCAATGTGCCACAATGACATCTCCCTTAGAGCAGATGGCTTCTCAACTGCAGACATGCCTGGCAAAACCAATGGGTTGGAGGAACATCAGGGGTGGGGAACCTCTGGCCCAGGAGGACAATTCAGCCAAACTATGCCAATCTGCCCTGCAACTATGACATCAGGTGTCAGGAGCTGGAATCAGGCATAGGTCAGCAATAAAACAGTAAAGCATCTGATGTCTGTAAAGTTAACTCTTTATTCAAAGAAACAAAAATAGCTCAGATTTAGAGGTCACAGCAACCCTTCCCAGTAGGTCTTGCCCAATGAGGCAGCTGCAAGGACTGAAGGTCCCCATCTTCCCACTGATCTCCTCCCCAGGTTCCTTCCCCAGCAGCCTAAAGCCCTGTTGTCTCTCATTGCTCCACTCTCTTCATTCCTCTCTGTGTTGTAGAAGACCAGAGAGGAGGGAAGCTGGTTTCAGCAGGAGCGGGGGACTCCCTGGCTTCTTCAGCAGCTGGTCTCACCTCTGTCTCCTGGGCCCCCTCCTCTCCTGCCTCTGACTCTGGACTGCTCTCTGCCACAGCCTCTTCCTGCTCACTGAACCCTGTTGCTTCTTCAATGTCTGATACCTCCTTCCAGTCTGCTCCCTCTTTTCCCTCTGACCATACACTGTCATCCCACTACCAATCCCCTGGTTCTGAGCCTTCTTCCCCTGGGGGTTCGCTTGGGCACCCCAGCTGGTGCCTCCCACCACTTCTCTACATCCAGCCAGTCCATGAGATCAGATGTGGGGCAGGTAAAGGTCTGGATCCATCAAAGGTGGAGTTGCAGGCACTGCTGCCCCGTGCAGAGGGATTCAGCTGATCATTGGGTCTTGCCAAGTCCCTTGCAAAGAGCTCCAGATGATAGTCGGGTCTCATGGAACATGTTGCAAGGGGTTTTGCAGGGCCCAGCGACCAGCTGACTGCCAGACTGCCAGGTGTTGTAAAGCTCTTTGCAAAGCGTTCTGCAAGGCACTTGACATCACTGTGGGCACTTGACATCATTGTGATGTCAGACAACTGGTAGATGGGCAGCTTGACCCCTGAGGTGTGTAGAGGATAACAATTTGGCCCACCAGTCAGATCCAGGTCCTACCCCTGGGCAACACTGACGGAAGCCCAAAACGTTTGCAGATAAGTGCTGCCCGCATCCCAGTACAGCAGTCTAGATTATGGCTGTTTGCAGTTTGCCCAGCACGCAAAGGCAGGCTATGACTGGGGAGCTCACTCCTCTTTGGCACAGCTCCAGGTTTCTAAGTGACTCTCCGGGTCGTGTCCATCTCTCGCACCTCTGCCAGGATGTTGGAGTGGTTTCAATAAATGAACCGAGCCCATTTCCGTGCAGAGCGCTCCTCCATCACTTACAGAACAATTCCTCAGCCCCGTTCCTACACCACCCCCGCCTCTGCTCAGCTAGTGACAGCACTCACGTCTTGCATGTAAATGGATGGAGTCTGCCACCTGCCACCTGCGTTTTGGATCCACTTTCTCCTACTTTGACAAGGTGTGAGACAGGAGGAGGCAGTGAAAAGGGGGAGGGAGGAGGAAATTGCTCAGCCTCTGTACGATGTTCCGAGCTACCACTTGCAAAAGGGTGAACTTGCACACATCTGTATGCCTCTACCACAAATAGGGATGCTGGGAGCATGAAGAATCTGTTGTTCCCCCCAGTTTCTCTTGGATTCACCTTTTTCCAATATTAAATTCAGTTTTTCACATTTCTTACATTATTTTGCAATTTATTTATTTTTTTAAAAGTCCTCATGACAATTCATCAGCATTTTGACATTGAGGGGGCTGAAGACACCTCAGCCCTATAGAGTTGGTGCCTATAGACTGGCCACTGTGGGAATAGGATGCTGGACTAGATGGGCCTTTGGCCTGATCCAGCAAACCTGGCTGATATGTTGTGAGACATAGTTTATTTAAACATATATACAGCTTGAGCAACATGTACTGTTTCCCCATCTTATATTTAGGTTAACAGCACCAGAGGGTTCCTGCAGAAGCAACTCAGCTGTATCTATGTCTCTGCCATTCCTCACAACACTACTGGTTTTCTCCGTTTGATTTCAGCTTCTACACACATCTGGTTCTGCCCCTTCCCTGTCTAGTGAGAAGGAAAAAGAATGAGTCATCTCTACCCTTCATTACACCTTCTTGAGTCACCTTTGCTCTCACTGTCACATCACCTGAATATTCCAGGCTTTCAACAGTCTTTCAGTGAGTTTTATGAGATCTGGATTCAGGGCAACCCACATTGACAGCTAGGGGTGAGGGAGAAATTTAACCCAATGGTGAATCTATCAACTTCACATTTTCCAAAACATTTTCACAAACCAAAACACAGCCATCCTCCAAAATATGTGAATTTTGCAATGCAGTTACCCAAACAATGTTTGCAAAAATGTATATACTAGAGGAAAGCATGCATAACAATGAATATCTTAGTGGAAATAACGTGCATAAGTGCCTTATATTGAAGGGAAATATGTACACATTAGTCAAAACTGCATACAGTGGTACCTCGGGTTAAGTACTTAATTCGTTCCGAAGGTCCGTTCTTAACCTGAAACTGTTCTTAACCTTGAAGCACCACTTTAGCTATGGGGGCCTCCTGCTGCTGCTGCGCCACCGGAGCACGATTTCTGTTCTTATCCTGAAGCAAAGTTCTTAACCCGAGGTACTATTTCTAGGTTAGCAGAGTCTGTAATCTGAAGCATCTGTAAACTGAAGCGTATGTAACCTGAGGTACCACTGTGCAAAAAAAAAAAAAAAAGTGTTTATCAGGCTAAAATGCAGGTGGATTTCCATGAGAATTTTTTTTTAATTGCTGCAGAAATGTGGAGAACTGCATTTGAGACTGAGAAAATGAGAACCTGAGGGAAGCAAAATTTACAGCTCCTTCCATCCCCACTGACAGCTCTACTTACAGAATTCTCATTGAAAACCCATAATATCAACATATGCCTCTAACACTCCACTGTCTGGGGTTGGGCGGTGGACCTGAATAGTACATGTTAACATTAAATACATTAGATAGATGCTGCTGGACGAGGGAGACTCTTGGGAGCTGATGTGATGCCCTCTAGAGGTTGCTGGACTCCCATTAACCCTGACTGCAGTGAAAGCTGGCCCATTAAGGCAGATGGGGCATGGCCCCACCAACCTTGGACTTGATTCCTCCAAGTCCTCCTGCCTTCTTACTTACAACTGGGCCTGACCGTCAGCCTCCTCCTCCTCCATCTCAGTGTGTCCCTTGGAGAACTCAGCAGAGAGCAGGATGGAGACACGAATGTGTGAGCTCTGCTTGTGGTTGCCTTGACCTTCTGTTGGCTACTGTACCAGTCCTAAAAGGGAACTGGCCACCACTGCCTAGCCTGCTTGGTCAATGGTCAGGGATGATGGGAGCTGGAATCCAACCACACATGGAAGACACCATGTTGGCTACCCCTTGGAGTAGATACTCAACCATTTTGGACTAGATAAACCAGTGGTCTGATTTAACGTAAATTGGCTTAATGTGCTACTAAGAGTACATTCTGATAAAGGCGAGAGTCATCAAGCAATTATTCATGAGGGTATTTCAAACCTCAGTGCCTCTTTGTCAAGGTCAAAGGAACTCTGCCAATAGGTGCCTCCCTCTCGCTGACCAGTCATGGGCTCTTTGTTCAATTCAACATCTATCTGTCCATTCATTCATACTCATTTTCGCTTCCCTCAGAGCCAGTCACAAGACTTTCAGTTCTGGAAGTCAGAGCACAAAGCTCTGGGGGGGATGCAAGAGGCTGTGGCCTGTTTCAAATGCTTTTTTAAAAAAGGAAGAAGATTAACCAGTGCTGAATCTGCTTTGGTAGTATTTGCTCCTGCGTTAAGTAGTCCATTTGTATGCTGTTGGCATGCCAGCAGTTCTTTACAGAAGTTCTTAATCTTCCCACAACTCCCAGCAGCAGAACTCTGGCCAACTGTGTTTCCCCTGTGTTTCCCCTTTGTATGACAAAGGCTGTCCTCTTAGGAGCCGTTTAAGGACTCCTATAAAGCCATTAAGTTGCTCTTTGTTTCATTACGAGAACATCTGAATTAACTGAGCAGCAAGGGAAATGTGGTTACATGCATACATTTCCAACAGGTGGGTTAAAAAACAAACTTGACTCTGCTGTAAGGGGCAATTCGCTGTGAGCAAAGGGTGGATAACCCTAGGACTGACTGTCAGGGTTCTCATCAGGTCACAATCCTCGCCAGGTCTGCTTTGAGTCCTTCTTGAGGGCTTTTCCCTGGCTGGAATGAGTCCTTGAACTAGACCAGTGGCGTCCAAACTTTTTTTCAAAGAGGGACAGATTTGATGAAGTGAAGGACCGTGAGGGCTGACCAAAGGGCCAACCAAAGTTGTTGACTTTTTTAGGATTTTACCCCAAAGTTATTGAGATTTTTTTGGGATTTGTTGTTGTTGTTGTTTTAGGATTTTACCCCAGGAAATAAATTGCCACAGGGGCTGCCTCCTGCTCTTGCCTGATGTGGGTATTGGGTATCTGGATATAGATGCCTCTGAATGTTCACGTGCTTGAGAATGTAGCCAATGATACCAATGTAGGACTTGCATCTGCAGTTCCACCCACTTCTCTCTCTGGCTGTGTCCACCACTGTCATGGGGAGCCTAGGAGGTTGTCCACAAAGGAATCTAGTTCTTAGGCTGAACAAAATAGGATGGCCCCATTTTCACTGGGGAAATGTTGGAGGGTATGGCATAGGACGTCCCTATTTTCATTGGAGAAACATTGGAGGATATGAAATAGGATGTCCCTATTTTTATTGGAGAAAGGTTGGGGGGTATGGAACAGGATGCCTCCATTTCACTGGAGAAATGTTGGAGGGTATGGAACACGATGTCCCCATTTCACTGGGGAAATGTTGGGAGGGTATGGAATAGGATGCCCCTATTTTCATTTCAGAGACGTTGGAGGGTATGAAAAACGTTCCCTACCCTGAGTTAAATAAAGAAGCAATGCAGATGCCAACCATGGACACTAGCATCTTGTTCTTAACCAGCTACAGAAAACATGGCCTAGAAGCAGAAGTATCTTCCTCAGCTCCTGATGGCTAAATAGTCGAGGATCACCACTAAGGAACCTAGGAAGTTGCAGACCATTGGTCCCTCAACCTCAGCATTGCCTACACTGACTGGCAGCTGCTTTCCAGGGTTTCAGGAAATGGGGAAACGGGCAAGGTTTCCCAGCCCTGTCCGAAGGCTGCCATTACGGTCCTCCCATCACTAGGAGGAAAAGCACTTATCCGACTTGAGCATGTGGCACACGCCAGTAGTGATATGAGGCAGCGCATGAAACGTATTTGCAGCCTCTTCTCTCCTGCAAAACCTGCCCTGATCTCCTCTGCAACCAAATGTATTTCCAATAGAGCGGCCAATTATGGTGTAATTGCCCATAAATTTAGAATGACACCGATATTAGTTCATGCACAGATCCAAGGACAACGTTTTCTCTTCATAAATGTGGGATTCAGCGGGCAGCGAAAAGGACAGAGTCAGCTGATATTGCCCTAATGGATTGATTTACGTTCCTGGAATGATAATTGTCCATTTACTTAAATAGCTGGGCACTTGTTCAGAGAGGCCCGCTCTATTAAGTGGAAAACTCTCTCTTCCAGCAAAGCATGGATTCTCAGCATGATTTGTAGCTTTTTAAGTGCCAAGTAGGTAGAAAGTATGGCTGGAATTCGTTCCCACCAGAACCACCAGCAAAGATGATCCATCATACCAGTGCCTGAGGATAGTATGCAAAAGCAGGTAGGTTCCCTTTCTTGGTGCTGGCGGGGGCGGGGACTGGGAAATTTATCTGAAGCACCTGGTGGCACTGGAAGATGAGTCAGCATGGAGCGGATCTTGATACAGCTGAAATGCACTACCCATCAAAAGGTGCACAGATACAGGAAGGAATTCCTAGAGTCAGGCAGAGCCTGCCCAGGCTCCATCACTACAGGGAGTTGTGTGAGTCACAGTCTTGTGAGCTCAGGGCATAACTGTAAAGGGACCTCTGACCATTAGGTCCAGTCATGGCCGCCTCTGTGGTTACGGCGCTCATCTCGCTTTATTGGCCGAGGGAGCCAGCGTACAGCTTCTGGGTCATGTGGCCAACATGACTAAGCCGCTTCTGGAGAACCAGAGCAGCGCACGGAAACGCCGTTTACCTTCCCGCTGGAGCGGTACCTATTTATCTACTTGCACTGGCGTGCTTTCGAACTGCTAGGTTGGCAGGAGCAGGGACCAAGCAACAGGAGCTCACCCCGTTGCGGGGATTCGAACAGCCGACCTTCTGATCAGCAAGTTCTTGGCTCTGTGGTTTAACCCACAGCGCCACCCATACATAACTGTACTTGATGCTAATTGCATCTCTTGCTAGCATTTTTTAAAACTTTTCTTTATTCATTTACAGGTAGAGATACCCTCTTTTTTATCAGGACATTAGTGCACAAGATGGGAAGTTTAGGCTCCACTCCCTTATGCTACAGATAGGGTTTTGGGGGGGGGCGGAGCTCCCATGGGTGCCAATGGGAGCTTTGTCCTTTTTTCTAGACTGAACTGCAGCACAGGGGGTCTCTATTGGGGCTGCTACAAGGAAGGATTAAAGGTCCCCTCTTTCCTTTCTGTAGACTTGATAAAATCAACTCCCTCCCTGCATCTGCAATTACAGAAAGAGAAAAGCACTGATGGGATTGTGAGCAAATCAAATGGCACCATGTGAACTTAGGATCTCAAATAGCAAGTTCGGGACCCAAACAAAACATTATGCAAGTAGCCAGGGCTGCACAGACACCCCCTCTCTTGTGTAGCAGGGGAACAGCAGTCTCCTAAGAACTCCCAGCATCATTAACAAACTACAGTTCCCAGGATTCCTTAGTGTTGCTGCCAGGGGCAAGTAAAAAAATTAACCAGAGCATCTGTGGTACTAAACAGGGCTTCAGCAAGAAGTTACTGGATATGCACGGATTGGAAGCGAAGCCGTGTGGCCTCCTCAAAACTTTTGCAGGCACCAACAGTATCAGAAGCAGAATTGCATGCGGCCACCCCAAGAGCACCAAAAGCGCAAATAATCATGTATGCAAAATGAAAAGGATGTCTGGAGGGACTCTATGGTAAATCACAAAGGCATTTCAGATCTGCTCTTACACTGGCTGGGTGCTGTGATCTTGGGGAGCTTGAAAACCCGGAGGGACGGGAGGAGGAGGAGGCAACAAACCGGCGCCGTTCTGCGAGGCACTGCATTTTGAGAACTTTGGGGAGCTGTATGTTTTCAGCACCTTTTTCATCTCCCCTGTGGAGGAACACAAGGAAAAGAAACAGTTAGTCATTTCTGACTCAGCCCACAACCCCACAACAGTTTTTAGATCCATGGAGGTAGGCGTCTCAATTAGCCAAAATCATGTTTCACTCAGGGGGTTATTAGGTTGTTTTTGTTTTGATTGTGTCTTTTGTGTTTTTACATTGTGATTACCGGTATATCTTGTGAACCACACTGAAACCTGTTGCTATAGCGCAGTATACAAATTTTTTATTATTATTATTATTATTATTATTATTATTATTATTATTATTATTATTTCACCAGCACACCTAATATGAACCATGACAATTCCTTGTTTCATGTTCTAAATTAGTGCAGTTCTCATGGGTTAGGGCAGGGGTGAGCAGTTTTCAGGCTTTTGGGATCTACTTAGCTTTTTACTAGAACCTCAAGATTTACCAACCAAAACCAAGCTCAAAAGACATACCATTAGAATAAAAGAACTGGGTTCCTCTGAGCCTAGGAACTGGCTCTTGTCTGGCAATAAATCTAGATCCACCAGATTTATTGCAAACTGGTACCAATGGAGCCATCCCAGCCCTAATTTGAGCAGAAGTGTGCTCAAATTTGGCATTAAGTCATCTTAGGAGCTATATTGTGCCTATATAGGCTCTACGGTCCTTGCATCCAATATGGGGAAGAAAAGAGCAATCTCTCTCCCTCTCTCTCTGGCAGAAGCAAGGCCATCAGCAGAATTGCATCATTGGCCCTCTTATAGGAAACTAGAAATAATGTTCTCCTTGAAAGTCTCATTAGGCAGCATCCCCCAAGCCTTGCATATGACAGCCAGATCCAATTCAGATTAGGGAAAACTTAATGTGTCCATCAGGGGGAAAGGAAAAGGGGGAAAAAGACCAAGATAAACATTAACTGCCTGACAGGATCTCTATGGACAAATTGATCAGGCACTTAGTTTCCTGAGCTGCAGGGATGTGGAAAGGAGATTAAGGCAATAATGCTACCCAACGTCTATCACAACCAACAGGAACGTTCCCTCAAATTTCGCTGTTTTTTTCACAGGTCACAGCAGCAAAGAGGGTGTCCAGGTCAACATTTGTTTGCGAGTTCTGCTAATGTTATTCATAGACACATGAGGAGGGCAGGAGAGAGAGAAGGAGTCCATGCTACAATTTATTATCCATCACTATTTTTTTGCTGCGCTCTCTCTCTCTCTCTCTCTCTCTCTCACACACACACACACACACACACACACACACAGTCCTCAGTCACATCAGTTTCCCACATTATTGACCTCACCTCCAAGACATATTGTGTCAAGAATAAACACTTGCGTTCTGTACAGCTCCTAGCACCTAGCTGAAAGGAATCAGGTTCCAGTTGCTGGGAATCACACACAGGGAAAGTGCTGTTGCAGTCTGGTCCTTCTTATGAGCTTCCCACAGGCATCTGGAACTAGATGGGCCTTTGGTCTCCTCCAGCAGAGCTCATATTATGCTCTTCTCATCTCACATGTAATGACTTATGACCTTTTAGGCCCCAAGCACAGGTGCATTTTAACACTTTAATTATTGCTCAGAAATCTTCTTGGATCAATGTGTTGCCACCACCCACAAGTCGTGCTATTCCTCCTTGAATTGCCACAGCATCCATCCCACTTGGGGCAGAAGAGATCCTGCCTCTCCCCTACCTCAGAGGTGGACTCACAGTGTCCTGCAATTCCACAAGAAACCTTCAGGCTTAACCTGTTATCATTGTCTTCACTGCCTCCCCATCTGTTCTTCCCAAGGTCAAGGGAAAACCTTATTAATTCCAACCGACAGGAGAGACGCTGAATGGCAAAGGAAAACTACATGGGTTAAAGTCAGGGGTCGGCAACCTAAGGCCCATGGGCCACAACTAGTCCACGGAGGTCGTTTAACCAGCCCACGAGCTGCCCCCAAACCAAGCTGCCCACTAAGTGAGTCCCAGCATGCTGCGCTAAACCAGCGCAGCATGGAGACTCACTTCCGCGGCGCTGGAAATCATGTCTGCGCAGATGCAGATGCTGGAAATCACAGGCACGCACGCTCATGCGCATGCACATGCGCAGTCCAGCCCACAAAGAGATCTCTGCTGGAGTGAACTGGCCCAGGTAAGGTAAACCTTGCCGAGCCCTGGTTAAACTGATGAGTTTTTCCCACCACATCTCAAGTTGGACAAGAACATAGGAAGTCGCCTTATATTGAATCAGGTCCAAAGTCGGCTCAAGACATTTTGCTGCCTGATGCAAAGGGACAAGATGGTGCCACCTGTTCCACCCAAGGGCAGCAGGCTAGTTTAGCGGGTGCAGGTCAATCAGTGTGGCACAAATAGCTCTGTCCTCCGATAGAGGGGAATGCTTCGCCCCAGAATCTGCCACCAGAGGAGATTGGCTCACTCTGCCTAATGGTAGGGCCAACTCTATTCAGACCATTTGTCCATCTCTCTCTGCATTGTCAGCAATGACTAGCACTAGCTTCAAATGCAACTATTTTTTTACCCCAACTGGCAGATCCCAAAGATTAAGCTCAGGACCTTTTGCATGCAAAGCAAGGGCCCTACCACTGAGCTTAAATTAAACTGTGAAAAAGCTATTTCCAAATCTGTACAACTCTATGGGGAAGAACAGCAGCAGGAGCCGAAAAATGCACATCAGAACAAATTAGTTTACAGGTGACTAAACCTCCTCACCACCACCACACACAAAAAACCCCCCACAAAAAACCAAGAAGGTTGAAATGTAATTGAAATAGCCCCATGCCATTAAGCGATCTGAACACTGAAAAGAAACACATTTAAAACCACATTCTTGTCTTTCACACTTGAGCACCAACAGCAGACGGCAAGCTTTTAAAACCAGACTTTAAGTGGTATGTATGAACTCTACACTGCTAGCAATCAGAGAACTAACTTTTGGCATCTTGTTATATTTTCGGTTCTCCCTGGACTGTAACATTGGGCGATGCTGCGGCCAGTGATTGTAGAGTCCAGTGGGGAGATGGGCTTCGGGCAAATTGCATGAATCATATACTTCCCCCACTGTCAGGGAACTGCCATCGGAGCCAGAGGCGGAGGGAAGGCTCCAGAGGGATGCCGGAGAGGGTCCCAGTAGGGAGAGAGGCAGCTCATCAGCTGGGGAAGGAAATCAGCATAACACCAGTGGAGAAGGGGGGCAGATGGGGGAATCGGAGAGGAGGCTCCAGGACTCTTCGCTGGAGACCAGCAGGGAGAGCACGGGTACTCCGCTGCCCACACCCTCCCTGCGCAGAAGACTTCCACGCAGGGAGAGTAGGAGGAGACTAGGCATCAAAGAACTTCTTTGCTGGAAGAAGTTCAAGAAACGCCCACTGACGGATTCTGCCAGCGACCGAGACAGCCACGAAGTGAAGGGCTGTCCAGACAGAAAGGGTTCAACCAGGTAACCTAGCCAGGAGTGGCGGCAACTTACGCACGAGCAACCCCTAGAATCATTACACCCACGTAATGTAAAATATTGATCATGAAAATGGGCGGACTGGGGACAAGGGTTCGGTTTAGCTTTCATTCCCAACCTGCTCCTTTTCTGTGTGGGGGCATCTCTGCCCACCCGCCACCACTTAGGGAGGAATCTTCAAAACAATCAAGCTCCCACCTGCAACCTGAAAACTGGTATAATCAACGAGAGGCTTCATCACTTGCAGATTCTAGGGTCCCCAACTACACATACATTTAAAACAGTACCTTGCCACTTTAAACAGTCAAGGCACACATACACCCTAGGAATCATGGGAACTGTAGTTTCTTAAGGGAGCTGACAGTTTCTAAGAGACCCCTATTCCTCTTACACAACTACAATTCCTAGAGTTCTACAGGTAAGGTTTTTTAAAAAAGGTAAAGGACCCCTGAACGGTTTACTCCAGTCAAAGGTGACTATGGGTTTGCGGTGCTCATCTCGCTTTCAGGCCGAGGGAGTCGGTGTTTGTGTGCAAGCAGCTTTCTGGGTCATGTGCCCAGCATGACTAAACAGCTTCTGGTTCAAAAGAGCACCAGGACGGAAGCCGGAGCGCACAGAAATGCTGTTTACCTTCCTGCTGCAGCGGTACCTATTGATCTACTTGTGCTGGTATGCTTTCAAACTGCTAGGTTGGCAGAAGCTGGGACAGAGCAACGGGAACTCAACCCGTCATGGGGATTCAAACCACCGACCTTCCGATCAGCAAGCCCAAGAGGCTCAGTAGTTTATACCACAGCGCAACCCACGTTCCTAGATCCCAAGGAAGACTGATTGACTGATAAACCACTATGGCAACTGTAGCTCTCTGAGTGGAACAGGGGTCTTCCAAACAACTCTTGGTACCCATATCAAACTACAGTACCCAGTATCCTTTGGGGGGAACCCACGACTGTTTAAAGTGGTATGGTACTGCTTTGAATGTATAGCGCGGCAGGGCCTGAAGATATAAGCTGGCCTTACACAGCTCAGGACCTCAATACCTCCAGAATCGCCTCTCCCCATATAAACTGACCTGGACCCTGTGCTTGTCATGTGAGGCCCTTCTCTATCTCCCCCATCCCAGAGAGGGCAGCAACAAGAGAACAGACCTTTTCTGTGGTGGCTCCTCAGTTGCGGAATGCCCTTCCCTGATACATTCCTCTTTACCCAGGCCTATGGCTATGAAATAATCTATGGCCTGTGAAAGTGTGGGAGAGAGGACTGTTATTATTATTATTATTATTATTATTATTATTATTATTATTATTAATACCCCACCCATCTGGTTGGGTTTCCACAGCCACTCTGGGTGGTTGTTTGTAGTGACTAGTTTTAGTATTAGACTACTTTAGCATTAGTCAGTATGCTTTTATTATTATGTTTTTTATCATTGATGCCCTGTAATGTATTTTTAATGTTGTACACCACCCTGGGATCTTTTGATAGAGGGTGGTATACAAGTGTAATAATAATAATAATAATAATAATAATAATAATAATAATAATAATAATAATGGCTTCCAGGCCAGGCAGCTGTTCATGCAACAAAAACCCCCTGTCGTAATCCATACTTTGACAGAAACCCTCCGATTCCTCTCTTGTCCCCCCTCCACAATGTCCAATTTACCCACATAGCCTCTTCCTTGCAGACCCTGCCTCATGAATAACTGAGAAGGATTTATGGGCATGGGGCACCAGGGAGAGGGTGCGGTGGAGGCCGAGCGCACTGTTTGCAAGGAGAGGCGTCCTCGGCAGTCCCGCTGCCTCATTAAGCTTTCGAAAGGGGCTTCAAAGAAGAAGTCTCTGTCCTCGAGAGCCAGCTTGCCGGCTGGAGGCTCATCTGGCAACGAGGCTCCCTTAATAAAAACAATGCAAGCAAAGCTCAGACGCACATCCAGGAGAGAGCAGAGATTTACCACCAGAGCCAGCCATAAACACACAGTTCACGCTCAGACTAATAGTCTTATCTCTAGCTCTGGGAGCCCTCGAAAGCCAAACATCTTGGAACGGGGCAGGCATCCCCTAAGGAGGTGTGGGCAATTGCTAGGCGATGTGTACAAGCTCAGTCCCTCATGCTTCCCAGTCCTGACTTTATTTATTTAAACGATTTCAATGCCACTGTTCAGCGAGGATCAAAGGAGAGAGAACCTGTGGCTCAGAGCTCCTCGTACATGCTTGGCGCATGGAGCTGGCTCAGCAGACGGCGCCATGGCAGGGAGCGAGGGAGGAATAGATGAAGGCAGGGACTGGTGCCCAAATGGTAAAGGTAAAGGGACCCCTGACCATTAGGTCCAGTCGTGGCCGACTCTGGGTTTGCGGCGCTCATCTCACTTTATTTGCCAAGGGAGCCGGCGTACAGCTTCCGGGTCATGTGGCCAGCATGACTAAGCCACAAACCAGAGCAGCGCCCGGAAATGCAGTTTACCTTCCCGCCGGAGCGGTACCTATTTATCTACTTGCACTTTGACGTGCTTTCGAACTGCTAGGTTGGCAGGAGCAGGGACCGAGCAACAGGAGCTCACCCTGTTGCGGGGATTCAAACCGCCGACCTTCTGATCGGCAAGTCCTAGCCTCTGTGATTTAACCCACAGCACCACCCACGTCCCTGGTGCAACAAGGCCTTTTAAAGGGTTAGGAACATGGGAAGCTGCCTTCATAGCAAGTCAGAGTATTAGCCCATCTTGCTCTGTATAATAAGTGGCTCTCCAGGGTTTCAGACAGGGAATGTTCCCAGCCCTACCTGAAGATGCTCGGGATGGGACCAAGGAACTTCAGAATGCAAGGCAGAAGCTCTGCCACTGGGTTGTGGCCCTCCCTGTACATGTTGGTTCCTAACAGACTCAGGTCCCTAACAGACCATCAGTCAGGGCCAGGACTTTTTCTAAGCTGGAACTCAGTTCCGGCACCTCTCAGGTGGGCACCATTGCCGTTATAAGAGAACAAAAGAGGTGTTCATGTGGAGTTCTAGCACCTTATTTTCTAGAAAAATAGCACTGCATGGAACACATGGAACACCCCTCCTTTGAATGCCCCCTCCCCCAGGGTGCAGCACAGTGCTAAATGCGTCATAGCAGGCATGGGGCAGTGATGGTCCTTTTCATTCATAACGGAGGAGAGGCTTAATAATTTCCTTCCAAGCCACGGTGCCATTAAAAATCAGACACAAACACACACTTATTAGCGTTAAAGGAAAATCTCCCATTGACACAAGCAACCAGGATCATGCAATGGCGCATGTGTTCAAAACTGGAGCAGTGCCCTTTTGAAATTAGCTTGCCCAAAGGTCCCAGGATGGCAGAATATGAGCATCACGTTATAAAGAATGCAAGGTACTACAGGCCAAAGCACAAGGAGACCTCAGGCCTTCCGAAATGAGAGCTGGGCACCAGAATGCAAAAGCATTAGCAATCAACGGTTCTCCAAAGAAAAGCTCCATAACTCCAGAGCTAACACGAAGCTCTGCTGCCCTCTCCTGGGATGTTAAGAGAGATGCTATACAATCTGAAGTAGAGGCTTAAACAGGAACGCCCATGGTATGGCCCACCTCTGCCAGGGAGAGCCGTATGCTCACGAGGGATTTCTCAGTCCATAGTTAAAGTATGAAATTCCCCTCTGCAAGGTGTGGTGATGGCTTTAAGGGGAGAATAGGCAAATTCAGGGAGGATATGTTTTATCAATGGCTACAGGTCGTGGGCACCGTGTCTCTGAATTTCAGCTCCTAGGGAACAGGAGTGGGAGAAGGCTTCTCAGAGACATGCGGGTGTCTGCCGTGAGAAACAGGATGATGGTGGACCTTTGGTTTCATCCAGCAGATTTCTTCTGGGCAGTCTTTTGAGGGTCACATGCAAGAGGCAGAACAATATGTGTACGTCTATCTTTGTACATTAAGCTAGTTTCTACAGTCACATACACACTATCCTCCAACCAGAGAAGCAAAAGTTCATGGACACATTCCAGCTGGCAAAAAAACGCCCAAGATGTGAAGTAGGACCCCTGAGGGATGTGGCCAGGATGGAATTTCAAGGGCCGGATAGAAAGCCCTAAAGGTAAAGGGACCCCTGACCATTAGGTCCAGTCATGGCCGACTCTGGGGTTGCGGCGCTCATCTTGCTTTATTGGCCGAGGGAGCCGGCATACAGCTTCCAGGTCATGTGGCCAGCATGACTAAGCCGCTTCTGGCAAACCAGAGCAGCGCACGGAAACACCGTTCACCTTCCTGCTGGAGTGGTACCTATTTATCTACTTGCACTTTGATGTGCTTTCGAACTGCTAGGTTGGCAGGAGCAGGGACCAAGCAACCAGAGCTCACCCCGTCGCAGGGATTCAAACCGCTGACCTTCTGATCGACAAGCCCTAGGCTCTGTGGTTTAACCACAGTGCCACCTGCATCCCAGAAAGCCCTAGAGGTGTGCATATACCCTACTCCTGAGCGGGACCTGAGATTCCCTGCCTCCTCCCACTCTTCCATAGTGTTCATTTCTATTACACCCACTCATATGATTGGTTCCACAGAAATTGATGTAGATTAACCTGTCCAAGCACAGTTACTGTGGACAGCTTTCAGGAAATGGGAGCTTTGAATTGGAGCAAGATTGACTTTGTGTTCCACCTTTCAGGACTGTATCCTTTAAAACTACATCCTTAAAAACCAGGGACTTTTCCAAACTCAAAACTATGTTTTTAAAGTACAGCTGTTTTGTAAATAACTTTCCCATATTTTCGACAGAACTACATCTCAAGGTCAGGTGGACAGATTTCAAGCGTGTCGGATCTACTATAACCCCGAGATCTATCAACCAGAACCAAGGACAGAAGGCATCCTGTTAGAATTAAGGAAGTCGGTGCCTCTGAGCACATTCTGAGCCTAGGAATTTGTTTTTCAGCTCCAGAACTGAACTAAGCTTACAGTCCTTTCACTACTGATTTTAGCTTTCCTCATTTCAACAGTCCAATTTAGGCTGGAAAAGTCATTTTGTTGTTACTATTGTTAAGGGAGTTGGAAACCATTGCCAATCTACAGCAAATCACCCTGGGATCTGCCAGTAGATTCTGATCTACTTTCTATGCAACTGTTCCCAAAGTAATAGGTGCATCATGGGAGGTGTTTTTTCAGCTACCTTGCCCCCTGCCTTTGAAAGCCTTTCAAGAAGCTGCTTCAGAAGAGCGACTGTCAGCAACACTATGGAAGGTTTTCTAGGACCAAGGGAAACCTGCTAAGCTCCCTTGTTATTTTTGCTACTACCAGGAAGTGCAAATGTTGTTATTATAATCTTGTTATATTTATAGAACTGAAAAGTTGTTTCTTTATACATTGTTATATTTGCTATTATGTTGTCATTTCATTATGTTATTAAGAAATGGTTCTTGCAAAGGTTGATGTTGAGATGTCTCCATGTTTTCTTTGTCATAAGCCATATTGAACATGGTTCTATTTATAAATATATAAGCTGATGATAAACTGGAAGTTGAGGAATGAGGAAATTAAAGATGTTATGAGAAAATGGGACCAAGACCTATATGATTGAATTGGAGAAATGGAAAGAGCTCTGGACAAAAAACTTAAAATTTACGGCCTGCTACTTAATAAGGGAAAATTTCATGAAAATGAAATACAGGTGGTATCTAACCCCTGTTAAGTTGACTGAAATAAACAAATCTCACAACAATAATTGTTGGAGGTGTAAAAACCAAATAGGAACTTTTTATCACATGTGGTGGTCGTGCCCAGAGATAAAAAAATTCTGGGACATGACTTACGAGGAAATAAAAAAGTTATTGAAAATCACATTCTGCAAAAAAGTGGAAGCATTCCTTTTGGGAATCATGACAATCAATATTCCTAAAGATAAAATAAGATTATTCCTTTATGCGACTTTGGTGGCAAGGGTCTTGGTGGCTAAATATTGGAAAGAAAATCATATACCCACCAAAAAAGAATGGTTATGCAAGCTGACCGAGTACTTGGAACTCACGAAGCTAACAGATGTATTAAGACACAAATCTAATACAATAGTTAAGAAAGAATGGGATCATTTAAACAACTACCTGATGAATTAAGGTTCAGCACCTAAGATCTGGTTGTGCCTAGAATAACACTGCAAAAGCAATAGTGTCCTGATACCAAGATGAGGAACCAATGGAAATACAGGAAAGTATCTTTACTAAGAACAATGAACTGTTGTGGTATTGGCGGAAGTATTTATTTGTGGTTTTGTAGGTAGCTTTGTATGTAGTTCTCTGTGTTTTAATTTAAGAATCTGTTTGTAAAATATTAGTCTAACAATGAGTGATTTACTGTTATCCTATACACACACACACACACACACACACACACTTTTTTCTCCTTTTCTTCTCTTTTATACTTCTTTCTTTTTTCTTCTTCTATATTATAATTTTACTTTTCCTTATTAATTTTTGATTTTTTTATTTACTTAATCTGTTTGACAACTGTAAGTTTTGTTCTAATTGTTTGTGTATGCAACATAATTCAATAATAAAAAAGAAAGAACTTTTTGTATGAAAATGAAAGAAGGAAGAAAGGGTAGCAGCCTAAGCTGGTCCCACTGAACTAACTAAGTGAGCATGCACAGGACTGCACTGTTAGTCTGGATCCAACCCTAGGTTTCTAAGAACATTGCCTGTATTTGAGTTTCTTCCTGATGCTCTGTTTTGCCCCTTGCTGCTTCTCCTACCATGAGTTCTCCGATGCTTCCCAGAGCTGATACGAGAGCTTGTCTGGCTGCCCTGGCTGCTCCAGTCTGCTGAAAAGCTAGATGGCTGCGTGGGAGTGCTGTGTGCTTGTTGTAGCTCTGGAAGAGATAAAGACATATGCAAGTCAGATCAGCCTTGATTCTCATTTCAACTAACAAAGGAGATAATTGTGGCACGCTATATCGTTTTCTTTCTTGATAAGAAGTGCCACTTTCAATTTTTAAAATTGTTTTAGGCAACTGAGCCTGTAGTAGTTCCCATCCAAAATTTTCTTTCAATTCTATTGTTAGTGCATTTGTATTGTTGCAATGACTGGACAACCATCTTTCGCTAGGAAGATTGCATGTTAATGGATCAAAATGACTGGTTGATGATTTATCGGTGGGGGCTGATGGTTGGGAGATCTTTGTGTGTGGAAAAAACTGCATTTTTACTGAAGACTTAAGGCGGTTTCAGAAGTGTGGTGTGTGTTTTTTAACTTATTACCAGTGCTAGAAAGAAAGAAAGAAAGAAAGAAAGAAAGAAAGAAAGAAAGAAAGGAAGGAAGGAAGGAAGGAAGGAAGGAAGGAAGGAAGGAAGGAAGGAAGGAAGGAAGGAAGGAAGGAAGGAAGGGAGGGAGGTACAGTAAGTGTCACACTTTTATCTCCCAGAAAAAAACACTGTTTATTACAAAAAAAGAGGATATGTGTTTGCATAAAATTGGCACATGCCAGTGTAATATGTATAGAAGCAAATTTAGAAATAATAATAATAATAATAAAATTTTATTTATATCCTGCCCTCCCCAGCCAAAGTCGGGCTCAGAGCGGCTAACAGCAGTAAAATAATACAACATTCTAAAATCATTTCATTATAAAATCAGTTCAAATCAAATTAATGGCAACTATTGGGCTAGAGTTCTGTGCCTTGGCCAAAGGCCTGGTGGAACAGCTCTGTCTTGCAGGCCCTGCGGAAAGATGTCAAGTCCCGCAGGGCCCCAGTCTCTTGTGACAGAGCGTTCCACCAGACTGTAGCCACAGCCGAAAAAGCCCTGGCTCTGGTTGAGGCCAGCCTAACCTCCCTGTGGCCCGGGACCTCCAAGATGTTTTTGTTTGAAGATCGTAAGGTCCTCTGTGGGACATACCGGGACAGGCGGTCCCATAGGTATGAAATAATAACTGTCAGTTGCCTGCCCAGGGGCTACCTGATGACAGGCACTTTTGCGGTCCCTGCTATCTCTTATTACAGCTCTTTATCACGGAAAACCTCTCTAATAGAAAAGGGATGGGGAGCCTGTGGCCCTTCCAAACGATGTAGGTCTACAACTCCCATCATCCACCATGACCATTCGCCATACTGGCTGGGGCTGATGGGAATCAGAGTCCCACGACATCTGGGGGGCCAAAGGTTCCCCATCTTTGTAACAGAGGATGTAGGAACAGACGGCAGGGCCGGCTCAGGACATTTTGTTGCTTGCAGCAAAAGTGAAAATGCTGCCCACCCCCGGCTGCCGCTGGTCCTCCACCCTAGTGCCCCTGATGTTGCCACTGATGACAATGACTCCTCTGCCCCCCCTTCTGCTGCCTGAGGTGGCCCAGGGATGCCCCAGCATGCTGAAGTTAAAGGTAAAGGGACCCCTGACCATTAGGTCCAGTCGTGACCGACTCTGGGGTTGCGGTGCTCCTCTCACTTTATTGGCCAAGGGAGCTGGTGTACAGCTTCCAGGTCATGTGGCCAGCATGACTAAGCTGCATCTGGGACTTCCGGAGGCGGCGCAAAACGGCAATGGCGGTCCTCTTTACCGTGTGAAGAGGGGCTCCGCGAAAAAGGGTCGTCCGCTGCGGCAAAGCGGAGACCCATCAAGACAAACCGTAGGCAGAGCGAGCCTGCGGCCGTGGGACTCGGCGGGTGCCAGAAGCCCCCCCAGAAACGAGGAAGGGACCTCGTAAGAGGCTCCGGAACGTGAAAGGGGGAGCGGCGCTGTGAGTTCATCGCTCTTTTCGCGGAAGTGAAGCCGCGCTGCTGTTGCTGATGAGCGTCGACCTTTCTTCTTGAAAATCATCGGAATTGGCTGCAATTTACCCGTGAGTAAGGGGTACTAAAGATTGACTAAAGATTGACTTAAATTCATTTAATTCGGCTGAAAACGGGAGGCGAGTAACAGGAAGTCCGTCTCCCGGTCCTGCTAATCAGAGCAAAGCAAAGAACCCGATGTGGGCTGAAGCGCTCAAAAGAGACTTTGAAATTAGTATGAAGGGGCATTAACAGACTGTGTTCTTCTAGAAATTAAAAAGATTGAAGGATTAAATCTTTTGGTTTATTGCGCTAAGGAATCTTCCCCCTATTGTGAAGTGACGTGGAATTGAAGGAGATAACCGAGCTATCGGACTGCCAGTGTTGCAAAGGAGTACTGTCAGGCTGCTGAAACTTTTTCTTAAGTACAAATTGTTGCATTGATGGATACACTATCGCTTTAATACTGATATTGGAACCTTTCTGCTACCTTGTGGCACTATTTTGAAACAGAACTATCTGAAAGCCTCCTTTTCGAACTTGGGGACTATAAAAGTTGAAATAGGAACTTTGATGGTGGAAAAGAAACTTTCTTTCTTATGAAAACCCCCCCTAGTGGATTTGCGGAGACATAGAGGTCTGGGAACTGTACCTTATTGGGATTTTTTGTGGTTCAATTGTTTACATTCTGGACTTGCCTTTCTCATGGATTGAAAGACTATTTGACCTTGAACAGAGGCAGCTGGGGAATGAGTGGCCCAGGGAAAACAAGAGCATCTAAAGCTAAGGAAGCTTTAGCTGAGGAAGCTAAAGAAAAGAAAAAAGATAAGAGAGCTGGGCAGCTTGTTCAAACAACGTTGACTCATCAACGCAGATCTTCGGTACCAACTGTGCTGACGGCGCAGGAGGAAGAAGTTGAAACGCTTGCAACAGAAGATATGGCAACTGGAGGAACTGATCCAGTCTTGAAACAAATTTTGGAACAACTGGCACTTTTGAATAAGAAGGTGGACGATCAGTCATCTAAAATTGACAGAGCTACATCTACTATCAGCAAGTTAACAGATCAGGTTTCCCAGCATACTCAGGCTATTGAGAAATTGCAAGGAGCTACGGCGGAGAACTACAAATTAGCTGCGGAAGCCAATCACAAAGCTGAGCAAGCGTGCAAAAAGGTGGAGGAGATCAAAGGGGAAGTAAGACCTCTGAAAAGACAGGTAGGAGAACAGCAAGCCTACCTGTCAATGGTGGAACTGAAAAGTAAGGAATGTAATCTTAGGCTGAGGGCCGTCCCAGAGCTGGAGCAGGGCAACCTAGAGGAATTTTTGACGCAGTTGTTTTCTAAATTTTGGGGGGTTGAGGAAGATAAAGACTTCAAAATTGTGACGGCCTTCAGATTGGGAAGATCGGTTAAGAAAGACAAGTCCAGAGACTGTTTGGTTTGTTTGAGAACAAGAGAGGAAAGAGACAAGATATTAGGCCAACATTTTAAAAAATCTCTGGAAGTTGAAGGCAAAAGGGCAGAAATTTATAGAGATATTCCTAAATATCTGCTGGACCTTAGAGCCTCATATACAGACTTGGCTAAATTGTTAAGGTACAACGCAATCCCTTACAGGTGGGAATTTCCTCAAGGTCTATCATTCACTTATAAAGGAAAGAAGGTAAGAATTAAAACACCAGAGGACCACCAGAAGTTCCTACACGACAACGAGGAGGACCTCCAAAAGAGAGCTGTAGATTCCTGGCCCCCACCACCGGGATCACCACCAAGACCCGTACCATCTGGAGGCGGACCGGCACCACAGCCTTCGGGAACGGAGGACAAATTGGATACCCAACTGTGATATTCAAGAAGTAGACCGGGATGTCTCTACAGCTTCTTAGTTGGAACATAAATGGCGGGAATTCTCCAGAAAAACGGAGAAAAGTATTTCATATTTTGAAAAAAGAACAATTGGACATTATTTGCCTGCAAGAAACACATGTGACAAGACTCCACAGAAAAGTGTTAATTAACAAAAGGCTAGGCCAAGAATTTATCTCATCGGACAAAGTTAAGAAAAGAGGAGTGGTGATATATGCAAAGGAGAACTTGTCACCAAAATTTGTATTCAAAGATGAACAGGGTAGAATTTTGGCAATTGAAATTCAGACACAAGGAGAAAAGTTTTTAATTCTAGGAATATATGCCCCAAATGATGGAAAATCGGAATTTTTTAAGAAGCTGCATGAGACTATGCTGGACTATTTGGATTACAACAACATTATCATGTTGGGAGATATGAACGGCGTCGCCTCAGTGAATATGGATAAGTCGCAAAGTGCTAATATAACGAAAGACGGCAGACTACCAAAAACCTTTTTCGAAATGACTGACAATTTGGATTTGATTGACATATGGAGGATCAAGAACCCTCTAGGGAAAGAAGGAACTTTCTTTTCTGAGGCCCACATGACATGGACGCGAATCGACCAAATATGGATAACTAGAGGGCTGGCACCTAAGACTAGAAAAGCGGAAATCTGCCCAAAAACCTGCTCCGACCACAACGCTTTGAGAATGGAATTGAGATTAAATACAACCGGATCTTTCAGATGGAGAATGAATGACGCTTTGTTAAGAGATCAGGAGATTGTTAAGAAGGCCCAAAAAGTTTTAAAGGATTATTTTGAAATAAACTTAAAGACAAACGTGGAAAAAAGAACAATCTGGGACGCAAGTAAAGCAGTTATGAGAGGGTTTCTAATACAGCAGAACACGATTAAAAAAAGGCTCTGGAATGAAAAGAAGGAGAAGATCTTGGAGAAAATAAGAGAAGGAGAGAAAAAACCGAGATCCAGGCCTAAATCAAAGGAAGTATTGAGAGAAGTGAAGTTTTTCCAGGCACAATATTCGAAACTGATAAATCAAGAGGTGGAATGGAAAATTAAACAAATGAAACAAAGATCCTTTGAATCTGCTAACAAGTGCGGGAAGTTGTTGGCTTGGCAGTTGAAAAAGAGACAAAAGCTTAACACAGTTACAAATCTAGAGATTGAAGGGAGAATGGTTCAGAAACCCGAGGAAATTAGAAAGTGTTTCCAGAGATATTTCAAAGAACTTTATTCACAAAGGCCACAAAAAGGCTCGGAGGTGGACCAATTTGTCACAACTAATGGATTACAAAAAATACCCCAGGAAATGAGAGCAACCCTGAACTGTAATATTACAATCCAAGAAATTGAATGCGCCATTCAGAACCTCCAACTGGGCAAGTCTCCGGGACCTGATGGACTTACTTCCAAATATTACAAGGCATTGAAGGATTCATTGATACAACCATTGTTGGAAGTTTGTAACCAGATTATGGAGGGGAGGAAAGCACCGGAAACGTGGAAAGAAGCTTTCATCACGTTGATATTAAAATCAGAAACTGAAAAAACTCAACTTAAAAACTACCGTCCTATCTCACTCCTAAATGTGGATTACAAAATTTTTGCTGACATTTTGGCAAGTAGGTTTAAGAAAGTATTAAATGAAGTAATTCATAAGGACCAAGCAGGCTTTCTCCCTGGCAGACATTTATTTGATAACACAAGAAACATCATTGACATTTTGGAATTTTTACAGATTAACTCAAATACAAGAGCGGTGTTGATCTTTATTGATGCGGAGAAAGCCTTTGACAACATTTCTTGGATGTTTATGAAGAAAAATTTGGAAAGGATGGGAGTAGGGCGGGGGTTTGAAAACGGAATAGAAGCAATTTATTCAGAACAAAAAGCTAAATTGATAGTAAACAACGTGGTGACAGAGGAGTTCAAAATTGAAAAAGGGACACGACAGGGGTGCCCTCTATCTCCTCTGTTGTTTATTTCAGTCCTGGAGGTGCTATTGAATATGATTAGAAATGACCAGTTGGCACAGGGAATTGTGGTCGGAGAGAAACAATATAAACTGAAAGCATTTGCAGATGACTTGGTATTAACATTACAGGAGCCAGCCTCTAGTACTAAAAGAGCGTTAGAATTAATTTCTGACTTTGGTCGGGTGGCGGGATTTAAGTTGAATAAACAAAAAACTAAAGTTTTAGCAAAAAACTTGACAACTATTGAAATAGAGGAGTTCAGAAAAGAAACAGAACTAAATGTGGTTAAAAAAGTAAAGTACTTAGGGGTGTACCTGACCTCCAAAAATTTGAATTTGTTTAAGGACAATTATGAGAAATGTTGGTCAGAGACCAAAAGAGACTTGGAAACATGGTCAAGACTGAAACTTTCCTTGTTGGGTAGAATAGCTGCTATAAAGATGAATGTATTGCCGAAAATGCTATTTTTGTTTCAGGCCCTCCAGATCGTGGATAAGGTGGAATGTTTTGGAAAATGGCAGAGGGATATGTCTAAATTTGTCTGGCAGGGCAAAAAGCCCCGAATAAAGTTTAAAATACTAACAGATGCGAAAGAAAGAGGGGGGTTTGCCCTGCCGGACTTGAAGTTATATTATGAATCTGCAGCCCTCTGCTGGTTGAAGGATTGGATTTTGTTGGAGAACACCGATGTCCTCGACCTGGAGGGATTTGATAATGCTTTTGGGTGGCATGCATATTTGTGGTACGACAAGGTTAAAGTTCATAAATCGTTTAAAAACCATATCGTCAGAAGGGCAATTTTTATGGTCTGGTCAAAATATAAAGACTTATTGGAGAGTAAAACTCCGAGGTGGCTCTCACCGATGGAGGCCAAAGCACGTAAAAGACTCAATATGGAGGCCCACTGGCCTAAATATTGGGAAATAATTGAAAAAATTGGAGATAAATGGAGGTTGCAGAGTATGGAAAAGTTAAAAAACAAGGTGCGAGATTGGTTGCATTATGCTCAAATCCAGGAAGTTTTTAAAGCGGACAAAAAAGTGGGTTTCCAGGAGGAAAAATCGAAACTAGAGACAGAGTTGCTTGAGCCAAAATCTAAGTTAATTTCGAGAATGTACAACTTGCTGCTTAAATGGAATACACAGGATGAGATTGTTAAATCCTCCATGATAAAGTGGGCGCAGGACTTGGGGCACAACATTTTGTTTGAAGACTGGGAAAGGTTATGGAACACCGGAATGAAATTCACGGCATGTAGTGCCTTGAAGGAAAATATTATGAAAATGACATACCGGTGGTACATGACCCCAGTCAAGCTTGCAAAGATATATCACCTGTCTGATAATAAATGTTGGAAATGTAAAGAGGAGGAAGGGACATTTCTACACCTCTGGTGGACCTGCCCGAAGGTGAAGGCCTTCTGGGAGATGATACATAATGAACTAAAAAAGGTGCTTAGACTTACCTTACCCAAGAAACCGGAGGCCTTCCTCCTGGGCATGGTAGACCAGAGGGTGGCCAAGAAAGATAGAACTTTTTTTATGTACGCTACTACAGCAGCAAGGATCTTGATGGCAAAGCACTGGAAGACACAAAATCTACCCACACTGGAAGAATGGCAGACGCAGCTGATGGATTATATGGAACTGGCTGAAATGACTGGCAGAATTCGAGACTCGGGAGAAGAAGAAACGGAGGAAGTTTGGGAAAAATTTAAGGACTATTTGAAAAAACATTATAAATTGTATGAATGCTAAAAAATGCTTCTCTCTAGGAAATTATAGCTTCAGTATCGGTAAATCTTTGAATTGGTAAATAAGGCACAACAAGACAGAAGTGGTGTAAAGAAATAATTTTATTGTGTTGAAACTAAAAATTAATGGGTTCGGATTGAAATGTCTAGAGACCAGATAACACGATAAAATGGAAGATATATATTATGTTTAAAATAAGTCAACAAATTGCTGAGGTTTTGGTTTTACAGAGAATGCAGAGTCCGGAAGAGGGGGGGAGTCCACTAGATTTATGGAAACATGTATTTGGAATTTGAATTTTGTATATTATAAACTTAATAAAAATTATATTAAAAAAAAAAATAAGCTGCATCTGGCGAACCAGAGCAGCGCACCGAAACGCCGTTTACCTTCCCGCCGGAGCGGTACCTATTTATCTACTTGCACTTTGAGGTGCTTTCGAACTGCTAGGTTGGCAGGAGCAGGGACTGAGCAACGGGAGCTCACCCTGTCATGGGGATTCGAACCACCGGCCTTATGATCGGCAAGTCCTAGGCTCTGTGGTTTAACCCACAGCACTGCCCGCGACCCTATGCTGAAGGTAGGGGAGAAAAAAGGGGGCTGGAGAGGAGGCCAGTTGATGGACCAGTGACATACGAGGAAGGGGCCTTCAGTACACATTGAAACCTTCCAGGGAACTAGAGAGGTTTTTTCATAATTGGTTCTGGAGGCACAAGGCCTGATTTGAATGCAAAGGCCAAAGTTGTGGAGGACCACACGGATACCGAGCGATGGGGGTGCCCCTCAGAGCTGCCAGGCTTGTTTCCCAGCAACCCCACCCACCTCGTCCTCAGCAGAGAAGGCCACCGTCTCTGCATCGCTCCCGACAATTAGCAGCTTCAGCAAGCAAATTAGGTTTTCTATTAGATTCCGCGAAAGTCACGGCATTCAATTTGTACCTGAACTTTGCAGATGATTCAATTAGGGCCTCCTGAGAACCTCAGCCTCCCTGGAGGGAGGGCAGGGAGATGCTGGCATCATATAGAGGAGGGGCTGAGCTAAGGCTGTTCCCCCACCCCCAGGAATCCGTATGATGTTTAGAGGTGGACAAATCCCTTATCTCAACTCACCCTGTCATGGGGATTTGAACCGCTGACCTTCTGACCGGCAAGTTCTAGGCTCTGTGGTTTAACCCACAGCGCCACCCTACACTAACTAAACAGATTGTAACCTAAGCTTTTGTGCACCAGAATCCACTTGAGATACATGCTGTGATCATCAGGTGCCAGATATCCATCTATCTATATTTTGGATGTAAAGAGCAGGATGCCCAAAAGGGCATGAGATCCAAGGAGAGACAATGTTAACACTCCACAGACCCAGTAACACTTTGTGCACAGTGCAGTCGGCTCAAGTTCCATCAAAACTCTGCTCCTAATAAAGACTAGTGATCTTTAAGGTGCCACAACTCATTTTCACATTTGCTGCCGCGGAGCTCCCCCTCTGGAGTGAAAATATTGATAGCTAGAGACCTACTGTCAGTGGTTATTTAAAGCCACTATCTCAGATTCAGCCCTCCTTACGTCTCTGCACCCTTCGGGTTTCCTGCTGCCACAGATGTGATGCCTTTCTCTATGTCATCCCTGCTCTAACTCCCTAAATAATCTTATAGTCTCTACAAGACACCCTCCCCACAGGGAAATTCGTTTCAGGCAGTAAACCTGAAATTAACATTAGCGGAACAGCTTTGCAGTAAAATAAACTGCCGAGAGAACTTGTAGATTTTTGTTCCTTGGAAGAAAAGGTTTCTGCTAGGGATGTGGGACTACGGTCCGTGGTAGACCATTACCCTTGAATGTAGAAGGTCCCCAGTTCATTCCCAGGCATCTCCAAGCAGCTCTGGGAGAGATACCTGTCTGAAATCCTAGAGAGCTGCTGCCAATCAGTGTCTAACCTGCCATTCTCCAGACGTCATTGGAATCCAACTTTCATTAATGCCAGCCAGCCCAGCCAATGGTTTAGGACAGGCATAGGCAACCTCGGGCCTCCAGATGTTTTTGGGACTACAACTCCCATGATCCCTAGCTAACAGGACCAGTGGTCAGGGATGATGAGAATTGTAGTCCCAAAACATTTGGAGGGCTGAGGTTGCCTATGCCTGGCTTAGGAGGATGGGATCTGTCATCCAGACCTACACTGGTTCCGAGCACAATTCAAAGTGTTGGTGCTGACCTTGAAAGCCCTAACTGGACTCAGTCCAGTAGACCTGAAGGAGCGTCTCTACCCCCATCATTCTGCCCGGACACTGAGGTCCAGTGGCGGTGGCCTTATGGCAGTTCCCTCGCTGCAAGAAGCCAACTTACAGGGAACCAGGCAGAGGGCCTTCTCGATAGTGGCACCCGCCCCGTGGAACATCCTCCCACCAGATGTCAAAGAGAACAACTACCAGACTTTTAGAAAACATGTGAAGGCAGCCCTCTTTAGGGGAGCTTTTAATGTTTCATAGACTATTGTATTTTAATATTCTGTTGGAAGCTGCCCAGAGTGGCAGGGGAAACGCAGCCAGATGGATGGGGTATAAATAACAAATTCTTATTCTTATATTATTACCCAACAAATTGTACAGGCTCATAGGTTAGCTGCCTCTGGTGTAGACAACAATGAAGAGGATGGCTCAATGGTCAGACTTGTTATAAGGCAGCCTCCTATGTGGCCTGGGACTTCCTCCAGAACCAAGGGTCCAGTTAAGTAACCTACTGCTTCTCTTTTATCCAGAAAGAGATGGGGCTCTTGCAACTTTTAACAGCTGCATGACACAATTAATCAGGCAAAGCTGTCCTAGCAGTCAGATGCAGTGAAGGCCCTCCTTCGTGTGCCTCCTCCTCAAGAGGTCTGGAGGGTGGCAACACGAGAACGGCTCTCTGCAATGGCTCCCCATCTGTGGAATGCTCTCCCCAGGGAAGTTCACCTGGTACCTTCATTATACACCTTTAGGTGCCAGGCAAAAATGTTCGTTTTTAACCAGGCCTTTGGTTGATCTGTTTAACATCCTATACCCTTTTAAAAGGGACACTGTGAGTTAAACCACAGAGCCTAGGGCTTGCCAATCAGAAGGTCAGCGGTTCGAATCCCCACGAAAGGGTGAGCTCCTGTTGCTCGGTCCCTGCTCCTGCCAACCTAGCAGTTCGAAAGAACGTCAAACTGCAAGTAGATAAATAGGTACCGCTCTGGAGGGAAGGTAAACGGCGTTTCCGTGCACTGCTCTGGTTCGCCAGAAGCGGCTTAGTCATGCTGGCCACATGACCCGGAAGCGGTACGCCGGCTCCCTCGGCCAATAAAGCGAGATGAGCGCCGCAACCCCAGAGTCGGCCACAACTGGACCTAATGGTCAGGGGTCCCTTTACCTTTTTACCCTTTTAAAATGTGGCTCTTTTCGGGGGAGGCATGTTATTTGTTGGTTTTATTCTGATTATATATGTTGTGATCTTTTCTGTGAACCGCCCTGAGATCTCCGGGTATAGGGTGGTATATAAATAAGATTAAGAGTAAGAATAGGAATAAGAATAAGAATAAGAATAAGAATAAGAATAAGAATAGGGAGAAGCATCATCTGCCAAACTACTAATGGTGATGCACAAGAGTTCTGCCAGAAAAAAATAGGCAACCTTACTTTCACAACTCTTTATATATTATGATATCATAGGCAACTCCCAGACGAGAGAGAGAAAGAGAGAGATATGATGATGATGATGATGATGATGATGATGTCTTACCTTTCTTGCAATTTTTATCCCAGGATCCCTGAGGTATAAGATTTGGAGATAGGGAGCCCTTTGCCATCCGTGGCCCTTGACGTGCTGCTCCCCTAGTACTGGCCAGCCAGGGGTTCGGGCTGTAGTGGGGCATGAACATCTGGTCCCCATTTTGCACTAGTTCCACGGCATGCAGGCTGGAGCTGGGAAAGTGAGGCGGTGGGGCATTGCAGAAAGTTTTCAGGTCCTTCACGGGGAGATCTACATAGAGTGCCCCATATAGGCTGCTGCTCCTACTATCAGCCACCAAAGGAACAGTTTGGATGCGGGAACCTTGGCTCTGCCTGTCGAAGGATGCTGCTGTGGGGAGGGGGGCAAGGAAAAGGCAAAAAGGAGGGGCCAGTCAGGGATGGAGCAACCTACTTAGTTCATAGCCGTTTTGCATGTGTTGATTCATAAGTCCATTTTGCCCCTTTACTGCAATAATCTGATTTTTTTAAAAAAAGGAATCTACAAAAAGATTGTATTTAAATATGTATACTTAAATGTCCTTAAATGCATTTTTAAATGTCTCTCATAGTATGCATTTCCAAAAGTTTATTTTATCCTTATAGTACACATTTTACCATATTGGCCTGAATATGAGCCATACCCGCAAATAAGCCACACCTTTAAAATTTGGTGGGAGGAGGAGTCAATACCTGAATATAAGCCGCTCCCTTAAAATTGGGTTACATGTTGAAAATCGCTGTGGTTGATAGAATTGTAACTCCGAGCCAATTTAAGCCTTTGATCTTGCAAGCCTGCAAAAGTTACCGTACAATCGCTAAAATTGCAAATCGCTGTTCAGTTGAATACAATTCCTCAGGTGCTCACACCCGTAAATGACAAACGAACAGTCTCAAATCAGCAATAAAACATTTTTTTTTTGTTCCATTTTACCATATGTCTGTTTCAGCAGCGATATCGTAAAAGCCAATTTTTGTAAGTTCATGAATTTATGCTGCACTTTAACTTTTCACGGTCGGAATTTGGGGAGAAAGTGAGGCTTATATTTGGGCCAATGCGGTATATGCAGTTGATAGGTACCTCAAAATTCAGACACGTGCAAAATCCAAATAACTCTAGAATGCATGGATGGGCAGGTTCCCGAAGACAAGATTGTAGCTACCTTGGCTCCTTCTCCAGCCCTGATTCTTCCAGTATGGCTGCTGAAATAAGCCATGGTTTGGCTCAGTGTGTCATCCAAATCAGGGATCATGGTTTGTTTCACTCCAGAAAAACCATGAGCTGTAACCATGCCTTGTTCCTGGGTTTACAATACATGGTTTGTCTGGAGTGAGATCCCCAGTTCAGACAACATGCTAAGCCAAACCATGGTTAAGAACAGCAGTAGTACAGCAGGAAGAGGGTCAGGGGAGGAACCAATTCAAGGAACCTTGCATTCACATGTCTGCACTAAGCTCACATTGCATGCAAACCAGCTCATTGAACGAATGAATGAAATAATACTGTCAGTGGATGAAGGTGGCAATGAGCTAAGAGTGGAGGTTTGCAAGGACCCCTTTGCTTCTTTCAACAATAATATAATTCTTTATTATGGCTGCAGATCAATAAAATTAAATACAGAAATAAAACATACAGCTTGTTAAAACAATTGAAAACAGATGGGATACTATTATACTTTCCCCCCATCTCTCAAGCCAACAGACAATTTCTCCTGATCTGTATTTTTTTTTTTTTTTACAACCTTCCCAGCAGCATACGAGTGAGCATCCCTTAAGCAGATGGAGACCAGATCTTCAGATCTTCCTGGGAGAGTGCTTAATAAAAGGAGAATCATCCGCTCTCTCTACACTCCCTATACAGATTTCAGTACAGAAGAACAGGGTCAACAGGTCCTATTGCTTCAACTCCACACAAATGCAACTGTTCATAAACCCAAGGCTTGGTGAATCGTCCACTTAACAGTGCAAAAGGCAACTCGCTGAAATGAGCAAGGATAAATGCTCCCCTATACTTGGGCAACAACCATATTGTAATAAACAATATTAAAACCAGATGCACAGTTCCACCCAAAATTATGCACCTTACTTGTAAAGAACAATATTCTCAGGCTATCTTGCCAAATGTTCTCCAGGGTGGTCGATGTGTGAAATTCTCTAACAGTTTAAAGAGAAGAAAATTTCCCAGGAAATGGATCAGATTGTAAATTTCATCAAAAATTCAGCAAGCTCTAAGCAAAACTAAACCACCACCTGCTCTTGTGAAGGGACACTTACTAGATTTGTGGGATTCCTGGTTATCTTTTGGTTCAGTCCACAGGAGCTGACTGCTCAAGCTGCTGCTGGTGCTGTAGTTCTTGGAGCCTGAAGTTGACTTCCATGTGTTGGAAAGCCAGGGAGAATCGCTACAGTCTACCCTACAGTCAGAGGGGAAATGGGCACATTTTCATAGATGCAAATCTCGGTAGTGTGGCAGACAGACTCACTGACCAAACAGACAGAAGACTATGAAATCAGAGAAGGACATGACACGACTCTATTAGTAGCTTGGGCATTCAAACCTGGCAGGTGTCTTTATTTGCACACACAGGACTAGTGAGCTGCAGAAGTATATACCTCAGCCCCCCCCCCCATTACAAGAAGACTAAACATATATAGAGACTCTTTAGAGACTCTTGAGAGTCCCATAGACTGCAAGAAGATCAAACCTATCCATTCTTAAGGAAATCAGCCCTGAGTGCTCACTGGAAGGACAGATCCTGAAGCTGAGGCTCCAATACTTTGGCCACCTCATGAGAAGAGAAGACTCCCTGGAAAAGACCCTGATGTTGGGAAAGATGGAGGGCACAAGGAGAAGGGGACGACAGAGGACGAGATGGTTGGACAGTGTTCTCGAAGCTACTAATGTGAGTTTGACCAAACTGTGGGAGACAGTGGAATACAGGAGTGCCTGACGTGCTCTGGTCCATGGGACACTATTAAATGACTAAACAACAACAAAACATATATATAGAACTGCAGCGATTTTGTTCTGGTTTTGCATGACAACGACAGGAAATAAAGAAGTGAAATTGCTATTTAATTCTGGGACACAGTGGTGGCGGGTCATAACTTTCCCCCCTGATTGTCATCAAACATTCCACGACATTTAACTATTTTGCTAGAGCTGTCTTGCCCCAATATAAATATGCATGCATCCCTAGAGAGCGGAGGAACGGCAGCATACCTGTGTTTGATGATGGTGTCATCACTGGCGTTTCTATACAAACCTGGAGAGAGTGAGGTGCATGGCAAAATAGCATTAGACAGGCAAACCTGTCTTCACTGATAATTCATTTTATGACTCCCTGCCACACTGCATAAAGCCTCTAGTAGGACCACAACTTAACTCCTGACCTGGGATCAAGTTACCTCTTGGTGTGCTTACTGTATTCAGTTGCTTGGGGGGCGGTGTTCAAGAAATCAATGCCCCCCCCATACAATCACATGCAGTGCACATGCTGTGACATTTTTTTTCCCATGTATCCCTGCTTAGAATAGAGCAGGGTTCCCTACGCTGACCCAGCAATCTCCGTTTAACTCTTGGAAATCTTCTCAGGCCAAAACACTTCTGCCCAGGCTACATCCCTGCTTCACACCCTCCTTGAGTGTTTTTGACCACCTGGGATACATCCTTGGACTCTGATAACACCTTTTGCTTGCCAGGATGGATGATAGGAGAGGGTAGAAACGAGTATGTATGTAGAAACTGTATGTAGACTGTATGTAGAAACTAGTCTATCGTACGATGGTAAAGGTTGCATAATAGGTGCACCCACTTTAGTCTCCAGCTGTGCCTATCACTGAAACGTGGCCCTCAGAAGGTTTCCCGGAAGGAAATGGGGTCCTCAGACTGAAAAAGGTTTT
Source organism: Podarcis melisellensis (assembly GCF_964234715.1). Classification (NCBI taxonomy): domain Eukaryota; kingdom Metazoa; phylum Chordata; class Lepidosauria; order Squamata; family Lacertidae; genus Podarcis; species Podarcis melisellensis. The sequence continues at coordinate 11,809,788 of NC_138532.1, read as the reverse complement.
CCCCCACAGGTAGAGAGTCCTATTCAGACTGACACCCTACACTGAGCCCATTTACCCACTCGAGACTCAGTGCAATGAGTTGGAACACTGCTCTTTCTATAAGCCTAAAGCCAGACTCTTTCTGCTTCCCTTACCTTCACCTAGGGCATATGGACGTCTCCGGCCATACTGCCTGGCTTGCTGCTGGCAAACATAAACCGTGAATGCCATCAGCATGACCCAGAGTGCCGAGCCCACACTGGCAATGAAGACAGGTTGGCGCACCACTTCCAGGATGTAGTTGGCAGAATGGAAGTCCGGGGTCTTGGCCATCTTCTCGACTGTCGGCTCTGGAAGGAAGAAGAAGGGTTTGGATTTGATATCCCGCTTTATCACTACCCGAAGGAGTCTCAAAGCGGCTAACATTCTTCTTTCCCTTCCTCCCCCACAACAAACACTCTGTGAGGTGAGTGAGGCTGAGAGACTTCAGAGAAGTGTGACTAGCCCAAGGTCACCCAGCAGCTGCATGTGGAGGAGCGGGGAAGCGAACCTGGTTCACCAGATCATGAGACTACCGCTCTTAACCACTACACCACACTGACTCTCAGTGGAAGAAGGTGTGATGGTGAACTTAAGCCACAGAAGAATGAAGAAGGTTTGGGCTATGTGTACACACAGTAGATGAGCCCTGGCCACATGGACAATATCTTCAGTGGGAGGCGCAGTTACAGGTGAGTGGCAGGGCACATGCTGCAGTGATGCTGGATGCCCATGGCAGCTGGAGGGGAAGAGGACCAACAGCAGGTGGAGCCGGAGCCAATGACAGGCAGAGCCAACTCATCCCACTTTTGCTCCCCATCCTCCTCCCTACAACGACTTCACTGAGACTAAGGAGGAGGAAGCTACAGCCCTGTTAAGTATCATTGTTTTAATGTACATTGAAATGGGAAACAAATCTATAATGTGCCTGGATTGTACTGTGAAGAATGGCTGGAAATTTCCACTGAAGCTGATAACAGGTCAATCATTAAGTGGGGCTGTATCTCTGCTGGCTCAGTCACAAGGTGTTTAGCTCAGAATCACATGAGAAGGACTGTAGTACAGGTCTATGCATATGTTAATCTGGAGGCATTCAACTTGGGTGAGATGCTCTCTTTATTGTTGTTGTTTGTATACTGCCCTATACCTGCAGATCTCAGGGCGGTTCACAACATAGAATTGCAAAATAAAAACACATTATTATTATTATTATTAATAATAATAATAATAATAATAATAATAATCAAAGACAAGCCAATAATCCCTCCTTTCACAGTCCATTTAAAAGGGCATCAGATGTTAATCGTCCAAAGGCCTGGTTAAATGGAATGTTTTTGCCTGGCACCTAAAGGTGTATAACATGCATAGCCAAACTCTGGCCCTCCAGATGTTTTGGAACTACAATTCCCATCATCCCTAGCTAAAAGCACCAGTGGTCAGGGATGGTGGGAACTGTAGTCTCAAAACATTCGGAGGGCCAGAGTTTGCCTATGCCTGGTGTATAATGAAGACACCAGGTGAGCCTCCCTGGGAAGAGTGTTCCACAAACAGGGAGCCACTGCAGAAAATGCCTGTTCTCATGTTTCCAGCCTCCGGACCTCTCATGGAGGAGGCACATGAAGAAAGGCCTCAGAGGATGATTTCAGGGTCCGAGTAGGTTCATATGGGGAGAGGTGGTATTGCAGTTGTGTGAATCTCTGACTCCAGGAAAACAGCCTGAGGCTAATGGAGCTGCAATGGATAAGAGACAGAGCTTTGGTTTTTAGCTCAGACTGCAAGATATTTATAATCTAAGATATTATGCCTTATGTTGTGATCAGTGTACGAAATTATGCAACTAAGTGGATGTAAATTTATTTGTTCTAAGTTGTTTTGAAGTTCTGTAAGGCTGGATTTAGGCACATCAAAGAAGCGTTTCAGTTAAACACTTTGTAAATTTCATAAAGGGAAATGTTGACAAAAGACGGGACTCCACAGCGCCATCTGGTGGGTCACAGTGTTAGAACCCATATAAAAGTGTTTTACTTTACTAATATAAGTAAAGCTTCTGAGCCATATTTTTGGGCTCTCATCCATGAATTGGCACCATCCTCTTTTAAAGGCACCCTCTTTTGGTGGTTATCACTGGCACTGCTACAAGTCCCATCTACCGGAGCCAGCATAGTAAATGGTCAGGAATGATGGGAGTTGTAGTCCAACATCATCTAGATTGCCACAGGTGTCCCCACCCTTGTACTAAGAGATCAGCTACAAAATAGCACCTCTGACCTACAGCACTGCAAACAGGATTACTGGGCACTCCAATTCCAGCTCCATTGACTGCTGCTACCTGGACGCAGTATTTTTGCCCATTAGCCAGGCCGGTCACTTCTAGGCTGTGTGTTTCTGCATCCACTGTTCTGTTAGAGCCTGAGTGAGTTTCATTGCCCAGGAACCAGACCTGCAAACACAAGGCGAGAGAAGAAAAACGTCAGCCTGTCTCACACAGAGCGGCACAAGACAGCAATTTCTGCAGAACAGAAGCACACATGAGAGGAACCAAATATATCCTGCGCAGAGTCACACATCTAGCAAAGCTGTAAGAGATATATGCAATGTTGGGGAAAGAACCCAAATAACAGGGGGTGGCTAAGGCTAAGTTTTGTTTTTTTCAGTCTGTGGGCTGCATTTCCGGGGGGGGGGGGAGTACATGCCAGTAGTGTGTGAAGCCGGAGGAATTGATTGATTGATTGATTTTATTATTTATATCCAGACTCATCTGTCTAGGTTGCCCCAGCCACTCTGGGCAGCTTCCAGCAAAATATAAAAACATAACAAAAAATCAAACATTAAAAACTTCCCAACACAGGGCTGCCTTCAGGTGTCTTCTAAAAGTTGTATTGTTATTTATCTATCTCCTTGACAGCTGATGGGAGGGCATTCCACAGGGAGGGTGCCACTGCTGAGAAGGCCCTCTGCCTGATTCCCTGTAGCTTCACTTCTCGTAGTGAGGGAACCGCCGGAAGGCCCTCGGAGCTGGACCTCAGTGTCCGGGCTGAACAATGTGGGTGGAGACACTCCTTCAGGTATACAGGGCTGATGCCATTTAGGGCTTGAAAGGTCAGCACCAACACTTTGAACTGAGACAAGAGATGAGGCAGGCTGCTGGAGAATCCAGGGAGTTTCAGTATAAACAGATCTAGCTCTGAAGAGGACTGTATACTATACAGAAACTCACAACCCCACCTTCTGTTTTTAAATCCCCAGATTAGAAAGAGGATAAATTCCAGTTCCCCTGAAATGATTTCTGACCCACAGGGGTAAAAGGGACGGGTTGGTGGCACAGCCTCACAGCTCAGCCATGCCTGTGCAGACACATTTTCTAAGCAGGGAAGCGTTTTTCCAACTGAGTCCTTCTCCATACTTTCTAGCTAAAGAGTATACTGTGTGTCTGTACCTTAGTTAGAAAGTACTGTATGGCGAAGGACTTGGTCATGGAAGAAGGGCAGGGTTTAAGAATGGGGGGAAGGCGAGGATTGGAAGGCAAGCACTTTGAATTGTGCTCGGAAACTTAAAGGCAGCCAGTGAAGATCCCAGTGTAGGAAAAAGTGGGCAGGGCAAGGAATGTAAAGTTTTATCTCTGTAAAGTAGGCTAGTTTCTACAAACACACACGCCCCTCCCTTGCCTCCAGACAGACAAGCAAGGAGGAAACTTCAAGGACACATTCTAGCCAAGTAAAGACACTTGAGGGGTGAAGCAGTACCAGTGAGGGGTGCGGCCTGCTGAGAATTCTGAGGGCCAGGTAAAGATGTCAGGAGGGCCACATTTGACCCCCAGGCTTGAGATTCCCTACCCTGCCATGGAACGTAAGTTCAGAGTCAGCGCACCTGCTGTACACGTATAATGTACAAGGAGCATGACAGCAGGCAAAAGAGAAAACGAGCCTTGAAATTGCAAAGTAAGAACCAGATGAGGTGTGGGTAACCTCTGGCCCTTCAGATGCTGCTGAACTTCATCTCCCACCATCCCTGTCCATTGACCATGCTTCTTAGGGCTGATGGGAGCTGTAGTTCAGCAACACCTGGAGGGCCAAAGATTCCTCATGCCTGAAATTATTTCAGGAAACATAAAGAAACGTAACTGCATGCCACTCAAGCACATCTCTAGTTTCCCCAAGGACAACAGCTGGATAACACTGAAGCTTTGCAACTACAGTTTTAGTTTGATCCTTTCCCATGAAATGCTGTGTTCCACCAGACCTTGGTGGAATACCACTTAATCGTCCTCCCTCCAGATTCCTTTATTCCATCGCCATCAACCAGATATTGTGGTACCCAAATGGCACCACTTCCATTCCTCCTTACCTGGTAACCTTTGATGATACCATTGTGCAAGTCTTGTGGAGGGGGCTCCCAGTGGATGATCACAGTGCCATTCGCATCTTGAAATGTGGTGATGCTGATGCTTTCAGGGGAAGCACCAGGCACTGGGAAGAAAGGAAAGGATAGGGTTGCTGAGATATTTTTTAAGAAAAGAAGGAGCAACAATTACTGGTGCAACAGGCCTCCAGTCACATGCTATTATCTACTCTGCCACCTCCTGCCTCCTCCATACAACTCAACAGCTCAAAATCAGAAGTTCAGGACTGAGGGATCCCAATTCTTTGCATGCCTGGTGGATCTCAAAGAGTTCTCCAAGAGGGGTGGTGAAATTAGCCTTGGGCTGGCACTATCAGCAGAAGACTAGAGAGTGTGGGATGGGGGAAATTCACATTTGAATTGTGTGCTCTTAATTTCATTTCATGACAACAAGGCAGGGTTCATATGCTGTTGCTCAGTGCTGCCTGGGTTTTGCAAAGGTGCAAGAGCACAGAAGAATCCTACTGGCCTCCAAGGGCTAGGTCAAAGCTCAGCCACATGCTTTGTAGACAGAAGGTTCTGGGTTGGTTCAGTCTTCAGTTAAAGGAGCCTCAGGTGTCACAGCTAGAAAAAGTCCTGTCCCTGGCACTTAGAGAACTGTGTCCAGCCAGGTGAGACAATAATGGAGGAAATGGATCAATGGCCAAGGGAACCTGTGGCCCTCCAAATGTTAAGATTCTAATTCATATCACCCAAGATCATGCTGGCTGGGGCAATTGGAGTCTAACACATCCAGAGGGTGTCAGTCGTCAGAGGATCCAAATCCCCCGACAGGTTGCCAGGAATGAATAGGACAAGGGAAAGTCCTTACCAACTGCTTTTTATTCAATATTTACAGAGAGAGGCTTGGAAATACAGCCTTTTGGAATAATGATGTTTCCCCAAGTGAGTATCCACCCCTCCCTCTCTCCCTTCATGCGTCATCACTCTGGGTGCTGAGAAGTGCCCTCTGCCTTTGAGCTCTTTGCTCTCCTACTTTCAATGCTCGCCGGGTTCTGGAAGGCATTGGGGGTTGGGGAATGCTTTCTAAAGACACTGCATCTGTCAGCTGTCGCCCCTCTGGTGCTTCTTCTTCCTCCTCTCCCATTATTTCCCACCTTCCCCCCTCATCTTCCTCTGAGCGGTGATCTCCCTCAAACCCCTGTTGTAATTCTGAACTGTCTTCTTCTCTGGAAGGGTCAGGCTGGGGAGGCGGTCTCCACCATTCCTCCTCTGCCCAGTGCCTGACAGAGGGCCACACATGCCCAATATAACTCATTTCTTTATGTTCACGTGCACCCCACTGCCTAAGGAAAGTAAACTGCTAGGCACAGATCACACCACATCACTGCCGCTAGAGCAGGAATGAGGAACCTGTTACCCTCTAGAGGCCCTGAAGGACTACAGTTAGGTGTAGCCCTGCTCTAGATGTATCTCTGCTCAACTACAACCTCCATTGTCCCTGGCCATTAGAATGTGGTGACTGGGACTGATGGGAGTTGGAGTCCAACAATGTATGGAGGGCCACTGGTTCTCCACCCATGTTCCAGGATATTTAGTGTTCAAAAAGAGGAAGTGCTGAAGGGTCCTACCTTCTTCTGGGATCCAGAGATCCCTTACGTTGCTGTCCAAGCCATAAACCTTCCCTGAATATGGTTGCACCTTGAACTCATACTTATAGCCTCTCTCAAGCCCTGGGACGATGGTACGGTGGTTGCTTTGGACGTGCCATTCAGCCCAGTGTGTGGTCACAGGCAACAGGGAGCGATAGAATACCACATAGCCATCTATGCGCTGGGAAGAGGAGACAACCTTCAAGACAATAGGTGGGAAATCTGGGTTAACCTCTGGTTCGGAGTAGGAATGGAGAAAATTTGCCAGTTTAAGCTTTTCTCCATTTCTCATTCTTCCAACCTTAAATTCACTTTCCCTAACTCTTTCAGCTTGCAATTTCTTCCTTTAAAAACATCTGCACAAAACTGCACACAATGCATGCATTTAGTTATGCAATTTTGACTAATATACACATTTTTTGCAAGCATTTCCCTCCAATGTAATGTCATTTTCTTCGATATCGTGTGCCTTTTCATGCACACTTTTTGGCTGGAGAATGATGTCATAGAATTTGGAGGCGTGTGTGGGTTTTGAAGGATGGCTGCCTGATTTCAGCTGACTTGTTGGTTCACAAAATGTGAATTAAGCAGGCTTGCCTTAAAATGCAACGTGGGTAGATTTCTCTCCCAACCCTAAATCAGAGAGAACTGTGATATCTGCAGAAACCACAGCATTGTTCGGGTCAAGCGACTCTTGCAGATATAGATGAGGTCCCTGAGAAACACAAAAGCTATGGGACAAAGTGGGAGTAGACAAGAGCCAAACAGAATCTTCACCCCAAATTAAATTAAATTAAAATTCTGCAAGCTTTTGCAATTCAACTCTGAACAGCCAGCTCAATTCAGCTCAAAATTTGGATTTTGAACAACATTCATGAACAGGTTAAAACAGCAGTGTTCAATAAATACCTGCATTTTACAGCTACTTTCTCCCTTTCATCCCCACCTCTGCCACTGCAGGAAGTGGGAGAAAGATGTCTGCATTTTACAGGATTCCTTTGGCTGTGTGTGCCTGTTCCCTGAACAGAATTTAACTCCCACCTGTCAGCTGATGAATTAAATCCTGAGTTAAATCCTCCTGGGAACAGGCATCCACACCTAATGCAGAACCAAAACCTGTCTTGCTGAAGTCACGTCAGCTGATTGAGAGGTGAGCATGATTTGGAAAAACCACCTTGTGGGCCCAGCTGAAATGGCCCAAGGGTTTAGAGCATGCTGCCCCCATCTGTGTGCTCTGTTACACCTTTGTCATATCTAATTCACCTTCCAGTGCAGGTGGGCTGCTGGCGTGGAGGGGACGGCAGTGACGTTTGCCAGGTAAACCTTTGCCTCCATTGGCTCCTTCAGTGCATCTTTTGGCCTGTCCTGCTTGCTCTGGCCGGTGTCCAGGGGATCTAAAAGCCAAAAAAAAAAACCCCAGACTCAAAGGTGTATTCTTGGAGAATCTGGACTTTACCCAAATTGAGAGGTGATAAGATCAGTCCTTTTGGAGTCACCCCTTCCTTTGCTTTATGCTTAAGTTTGTGCTGCTTTCTTACAGGATATGGTGACCAACGCAGCTCACAATAAATGAAGGCTGGCAACATCAATCCTGCCATTGTGGGAATCGCTTGCAGGCGACCCCCAGTGCCTGGAGACAGAAAGTCCGGTTGTGCATCCATAGCAATGACCAGAGGAGGAATGACCGCTGGGAGGAGCTCAGAGAGAAGAAACTGCTTGGTGCATCTGCAGCAACACAACCAGATGCCTTCACCCAGAGCTGCCATCTATGGAGGGCCGTGGGGGCCAGGGACGCTCCAATATTTTCAAGAAGGGGGCCATCCACCCCCAATTACATGGCTATCCTCAAAAGGACAAACCAGGATGAAGATGCTTGGCTCTGCCTTGTCCATTTGAGGATCGCCAGGGCAACGGCAGCGTGTTCCTTTCACAAAGGTAAGGTGGCTGGCGGTGGGAGAGTGGGCTGAGCTGGCCGGGTTGGGAGGAGGCGTTGCATATCAACTTCATGCACAAGCCAACCCAATGTTGGTCACAACTCAGTGCCTATGCCTTCATCTGTCCCAGCTGCAACAAGACATGTCTCTCCATCCACAGCAGGCGCTGCAACCTTCCAACAGTTTGACTTCACCCTCAAAGGTACACTCTTCCATAATCTCCCAAGGCAGAGGGATGCCAACTACAGCAATTATCAAAATACATCATTTTGGCTTTCCTCTATGGCCTTCCCCAACCTGGTGCCCTCCTAGTTGTTCTTAAAAAAGGTAAAGGGACCCCTGACCATTAGGTCCAGTCGTGGCCAACTCTGGGGTTGCGGCACTCATCTCGCTTTATTGGCCAAGAGAGCCGGCATACAGCTTCCGGGTCATGTGGCCAGCATGACTAAGCCACTTCTGGTGAACCAGAGCAGCGCACGGAAACGCTGTTTACCTTCCCGCCAGAGTGGTACCTATTTATCTACTTGCACTTTTGATGTGCTTTCGAACTGCTAGGTTGGCAGGAGCAGGGACCGAGCAACGGGAGCTCACCCCGTCGCGGGGATTCAAACTGCCGACCTTCTGATCGGCAAGTCCTAGGCTCTGTGGTTTAACCCACAGCGCCACCCACGTCCCTTGCGCCACCCGCGTTAGGCTACAGCAAAAAGGCAAGGAACCTTTTTCAGACATATGGACATCTTCCAACAGTGGGCAACCTGTTGAAGATCTCACGCCAGTGGTGTATAGAGCCAAAGGTAAGAAGTGTGGCCAGAGACAAAAAGTTAACAGTACCAAAAGCGAAGGCGGCAAAACAACAGGTGTAATTCTCATCCCGCTATGGTAGGCTACCTTCCTATCACACAGAAGCCAGAGGTTTCTACACACAGGGCTGATCACAGGAGAAGGGGGGGGCATTTGTCCCAGGGCCTCACACCCAAGTAACCATTACATGGTTTGTGTGTTTTGGCATTTGGTTTATTTCCCAACTTGTTTTTTATGCACATCGAAGCAAATTGTGACACCCGCTCTCAGCTTGGAGCTGCAAGATTTAAGAAAGAAATGTGATTTGGCAAAAGACATAAATGTTCTTGTTAACTGATTTTGTCACATGCTTAACATCAGCTGTCACCCCTCCCCAATTCTTCTGTGCATTTCACAGAAAAGGAGTAGGAAAACATTTGTTAAATTAAAAAACAACAACACCTCTCACTTTTTCTCTTCTTTCTGGAGGTGGGCATACGCTCCTATTTTGTTTTCATGTGCTGTCCTTTCTTCACAGCTGCATAATGTTATGACTTGGGGGTGGGGGACAAGGCTGTATCCTGAGACCCTTCAAATGCCTGGCTGTCCTCCCCTTCTAATTCTTGGAATAGCCAGGCTAGCTTCCTGGTGAAGTCATTCTTCCTTCAGGCAAACCAGAGCCATTGTCCATCCTGGCCAGGTCAAGCCCTCGAGGAGCATGCCTGGTCACAGGGGGAGTGGCTTGGGAAGTGGGTGTGGCCTGGACAAGGCCCCAAGGGCCAAATATTGATAAGAGCCGCTTACCCTGCACAGTTAAAGATGCTTTGGCAGAGATGGTTCCCACCTGGTTGCGAGCAGTACAGACATATTTCCCGGCGTCGTTCATCATCAAGTGCTGAATCTGAAGGATGTTTTCTTTGTTTACTTCATACCTGTGGGGAGCAGCGGTACGGAACCCACAGTCAGTGACCAAGGCTTTCTTCGCAAATGCATGTTCATCCCTAAACACAGCTGCAATGTCCGGAATAGGGCCTGCATGTGTGAAAGAGCCATCACAAGTCCATTCACCCCTTTTAGGTGTGGTGGCATTGCAAGATGGCAGAGGCTCCTCCAAGGCCCCGACGAGGGGATAGCATCATCACAGCCTCATATGGATAGGGGGCATGGGTATAAGCCTGTGTCTCCTATCAGAGGCCAGATCCTAGACTGCATCCCAGAATGGCAAATGAGGATGCAGGCTAGGACACGGGCTGGAACGTGGGGAGGAGTCAACAGGGTGGGAAGGCTGTTAGAATTCCTGCTCCGTGATTGTAGTCATGGGATTGTTGTCTTTCACATGACGGTGTATGTTGTGACTCCACAAAGTGGGAAGTGATGGAATCAGGATGTTTGTGTTACTGTGTTCCGTGAAGTGGGACTATTGTCCTTTGTTTTGTTTCTCTTTGCTGTCTGATGCTAGAGAGAGGGAGCCATGTTGCAGTGCCCCGTGTGTGTTTATATGTAAATAAAGTAGATTAGCCAAAATGCTGAGTTGCTGAGGTCTGTTACACATGATGCGCAAACTCTGCGGATCCCTAAGTGTGCTGGCGTCAGTTGGCATGGGTCGCTGTGATGTTTGGGCAGAAGAAAGCTTTTGAAGCTCCCGAACGAAAGACCAGGAGGGAGAGAACATGCCAGTTGGGCGTGCGTCTCTGCCAGGGTCCTACTTGAGTGTAGGATGAGCTCCTGACAAAGGCTTCCCTCAGGTCCATTCCCTGGCAATTTAAACAGCCCTCACCTGGGACCCTACCTGCTTTCCCCTCGTCGGGTTTGCCACCCACCCTCCCTTGATTCAAGCTGATGTTTAAGGACTTTGCTGTGGCTACGATGGTCACTGTTTTATGGGGCCAGGTAGGAATTTGTCCACTGGGCCAATTGGCTCCAACCCGGTGGTTTTGCCTACTTCATAGCAATCGTCACAACTTGGTTGGGCATTGGGGCAATCTTGGATGGAGGGGAGGCTGTAGTCTCCGCCTGCCCCTCCAAACGCTGGGGTATCCCACTAAAGGGATCCAGGGGGAGTGGCCATGTCTGTGTGCCCAGGGGGGCCAGGGCCGAAGGCACTCCCCCAGACGGTGGTCTATGCAGGGGTCACCCTATTTGATGTAAGTCTTAGGACCCCCCCAACCTGAATTAACCTATGAATCACTTCCAGTGGGCTGGACAGAAGCATTTTGATTGCCCCATGCCCAAGCCAAACCTCTTTCATCTGTATTCAATGAAGTTATGGCCTGTTTCGATCCGAACCAGTCTATGTTTTCCTTTATTTGTCTGCGGGTTGGGGACAGAGGAGCACAATGCCTGGAACCCCCAAGAGCTAATGCCGAGGACTCTGGTCTGATGTCATGCTACTCTTAGCACCGTATGTTCCAGGGAAGGTCATTCACACGTCCGGCTGCAAGTGCTCAAGGCACGCTATGTATTGATCTGATGGTAATGTTAAGTGATGAGATAAAACATTAGAGCAGCCTTGCAGATTGGCCCTGGATAGCTCAGTTGGCTAGAAAATGGTGCTGATAACCCCAAGGTTGCAGGTTCAATCCCTGTGTGGGGCAGATGCATATTTCTGCATTGCAGGGGGTTGGACGAGGTGAACCCTTCCAATTCTGTGAAAAGCTACTAGTCTTATGATGATGATGATGATTCTTTTTTAAAAGACCAACTTGCAATAAAAAATTACTAGCCTGCTTTGGCAGAGATAACGAGCAGAATCCGAAACCAGGGAAGAGAAACGGCGGAGGAAGATTGGAGAAAATTTAAGGACTATTTAAAGAAATATAGCAAAATTAATGAGTGTTAAAATGACGCTGGATTAGAAATTAAGTGGTTAGTAGCGGTAATGGTTAATTTAAGGAGAATAAGCAATATTAAAAGTAAGTTAAAAGTAAGGGAAGGATTTGCTGAAAATAAATTTGAAATTGGAATACAGAAAGGGGAGGCATGAGGAAGTCGGGAAAGTAAGCCATAAGAAATTAAGAATTGAATTTATATGTGTTTTATGTTTTCTATGTTTTGTGTTGCGTTTTTCTATGTTTTGTTTTGTTATGATAAAAAATTTGTTGAAACCTTAATAAAAAATATTATTAAAAAAAAAATTACTAGCCTGCTAAGAGGCAAGTAGTCTGCATAGCCATACACAGAAGAAAGAAAGACTGATCTGTCCAACGCTAACTGACCCAGAAGCTAGATCCAGCAATGAGTTTGGCTTCTCCTATTTCCACAGTTTACCATTGGACTCATCTTTAGGATTTGCCACCTGGACTGATAGCAGTAGGTGAGGAAACCAAGGAGAGGCAATCTTCAATGGATACTAGCCATAACAGCTCCAGGATCATCATGCCTCTCAATACGAATCGCCAGTGGGAGAGGACTATGATCTTTTAATTCTGCTTATAGCCTTTCTAGGGACAGGTGGTTGGCTGCTGAGGGAATCACAGAGGCAGAATGCCTTTGAATGCCAGTTCCTGGGGAGAGAGTTATGGTGTTTGTCTTCTGCTTGCCAGCTTCCCATGGGCATCTGGTTGGCCACTGTGGAGAACAGGGTGCTAGATGGGCCTTTGGTCTGATCCTGCAGCCAGGCTCTTCTTAAGTTCTGCCTTTGGTTCTCTGAGCTGTCTGGCAATAGCTAGGTGACTTAAAAGCAAAACCTGAGGAATAAATTTACAGTGGGAGCATCATCAACCCTTTGTTGTGCTTCCTATAAACACCAACTTTGAGACCAATTCTGACATTTGAATGGCATATATTAATCTGCAAGTGTAATTTAAGATGGATGTTGATTGTATTGCAAATTCGGGGGCGAAACTTTTCTGTTGTTGTTTTTCCCCCTGTCTCTTTTTTCTTCTTCTGTCTTTAATAAATTTACAATTTAAAAAATCAATGAAAAACACACACAATTTGATCTTCCTTTCACAAGCTGCAATGCCGTGGCCAAGCAGAGAGTGACAGCGAGAGAAATCCTCTGAATCTAACAGGTATCCTCACCTTCCGGAGGGAAGCTCTCCCGTTTCCTTGTGCCATTGGATGGCGGGCGTTGGGTCTCCGTGGACTCCACACATGAACAGGACAGTGCTGCCAAGCTTGGCCACGACATCATTAGGCCTCCGAGTGAATACTGGCTTTTCTTGGATAGGAGAAGAAGACAATCTAATCAAACTGAGTAGTCCCTTAGGGTTATGGAAGCTCTCACTAGCAGAGTGGGATTTATGGGGTCAGAGCCCACCAACATCTACTCAGAGTAGACCCCTTGAAAGTGATGGGTCTAAATCGGCCATGTCTCTTAATTTCAAGGGGTCTACTCTGAGTAGGGGGACGCGGATGGCGCTGTGGGTTAAACTTGCCGATCAGGTCGGCGGTTGATGGGGTGAGCTCCCGTTGCTCGGTCCCTGCTCCTGCCAACCTAGCAGTTTGAAAGCACATCAAAGTGCAAGTAGATCAATAGGTACCGCTCTGGCGGGAAGGTAAATGGCATTTCCGTGCACTGCTCTGGTTCGCCAGAAGTGGCTTAGTCATGCTGGCCACATGACCCGGAAGCTGTACACCGGCTCCCTCGGCCAATAAAGCGAGAGAGCGCCGCAACCCCAGAGTCGGTCAGGATTGGACCTAATGGTCAGGGGTCCCTTTACCTTTTACTCTGAGTAGGACAAGCGCTGGCTACAGCACATGGAGTCCAGCCATCCAAAGACATAGCTGCTTTTCAGCAAGATGACCCACCTCTCTGTCCATCCATGCTTTCATATTAATGCTCTTTGCCACACTTCCTGGTGATGGAACCAGTAAAAAGGATCTCATAGGAACATAGGAAGCTCCTTTATACCAATTCAAACCATTGGTCCATCTAGTTCGGTATTGTCTGCCAGTGGACACTGACTCTCCAGAGTTTCAGACATAGGACATACCCAGTCCTACCTGGTGTCAGGTGTCAGGGAATCAGCTTCCTCCTCACCCCCTTTTGGCAGCAGATAACCAGAAGAAAGGAAGGGAGTATTCTTACCAGTTAGAAACTTTAATGATCACAGCGAGAAAACAAATAATCCCTGTCCTGGCAATGGCGGTGCTCCCAATTAAGGGTTTCACTCACTTCCTCCCTAGTCCCCCACGACACTACTGTGTCTTGTACGCTGAGCTCGTAATCACTGTAATTTCTGTGCTGCCACCTTATCAGCTTTTCTTGACTTGGGCTGAGCAGATGAACGCTTTCCACAGACAGTGAATCTGTTAACTCTCTCTCTCCCAGTGCATCTTCTCCTAGCTGTTTCCCATCCAGTATTTCCCAGCTTTTGCCTTCTGAACTATGTCCCTCTGCAAACCACTGTTCCAAATCTATACTGTCCTCCTGCTCCTGGGAATATTCAGGATCCTGATCAGGAGCAGGGGGAGGGGGAAGCTCCCACCATTCCTCCTCAGTGCAGCCCTCCTCATCATGGTCCCTGATACCTGGGGACTGAACCTAGGACCTTCTGCTTGCAAGACAGGTGTTCTGCCACCAAATTATGGTCTTTCATATTCAGTTCATATTCTAGATCTAAATACGCTAAATGATCCAGCTGCTTAAATGATGCCACATCCCCAAAGAAAGTGTTGCACATCATCTCATTCATCATCATCATCATCATCATAATTTATTTATACCCTGTCCATCTGGCTGCGTTTCCCCTGCCACTCTGGACGGCTTCCAACAAAATATTAAAATACAATAGTCTGTCAAACATTAAACGCTTCCCTAAACAGGACTGCCTTCAGATGTCTTCAGAATCACTTCCTCTTCCAAAAAATTGACTTTTTAATATGTTTCCCATTGGCTAAGTAAATACCTTGGTCCTGCCAGCTTCAGTATGATGCACAAATTCAATATCTGATGGTGGTGGAAATCAAGGGAAACCGATACCATGATAATTCAACAGTTATGGTTGGGCGATGTTCTTGTTCTCTCCATAAGCACTTCTGTGCTCTGCGCAGTTAGGTGAAGCTCGTCTATACATTTTGCCAATCAGCCCCAATGTGGCACTTATCTGTGGTGTAGAGATTCTCACCACCTGATGGAACACCCGCCAAGGGCATAGCTCACCCTGGTGGGGAAAGATGGGAGGAGCAATCCCTGTTCCCTTCCTTACCCAAAATGGAGACCAAGGCAGCTCTGCTCGCTCGCTCTCCTACTTGGTTGGTGGCCATGCAGACATATGCTCCTGCATCGCTCTTCAAAGCATGCGCTACCAAAAGCTTTGTGTTGGTCACCTGTCAAAATGGGGTGAGGTAGAGGAGAAAGAATATGTTGGAGCTCCACAAGTATTTACTTGTCCCTTTTGATGTGTGGCATAGTGGTTAGGGTGTTGGACTATGACCTGGGAGACCAGAGTTCAAATCCCCACTCAGCCATGAAGCTCAGTCACCTTGAACCAGTCACCAACTCTTAGCCTAACCTTCCTCACAGGGTTCTTGTGAGGATGAAATGGGGGAGGAGCACAATTGTGTACCCCACCTTGAGTTCCTTGGAAGAAGGTGATATATAAATTTATTAATAAAAATATATTTTAAAAATTGTCATATAGTCTGGGAGTCTGTGAAGCGCCTTTTCTCTGGCCAAAAAAAGGACAGCTGGCTTAGCAAGATGGCTTAGCAACTTCTCTACACATTCTTCAAAGCATAAATACACACACCCACACAATATGACATCACACCATCACACAATACATAATTGTGCAAAATAACTTCAACATAGCAATGACAACACAGTGCACAGTACAATTCCTAAGCCCACTAAGTACATCCACTTAGTGGCTTTATTTTCAGAGAAAATATAGCTAAGT
Source organism: Podarcis melisellensis (assembly GCF_964234715.1). Taxonomy (NCBI): domain Eukaryota; kingdom Metazoa; phylum Chordata; class Lepidosauria; order Squamata; family Lacertidae; genus Podarcis; species Podarcis melisellensis. Next base: position 11,794,221 of record NC_138532.1, on the reverse strand, counting down.
TCCTCAGTGTAGCCATCAAAACTAGGAAACTGGGATACAACGGTTAAAGAGAAGATGAATTCCAAGCCAAAGTTGTCTGTAGTTTAAAATTTGTTTTGATAATGGGGTTGTTGTTGTTGTTGTTTTGTTAAAAATAAAAGGCAGAATCTGTGTGTATGTATATTGCCTTTTTATCCTCTCTACTGTGGTTGTTGCGGCTACATTCCCATCTTAAAGTGTAGCACCTCTGCTTGTGGTTAACGCTTAGCTGGAATGAAATATTCAACGCAGCAATAGAGAAATTAAAATATTAATTTATTTGTCAGACAAATAAATGAGAGGCACAGTGGTATATGGTTACCAAGCTCTGGCCTGGCCTCCTGCCATTCTGGCCAGCACTTATATTCCCTTAATCCAGCCCCCTTTGCTCCTCCTGTGGCTGCCTCTGTCCAATCAGCCTGGTTGGAATTCCTATTGGCTGTTTGGTAGAACCAATCACAAAAGATACACCCACAAAAGATACACCCATTTCCTTGCCCTTATAAGGGAGACAAAGAGCTATATATATGACATATAAGTAATAATATATCTTACATGGAATCTTAATTACCAGCTCACCTCTTGCCCTATTGCCTTCTAAAACAAATGTTTAATCTTACATTTTTATGTTCAACAGATGTCAAGGATCTTGAGTTCACATCAACATTGAAAGATTTCCTTCATTTAAGGTTTCTAAACAAATGCCTGACAACTATATATCAAGAGTGCTTGGATGGCGTCTTCTGTCTGGCAGGGGGGCTAGGCTGGTGGCTGACTTAATTTCAGGATAAATACAACTCTTACAACCATATGAAATAAGAATCTAGCATTCCTTAAATCCTTTGCATAATTACATTTAAGCCAATATATTTAAGCTAATATATTTCATACATTATCATAGGTAGCCTCTTAAAAGAATAAAGCTTCTCAAAGTAAAAAGGAAGGAACTCAGTAAAAAACAGCTTTTAAAAGAAGCCTCTTTAGTTTACACTCCTCCTTTCACCCCCCTTTCCAGCCTAAAAATAAAGTAGAAAGAAGCTTCTTCTCCAGCCAAGCCAGTTGCCTTTCCCCAACATTTTATTGCCCTTTTTAACTCTCTCAGTTTGAGAAAGAAACAGCTTTAGAAGATTTCCTAAAAATGTTCTCTTTTTTCTGTCAGCTAAATGTTTTTCCCATTTGCTTCTGGCCTTAGAGAATTCAGCTCAAGGTTTAACGTGAGGCCCATTGGTATCATTTTACTTATTTACCCATTCTTAATAGTGTTTTTTCAGCCTTGGGGCAGCATATGTAATTCTCCCTTTTTATGACTTTGAGAATTGTTTTTTCTACTATAAATCAATGGGGCCCTCTTGTCTTAGGAGAAAAGCCAAGGTTTTTTCTCTGCCTGGCATGGAACATTTGAAAATCCTTTTTTTTTTTTAAAGCTCATTTTTAAATACAAGCAAGCCTTAATAAAATATATAAGCTTTGATAAAAATGCAGGCTTATCATTAGATGCCTCATTCCCCCCTTTCAAGCTCAAGGACCTTCATCCCAAGTGTCCTTGATAGCTTGACCTTCATCATATTCCTGAGGTAAAGCTCTGTATAGGGCCATGATATGAGGTAGAGTTTCATTTGAAACCATCTTGCTAATTGTACTTCTAAAACATGAAATGATACATGGCATCATACATAAAACCATTACCACTACTGTCAAGAAAAACAAGCAAGACAATAGTATCCCTTTAAGTCCTGTGACATTAGGTAACCAATTGGTGAGCCATCCCATATCCCATCCTTCCCATGTTTGTACTGGGACATGTGCTATATTCTCCATCTTTGTAGCCAACACACGGATTGCCTCACCATTATCTGAAATGTTAAAGCAACAGGCATTCCCTGTCAAGTTCAAGACTCCACATAAGCCTCCCTGCCTGGCAAGTACATAATCCATTCCCATTTTCAGCTGCAAAATGGCGGCTCTACTTTCATCCAACTGTTGTGCAATAAGTCTCAAACTCTGGGCCGTTGCATTGGTTACAAGTTCCACTACTGCTTGCAATCGAATTATTCTATTTAGATTATAAATAGGATCCCGTGCCCCTTGTATGAGCTCACCAGGATTCCAGGAGGCAGGATCATAATAGGCTATAATGCGCTCTGGCGGCCAATCATCAGTACCGCTCCAACTTTGGGTACTTCCTCCTGCTATATGAGAAATATCAGCGTTTCTTCGTGTACGCTTGGCCGAACTAGTGGGCATAATCCACATTGGTGGTAATACCCAACCCAAGAAACAAGTCCCACTCCATTTGGAAGGGAGTTTCTTGTATGCCCATTCTCCACATATCCACCACAACCATCGGGTCTGAGGTTTTTGGTACGTGGAGTGCATAAGGCGAAATATCAAAAGGGGTAGAGAGTTCACAGTGCAGTATGTTAGATTGCCTTTTTCTGTCACAGTTATGTTCCACACCACTTTCCATGCATGAATAAAAGGAGGTGCACAGGGCAAGGTATTCCGAGTTCGATACGTAGTACCGTTTGCCCAGGTTTGACTATTCTTAATATAATCCCAAGTATAGTGGCAATGAGAAGAGCCTATCATGGTAGGATCAGCTGCATCTGATGATTTATGCACACAGATTTCCCCTTGCACAGGTATAACTCGTATTGGTTTAGTTGAGTTCCATCCGGGGAAATTCTGTACTTCTGTTTGGTGTGGCATTTCGCTTACCATACCAATGGCACTTAATGGTATTGGTAATAAGGGCATACCTCCCTCTGAATCATCTGGCCCAAGAGAGCAAACAAGGCAATTAGTCCTATTTGCAACATTGGCTACCATCTCAGCTAAGCCTACCCACATATTGTGGTCATGGCGGAATCCATATTTAGCAAATTTGGTCAGATTCATGGACCCTTCCCCTTCCCAAGGGATCAGGATTAATAATGAAATCATGTTGATGTCTAGCATATGCATTCCTTCCACAAAAGATTACCTTATTGTGATAGCAAATAATTATTAGCCCCAATATAATTCCCCCAATGACAGAAATGGGGAACCACCAAGACCAAAACATATATCCCGAGGATCCCCAATGAGTAATATCACTTATAATTGTTCCACAAGGGGGCAGTCAATCGATTGTATAAGAGAATCTTCCCGTTCACAATCGCTGGTTTAGACGCTCCTCAAGCTTCAGGCGTGCGCAGGTCAGCCAGCTTCCAGGTTGTGGCTGCAGCAGGCCGGTCGTCAAATGTTGCCCGTGACCTAGCCCGTTCCCGGTAGGGCTAGATACAGGGGTTTTTGGAGAGAGTTAGTTTTAAAGGATTAGAGGGGTCACCTTTGCATGTCCAACTGCCTTCGGACTTCTTCAAACGAGAGTGATGAATCCAGGGGGTCACCTCAGCTACCTTCACCGCTGTTGGAGTAGAGAGCAAGACGGTGTAAGGTCCACGCCATTTAGGTGCAAGTGGATCGCGTTTCCACTCTTTCACCCATACGCTATCGCCAGCCTGGAACTGATGAATCGGCTCAGCAATGCTGCACGGCGTGCGTTCGAGGGCCCACCTGTTAAGAGAAACAAAAACACGGGAGAGAGACTGCACTTGTCCCTGTGTCACATGGTCTCCTATTTGTTTAAGGTCAGCTGGAATATCCTGAACAAAGGAGGGCGGTCTCCCATACAGGAGCTCAAAAGGTGACAACTTAAGTCTTTTTGTGGGTGCACACCGAACACGAAACAGTGTTATGGGTAACACATCTACCCATCCCAATCCCGTTTCCTGGGTTAATTTTGCCAATTGGGTTTTCAGAGTCCGATTCATTCTTTCAGTTTTCCCTGAACTCTGAGGCCTATATGCTGCATGCAGTCTCCATTTTACTTGTAGGACTCGACATACTTTTTGTACTACTTGATCAATGAACGCTGGCCCATTATCACTTCCAATGCATCTAGGTAATCCAAACCTTGGGATCAATTCAGTGAGGAGTCTCTTAGTTACCTCTCGTGCTTTTTCAGTTCGGGTGGGAAAAGCTTCAACCCATCCGGTAAGAGTATCTACAAACACAAGGAGATACTTGAATCCCTTAGAAGGGACCAGCTCTGTGAAGTCCACAATTAGGCTTTCCATGGGGACGTATCCCACATGCTGAATTCCAGGAGGTTGTACTGGTCCCTGCCTGGGATTGTTTTTAGCACAAAGAACACATTTCTGTGAAATGCAAGTTGCTAATTGTGATAGATTAATAATATACAACTTCCGACTGAGACTCTCTCTGGTTGCAGTACCGCCAAGGTGAGTAGATTCATGATAATTTCTTACAATTGTGCCTGCTAGATGATGAGGTACATAAATCCTATTGTCCGGCAGGATCATCCAACCGTCCTTCACAACCGCTCCTTCCTGTTCAGCCCACTTCCTCTCTTCTGGGGTATAGTGAGGTTTAACTTCTTCTGGAACTACCTCTGGTATGAGGGCTGCTATAAATCCTCCCACAGGCTTTTGGGCTGCCTCTCGGGCTGCTTTGTCAGCAGCATGATTTCCTCTGGTTATTGGATCCCTTCCTCGTCCATGACCTTTGCAGTGCATTACAGCAATCTGTTCTGGAGCCCATACTGCTTCTAACAGGATTTCTACTTCAGGTCCATATTTCAAGGCCTTCCCGTGGGCTCCGATTAGACCTCTTTCTTTCCATAGAGCTCCATGTGCATGCAGGGTTAAGAAGGCATATTTAGAATCAGTATAGATGTTTGCCTTACATCCAGCTGCCAACTGCAGAGCTCTAGTTAAGCCTATAAGTTCAGCTTTTTGTGCTGAGGTGCCAGCAGGCAAAGCTTCAGCTTCCACAACTTCCTCATTGGTGACCACAGCATATCCTGCTCGTCTGGCACCTTCATGCAGGTAACTGCTACCATCCGTATAATATACAACATCTGGATTTTTCAATGGCTCATCTTTCAGATCAGGTCTACTGGAATAAACTTCATCCATTATTTGGAGACAATCATGTGATTCTTCATCATCTACCTCTGGTAGGGGCAGCAAAGTCGCTGGATTGAGCATATTCACTACTCGTAGATGAATCCTGGGATTTTCACACAATAGGCCTTGGTATCTAGCCATCCTTGGGTTCGTTAGCCAATAACTACCCTTATATTCCATGAGTGTCAGAACAGCATGAGGTACATTCACATACATCGTCTGGCCAAAGGTAAATTTATCAGCTTCTTTGACAAGGCTCGCAGTGGCCGCTACTGCCCTTAGGCATGGAGGCCATCCTTTTGCTACTGAGTCCAATTGTTTAGACAAATAAGCTACTGGACGGTTCCAACTTCCTAGTCTCTGGGTCAGGACTGCCGCTGCAATCCCATTCTGTTCATGTACATACAGCTGAAAGGGTTTTTCCGAATTAGGCAGTCCAAGGGCTGGTGCCTCCATAAGTCGTTGTTTGATAACTAAAAAGGCTTGTTTCTGCTCAGGTCCCCATACGAATGGGTCCTTTTCTGCACCTCGAGTGCTTTCATGTAAGGGCTTGGCCAGACTGCTGAAATCAGGTATCCATAGTCTACAAAACCCTGCTGTTCCCAGGAATCCTCTAAGTTGTTTTCTTGTGGTAGGTTCCTTGATAAGGCAAATAGCTTCTTTCCTCTCTGGTCTCAATGCTCGTTGTTGGTGTGAGATGTCAAAGCCCAAATATTTGACCTTTTCTAAACATAACTGTGCCTTTTTCTGGGAAACTCGGTAGCCAGCTTCCCAGAGCAAGTGGAGCAGTTCCTCTGTCCCTTCTTTACAGGTATCAAAATCCTTTGCCGCTAATACAAGGTCATCTACATATTGCAGAACCACCTTTTCTCCCGGTATTGAGGGGTAACTTGTTAGATCCCTCGCCAAGGCAGTGCCAAATAAAGTTGGGGAATTTTTGAATCCTTGGGGCAATCTTGTCCAGGTTAGCTGGCCTTTTGTTCCTGTTAAAGGGTCTTCCCACTGGAAGGCAAATATAGGTTGGCTCTGTGGTGCCAGCCGGCAACAGAAGAATGCATCTTTCAAGTCCAATACAGTAAAAAATGTTGCTTCTGGTGGGATCAAACTCAGCAAGGTATATGGGTTTGGTACATTTGGGTGCAAGGTCTCGATAGCCTGGTTTACGAGCCTTAAGTCCTGCACTGGCCTGTATTCATCTGTCCCAGGTTTTCGAACAGGCAAAAGGGGTGTGTTCCATTCTGATTGGCAAGGCTTAAGCAGACCATATTTTAATAGGCGGTCCAAATGTTTCTGGATGCCCTCTGCTGCTCGCCGGGGTAAGGGATATTGCTTTACAGATACAGGGGTAGCCATAGGTTTTAGGGTTACTACAATTGGAGCTATATTCTTAGCCATTCCTGGTGGGCTATTTTCGGCCCATACTCCTGGTGGCACCTGTAGAGTTCGGAGGAGCTTGTTTAATTCTGTATCCAATGTGGGTTGGACTTGCAAGGCTGACATTAGGCGCCATGATTGTTCCTTAGGTACTGAGAGGGTAATTATTCCTGCTGCTTTTGATGGCAGTTTCATTTCTGGACCTCGAGGAGTGAAGGTGATTTGGGCCTGCAATTTGGACAGCATATCTCTGCCTAAGAGAGGTATTGGACACTCAGGTATATACAAAAACTGATGGGTTAAACGATGTCCCCCAATCTGGCATTCCAAAGGTTGGAGGAAAGACCTCTTAGCTGACTGTCCAGTGGCACTTTTAATGACTACACTTTTGGATGCCTTTTTCTGCAATAGTTCTGGGAGTACTGAGTATTCAGCCCCAGTATCAATCATAAAGTCTATTAAATGGCTCCCTAATTGAATCGTGACCGTGGGCTCCTGGAAGCCTAACTTTATGGAGTCCGGTCGTTCCTAGTCTTGGGTAAAATCCTCTTCTGCCAGTCCAATAAAATTGTCTCTACTCCGTCCCTGTCCTGGTCTCTGATATCTTCCATCTCGGATCATTCCCCGTCCCCGTCCCTGGTTTCTTGGGCCGGAGCCTGGGCCTGGGCCTGGGCCTGGGCGTACTTCTTCCAACCTCAAGGGTTCAGGACACTCCCGCTTCCAGTGACCCTCCTTCTTGCAATTTGCACATTGATTCCTTCCCAGTGGTGGATTCCTTCCTCGCCCTCGCCCTCCATTTAAGGGGCGGTGGTCTTGCTTCACTGCTGTGGCTAGCATCACCATCTTTTCCTTCTGCCACTTCTTCTTCTCTTGTTTCTCAGCCTCATCCCTATTCCGATAAACTCGGCGTGCAATGGCCATAATTTGGCTCATCAGCATCCCTTCCCATCCTTCTGATTTCTGAATTTTCTTACGAATGTCAGAAGCACACTGGGCCACAAATGTAGCAGTAATCATTCTGCTGTTTTCAGGGGCTTCAGGGTCAAAAGGTGTCCATATACGATAGGCTTCCTGCAGCCTCTCTAAAAAGTCTCCCGGACTCTCATTTGGTTTCTGTTCTACTTCTGAGACTTTAGACATATTAGTGGGCTTCTGGCATGCCCTGCGGATACCTTGCACAAGCGTCTGGCGGTAGGTGGTAAGTCTGGCCAGGTGAATTGCATTGTTTGGATCCCAATTAGGATCTTCCAAGGGAAAGTTGTCTTGGAGATGACGGTCAATATTAAAAATATTTCCCACTCTGGCCTGCTCACGCAAATATATCTGTGCCTTTTCAATTATGTCTCTCCTTTCCTCAGTGGTGAAAAGAGTATTTAGGAGCTGGCGACAATCTGTCCAAGTAGGGCTATGAGTATTTACTATTGAAGTCACCAAGTCCATCATAGCCTGAGGTTTTTCTGCAAAAGATGGGGTGTGTGTTTTCCAATTCATCAGATCTGTAGTTGTGAATGGAATGTACTGCAGGGTCGAAGTTCGAGGTGGCCGTGGTCCGGGTTGCCCGTTAACCAGCGCAGGCTCCTCAAGTGCATCAAATACTCTTCTAAGAGGGGCTACTACGTGACCTTTCTCTTCACTTTGCTCTAGGGGCCTCAAATCATAAGGGATGGTATCTGTTCCAAGGCGTTCTTTTAGCAGCTTTATACGCCTGGCTGTATTGCTTGCTGACCGATTAAGGTCTCCCTGTAACTTCTGTAATATTTCTCTGGGACTTGGATGTACAGGGGTTTGGGGTGGGCAATCAGTTGTTCCACTAAGGGAGACTGTAGATGGAGGTCTATTAGGAGTCACAGGTGGAATAACCACTTCTGCTTGGGCTTTATTATAGGACTCCAATGCCTCCTGAAGATATTTATCATAATCTATCAAGGAATCAAGCTCTGTGACTCCACCCCCATTATTCATTCCACTTTCTTGCTTCGGGGTTACAACTGGTGGAGTGTTTGGATTAGGCTCCCTTCGATGTGGAGCATAGGGGGGAGGTGGAAGCACCTCTTCCTCTGGTCCCTCAAAAATGGGTTTAAGTTTATTTGGCAAGATTCCTTTCCTAGCTTCAGCTTTTACAGCCAATAATTTGCATCGTTGGACTTTGCATTCCCTTATCCATGGAGGATTTTTATTTAATGTGCTCAGCCAGGAATCTATATATGGAAATTGTTCTGGGCACCCTCCAGTTTCTTTGGCGATATCAGACCAAAGTTTGCTTACTAAATTTATATCAAAGGTTCCCTGAGATGGCCATTCAGTATTTTGTTTTGGCCATTCTAGTTCACATAACGTTCTCAAGCGCTCTGGCGTCATTTTGACTCCATATGCCCCTGAGAAGGCTTTCTTAAAATTATTTAACATACACTCAAGAGGTGTATTTTCCCCCTTTGAACCCCCAACTCCCATTGTATGGCCCTGTGAAGTATCCACTCAGTCACTCACAGACACGCTTTGTGGGTTTCCTTGCCTAGTGAAGTCGCCTTACTAGGAACCGAAGTACTGCCCACTCCACACTCAGGTCAGCTACAGATTGCTCTGTACTTTCTCACACATACAATGCGCTGGATACTTCACCACACTCTACCTCCCAATTTTCCCTTTTCCTCCACCAGACCACCATCTGATGTACCCAACCACCTAGCGTACTCAGTTTCCCCTTACTGAGACGCAGAAGTTTGATCAAGACTTCTCTTCCTCCTAATTAATTGGAGGGCCAAAAATCCCTTTGTGCACTTACCCTTGGTTGATTCCCTGTTTCCCCCGGTTCCGTCGCCGCCAGTGAGCAGGGTATCAGACAGACGAGTCTTCTGCGTTCCCCCTGGAAAAATTTACCAGTGCGCGCTTTGGGTAAGCAGTTGTCCTCTCTCTTGTACCCTGCCCAGTAGGGCGAAGGGGCTGCGTTCCAGCAGACCACTTATCCGAGTCACAGGGCACCATAAAATGTAGCACCTCTGCTTGTGGTTAACGCTTAGCTGGAATGAAATATTCAACGCAGCAATAGAGAAATTAAAATATTAATTTATTTGTCAGACAAATAAATGAGAGGCACAGTGGTATATGGTTACCAAGCTCTGGCCTGGCCTCCTGCCATTCTGGCCAGCACTTATATTCCCTTAATCCAGCCCCCTTTGCTCCTCCTGTGGCTGCCTCTGTCCAATCAGCCTGGTTGGAATTCCTATTGGCTGTTTGGTAGAACCAATCACAAAAGATACACCCACAAAAGATACACCCATTTCCTTGCCCTTATAAGGGAGACAAAGAGCTATATATATGACATATAAGTAATAATATATCTTACATGGAATCTTAATTACCAGCTCACCTCTTGCCCTATTGCCTTCTAAAACAAATGTTTAATCTTACATTTTTATGTTCAACAGATGTCAAGGATCTTGAGTTCACATCAACATTGAAAGATTTCCTTCATTTAAGGTTTCTAAACAAATGCCTGACAACTATATATCAAGAGTGCTTAGATGGCGTCTTCTGTCTGGCAGGGGGGCTAGGCTGGTGGCTGACTTAATTTCAGGATAAATACAACTCTTACAACCATATGAAATAAGAATCTAGCATTCCTTAAATCCTTTGCATAATTACATTTAAGCCAATATATTTAAGCTAATATATTTCATACATTATCATAGGTAGCCTCTTAAAAGAATAAAGCTTCTCAAAGTAAAAAGGAAGGAACTCAGTAAAAAACAGCTTTTAAAAGAAGCCTCTTTAGTTTACACTCCTCCTTTCACCCCCCTTTCCAGCCTAAAAATAAAGTAGAAAGAAGCTTCTTCTCCAGCCAAGCCAGTTGCCTTTCCCCAACATTTTATTGCCCTTTTTAACTCTCTCAGTTTGAGAAAGAAACAGCTTTAGAAGATTTCCTAAAAATGTTCTCTTTTTTCTGTCAGCTAAATGTTTTTCCCATTTGCTTCTGGCCTTAGAGAATTCAGCTCAAGGTTTAACGTGAGGCCCATTGGTATCATTTTACTTATTTACCCATTCTTAATAGTGTTTTTTCAGCCTTGGGGCAGCATATGTAATTCTCCCTTTTTATGACTTTGAGAATTGTTTTTTCTACTATAAATCAATGGGGCCCTCTTGTCTTAGGAGAAAAGCCAAGGTTTTTTTCTGCCTGGCATGGAACATTTGAAAATCCTTTTTTTTTTTTAAAGCTCATTTTTAAATACAAGCAAGCCTTAATAAAATATATAAGCTTTGATAAAAATGCAGGCTTATCATTAGATGCCTCAAAAGCACATGGCTTCCACACCCAAATCCTGGGAACAATAGTTCTCGGAGCTACAATTCCTGGCACCCTTAACAAACTATAGGTCCCGGGATTCTTTGGGGGGAAGCCATGTGCTTTAGAAGATGTGGTGCAATTGTGACTTTGATAACTATACACTGTATCTGATATGGGCTGCATTGATTGATTGATTGATTGATATCATTTATATCCCACCCTCTTCTCCAAAGAATTCAAGGTGGCACACATGGTTCTCCACCTCCTCATTTAAACCCCACAACAACCCTGTGAGGTCGGCTAGGCTGAGAGATAGTTTCTGGCCCAAGGTCACCCAGTGAGCTTCATGGCTGAGTGAATATTTGAACCTTGATCTCCCAGGTCCCAGTCTAACACTCTAGCCACTACACCACAGCGGCTCTTTAAAAAACCACAAAAAGCATTGCTACTAGATGTATTGTTTTTGATTACCTCATAATGACCATTTTCCTCATTTATGGGGACGCCGTTCTTTTTCCACGAAACGGTTGGCTCAGGGTGTCCTCTAGGGGGCAAGCATTCCAGCACCAATTGTTCTCCAGTTGTCACCACCAAGTTGCTGGGATGAAGCCGAAACTCTTCTTGCAGAGCTATGAGAAAACACAAATATATCCTAAATAAAATTCAATAATAATAATAATAATAATAATAATAATAATAATAATACTTTACTATTTGTACCCCGCCCATCTGGCTGGGTTTCCCCAGCTACTCTGGGCGGCTTCCAATAAAGATTAAAAATACATTAAAATGTCACACATTAAAAACTCCCCTGAACAGGGCTGCCTTCATATGTCTTCCAAAAGTCAGGTAGTTGTTTATTTCCTTGACATCTGGTGGGAGGGTGTTCCACAGGGCGGGCGCCACTACCGAGAAGGCCCTCTGCCTGGTTCCCTGTAGCTTTGCTTCTCTCAGTGAGGGAACCGCCAGAAGGCCCTTGGCGCTGGACCTCAGTGACCGGGCAGAACAATGGGGTGGAAATGCTCCTTCAGGTCTATTGGGCCAAACCATTTAGGGCTTTAAAGGTCAACATGGGGTAAGCAAAAGTTCCCAGTATTCTTTGGCGGAAGCAATTTGCTTTAGCTGCACATATGTCAATGCGGCCTACAATTTTGCAACTGAATTTGTCAGTATGTGTTTGAATCCTACCTGAAAACAACAACCGTCTAGAACAGTCCAAACTGTTTTCAAAGAGGGCCAGATTTAATGAAGTGAAGGGCCATGAGGCCGACCAAAGGGCCAACCAAAGTTCTTAACCTTTTTTTAGGATTGAAGTTGTTGAGCTTTTTTTTAGGATTTTACCCGAAAATTGTTGAATTGTTGAGCTTTTTTTAGGATTGATGTCGAACTGCCACAAGGGCCAGATTAAACCGACGTAAATTAGCCGCACCAGTAGAGGGTAACCCCGATCACGTACTAATTTTTTTTTAGAAATTTAAGGTGCAAAGAGCTGTTCATTGTAGATTAAGCAACAAGGGAGGATAAGTGTAAGAATGCCCTCTGGTGTTGACTGTGTTTATGCAAAGGAGCAGGACATGCAGCATGCTTTTTAATTACCCAGTCATTTCCAGAGGTTGCATTTTGTAAGCAGAATCAAGCACTGATCCAGCTGCCTTTCCGCTCCACCTGACAAAATTTGGAGGCTAAACTTCCATGTTCTAACACCAAGGAAGGACGATGCCGTTACAAGGATCGCTCCTTGAGTGCTTTAATTCCTTACAAATTAAGAGCAAGAGCCAATAATAGATAAACGTGCTAAAAACAACAACTTCAATGAGGTAACTATCGATCAAACAAAATTCCAACCACAAAGTCATTGGATGTTGTGAGGGGTAGGGATACTTAAAACAGGAAAAGCTGAACCAGCAGAATCAATCATAAACCATACTAAACTTAAAAGTGAGTTTATTTGGTGCAGCCACTCTATTGTAACGGCAATAAAGCACATCCCATTAATTTCAATTAGTGTGTTGAGCACATGTTTAACTCTCTCCCATCAACGTCAATGGTGCTTATCTCACTTGCGCTCGATGATTGTACCCTAAGATTTTTACCACTCTTCAAAGGCTTTGAATTGCCTTTCACATGTTTACTGCATCAAGAGAGCGCTGCAGTATAAATTCCTTAATTCTGGTTTGTATTTTACCGTTACTTTGTGGATTCTAAAACACACACACACATAAATCCAGTTAATGTGTTTTTAATCGTTTTCAATGATGGAGTGTAGCTACATAAACACAGGAGATGGAGCTTAAACAGGCACCCAAGTCAATGATGATGATGATGATGATAATGATGATGATGATGTAAGGAATTCAATTAACATTGCCATCCTGGGCGTGCCTAGTCAGAGAAGCCATACCGAGTAGGGTTGCCATATCCTGAAGAGCAAAAAAGAGGACAGCCTGCTGCTGTCAGCACACGTGCATCTTTCCCCAGCTTGGGCCAAGCCCAAGCAAAAAAAAAACCCCCAATAAATAAATAAATAATACCCCCCCCAATAAACCCCCAACATTTCCTTTAAAATGTAAAAAAAACAACAACCCGGATGGGCATGTTGGCCTCCCAAAAGAGGACATGTCCTGGATTTCCCAGACGTATGGCAACCCAAATTCTCACCTCAGTGGGACTTCTTCCCAGGAACATGTGCATTGAATTGCAGCATCTATTGCCTGCAAGTGTGTAGAGTGGAGCTAGTGTCCACCTTCAACCATGGTACGAGGCCAAGCAACTGAGAAAACTCCGCAACACACACACACAATTCCACAACAGTTGCTAGCCCAGAAAAAAACATACTAGCTCACATGCTCAGGTGCACAAAAGGCAGGGGTGGGTAATTTTTTTATCCTTTGGATGTTGCTGAACTACTACTCATCAATCCACCCTAGCAAGCATGCTTCCTTGCCCTCACTTTTTGGAAGGAAGGAAGGAAGGAAGGAAGGAAGGAAGGAAGGAAGGAAGGAAGGAAGGAAGGAAGGAAGAAAGAAAGAAAGAAAGAAAGAAAGAAAGAAAGAAAGAAAGAAAGAAAGAAAGAAAGAAAGAAAGAAAGAAAGAAAGAAACCTATTTGGAAACTAGATGCTGGACTAGATGGGCCTTTGGAGGCTTCTCAAAATTATCATTTTTCCAAGTGTCAGTCTGCTGGACTGTACAAGTAGCCATTTAATGCCATCTGTTGTCCCACTTCACTCAAAGCGCCATCAGCTGCTGCTCTTTTGAACAATACAAAAGACCACCAGGCCATCAAAAAGAGGCCTGTTGACCAAAAGCCCCCCCCCCCACTTCAACACTGCAGGTTGCATGTGATGCTGATGCTACTCAGAGCAGATTTATAGAAATGAATGAACCTAAGTGAATCACATCCGTTAACTTCAGGGTGCCTACTCTGAGTAGGAAACTTGCATTGCATACGCCTCCATTTCCCAAAGAGGCCAGCCACAAAGGTGGACGTAGGGCAGCGCCATCAGTTCTGCCACACTGGGTACTGAGCCTTGGGGGCGCCGCAGGGTGCTGCAACTATAACGTCATGAATTGAACAGAACAGAAGGGGAGAGGCAGGGGGGCTGAATTTTGGGCTCATACAAGGCGCCGCTGAACTTTGAAAAACCAAAGTCCACCCCTGCAAGACAGATACCTTCAAGAAACCCACAAGCGGAACATGAAGGGAGTTGCAGTTCTCATTTCTTAGTACAGAAAGTATTGATCTGATGTGTAAAGATCTTTCCTAGTCTACTTGGTTCAAGAGGGTTCTGGAAAGTTTTCTTTCCATATGAAAGAAACAGGCAGAAGGTTCTTGTTTGGGTTATTTCTTCTGAGAAGCTGAGTACAGCTGGTTTAAACTGGTTCTCTTATCTTTCTGTCAAGGCCATGGTGACTTTAATAATAAGGCCGGAAAGAGCCAGGGCTCTGAGCTTACTCTTTCTGTCTCTTTGTTCTGGTGTGCTGTTCTGTACGCTATTGTGCTAAGGTTTAGTCTTATTATAAGTCATTGTAAGTTTTATTGCAAGTGCTGCAGCTGTGCCAAACCTGAATGTACTGTTGTATCTTGGTTCTCGAATGCCTTGGTACTCGGACATTTTGGCTCCTGAACGCCGCAAACCAGAAGTGAGTGTTCTGGTTTATGAACGTTTTTCATCCTACGTGACTTCCGTGGCTTCCGATTGAGTGCAGGAAGCTCCTGCAGCCAATCGGAAGCCGTGCCTTGGTTTTTGAACTGTTTCAGGAGTCGAACGGACTCCTGGAATGGATTAAGTTCGACAACCAAGGCATGACTGTATTGGATTTGTGACCGTTGTGCTCATTTGCCTTCAGTAAAGCTCTGCTGGATGAAGTACAATTGCCTCTGGTCTATTTTTTGGAAACTGCATCGTGTTTAAGTTTTTTCCTCCTCTGGACCAGCAAAGCTCAGCTGGCCAACAGGGAGAAGCCCTCGCCTGCTGTTACTGCCCATCAACTGGTACTATTCACAGATACAATTCCACTGAACCTGGAGTTTCCATTTAGCCATCAACGCTAATAGCCATTGATGGGCTTATCCTCCATATATTTGTCCAAGCTCCTTTTGAAACCATCTAAGCTAGCAACCATCACCCCATCCTGTGGCAACAAAATGAGAACTAGCGTGGCTATTTATGGGAAGACGTCTTCCTGCAGCTACTTCTGCTTCAAATATAACAATTGCCTTGACAACCCGAACTGGGAACACAATCAGAAGGGAGAAACCCACAGAGAGGGAGAGAGGCAGCCTTTTCCCCTTGCCTTCCAGTCTTCTGCCTGCTTCCTGCATTCATCCCTCCCGAAGGATGTGACTCCTTTGTAATATAATCAAAAATCCAGGAGATGAGTCAACTTCTTACAAGCAGCAACCTGCAGAGACCGTACCTTAGGATGTTATTGCTAGATATTTTTAGACGGTTAAACAAAATAATCCTTAATTGTTTCCAAAAGTCTCCCGCCCCACGTTTCCCAGCACAGACCAAGAGAAAAGATTAGGCTGTATTGCAGCGACTGCGCTGTAACAAAGAAATAGGTCAATTCTACTGCCGAAGAAGGATGGTAGAGGACTATGGATGGTGGAGAAATTTGGTTTATCTCCATTTAAATGGGAGCCCACCTAACTGACACTTCCCAATGCAATCTGCTAACCAAAAAGCAGCCATTCTTGAAAATCCGCACTTTCCTGAATTTTGCATTGAAATTCTCCAAATAAATAATGCACCAAAAAATGATGTCTATTTTGGAAAGTGTGTTCAAATATGCATATTAGTGAAGATAAGACATAAAATGAATTCATATTAGAAAATAATCAGAAACCATGGGGAAATTGTGCATGAGAATGTGCATATTATGTGAAAATTGCTCTACAATGCTACTTAAAAATAAAATCACAAACTGATGCAGAAATGTAGAGACCTGAACTTGCAATTGAGAAAAATGAGAAATTGAGAGAAGCCAAAATTAACAGATGTGCCCATACAGGACTAATGGAGGGGGTTATATTTGCTGTAGAAATGAGAAAAGGGTCTCAACATCTGGGAGAGAGACAGGTTTAACTGCCCCTGACCATAAAGGTAAAGGTACCCCTGACCATTAGGTCCAGTCGTGATTGACTCTGGGGTTGCGGCGCTCATCTCGCTCCATGGGCCGAGGGAGCCGGCGTTTGTCCGCAGACAGCTTCGGGGTCATGTGGCCAGCATGACTAAGCCGCTTCTGGTGAACCAGAGCAGCGCACAGAAACGCCGTTTACCTTCCCACCAGAGCAGTTCCTATTTATCTACTTGCACTTTGAGGTGCTTTCGAACTGCTAGGTTGGCAGGAGCAGGGACCAAGCAACGGGAGCTTACCCGTCGCGGGGATTCGAACCGCCGACCTTCTGATCAGCAAGTCCTAGCTCTGTGGTTTAACCCACAGCGCCACCCGCGTCCCTATGCCCCTGACCATATGGGAATGTAAATATGACATCCTAGTGCATAAGTCAATACACAAATATTTTAAAGGGAGTTTTGATAAGTGGAACCTATTACAAAACGTCCCAGTGTGGAGTGCTTCTTGTTTAGGGATTCAGTCAAGTAGCCATGCCAGCTTCCAAAATACTCCACCCCATTCCTCATCCACTCAAGTTTTCCATTATTCCCTTTCAACAGTTAGTCAGCATTCCATGGCCATGTCTTCAGCCCCCAATGGGAAGTTTATGGAGGTTCCCCAGCACCACCTTTTAGGTTTTGCTCCCTAAAGATTTTGTGTAACAATACCTCTAGTGCTGGAGGTGTTGGGAGAACTGAGATCACGGTTAGTGAATGATGGTTTCCTACTTTGCTGCATATGTATGAGCAAGCTGAGCTTTTTAATTGGCTTTTGTGATCGTAAAGGTAAAGGGACCCCTGACCATTAGGTCCCGTCGTGACCGACTCTGGGGTTGCAGTGCTCATCTCGCTTTATTGGCCGAGGGAGCCGGCATACAGCTTCCGGGTCATGTGACCAGGATGATTAAGCCGTTTCTGGTGAACCAGAGGAGCGCATGGAAACGCTGTTTACCTTCCCGCCGGAGCAGAACCTATTTATCTACTTGCACTTTGACGTGCTTTCAAACTGCTAGGCTGGCAGGAGCAGGGACCGAGCAACAGGAGCTCACCCCGTCGCAGGAATTCGAACTGCCAACCTTCTGATCGGCAAGTCCTAGGCTCTGTGGTTTAACCTACAGCGCCACCCACGTCCCTTTGTGATCATAGGGTATGGGAAAAGAAGATAGTACTTTCTTAAACTTTCTTAAAGTCAATCAGTCTGGAACAAAAGCTTGTGTCGGCAATGCTGATCTTTTCAATCACAAGAAATTCTTTTTTATTATTCTGTATATTTAACAAACAAACAGAGGAAACTGCCTTGTACAAACCACTGGGCTACAGGACCTCCCTCTACAAAAATAAGACTATATATCCAGCCAGCCCTCTATTGTCTATTCTGACTCTTTCCAATGACTCAGATAGGGAAAGGTCCTCCCATTACCTGTTACCTGACCCTTCTAACTGGAGATGTCAGGAATTGAACCTGGGACATTAAGCAGATGCTCTGTCAGTGAGCCAGGTGTTTTCTAAGCTACAATCATGATATTAAAGTAAAGGTAAAGGGACCCCTGACCATTAGGTCCAGTCGTGACTGACTCTGGGGTTGCGGCACTCATCTCACTTTATTGGCCAAGGGAGTTGGCGTACAGCTTCCAGGTCATGTGGCCAGCATGACTAAGCCGCTTCTGGCGAACCAGAGCAGCACACGGAAACACCATTTACCTTCCCGCCAGAGCGGTATCTATTTATCTACTTGCACTTGACATGCTTTTGAACTGCTAGGTTGGCAGGAGCAGGGACCGAGCAATGGGAGCTCACCCCGTCGCGGGGATTTGAACCGCCAACCTTCTGATTGGCAAGTCCTAGGCTCTGTGGTTTAACCCACAGCACCACCCGTGCGGGTTAAACCGTTATATTAATCAATTCAAAATGTTTCGTCAGCTAAAATGCTATCCCCCTTTTAAAATAAATGTGTTGGCTCGTTAAATGGTATGAGACCCACAGACATGCTATTTGAAATGGGACAGCTGAGCATTTTACCTCCTCACTCTGCACGATGGGCTGATCTGACACGAAGCAAAAATGCCAAAACAACACCAGCCTCCTGCTGACTTTGTTTCAGAGACCCACACAGAGGCAGTTGGGGGGCAGGGAGCAGAGGAAAAACTGGGAGCCTGTCTGGAATTGGTTTGCCGGAGCACATGTTTTGCATCGCTCCACGGCAACGCAAGACCCAATGCACATCCGAGGAAGGGAACTATTTGCTTGCACGTGCTCAAACAGCGAGTCCATGTGGCGCACTTAATTTAGTGTTGCTAACAGAAGCATCTCCCAAACCATCTTCGCCTGCATGAATATTTATAGCTGCCAAACACCACTGCGAACCTTCACACTGGGCCACGAGAGCCGGATGGAGCCTGATCGTTAATGAAGTGTTAATTGGAGGGTCTCCCAGCCTGAATATTAAAGAGGGTTTTTAATTGTGCCAATAATTAGCGCTGCAAAATCCTGCAAGAGAGACGTTGTGGGCTTAAAGGTGGGAGAGATGGTGTGGTCCAGGGGCATGCCCGAGATGGGGCATTTGATATCTCTGTACTACCCTAGGGATGCAGAACATGGAATATAGAAGTAATGAGAGTAGCTAGAAAGTCCAAAGTATTTATAAACACAAAACACACACACACACGGCAGAACTTTTCTTAATTGTTGCTCTCAGTATGCATATATTTCATTGTATTTATTTATGTATGAATGGCATTATTACTCTCTGCTTCCTGAATATGAGAGGCAAAATGTTGTCCCCGATCCCCAATCCTAGTTCAGCACACTAAACACTACTGTATCTAATTGGATGGGATCAACAGCATTGAATTCACTGGGTGACACTGAACCAGCCCTTTTCTCTCAGTTTTCTCATCTGTAAAATGGGAGCAGTTGAGGCCTTGGCTCACGACTGCTGTAAGAGAAAAACGTGAGGCAAGGAGCACTGAAAGTGATATTAGCATGAGTTTAACAATGTGGACGTTCACTGCTAGCTGTTTGGCAATAATTTAGTGACTGATCTCCAATCACAACAATAAAGATTGGTTGGTTGGTTGGTTGGTTGGTAGGTAGGTATCAAAGAACTAATTCAAACAAACAGTCCTCCATGGACTGTTGATCATTTCAGTTTGTAGGTGGGAGGTGTATATTTGAATGTTCTCCCATGTTAAAAGCTCGCTGCATGTGAAAATCGAGTACAGGAGGGAAGGTTTGTCCTGAGGACTTTTCTCTTACGTGGTAGCTTTCCATGCACAGGTAAAGGTTTGCTTGTAGGAACATAAGAACACAACAATAACTTGCTAAATCTGGCCAGTGGAACACCTAGTTGAGCATTCTATACTCACAGTGGCCAACAAGATGCCTCTTTTAAGTTGCTCGCCATCATTGCCTCCTGTGGGAGCCAATCACAAGTTTAACTAGGCACTGTGTGGAGTTCTTTGTTTTGTCTGCCCTGTTTCTTAAGGTGAAGGTGAAGGTGAAGGTGAAGGGACCCCTGACCATTAGGTCCAGTTGTGGCCAACACTGGGGTTGCGGTGCTCATCTTGCTTTATTGGCTGAGGGAGCCGGCGTACAGCTTCCGGGTCATGTGGCCAGCATGATTAAGCCGTTTCTGGTGAACCAGAGCAGCGCATGGAAACGCCGTTTACCTTCCCGCCGGAGCGGTACCTATTTATCTACTTGCACTTTGACGTGCTTTCGAACTGCTAGGTTGGCAGGAGCAGGGACCGAGCAATGGGAGCTCACCCCTTCGCAAGTATTCAAACCGCCGACCTTCTGATCAGCAAATCCTAGGTTCTGTGGTTTAACCCACAGCGCCACCCACATCCCTGTTTCTTAAGGTAAAAGCATTTAAACAGTCTTTACAAATAATGCACACCTGCAGTCGGGGAAAAGTTAATAGGCTCAAAGAAACAAGATCTCACCATGGGTGGGTGGGATTGGATTTAGTTCACATTTAAAGGTAAATCTACCTGTCTTGTGCTTTCCAAAACAATATACAAAATAAAGACCGGCTTCAAAATGTGCACTTCTCCAAATTTTGCAGTGCCGTTTTCCAGACAAGTAACACATTCAAAAATGCATCTACTGAGATAAAGCATGCGTAGAAATGCATACTATTAGTGTAAATAACATACAAGAATGAATTATGTTGTGGGAAGCTGCCTTGCAAAAAAACCCAAAAGTGCCTATTTGGCAAAGTTAGATACAAAAATGTGCATACAAGGAGAAATTTGCACTCAAATCTGAAGAAATTTTCAGAAGTACTTTATTTCACCACCACCACCACCCATCAAACAATGTGGAGAATTGAACTTAATATTGAACAAATGAGAAAATCAAGAGAAATGACAATGGACAGATTTGGCAGCCCCTCAAAGGTGGATTTATACGGGGGGGGGGAACGCTATAAATAAGCCATAAATTAAATTGTTTTAACCAAAGGGGAGGGAACTCTCTGTAAAATTGCATAGAAAAGTTTTCTGCTCTACAGCGCCAACTGGTGTAGCATGTTTATAACGTACTTAAAATGCTGTTTTTGATTAATGTGGGTGAGTCCCTAGTCCCACCCAGACAGCCCCACCATGCAGCAATAAAAGTGGCTTATCCGGTATGGAACTCTCTGAGCCTTACCTTCCACATAAAGAGAAGCATTCTTGCTAACGGCTGCACCCAGGTGGTTTCTGGCCACGCAGTTGTACACCCCCTCGTCCGATTTCCCCTTCCTCTGGCTGAGACGTAAGAAGAAGAGGGAGCCACCCGGCAGGAGGGTGCGTTGGGAGGGACCATCGTCTTTGTTTGTCTTCACATACTCGCCATTGCGATACCACTCAATGGTGGGTGTCGGGTTCCCAGCCGCACGGCAGTTCAAGGTCGCAGCCTGGTCCCAGCGTACCACGAGGTCAGAGGGGTGATCGATGATATATGGTACAACCTCCTCTGAACGAGACTTTGAACCTGGGAGAATAAGAAACGGGGAGGGAGGGACAGAAAAGAAATAAACTTCATTCTCCCCCATCAAACATCTTTTTGTCTTTCCATTCCTTTGCTGGACTACTTGCCACCTACAATAACCTAGCACTGGGTTGACTCAAAAGTTACAAACAAACAAATCAGTAGCACCTTGCATCATGCCAGTGCTAAACAATTAAAACCCCTGTGTTAAAAAACAATTATCAGTAATATCCAAGGCAACACAATGACCAAATACAACAATGCGATGTCAATATAAACTCTTTATATAATCTATACAGAACATTGAACAGCATGAAATATATGAAATATATTGTTTGCGGACCACTTCAGCAGCGTTGGACGTCATAAAACAAAGACTTTCAGAGACTTATAAGACTTATGTTTATTTGGTTCTATGTTTTCAAGAGAATCCATCAAGAGTGCATATTTTGTGATTTTCAGAGATTTATAAAATTTCTGTTTATTTGGTTTTGCAGAGAGTGCATATTTCATATATTTCATACTGTTCAATGTTCTGTATAGATTATGTAAAGAGTTTATATTGACATTGCATTGTTGTACTTGGTCACCGTGTTGCCTTGGATATTACTCATGCCAGTGCTATGCAGAATCTATATTGTTGGACATAGACTGGAATACTTGGTTTCAGGTCCCTGCTAAGCCACAAAATGTACGGATGTTGGGTGAGTCACTGTGTGCCTAACCTACAGGGGTATTTGGATGATAACAGCAGGGATATTGTGAATACAGCCTCACTGGAGAATCGGATACCCTTGTCAGTCTTTATACATAATATTTGTGTAAGGCTGTCATCATGCTGTAGTTCACACCACCACCAGCAGGTGCTGCTGCAAACGACAGTATGACGAGAGGTCAGTGCCTCTACTGGCCACTTTCCTCCTCCACTGGCTGGTGTGGAAGTGGACTAACAAAGGAAAGAAAGCCTTTCTCCCTTCCCCACCCCTACAGCAGCTGCTACTATTGCTTCGGCAAGCAAGGAAAAAGTCTGAATTTTCAGGCCAACCTGATCACTGCACCAGCTATGGCAGAAGGATGAATGAGCCCGATCCCTGTGGCAGCTGCAGGCTATGCAATGGGCCCAGTGGCATTGTGTGGTGACAGCAAGACCAATATGGGGTTCAGCAGATCCCAGACTGCCTCAGAATGTTCCACTTCAGGGGCTTCAGCCTGGGCTCGGCTATTGAAGGACTTGCCACCTTACTTCCTGCTCACCCAAAGGAGGATTTCAGTGTCAATGGCATGGTGTTAGTGCCGGCCTGATGGTGGGTCAGATTCAATCCAATCCCTACCCCCCATAAGGAAGTTTGAATTGCTCTGCCTCTCCTTTAGAATCAGCTCTCCATCCACAAATATCAAAATGACAATGATGCATTGCGAGGGTTGCTGAGAACATGAATGTGCCTTGGACATTTTAATGCTCTAAATAACATCACTGTCAGAATCAACACCATAAATTGGTCCCCTTGGATGGCAAACCTATACATACTCCTGGAATTGATCCCATTAGACTGGGTAGACAAGTACAGTATGGGACGCTTGGTCTTCTTATCTCAGTGCCTGTTAGTAACCGCCGTCCGTTTTCTAACCTCTCTGTTTAATGTGAGGTACAATTTTCCCAGCCTTTAAAACTTCTAAAATTTAGAAGATGGAGAAAGCCCCAGCCCTTGATTTAAGCTTTCTGTAGAATGGCACTCTGCTGATCCACAGCCTCCGAGAAGCAAACTCATTGTTATTGCGGCAATACATAGTAATCCCCTCAGAGCTTCCTGTGCAGAATTTCCTGACATTGTCCCCTCGGAAGCAGCAGAAAGTCAAGGACCTTCAGCCACAAAGAATGGACTGGTGGGCCTCTAGGCACCCTTTGAGATACAATAACCCTTCTCCTCCCCCTCTTTCCCAGTCAAAAACTCTGCTTTCTGCAACCTCTCTCATGCAAATCTCCAAGTCCAGTAGATAGATAGATAAGGCGCACCTAGTTTTTTTGGGGGGAATAAAGGGGGGGAATTATTATTTTTTCCCCAGGCATGGGGCTAGGGCGGGAAAAGCCTGAGCTTCTCCCCAACCCCAGCCCCCAGAACAGGCAACTCTCCACAAGCCATGGGAGCCCAGTGCCAGGCTCCCACGCCTTGCGGAGATTTGCGCGAAGCCTGGGGAGCAAGAGGGGTCGGTGCGCACCGACCCCTCTCGCTCTCCATGCTTCAGCAAAAGCCTGCATTCGCCCCATAGGATGCACCCAGATTTCCCCTTCATTTTTGGAGGGAAAAAAGTGCGTCCTATGGGGCGAAAAATACGGTAGATAGATATAGATAGATAGATAGATATAGATAGATAGATAGATAGATAGATGATAGATAGATAGATAGATAGATAGATAGATAGATAGATAGATAGATAATTTATTACGGTCGGAGACCAGCTTATAAAACACACTTGGGAGACTTGACCTGGCACCACCATCTCCCGGAAGTCCTTCAAGTCCAGTATTTTCTAGAAGCAGGTGTGTTGCACAAGACCCACCCTCTGCCACTATTATCATGCAACCCCTATTCTCCTCACAGAGCTACAATTCCCAGACTTCCCTGAGAAGAGAGGTTGACTATTAAACCACTCCAGGAATTGTAGCTATGTGAGGGGAATGGGGTTCTCCTAACCAGCTGCGTTGTGTGAGTTCACAGCTCCTGGGGTAGGCGCATGTGTGCTGGGGGGGGGCAGAGGAATGGAGGGTGAAAGAACCAGGCACAGCACCCCAGCCCTCACCACCGACACCACCGGTGCCAAGCAGGGCTGTGCTGCTCCACCTGCCTGCCCATGCCAGGAGGGGGAGTCTGGCCAAACTACGTGGCACTTGATGAGCCCAACCAGGTGCCCCCAAGCCAGCACCCCCAGGGCAGCGCTGCCTGCTGCTCCTCTCAATGAGCCTCGGATCCTCCAACACCCGAAGAGGAGCACCTCACAGGGGGGCTTCGTACCCCCTCAAAAATCCATGCCCAGGTCCATGGCCAAGCCCCTGCTCCTAATACTCAGTGCCCTTAGCAAACTACAATTCCCAAGATTCTTTGGAGGAACCAATCCCTGCTTAAAGTGCTATGATACTGCCTTGAATGTGTAGTGCAGACGGAGGCCCAGAAAAATACTTTAATTCCCCCTCTCCCCCCGTCTTTTGTTGCTGGACTTGGCTACTTGAATTAAAGGGACTTTCCCCAAGTTCAAGCCACCCAGAAAGGTCGTTTTCCCTTTCTTTGTATCCCTGCAAAAACGTTTTCCCCCTGGTGCTACCACCGAAGCTTCCTGATTCCCCATCTTTCCCACATTCACTGAGCATGACGACGGACCGGTGTGTAACATTTCAGGAATTTCCTGCTTTTCAATATTTGATTCTAAAGAAACATCTAAGCATTCCACCCCACCACTTTTTCATCTTAACCCATTCAGATTCCGTATTACCATCCCAACAAGCAGCAGGAAACGAGAGCACTGGGCAACAGGATTTGGACTAGGTGGAGGAAAAGAGAGGGCTGGGAAGTATTCATCACTTGGTACAGTGGCTGCAGGTTTTGACCCCCACAGTGAATCCACACAGCTGGGGGTGGGGGCTTTCTTCAAAAGGGGATGTGCATTAGCAACAACTTTGTAAAAGTGGCAGTGTTTCTCCCTTTTAGAGTTCTAGAACCAAAGCCCCCGTCATCACACTGCAAAGCTTTTCAAAATAAGAAAGAAAGAATTTCATCATTTCCATGAAATAAACACAAAGAAGGGAGCAGGCAGCATCTAACATAAACAGCTCTCCCATTATTGCTGATCATCTGAGCAAGCTAATGTGAATTAGTAAGAAAAGCAATGGTTGTTTTTGACCTGCGCAGTTCGGGACCCCTATATCGAAAGGGCTGCCATTCTGCCTATGAACCTGCCCAGACCTTGAGATCATCATCTGAGGCCCTGCTGTGCAAGCCTCCTTTGAGGAAGGCCTGGAGGGTGCAAACGAGAGAATGGGCCTTTTCTGTCATAGCGCCCTGTCTACGGGATGCTCTGCCCAGGAAGGTTGGCCTGCCACAAACGTTGGAATTGTTTTGAAGCCAGAGACGTCTTTGTTTTCCCAGGCATTTGGGCAGTGCCAACAACTGAATGTTTGTTTTGGTCTTCATTTGAAGATGGATGGGGTGGTTCTCATGGAGATGGACCATTTTATGACACTGAAATCTCTTAGGGATGAGGAAATCTGTCCAGTTCCTCGTTTTTCTAGTCCTAAGTTTGGTTCTCCACATTTCCACATCAGTTTACAATTTAGTTTTTTAAGTCCTCATGAAAAATCATCAGCATTTGAGTGCTAATGCGTTCATTTATTACATAGAATTTTGCCTAATACTGTATACAGACGACGACCATTTCGCATGGGGGTTCCATTCCTGGACCCCGTGTGTATCGGTAAATATGTATTTGTGTGCCCCGCCCTGTTACGCTCCATTATGCCCTGCCCCGCCCCCATTCTGCCCCATTCCACCCTCTTGCAAATCCAAAAGGAACCGCATGTTGGCGATCACGCATCATTTGAACACACCTAAAATAGTCGCTGCCTGTACACAATCTGGCAAAGCAGATTTTCCTAATACAGTCAGACCTCGGGTTACAGACGCTTCAGGTTGCGTGTCTTCAGGTTGCACACCACGCCAAACCTGGAAGTACCAGAAAGCGTGACTTCTGGGTTTCAGCACTCGCACATACGCAGAGCCACCAAATTGCAACCCGCCCATGCACAGACGAGGTGCTGTGGGTTGCGAATGTGCCTCCCACACGGATCACGTTCACAACCCAAGTGTTCACTGTATAATTAATTTTTCTATGTTATTTTCATGAATACTTGCATTTTAATGCATATGTTATACAGTATGTGCATTTTCCCACACATTAGTTTGCTGCATTGCAAAATCTGGAGAAGTGTGAATTTCAACGGATGTGTTTGTCAACATCCTGTGCCCTTTTGAAATGTGTTTTTTTGGGGGGTTGTTTTTGTTTTGATTGTGTATTTTGTGGCTTTATACAGTGGTGCCTCAGGTTACAAACACCTTGGGTTACAAACACTTCAGGATGCAGACTCTGCTAACCAAGAAGTAATACCTCGGGTTAAGTACTTTACCTCAGGATGAGAACTGAAATCGCATGCTGGCGATGCGGCGGCAGCAGGAGGCCCCATTAGCTAAAGTAGTACCTCAGGTTAAGAACGGTTTCAGGTTAAGAACGGACCTCTGTGATTCTCACTATTGCATTTTTACTTGGCAAATTGCTTTGGGAATTTTTGTAATGGAAAGCAATATATCAATTGTGGGTGGCAGTGTGGGTTAAACCACAGAGCCTAGAGCTTGCCAATCAGAAGGTTAGCGGTTTGAATCCCCGCGACGGGGTGAGCTCCCGTTGCTTGGTCCCAGCTCCTGCCAACCTAGCAGTTCAAAACCACGTCAAAGTGCAAGTAGATAAATAGGTACCGCTCGGGTGGGAAGGTAAGCGGCGTTTCTGTGCGCTGCTCTGGTTCGCCAGAAGTGGCTTTGTTATGCTGGCCACATGACCCAGAAGCTGTACGCTGTCTCCCTCGGCCAATAAAGCGAGATGAGCTCCGCAACCCCAGAGTTGGCCAAGACTGGACCTAATGGTCAGGGGTCCCTTTACCTTTACCTTACCTAACACCTTGAATTGCTACAGTTCGCTTGTCCATCTAAGGTCAGAAACAAAAACCACCCAGGTAACTACATGTGGTATTTGCTATCGTTTTAGTCTGTAAATGTTGCATGAATAAGTGTGCTGTTTTATGCATTGTTGCGACATTTCTTTCCATTGAAATGCATGGAAGTTAATTACATAATTATTGGCATAATTATATTAGTTTTGGCCACAGCACATAGTAAAATAGCAGAAGCTGAACTGTAGCAGAACAGAAACAGTGCCGATTATGATGGGCTCAGGACAGGATGAAAATCACTGCCTCCTTACATTCTTAGTCTCCAAACATCCCAGAACGCCAAACAAAGCAAATCCAGATCAAAAGATCACGTGTTCTTAGATCTCACTGTGTACCAATGGCAAATTAAATATTATTATTTTTTTAGCTCCAGATGTGTTGTAACTACTTGCACAACAGTAGTGCAGTAATATTAAGCATATCATGGGACAGAATTCTGAAGGCAAAGTTAAGAAGACAAGTGTTTTTTTATCACAGCTCCTGGGGGATAACCTAGCAACCCAAATTTCCTAAATCAAGCCAATAGTGCTCAGGGGAAAGTTAGGATTCAGTGGGCTCACTTTATATTTGCCTTACCTACGGTACAATTTTAAGCAAATTTATTCAAAATTTGGAAGGAAGCTTCCAGTATGTCCAGTGTGGCTTATTTCTGACTTACAAGTTAAGCCCTGTTTAGGGAAGTTTTTAATGATTGTGTTTTAATGTATTTTTAACCTTCTGTTGAAAGCCGCCCAGAGTGGCTGGGGAAACCCAGCCAGATGGGCGGGGTAGAAATATTATTATTATTATTATTATTATTATTATTATTATTATTATTATTATTATTATCATTAATTGTGTTAGGATGTGGTGCATGCACACCATTTGAATGGCGATGCGCTTCAATTTGGGGGACAGCCCCCTCAAATATTTTATTGGGAGGCTGAATCGTGTTACTGGGAAATTCAGGGTTCCTTCTATAAATTCAGGGGGTTGTTGCAGCAATGAAGAGTGCTGGGGAAGCGACCCCCCCCTTCAGGCTAGTCTTACAGGACAATCCGAAACATTTTAACTGAAAAGCACAGCCTTCTTGCTTCAATAGACCTTACTCCCAAATAAGTGTGTGCAGGACCACAGCCTTCATCATAGTTTCCCAAGTACGCTCAGAAAGTTAATCAAAGATTCTCTCCTTTCCATTGGGCTGGGAAGGGAGGGTGGAGATCTGCCCTCAGATTCTAAACCCCTTTGACTGCATAAGTAAAAGCTTCCCCTAGTCCGGACGGATTCTGATCACTCACCTTGCATCAGCAGAAACGCTGCCCAAACTATGAGCTTCTGTAGCACAGGGCTCACCGCTCCTGCCATGCTTGTCTAGTTGCAGAAACTTCTTCTTGATGGAACTGGGCAGCCAGGGAGACTGGTTGGATCCTGCACTCACTTGTCTCCTTTTCCGCCGGTCACTTCCACTGGGGGCTTTTGTTGTCTCTCTGCTCCAAGACGCACAAGCACAGGGACGCTGACACAAACAAGTTTGTCAGCTCCAAACGTTTCATCAAGCCACTTCCTCAGTGCATATTTTCCCGGACTGTTCACAGGATACCGGAAGGGGTGGGTGTGAATTTCAGGGCCTCCTCTCCTCCAGCTTCTTGTCAAAACTACAGCTGCTGGAAGACCCCACACCAGAAAAAGGACTGTTTGCACCAACTTTCTATTCCCCCCCCCCATAGGACCTGGAATCTGCTGGCTCCTAAGTCAAGGAATTGCTCTCTGTCTTTAAAAAGTTCCCCTCCCCTCCCCTCCCTGCCTCTTTTCCTTCAATTATATCTACTTCAGCCTTTCTTGTGCATAGACAATGCTCTGAAAATATGAAGTTTTCCCCAGAATGGGAGTGAAGCCAATGGGTTTTATTTAGCTATCCAACAAGCAATGCAATTTGTAAGTGAATAATAATAATAATCTAAGAAAGGGTTGGCCAAAGTATGAAGGCATACATTTCAAAAACTGGCAGAGGGGTAAAAAACGCCCCACACACACATTCTTGCTTTACAATAAGAAAGAATCCTAAGGAGTCCACAAAATATGAACACCACTTCCCAAAATGCAAATGATGTTTGAAAGCTTTGTTTTGAAGATTCCACTTTCTTGTTTTTAAGCAGACTCTTATATTCCAGCTACGCTTGATCAAATTGTCCATGGATTCCTCTGATGGATTCTTGTGAGAATCCCTTCTTACCCCGTCTTAGCAAGAACTTTCTCGGCCACTTGAGAAAGCTTTGTATCAAAATATAATTCCCCTCCAATTAAAAATGAATGGTGCATTTTAAGCAGTATAAATGTGCACTATTTGTAGCAAAGTTTCACAGAGTTGGAAGGGACCCCTGAAGATCATCTAGTCCACCCCCCCTTGCAATGCAGGAATATGCAGCTGTCCCATACTGGAATCGAACCTGCAACCTTGACATTATCCGCACCATGCTGTTAGCAACTGAGCTTGCTGTGCAACGTTTCACTCTTCACGTATTACATTCCATCACATTTCAAAATCCCTTGCATACTAACATAGAAGAATAACCTGCTTCCTATGTAAGAGACTTCATTTCATTCCTGGTCCCTGCTTTCTGAACTTCCCCCACCCCAAGAGTCAGCACTCCATGCCCACTGAGCAGGCCCAGTCCTTATGGGGCTGGTTTTCGGTTTACCCCCTTTTTTAGGTGTTTTTCTTTTTAAGAAAAACACCTAAAAAAGAGAGCCAGTGTGGTGTAGTGGTTAAGAGCGGTGGACTCGTTATCTGGGGAACCGGGTTCGCGTCTCCGCTCCTCCACATGCAGCTGCTGGGTGACCTTGGGCCAGTCACACTTCTCTGAAGTCTCTCAGCCCCACTCACCTCACAGAGTGTTTGTTGTGGGGGAGGAAGGGAAAGGAGAATGTTAGCCGCTTTGAGACTCCTTTGGGTAGTGATAAAGCGGGATATCAAATCCAAACTCTTCTTCCAAACTCTTCTCCTTTATCTAAAGTTCTTTTGTGGGTTAATTCTGCAAACCATGGGTTTTCTTAATGCCTGCTGATGGTGCTGTTTGGGCTATTTTGGATGCAGGTGGCACTGTGGTCTAAACCAATGGGCCTCTTGGGCTTGCCGATCGGAAGGTCAGTGGTTCGAATCCCTGTGACGGGGTGAGCTCACCTTTGCTCTGTCCCAGCTCTTGCCAACCTATCAGTTTGAAAGC
This sequence comes from Podarcis melisellensis, assembly GCF_964234715.1. NCBI lineage: Eukaryota > Metazoa > Chordata > Lepidosauria > Squamata > Lacertidae > Podarcis > Podarcis melisellensis. The sequence continues at coordinate 11,764,011 of NC_138532.1, read as the reverse complement.
ACACCAGCTCAAGTAGATAAATAGGTACCACTGCGGCGGGGAGGTCAACAGCATTTCCATGCTCTCTGGTTCTGTCATAGTGTTCTGTTGCACCAGAAGTGGTTTAGTCCTGCTGGCCACATGACCCTGAAAGCTGTCTGTGGACAAACACCAGCTCCCTCAACCTGAAAGCAAAATGAGCGCCGCATACCCATAGTCACCTTTGACTGGACTTAACTGTCCAGGGGTCCTTTACCTTTTCACATAAGAATTGGTGTTCAGAGAACGAGCTCACTATTAGCATGGGTGGTGCGACTTTTCAATGTATGCACCCAGTTTCCCCAGAACTTTTGAGTGTTATTTCTAATCACCGTGATAGGATCTCTGTACCAAAGTGCTATGGCAATGTTTCCTAAACTTGGGTCTCCTACTGTTTTTGGACTACAACTCCCATCAGCCCCAGCTAGCAGGACCATTGGTCAGGGATGATAGGAATTGTAGCCCGAAAAGAACTGGAGACCCAAGTTTGGGGAATACTGGGCTATGGCATATCAACTGTGAGTTTGAAGGGGATTTTTTCAACAGCAGTTGCTCATGGCACAGGACAAACACACGGCTTTTAGACACCCTTTCAATTCCAACAGCTGTTCGCCGCCTAACACATGAGGCTGCTGTTTGAGAATCACTTGTCCATGTTCCACCCACCGTGCTTTAGGAATGTAGAACTAATTCTGCAGTCCTCAGAAGAAAGTCGCTGTGGTATGGTGGTTAGGGTGTCAGTTTTGGGGCTGGAAGAGCAAGGGTTCAAAACCCCACTTGACCATGAAGCTCACTTGGCAATCACTGATAGACTTGTTGTGAACATAATATGGAGAAGGGGAGAACCCAAGCTAATCACATTAAGCTGCTAAGGGGAAAGGTGGGGAGGTAGATGCAATAATCATTCAGATGCAATACATCCCTATTCATAGATCGTGCACCTTATTGTCATACAAAATCTTGCAACCAGCTGGAATTTGCCAAGGTCCTTTGAACAGACAATGGCAGGATGTTGCACGCAAGTGGCAGGAAGTGTTATGAATGATAAACCTAAATAATAATAATAATAACATGTTTAAGGAGAAGCAAACTGAGCCACAAAAGGCCAGAATCATAAAAGCATGAGGACAAAGATCGGAAGTCTGCATTAATCACAGAAAATGTGTGCTCCCTCTTGCGATGGGAAGGACAGCCAAAACAATCGGATACACCTTACTAATTTAGCATTGTTTTGTAAAGAAACTACCTAGAGCAGCCAAGACAAAATCTAGGCAGGTGTGATCAGATAACAAGCACTTATCTTATTCCAGCTTGTCTTTGGCTCAAGGTCATTCACCCTAGCCCTGAAATGAAGAGCAGCAACTAGGAACAAGTAGACTTGGCAATTTCTGCTTCTCATCTTCCCAATCTTAAGTCCACTTCTCCATATTTCAACATCTGTTGCTGGTTTTCTTTTTAATAATAAAAATAAAACTCTCCAGAAAATTCATCAGGATTTCAGTACGAACTTCTCCTGAAATAAACATTTTTGTATGCCATTTTGCCTAATTTCCGCAAAGTGTATTTTCCCTGGCATAATGCTTTTTAAAAATGTTCCCCCACCCGTTAATATATGTATTTCTATGCACCGTTTGCCCTTTTGGTACACTTTACTTGGCTGGAAAACTGCATTGCAAAATTTGGAGAACTGCAAATTTTGAAGGATGTCTGTCTTTCGGTTCATGTATTGTTTCAGAAAGTGTGAATTCGGTAGGTTGGCCTTTAAATGCAAACTGACGCACATGGGGGCCAGGAATGGGACCCACACACAAAATGGTCATTGCCTATACTTTTGATGAAGAAGAGACCATCCCATCTCCAATATAGGCTACTGCTGCTGCACTGTCAAAGAGTTTTGATTGTTAAAACATTTCTTCCCTGCAATTTCCAGCCATTGGTTATACTCCTGCCCTATGTCGAGAACAAGTCTCCTCTATCTTCTGCACAACAGCCCTTCAGATATCTGAAGCCAGCTTTTTTGTCAGCTGACCTGGCGTTAGGAATTCCTATCTGGTTTTTGTTGTATTTTTTTCCTGTTCTGTTTTTAATGTTCCATAATATAAGCTTACTGGGACAGCCAAAACTGTTATAAATACATCCACACAAAATCCTGGGAATAGTGGATTGTTAAGGATGCTGAGAGTGGTTGTTGTTGTTTGTTGTTGTTTAGTCCTTTAGTTGTGTCTGACTCTTCGTGACCCTATGGACCAGAGCACGCCAGGCACTTCTGTCTTCCACTGCCTCCCGCAGTTTGGTCAAACTCATGCTGGTAGCTTCAAGAAAACTGTCCAACCATCTCATCCTCTGTCATCCCCTCCTCCTTGTGCCCTCAATCTTTCCCAACATCAGGGTCTTTTCCAGAGAGTCTTCTCTTCTCATGAGGTAGCCAAAGTATTGGAGCCTCAGCTTCAGGATCTGTCCTTCCAGTGAGCACTCAGAGCTGATTTCCTTCAGAATTGATATGTTTGATCTTCTTGCAGTCCATGGGACTCTCAAGAGTCTCCTCCAGCACCATAGTTCAAAAGCATCAATTCTTAAGCGATCAGCCTTCTTTATGGTCCAGCTCTCACTTCCATACATCACTACTGTATGGTTAGGAAACCCCTATTCCCACCAGAAAGTTGCAGTTTCCAGAATGGTTTAACCATCAATCTCTCTTCCCAGGGAACTAGGGGAATTGTATATTGAGTGCCATCATTGGGTTGTATCCCGTGCTAGTCCTTCTCATTGATGTTAGTGGGACTAAGGTGAGAGTATGAAATTAAAAATAATAATAATTGCAGTGCAGAGTGCTTCTGCTGAAGGTTCCACAGAGTTAGCCACACGCTTTTCCAGACCCCGCCATTCCATTCCCACAATTTTCCATTTCCTCTGCCAATAAAAACTTGGAGTTTTGTAGCCAGTGAGCATCCTTGGTCCTCTTTGGGCTGGACAGAGTCCAACACCCTGATGTGGATTTTAAATCATTCCGCCCTCTCTCATCACATCAATCATTTGATGAATGGACAGGGGAAGGTAGCTCCCCTGCTCAGCTGATTTGCACTGATCCGCTGAGGAAGGGCTGTGTGCATTTGCACATGCAAGATTGTGCATGAGTGAGTGGGAAGGGCAATTTAGAGAGTGTGAGATAGCCACACCCACTGCTAGCAGGTGGCCCCTTTAAGAGCATGATTATAGGCCACAATTTGGTTTTATACAACCATAACAACGGTAAAAAAAATAAATTGGGGGATAGCCTGTATTCAGACCAATACGGTATATAGCATGCCTTGTTTTCAGCAGGATTACATCACTGTTAACTAATCAAGTTGAAACAGCTTTATTTCCCTGCCACCCACTGATGTTTCCAGAAAGCTAATATAACTCTTTCCCAGAAGGTGTGCTGTTTTGGAACCTGAAAGCATGGAAGAGGTTAAGTTTATTTTGGGGCCTTCCCAAAAGGCCTATCTGAATTACTCATCCCGATTTAGCCCTTTCCACTCCTGCGGAGGCAAAGCTTCCGTGAGAAATGGTTCCTGTTATGTTTGGGGAGCAGCCACAGCTCTAAGGCAGTCATGTGTCCTGTTTTACAGAGGCTAGTCCTCTTTTTCAAAGAGTCCTCTATTTGAAGAGTCAGATTCTGGTTGAAAGAGAAAGGACCGTAAGAAGGGAGACAATCGATTTTGACGTTGCCCATCAACAGTGAGCACCTGGGCAGCAGATAAAACAAGCATGCAGGCCACATGGTCAGAGCAATCTTCCCCACTGTGGTGAGATGGTTGGCATTTCTGCTTGAATTATTTGTTTATTTATTTAAATTATGAACTGCTTGCCACAAAACACCTTTGAAGCAATTTAACAAGGAATACATCATCAGGAAAAAACAACAGCAACCTTATAATAAAAACAATTCTGGGTCTAATACAGGCACAGACTGAGAGGAATGTTAGTAAAGTCGTACCTCGGGTTAAGAACTTAATTCGTTCTGGAGGTCCATTCTTAACCTGAAACTGTTCTTAACCTGAGGTACCACTTTAGCTAATGGGGCCTCTTGCTGCCACCGCGCTGCCAGAGCATGATATCTGTTCTCATCCTGAAGCAAAGTTCTTAACCCGAGGTACTATTTCTGGGTTAGCAGAGTCTGTAACCTGAAGCATCTGTAACCTGAAGCATCTGTAACCCGAGGTACCACTGTAATTGTTTCTAAATGTGTATCTATAGATATAAATTAGCATGTACTGTACAAATGTTATGCTGATTGGTGATATACAATGACTTCTGCCCCCTTCCGCACAATGAGATAAGTGCTTTGCATGCAGAAGGACCCATGTTTAATCTCTAGCATCTCCAACTAAGGTAGGAGGTCAAGTGCCTGATACTCTGGAGAGTTTCTGCTAATTTTAGTCCAGGCTTATCCAAGCTGCTGTTCTCCAGATGTTGCTGGCCACATCTTGCACCAGCCCCATCCAGCATAGCCTCTAATTGGGGATGCTGAGAGTTATGGTCCAAAACCTCTGGAGATCTCCAGATAGACCAAGGGTCTGTCTCAGTATGAGGCATGTTCACCTATACTTTCAACTGCAGCACTTCCAAGTCATTAAAGAGGGAGTCCACATTACAGGGAGACATCCCCTCCCCCCCAAAAAAAAAATTATATCCCATATAAATCCCTGGAAAGAAGGATTGTTGTCAAACAAGTCTAAGAACTGTTTACCAGCTCCATCTGGTACGTAGGCTGAGACCCTAAGTGCCTGCGGACTGTCTCGCCAGAGTGGTGCATGGTCTGGTTATCTCCCGCTTGGACTACTGCAATGCACTCTACGTGGGGCTACCTTTGAAGGTGACTCGGAAACTACAACTAATCCAGAATGCGGCAGCTAGACTGGTGACTGGGAGCGGCCGCCAAGACCATATAACACCGGTCTTGAAAGACCTACATTGGCTCCCAGTACGTTTCCGAGCACAATTCAAAGTGTTGGTGCTGACCTTTAAAGCCCTAAACGGCCTCGGTCCAGTATACCTGAAGGAGCGTCTCCACCCCCATCGTTCTGGCCCCTCGCTGAGGTCCAGCGCCGAGGGCCTTCTGGTGGTTCCCTCATTGCGAGAATCAAAGCTACAGGGAACCAGGCAGAGGGCCTTCTCGGTAGTGGCGCCCGCCCTGTGGAACGCCCTTCCAGCAGATGTCAAAGCGATAAACAACTACCTGACATTCAGAAGACATCTTAAGGCAGCCCTGTTCAGGGAAGTTTTTAACGTGTGATATTTTACTGTATTTTTTGTTTCTATGGAAGCCGCCCAGAGTGGCTGGGGAGGCCCAGCCAGATGGGCGGGGTATAAATAATAAATTATTATTATTATTATTATTATTATTATTATTATTATTATTAGCTCTGGAATGGGAACAGGGCTCCCATAACAACCCTCAGCACCCTAAATAGCCATAGCTTCCCTCAAAGAAACATGGGGAATGTAGTTTGTTAAAGTTCCTGAAAGTTGCAAGGAGATCCCTAATCTCCTCCCAAAGCTACAATCCTCAGAGTGGTTTAACAACAATCCCTCTTCCCAGGGAAATCTGGGATTTGTAGTTCTGGGAGGAGATCAGAGATCTCCTAGCAACTCTCAGGAACTTTAACAAACTACACCATTTTTCTTTGAGGGATGCCATGGCTGTTTAGAGTGGCAGGATACTGCTATAAATGGGGCCTAGCTTAGTTTCACTAACTTCAATGAGTCTATGAGTAGGACTAATGTTGGATACAACCCAATATTGGTGACTCAATATCCAATTCCCCCAGGTTCTCTGGGAAGAGAGATTGATGGTTAAACCATTCTCAAAACTGTAGTTCACCGGTCAGGGGGCAAAGATCTCCTAACCACTACCAGCACCCTTTAATAAATACTGTTCCTGGGATTCTTGGGAGAAACCATGGCTGTGGTATAATGAATGAAATGCAAAGTGCAGGATTTTGTTACCGTTATTGAGACATGGGCTGTTCCAAGCTGCAGTTTGTCCAGGGATCCATTAGATGGCACTTTGAAATTAGCCCAGAAACTACTACAGCCCTTTCATATGATCCTGGTAATATCCTAAAGATGCTTCCTGTCTACATACCTGGTAAAAATGTGGCCCGTCTGCTCCCAAATGCTGCAAGGGGGAGTAAAATATAGGAAGCATGTGTGAGCCATACCCAAAGCATGCATATACTTGCTATGCATTGTGCAAATTCCCACAATTAATATACAGTGGTACCTCGGGTTAAGCACTTAATTCGTTCCGGAGGTCCATTCTTAACCTCAAACTGTTCTTAACCTGAAGCACCACTTTAGCTAATGGGGCCTCCCGCTGCTGCCGTGCCGCCGGAGCACGATTTCTGTTCTCACCCTGAAGCAAAGTTCTTAACCTGAAACACTATTTCTGGGTTAGCGGAGTCTGTAACCTGAAGCATATGTAACCCGAGGTACCACTGTAACTACAAAATTATCATCCTGGCCCAAAAATACTGAGGTGACCAAGTGAGAGCTGGTCATACATCTTAAATTTAAAAGCCTCAGTCCGCATTCACATGATCACTCATAGTCTTTCAGTTGCTTTGGGGTAGCAGTTGCCATTTAAAGATGCATGTTGACATGTACTGCTGCCATGTAAGGCTGTATACACATGACACCTTCGAATCACATTCTTTCCCTGAAAGAATTCTGGGCCCTCTAATTTGTTAGCCCATAATTCTTTGAGGTTTGCATACATCCTATACCTTTAAAGCACATTCAAATCATGTTTTCCTCTCTCAAAGAATTCTGGGCACTGTAGTTTACCCCTCACAGAGTTACAATTCACAGCAACGCTTAACAAACTACAGTGCCCAGAATTCTTTGGTGCAGAGGAATCTGCATTGAATGTGCTTTGAAGGTATAGAGTGTGTTCAGCCTATGGTAGCTTTGGAAGGTGCATGCGTACAGAAAACTTGTGTGAACATGAGACCCCTCTTAGGAAACACAGGCCAGCTGTGAAGTGGTTAGACACTGTAAATCACCCCAACTTTGTTCTGCCAAGCTGAGATGCAGCTAATCCTACAATCCCTTGTGCATAGGAATGACCTCTTTCCCATGTATTAGGCTTGCAAATTAAGGCCCCTGCACTCTATAAGCAATGCTCTGGGCTTTGTTGTATTCTGTTATCAAACACTGGCACAATGGCCTAGTATCAGCAGCAAAGTGCTACATGAGGCACAGGGCATAGCCCGCATTGCGATGGCGCATTGCGATGGCCTGCGACCCTCGATACACGTGACACAACAACCTCCCATTGATTCCAGAAGAAGTCAAATGTGAGAGAATCACATTTCTTCCCTGAAAGTCACATGATCACTCCATTGAGGCGGTTCCATTCCAACCTGTACTTTGCAAAGGCCGATTATTGTATTCAGACGACTAGGGATGGGGGGGGTAGAAATATGGCTCCATTCACATTTAAAAGCAAACCAACCTAATTCGCACTTTCTGAAACAAAAACAGAGCCATCCTTCGAAATGTGCATTTCTCTGAATTTTGCAACGCAGATTTCTGGCCAAGGAATGTGTACAGAAATGCATATAAAAGAGTAGTGTGCATGAAATTGCATATATTAGTGGCAATAACAGACAAATATGCATTTTATCAAGCATCATATAATTGATAATTTCACCAAATTAATTAATTAATTAATATATTGCTATAAACTTGTTATTACAAGATTTCAAGATTTTGCACATGAATATCACTCAGTGCACCTTGCGAACATGGTGCGTGTCATACAGCTATTGTAACTCTGATTAACAATTATCACATCTGCTAGAGCCAAACTTTTACACAGATTCATTCCATTGGAGATAAAATCAATAAAGCAGCCTAAATGTGCCCCCCTAAATGTTTTGAAGCACAACTCCCCATGTTCACCCCCAGCATGTGTTGGCCATGATGACTGGGACTGATGTGAGTTGCAGTCGAAAACATCTGGGGGATCTCAGGGTGGGGGAAGGCTGAACATAAAATGGAAATAAACAAAGCGCTCCATACATTTCCTTTGGAAACTAAAGTGTTACAGCAGCAATCGAGCATGCACAGAGATGGTGTTTTTTGACTGTTTACTCATGCCAACTCATGCCTCTTAATAATAATATAAAAAGATTCTCTAAGCAGTGGACAACTATCATCATTCACACTTCATCTTGCTTATCATGATCAGCCTACAGTTAGGTTGTTTTAGCCTCAGTGTAATTTGCAGCACCATTGAAACACCCAGGTAATTTCTTTCTTTCTTCTAATCATAGGGTGGATCCGGACTAAGCTGAACTTAGTTCTGATTGAAATCAGTTAGCCTTAGATTAGGATAAATCCCATTTATTGCAATGGGAACTACGTTCAACAAACTTAGTTGGGATGCACCCCACACTTTTCAGGGGCTTCCAAGATAGGAATAAACAATGGCAAAAAAGAAAAGAAATCAGTTCATTTGAGAGTTCAGCATCAATGTCCAAAGACAACAGAGAGATGCAACTGTCTTTTCACTGACTTTCAGAGCAGAGCCATGACCTCTGTGTTACTGAATAGTGAATACGAGGTCCTCCCTCCCTCCCTCTAAAAAGTCTTCCCAAGACCTAAAACATAGGTCCAGTCCACATAGCGTAGCTTTATTTTGAACACTGTTATAATGATACAACCTTTTACATTAATGTTCTGCAGTCACAGATTATTCGTTCTGTAGCTGTGCTACTGAGAAATCATTTCTAAAACATGTTTGAAAGTAGTACGACACTTTTGTAAAACTGCACTGAAGTTTGAAATGCAGCCAGCAGTATTCACATTTGGTCTTTTGCCCGGGCAGGTAAGAAAAAGTTAAGAGAATATTGGGTTTTCTGCAAAAAAAAAAAAAAAAGCATAATGGCCAAGCACTCTATCAAAAGCCCTTATGAGCTGGGAGTCAACATAAACATAAACATTTCTATCCCTATCCCATCACATGGCATAAATCCCACTGGGCTGGGCACCATTTCAGTGGGAAAATCTCCTCCACAAAACTCCGCCGAAACTAATAGGGGGCTGAACAAGAGTTCTTCCACAGGAGAGCTTTCTGCTGGATCCCCAATATGTCACTGTTCTTCCTTTGCATGCTTTCCCCCATCTCTCTCCCTGTTTCCCCATCTTATTTCCTTAGTCTCTGCCCCAAAGGCCTTATAATCCATCCCAAATGATGCAGGAAATGGGTGGACGACGACATACCCATAAGTGACATAATAAAAGAAAAACACCACCTTCTCCTCCTCCAGTCATCTTTGGCCGCTCTCTCTCATTCTGGTCTTCCTCGGGTTTCGCTACAAAACTGCTTGCATGCTACAAAAGCACATGTGGTCTCCTTTCGCAAGTGTACACATCCGTGGTGCCACGATAGCCTGCGCACCAACCGCGCCACCGTTCCCAGCGACCGCGGCTTTGACTGACGTTTATTGCAGCAACCCTACAGCTGTCATTATTTCCCCATGGCGCACTTCCTAGGAGGCGCCGATCGCCAGCCCCAGAGCTGAACTCAGACAGGTGGGCCGCAATGCCCACTGGCAAGTCAGCGCAGGCCTATAATCTATAACTTGGTGGTTTGTTTGTTTGTTTGTTTCCCCCTGAAAAGAAAGGTGGGGAGGGGTGTTCTCTTACCTCTTAGCCTGTGCCTCTGCCTAGGCTGGCGGCTGTGGCGAAGCTGCCGCGTCTGCCTGCTGGGCACCTGCGGGGCCTTCCTCGCTTGCTCCGCCAGGCAGGTGCACCGGCATTGGCATGTCTGAGCCCCCCAAACCAAGGGGAGGAAGGCGAAACCCAGCAGGAGAACTTCGGGCAACATCCTGCAGAGGAGAAGGCACCAAGGGGGGAAGATGCTGGCTCCAGGGGGGGAAACAAAGTCCCCTCTAGTAGCATGCAAGGAATCCAAAGAAACTCTTGTCCAGATGCCCAAGAAGCCTTGGGGGCAGGTTGTGCCCCCCTCCTTCCCCTTCTCTCTCTCTCTCTCTCTCTCTGCTTGCGCCTGCACAGCTCTCCCTTCTGCTTAGCCCGAGCCCTCTGTTTGGGAAATTATTTGGAATTAGTTATTAAGCATGTTTTCCAACTGCTTTTGTATTTCCCCCCTTCTTTTTTAACTGGGGGAACAATGGAGGAAGGAAAGCATATAGGCACCATGCTGTGAGCGGGCTGGTCCCCTGAACCATCTGTGACATCAGAAAGCGGGGAGGGCGCATCTCCACTGGGATCTCTCTCACACACTTTTCTCTTCTCCCCCTTACCCAATATTGTGAAGAACTAAATTAAATGATCAACGAAGAAAAGGGAAACATTCTTTGTGGCTTCCTTCTTGAAGGCCAGACATTTCTCATTTTAAAAAAAAACAACCCTATCCCCAACCTTCCTTCCCTCCCTCCCTCCCTCTTTTTTTTTAACCTCTGTGCAAAATGCCTTCTATCTCCCACCCCCCTTTGGGAGAAGGCAAGGAAAAGTTGAGTTCCAGCCATCCTGGCGAGGGGAGATTGACTACATAAAAGAAGGCTCAGTGCTTTGTCTGGGGGGGGGTATGGGTGGAAGGAGTGTTTTCAAACAACATTGACCATCCTCTGATAGATTTAACCGCTTGTCGGCTGCTCCTTTGTCAACCTGGCTGGGGAACTGGGCGTCTTGAAGGGAGCCTGAAACATTTTCATTTGTCACAAGAGGCACAACATGCCCGAGACAGTTACAATTACATTTATTGCACTAGGGCCAATTATTTCATCATTCCATTGCTGAGAATCCAAACATCTCAATTGTTATCACCGTTGCTGATTTTGCACCCTTCTCCTTAAAAAAAAAAGAAAAACAACCACTCGTTTCCTGGGAGGTTCTGGGGTTTTTTTAATGGACTGGAACACATTCAACAAACTAAATTAGCCTAAAGAAATTAATACCCATTTAACTCCCAAATGCACAAACCATCCATCACTCTTACTCCTTATTAACTATGATGCTCTCCCGCCTCATGCCCAACTTAGCACCTCCCAAGTGAGGAAGGTCTTTCTTTCCCACTCCTGGCCGAGCTACCAACACAACAATCCAAGCTGCCTGGTCGTGTTTTACCAGGAGCCAAGCTGAGGGCTCCCATTCCCAGTATAAAACAAGCAAATGTAAGAAGAGCCTCAATGGATTGGACCAAAGATCTATTAGTGCAGCATCCTTTTCCCCACCATTGGCCAAACAGGTGCCTCCGGGAAGCTCACAAGCAAGCCATGGAGGTCATGGTGCTCTCCTGTGCCCCGGACCCACCACAACAAAGTTCCTAACACAGTTCAAACTTTGGATCATTTGCGTCTTGTCTCACCATTGCACTTTGACCGTGGAACTTTTTGGCTTTGTAGCTTTGCCAGAAAGTTAGCAAGCCTTATTTTGTAATAAGCATCTGAGTAGATCTACCAGGTCCTACTCGCTATCTCCAACTCCTCGAAAGATTCCATCAACGGTGTCTCCGAAAAAAATTACACATCACTTGGGAAGACAGGCGAACTAATGCCAGTGTACTGGAAGAAGCAAAGATCACCAGTGTAGAAGCAATGATTCTTCAACATTAACTTCGTTGGACTGGGCATGTTGTGTGGATGCCTGATGATTGTATTCCAGAGCATACTCTATTCCGAAATTAAAAATGGCAAGCGTAATGCTGGTGGTCAACAAAAGAGGTTTAAAGACTTTCTCAAGGCAAATCTAAAAAAAATGTAGTATGAACACTGACAACTGGGAAACACTGGCTTGCAAGCACACCAGTTGGAGAACAGCCTTTACCAAAGGTGTCATGGGCTTTGAAGACACTCAAATTCAGGACGCAAGGGAGAAATGTGCTAGGAGGAAGGCACGCTTGGCAAATCCACACCATCATCAACTCCCACCTGGAAACCAATGTCCCCACTGTGGAAGGACGTGTGGATCCAGAATTGGCCTCCACAGTCACTTACGGACTCATTGTTAAAACCGTGTTTATGGAAGACAATCTTACGAGTGATCGCCAAAGAAGAAGAGATCTACCAGGAGCCAAAGGATGTGCCTTCTCTTTCTCTGCAAAGCTCATAGAGACGCTTCCATGGATACCAATATTCATAGATTTGTTCTTAAAACAGAAGCATGAACCTGCACCTCCTGCACATCTGTCCTCTCTTACTCTTCCTTCTAATTTCACTATTGCATTTTTCTTTTTGCATTCAAGGTCAGTCATGGATTGCAATACCTGAGATAAATGGCTACCAAATCTTCTGGTATTGGATCTTGTGTGCATCCGAGGCTGGAGAGCCAGAAAGCAGTGTTCTTGTTTCAAGGGTTAGGATAAAGGCCCCATTTGCCCACTGTGTGTCCACTAGGTTCTTCTGCTCAAAGGACTTGCATGTGTTTGTGGTGTCATCGGGCAGAAACTGATGGATCCCTCACCTTGCCTATAGGGGATCCTTCATCTCTCTGTGTCCTTCCATTTTCTCACCTTCCTATACTTCCCCATCCTTTTTTCTTTTTCTTGGCTCTGTTTCCATCCCACTTTCAGTCAAGAAAGCTCCCCGAGATAGCTTTCACAAAGTAACATCAGGGTTACTTCCCTCTCTCCAGTACACAGCATTGCTCTGCGGTTGACTGCTCCCTGCCCCTCCAAAATAATAGCAATAATGAAGTTATTCTCGGGTTATTATGGCCATTGCCACTGCCTCTCACTCCATTTCACGCCAAGGATTACTTGCGATTGGGTGGACAGTTACCTGACTGTGCTGCTCGCATTATCTTCCTCTTGAGACTACAGGTTTTTTCACCATCCAAGGACAGGGAGGGAGAGCCAAGTGCAGCCTCTGTGTCTCAGGTAGGGGTAGGGAAGAACTTTGATTCAGTTTGTATTTCAAGGCAACCTTACCTAATTCACACTTCTGAAACAATGCACAAACCGAAACACAGCTTTACTTTGAAAGCCTCTGAATTTTTCAATGCCATTTTCTAGGAAGGTATTGGGCGCAAAAAATGCATATACTAGGTCAAAGTTTGCACATAAATGTGCACATTAATGAAAACAACTTATGAAACAGGCATTCTATTACTGGAGATTGCTTTGCAAAAATGTTATATTAGGCAAAATTGCAAACAGAATTGTGTATTGGGAGAAATTTGCATTAAAATGCTGGTGAATTTCGGGAGGGATTTTTTAAAGAAATTCAAACTGACGTGGAAATATGAGAAACTGAAAGAAACAAAAAATGACAGATGTACTCATTCTTGGCCTCAGGCAAGCTGCTGGCAGTTGACTAAATGGTCAGTGGGCTGGCTATTATATCTTAGGCATATATCTAAAATAACAATGGGTTGAATCTAATCCTGCATAGAGGAGACCCATTGAAATCAATAGAAATGGCTTACTTAGGTCCATTAATTTCAGTGGATCTACTCCAAGTAGACGTTAGTTGGATATGACTTAATAATAATAATAATAATAATAATAATAATAATAATAATAATAATTTGTAAAGTCCTTAGAAGTAAGAGAGCATCTGTCTATGTGTCCTCTCCTATGGAAGCTTCTTCAAGCCAATTGCATGTGATTGCCACCAACAACAAAGTGAAGCATGGATTCTCATTGGTGGACAAGGTTGTTGTTAGTGTGGCTCTGCTGCCATGTCTTTACAGACTACATGTGCTCAAATCCAAGGCCTTGCTCTCTCCTTACAGACTCCGGCTGCCTGATAGATGTGGGAACTATCTTAGACATGAGATGACCTCAGCACTTTCCTTGAGCACAACACCTCCCCAGGCCAGCTGGGGGGGGGTGTCAAGTAGAAAGGTCAACACAAAGGGCAAGTTTCAGCAGCTCCTGGTCATCCCTGGGGACCAGTCAGGATGCAGGCATTTCAAAGAGGCACCCATAAACCCCAATAAAGATTAAGTGCTTTAGCCCTTGTGTTCCTTGGGGTTGTGTCGAGGTCAGTGTAATGACAGCAATAGAGAGATGCCTTAGTCTAGATTTTCTTTCTGCATGCCTTTGTAGATTTTCCCTTTAAGCACAATGTTGAGGATAGCCCAGATATGGTGTAGGTAGCAAGCCAGGAACTTAGCTGGGGATTAAGGCAAAATTCATTTCCCTTTGAATTGAAAGGCAAACTTGCCTAATTCACCCTATCTGAAACACAGAGATCCTAAAAATCTACATTTCTCTGAATTCCACAGGGCTGTTCTCCTGCCTGCCAAGTAGTGCGTACAAAAATGCCTATATTTGAGTAAACTGTGCACAGGAATGCATATATTTCTGAAAACACTTTTTAAAGATGCATTATATTTAGGGGGAAATGGTTTTGCAAATATGCGTGAGTTGCGAAACTGTGGGAGTTGGGGTTTATTTATTTATTTATCTTATCACGTTGTGGATTTGGTGTTGCAAACCACCCCGTGATCCTCAAATGAATGGCGGCATATAAATTTATTAAATAATAATAAAATAAATAGGCAAAATGGCAAACGAGCCCAGGTGCTGCATGTTAGGAGGGATTTGCAGGTCAATGAATTTTCATGAGGACTTTTAAAAAACAATATTCACAAACTCGTGTGGAAATGTGGAGAAGTAACCGTAAGGTTGAGAAGCTAAGGGGTACGGAAATCATTTCCCCCTGCCAGCCATGGGCCTGGTGGGGCCTGTGGAAAATTGGCCCTGTCACAGAAACCCAAGGCCCCTCAGCTGAATTTTCAGCTCCAATTTAAAGCAATCTTCGGACCCCTTTATTGGTGACAACAGAAGAAAAGGCAGGCATGTAGCATTTTACACACAACTGCTCAGTAAGACGTGCTGCTCATCAGGAAAGTATTTAAATGTTGATGGTTATTTTGAGGTAAGAGTTTTGTGAGACTTTCTCTTCCTCCCTGCTACCCAGATTTTATTTGCTATTGCTGCTTCATTGTGTAGCATTCTTCCAGTGCCCTGGCCAATGGATACAACGGCGCTAGAGTAACAAACCCTTGAGGCACTGACTTTGAAACTTTATTAAACTGCTGCGTTCCACATATTGAATAAAATTGTGACTGCAATAATCCACGGGTTTACTTGGAAGCAACTCTGTTGAAGCCAGTGGGAGTGCTTCTGAGGAAACTCCCATGCACCACAAGAATTCATCCACCCTTCATTTGCAGCATTTTGCCACAGAGGAAATTAAATTCATCTCCCAGCTTTATTGCATCAAATGAACTTGTGGAATAACCGTTATTTGGAGCGTCACCACCATACCTGCAGTACAATTTGGTGCACTTCACAAAAGTCTTGTTTTCTGCTTGGGAATATTCACGAGAAGGCACTCGTGAGGTTGCAAGTGATAAAATGCTCCGGTCCGAGGCCAGATCCCACAGCCTAGCAGGCCCAGTTCAATGGAGGCCACACTGCATTCAGCTACAGGGTCCTTTCACTGCCACAAGGGAGAAGGAGGTGGTGGCAGCAGACACAAAGGAGCAGGCAAGTGGGTTCCCAGTGTGTGAGGGAAGAGGAGCACACAAGTAGCTCACTTACCTATTTGCACAGGCCCCTCCTTGCTATTGCTTAGTCTCCTGCTGCTGCTACTGAAACACCAAGCGCCCTCCATTGGCAACCTCCTCCTCTGCTTTGCTCCTCAATGGGAGGAGAATTGGGAGAAGGCCGTGGCAACAAACCAGCCAGCCAATGGCTGTGTTGGATTGGCTGTTAGACCACATGGACATTAACAACAAAGCTTAAAGCTCATTCCTCATGGCGTGGGAGCCTTTCTGGGGTGGGAGCCCACTTTTCAGTCCCAGGCAATATATTTGAGGCAATATTTTAGGGGGGCAGGAGGGGAAACTCTGCTTAGTCTGTTTTGCTCCTGCTCAGTTTTGCCAAGTGTCCTGAAGCTCACAAAAGTTCTGTTCCTTCGCCCAACGCAGGGCCTCTTTTAATAATGCACAATACGGCCATTTTCTGTAGCAAAAAGAGGTCAGTCCCCTGAAGGATTTATAGTCCTTTGTGGGAGTTTTCCTGCTTTTGCACACTGTTGACAAAAGCATTTACATTTCTTTGGCCTCCAATTTGGTACTGGGCTGTTCCTTATATTTGTTTCCTTTTTTAAATCCACAGACTCTTCCTCCCCCCTTTTTTTGCTTACTTCCTCACAGTCTTACCTGCTAGACATTTTGCATTTCTCTCCCAACCCCCCAGGCTGATTAAACACAAGCACCGCCTCAGCACGTTCAATTTCTTCTCAATGTTTGACATAAATATTCTTGTTTACATTATGCGGGCATGAGAGTAGCTATTCCCAAATCTGCCACTTCCATGGCATGTTTTGCCAAAGAACTTTTGTTATCTTTCTCTCAAACTGTGTATTTCCTTGCAAGACAGAAAGCACATATTCAAATTCAGAATGCCAGAAACAGCACATGTACAAATTCAATGCATCCTAGGATGGGGCAGGCAGAATGAGACAAGAGGGAGTACATATTTATACACCTGGACAAAAGCTTCAACACACATTCACCAAGCTGTGCTTTACCAATAGGGATGGGTGACTCCCGCAATTTCTGTTTCTTGTGGTTTCTCATTTTTCCAATCTTAAGTTCAGTTTCCCACATTTTCACATCAGTTTGCATTTTTGCTAAAGTCCTCATGAAAATGCATTAGCCTTTTAGTGTGGATTTCTCCTGCTGTATGCATTTGCACACAATTTTGCCTAATATACACAATTTTGCAAAGCAATTTCCCCAAGCATAATGCAGTTTTGTATGACGCTTTCACTGAGAATATACATTTACCCTCGTATATGAATTTTTGTTTGGCGGCATGTAAATTTCTCCGAACACACGTACACATTTTTATGCAATTTTGCCTAATATGCATATATTTGGAAAAAAAGAATCCCCCCAATCTAATGCATTGTTAACTGTTGCTTTTATAAATATATGAATTCTTATGCACGCTTTACTGAAGTATATGAATTTTTGTACACCCCACTCGGCTGGAGTAACTGCATTGCAAAATTCAGAGAAATGCAAAATTCAAAAGACGGTTGAGTGTCAGTCCACGTATTGTTTCAGGCACTGCCAAATAGGCAGGCTTGCCTTTAAATGCAAACTGAGTTGACTTTCTCCCCCCCCCACCACCCCTATTTACCAGCAGCAGGCACAATAATTTGCCATGAAAAATGCAGACAGTTGAAATGCCTACATCTGCTGGAGCAGAGCCTTTCGGGGAGCCAGTTCCCGCCCTTCCTGGTGCCTGCCGTCCCTGTGGTCGTGTGCAATGGTTTTTGCTTGCCTCTCCCCCCTTGCTTTTCACCTGTGAACCCACAGCCCAGTGGGGGCTACGGAGACACACTCCTGCCTAGCAGGCAGGTAGTCCCGACACAACCGCGAGCAGCGTGGGCCTTTTTTCTCCCAAAGTGACCTTTAAATTGGTCCCTAATCATCCCAACAGGAGGACGGGGCTTTTTAAATGCCTCCTGAGGAGAAGCCGTTTCCCACCCACCCCTCTCCGCCACGGAGACCTTTGTCTTCGGGCCTGGTTTGCATTCCGAGAGGCTCCGAAGCCAACAAAGTGGGAAGCGGAGCACATCAAGGTCTGTATCCAAAGGGGGGTGGAAAGAAAAGGAAAAGAAGGCCTCGGGTCCCTTGTGCCCCTGTCCGCCACCCCCACCTCCTCCCTGCAGGTGAGCAGTGTCGAGGAAGGCCTGGCATTCTCTGGGACCTGGTGGTGGTCCCCCACAGCACCTCTTGGCAGCCTGCACACCATCCCTATAGCAACCGCTTCCCCATCACCCCCTGGCTACCCCTGTCCCTCCTCCGGCTTCCTCAACCTCTTGGCTGCCAAGCCCTAACCCTCTGAAAAGAAAGATAGAGTCTGCAAATGTTTCCCTGAGTTAGTTAAAGCAGAAAGTACATCTCATTTGCAGGGCAGGCCCAATAAAAGGGAAACGCGTCTGAGGAGAAAGCCGGCCTGGGGAGGAGGTTTTTGTTGTGCTGCATTGTGGGGAGCTGGGGGGGATGAGGGGAGGGGGCGAAGAAAAGAAAAGTGCAAGGACAGAGCCGGCTTCTGCTTCACTGCCGCTCAATGGAGGTGGCCCGGGCTACGAGGGGAAGGGGCTTCTGTTTTGTGACTCATTCCCAGCTGGCACTGAATAAAAGGGGGCAGCTCAGAACCCTAGGTCTAATACTGATCCAGCTCTGCTTTGTTCCAGTTATTTTCCCACTCTGTGAGGAATGATTTTGGGGGGGGAGGGGGAGAAAAGGGAGGAGCGGCCAAAGGCTGCTTTTCAGCACATTCAGAGGAAGAAGGAGCAGACATTAGCAAGGGGCTCTCGTGGCCCTGGCCGCAAGGTGGCTGGATGACCGAAAGGAAACCAAAGTTATCCTGCTTTTTGCTAACCCACCCCCTCAAGATATGAAAGTAGCACAGCACCATTTGTGTCGTTCGAGCTACGTGGAAGCCTCCCCATTTTCAGAGATGTTCTGCGCGACCCTAAAGCCTGCTGTGACTTGTTGATGATGATGGTAATGATTATTAAATTTGTACCCTATCCTTCATCTGTTAGATCTCAGGGCGGTTCACAAAATAAAATTGCAATATAAAGCACACAAAATGCATGATAAAAATATGAACAAACACAAACCAATAAACCCTCCCTCCCACAACACATTTAAAAAGCCATGGAATATTAATCAGCCCAAGGCCTGGTTGAACAGGAATATTGTCGCCTGGTGCCTAAAGGTGTATAGTGAAGGCACCAGGCGAACCTCCCAGGGGAGAGCATTCCCACAGATGGGGAGCCACCACAGAAAAGGTTCATTCTCATGTTGCCACCCTCCAGACCGCTTGTGGAGGAGGCAGATGAAGAAGGGCCTCAGGCGATGGTCTCAGGGTCCAGGTAGGTTCATACTGTATGGAGAGAGGTGGTCTCCTAAACTGTTCCCTTACAGTTGAACAGGAAGTATATTTGAAACCCTTTCAGGTCCATGTAGCCTTTATAGACTCCATCCCGATTAGGAACTGCTCTGGGTTTGTGGGGTTGCCTCCTACATCAGTGGGCTCCAGCTATGGGCTTAGCAATGGGTCCAGACACCAGGCAGTGGCAAGTGGCCAAGGGCCACCATTTTGAATTTCCCTTCATTGATGGTGCACCTAAGTAAATGGATATAATGCTGGCTATAATGCCGGGCTTCAGCTGGCTATGTGTAAGAATGTCAGCAGAGCCCCACTGAATCAGGCCAAAGGCCAACTGAGTCCAATCTTCTGTCCTCAGGGCGACCAAGCAGATGCCTATGGGAAGCCCATAAGTTGTGCCTGAGTGAATCAGCACTTACCCCACTTAATGTTCCCAGCGATGGATGGGGGACAAATTCTCCACATTTCCAGCAGTGGAAGAAGAGCATTGCCATCATGACTAGCGACCGCTGACAATCATACCCTCCACGAATTGGTCTAGAAATTGAGAATTGTATCCAATGACAATCCTACCCAGAATAGAGCCATTGAAATGAACAGGTCCATAAGTTTCACTGGATCTACTCTAAAGATGAGACTAATGGAAATTGACAGATTTGTCCATATCTCCTGTCAACATGCACTATGCTTCTATTATTTCTCTGTGGCACTGTTGTCCCAATCCAGTGATATTTTGTGGCTGCAGAAGCTGCCACACAGACATTCCTTGGGTGGTGCCAGGGTTTTGTTGCCAACAGACGTGCCTCTCCTAGCCAGATCCCAGGGGGTGGGTGAGGGAACATGTGCCTGTGAGATTGGACATGCCTGTCTTTTCCTATCACCACTGCCATTAAATACGACTCCAGTGAATGTTCCTCTTGGCATCCTTGATCAGACCACCCAGCTGTCACGGAAATTTATTGCTCTTTGCAGATAAAAAGCTGGTCAGCAACATCCCAAGATTCTTTGGGATTTATCCAGAGGGAAGAAGGATGGCTCCACTAATTTCAGCTAACTCAGCCTGGATCTAGCCCAAAAATCAGACAAATTCCATTGTCTTCCAGGATTTTGTTTCCACAAGCACCACCTGCGACAAAATGTTGCAGCACAAGGTGGATCTGTTTTGGTTTCCAGCCAATCTGGCGGGGGGAGGGGGTTGCCATTTTGTGGTTTGCCTCGAGTACCAAAGTGTCCTAGGTCAGTCTATGGCGATGGAAATTCTCCATCTTTGCTCTCTTGCTAGGAATGTCTGGAGAAAACAGAGATGGGAAGAGAACTTGCTAATTTTTGGCAGAGGATGAACTGCAGCAGAATGGAAACAACGCTGCATGCAACAAAGACATGGTGGGACAGGGGGAAATGTTTTCTTATGTCCTTGTTTCTTGCTATCTCTTGCTGTGGGCAGAGGAAAGCAAAGAGAAAGAGTTAGGAGACGCAGCAGGAAGAAAGCCAGGGAGCTCCAGGAGGGGCAATGGGTCCCTTGCTGAAGCACAAACCTTGGCAGGTTTGCTAACCCCTGTTCCTGAACCCCAGTGCAGAGATATTCCTCAGCAAACAAATAACGGTGATAAAGATTCCATGAGAACAAGAAGCTTGGAATTCACCATGCTGCAGCACTGAGAGCGTGGGAAACTGCTCTCTTGGTGTGATTTAAAGCATGGGTAGCTAATCTTTTTTCAGACAGGGAGCCCATATTGCCATTTTGTCTACTAGTTGTTGGGCGATCACCCCACAGTCTCTTGCACATACAGACACCAACACACACCTTGAAGCAGGGATGGAGAAACTGCAACTCTCCAAAAGTTACTGGACAACAATGCCCATCCTTCCTGACTACAGGCCAGGCTGGCTGGAGCTGATGGGAGCCGGGGTCCAGCAACACCTGGAGGGCCAGAGGTTCCCTCCCTCTGGTCCAAAGCTAAATAGGGGCATTAGAGAGGAATGTGAAGGGCTATGTGAGTTGTCAAAGGCCACTCATCAACTCAGTGTCAGAGAACAGGACCAATGTCTTTCTCAATATATATTCAATATATTCTCAATATATATTCTCAATATATAATAAAATTTTATTTATATCCCGCCCTCCCCAGCCGAAGCCGGGCTCAGAGCAGCTAACAACATTAAAATGATACAACATTCTAAAATCATTTCATTATAAAATCAATTCAAATCAGATTAATGGCAACCATTGGGCTAGAGTTCTGTGAGGATTGCCAAAGGAGGGGGTCAGGCTGTGCCCTGGCCAAAGGCCTGGTGGAACAGCTCTGTCTTGCAGGCCCTGCGGAAAGATATCAAGTCCCTCAGGGCCCTAGTCTCTTGTGACAGAGCGTTCCACCAGATCGGAGCCACAGCCGAAAAGGCCCTGGCTCTGGATGAGGCCAGCCTAACCTGCCTGTGGCCCGGGACCTCTGATATGTTTTTGTTTGAAGACCGTAAGGTCCTCTGTGGGGCATACCAGGAGAGGTGGTCCTGTAGGTACGAGAGTCCTAGGACGTACAGGGCTTTAAAGGTTAAAACCAGCCCCTTAAACCTGATCCTGTACTCCACTTCTCAGTGGATCATGCTGCCTTTCCAGATCACGGCAACGAGCAATGGCTCAGCTCTGTGAGCCCCTGCCCCTCTCCCCATTCCTCTGCAGCGCTGGTAAAGGCCTCCTCCTCTCCTCCATCTCTACCTCAAAGCCATACAGGCCGGAACTAATAGGATTGACTCTGTTTCATTAATTTCCTTTCATGTCGTCTGGTTGGATTTCCACCACACGTAACACCATCTTTCCCAACATTTATCATGGATTAAGAAATGCAATGAGCTAATGTGAATAGCAATACACTCCTCAAGCTGAGGCTCAGGAAAGGAGGTACTCAAGTTTGCAGGGGGTGTTAGGAAAAGATTAAATACCGCACCCCCCTCCTTTCCCCTCCTACCCTGATACTCCCCCTTCTCTCACACAACAGCCTTTTCATATGTAGTCTTAAAATCCTTTTGTTGTCCACGCTCTTCACAGCGAAACATTTTGTAAGGCAGGCAGGAAATTCTAATGAGACGAACAGCAGGTGAGGTGTTGGCTGTGGAGCTCAGCGTCTACACAAAGCAAAACCGAGCTGTTGGAAACCTCCCCAGCTACGACCAGGGTGGAACTGAAACAATTTGTTCCCAGAAATTCCCCTCCATAATGTGGATAGACAATGTCCACCTGGTATCTGCTAAAAAAAAGAAACTCCAGCATTTGCTCCAGAAATTATCTTTCTCTGATATCTAATGATATTTCAGTTCAAGATCTAAAGGAAGTTTCAGAGTTGCACTGGCAGTTAGGGTTTGAGGAATGGCATGCCATGGCATGCCGTATTAGATTACAGTGGTACCTCGGGTTAAGTACTTAATTCGTTCCGGAGGTCCGTACTTAACCTGAAACTGTTCTTAACCTGAAGCACTACTTTAGCTAATGGGCCTCCTGCTGCTGCTGCGCCACCGGAGCATGATTTCTGTTCTCATCCTGAAGCAAAGTTCTTAACGTGAGGTGCACTTTCTGGGTTAACAGAATCTGTAACCTGAAGCGTATGTAACCTGAAGCGTATGTAGCCCAAGGTACCACTGTAGTACAATTTAATGTAAATTGTCAAATATTATTGGCATGCAATGGTGTTTTGTCTCTGACATACGATGTGCAGTGGTACGTAGTTTTTGACAGTTTTCAGCAGCTGAAAGCTTATGCCAATTCATACTTTATGCTTTCCAAATTCAAAATGTGAAAGGAAAAGTAATAACAGGGAAGTCTAAAAACATTTACAAATATCCGTTCCAGGTTTGTATGATCTCAAATGTTTCTCTGGAAGAAAAGGAATGGGTTTCTGGAATTGCTTTGGATAATCATTTGAGGAATTGTCCATAGATTTTGTGAATCATTAACAAATGTCTCAGTGGCCAATGCAAGTTTTAGTGGATTTTACTGGTAGATTCGCCATGATGGTAAATGTACAAACTTTTTCTTATTTGCCCTGCACTTTCTTGTTTATCATAGATTTGATCAGCCAAATGATGAAATTCTCTTCTTAAGCATCTGTGCTCTCCATTCTTTAGGGGCTATGTGGAAGTTGACCCCTTCCATTGCGCTTTGAATGGCATTAGATCTGCCTTTCAGAACATTTGCTCCTGTTTCTGGGTTTGAGGTTTTTTTACTGCCTCCTGGTTTGTTTTTTTTATTTTGTTGCCTTCAGAAACTGCCTTGTCTGTCTGTGCTTTGTGGTGGCCCATCTAGGTCAGGATCTATCTATCATTAAACACAAAAATAAGGAACCCGCTATATAAAAACATACACAAATTTTAAAAAATAGGGGTTCAGGCCAGCATGCAAAGACACAATACAGTGGTACCTCGGGTTACATATGCTTCAGGTTACAGACTCCGCTAACCCAGAAATATTACCTCAGGTTAAGAACTTTGCTTCAGGATGAGAACAGAAATCGTGCTCCGGCAGCGTGGCAGCAGCAGGAGGCCCCATTAGCTAAAGTGGTGCTTCAGGTTGAGAACAGTTTCAGGTTAAGAATGGACCTCCGGAACAAATTAAGTTCTTAACCTGAGGTACAACTGTATATGGCAAGCAAAGTACAATGGATTGTATTCGTCCCAATGTACCCGCAAGGCATGCAGTACATACAAGCGGTACTCCAGAATGATCAAAATAAGTACAATATTACGATTAATGATATATTTTCATTTCTGATACAAGAAAATTATTGGAAGTGGTGGAGCAGCTGTAGTAAACAGGACTGGAGCCCAGTGATCCCAGTTTCGAAGAGAAACTCCTTCTTCAGATAACAATATAAAAGAAAATGGTAGCAATGCAAGCCAAATAATATACAGTGTAATGTAAACTTTTCCAGACCGTGAGCAGGCTGACTCACCCTGTGAAGTTATCAAGGTCCCACATCGTGTACCAGTTGAGGTACCTGCTGCATGCTGGCTAGCTGAGCACAGAGGAAGCCCACTAGTGGACATTTATGAGAAGAAAATGTGAAACACCAAAGGTTTCTTAAAGAGGTATTATAAGAAATAGCCCAAATCAAAAGGTGTCTTAAACCCATGCAGTGTAATTCTATTGAGAAGATTAATCTCTTGTCTCAAGAGCACCTTCTCAGACCCATACAACAGAATTAACACTGAGAAGGTACTCTCGAGACAAGAAATTGGGCTGTTTCTTGTAATTGTGACGAATACAATTCATTGTACTTTACTTGCCATATATTGTGTCTTTGTATGCTGGCCTGAACCCCTGTCCCCCCAATTTGTGTATATATCTACCATTCAAGGCAGGGTGCTCTAAGGCTTCAGACACAGGTCCTCCTGCCCTACTTTGAGATGGCACAAAAACCTGCCCTCTGCCACTGAGCTTTGCCCCTTCCATTTGTTTTATTGTGTGGTTTTGCTTTGTTTTATTATTATCCACCTTGAATGTGCTAAAAAAAAGGAGCCACGATTCAAATGCATATATAAAATAAGTACCAGTCGTATTTATTTGTTTCTTCTCTCTCTATTGCGCATTAGCATGGATTGCAAATTATCTTGATCCTACTTCAAGGATGCTAATAAAAGCAACAAGACCTGCACTGTGCCTGGTAACAATACCAACATCTTGTTTTGGGCAGGGGTGGGGTGTCCTTTAAACATCTGTGAAAACATTTGCACAACTTTAAAATATATGCATTATTAATAATAATGATAACATTTCAGAAAATGCAAATTAGGTAAGGTTGCATTAAAATCCTAACAACCTAATTTATCCTCCATCCCTAACATGTGATGCCGTGCAAGCTAGATTTGAACTACTGAATGCTTTGGGCTTGATATTGTCAGGAGTTCCGCCTACACTTGAGTAGGACCCTGGCAGAGACACATGCCCAACTGGCATGTTCTCTCCCTCCTGGTCGATCATTCGGGAGCTTCATGAGCTTTCTTCAGCCCAAACATCACAGTGACCGATGCCAAAAGACAACGGCACACTTAGGGATCCGCAGAGTTTGCGCAACTTGCATAACAGAACCTCAGCAACTCAGCATTTTGGCTAATCTACTTTATTTACATATAAACACACATGGAGCACTGCAACGTGGCTCCCTCTCTCTCTCTAGCATCAGACAGCAAAGAGAAAAAGAACAAAGGACAATAGTCCCACTTCACAGAACACAGTAACACAAACATCCTGTCTCTGTCACTTCCCACTCTGTGGAGCCAAAACATATACCATCTTGTGAAAGACAACAACACCATGACTTCAATCACGCAGCCAGGGATTCTAACAGATATGTGCAAGGCACAGCTTGGCAAAAAGCTTTAACACTCCCTGGCCCATCTGCTCCTATAACTGTGAGCCACTGTGAGCCCCTGAATCGTGGTAAGTGCCATGAAGTTAGCACATACGAATGTATGAACAAAGCAAACGTCCACATATTCTAACATCCAGTTTCCCAGTGGCCAATCAGACACCTCCTGGGAAGCCTGCAGCAACTAGCATTCAGAAGCATGCTGCCTCAATCCCTAGAGGTTGGACAACACTGCCCATTAATTTGTGCAACATTGCCACCTACTGTTGACCAGCAATGACTGTGGTGAATGGGCAAGTGTGTGTGTGTGTTCAGAGCGGAGAGAAATTGAGTGCTGCACAAACACACATATATAGTGAATGGGGGGTAATATTGAATGCACCTGATAAAGAAGACTCAGGTTCACAAAATGGTTACACCACAATACAGGTGAAACTCGAAAAATTAGAATATCATGGGAAAATTCATTTATTTCAGTAAAATTCAACTTTAAAGGTGAAATGCCATAATCATCACAATTATAACAAATAAAGGCTTGACATATCTTGCTTTACATGTCATGAGTCTATCTCATACATTAGTTTCAGCTTTTAAGTTGAATTACTGAAATAAATGAACTTTCCTACAATATTCTAATTTTTCGAGTTTCACCTGTACACTAGTTTTTGGAGGAGGAAAACAAGGAAAAAAATATTCTGAATCTCAGAAGCCAGAACAGCAAGAGGGATCGCTGTGCAGTGAAAGCAGCGATCCCTCTTGCTGTTCTGGTTCCTGGGATAGCTGCACAGCTTGCATTCGCTTCATAAGATGCACACACATTTCCCCTTACCTTTTAGGAGGGAAAAAGTGAGTCTTATAGAGCGAAAAATACAGTACCTATCTCCACAGTCAGAGGCAGCAATGCTTCTGAATATCAGTGGCTGGAAACTGCAGGAGGAAAGCGTGTTATTGTGTGCAGATCTTGCTTGCAGGTTTCCCAAGGCTTGGCCACTGTGAGAACAGAATGCTGGAATAGATGGGCCATAGGCCTGATTCAGCAAGCTGTTCTTGTGTTCCTGATCTTCATACAGCAGATGGCTACCACTTTGGGATTTGGCACTTACTGCCAAGGCTCTCTAGCAGAGCAATCCCTCAAACGAGGCAAAGGGAATCGCTTGACCTTTTCATTACATGCTGAAGTCAGCACAGATTGAATCAGCCTACAGTCTCGATACACCAACTATGTCATAAGGATACACTAGAGCCTTTTGCACCACAGGTCTGAAGGCAGCTGGTTTGGGCAACTTTCAGTGGGAAAATATGGACAATGGGGACAGGGTTAAGCATATCCCTCTCTCCTCTGCTGCTTTTATGCTCCTGGTCGTAGCCTCCCAAGGTTACTTTTCAATTTTAATAAGTTTCTCAAGGAAAGGTTACATGCCTAATTTGGCCCTTACAGCCACATCACACCAAGACAACTTAAGGATGGATAAACTGGGACATGTGCAGAGAAGGAGGGCCAATATGATCAAGGAAGCAGAAACCAAGCCTTATGAGGAACAGTTGAGGGAATTGAGTATGTTTAGCCTGTGTCAGGAGTGCGTGCAGGAGCCAGGCCCTGTGACCAGTAGGGCTTCGCAGGACTGGAGCCTTCCTAAGTTTGTTCTGAAGAGGCAAGGCGCGACCGCACAGGTGTGGCTGATTGGTAACTCACAGCACCTGGTGGCAAGAGCCGGGAAGGGATATAAGGTCACCCTTTCCCTTCGGCTCTTTGCCACAGCAACACGTTCCCTGCCTTGCTGTGTTGGGCTCTTTGATCCTCAGACCCTTGACTTTGTGACTCCTTGCTTCTTGATCCTCGGACCCCTGACTTCGTGACTCCCTGACCCTCGGACCCCTGGCTTCTGGACTCTCATTCCTGCTTCCACACCGCCATCTTGCCCCTGGTCCTGACGTCCTCAGCCCAGACTTTGATTGCACATAGACCGGACCACGACAGCCTGGAAATGAGCAGAGTGAGAGCAGATGCTACTATAGCCATCTTCAAGTATCTCAAGGGCTGTCACTTGGAAGATGGAGCAAGCTTGTTTTCTCATGCTCTTGAGATTAGGGCCCATACCGATGGAGTTCCAAGAAAGGAGTTTCTGACTTAACATCAGGAAGAACTTTCTGACAGTAAGAGCTGCTCGACAATGGAATAAACTCCTATGAGAGGTGGTGGAGGTTTTTAAGCAGAGGTTGGATGGCCACCTGTCATGTACGATTCAGAGATTCTTGCGTTGCAGGGGCTGGCCTAGATGACCCTCAGGGTCCCTTCCAGCTCTACCATTCTGTGATTCTAAGACATTTCTCCTGTGTGCATCTTTTATTCACAAAAATGAGATCTCACAGGAACTTTCTTCACTAAGGTTTAATGCAATGGACAACTTATTTCCATCTGACATAATACTGCAAAGCCCGTGTCTGCTTGATATTTCATTCAAGCTAATGCATGTCCCAGGGTGCTTCCTCACAGAGTGGAGCTGGGGGAAATGAGCACTGCTGTGTGGTTTGCTACACCGGCCACTGCATGGCTCTAGGGTCAAACCTGCTCTTGATTCCTGCACCCCAGGCTTGCTAGCACAAACTGACTCCTGCAGAGTGATGCTTTCTTCCCCTTCTCTACAGACAAACCCAGTGTACCATGAAATAGATATAAAGAGACCAGCTAGACAGTGGTGGCTGGTGACCATTGGAGCTGACAGGGGAGCCCTATAGTGGGTGGATTCAGAGCCAATGAGAGGCAGAGCCAAGCCTTTCCAGATTTGTCTCTATTTTCCTCGCTGCTGAGTTCTGAGACTCATGGACTAGCCTGGATTTATTTGAGTACATGAAGCTGCCTGGAACCCTGTAAGCATTTAGCCTGGCATTACCTACCAGGGCTGGCATCACATGGATACGTTCCCATCAGGTGGATACGTTCCCATTGGCTGCATTAGGGTAAAAAAGGTAAAGGACCCCTGGGCAGTTAAGTCCAGTCTAAGGTGACTATGGGGTTGCAGTGCTCATCTCACTTTCAGGCCGAGGGAGCCGGCATTTGTCCACAGACAGCTGTCCGGGTCATGTGGCCAGCAGGACTAAACTGCTTCTGCCGCAACAGGAAAGCATGACAGAAACCAGAGCTCATGGAAACGCCGTTTACCTTCCCGCCACAGTGGTACCTATTTATCTACTTGCACTGGCATGCTTTCGAGCTGCTAGTTAGGCAGGAGCTGGGACAGAGCAACGGGAACTCATCCCGTTGTGTGGATTCGAATCGCCAACCTTCTGATTGGCAAGCCCAAGAGGCTCAGTGGTTTAGACCACAGCGCCACCCACATCCCTTCACCTTTTACCTTGGCTACATTATCACCACCCATACAAAAGTCTCCAAAGGCTTGGATGGAAACATCAGGCTTTAAAGCAATTAGTTGGGCATCGTTCCCAAAAGCAAATGTTTTAGCGACACCAGTGTGCTAACTCCCCGGGTGCTACAAATAGCAAGTTAGTGCCTTTAAAACGTATGTATGGAAGCAGGAGCGTTGAAACTACTGTAAACCATTTAAAGTGGGTCCATCCAGCCTGTGGAACACTGCGTGATTCACTTTTTTTACCTAAAAGCAGAGCCCAGGCATCTTCTTTTGAATAGGAAACATGCATTTGCGTGTGCAAAAAAACAAAACGCCCGGCGCAAACTCACTGCTACCCCAGGAAACATTCACAAGCATAGCAAGGCTTCCTTGCTGCACACACACAGAGACAAGACAGATGCACACTGCTGGCTGCCTTCAGGCATTGATTTCCACAGTGCTGGCCTCCCCCTGCTGATCTCGGATGATATGAACTCCAGCAGTCCGCACCAAGCGTGTGGTGTTTTGGGTGCGCCCTGACGGGGTTGGGGACCTGGTAGGAGATATGTGTGTTCTGGAGGTGGCCGGAGACCTGGCTGGCGAGCGATGGTATCGACGAGCAGACCGAACAGGCAGTCCAGGTGATCTTCCAGGTGGAGGAGGAGAGCTGGAGTAGCTAGGCGGCGAGGGCTCAGCAGCGTTTCGGGACTCGGTAAGGGATTCCTCTTCCGCTTCTGGAGAGTCCTTGGGGAAGCAAGTAAAAGCAAGCAGCCGCGGTCAGAAGATGAGTGTAGTACCACAACATACTGCAATGAACTTCAAAAGCACTTTGGAACTGGGCCGGCCCTACCATCAGACAGAGTGCTTCAGGAAGTAGATTTTGAGCGTCATGAAAGAGCAGCAAAGTGTTAGCTATTTTACTTTGTTATTATGGTATTTTTACTGCCAGGGAAGGGGAGAGGTTGTTGTGCAATTATATGCCTAAAGGCCAAAAATACTTTTCGTTTTTTTACCATGGTTTATTACCCACTTTGACTTGATAGGAGTATCATTTTCTGCTCCACCCCAGGCAGCAAAATGTCTTGGTTTAGCCCTGTATTCTTGTGCATGGCCCCAGAGGGGGTTTTTTGGGGGGGAGGACGACTGGATGATCGCCAGGAGGCTGAGAGGGGAGGTGTGCCAGGAGAAGAAGGATCTCAGTCTATATTTATTAGTAAATAATATTAATTGCTTTTACTGTGTGTTTTTGTAGCACGTATTATTGCTTGTTGTTTCAGTTTGCTGTACACCACTTATAAAGATTTTCTTCTATATTAAGTGGTATAGGTAAAAGGTAAAGGGACCCCTGACCATTAGGTCCAGTCATGACCGACTCTGGGGTTGCGGCACTCATCTCGCTTTATTGGCCAAGGGAGCCGGCATACAGCTTCTGGGTCATGTGGCCAGCATGACTAAGCCACTTCTGGCAAACCAGAGCAGCGCACGGAAACGCCGTTTACCTTTCCGCCGGGGCGGTACCTATTTATCTACTTGCACTTTGATGTGCTTTCGAACTGCTAAGTTGGCAGGAGCAGGGACTGAGCAATGGGAGCTCACCCCATCGCGGGGAACCAAACCGCCGACCTTCTAATTGGCAAGTCCTAGGCTCTGTGGTTTAACCCACAGCACCACCCGCGTCCCTATTAAGTGGTATAGAAATGGTCTAAATAAATACTGTAAATAAATCTAATATGGCAGTAGCATCATATTACAGTGTAGTGCAGAGGTTTTCAACCTCTTTGGGTCCATGGCTCCCTTGACCAACTACACTGCCCCACAATAAGCACCCCCTGGCCAGCCCCAGAGGCACCATTCAGCTGGGGAGCTTGTAGCCAGGGCTGCTGCAACAAACAGCTGTGCAAGCCTTTGGGAAGCAGAGACGTGAGAGGGCATCAGAGGAATGGAGGGAAGGAAAGAGGGACAGAGGCCAGTGTTGCCCACGGCACCTCTGACCATCTTTCAAGGCACCCCAGGGTGTCAAGGCACACTAGTTGAAAACCACTAGTGTAGTGGTTAGGGCACTGGGCTAGGGCTTGGGAAATAAGGGATGGAATCCCCACACAGCTATGAAGTTTGCTGGGTGAGCTTGGGCCAGTCACAGTCTCCCAGCCTAAATTTCCAGGAGGAAATGTGTTAATGCCACCTTGATATCCTTGGAGGGAAGGTGGAGCAAATACATAAATATAAATACTAGGAGTCTGGGCAGGAAAAGCAGTAACTCCATGAGATATTGAAAATATTATCTGCCCCCCCAATAGTAATATTATTTATATAGTGGTTAGACCAGGGTGGTCCAATATGTGGCCCATGGGCTGCATGCAAAGCGTTGGGTTTTGAGAAGAAGAAGAAGAAGAAGAAGAAGAAGAAGAGGAGGAGGAGGAGGAGGAGGAGGAGGAGGAGGAGGAGGAGGAGGAGTTTGGATTTGATATCCCGCTTTATCACTACCTGAAGGAGTCTCAAAACAGCTAACATTCTCCTTTCCCTTCCTCCCCCACAACAAACACTCTGTTAGGTGTGTGGGGCTGAGAGACTTCAGAGAAGTGTGACTGGCCCAAGGTCACCCAGCAGCTGCATGTGGAGGAGCGGGGAATCAAACCCGGTTCACCAGATTACGAGTCTACTGCTCTTAACCACTACACCACACTGGCATGAGGATGCTGACAGGGTCCTAGAGTCCTCCCGTCTCATTCCCAAAGCCTAGTTAGCACTTTCCTAGCTTGGGAAAGCAGCAGGGGGACGCTGTGAGTTAAAGCCTCAGCGCCTAGGACTTGCCGATCGAAAGGTCGGCGGTTCGAATCCCCGCGGCGGGGTGCGCTCCCGCTGCTCGGTCCCAGCGCCTGCCAACCTAGCAGTTCGAAAGCACCTCCGGGTGCAAGTAGATAAATAGGGACCGCTTACCAGCGGGAAGGTAAACGGCGTTTCCGTGTGCGGCTCTGGCTCGCCAGAGCAGCGATGTCACGCTGGCCACGTGACCCGGAAGTGTCTCCGGACAGCGCTGGCCCCTGGCCTCTTGAGTGAGATGGGCGCACAACCCCAGAGTCTGTCAAGACTGGCCCGTACGGGCAGGGGTACCTTTACCTTTACCTTTAGCTTGGGAAAGGAGGCAGAGAGCCAAAGCCTCACGCCTCATTTAGCGAGCTTTGGGAAAGCAGTGCAAGGGCTGGAGGGGGCATAAAATTTTGGCCTCTCCTCCACCCCCATGCAACATGGCAAGACATTGCGGAGTCTGCAGGTTTTGTGTCAATGCACTCTTGTGGCCCACTTTGCAGGAAAAGTTGGTCCGCTTTGACGTAGGCAGTGTTACCGCATGCACACGCATAACCATCGAGTGAAATATGTTACTGTTATTCCAATTTTGTATGCAGCACAGCAGCACAGGTTGTGGTCAGCCTGCGTTCAGAACAGTAGACAGCTGTAAAAATTGTTACCAGAAGATGTCGCCCGTGAGTCATGGGAAAGTAAAGGGCAGCAATTTAGCGAATGGGAAGCCAGTTCCTAAGATTAAGGACACCCTATTCAAAACAGACAGGCATGCCAGAAAGTATACAGAGCTACTATAAAATTACGGACAGATGCAGAGCTATCCATGCACTTCAGGCAGGATAGTGCCCAAAGGACTACAGGCTGTCACTTGTGCAAGAAGAGAGAAATTACACAAATCCCATTTATCAGTAGATATATCAGTTAGTATTTTTTTAAATAAATAAATAAATAACTTGGTTCTCCACACATTCTAATCTCCATTACAAGTCATTACTCTAGTATTTGCATTTTTGGTACACATTATTTAGGTGGACAACTATATTGCAAAATTCGTGGCACTGTGAATTTCAACGGACAAATGTGTTTGGGTTTATGTTTCATTTCAGAAAGTGTAAATTAGGTTGGTTCCCCCTTGAAATGTGAACTGAATCAATTTTCTCCCTCGTCGCTACTTAGCATTTTGCCCTTTGGCCTGAAAGTTATTAGCAGAGCACCAGGCTGAAGCATCCCCGAAGCACGACACTTGAAACTTACTTTGTCCTTCAAGATGTACAAAGCAACGGGATTCTTGCGCTCATGTTCTCCACTCCTGGGAACAATCTCCACTGCATTAAAGCGAGAATGGAAATGAGTTATTCCTTTTCAATCAAGTCTGAAAAGGGTTCTGCTATGCGAGTGAGCATGGGAAAAAGAAGCAGGCAGGCAGGCAGAAGAGCCTTGGTAGATTAAACCAAATGTTATTTATTTTGAGATTTGTGGATCCTGTCTTTTGGGACTGAGGAACATTAAGAAGAGCCCTGCTGGATCAGACCAAAAGTCCAGCACCTTGGTCCCGACAACAGGCAGCTAAATGCCTTCTCTTGTTACGTGTTCCCCAACAACCAGAGGCACACTTTCCCCACTGAGGGAGACCCCATTTTTCAGCTGACATCGCTAAGATCCTTGCTAAGCCTGACCACCACTCCACTGACAAAGCATTGCACACCTGAGGCTGTGCAATGGGACAGCGGAGCTCTGATCTTGCTCCAGGAAGGAGCAAGTGGGAACTGAGTGCTTATGTAACATTAGCAGCAGGCATAGTTTGTTAACACCACCTGGGCTGCAAGATCCAGCCTCACTTTAAGGGCCCCATCCTGCACCAGTAATCTCCTGCAGTAATGCAGCAGGAGAGTCTCTGGTCTGACTAGGTCTTTGGCACTGGAGTCCTCCAAGGATGGAAATGCTACACCCTCGGGCATCTTGTGGACATGCTTCTGGGGCTGATCCTGCATGCCTTTTCAGCTCCTGAGTCCTCACGCCCTGAAAATGAGGAATATAACTTCAGCACTGGTGGGAGTTGGGGTCTGTGTTCACATTCCTGCTTTAGCCTTTCAGTGTAGGCTCCCCATTATCTATGATACAGTGGCACCTTGGTTCTCAAATTTAATCCATTCCGGAAGTCTGTTCCAAAACTAAAGTGTTCCAAAACCAAGGCGCGCTTTCCCATAGAAAGTAATACAAAATGGATTAATCCGTTCCAGATTTCTAAAAACAACCCCTAA
Organism: Podarcis melisellensis; assembly: GCF_964234715.1. Classification (NCBI taxonomy): domain Eukaryota; kingdom Metazoa; phylum Chordata; class Lepidosauria; order Squamata; family Lacertidae; genus Podarcis; species Podarcis melisellensis. The sequence continues at coordinate 11,730,284 of NC_138532.1, read as the reverse complement.
AACAGCAGTTTAACATGGATTTTACTATCTAACGAGACCATTGGTCCATAAAATGAAAGCAATAAACAATGTATTGCAGTCAAACAATCAATCAATCAGTAGCTGAACTGGGTTCCACATACAGTCATACCTCGGGTTGAATGTGCTTCGGGATGAGCGTGCTCGAGTTGCGCTCCGCAGCAACCCAGAAGTAAGGGAGCGCATTACTTCTGGGTTTCACCGCTTGCGCAGACGCTCAAAATGACATCACGTGCATGCACAGAAGTGCCAAAACATGACCCACAGATGCGTGGACACAGGTTACGTTTGCTTCTAGATGTGAATGGGCCTCTGGAACGGATCCCATTCGTATCTAGAATTACCACTGTAGTCACAAAAACAAAAAAGAGCCGCCCAAACAAAAATGCAAAATAAATAGCAAAAACAGAGAGACCTCAGTGTAACACTCAAAACGGAAGTGTGGCACTCAGAATGGAAGTGTGGCACTCAAATCAGTAGTGTAACACTCAAAACGGAGCATGTTTGGCTTCCGAGAAAAGTTTGCAAACCAGAACACTTGCTTCTGGGTTTGCAGTGTTTGGGTTCCAAGTTGTTTGAGTACCAAAGCGCTTAGAACCAAGGTACCACTGTATTTGAAATTGCTAATTTGACCCCCTGGCATAACCCCTGGCTCCCAGATCCTGGCTGCTTTCGGACTACTGCCTACAACTTAGCATTGACAACAATAAACCAGGCTCAGCAAATAAAGCACTGCCAGTTCCTGGAAGACACCAGCCCGAGAGTCAGAATTCAAACACAGAGGTTCACGGTTTACCATCCTGCTTCAACTGTTCTTCATTCTGGTCCACATATTCAGAGGAATTTTGCTTCTCCATTTTCCGTTTGTTTCTAAAACAAAACAAAAAAAGGCATAAGACCATAAGAAAGTGAGAAGAGCCTTCTGGATTAGGCCAATGGCCCATCTGGTCCAGCAGTCTGGGATAGCTCAGTTGTTAGAACCTATGACTCATAATCTCAGGGTTGTGGGTTTGAGTCCCACATTGGGCAAAATATTTCTGCATTGCAGGGGGTTGGACTAGATGGCCCTTGTGGACCCTGCCAACTCTACAGTTCCATGATCCTATGATTCTATCCTGTTCTTACAATGGCCAATCAGATGCCTGTGGGAAGCCCACAAACCGCCCCTGAGCACCACAGTACCTGCAATTCCCAGCAACCGTATTCAGAAGCATATTCGTCTGACAGTGGAAACTGAACATAGCCGTTGTGGATGCAAAAGTTTGCATGAGTTTGCTCAGAGGCTCCCTTACAGCTGACTTGGAATGGAAGGGGGCCAGCTCTACTCGGTCCTGGCAGCCTGCAAATCAACCCCACAGGTGATCCTCTCCTAGCAAAGGAGAGTTGCCCAAAAGCGAGTTGAATTGTCATGTTGTGTGGTAAATGCAGGGTGAGAAACAGGTCAGGCAAAACAACCCCAGGCTGCTTTGTTAACACACTGTACTCTTCACAGAACCATTCCGTGCACCTCCTCTTTACACCAACTGGGACATAAAGGCAAACTGACATAGGCCACACATCTTTTCCCATCAGGAGGAAGAAAAGAGAGGAGGGGGGAATGGCCAGAGTGGAAAGGGTTAAGAAAACCTCCACCACTCCAGTCTTCTGCTACAGGTAGAAATTTCCAGAGCTACATTTTGTAATGGAAAAAGAAAATTACCGGGGAGGGGGGAATGACTATATACAACCAAGCATCAGTGCTCAAATAAGCTGCCCCAAACTCTCAACGTTTTGTGTCAGTTACTGTTTGCCGATCAGGTCGGCGGTTCAAATCCCTGCAACGAGGTGAGCTCCCGTTGTTCAGTTCCTGTTTTTGCCAACCTAGCAGTTTGAAAGCACGTCAAAGTGCAAGTTGATAAATAGGTACCACTCCGGCAGGAAGGTAAAGGCTTTTCCGTGTGCTGCTCTGGTTCACCAGAAGCAGCTTAGTCATGCTGGCCACTTGACCCTGAAACTGTACGCCAGCTCCCTCGGCCAATAAAGCGAGATGAGCGCTGCAACCCCAGAGTCAGTCACGACTGAACCTAATGGTCAGGGGTCCCTTTACCTTACTGTTTTTAAGAAGATGATGGAGAGTCATCATCACGTAAAAAATGCAGGAGCTCGGGGGTGGGGGGCATAATTTGAGCACTGGCAAATGTCCTGGGTACATGTGCCCTCAAACACAGCTGTTCATACAAGCTGTAAGGAGTTTGCCAATGATAAGAGGACCAGCAGCTTGTAAGGACACTGTTTTAACCAAGGCTGACTCAAATGCAACAAGCCCTCCATGGCACCAATTAGGCAGCTTGCTCTAAACTACAATTTTCAGCCACCTGCACTATACATTTAATGCAGGATGGCCACCCTCAGAGAATCTTGGGGAAGTGTGGTTTGTTAAGGGTGCTGAGAGTACTCAGGAATCTCCCTGTTCCTCCCCTCACAGAGCTATAATTCCCACAGCAGTTTAACAATCCCTCTTCCCAGAGAACTTTGGGAATTGTAGCTCTCAGTCGAACTCTCATTTCATTTCACTTTTCATTTGTGTACCTCCTTTCTATACAAATAAACAGCAAAAAGATCACACACCTTATAATGATCTGATCCAATTCAAAAATGCCATAATAAGAACATCACTTTAAAATAAACAACGTATATCAAATAAAGTAATATTCAATCATCCATTAGAATATAATCAGCACCCTCAGCAAACCACAGTTCCCAGGATTCTCTGGGGGAAGCCATGATGGTTTTAAACGGTATGATGCCGCTTTAAACATGTAGTGCAGCTGCAGCCTTTGTTACAGAGAGAGAATGCGACACACACCTTGGGGGCCAGGGAACCCCGAAGGTGCCTTTTGGTGTTGATTTACCCCAAATAAACAGAGAACATTTCGTACAGGTTATAAAACACACATATAATTTTAAACGTCCTACTTCTTGGATGGTTTCCAACAGGCGCAGACGGTCACTAAGGTAACCAGAAGGAAAATTCCCCCCGTCGAAAGGATTATATAGAGGGAGCTCCTTCCTACAGAGACACAAAAGACAAGGCAGATGTTAGAGCAAGTTTCATCTATTTTGCTGGAGACCTGAACTGCAAGATTTGGAGATATGCCCATTTCAGCGGATGGCGGTGTTCATGTACTGTTTGGCGCAGAAAGCGCAAACCAGAGAGGTTCATCTTCCTGTCCACATGCAGAGGGTTGCAAAGCCAGTTGACTAGCCCAACTGGATCATCTCCTTCCAGCCACCCCACTGCGAAGACCCATCGGCCACTGCTCCAACGTAAATCAGCAACCCAGGCTTCAAAGCCAGGGCACACTATCTCAGCAGATAGAAACTGGGCACACAGGATAGGCGTGAGGCTTGTGGAAGCATAATACAACTACGGATTTATTAATCATAAATCAGGACAAAGAAATATGTCATCTCTCTCTCTTTGTCTTCTCAGAGAGACAGGGAAAAGGAAAAGCTATACACACAACAGAAGTTCCCAGCAAGCTGTGCTGGTATGTAAACAGACATGTGACATGCAACAGTCCCATGTCTGCATCTAAAGGTGGAATGGAATTTTCCAACACTTTCAACATGAACTGAGTGGTATTTCTCCCCCACCCCTAGTTATAAGAAGCAGCACATAACACTTATTTTAACAGCGGTGAGAGAGTGTCAACTGCAATTCCCACATCACCGAGGCAACAGGTCAAAAGGATGGGTAGATACAAGGAGAAAAGGGATTGGTTGTTAACCCTCTCTGGGAATTATAACACTGCAAGGGGAAGAAGGGGCCTCCTAACAACGCCCAGAACCCTTTATAGGTCCCGGGATTCTTTGGAAGAAGACATGGCTCTTTAAAGTGGAATGATACATGCTGCTTTAAATGTATGGTGCAGATGTCCATTAACTTCAATAGATCTACTCTAGCATTGGATAAAACCCTGGATAAAAAATCTGGAACATCCATAAATTTTCGAAAAGTAATGAAATGTTGGGTTCAGCAAGGCCAGGACATTTTCCACCTTTGTTTCCAGTTCCATCATCATCATCATCATCATCATTATTATTATTATTATTATTATTATTATTATTACATTGTTATTACATTATTATTATTATTATTATTATTATTATTATTATTATTATTATTATTATTATTACAGCATTACTATTATTATTATTACGACTAGTACTACCACTACTAATTTTATTTATTTATTTGGTTTTTCAAATTAAATTTTTACAGTCACATATCCAACTTACAACATAAAAACAAGATTCCAAGGAATTTCTTGTACTTCCCTCTTCCCCTTTGTGGGTCCTATTCTTAATCATTTCCTCCTGCATCTTTTATGATAATCCAAAATCTTTTGCCTCTCTACTGTGTCCAAAATTCACCATTAAACTACAAGTGAAATTCCAATCCTGCTAAGTAGTTTAACTGTTTACAATGGTTTTTAAGATAAGTTATAAATTCCCCCCATTCCTTATTAAAATTTTGGCCTTCCTGGTTTCTGATTCTTCCGGTCATTTTGGCCATTTTGGCATAATCCCATCAACTTGATCTGCCATTCTTCTCTGGTAGGGACTTTATCTTCTTTCCATCTCCAGGCCAGGAACATCTGTGCAGCCGTGGTCGCATACATAAACAGTCTTTTCTGCTCCCTTGTGATTTCGGCACCTAGAATTCCTAAAAGGAAGGCTTTGGTTTTTTTCACATGACAAGGTACCATATTTTTCGCCATATTGAAGGGGAAATGTGTGTGCGTCCTATGGGACGAAAGCAGGCTTCAGGAAGCTATCCGCAAGCCTTGGGAGCCCAAGGGAGTTCCCGCCGGGCTGCCAAGGCTTGCGGACAGCAGCCTGCAGCCCGAAACCCGGGGAGCACAGCAGAGCGTGCCCCGGGCTTCAGGCAGCTCTCCGCAAGCCTTGGGAGCCCAGCGCGACTTCCCACCGGGGTATATAATAATTAAGGCAGACCCAGTCTCTGGTTTCCCTAGGTTGTCCCTTCTGTGTACGGTATCTGCGTTGACCATACTTACTGTAAACGGTAAGTTTTATGGGGATGCTGCGCCCGTTGCTGATGGGGTTCTCCACCAAACAACTGTAGGTGTCATCGTCAGACATCAGGACTCTGGTGATAGTCAGCACCTTCTGGTCATGGGAGAGGATCAGCCGGGAGTCATTGCTGAGGGGCTTGCTGTCCTTTAACCACGTGTAGCTGGGCTTTGTGCCATTTTCATGGGAGCAGTTCAGAGTGAAATATTCGCTGAGCTCCAGCACAGTGGAAGAGGCCAGGGCGACATGAGGCTTTGAAATTGGAACTAGGAAGACAAAGATAAAACAAGCAAAGATTCTCAGTAAAGAGGAAAATGAATAAAATTATAAAACTATGGAGCTGAAAAAGCCCTAGCTCTGATTGAGGCCAGCCTAACCTCCTTGTGGCCCGGGACATCCAAGATGTTTTTTTGAAGACCGTAAGGTCCTCCATGGGACATACCAGGAGAGGCGGTCCCATAGAAAGCAATGGAGTTATAGGAGAGGGCTAAATGGCAAGCAAGGCAAGCCTAGAGAAAAGAAAAGAGCATTTGTCACATGATGGCAGTTGTGTTTTGACCATGACACTGAAATGCAAGCCAGCTGGCATGAGACAATGCAGCACAGTGTCTCCAAGCTCTCCACTGGATTTGAACTTACAGGGTATATATAAGAGGAGGTTTCATTTATAGTAGCAACTGTGGACGATGTTTTGCAAAAGGTTTTCAGCAAGCCCAAGCGTGGCATGAGGGAGAATTTTTTTTTTTATCCAATTCATGTTTGAAAGTGAACTGACCTGATTCTCATTTTCTGAAACGGGATGTGAACCGAAACTCAGCCATCCCTCTGAAATTCACACTTCTCTGGATTTTGAAATGCAGTTCTGCAGCCCGCTAAGGCATGCAACAATGTGCACACACCAGGGTAAAGTCTGTACTGTATATAAATTAGTGAAAATAACATACAAAAACAGTGTGCAAAAATTAGGGGGGAAATGCTTTGCACAATTGTGCAGATTAGGCAAAACTGCATAAAAAATGTATGTATTAAGAGAAATTTGCACTGAAATGCTGCTGATTCTCTCTCTCTCCATGCAAATTGGTGGGGAAATGAATTTTAATATGTGGAAAAGGAGGAACTGAAATTGACAGATTTGCCCATTCCTAGTCCAAACCATGTGTTATTATATGTTGAAGCATGAAAGTCTCTTTTCCCACACCAAGAGAATAAATAAATACCTTAAACTAATGAACTTTTTACAGGACGCAGGTGGCGCTGTGGGTTAAACCACGGAGCCTAGGACTTGCCGATCAGAAGGTCGGCGGTTCGAATCCCCGCAACGGGGTGAGCTCCCGTCGCTCGGTCTCTGCTCCTGCCAACCTGGCAGTTTGAAAGCACATCAAAGTGCAAGTAGATAAATAGGTACCACTGGCGGGAAGGTAAACGGCATTTCCATGTGCTGCTCTGATTCACCAGAAGCAGCTTAGTCATGCTGGCCACATGACCCAGAAGCTGTACGCCGGTTCCCTCGGCCAATAAAGCGAGATGAGCGCCGCAACCCCAGAGTCGGTCACGACTGGACCTAATGGTCAGGGGTCCCTTTACCTTAATGAACTTTTTAACTTTTTTCTAAGGCTGACTTACCATCCACTGTAAGGTTGATGTTCATCTCCCCTGTAAAAGTGTCGTCCGTAATGGAGATTTCCACTTCATACGTCCCCTCGTCAGAGAGCTGCAGCTCGTTGATCAGCAAGGAGCCATTCTCAAATATTCTAATCCGGTCCCTGTACTCTGGGCGCAGGTTACCAATGATCCCGGTGCCGATGGACTGGACCACCGTCACAGCCTTGTCACGCTTCACTTGCCATTTGATCACAGGTTTGTCGCGGCTGGTGCTGGTGTATTTCACGGAGAGCAGGGCGGACTTGCCAACAGTACCGTGGATTAACAGCACCGGGCTGGTGATATTAACTCCTTCCAGCAGATCTAGCAAGAAGAAGAAGAAGTAAAGGACACTCAGCATTAGCATTAAGGGATAGAGATCATTTGAAGGAGGTAGTATGAGTATGGCTCTCTGGCGCTGGAAATGGCAGAACTGGAAGCCATCGGCTCGGTGATGAGTGTCCCCACCAGAGCTACAGGTTAGATAATAATACAGTGGTACCTCTGGTTACCTACGCTTCAGGTTACATACGCTTCAGGTTACAGACTCCGCTAACCCAGAAATATTACCTCAGGTTAAGAACTTTCTTCAGGATGATAACATCTGGCGGCGCGGTGGCAGCAAGAGGCCCCATTAGCTAAAGTGGTGCTTCAGGTTAAGAAAGGTTTCAGGTTAAGAACGGACCTTCGGAACAAATTAAGTACTTAACCCGAGGTACCACTGTAATAACAACAACAACAATTTTATTTATATCCCACCCTCCCCAGCCAAAGCCGGGCTCAGAGCGGCTAACAACAATAAAAGTAACACAGTATTCTAAAAGTAACACAGCATTCTAAAATCGATTCATTCTAAAATCAATTCAGAATCAAATGAATGGCAACCATTGGGCTAGAGTTCTATGCGGATTACCAAAAGAGGGGGTCAGACTATGCCCTGGCCAAAGGCCTGGTGGAACAGCTCTGTCTTGCAGGCCCTGCGGAACGATGTCAAGTCCCGCAGGGCCCTAGATCAGGTGTGGGCCCTCCATATCTTTTTTAAAATATGCAAATATAACAGAATGGGGTAGAGTCTGAGACCTCATCAGCTGACGTTAACAATAGAAATATCCCATCAATTCTGGTGTGGATGTGATCATAATAATAGCCAATGATATATTTCCTGCAGCCCCGCTGTAATGAGATCTTCTTCTCCAACCACAGAGAGGGAGGTCTGCAGTATCCTATGGCTCTATGGGTGCCACCCTGAACCTCGGATTGCACCTTTAAACAGTATTTATTTTTATTTATCACATATATCAGTGCTTTTTGTGACAGTATTCACTACTATAGAGTCCCTCCAACTTTTTAATAAAGATTTTTACTGCCCATAGTAGAAGTGATCTTGTGCTGGCATCCATGGCACTTCATTGTATGTCCAAGGAACTCAAGGTGGCGTTCATGGTCCCCCCCCCCCATTTTTTCACAACAACCCTGTGAGGTAGGTGAGGCTAAGAGGCAGTGATCTACCCAACAGCACCCAGTGAAATTAAAGGCTGAGTGACGATTTCAAATGAGATCCTAGTTTGACACTCTAAGGGTGGATCTACACAAAGGAGGGGAAACGCTATGAATATGTCTTAAATTAAATTGTTATAACAAAAGGGGGGACCGTATGTAAAATCGCATAGAAAAGTTTTGTGCTCTACAGCGCCATCTGGTGTTCCATGTTATAACACATTTAAAACACTATTTTTTATTCATGTAGCTGGGTCCTAAGTCTGTTCTAACTACACCACACTGGCAAACTATTAAGTACTAAGCATTACTATGATTAATCAGTGGTGTCCAAACTTTTTTCAAAGAGGGCCAGATCTGATGAAGTGAAGGGTTGAGAGCTTTTTTTAGGGTTGAAGTTGTTGAGGGTTTCTTAGGATTTTACCCCAGGAAATAAACTGCCACAGGGCCTGGATTAAACCCACTGGCGGGCCGGATTAGGCCCCCAAATGGACTTTGGACATGCCTGGATTAGATGATCAAGTCTCTTGATGATCAACAGCAAACGATTACAACAAAAATAAAGACGGTGTTGATTTTTTAAAAACAACAACAACACACTTTTAATCGTCTAAATATTGGATTGAATTGACAAGAATAAGCAGCGGAGGCTGGACTGTGCTTGGAAGGACAGTAAAAAGGTAAAGGTACCCCTGCCCGTATGGGCCAGTCGTGTCCGACTCTAGGGTTGTGCACCCATCTCACTTAAGAGGCTGGGGCCAGCGCTGTCTGGAGACACTTCCGGGTCACATGGCCAGCGTGACAAAGCTGCACTGGCAAGCCGGCACCAGTGCAGCACACGGAAACGCCGTTTACCTTTCCGCTATAAAGCGGTACCTATTTATCTACTTGCACTTAGGGGTGCTTTCGAACTGCTAGGTGGGCAGGAGCTGGAACCAAATGACGGGAGCGCACCCCGCCGCGGGGATTCGAACCGCCGACCATACGATCGGCAAGTCCTAGGCACTGAGGTTTTACCCACAGCGCCACCCGCGTCCCCTTGCTTGGAAGGACAGGACACAGTTAATTCACTGTGTCTGAGTACAACACAGCAGTCAAGCAGTTAATGCCCCCAGCTTTGGCTCTCAATGGCATGAGGCAAGGCGGATGGTGATCTAGGCCTCACAATGGTTAACCTGGAAACAACCTCAAATCCTTGCCCTGACATTTCACTGGGACCCAGGCAAGACAGTGGAGGGAGGCAATAGCTCGCGTGCCCTTTCCTCTCCTTAGCACCCAGAAGAGCAAGAATGTCTGAAGGACTGCTATGGCTTCACGTTGTTGATTCAGAAATGTGCTCCTGTGCATAGGAATGAACTCATCGGCATTTGGGCTAACGCCGGGGTGGTGCTGAAAAAACAAAGGAGAGTGCAGAAAGAAAGGTTTCAGTTTGCAAAAGGAGCAACCAATGCCAAAAAGGGGTGAAACTTTTTTTTTAATTTTTAATTTTTATTGATATAGCAAGAAAAACGAAAAAACACAAATACCAAATTACACACAGCAATAACCATAGATACATAATAAACATTGTTTGTTCTTAACAAACAATAAAACATATATTGGTCTTAAACTAAAAACCCAACCTCCCGTGTATTCCATATTTCGATTTCATATTACATATTGCCAATACACACTTTTATCATAATTAAACTCAAAAAGGGGTGAAACTTAATCAGAAGCAAGGGTGTGGAATCTCAGGTTGGAGGGGGGAATGTGGCCCCACAATACTCATTATGCAGCCCCACATCCTCTCCACAAGCCATACCCACTCTTCACAGGCCATGCTCTCCACTACCCCTGCTTTTTACCCATGCTCTCCTTGATTATTTTTGCCTGGCAGGAAAGTGTGCTTGAATTCTGACAATGCTTGCCTGCCTGGATAGATAAGGAACTATAAATGTGTATAGCAGCTAAGGGGAACATCCCCTCCAACATTTCTCCAATGAAAATAGGGGTGTCCTACTCCATAATTACACAGGTGGGACGCAGGTGGTGCTCTGGGTTAAACCACAGAGTCTAGGACTTGCTGATCAGAAGGTCGGCAGTTCGAATCCCCACAATCTCCAGTTGCTCAGTCCCTGCTCCTGCCAACCTAGCAGTTCGAAAGCACGTCAAAGTGCAAGTAGATAAATAGGTACCACCCTGGCGGGAAGGTAAACGGCATTTCCGTGCGCTGCTCTGGTTCGCCAGAAGCGGCTTAGTCATGCTGGCCACATGACCTGGAAGCTGTACGCTGGCTCCCTCGGCCATTAAAGCGAGATGAGCGCCACAATCCCAGAGTCGGTTATGACTGGACCTACTGGTCAGGGGTCCCTTTACTCCATAATAATAATATCTATACATTGGACTAGTTTGCTACATAATAAAACATTTAAAAAACCTTCCCTATACGGGGCTGCCTTTAGCTGTCTTCCAAAGTTTGCATTGTTACTTATCTCCTTGGCTCAGGGTTCACACCATACCTTCCAACGTTTCTCCGATGAAAAAAGGGACATCCGAAGGGAAAGCGGGACAATCTGGGATCAAATCAGAAACTGGGATGGCTTCTGTAAAATCCAGGACTGTCCCTGGAAAATAGGGACACTAGGAGGATCCTTGGGATCTGGTGCAAGAGGTGGCCTTCCAAACCCCTCTCCTTGGCCCTTGGTTCCCTTCCCAATTGCCACACCCCAGACTGGTCCTGCTCTCCTGGAGTATTTCCCCCTGGCTGGAATGTGCCCTTGAATGCTCTCAGTGACTCCTGCTTTGCCAGGAAGAAGGGTAGAGAAGGGTGTGTGCATCTTTACAAACACTAGCCTAATGCGCCTGTTTAAAAGGTTGTGAGGCACCCCCAATCTCTGCTGAGCAGCAGCAAGTTTCCAGGGGGTTCCAGGCACTCCCTATGGGGGGTGTTTCTGCTGGGACATCAAGGCATAGCAGAGATTAGTGTCTCTAAAAATATATATGGTTTGTTGTTGTTTTTAATTCATTTTTATTAAATTTTCCACTTTAACAATCCAATCCAATCACATTAAATATTCCAAATTATACATATACATATCAAATAATCCAAATATTCTGCCAAATTATACTTTTTTTAATGGGACTTCCCATGCTTCAAGTTCGGGAGGGGGGGGCTCTGATCATCTCATATCTCTCCTGCTTTTCATAGTCATTTCCGATGGTTCCTCTAATTCTTTCTGTTGTTAACCTTCCTTCTTTCATGGCCTCTGAGTTGTTCCCACAAGCAGGTTGAAGCAAACAATTATGTATTTCTGTGTGGATTTTATGCCTATGATTTCCCTCTATAAGTTTGCAGCATCTCCTCACATGCTGGTGTTTCTGCCAAATCAATCCAAAGGTCTTTTCGCTGCTGGCAGCCTCCATCTTCACTTAGTTCCAATGAAATATATATGGTTTATTGTACATATATTTACACCTAGGTCTTGTCCAGAAAGAGTTCAGAGCATTACATCTCCAGAGGCGCTTGTTCCCAAAGCAGCATTGGAGTCCAAGACATCCTGCCTGCCATCTCTATGATTCTGCCCCGGCCTGCCAAGGTGGTTCTGGCCTTCATGGCTGCTCGTGGAGTTCTGCCCGCTTCCTTTCCGCTTCACAAAAAAAGCCCTGCTCCAGGTAATTCCTTTCCACCTATCTGCTCATTCCTCTTATCCAGACCTCTGTTTCCCTAAAGGACATATTTTTCCTGTGTGATATCACACTTCCCCATCACCTTGGCAGCCTCCTCCAGCACCAACACAGCCTCCTGCCTGGCTGATGGTTAATGACTTGCTTCCAGCACCTTTTGTCATTCTTAGCGACTTCTATCTCAGGTGAGGCCCTGGCCCGGAGGAAAAAAAGCTTAGCTATATTTTTCACTTGTCTGGCACCTTCCCTTCAAAACTCCAAGTGTTACCTGAATAGAAATCTTTATGGATTTCTAACAATCACTCCCAGATGACCCCAGATCTGTAACAGTACAAAGGTAAAATTTACACTTAGGTAGAATTTAGTTTTTCCACCCACTTCTGCCTCTAGCCCCACATGTCACTGACATGCATGTGGCCCTTGGAAGTCTGCCCAGGCCCTTGGGTGCCTTCCTTCTTCTTCCTTTCAACATTGGATAGAAACCAAATTAGTTGACTCTTCCTGCCATTGCTTCTGGCTCCACCTATGGTTAGCCTCCCTGCCTTACCTGCCCTGCCAGGCCCAATGGGCACCAGCCACCCCTGAGGTTCAGTGAATGCAGCCAGGGGCAAGAGGACACAGCAGATGCTCAGTATCAGACGAGCTGCTTTCAAAATGGCTTCTCCTGCAGCCTGGGTGCTGAGGTCAAAACAAAACCAGTATTGATATGCATTGGAGGGGAACATGAATCATCCGGGTGACAATTAACTGCTAGATTAGGAGCTGCGAGCAGAAGCACAAGAAAGAGCTTAAACAAGTCCCAAAGTCATGAGATCTATTAGTATGCAAACCTCTCTCTCGCTCTCTCTTTCCCTGATGCAAACAGAAGGGGAAACCCAGGGCTTTTTACCAGCCACAACTAGCCAAAACTCAGTTCCAGCACTTCCTACAGTTAAAAGGATTGGGAAGCAGGAGATGCTAGCAGGTCAGCCCTACTATTAGGCAGAGGGAGGTGGTTAATTAAGTCAGGTGGCATATGGCAGCCATTCCTCTTGAGTCTCCTAAGATAGTATACCCTGCACCCTCAAAGCTAGCCTGCTGTCATTGGATGTGGTGGAAGGGCTTCCTGTTCCCAGTATTGAAGTAAGGTCCCATCTGCACTATACATTTAAACCAATACCATACCACTTTAACACTTACGGCTTCCTCCAAAGCATCCTGAGGACCGCGGTTTATTAAGGGTGTGGTTAGAGTTGTATGGAGACCTCTGTTCCCTACACAGAGCAGCAATTTCCAAAGCAATTTAACTGTCCACCCATCTTTCTCAGGGAACTGTAGCTCAGTGAGAGTGGGGAGTGTTAAAAACTCAGATATATAAGTTAGGCACCAAATGGCTCCTTAAACCAGGGTGACAGTCACTGAAGCAGAATGCCTAGTTGCTATTTTGGGGCCAAGCAGCTCAAAAGTCATTTTTTTCAATACGGCTTTTGGGTTCCCGAAATTCGTTCTGATTGGGCAGCTAAAATATAATGGACAGAATTCTACAGGATGTGTTGCTAGCTGGGGGGGGGGGCGGTTTCAGCCGGAGGGAGGTGTTGTTCATCGTCAGTTCTGGCACCTTTTTCTCTACAAAAATAGCATTGGTTAATAGAGTGTGAAAACATGCACCTCCAGATGATGCAGACATCGGGCGCCATCCTGGTGCCTGGGCAACTTCTTCTCTTGGTCGCAAATGGCCAATAGCCAGGTGAAAAATGTGCCTGGCACCTGGCTAATTTTGAACGCTGAGAGTGGGTGAAGACTTCTTAATCCTTCCTGCCATTTCTTTGCTCCCCACCCTCCAGTGAGTTGGAATGCAATTGGCAGAAACATTTGTGCCATACAATGAATGCAGTATCCTATCGCTTTAAACAGTTTCTCTGCTACCAAGCTCAGCCTTCCAAGGCTGCTTTTCCTTAAAAAGATATAAATCACTGGGTTAAGGAGACACTGAACTCTCCATTCCCTGTCTAATTCGTAGCTAGGCAAACGCTGGCCCTGTATTCACCTCCCGGCACCATATACAAAGAAAGTGTGAGAACAGAAGCGAAGCCAAGGGAATGTGGTATATTGGGCATCAGGATGTTCTGTAAGGAGGGCTGCCAGGGAATATCTGCCAAGCAACCATTGTGATCTCTGATCACCTGCAGAGAGCGCATCTTTGTTTTGCTTTTGGAGGATGTAGAGATACACCACCAACATGCAGAGCCAGGCAGATTCAGCCAGCCACACACAGTGCTCACATGCCACAGTACTGCCACAATACCACCAATAGCATGCAGTTGGACTAGTTATGGTTGCTTTTGCAGTATCACAGCTGGAGAAAATCACCCACAAATGTCTTCTACAATATGGTGCCGGAGGGCTGATTTGCTTCTTTTTGCCATCATCATGTATTCCATAACCAATTTTTTGATGCTTTGTGGTAAAGGACCATCTTGCAGTGCTGGTTTGCCAGGAGAAATCCCCACCCCAGAATCCAGGGACACGGCACACTGGTAGTAGAACAAACCAGAGGTGTGCACTGGATTCAGAAGAATCTCAAGTCAAACTGGGCTGATTTGGAGAGATTCGGGAAGTGGGCTCCATGAGAATTGCTCCAAATTGAATCCGGGTCTTCTTGTGAGTGAAATGGAAATGCAGAGTCAAACAGAACTGCAGACGGCATGTCTGCAAAAACTCCAATCTCTCCTCCCCCCCCCAGCTTGCATATAAGGAAAACACCAGGATGGGAAGAGGGCCCTTTGTGGCTGACAGATCCTGTTTATAATAAGAAGGAATCACTTTACCTGGGCTTTTGGGAAGAGATGTTCAAAGAATGCAGGGTTGGAAACCCTCTGGCTAGCAGGCCAATCTTGGCCAAGGCCATTTCCCCCAAACCACAACAACCCACCTATCAGGTGACATCACTGATGACATCATCTGATGGGCAAGACGACTCCACCTTGAATTTAAAAGCTTGGCGGGAGAGGTGCCCCAGCTGTTGGGACATCCTCGTAGTTTCTATTTGGCTAATAATCCCTTCCTTCACTCATAGGATTCTTGACTTCTGGACCTTGTGCTTGCTATTAACCTGAATAAATATCTTGTCCTTACTTTCAAACAAGTGCTGCTGGTGTTGTGTTTTTGGATGGAAGTGTGACAGATCAGCTATGAAAGCCTTTGAGTGACTTTGGGCCAGCCATCACTCTCAGCCTAAATAAGCTCCCAGTGTTGCTGGAAGGATTCAACAGGAAGAACAATTTCCATCATCTTGAGCTCCTTGGCAAAAAGGTGAGATATAAATGTAATAAATAAGTTAAGGACATAAGAAGAGCCCTACTTCATCAAAGCAAAGGTTGATCTTTTTCAGAACCACGTTTCCACATTGGCCAATCAGCTGCGGAATCAGGGTTTAAAGGCTCTCTACTCTTATTGCCTGGTAAGGCCTTTCAAAGGCAGGCCCATTGAAATCAATGGAAGAACTCTGTCCTTCTTTTATTGTCGTGTGAGATGTTACAGCAGATGTATCCATTTACTTCTGCAAAAGGTCAGAGGATCTATAGACTCTAATGCAATTACCTCTCAATCTTCTTTTTCAGCTGTTAATGCAGTCCCTTCACACTCTGCATTAATGCAGCTTGCACTCTGAGGAGTCCCTTAGTCTCAGGCACTGGGTTTGTTTTTGTTTTTTCAAAGCTCTTCCCACCCCTATTATGGAAGTGTTGGCAGTGGCTATGAAGAAACTGCATTCAGTTTCCCCAGTAGAGCAGGCACAGAATGTCTGTGGCCAGATCTAATATATCAAAGTGGACATGATATTTAAACAATGCCATGCATTGGTTTCAGTTGTAAATTCTAGCTTTTACTTCCTGGGAAAAAAACAGTTTCCAAGTTCTACCAGCTGCATATGTAAGGTAAAAACAACAAGCTTGGGGGGAGGGATGGTGTCATGAACCTTAAATTAATTACTTAAAATATATTGACTTGGGCCCCAAGGTAACTTAAAGAAGTTCATGGAAGGAATGTATCCTGTCCTCCTTCCCTACCAGTGCCCAAAGGGCTTCTCTGAAGGGTCAGGGTCCTTCCTGAACAATGGTGGCTATTGGAAGATGGGGGAATTGCCTAAAACTGGGCCTTCCTCCATCAGCATCTCCAGAGTTAGTTCTCTGCTGAGACAATATATCTTCATTATGTGTAATAGCTGGGAGAACAACAGCCCACGAGGTTGACTGAGAGCTTTCCATGGTCCTGATTTCTGTCCATTAGCAGAACAGGATATACAGAATATCATACTGGGATACAGAAAAGATCCAGAGAAGAGTCAAAATGCTTTACTGACCATGAACAACTCAGTGAACTGGAAGATCTAATAAGAAAATGGAAGTTTATTGTTGCACCACAGTCCACGAGGATGGAAATCCAAGACTGCATCCACCAAGAACATGAAGTTCAAATGAAATCCAGCAAATAAGCCAAGCAGACACTCAAATTAACTTCTCTTCAGAGCAAACACATTGAAATTAATGGACCTGAGCAACACTGGAAATGACATAAAGAGCAAACTCTTATACTGTGACAATGGCAAAAGAAACAGATCAACTGAATGGGCTGTCTTCAACAAAATGATACACAGACTAAACCAAATGAAATAAATGGTATTAAGTTCCTTAAGTCCATTGATTTTAATGGGTCTGGTCTGAGTATGACTGATATAGGGCATTGCCAATTGGAAGACACCTCTAACCGCTACATCTTTACCCAACAGATCAGGAGCTGCAGACACTCTGGGGGCATTTGGAATTTTTAGAAAGTGTCATGGCTGCCAGTCACAAAATGGCTGCTATGGAGGTGTGACTTAACACTAAATGACTGCTAAGTCTTAGAGAGGGGAAAAAGGAGACAGGACCACAGATTGGTATAGCTATGCCGCCTCCAGAGTTGGGAGGGGGGAAGACCTACATTAGCTATCACTATGCTTGCTCACAGACAGAAGCTCTTTGCACATCTCAACTGTTCTGAATGGATGGGAGATGGGTGGCCAGTCCTGACATTCACTGACATATAGGCATATTGAAATGGAAGTGTTAAATGCAGGAGAGGCTGAGCCAGTGCAAGCAAATGAATATACAGATATCCTTCTTGCCTGATATTGCCTATTGCATTTGCTCAACTGAAGAATAAATTTGTTTGCTTTCACATTCCAGATGAACTGACAGAAGAATGACAATGAACCTAATTTAGGGCCGCAGAATCCTAGTCATTCCATATACAGTGGTACCTCGGGTTAAGAACTTAATTCGTTCTGGAGGTCCGTTCTTAACCTGAAACTGTTCTTAACCTGAGGTACCACTTTAGTTAATGGGGCCTCCCGCTGCTGCCACACGATTTCTGTTTTCATCCTGAAGCAAAGTTCTTAACCCGAGGTACTATTTCTGGGTTAGTGGAATCTGTAACCTGAAGCGTATGTAACCCAAGGTACCACTGTATCTTACAGCTGTCCCCACATGACTATATCGCTGCCCCCAAGCAATCAGGGAAGCCGAAAGAGGATACCCTGCTAAGAAAATACTGAGGCAGAATAACCCACGTGGCACACTTTTAAGCAACATATCATCACCACTGATAGCTACTGAATATAGCCAAGAAGGCAAACCAGAACATGCATTCCAACCCTAATTTCAAAGTGGCCTAGTCTGGAAAACGTTGCTGTTTCAGATTACCAAGAGGTTATGAACACTTCTGTAATCTGTATCTGAAGAAGTGTGCATGCACAAGAAAGCTTATACCAAGAACAAACTTATTTGGTCTCGGGCTACTGGACAATTTTTATATATATTTCTATTGCGCCAGACCAACACGGCTACCTACCTGAATCTGTAATCTGTGCAGTTTGCATTCAGAACTACCCAACTAACACATTCAAAACTAACACTTGATGGAGAAAAGACATGGTGGACACCAGCTATTGTACAATGAAAATAAATGAAACACCCAGTTCATATTCTTTAGAGACTGAACATGGAACGCTTAACAGAACTGACATTTTCTTCCTATTCCAGAGAAGCTACCTTTGCTAAACACAAAAATAATATCTGCACACCCAGATCCATTTACAGTCACACCTCGGGTTACAGACGCTTCAGGTTTCGCGTTTCAGGTTGTGCACTGCACTGAACCCGGAAGTAGCGGAACGGGTTACTTCCAGGTTTCGGCACTTGCGCAATGCACAGAAGCACTAAATCACACTTTGTGCATGCACAGAAGCACCAAATCGCGACTCGCGTGTGCGCAGATGGGTTGCGAACACTGCGAGTTGCAAATGTGCCTCCCACACGGATCACGTTCGCAACCCAAGCATCAACTGTAATGATCTTCCAGAATGTTGGTGTTTTGGCGTGGCATCAAATCACATACTGGTAAATTCAGGTTGCACAACTAGAGCTGATTAGGCGTCATGCGACAAACCCACTTCCTCAAAAGATCAGACTTTCTCGTGATAAGGAAAGTGAAGGGGAAAAGCAATGAAAAGTGCATCAGGCGCAGCAGCTGCCCAAAGGCGCCAGATGCTGGTGCGAATCCTGCTTCGACCCCTTACAATGGTGATGAGGGAAGAATTGTCTGGGTGGTCTTGCCTCACACAGCAGGTGGGTTCGACTAGATGTTTCTTTTGGGGAACTCTTCCACTGCTTGGATACTGGGAAGAGAATCCGATGTATTATTTCCTTTAAACCGAGGGAGTGAGGGAATAAGTGTTGGCAAACTGTGTAGGATGACTGTTTTGGAAGGCTGGCTTCTTCTTTCAGTACATTTTGTATCCTGAGCCTAGTAACTCCCTGCAGGAAGAGGGGAGGGGGGGGCAGGCTGGTCTCCTAGGCACCAGCTCCAGCTTATGGGGGGCAGAAATGAGACTGCCAGGAGCCGAGGACAAAGCTTGCGGTTGTTGGGCTTGAGTTCCTTCCTGGCCCAAGTTTAAAAGCCTGCAGTGTAAGGAAGATCAGCATTTGTGATTCACTAGGCTGCATCAAGGACCTGGCAAATGTAATAATCAGCAGCTGGACAAAGGCAGCGGAGACAGCTGAGTCTCCCCAGACCCCCGATAGCGGCACTTCTTGCCTGGCACAGCCTGAGCGAACCCCCAGAAGAGACCTTCATTATGGCCTTCTCCTTAGAAAAGCACTTGTTTTGCTTTTTGCTTTTATCCCCCATTCTCAGCGAGGGAGGCAATTGTACATTTTTGGACTCTCGGGGCCACTTAACACACCGTCTCGGACCCTCAAGTTGATATCGCCCTTCGAATGTGGTGCCAGAGGGGACTGAGGGGGCAAAAAGCCCTCTGGACAAGGAAGAATAGAGGATCAATTCTGATTTCTTTTCCTTTCTCATGTTGCCCACCTTAAATTCAGCGCTCCACATTGCCACGTCACTCTGTGATTTTCTTTTTAAGCCCTCCTGAAAATTTGCCAGTATTTTGATGCACGTTTCTCCTAATGCACTAGTTTTTGTATGCAGTTTTTTTAGTCAATTTTTTTTAGTCATTTTATAACACAAATATACAACACAAACAGGAAACCAAACAATAGAAACAGATTCTTGTCCTATCCTTATTTTTTCTAAATATTGTTAGGTGGACTTCCCAAAGTCCCTCCTATCTAATTTTCATTTTACCTCATCTTTAGCAGTTTACATATATCATAATTTCTAACCATTTTTTTATCACACTTACTTTAACCATAAAAATCTTCACATTTTATCACTTGCAAATAATACTATTTTAAAATACACTATCTTCTACTTCACGGGACACAGGTGGCGCTGTGGGTTAAAGCCTCAGCGCCTAGGACTTGCTGATTGAAAGGTCGGCGGTTCGAATCCCTGCTGCGGGGTGCGCTCCCGCTGCTCGGTCCCAGCGCCTGCCAACCTAGCAGTTCGAAAGCACCTCCGGGTGCAAGTAGATAAATAGGGACCGCTTACCAGCGGGAAGGTAAACGGCGTTTCCGTGTGCAGCTCTGGCTCGCCAGAGCAGCGATGTCACACTGGCCATGTGACCCGGAAGTGTCTCCGGACAGCGCTGGCCCCTGGCCTCTTAAGTGAGATGGGCGCACAACCCCAGAGTCTGTCAAGACTGGCCCGTACGGGCAGGGGTACCTTTACCTTTATCTTCTACTTCTAACCCTACAGCCTAAATCCACTTCCAAAGCTATTCTAAGATTTAAATATTAACATATTTTTTCAAATATTCCTTAAACTTCTTCCAATCTTCTTCCACTGTGTCTTCTCTCTGGTCTCGGAGTCTCCCGGTCAGTTCGGCAAGTTCCATATAGTCCATCATCTTCATCTACCATTCTTCTATAGTTGGTAAATCTTGTTTCTTCCAATTCTTCACTAGCAACATTCTCGCAGCTGTTGTGGCATACAGAAAAAAGTAACATCCTTTTCGTTTTTGTATGCAGTTTTGCCTAGACTTGTCATGCCCAGGGGTGCCAAGTTGAATAAAATATGGGGGGGGAGCCCTACCCCACATAATCAATTACATGATGTGGTCACACACACAATTTGAAAGGCAATGCTTGAATTCAATGGTGAGGATCCACCCTCCAGGTAGATACCTGAGGAAGAACCCCTGGGACTCTAAGAGGATGAAGGGGCAGAGCCACCCTACTTGAGTCCCTTGCATCCTTGGCAAGGAGGTGTATCAGCATATTCACAGAAGAGCAGCTGGATAAACTACCCAGATACAGTATTAACAACCTACAAATGCCTAGGTGAACTAATGAGTCTTTGGCAAACATAGAAAGCACATCAGTGTTGCGCGGCGAGTTCCTGACCCCCCCCCCAAGGTGGAAAATAATGACACATGACACAATTATTAAGATTAATAGGCTAAAAAAGGCCACAACGTTATTGGTTACAGGTGATGAGCGGTATTGGCTTAGGCATTGGTCCTAACCAACTATATCCGACTTCAGCCCATCTGCTTGAAGTCCGGGAAGGGAAGCAGGAGTCCTGCTGGTGCACATCAACTAGGAGCTCCCCCGGGGTCACCAATAGGGGGTGTGCCTTAGGCCCTAACCTCCCTAGGCTTCGGACAGGGCCACGCCCCCCGGAATCCTTTAATGGACTACCCTTCAATATTCGGGGCAGGTGATGGCGCTACCTCCCCTCTTTCCATCTATAGAACTATTCCAATGCCTAACTGCCAATACCCAGAAAGCTGTGACGATTTGTTACGAGGTAGGCAAAAACCAAGAGGCTGGTGCCAATTTGCCAAGTGGAAAAATTCCTACCAGGCCCCTCAATGGTGACCAACCAAGGTCCATAGCAAGGTCCAGGAAGGAAAACCTTAGAGGGCGGGAGGGTGGAAAACAGGTCAGCTGGCGGGCAGACAAAGAGGGACATCCTAAACACTTTGCCAACACTTTTCCATTGTGGTGTTCAGCTTAGGGAACTGCTTTCTCCAAAATAAGGCAAGCGGCAAGGCCACTTCCGCCTTAAGGAGGAGGTGGGGTTGCAGGCTTCACGGCCCTTCCACATTTGGGGGGGTGGGAAGCCAGCCCCATGCAATTGGGGGATTCCCAGCTGCGTCACCCCATAGTCACCCCCTAGCCACAGTAGGATTTACTCCCCAAAAACTAATGTTTACAAAACTGCTTACCAAAATATTTTTTATTTATTTTTTACAAAAATGCATATATTAGGGGAAAGTGTGCATAACATTCAATATGTAAGTGGAAATAACACACAAAATGCATTATAGCATGACAAATTGCTTGCAAAAAATCTGAACATTAGTCAACTGCACACAAAACTGTGTGTATTAGGAGAAACGTGTACTAAAATGCTGCAAAATCTTCAGGAGGAGTTTTTCAAAAATTCAAAAACTGCTGAAGACATGTGGAGAACTGAATTAAGAACTGGGGAAAATAATCTGTAAAGACACGTAGGCACTCTGAAAGCAAATCAGGATGAATGCTCAGACTCATACAAGTGTCCCATAAGCAAGGACTGGGCATAATTTAGCCCATGGATAGGCAGACTAAGGCCCACGGCCCAATCGCCTTCTCAATCTGGCCTGCGGACGGCCCATGAATCAGCATGTTTTTACATGAGTAGAATGTGTCCTTTTATTTAAAATGCATCTCTGGGATATTTGTGGGGCCTGCCTGGTGTTTTTACACGAGCAGAATGTGTGCTTTTATTTAAAATGCATCTCTGGGTTATTTGTGGGGCATAGGAATTTGTTCATTATTATTTTTTTCAAAATATGGTCCGCCCCCCAACCACAAGGTGGACCAGCCCCCTGCTGAAAAAGTTTGCTGACCCCTGAATTCTAGCCACTGAGTAAGCTTTGCGCAAGCAAATTAGGATGAATGCTTTAAACAGTGTTCCTCCAAAGTTGATTTTGCATTGGGAGGAAATCTCCCGTGAGTATTAGTCACGCTATTTCTCCAGTTATGAGTGCATTTTAAAGTCCCAGATATATCAACCTCTGGGTGCCTTTGTAGGCATCAGGCAAGCTTTCCAAGAAAGAGAGTTCTGTAAGGTAGGATTTGAAACCATCAAAAAGTCTCTCTCTGGTCACCACCTAAGGTGTATTAAGACTGACTTGTTTTGCTGTATTCCTTTTCTTGCCTGGACTTAATGACTGTCAATCATCATGAAACACCCTGGAAGCCATCTGGCTGAAGGCCAGAATTTGTTTTCTAGGCTGATTAAATAATTGCACCGGAAGCACAGTCCCACAGTTCTTAAAATGCATGTGCAATCAAATTGGAGTCTTGCCTTACCATTTCCCAGCCTTAACTCTTCCACCAAATGCCTTACATAAATATAATCTATGAGCTGCAAATTAGATGATGGCACATGTCTGTTTTCTAAATCTGTGTGCAACGAACTGCCACCCCAGTGGATGAATGGCTCTATTCAGCAAGGAGGCATTCCACTGCATATGTCTTTACCGCGGGTCCAAGGGTTCTTAATACTGAGTGGCAGCCATAACGCATCCAGCCGCACCTATTCATGACTTCATGGGAACGAACAAGCAAGGCTAGCACCTTGAATAGCAAATGGCCAGGCGTTACCTAGGTAACAATAAGCTCTGGAAGGCGGAACATGTC
Organism: Podarcis melisellensis; assembly: GCF_964234715.1. Classification (NCBI taxonomy): domain Eukaryota; kingdom Metazoa; phylum Chordata; class Lepidosauria; order Squamata; family Lacertidae; genus Podarcis; species Podarcis melisellensis. The sequence continues at coordinate 11,707,272 of NC_138532.1, read as the reverse complement.
ATAAACTGGTTTTGGAAAACAGCATATAGCAGAGCTTAGAAAGGGGGAATGATTGACTGATTGACAAGTCCTGAAACAGAGGTGTCCATCTGCAGTTATCAAACAAGTTTGAAGGGAATATTGAAGTGGGGACTATTGAGCGTGAGTTGAAATCTGCAATATGTTTGCGAATCAAATTAGGAAAAATAAGTTGCAATTATGAATTAATTCACACTGGGTTGAATGGCATGACTTAGCCTATTATGATTTAACATTTATATAGCACCTAAAAGTTCTAAGTGGGACACGGGTGGCGCTGTGGATTAAACCACAGAGCCTAGGACTTGCCGATCAGAAAGTTGGTGGTTCGAATCCCCGCGACGGGGTGAGCTCCCATTGCTCAGTCCCTGCTCCTACCAACCTAGCAGTTCGAAAGCACGTCAAAGTGCAAGGAGATAAATAGGTACCGCTTTGGTGGGAAGGTAAACGACGTTTCCGTGCGCTGCTCTGGTTCACCAGAAGCGGCTTAGTCATGCACATGACCCGGAAGCTGTACGCCGCTCCCTCGGCCAATAAAGCGAGATGAGCGCCGCAACCCCACAACCCCACAACTGGACCTAATGGTCAGGGGTCCCTTTACCCTTTACCTTTAAAAGTTCTAAGTACTGCACATATTTAACAGCTATGACAGTCTCTGTCTGCCAGCTTGCAATATGATAGGCAAGAGAGGGAGGGATGAAATGAGGAGAGAATGGGAATGCAAATATTAGAGAAGCTGGTCCTTCAGCACCTAATGAATGGGGTCAACTTGGTCTCCTCTGTGTCCTGATGATCTTCCTGCAAAGTAGGGGGTGCAACGTCTCAGTGCCCTGCCTGGTGGCAGAGGTCAGGTTACGCCTCCCTTTGATTCTAGAAGAAAAAGAATTCCCAACAACTAGGGAACAAGCACAGGAGACAGAGTTCAACTAGATTATTTTATTTTTATTTATTTATTTTTATTTTTTAAGAGAGGGGATTAAAATGGTATGTACTCTACGCCAGCTGGGACTGATGGGAATTGGAGTTCAACAAGATTTGTAAGGTCGAAGGTTCGTCACTCATTTCAGATTGCCCAAGGCCAAACAATGGGTAATGGTATTACTCAGGTGGTTTTTTCCCAGGGGGAACTCACGGGAACTCAGTTCCAGCACCTGTCTGGTGGGTGCCACTGCCATTCTAAGAGGACGAGGGAGGTGTTCATAGTGAGTTCTGGTACCTCTAGAAAAATAGCACTGGTAGGACTTGAACCCACATCTCCCAGTCCCATGTCAAACTTGCTAGTCCCTGCATGGATAAAAGTAATAGCAGAGCCAGCTCTCAGATGCTGTTTGGTATGCACAGGAAGATCTGCGAAGGGAAATTATTATTATTATTATTATTATTATTATTATTATTATTATTATTATTATTATTATTCTTCCCAAGCAACTCTGGGCAGCTTCCAACGAAAGATTGAAAATACATTAAAACATCAGTCATTAAAAACTTCCCTAAACAGGGCAGCTTGAGCTATTGCTTGAGCTATTGATGTATTGCATTTGGTATTAATGTATTGCATACTACATACTACAAAATTCCTGCACAAATCGCACTATGGTATAAAAACGAACACAGTACCAGCTTTCAGATTAGCATGTATATGATGACTGCATTTTAAACTGCATACATGCTAGCAAACTGCCTCGCCCATGTTGCAACACCACAGGGCATGTAAATGGACACACAACCACGTGATGGTCATGTTGCAATCAACCTGCAGATTTCTCAACTGTTCTGTACAGAAGCACCATCTGCTTAGGGATTCTGAACGATGTAACACGGCCCCCTGAGTAAGTGTGCATTTAGAGCCACTTTCAGATCAAAGCAGGCATGAAAGTCTTGCGTGCTCTAGAGAAACACTTCCTCATTCAGCTTTGTCCAGCTTCAAAGCCAGGGACACAGTGTTCCAAGTATGCTTGCAGCACAACTGAGGAAGGTCAGGAGGGGGATGCATACAGTCTTAAGCAGCGAGGGGGAAAACAGCGCAAGTGTTACATAGTTCTAAGAGGAGCACCTTCAAAGGTAAATTAAATGAGTGGGTGGAAAATGGGGACATATCCCAGGCTCTGAGCAATACATGGATTTCATCATACTCTCTCTGTTTCCCTGGATAATAATATTTATTATAAGGCCACAACTGTAGCACTCAATCTCATCTTGCCGGTATAATGAGAAACTAGGGTGGGAGCCAGGATGGCAGGGGTAGTGAATTAATTCCCCTACTCCCCACGGGCCACCTTTGACAGGTGGGCAGACCTACACACCTGACATCGTTCAAAGGGGCTTTCTGTAACTGCCAATATGCTGTAACTGGTACGACAAGGTGTTTTGAATTCTGTTTCCATGTGCACCTTGAATCCAAGGAAAACAAAGCTTTCAAGGTGATCAGTGCTGATTGCAAACCCCTGCAGCCGTCACTGCTACAGGCGACCCGAGTAGGGCTTGTTGACAGGTGATATCAGCTAGCAAAGGAACCATGAGGAGCTCATTTGAAGCTCCCAATGGGTCCTTTATAGCCACATCCTTATCTGCTCCACACCTGACATCATATATGATGTTCGATGTGGGGCAGGTGGCCGGATTTGAGGGAAATGGCCTTGTTGGGCCAAACTGGGGCTTCTGCTGGGGGGAGGGTGGTCCCCACTTATATGGCAGGCTTCCTCAACCTCGGCCCTCCAGATGTTTTTGAGACTACAATTCCCATCATCCCTGACCACTGGTCCTGATAGCTAGGGATCATGGGAGTTGTAGGCCAAAAACATCTGGAGGGCCAAGGAAGCCTGTTCTATGGTTTATAGAGGGGGGGGTGTTTTTGGCACTGAAAGCCAGAGCCCAAATAGAGTGGAGGGAAAAGAAACCTGATTTTGGCAGGCATCATCTGCATGAGGGAATTCTCCTTCATCCAACCAATGCTGGCAAAATGCTCCCAGAGCAAGGTATGCCCTCACTGCCCAGGGCACGCCTTATTGGGGAGCAGTCCAGAGGTTTGAGCAGCAGTTTCAGTGGAACCTCTGATTTAGCAGTGAGTTCAGTGGAATCCACTTCTGAGCAAGGCACCCCCTCCCCAGTTGATGGGTTGTGAGAGGGCACCTTGCTCCAAGCAAAGGAGCAATTGAGTGCTCACTTTCAGCTTCCATTTGTTGCTTTGAAGCCATGGCCATACTCATCCTTATACCTGTGGGACAGGTGGGCATGGTTTGGAGAGAACTGCCTCTCCGGCACAGTTTGGCCCATGGGTCAGAGGTTCTCCACTTCTGGCTCGTAGTCTGAAAATGGTCCAACAGACTGATTTGATGCAAGTTGGACCAGGTGACCCTTGGGGTCCCTTCCAACCGTACAAAATTCTATGGAACTTGGCTTTGTAAAAGAGGTAGGTTTGAGGATGCTCTATGCCAAAATCTGGATAGAATGGAAAGGAAAGTATTTATATTTGAATGAGTTAAGTGTGTGATAGGTGACTTCCGTAGTCTTCGCTAGGGTGGTTTTTGAGGAAATATCTTTGTTTATATTGCATATTTTAGGAAGCTGTTTGTTGTGTTAGCTCAAGAGGGGCATCTAATATGTGCCATTGCTCAAGTGTTGTGTAACATGTTTGTAGCCAGTGTTAGCTAGTGGGATTTCAAATGGATGTAGGTTGGAAAAATCAGTGAGGCTATGGTAGGAATTAAAAAAGGACCTTATCCGATGAGGAGAGAGGGATATGATAATGATCACAAATCAGGCCTAAGTTTTAAAGGGTTTACAGTCCTGGTAGGCCAAGATGTTTAGAAGTTATGTGTGAAAGGAGATGATGGGAAATAAATCACAGGAGGTGATTAAAAATCATTTGATTGGAATGAGAGAAGGGAAACTAATTTCTGATGAGCAGGTTTTGAATACACGAGAGACTTTGGGGAGGGCATGGGGAAAGGATATTTATGGGGCTTGAAATATATAGTAGCTTCATTTGTATAGATTCTATATATCTATTCAAGTGAACAGACAAATCTGGAACTTAGATCCACACCTCTACCACTAAGAGACACCCAACTCCAAGCAGGTAGTGAAACTGGGACTAATCACAGGTTATCAATATTACCTGCATAACACATCTGTTATCACCCTTAACTGTTGCAATGCCTTAACATTTTGAGTGAATATGGAAAGCCCTTAACACAACAAGTTAAACCACAAGGTTGGTGTTGTGGGGTTTTTTTGTAAAATGAATACATTACCATTTATATCACTCCAATTATATTAAGACATAGGTTCGTAACAACATTTTGTGGGGAAAGCAGATATTTGTAAAGAAGATAAGGCGGGGAAAGCCATGTTGCATGGGAAGTTTCAAGCTACATCACTGCAAACTCTGGTGCACATTCATTTGGAAGGAAGTTGCACTGTGTCCAATGAGCATTCCTACCCAGGCTGCCTAAAGCTACAAGATTAAATGCATTTACTAGGTCTGGCCCTCCAGATATTGCGGGACTCCAACTCTCTTCAGTCCCATTCAGAATGGCCAATGATCACGTATTATGGGATTTGTAGTCCAACAACATCTGGTGGGCCATAGGTTGCTCATCCCTGTTAAAGAGCGAACCCTGCTGAATATACAGTGGTACCTCAGGTTAAGTACTTAATAACGTTCCGGAGGTCCATTCTTAACCTGAAATTGTTCTTAACCTGAAGCACCACTTTAGCTAATGGGGCCTCCTGCTGCCGCTGTACCACTGAAGCATGATTTCTGTTCTCATCCTGAAGCAAAGTTCTTAACCTGAAGCACTATTTCTGGGTTAGCGGAGTCTGTAACCTGAAGCGTATGTAACCTGAGGTACCATTGTACCACAATTTGCTACTGAGTAGAATTGCAGTGGGAGTAGAATTTGTAGGTGGTGGTTGTTGTTGTTTGTTTGTTGTTTTACGTAACTGCAAAATGAGTCATTCCCCACCTCTTAAGTGACATATGCTTCTGGTATCACGGATCTGGTTGTTGTTGTTGTTGTTGTTGTTGTTTTTGCATTGTTTCAAGTCACTTTCTCTCTGTTTTTTGCACTCAAGCCATGCTAGCTGAAGAATTACAAAGTTCTATGTATAATAGGAACATTGATCCAGTAACCAAACAAGAAGGCTGGTGTTTCACCAGTCACAAAACAGACAATCAGACAATCTGTGTGAGAATTAGGTACAAAATTCAAAACCCATCAGCACCTCATACACGCAGCTAGATCTGGCTCCCATTCAAGCGATATAATGGGAGGATACAGTCCACATGAAGTATGCATTAACCAATGGTCTAGTACAAGAGCCCTTGGCACAAGCAGCAGTGAAAACAACAGGACAGCTTCCTAAATCATAATCATGGCAATAGCAACCTGAGAGGAATCTCAATAACTCTACTGGAGGTGTGCAATAGATTTTATGTAGTCATTTAGAAATGTGCAATACCTATCTACATGTAAGCTTCATATACATTCAAGTTCTGAGCACATCACTTGGAAGAAACAAGGCTTCATTCAGTTCCATACAGCTGAAATGTGTATTTCAACGACTACACAACAGGGAGGCATGCAGGCACCCCATCACTTAACAGTGTGAACAGGACATATTACATTCTGGGCATAAGCTAGCAAGAGGTCACAACTAACAATATAATACTATACATGCTGAGTCAGAAGCAGATCTATAGGAGTTCAATAACCCTTACACTCAAGTACAATTGTATAGGATTGCAGTTGAAGTCACAGTGGAATAAATGGAAACTAAGGTTCCAGTTCTGTGTACTCCTTACTTGAATGTAAACATGCATAGGCTTGCATTGTTATGACAGTAACACAGCTAAGTCCCACTCCATGGTTTTCAATGGCAACAACATCAGAACTAACTTAATGAAATGGTCAAAAGATTCCTGCATTGCAAGGGGTTGGACTAAAGGACCTTCATGGTTCCTTCCAACTCTCCAATTCTGTGATATCAGAACTAACTTATTGAAATATGCCCCGTTTGTTTAGGATCAGGGTAATGGAAATTAACATATTATCAAGGCATTTATTTACTGATTGAGAGGTTATAAAACAATTGACACATATGTCATTCCAATAACCTCAAAAGGCAAGTCAGTTATTTCCCCTGAATTGAAGATATGGGGGAGAGGAGTAAAACTGAGTGAATCACCTGCTGAGTTCATAGCAGTGCTGAATTTCGAATTGAGGACTTCCTAGTTTGTAGCTACAGTCTCTTTGTCACTATGGCAAGATCCACACCATACATTTAAAGTATGCATATTTAAAATACATGACTTCCTTCAAAGAATGCTGGAATTGTAGCTGGTTAAGGGTACTGGGAATTGTTGCTCTGTAGGGCAGAAACTACAGTTCCCAAGATTATTTGGAGGAAGTCATGCGCTTGAAATATGCATTTAAATGTATGGCATGGATCCTCCATACATCACACCAGTTCTGCTGATTTTGTTGTTGTTGTTACATAAATGGAAGTTAAATAAGGTCCACAGCATATATGGAAAAACATTTTTTTAAAAACCACAAAGACACAATTTGCTTTCTGAGCCCACACAATATATTTAGCCTAAGCTAAAATTGAGGACGGAGAGTTCAAAGCATAGGCTCTCTGTGACATTTTGTCTGAGCATTACAGTATTTTTCAGAGAAGCGCTGCTGGAACTGGGTTCTCTCTGCCACAAACATGCCACAGCAAAGTTGTTGTTGTTGTTGTTTAAAAAAATAAGTCATCCAATTCAGAGGGCACATGGTTCAAAGTGCTGCCCCAGTTTTAGAGATGCACAGTTCAGTAATCTCCTCTGTAAAGAATGCTTTGATGAAGTCTTTTCTCACGACACTGAAATGCGAGGGAAGAAATCGTTCCCCCAGTGCCAGAGACCCCGTTATGTGAGGCAACAAAAAGGTGTTCAGGGCTGTCACTTGACTGACTCTCACCTCTGTGCCTGGGCATTCAGCACCTCTGAACCAAACCCTCATCCCCTCACAAGAGCATCCGCCAAACCGCACAGCCCTTTCCCCCAAAGGCTTTCAAGAGTGCTGCTCTCCTACCTGTGTAGTTGATTATAAGAAGGCAAGCTACGTGCACAAAACCCGACACGCTGAGAACTCTGGACAAGACTTCTCTTTCTCTCTTCATTTTGGGTTTGGTTTTAGGTCCTTCTCGCACACAATTAGCATGATTTGTCCACTCTGGGCACGTCCCTTAGTACCGCTTGGAGTTGTTCTGCCACCACTGAACTCTGCCAAGTCCTCTTTCAATAGACAGAGCCTCTGTGTGTTGTTGTGGGGTGTTGGTTTTTCCCCCCCTCTCCCCCCCTTTTCTTCTCTTTTGGTCAGACCTGATGTTTTCCAGTTTCGTGAGCCTTACATCCTCGGTTTCAAGGGATTAGCTGACCATGCATTAAAAAACAACAACACATGACCAATATTCCCAAACTTGCGAAGATAATATCGCAGCAAAAGCCTGATTTGTTTTTCAGAGTTTCTTGGAACAAGGAGGTGGCTCAGAATTCCAGATCACTGTCTGCAGCCTCACTCCCACAGTTTCTAGGGAGCCTGACACATGCCACGCTGTACCCACAACTCTCTGAAATGCACGTTCTGGCAGGCGACAGAGGGGAATTCTGGGAGCCATTTGCATGCCCTGGCCTTGAAAAGGTACTCTGTGAGATTGTGCTCCTTGTGGCAGCAGTTCTATGTAGCTTCCTGGGCTTTGGCTATTAACTGGCAAATCTGCCCTAAGGAGTCGCATCAGTTGGCAGGTTGGAGGGAGGATTTCTGGAGAGGCTGTGACATTTGCAGGCAGGATAGCTTCCTAACAATGGATCCAGCAAAGGCTTGATAGACCAATAGTCTTTGCCCTGTTCAAATTAGGGAGCCACTCTTAGTTCAAAAACACTGGTTTTTCATTTATTGGTAAGACGTATGTTCCACCTTACAAATGAATGATCTTCATGGTGGCTTAGATTGTAATAAAACACCCATGCCAAAAATACAAAAACATCACATACCCCAAACCGAAACCCACACAGCCTAGCAACCCTTAACCCTGGCCAATGGGTGTGTTTATTCTGAAGATTTCTACTCCACCTTTCAGTCAAATGATTCTCAAGAGGATGGGCCATAGTACAATGATAGAGCACAAGGCTGTCAGAAAATTATACCAGAAACAGCAGTGGCAGCAGAAATCTCCCACAATCTGCATGTTCGTCCAACATATCAGGAACAGAAATCACACAAGTGAATACAAGTTGTGTTTGCTAGTGTTGCTGTTTTAGTCTGAAAAATTACATAAATAACTGTTATTTTCTGCATTAAAAAAAAACCAAAACATTTCTCTTCTACTGAAATGCACTGCAATGAATTAGGTAACTGATTACATAAGTTTCAGCCATAGAGTATAGCGAGACAAATAAGATAGGTTTTAGCAGAAACCAAACTGTAGTGGAACAGAAACAATACCGAACGTGACCATGTTAAGCTTCTACAGTTACTGAGTCAAAACTCTACTTTGAGCTTCAGCATTGGCTCTGCTGTCCTCTCTACACCCTCCTAACTAGGACAGCATTCCAGGCTTGAAGTACCAATTAGTCTGCTTTTGTCATCCCAAATCTTCTGAACAAGGCTGTGTACGCATTTCCCTTTACTCAGAATCCTGTGTGCCCCCACTGCTAGCTTGTTAAGGGGTGCACACACAGTCTTAGCCACAATCTATACCTACACAATGTTGGTCACAATGTGTCTATCCTATCATTTCTTATATGAACAGAGTATCTTATACAGTATACTGTACTGTGCCCCCTCCCTTCCAAACCACACTCGATCCAAACTGAGAAAATTACCAACGTAGCTGTGTTTTAAGCTGGTAATGTGTACAGAGCCTCAGACACAGTCACCAGGCACAGCCAATAGCAGAAATTAACTAAACACTTTTATTCCAGCTCTGTTGTCGTCGATAAAATTCATTATTTACTATCAAGTGGAACATGCCAATTGTTCCAAAAAGGCTGATTAAAGTAAGAAGTGGTGGTCCCCAAAATGCTCATTTGATCCTCTTTATTGTCTGTGTCTTCCAAATGCTAGCAATTAAAACCCTGTGCTTTGAATCTATCCACAGGGCCAGGGACTTTGGAGGCTGATGAGTGCATTTCAGTGTGTTTTGAGCTATTCCTGTGAAATATTTCTTTTCCAAGGAGCGAGTGGGGTTTTCCCCCCCTCCCATAAGTATTCCCGTTCTGTTTTTAAATTGAAACAGCTAATCTCTCCACACTCTTTTCTGCTACTGGAGTTCTTGGCCTCCACACAGTGCAAAGTCACAAACAAAAGCTTTGTTTTCAGCAAGGCAAGCCAATATATTGCTGAATGCTGCAGGCCTTTGTTCCAGCTGGCCTGTCTACCCTTTTGGTGACGTTTTGCTTATATAGTCAGATAAAACGCTCATGACACCCAGCCTGTTACCAGAGATGAGAAGGACCATCAGAAATACTGTAACTGTGATGCATCCTTTGTAGCAGAGGTGTAGTGGTAAATGTTGACGTGAAGGCATCCATTCTGACAGCCCCCAAAGGAAAGCCCAAAAATTCAGGCAGCTGTGTTGATCCATTATCACACACCCACACAAAAGAACAGTAGTAAATAGCACAATACCCAGTTTATTAGGATCAGCATGACTGCAACCTTATGAATAGTTTCCTGGGACTAGTAGGCTCCAAAGAACTTAATGTTGACTTTTACTTGTAAAACACATTAAGCCTTAACAAAAGAACTTTAGCCAGCTGAAATTAAACCTTTAGCTTTTTATTAGAAATGTAAGTGATTTATAGCAAAACTCAAATCTTTCAGAGCCTGTCTACTCTTTCAATGACATGTTGGTGATATGGTCAGATGAGTTTGGATGATTATTTTGGAGGCTTTTATAGATACTTCAAGACATCCTAATGCATGGAGAATAATAGCTAATCCCAAACCTAATAAGAGCAAATGTGCCTGCTGGCCACACCTCTCCAGAAGCATTAATGTTCACCTGCACACCTGTAGGGTATTTTTCCATTAAGCACAGCCACTGGACATCAGTATTGGGAAGCGTTGCCAGTAGCCACAGTCCTGGGCCCTTCCCTATAGGGAAGTCCCTGCACCCTTCATGTCTAACATTTTTTTGCTGAATTGTTGTGAGCTGTTTTGACAACAAAGCTTGGCTGAAAAGCAAGATATACATAAAATGGAATAAGCAAATAAATGGAGGATAGAACCATTGACCCAGCACTACCCTCCATGAATTGATTCTGTTGTTGTTGTCGTTTAGTCATTTAGTCGTGTCCGACTCTTCGTGACCCTATGGACCAGAGCACGCCAAGCACTCCTGTCTTCCACTGCCTCCCACAGTTTGGTCAAACGTATGCTGGTACCTTCGAGAAAACTGTCCAACCATCTCGTCCTCTGTTGTCCCCTTCTCCTTGTGGCCTCCATCTTTCCCAACATCAGGGTCTTTTCCAGGGAGTCTTCTCTTCTCATGAGGTGGCCAAGGTATTGGAGCCTCAGCTTCAGGATCTGTCCTTCTAGTGAGCACTCAGGGCTGATTTCCTTAAGAATGGAGAGGTTTGTTCTTCTTGCAGTCCATGGGACTCTCAAGAGTCTCCTCCAGCACCATAATTCAAAAACATCAATTATTCAGCGATCAGCCTTCGTTATGGTCCAGCTCTCACTTCCATACATCACTACTGGGAAAACCATAGCTTTAACTATACGGACCTTTGTTGGCAAGGTGATGTCTCTGCTTTTTAAGATGCTGTAATTTGAACCAGAGCCAAGACCCAGAACACTCTTTTCAAGTGTTAGGAGAGCCAATGTGGTGTAGTGTAGCAAGGGTCTAGGACTAGGGAAACCAAAGTTCAAACTCTCCCTTTTCCATAAAGTTCACTGGGGGGCTTTAGCAATGGCAGTCTCAACCTGACGAAGCCCACAAGGTTGTTGTGAGAACAGAATGGGTGGAGGGGAAGCCAGGATGCCACCTTGAGCCTGCTGGAGAAAGCCTGAGCTCTAGTAAGTGCAGCAGAGGTGAGTCTGGAACCTTCGTCACACAGCTTTTAGCAAATGCCGAAGACGCACCTCTTTGTCCTTTGGCACTTGGGATTTATTTTTCTACAACCCACCTTATTTCTGTGACTGCAATTTGCTTTAAATTCTTTTTAATATTGTGTTTTAACTGTTCTGCAAGCTGCCCTTCAACCTGGGTAAAGAGCAGGTAATCATAATAAATGTAACACATAAAGCTCTGCTCCAATAACAAAAGTGCCTCTGAGCACGTGCAAACTTCTTTTGTGTCAGGCTCCTAAAATTTATTATTATTATTTATTAAATTTGTATACCGCCCTATACCCATCAATCTGAGGGCAGTTCACAACATGTCCACCACTAGACATCAGCCCCTTCCTGGCAGAGTCCAGCAATTCAAAAGTGTCAAGGTATCTTAACATCTCTTTTATATGCATTCGACTGATAAAATTTCCAATTTGGTACCCTGTTAACCGAGGGATTCCATATTCCTTAATTTAGTATGCCAGCCCTTGAGCCGTAATAATATTCCTTCAATATTCCTTAATTTGGAATTTCCACATAAACCCTTGGGGAGTGGTGGAAATTGAAGAAAGAAGTCCTGCAGTTTACGCAAACAATGTATTGGATTTTTATTTTATTTTTCATTTCTAGGTTCCTCTTATCTCAGCCCCAACCCAGTTTTATTATTCTGTGAACTGCCCTGAGACCTGCGGGTATATAAAATGAAATAAATAAAATAAAATAAATAAAATAATAAAATAAAATAAAATAATTTAATTGATGTGTTGGTATGGTAAGCCATCCTGAAAACGGAAGAGCCCGTGCCAACTTCCCTCCACCAAGCAACCAGCAAACCCCCAAGTCACCTCACACTGAAGGACCAAGTGCCAGACAGACGCGACCATCCCTTAAGGGGCGGGGCCAATTCTAAAGAGGCGCTTCGAAATTCCAAAGTTCTAAAAGGGGGCGCGTCGCAAACCATGACGTCGGAGCCGCTTCTGTTTCCGGATTGGTTGCCTGTAAAAGGTGCAGGCGGGGCCAGAACTCTGCCGGGGCGGAAGCGGCGTTTTTAAAAAAGGACGGTTTGGGAGGGGAAGAAGAAGGCACGGAGCTCTGGCAGCCCGCTTCCGGTTGGGGAAGAGTTTCGCTCGGGGCCGGCCGGAAGGAGAGGCGAGGCCTGAAGCGGTTGCCATGGCGACAGCCGCCACCCGTCGCGGCGGGCGTCCGTGAGGGCAGGTACGCGGGTGGGGACGGAGGGAGTTGCTATGGCAACGGCGGAGGCAGTTTTCCGGGATGCTGTGGGGAGAAGCGGAGGGGCGCAAAACGTCCCGCAAGGAGCCTCGGTCCCCGGAGGAAGTTCTGGTAACGCGATTTCCTTGGAGATGGGAAGAGCTTAAAACTACTTTTCTTCTTTCTTTCTTTAAAAAAGAAAATTTAAAGCAGTTTTGTATATAAAGATGCTGAAAGCATAGGCTTAACCCTGGTAGATATAAGGACCCTGTTTTAGTTCCGTTCTGTGGAAAAGCTCCTAGCGTTGAAGAAGCCTCCGCCAGAGGAAGCAGGAGTAAGCTAAGGTGCCTTTTCCCCTCCCATTTTCGTCTTTTCGCTTTTGTGATCTAGCTGGTTGGCAACCCCTAGCAGCAGATCAGCCTTACCTCTAAAGGTTGCCTGTCATCATGAAAAACTCTTAGGAACTTTTTGCGGGAGAAGAAATCAACTCCTTTTTTTTTTTTAGTTTTGATATTTTACAGACGGAGGAAGCCAAACATGTAAAAAGCAGGGTTCTATATAAGAGGGTTTAAGCATAAGTGTGCACGAATTAAGGTTATTAAAAGCAATAGGGGTTTTTGTTTAAGGTAGCAAAATTACCTTGTCTCTTCGGGAGAGTTGTCCACTTCTTGTGCTTGCTCCTATAAGCTCTTCCTTTAACAGCAGTTTGATCTTCAGTAAGGATCAGGTGATCTCAACCCCACACTGCTTAGTGATTGTAGTTAACTTGTTTATAAACTTATACATTGTTCATAAACAATTGCATATAAATTGCTTAAATCAAAATCTGGAGAAGCTTCACCAGTTGATTTTTTGAAGATCAAAACTCTGTTAAAGAAACACAAGCTGGGCTAGGCTGGGGTTGTTGTTTTTCATCCCAGTTTGTGACCCCAGTTGAGGGATGAAGAATGCATGACCTTCTAGACCGTTTTAGGTATGTCCAATATAGGCATGACTGCACACTCACGCATTGCTCCAAAGATGGAAGTGACCTGAAAACGTCACAAAAGGGGCAGGGCAGGGATGGAACGGGGTGTTTGCAGGCTTTTTTCAATGGGTGTCCCGGGATGTGACCCCCCTCCCATGCAAATGGGGAGTTGCATATATAAAACTGCCATGGTCTCTGGGTTTGGTGGTAGTTGAAAGTCCAACAACATATGGAGGGCCACAGGTCTATCTCCCCTGCCCTATTTGAACATCTTAAGTTTGACTTGGTAGTGGTGTGTTAGTGCAACTAAAAGCTGATCTTGAGCCCAATCTTGTATTTCAAAAGAGACTCCTTCCAGACATCCCTGATCTGAAGTTACTCTGTTGCTGAGATGCTACCTTCCAAGAAGCAGCAGCAGCAGCAGCATCCCTGGAGATCTACTGAGGAAAAAGTGAGGCCTCAGTCAGCAGCAGTGAACTGGAACGTGTTAGCAGAGAGGACGCAGCGTGTGGTAGCTGTTGGGGCTTGGGTGGAGAGTGCCCAAGATGATGCAGAGCAGGAAGAGAACACAGTTTTTGTAAGTACTAAGAAAGGAAACCCCATATGCTACAGTATTTTTGAACTTTCCAAAGCATCATTTTCTGAAATACGATATTTTCTACTGAGCAGGATCTGTGGCCATCTAGCCCAATGCTATCTTCTCCAGCTGGCAAACTCTCTAGAGCTGCTGCTGTGGGGGTGTTGAATGAGGAACTACAGACTGTCAGGATTGTATTTGCTATCTGAGAATGTTAACAAAGCCTCATATTTGTAATATAATTTGTAATGTCTGTGTTTGTTTGTTTTTTAAAAAACTTTTCTTGAAATTTAGGTTATATAATTATGTTACAAACCCAGCTTCTATTCTTGCATAACTTGTTGGTGATATGCCATTCCCTTTCTGAATAACTTTCTTAAACAAGAGGCAAGCATATTTGAGTCTCGGGTGATCTTGGTCTCCCTTTAAATACGCACACGCACAAACAAACACACAAATCCTACTGTCTGCCAGTGGCCTGGTTTACATGTAATGCTAAGCCAAACCATTGCTTAGTATGAACAAGCAAGAGCAAAAATTGTGACTTCTTCACTCTTTCCCTGGCCATGCTACCTGCAGCTAAGCCATAGATTGCCTTAGCATTAAGATGGGATCTGGGCCAGTATATTAAAAGTTCCAAGCAAGACTGAATACTTGGTATCTAGTAACATTTAAGGAATACCTAATCTGTGCAAGGTGATGCTAAGACTGCATATTTTGTTAAAACCGTAAGAAGTGCATTGTGGGATCAGACCAATTTCTATCTAGTTCAGCATTATTTGCAAGAATCCCACCAACTACTGTAGATGCTCTACGCAAAATTGGCTAGTGGTTCATGGATGAACTTTAGTTTACCTTCCACCCACTCTTGGTTTCAACAATATTCAATCTCCTTTAGGCTGCAGCAGCTCAAATTGAAGAAGCATACAAAGAACAAAGAAAAGAAAAAGAGAGGCTTCTGAAACGCTTTCAAGAGGAGGTGAAGCACAGGGTGAACCAGCACATCAAGATGAGGAGAAAACACCAGCTTCAGAAGTCCTATGAAGCAGTAAGACAGTGTCTCCTTATATCGGTTTCTTTTGTTAACTACACATGTAGGCTCTTTCCTTGCAAGTAACATTGTTTTATAAGTAGAAGCCCATGTGCAATGGAAAAGAGTATGAATTTGGTTTTAGGATTTGTGGTGATAACTTGCATCATGATGTTCCAAGCTGTGGCATTCCATTAATCTAAGACCCATAGCCCCTGACATCAGGGGAGTGCAACCTTTTTTACTGTCAAGGGCCACGCTCCCTCAGGTGTCATCTATCGAGGGCTGTATGGCATTGCTGATGAGAGGACCCAGAGACAAAAATGTTCTGGATTAAATAATCCAGAATAAAGACTACCCTGAATGGAATCATTCATAAATGAGCACAAAGAGGATTTTTATAAAAGTACAGCAAACTAATGGAGCTACTGTCAGGAAAGCAAGTAGAAGTAATATTTCTGGCTTCCAGACAATTTTTTTTTCTCCATCAAGCCATGTAGTCAGTACAAAGTTAAATATAAATAACTTATAGAAAATAAATAAAATAAAGTGCTGCCCTTCCAAATTGTTCCAAAACAACACAGGAAGAGGTGGAAAACATTTTTAAAGGTTGAGAAAAATAAGGAGCAAACAGGAAGGGATTTTTATGGCATGAAATAATGGGACAGCTTCAGGGGGTATTGGAGACCACATAAAAAGAGTTTGGGGGCACAGGTTGCCCCTGTGCAGACCTGCTCAGATTCAGCTTTTTTTGGCCTCATTTGCCTTCAGACCACACCTTGGAACATCTCTCAAGTATGCTCACTTCTGGTTTTACTTTATCACCAGATAGGAAAATAACAAGTTGATATCAGTCTAAGAATCACTAGAATTCACTGTAAATAAAAAAAATAAAGAGGTATGACCTCAGTTTTATCACTTCAAACCCTTTAAATGACTACCATTCCTCATAACAGCAGTGAGCTAGGATGTGTCTACCGTCTTCTTATTATTCTGTTGTTCTTTACCTTTTTCTTCTGCAGGCTCTTAAAGAAAGCTCTGTTGTGATAGGATTTTCAGATTCCGCATTACAATTGACCCCCAAGAAAAGCACGTGTCTGTACAGACATAACACCGATTCTGCTATCTGTAGTACTGGTAATAAATTCAACTCTATGCAGAGGCCTGATTACGAGGCGGACCTGGAAGAAAAGGTCCTAAATGTTCAGTTTTCAGAGCATGCTAAAACTGTGAGTGTTTTCTCTCTGTAGCAACCGTTCGCTTTGTTGAGTTTTGTGGGCATTTTAACCTTAAGTCCCATTGGTATATGATGCCTCTGATCTTAAGTATCCAATAAATAGTCAGCAAATGTATTTTACTGATGCAAAACTAATATATACACAACTTTTATTTGCACCTGGATAATGATGATGATGATGATAATAATAATAATAATAAATTATTAATTAATTAATTATATGATTTATACAATGCCCCTCTGGCTGGATTTCCCCAGCCACTCTGGGCGGCTTACAACATATCTAAAAACATAATAAAAACAGCAGTCCTTTAAAATATCATGTTTGTTCTAATTTTTGCCCAGAATGTGAGATATATGCAGAAATACTTGTATTGCTCAGGGAAGACAATTCATACTTGCTACAGACACATGAAGTACAGGATCTTGGCTTTTGTGGCTACAGGCTACATGACTGAAAACATTCAAAATGAAATGAAAGTTCTGGTAGAGATAACCCTAAGCAGAGATTCACATGTGTACGTACTGTGCTACTTACTCACCCACTGATGAGCACATTTACATGAGTCAATACATATTGTGTAGCACTGATAATGCACCATGAGAAGAAAGCCTTATCAGTGATTTCATAGCATGTTATTGGGGTTCTGCAGTTCATTGCAAGACAAAGATCCATTAGGGAGTAGAACATGGGGTCCTTGGTTGCGGACTTTAACACTTGTAGCATGCTGCTCAGAGAGGCCTGCTTGAGTCTGTTCCAGAATTATTTTAACGCTTTGTCCCCCAGACACCATTTTTTACACAGACCTTCCAAGCTGCACAGCAAGCTCAAATCTGCAGGTACATATTTTCCATCTAGCTCTTCTTGACTTAACAAAACAAAATACTAAATCTTCATTAGGCTGTTGAAAAAACAAAAAGCACTTCCAAAAATCAATACTTTCTATTATTAGGCCATCCGTTTTTGAATAAGATAAAAATAAAAGAGCAGTCTAGTACCATCCTGCTTATAATTCTTGATTATGTGAGTAGTATTTTTAACAACAACAACAACAACAATATTTATTATTTATACCCCGCCCATCTGGGCAGCTTCCAACTGAATATTAAAAACAATACAGCATCAGACATTAAAAACTTCCCTAAACAGGGCCGCCTTCAGTTGTCTTTTAAAAGTAAAATAATTGCTTATTGCCTTGATGTCTGATGGGAGGGCGTTCCACAGGGGAGGTGCTACTACTGGGAAGACCCTCTGCCTGGTTCCCTGGAACCTCACTTTTTGCAGTGAGGGAACCGGCACAAGGCCTCAGCGCTGGACCTCAGTGTCTGGGCTGGATGATGGGGGGTGGAGACGCTCCTTCAGGTATACGGGACCAAGGCCGTTTAGGGCTTTAAAGGTCAGCACCAACACTTTGAATTGTGCTTGGAAGCGTACTGGGAGCCAATGAAGATCTTTCAGAACCGGTGTTATGTGGTCCTGGCGGCCACTCCCAGTCACCAGTCTAGCTGCTGTGTTCTGAATTAATTGCAGTTTCCGAGTCACCTTCAAAGGTAGCCCCATGTAGAGCTCATTGCAGTAGTCCAAGTGGGAGATAACTAGAGCATGCACCACTCTGGCGAGACAGTCTGTGGGCAGGTAGGGTCTCAGCCTGCATACCAGATGGAGCTGCTAGACAGCTGCCCTGGACACAGAATTAACTTGCGCCTATTTTCTGTTTCATAGGTAAGAAAAACTGTGCAACAGGTCCGTCGCAGGCTGGCTTCCCGGAAATCTGTGTCGGAAAGTGATCCTACTCCAGAACTTCCAGGAGGTGCTTGGGAGAGCCGTCTGAGCGTACAGGTGACAACTAGAGAAAATACTCTCTACTTTGGTACATTTTGCAATATCGTCTTTACCTACTTGGCTAGCTGTGAAGCATGATTGAGGCCGCAGTTCTTTATACAATTGCCTGGGAGTAATTGTAAATAGACAAGTATAGGTAATCTCTGAGTTTCAACTTTTATTTTGAGTTCCTGCTCTATGCTTCTGGGTTCTCTGCCATGTTAATCTTTTCCAGTGCCCTCAGACATACCAACAGAGGAAGCTGATTTTGTGATAAATGAAGAATGAGTTGGATTCGACCACTTCTGAATCTTTAGCATAACTATGCATTAAGATCATAGGGCCAGTATTTCTAAAGCCTTATGTAGCTTTCCTAATACTAATAAACTTTCTGTTTAAAAACATAATTGTTCATAATCTCAAAGTAATACCAGCCCAGAGGACAAGGAGTGCAGGTTTTCATTCAAACCAAGAGATGTATTTAAAGTTTGCTATTGGGTGACTTGAGCTAGGTGAGTTCACACAGTCCACTTAATGTGATACCAAATGTGTGTTTAGCCTTATCTCCTATTAAGTAATTACCTGAAGTGATGAGAACATGATCTTATGATAGCTTATCTAGCTGTTTACAACATTAAGCAATCAGGTGAAAGTTGTAGCTCTTATGTGGGCAACTTGCCCTGCAAAAGTGATGTTTTGCCATTTTGTGAAAATGTTTGTGTGGCAGTGGCATGACCCAACTTAGGCAATGCCAAATTCCTATGAATCAGAAGGGAAATTCATCTGTGATTTAAGGCACAGCATAGGCGAAAAAGGTGAACTAAACCCTTCTTCCAAGCATATTTTTTACTAGCAAGGAGGTTTTTTAATGGCAGATTTCTCCTGTAGCATTATTTCCCCTTCAGAGTTCAGCTGGGGTGGGGGGACTTTGTTCTCTTAAGACTGTTTTGCGGGGGGGGGGGGGTGCGTTGGAGGCGGGGCAAATGATTTACGTGTCCCTGACACATGGATCTGCCAATATCCCGGTCCAGTTCACATACCACATTAAACAAAACAAGCCAGTCTGGCTTGTTGGGTCATCTGAATTGGAATTAGTGGTTGATTTCCTTGGACTCTGGCTTGCTTTGTCTGTGGCACAGCAGGAGCAGGGGAGAGTACTGTAGGAACGTTTTGAGCATGCTGCTCGCTCACTACACTATGGTTTAATGTGACATGTGAACCAAGCTGCTGTGTCTCAAGACTGGGGCAGGATTTCTGAAGAGTAAACCATCTCCCCTGTTTGGTTTGTGTATTTATTTTGAATATTACATGTACCAATTTTCAAATAAAAACTCTCTTAAGTAGCTAACGCAGTGCAAAATGACTTACACGTTTCAGTAAAACCATTCAGTTTCGGCAGGCTCATGTAACAGGCTTTTGAAATAAGGTCTTCAACATTGTTTAGAAGCCAGCGTCTCCCAAGACAATTCCAGGCAATGCAGAAGAGGGTGACAGAGGCGAGTTTCTTCTTGTGGGACACCACGACCTTCCAGCTGAACTTCAAGGGCAGGAACAAGGACAGCGGAACAAAGACTCATACTATACAGTGCAGTTTCAGAAAGTAAGATTTCTCCAATGCCGATCTTGCAGCTGATGTTAGCTGTACTAGTTGTGTGTTCAGAAGAGACACTTGCTTTAGGAGAATATCGCCCTTGCTGTTCTCCTATTTCCTTGTGTGAGAGGCTGTGACATTGAAGGAGAGGAAGACAATTGAACTCGTTCTCATGGCATGCATGAGACTTCCTATGTCTTCCTAGCTGCTTGCTTTCCTATAGTTTGCTAAACTAATTTTGAACCGCTCTTTATCACAGGGATGAGGAACCTGCGGCCATCCTGGTGTAGATTGATTCCAGCTCCCATCAGCCCCAGCCAGCATGGCTCATAGAAAGGGATGCTGGGGTTGGAGTCCAACATCTGGAGGACACAAGTTTCTCACCCCTGCTTTATAGGAGAGTGTAACAATAAAAACCCTGGAATATTGGGTTGGGTATATGCTGTGGGATGTATTATTACTAGAGCAGTCAACTACAACATTTTCTTGCTGCCTAGAATAGACACACAGGGGAATGTGGCTCCAGACAGGACATCCTGTCCTACCTGCTCTGGAGCTTCTTCCCCCTGTGTGACCCAGGTAGATAGGCGTGACCCTAGCTGACCAGATAAAAGGGTTGGCCATGCAACCATCTCTCTTTTGGACTCTTATTCTCTCACTCATGGACTCTCAGCCAGCGCATGGCTCAACCTTCACATAGGATGGAGCCCACAAGCCAAAAGTCTGAGATGTAGCTCAGACTTCTTTTTACTGTAACCACAAGAAAAAGCCTGTCTTCAGATTACTACTGTGAACTACTGGTAAATGTAAGAAAAACTTTATGCTTATTTTTAAATAAGACTGTGTTGTATTATTATTTTAAGAGGGAAATAAAGGGGAAACTTACCAGGAACAATCCAGACTGGACAAGCCAGACTGAATTGCTTAATTAAAGGATTCTAACGAATCATCAACTTGCTTCCAAGAAGTTGCAAAGGGAATATGCTCTGCTGCTTACTCAATAGCATGAGTGAGGAGGGATAATATCAAAACAATATATTTTCTCCCACCTTCCTTAACATTCCCACATATACTCGATACATTGCAATGGTTCTTTAAACATTTGCAGTCTAGTAAACTATGTTTATTATATTAATGCCCCATTCTTTTATGGGTTGCTCATAAAATGGACCAATAAGATTCATGCCTTCTTCCAGACTACTTATTGGACTCAAATAAACCTAAAATATTGCACCAGAAATTTAGAATGTTACATCAAACATGGGATATGTTTCCCCCCAAAGCTGAACAGTTTAAAGTCCCATTGACATCCAGGAGAAAATTAAGCAGATGCATGAATCTTTCCAGTGAACACCAGTGAAACAAAAAAACTGCTTTGCTGTGGCTGGATCGTGTCCATTGCTGGGTTTTATATCAATATCTATATAAATGCAAAGTCTAAAAGAGGAGAAGGGCTATATGTTAAAGCTTCAGAGGAAGCCTTTTATGTATTTTAATATTTTGTTGGTATAAACAATTTATTTATTGTGTGTCAAAAGGTGAGAAGTTAGCTACTTTCTCTGATTTCCTTGTAGGTTAATAATGAGATACTGAAAAGTACCTATCCCACAGCTGGCAATGAACCTCGAGATGCCAGGATACTCTGGTCTGGAACAGAGAAAGAAGAATCAAAGAAGCAGGTATATAGTCTTGTATTCACCTTGCAAATGAATTTTCATGAGGAAACAATGCAAGGCTGTGGTGACAGCAGTTGTGATCCTCTGCCTCTCTGCTTACGTTTTAAGGGATATGGGACATTTTAATGCTGAGAGTCAATTGCGTGCGTGTGCACACACACTCATGCCATCATTATAAAAATATGACTGCCACTGGTTATAGCTGGGCAGAGAAATCCAGTTCCCCAATTTACTGTACTGGGAGGAGATGAAGGTATCTATCTGCTTGCTTGCTTTGGCAGGGGAGTTCTATTGATGACAGGGGAGAATCCCATTGCCCCCGCCCCAAAGGCAGAAGCTTGTTGCTGCGGTAGCAAGCAGAAACCACTGAAATGGGATGTTTTGGGGGAGTTGAGGGAGCAGATCTGGACCAACACATGTTTTGTTGGATTCAGAAATGTTCCAGCTGCTCTCAGATGATGGTAGACAGCCCAATCTGTGCCTCTTTGCTGCACCAGCCTGGGAACTGTCTTAGCAAAGAGACATCACCCCCCTTCCTTTCCTCTCCCTCCCCCAGCCTTCCTATCGGTGGGCTTTGGGTGGTGATATGACTATGCTGCTTCATTAAGCCCTGCTGTCACATCCTAAATTATTGGGACTTAGGCCTAGGATGGTGCTAAAGAGCTGTAAGTAGGGGGAAAGGGAGAGGCAAGGACAGTTCACACTTCTGCTATTTTCTAGCAGCTGCTTCGTGGACAAATGGTAAAATTTCCTAGCTGGATTCACTATAATAAATCTCTAGTGCTGCCAGAATTCAAATGTGGAGTTGCTTAAGTGCTGCCTCCTGTACTTAACGTACCAAAACCTTTTAAAAGGCAGTTTTGGTACTACGTCTTTTATAAAACATCTCCAGAGCAGTCAATATAAATAAATAGAGACGCATTTCTGGTTTGGGACTTCAAGTGAGATATGAGCAACTGGCAGAGTGTGTGTTCTTTAAAACCCAAGGGTAAAACTGAGAATAAACCAGGCATTAGAACGTTACACTTTCATAAATGGGGAGTCACAGCAAAATACGGAGTTGTGATTTAAATGCTGGCCAGCAGAGGGAAACCTGGTTCAGGAGGTCTTTGTGTCTTGTAACTGAACCACTTCAATAAATTGTAATACCATGACTGTAGTTGCAGAATGCTGCCACTTTATTGAGCTCTGTAAATCCACTTGTGGGGACACGCACCAAAAAAAACTTATTAAAAAAATAAGAGTATGTGTTATGATAGATCTTGTACAGGAAGAGGCCTGGCAGCTGCTTCTATAGATTGGCATTTTGCACTTTTAAGATCCTGGTGTATTCGCAACATGTGCTCCTAAATTCTAGATTATTTAATACAGAAAAAGTGAATCCCTGCTTTCTGGAATCTCGGTTTTGTTTGTTAAAGTAATGATAAAGTACCCGGTGCTTCCATGTCACTGCAAAAATGAAGGAACAAACACAGTTCCCGCTAGCAGATGGGCAATCTAGTAGATGTGACTCGAAAGCACAAAGAGAAAGGGAGGACATTGTGAAAATAAGTGCATTAAAAAGAATGAATTCTTCACTGATGTAAACGTTCTGTGAGTAGACGGAATAGCTACTGACAGAGAGAATTCAGGCAGAGAGGGAGCTAAATGGCAGTGAGGCCAAACCTCTCTCTTGGTTGCAGGCAGGTGGAATGGTTCCTAATAGTTCTCTGTATGGCACCTGGAGCATGGTAAGTGTGCCGTGTCCACTACTGCTCTGAAATGCGTCTTTTTTCTGTAGCGCCAAGGCCAGTACCTGAGATACAGGCGTCTCTTCATGGATATTGAAAGAGAACAAGTAAAGGAGCAGCAAAGGCAGAAGGAATGGCAGAGAAAAATGGAGAAGTACGTGTTCCACACATGACCATCTTTTTGATCTCAGTTTATTAGGGCCATATCATGGCAGCCATGAAGTCACTGGAAACCATAAACCTATTTTTGCTGTTAAGATAAAAAGGGTGAAAGTGCCAAAAGATCAAATAATTTTTATAATTAATTAGAGCCTCTTCAAATGCATCCAGGTGGATTCCTTCAGTCTCCTCATAGTATAGAGATCACGCAAGGAAAATGCACCTTGAGGCAGCTGTGTTTTCGATAACACGTGAAGAATCTTGTATTTCCATGACAGATTTATGTTTATTTGTTTCAGTTTGCTAACTGGGTGGGGAGGAGTTAGTTATCTTGTTTATAATTATTTCGGATAAGCTTGGCCTGCCGTTACTCCCATGGCTTTTATAGATGAAAATTTTACTATGATGCAGTAAAGTTCATTCAAATATTGAATATTAAGGAAATTGCTGCAGTGGGGAGAGAAGTGTCAAATGAGATTATTTTCCTTCAGCAGCATGACATTGTTAAGTAAATATTTTTACTTTATTGTGCCTATCTTCTCTATTTGAATAGCTTTGATTTAGCAAGTTGGCAGCACAGGGACCCTGCTCATTCAGACAAAGGTCCATATAGTTCAGCCTGCTGTTTTCAATCCCCATCCAGGTGTCTCTGGGAAGTCCACAAGCAGGGCATTAGGCCTCACCCACTTGTCCCCAGCATACTGCTTCTGAATATGGAAGTTCCATTTAGCACTTATGGATAATAACTGCTTTGATGGAGCTTTTAAAGCCGTTTATAATTTAAAGTGAATAAAGAAGTAGCAGCTCCTATGCAGAACACCCTCCTATGGGAGATTACATTGGCTCCCTGTTTGCAAGTACAGTGGTACCTCGGGTTAAGTACTTAATTCGTTCTAGAGGTCCGTTCTTAACCTGAAACTGTTCTTAACCTGAAGCACCACTTTAGCTAATGGGGCTTCCTGCTGCTGCTGCGCCGCTGGAGCACAATTTCTGTTCTCATCCTGAAGCAAAGTTCTTAACCTGAAGCAATATTTCTGGGTTAGCGGAGTCTGTAACCTGAAGCGTATGTAACCTGAAGTGTATGTAACCTGAGGTACCACTGTAATCCAGCTTGCTTGGAAATGTTTGTTTTTCAGTCACCTTTTGGGGTTTTTTGGCATAGGTTTTTTGAGGGTTATTTGACACTGGTGATTTATTGAAGATATGCATAATATAAATGTTATTTATGAATTAAACAAATAATTAGTTCAAAAATCGACTTGTGCAGGCTTATTAATATCACTTGCTTATTGCTCTTTCTCAGGATTCAGAAACATCACAGTCAACCTTAAACCAGTCCTGTAAGGTTAGACCAGAATTTCCCAAACTTAGGTCTCTAGCTGTTTTTGGACTACAACTCACATCATCCATAGCTGGCAGGACCAGTGGCCAGGGATGATGGGAATTGTCATCTAAAAACAGCTAGAGACCCAAGTTTGGGAAACCCTGGGTTAGACCAATAGTCTTCCTATTTTGCAGATTTTAGGTGCTCTGTGTGTGTCTTTCCTAAGACCGCCTAGTGAGTTCATGGCTAAGTTTTGAAGCAAGGACTTGGTCACTCCTGGATGCTACCGTACATGGTCCATGTTTTTGTTCTGGAGTACACCTGGTAGAGCTTGAATGTAGACAGGCAAAGTAAGAAGATGGTAGTAACGTGTAATGTGTCATGCAGCTCACAGTACAGAAACACATTAGGGACAGTTAATTTTGTTAGAGTTTACCAAGCCTGGACCATGCTGGAGCCAAAGGAAAGTCCGATTGAATTTTAACCAGTGTTTACCATCTTATAATTATTCCACACAGGAATGTAACAGCAGAACTGAGAATGTTGTTCTAATTCTGGCATACCCAAACTCGGCCCTCCAGATGTTTTTTGGGACTACAACTCCCATCATCCTTAGCTATCAGGACCAGTGGTCAGGGATGATGGGAATTGTAGTCCCAAAAACATCTGGAGGGCCGAGTTTGGGGGTGCCTGTTCTAATTCTTATGCCTGCGCTATATAGCGTATGATCTTGTGAAAGAATAAATAAAATTACACTTCTTGCTCGTAGAATAAAGAAGGAAAAGGAGCTTCGACGCCATGCAGAGGAACAGAGGATGCAGGAGAGACAGAGAATACAAGAGAGGCACTATGACAATGAACCGAGGATACAGGAGACATACCAGGCAGGGGAACTGAAGATACAAGAGGGGGCCTCCCAAGGAGATGTTAATGCCAAAGGGAAAGCTTATGAAAAACTGGAACATCTTAAGCTAGGGGATATGCTGGAGAAGAAAAAGGTAGCAGAAAGGCAACAGAGAAATAAAGAATATTCAAGGTGAGCTGAAATATTCAAGGGGGGCTCTGTTTCTCTTCTTAAAACCCCATATGCAGCAACTGAGAGCACATTCTACAGACCAAATTCCCATCTAGTTCTGCATCTCTTTCCCCACAATGGCAAACCAGTACACTGTGCTGACAAGAACCCTTCCCTCCCTTGTTTGTCCCCAGCAGCTATATTCAGAGGGAGGACATATTGACAAGGACCACCACCAGCAAAGATAGCTGAACTCCAGTAGACCCCAGGTGTTCCTGAGAGCTAGGTACTATGTGGTCAGTCACACTGCAACATCAGCCAACATCCCTGCAAGTCATCAGAGCAATTGCAGCAGCTCATGGCTGCAGCCAATCGCAGCCAACCACCAAAGTTAGTGGTGGTTACAGGGTCATGTGGCCATGTGAGTCATTGCAGTGCTCAAGGAGGTGCCTGGTCCCCATATTCATTTGGGCAACTTAATTGCAAGGCCTAATAATTGGCCAGTCCATAAGGGATTCATATGCCACCAATCACCAACACACATACAGAACACCCATTAGGAAGGTTAGGCTGCCCTCATCCCTGAATACCCTTAGGCAGGCAGTGAAAGCATTTTTATTACAGTTCTTCATTAAAAATTGAGTGTTTTGACTCTGCTCTTTTTCTTTAATGCATCAATCCTATTATTGTTTAAACTGGCTTTGCTTTGTGTTGGTAAACCATTTTGGGGGCCCTTTTCAGGGCCGAAAGTCTGTTTTTAATAGACGAAAGGAAGGGTGTTTTTGTGTGCATTTTGTTTCAGATATGTAGAAGCATTACGAGCCCAGATGCGAGAGAAGATCAAAATGTATAATATCAGCTTGCCTCTGCTGTGCTTCTGTGGGACAGATTTCTGGGACTCTCATCCTGATAGCTGCGCCAACAATTGTGTGTTCTACAAAAATCACAAAGGTACAAGGTTTTCTGACATTCTTTATCACTGGCATCTGTTGTTCCTCCCGGCAGCTGTTTAGCATTCCTCATGTGGAAGAGGATACCAGCGTATTTTGAAACACCTAGTGCCTAGCATAGTAGGTTGCGGTCTCATGAAAGACAGAAATGGCGGTGGATTTTTAATCAGATACCAGCTGGAACTTATTCTGAAGGACTCTGCTTAAGCATCCATCCCATGGCATTTTCTTTTCAACTATCCTTTTCTCTTTGTAGTTTCCATATAGAGAATACTTTGGGGTATTCCATTAGCCCTGCTCAAGCTACAGAACATCTTAGTTCTGTGAGCAGAAGGGCTTTGAGGCTAGGCTGCAGCTGCTGGTAAGCAACTAATGTTGCCCCACATTGTTTTTACTAGTAAGCCTGTGGTTGGATATACAGTGGTACCTCGGTTTTCAAACATCTCCATTTACAAACGTTTTGGTTTTTGAACGCCGTAAACCCGGAAGTAAATGCTTCGGTTTTCAAACACTTTTCGGAAGTCGAACATGCCACACGGCTTCCATATTGAGTTTTCCGCAAATAAATGCTTTGGTTTTTGAATGTTTTGGAGCTCAAACAGTCTTCCGGAACGGATTACGTTAAAAAATCGAGGTACCACTGGACCGGATCCACAAATATGCATTCTAAGCCAAGACTCTTCTACCAAGGTTGCAATGTAGCAGCGCTTGCATATGCCTTTTAGCTTGTTCTGAAACTTTAAACTATTTCCCCAAGCTGTTGCCTTCCTAGCAACTGCATCTCTGAGCAGTCATGCTAAAAACTTGCCTGCTGCTCAGTGGCGCTGTGGCAGTTCCCATGGATCCTGTGAATGTTCTTCACGTTGGGAGGCACATCTTGGTCAAAAGCAAAGGGTTGTCGATCAATTCCTGATTCAGCAAGTAGCTGTAGAACAATACCAATGCTGAGTTAACTGTATCCAAGTTAACAACATTTACATAAGA
Source organism: Podarcis melisellensis (assembly GCF_964234715.1). Classification (NCBI taxonomy): domain Eukaryota; kingdom Metazoa; phylum Chordata; class Lepidosauria; order Squamata; family Lacertidae; genus Podarcis; species Podarcis melisellensis. Next base: position 11,679,875 of record NC_138532.1, on the reverse strand, counting down.
GCAGCCCTGGAGAATTAGAGCAAAGATCCCTTTAGCATCCCCTTTAGCATCCAGTGCCTAACAGCTGCATATGTTTAACCACAAGCAGAATATGAAGGCCACAACACTTCTCCACAGTTGCCTGCTAGCGACTGGTATCTATCTAGTGGCATTTAGTATAGCCATTTTTTTCGGACCTACCCTCCATGAACTTACCTAAAGCCCTATATAAGCCAGTGGTCACATCTTGTGGCAATGAACTCCTCAAATCATGGATGGCATGAAAAAATATTTCTGTAGGTACTGAATCCGTGTCCTATATTGTGGGAGAGGGTGTAGAAATTATCTACCATCACACTACGTATTATTTTAGAAAACTCTTATTGGGCTTTCTCCATCACCTGCTCCCCACCTCTTTTTTCTTTTTCCCAAGTTTATACCAAAAGCTAATTTTCTTCCATTATTTTTCCAGCTTATGCTCAGGCTCTGCAATCTGTCATCTCATCTTGCAATGTTATTGATGGGGGTTCAAACACAAGACTTGCTGCTCATACATTTGCTACCGTACATGCTCGTGCTAAGAATTCCTGAAAGAGGACTTCGGAATTGGTTCTACCCAACGCCCTGACAGTTCAGTCAAGTTGTCTGCAAGTGGTGATTGGCATGCAAGTCTCACCGCCTCCTGGAGTGTGCCCCAGGTCATAATAAAAATAAATTGGAAAGGAGTTCTGCCCCAAGGTACTTCCTTTCCATTCTCATGCCAATACTGTGTGTTTATCTCGTCCTACAAGTTACTAATATGTCAAACACTAAAACCTCATGCATGGAACCTATAATGCGTGGAAAGAGGACTTGGATCAGCCAACCCAGACCTGCGTACTTCTGCATACAGGCATATGCAAGAGTAACTTATTGTACTCCATGGTTCAAGCTTTGCTTTTGATGCTGAGTGAGAGGCTCTAAGGAGCAGCTGTATCTATTTTCTGTCCATTTTACAAGGCTTGCCTCTTCTTTCTTGCTTTTTTCTTAAAAAAGAAAAACTCCAGGCTTTCAGAATGCATATTGTGAAACTGAAATATGCAGAAAGTTTCTAAGAGAGGGTGATCTTTCCAAAAGGATAGTTGGTGCTGATAGCGATGATGCTTAGCAATGTTTAGATCTGATGAATAAAGAATTTCTGCAAATGTGAATTTTGTGAAAGTATGTGATTCAACATGTTTCTGAAGGTGCTGTTATACCAGAATTTCTATTTGAGTTCATGATTTAGAAACTAAGAGGACAGGCAAGAGTCTTGAAATAGTACAACTTCCTTTCCCTTTTTGATAAGTTGAATCCCTGTTTTGGGCAGGAACACTTCTGGACACATTCTGCTTCTCAAACTGTTCTAAGAAGTGAAACTTTGAAGTCAAGCCTTTAATTGTTGTTTGCAAAAAAAAAATAATTGTTATGAGATGCCAGGTTGTTTTAATTCATTACCTTCCCAACTCTAAATATTAGCATTTGTAACAAGGAGCATTCTTTACCTTGCAGGATGATAGTACTCTGGTGTTGACCCATTCCAATAAAAATATTTCCATTTTTTCCCCTTGGTGTCTACTCTCGGCTGTCCCTTTCGGTCCCTTCTCTGCTGTGACACAACAACCACATATGCAGTGATATGTGAGGAGTACAGTGTGATTGACCTCTGCATGCAGAGTTGTTTTTTTTGGGGGGGGTTGTCATTTTCCCACAATATGTGAATGAATAAGAATAGGGGGTTTTTTCAGGTGCCATATCATTTGCTATTCTACTCCCAGAATTATAGTGTTTGTGTTTGGTGCCCCCTTGCAGAATGTCCAGTTTGGATTCCAGCCTTGTTCTATTCAGTGTGGTAGTTCAATGTCTCCCATAACTACTCTGGACACATCTACAATAGGTGTGTGATGATTGTCTTCATGGGCAAAAAAACTTATTTGTTGTCAGCTGGTTGCAGAAAGACAGGCATTAGATTTGGCCATGGATTATGCTTTACAGAAGTAATGTATTTTAGAAAGATGGGTTTGTTTATATTGTCACCTGTATTTTATATTGTTGTACTTATATTGTCATCTTGATCACAAATTTAAACTGCAATGCCACTTTTCTAAACTTAAACTGTGCCCTTGATGTGAGTGAAGCCTAGACATGTAAGTAATAGAAGTAGATAAGTTTTGTTCAAACAATTATACTTCAGCTAAAAAAAAAATAGCAGTAACATGAATGTTACATCAGCATTCTCTTGCATCGTTACTTAGCCCTTTCCTTTTGCTTACGATGATCTGAATTATCTTGGATTTTTTTAAAAAAAAGAAAGAAAATGGGTGAGAGATGGAGCCTTCCATTTACTACATCTTTTTAATATTCTCATTAGTACAGTCATACCTCGGGTTACAGACGCTTCAGGTTGCGTTTTTTCAGGTTACGGACCTGAAATCCGGAAGTACCGGAACGGGTTACATCTTGGTTTCGGCGGTCGCGCATGCGCAGAAGTGCCGAATTGCAACCCACACGTGCGCAGACGCGCTGCTGCAGGTTGCGAATGTACATCCCGCACAGATCACGTTCTCGCTGAGAGTTGCCATGGCTGATGTGTTGGGGTCAGAAATGAATATGAGTGTACAATCCTATGATTATGATTAAATGGTCGGAGCCTGGTCTTCTTTGCCCACTTCATCAACAGAGTGGGGGAAAGGAGATTTTGTAGTCCTGCAGATATTGAGACGCATCAGCCCCAGACAGCATCACCAAACTGCCGGGGATCTGGGCAATATAGTTCAACAGCATTTGGAACACCACAGGTTCCCCGTTCCTGTTTTACCTGCGGCACTTCAGGATCTAGCTGACTCCAAAGTCTGGATTCAGATGTGGCCATCCTTAACCTTGGCCCATGGTAAAATGCTTAGATTCTGGTTTAGTATTTCTTGATAGCTACGCTAAAGCGATAAGTGTAGGAAAATCAAAGTTACCTTGAGGGCATGGGGACCATGACGGTTAAACCAGGTGAAGACTATCGGATAGATGTACTAAAAAGACTACATGGCGACAGACGGCGCATAGGATGAGCCTGAATAGTGTAATGAGCCATCTAATAACCTGCACTGCCAGCAAATATGGCTTCATAAATGTTTAGGATTGAGGTATATGGAAAGTTCATGCTACAGGGTGTGGGATTTATTGCCCAAGCATGATTTTTCCAAGAAATTAGCCTCTCCCCTGTCTCAACTTACCTGAGATAACCTTGCTGGGTGGGGCCTGTGTTTTTCTCTTTCTGTGTAGATGGTCACTTGATTTGCACGTAGTTGACACTAGTAAAAGTTAGACCTTAAACTGCTGGTGAGAATTCGCCAATTACGCAGCAAATCCAACAAGAAGGCCCATTTCTTCTGCAGTTGTTTTCTTTTTGGTGGAGAGGCGATTGTTTTGAACCCTACAGCTCTCGTTGGATCGTCCTCTGTATCTTGCAACCAACCACAATAAAAGCGGTTCAGGGAAATGGCGAAAAGTGCTGGTGGGACCAATTTAGGTTTACCTTTTTGGAGTGTTTGGATGGTGGCAGCTGCGACAAGCAGGGCGTTTGCACAGCTTATCCTAGTGATTTGACTTGCCGTGATTCTTGAAGGACACAAATTTGACTATAATTGTACATAGCTCTAGTTACATCTAGAATGGAGGTCTGTTGCTTACTTTACATAGGGCCACTGCCTGAAAAGAGTTCAGAAACTTCTGCACTGTGAGCTCTGACCAGAGACGGAGGGCAGGGGTTTGGCACATGTTGTTTATATCTGTTTCTGTAGCTCCCAGCCCATTTCCAGGCCCCGCTTAAACTTAACCCCTTTTTAAATCTTTTCATCCAGTAGGAAAAGCTTGTCAAAACAATTCAATGTAGGTCCAACTCAATTTCCCCTTCCAGGAGTGTCAACTTGAATAAAATATTGTGGGTTCCCAGGTAAGCCTCGCCCTATATAATCAATCACATGATGCAGTGCACACACACCATTTGAACGGGAATGCCCGTCAAATATTTTTTGTGGGGGCTAGAGCCTCCACAGCCCCTAAGAGTTGCCTCCTATGTCCCCTTCCCCTCCGTTACATTAAAATGTGTTTTCAAGTTAGCAAGCTGGTATATGTTTTAAAATATACTGTATATTTGCAAGAAACAGACAAAAGTATATGTGGTAAACAGCTGCAGGAGGACATGAGCTGAGAACAAATAGACTACGCTATTAAAACATTGGGGAGTGAATCATTCTAAGCCACAACTGGGGGACAGAAACTACAGTCGTACCTTGGATCCCAAACGCTCTGGAATTCGGACATTTTGGTTCCCGAACACCGCAAACCCCATAAGTGATTGTTCCAGTTTGCGAGCGTTCTTTTGGAACCCAAACGTCTGACAGGGCTTCCACGGCTTCTGATTGGCTGCAAGAGCTTCCTGCAGCCAATCAGAAAATGTGATTTGGATTTTGGAAGTCGAACAGACTTCCAGAATGGATTCTGTTTGACTTCCAAGGTACGACTGTATTGCCATGAAACTCACATCACATTGGAAGCTGTTAAATATGTCACAAAAACCCAAAGAAGTGTTCAGCTACTATAGAGGTTGGGGAAACAGAGCATCTACTTTGCATGGTGAAGATCCCAGATTCAGTCCTTGCCATCTCCAGGTCGGACTGGTAATACATCTGAATGAAATCCAGGAGAGCCACTACCAATCATTGCAGACAATACTGAGCTGTCTGAACGCAGGAAGCTTCCTGTGCTCTTAAAACTTCAGGGACCGTCTCTCAGACACATAAGTTTTGACATTCAAGCTTGTAGTACCACTGATGTTTTATTTCCCCCTGCTACATCTGTAGGTCTGTGTTCTTATTTTGAAATAGTGAAGTAAAAAGGTAAAGGATTGGACTGAGACCTGAGGCCAAAAAAAAAAAAAAAAAGGTGCCTGTAATTCTGGGAGTGTGAAATCCAAAATCGAGGGATAACTCTGCTAAAGCCAACATGAGTTTTGCGGTGGCTTTATGACTAACAGATTTAATGCGACAAACATTTACAAACTAGCGCCTGCTTTCTCTGATTAAACGATGGTTTTGGGGAGAAATGGGTGGGGGGAGTGGAGCAATAAATACAGAAATATTTTTAATCTTATTTTACACACAAGGCAGAAAGATGGAGGCCTTGTGTGGAGAAGCTTAGATCAGTGTTTTTCAACCTTTTTTGGGCAAAGGCACACTTGTTTCATGAAAAAAATCACGAGGCACACCACCATTAAAAAATATTTAAAAATTTAACTCCTATATTGTGCCTATATTGACTATATATAAAGTAATTCTCTTGAATAGGAATCAAATAAACACAAAGAAAGTATTTTATGATTACTTTATTATGAAATAGTAAGTAAACAGAAATATGAAAAATTATAAAATACTTTATTTTAAAATCTTTCGAATTTTTTCCCACGGCACACCAGGCAACATCTCGCGGCATACTAGTGTGCCGCGGAACAGTGGTTGAAAAACACTGGCTTAGATCACCAAGGATAAGTGGTCATCTGGCAGGCTGTGAGGGAAAGCGAAGTCTTTCCAGTATCCTCTTTCAAATGCTACTTCTAATCGTTACAGCAAGCACCAAGAGGCAGCCGGAAAGCTGTGTCAGCAGGATCTAACAAGTTTTTTTAATGCTTTCCTGTAACTGGGTTGAACTTGGTGCATTTGGCCACCCTAAGTTTCCACTGTGGGGAAGAAAGGTGAGGTGGAAATTGGATTACGAAGATAAATATGATAGCTCCCACAGATCATTGGCCTCGTCATGATTCTTGTGGAACACTCTTCTTTTAAGCTCCCTGTTGTCGGTACTAAACAGTAACCGCCTTTCCCCATATATTCCCAGTAGACCTCAGTCTGCAGAATTACAGGTGCCAACATAATACTCATTCCGCACTTGTACGAAATCGTTCTTTCTTTTGGGCAGCAACACTTCGGAACTCCCTGCTTATTGACACCAGACAGGCAAGTTTGCTGTATTCCTTTTGTTGCCTGCTTAAACCATTTTTGTTTAAGTTGCATATGTTTAGTTTCTTTTTAGCTACTGTTGATTTTAATCATTTTCTGAACATATTTAAATAATAATAATAAATAATAATTTTATTTATTTCCCACCCTCCCCAGCCAAAGCCGGGCTCAGAGCGGCTAACAACAGTAAAACTAGCATTATACATAAAATCACAATCAATTAATTGAAATACAGTCTAAGCTCAATTCATTCTAAAATCAATTCAAAATGCCTGTTTTTAACTGTTTCTATCAATTATGTTAACCTTCTCATATGTTTGGAAACGGCTGATGGGTTTTTGCACAACCAAGCAGTATATAAATGTTGTTCAATAAAAGGAATCCCACTTTTCTCAATGGTGGTTTTCTCCTTGCTTAAAAATGGGAGAAGTGGGGGAAAGATTGCTCTTTCCTTAACTAGCTATGCTCATAGGGACTTTCCAAGGCACCATTATTAAGAGTCCAGAGGGGTGGTATAGATTCTTTGACACTAATCAAGATGCAATATTTTCTCGTAGCACTTTCTTAAGTTTGATTTTCTGTCGCTCTGCTCCCGTGTGTTCTGCCCGACGCTAACCAACAAATCATTTATCTCTTTAATAGGGCTGTGGGTGCCATTTATTAGCCGATAACTCTTGAGCGATTTGCGTCAGCAAGAGCAACAAATTGCTAATAAAGTGCGTAAGACGTGCAGAGAGGATTCTTTTTGAAAAACAAATGTGGGGGCTATGCTAGCTGGGCAAGTCCCCCACAATCACAAGATAACAAAGAAATGAACTTTAGTTCCCAGCTGGAACACTGGATCAGGTTTTAAAGAGAGGTACTGACAAGGTCAGGGACGTGGGTGGCCTAGGACTTGCCAATCAGAAGGTCGGTGGTTCAAATCCCTGCGATGGCTCCCGTTGCTCGGTCCCTGCTCCTGCCCACCTAACAGTTCCAAAGCACTTCAAAGTGCAAGTAGATAAATAGGTACCACTCTGGCGGGAAGGTAAACGGCGTTTCCGTGCGCTGCTCTGGTTTGCCAGAAGCAGCTTAGTCATACTGGCCACATGACCCGGAAGCTGTACGCCGGCTCCCTCGGCCAATAAAGCAAGATGAGCTCCGCAACCCCAGAGTCGGCCACGACTGGACCTAATGGTCAGGGGTCCCTTTGCCTTTATTATCACTATGCCGTTCTGGAAAGCTCAGGGCTAGATGGATCCCAGCCACCAACCATCTTTAATTTGCTCAGGGAGTTAACATTGGAATATCTACATATAAATTAGCGTATGCAATTTATGTGCAAGTCTTTTTAAGTACATAGAAGTGCCTCTGCTGAAAAGGAATTTCAAACATAAAAGTATCGCTGCTAAGCAGAGGTTGGATGGCCATCTGTCATGGATGATTTAGCTGAGATTACTGCATTGCAGCGGGTTGGACTAGATGACCCTGTGGTCCCTTCCAACTCTGATTCTATGTTTCATCTTAACGGGCCCTTGTGGGGAAGATCTTGCTCAGATTAAGCCACTCAGTCAAAACTCATTGTGATAATTGTTGATGTTTTTTACGGTGGGTTGCTTTTCTTGTGGTTCTTGCCACTTAGAAAAGCTTCTGCTCTGGGAGGGGGGGGGAGGGACGGGACAGGATATGAGTTTTTTTATAAAAAAATAAACAACTTTTAAAATATCTCCCCAAGTGGCATTTGTGTTTGTTTTATACCAGTCACCAAGCAGCCACCAGGAGGCATTGCTTAACAAGAGCAAAATGGCAAAGAGAAGGGTTGCTTCTTGCAACAGGTACATAGCTTCTCTTTAAGCTGCCTCTGTTCTTTGAATCTCACCAGAAGAAAACTAAATGCTTTTCTTTTTCTTTTCATCTCACAACTTCATTGGTTATTTTTAATAAGGATGAGGAGGATATTAATGAATCGCCTTTCACTGAAATGTCAAGCTGATTGTCAATCATACAATAGAAGCAATTAAATATAGGTTTCTGAGCAATTGAAACAAACACCCATGAAAACAGATAGGTAGCCGTGTTGGTCTGCCATAGTCAAAACAAAACAAAATCCTTCCAGTAGCACCTTAAAGACCAACTAAGTTAGTTCTTGGTATGAGCTTTCGTGTGCATGCACACTTCTTCAGATACCTGAAGAAGTGTGCATGCACACGAAAGCTCATACCAAGAACTAACTTAGTTGGTCTTTAAGGTGCTACTGGAAGGAATTTTTTTTGTTTTGACCCATGAAAAGTTTATTGGAACAAGAGTATCTTCAATTGTTTCTGGAAAGTACAAATAGTGGGTGTTACCACTATATGATGTCATGAGGGTAATAATAATAATAATAATAATAATAATAATAATAATAATAATTATTATTATTATTATTATTATTATTTATTTATATTCCATCCATCTGGCTGGGTTTCCCAGAGCCACTCTGGGCGGCTTTCAACAAAGTAATAAAATACAGTGGTCTGTTAAACATTAAAAGCTTGCCTAAACAGGACAGCCTTCAGATGTCTTCTAAAAGTCTGGTGGTTGTTGTTCTCTTTGACATCTGGTGGGAGGGCGTTCCGCAGAGTGGGTGCCATCACCGAGAAGGCCCTCTGCCTGGTTCCCTGTAGCTTGGCTTCTCGTAGTGAGGGAACTGCCAGAAGGCCCTTGGCGCTGGACCTCAGTGTCCGGGCAGAATGATGGGGGAGGAGATGCTCCTTCAGGTATACTGGGCCGAGGCCGTTTAGGGCTTTAAAGGTCAGCACCAACACTTTGAATTGTGCTTGGAAACGTACTGGGAGCCAGTGTAGGTCTTTCAAGACCGGTGTTATGTGGTCTCGGCGGCTGCTTGCCCTGCACATATTGTTGGACTTCAGCTTCCATCATCCCAGGCCATTGGCCATGCTGGTTCAGGCTGGTGGGTGGTGCAGCTGCCACAGAAAAAAATAAAAATAAGAATGCCTTAATCCAGGACCAGAGGTGCCTGTGATGATCAAATGCAATTCACAATCCATGGAACTCACCAAACTTGATGTTCCAGCATGCCCACTCAAGAACATACAGTCTCTGCCTCTCAGCATCTGCCCACCTGACTTCCAAATAGGCGTCATACCAAACCCTCCTTTCCAGATCTGGCTAGTGACCCCATTATTTGAGTCAGTCTAAAACATGGGAAGAAACCAGAGCAAAGCGCAAGTCACCAGGAATGCATGAAGGATGGACAGACAGTTGCCAGGTAATGGCTGAAGAGAACCGACTAGGGATTGCCTGCCAAACAGCAGACAAAGGAGACCCAGATGGAACAGGCTGAAAAATTAATGTTTGGCTCTAGCGTCCCAAAGAAGCTGTACTTGTATTGACTACCAGAATCAATACATACAAGGGGGAGATGTGCAGCAAAATATTGTATCCCCCATGACCCACTCTCAACTCAGTCACGTTTTACAACTTTTTGCTCCTGTGAGAGCTAGTAAATTCTGAGTTACAGAAAGTATGGGGCAAAGAGTGACTGTTAAGATGATAAACTTTACAGAGTAAACATTGTTGCAATGGGATGTTTAAATCAGCTCTTTAAATTTTCAAGGCCTTTGCCTCTGAGGAGATTTTCCACCATCTGACAACATCGCAAAGGCACCAAATGTTTTTTTCTCAACACTCCATTTTCAAAAAACAATTTATTATCCTCTATCCTATTTGCTTAGAGAAAAGGTGAAATGTTTTCTGCCCTTCTTCTTCTGCTGCTGCTGCTGGGTGCTTCCCAGGTTGGGTTAGAGCCCTGAATTTTTGGGTTTTTTTAAAAAAAATTATTAACAATTTCAACACAACATATTATCAAAACAAATCATCTTCACTATTTCCCCCCTTTCCCCCTCCCCAAAGAAGCCTCCCTCCCTCCCCCCAAGACTGCTCTCAGCTCCTCTCTCTGATTTCTCAACTCATGTTATTCTCTGCATACTGTAAAATTGTATATATCCTTTTATTATCCGTCTACTATATTAACCCTCAATAAATTTGTGTATGTGTATTCCAAACCTGCCAAGGAGTCCAGTTCATTTTGTTGTCTTTTTAAATAATTTGTAAAAAGTTCCCATTCTTCTTTGAAGTCACAGTTGTCCTTATCTCACAATTTGCATGTCAGTTTCGCCAGTTCTGCATAGTTCATCAATTTCTCTTGCCACTGTTCTTTTGTCGGGGTTTCCTCATTTTTCCATCCTTGTGCTATCAAGACTCTTGCCGCCGTTGTCGCATACATAAATAAGTTCTTTATTTTCCTTGGCAGGTTTTGTCCCACAATCCCTAACAGAAATGCTTCTGGTTTTTTTTTTTAATAAATGTCATTTTAAACATTTTCTTCAATTCATTATATATCATTTCCCATAATTTTTTTAATTTCTCTACATTCCCACCACATATGGTAAAAGGTCTCTTCCTTTTCTTTACATTCCCAACATATATTTGACCCGGGTTAGAGCCCTGAGTTGGTCTTTCCATGTGTCCATGTGCACACACACAAATTACACTATCCATTGAAAAACCACAATTTTTGGAGTTCCTTCAAATTGCCAGCCAATGCCAGGCACCATAGGAGCCAACTCCTAGGGGCCAAGGTCCCTTTGACACCCCCCTCCAAGGTTGATGGGTATTGCCATTCAAATGGCGTGTGTGTGCCATGTCATGTGATTGATTATGTAGGGACAGACTTTCCTGCCCCTCCCCATCTTTTCTTCCATTTGGCACCCCTGCCAGGCACTTCTTGCTAGTCAGTCCAGTCCAGTTCTAGTGGACCACATGGGTGAAAGAAGGAGCTATTCCCTATTTGCATATGCATGTGCATCTTCCTTAGTTTTCGATGGCTCAGCTGTTTCTTGCACGCTTTGCCAGCAGAGGTACACTCTTAAAATACAAGGAGTGGACATATGCAACCATATACAGTAATGCTGTTTAGCTCCACTTTTTATCTGGAGAGGGGAAACAGAAGCAGGGAATGACAACAACCAACTATCCATAGGATGAAGACCATGTGATGCCTCACAAGTGTCGAACTTCTGCAGAATATATGAGAGAGTAGGAGGGAAAGCACGTCGCCAAGCTACCGAAACACACTTGCAGACATTTTACGAGTTTGGTCTCATTTGGCCTTCGCTGGACAGAAACACAGTCACGTTTCACCACTTTTTACTACCATGAGAGCTAGTAAATTCTGAGTTATGGAAGGCGTGGGGCAGAATAGCTGTTATGAGAATACACAAGTACTCTGACTTTACTTGTTACAATGGGATGTTTAGATAATCCACCAGCTATTTAAATTTTCAAGACCTTTGCCCCTGAGGAGACATTGACAATATCGCACAAGCACCAAATGATTCCCACCCCCACTCCATTTTCAGAAACCGATGTATTGTCCTTTGTCCTACTTATTTAGAGATATATGGAGTGTGTGTGTGTGTGTGTCCCCGGGGTAATTCACCTGGCACCTTCATTATACACATTTAGGTGCCAGGCAAAAACATTCCATTTTAACCAGGACTTTGGTTGATTTAATTGACACCCTATGCACTTTTAAAATGTTTTTTTGGGGGGTGGGGTATTTTTAATTTGATTAAGTATTTTGTGGTTTTATATTTTGATTTTATTCTGTGAAACAGCCTGAGAACTGCAAGTATAGAAATTCAAGACATAATAAAATAATGATGTATACGTTGAATTTTTTTGTGGTGCTATTTTTGAAATTCATGTTATTAAGGAACACAGTTGTTCTGCTATCTGTCTGGCAGCACCTGTACTTTGGAACTCCCTGCCTATTGAAAATCAAGCAGGAACCTTCACTGTACTATTTTCAAGGCCTCCTAAAAACACTCTTGTTTAGATAAGCCTACCAGGATGCTTAGAAAGCTGAGGTAATGTTTTAATATTTTAAAGCACGGTCATGATTTTTTTGTGTGTGTTTTTGTAAACTGCTTCCTTTAATATGGAACAGCGTATAAATCTTATGAAATAAATAAAACAAAATTGTGGCAACAACGTTTGTTTCAGTATTCACCAATTAAGATTCCGATTGATTCTTCCTCATATTGGACTGCAGTTGGGCTTTCTCATACCCTCCAATGTTCCTCAGACGAAAATAGGGAAATTTCTCATTCCCCAACCCACTGACCCACCTTGACCCCCCCCCATTTTTATGTCACACCCCCCCCCCCCCCCGCAGAACAATTCCTATCAGCTCACATGCCCTCCACTGTCAAGAGAGAACCCATTAATCCCAATTTTATTTTATTTTATTCTTTGGTAGATTTACAAAAAGCAAAACACACACCAATAAATACGTTTTTGAAAGGGGTAAGATTTATTTTTTTAAAAATAAATTTTTATTAAGATTTTTTTTAAAAAAGGTTACAGAGAAAAAGACAAAACAAATGAAGAAAAAATATAAGTAGAAAACAGACAATACAATAAAAAAACAATATAAAAACAATACATAAAAGAAAACAGTACATAAAAACCCTTTACTTACTTTCATTCACTTACTTCCTTGACCTCCTCGCACCTCCCATTTTTGTATTCTAGTTCAGTTAGATATTTCAGCAAATCCTTTCCAGCTTTATTTTTATATTAATCATAATCTTAATATACTGTAATTTAATTTCTCTTCTTTCATCAATTCATTTTTGCTTAATCCTTTATATCTTTTCTGCTAAAACCACATAGTTTTATTCCAACATCTTTCTAACATTCCTTAATTTTACAATATTTCTGTAAATAAACTTTAAATTTCTTCCACTCTTCTTCCACCGACTCTTGAAAGGGGTAAGATTAGACGCAGACACACAAAGCATTTTATTTTATTTTTAATTGAGACTCCTTGCGCTTCGCTTCTTCCCGCCCAGGATGGCCCTGCCCTCTGCCTGCCCCTCAGAGCTCTTGCGCCACGAGGGACTGGGCACCAGCAGTGGGAGCCCCTCCTCCTCTTTGCCCGCCTTCCAGCAGCCACGATGAGCTGCCCAAGGGAGGAGGCTGGCAGCAGCAGCCATGGAGAGACAACAGGAGGCGCCCTCACAGCAGCACCAGCAGCTGCTCCCATCATCATTGCTCAGGACAAGCACCTGTTCATCCCCTCCCTGGGCTCAGTGGCAGTAGCAGGAGAAACAGAGATATTCCAAGATCAAATCAGAAACTTTTGTAATTCTGGGACTGTCCTTGGAAAATCAGGAGACTCGGAGGGTATCCTTTCTTCTGCTTGTAAAAAGGTAAAGGACCCCTGACAGTTAAGCCCAGTCGCAGACGACTTGTGGGTTGTGGCACTCATCTCACTTTACAGGCCGAGGGAGGCGGCGTTTGAGCCAGTCTAAAACATGGGAAGAAACGAGACCGAAGCACAAGTCAGCAGGAAAGAATGAAGGATGGGCAGACAGTTGCCAGGTAATGGCTGAAGAGAACTGACTAGGGATTGCCTGCCTAAGAGCAGACAAAGGAGACCCAGATGGAACAGGCTGAAAAATTAATGTTTGGCTCTAGCGTCCCAAAGAAGCTGTACTTGTATTGACTACCAAAATCAATACATACAAGGGAGGGGGGATGTGCAGCAAAATATTGCATTCCCCATGACCCACTCTCAACAAGGTCACGTTTCACAACTTTTTGCTCCTGTGAGAGCTAGTAAATTCTGAGTTACAGAAAGCATGGGGTTGTTAAGATAATACACAAGTACTCTTACTTTACAGAGTAAACACTGTTGCAATGGGATGTTTCTATGATCCAACAACTCTTTAAATTTTCAATGCCTTTGTCCCTGAGGAGCCCTGAGGGCAGCTATTTACCCATCTATTGCTTCTGTTTTCCTTCTTATATATTTCTTCCTTTTTGGTGAAACGTCATTGCTGCAAATTCTGCTGAAATCCCACTACATTTTTCTGTGCATCAATGCACAACCTGGAGAGTTAAAACTTCAAATACTGTGGCCTAAAAAAAAGTTACTTTCCATTCATAGATAAATATATAAAAGCCATTTCAACTGCACACCAATGATGGGAATATTGTGCTTGGTGCTCTCCTCAATGTGGTGCTCTCCAGATGTTGTTGGACCACAGCACCTATGACTGGGACTGATAGGTGTTGTAGTCAAAAACATCTGGAGGGCACCAGGTTGGGGGAGGCTGTCCCCTCACACAACAATGGGGCTTTCTGGGTTATGGGAAAGCATGGGCGAGGTTTGCTTGAACATCTCCAGAAATTATGAACGGGCAAAATCAACCATCTTCTGAAATACAGGGAACTAGCCTAGGACTTGCCGATCAGAAGGTCGGCGGTTTGAATCCCCATGACGGGGTGAGCTCCCGTTGCTCGTTCCCTGCTCCTGCCAACCTAGCAGTTTGAAAGCACGTCAAAGTGTAAGCAGATAAATAGGTACCACTCCGGTGGGAAGGTAAACAGCATTTCCGGCTTAATCATGCTGGCCACAAGACCCGGAAGCTGTACGCCAGCTCCCTCGGCCAATAAAGCGAGATGAGCGCTGCAACCCCAGAGTCGGCCATGACTGGACCTAATGGTCAGGGGTCCCTTTACCCTTTACCCTTTACCTTTACATGATTCACAGATGGAGAATTTGAAGCCTTCTTTCTTCTTTATTATTCTCTCTATTTCTTGTTTTTCTCTTTCCATCTACTTTACTTTTGCCTATGTTTTGCTTTGCTTTTTGAGGTCCTCTGTTCTGGCTTAAGGAGGGTACATACAGGAAGAGGATGAATGGAAGGTGAAAGACCCTTCATGAGAGGCAGGGAAAGGAAGATCTCCCAGGGTGGGAGGCTGGGAGAAGAAAGGAAAGCTCTCAGATGAGAGCTGGAGGGGTCCACGTCATTTTGTGGGAGACAATGGTTAAGATCTACCTCTGATAGATGGCTTTGCATCTTTCCCCCTTTTTCCTCCTCTTTCCCTTTTTTCCCCACACACCCCCTTTTTATGTTATTTCCTTGTTTCATTTAGATTAATCTGTTTTTATTGTATTCTATGCTGAAAAGTTTCAATAAAAACAAATTTGGAAACTGACAAAATGAGCGTCTCATCAGAATGCACCCTAATCCAGACACACATGTAGTGGTCCTTTGATCTGGTCAGCAGAAGCTAGAATCAAACATAGTGGTAGCAGTCTTGCTGCAACCCACATGGCGTGGTCTTGCAACCCCACTGCTGGCCTTTGCAACCCACCCACTGGTTGAAGATCTATGTTCTAGAGAAGTACATAAAGGCCTGGAATGAGTAGCTATGCTGGGACAGAGTTGCAGTATAGGACCTTTCTGTTGGGGTGCTTTGGCAGCAATGCACATAGGTGTGCTATTGGGACAGGAAAATTGGCATGCAACTGCCTCACTGAAGTCCAAGCGCCACCCTGGCAAATGCTCCTGCAGTCCAATAAGGACAACTTTATGGTCTATGTTTATTTTCTTGTTTAAAGAAATAACATGGCCATAAAATTTTATTGTTGCTTAACGATTTGTCTGAATGTTCTCGGTGGCTTGAGATATGAGAATTAAATTGTTTTCTGTATAAACCTAACTCTGCACTGACTGAAGCTGGCACTCCTCTCCGGAACACCGTGAAATTATATACATATATTCATATTGCTGATTTCATTTATATTTTGATAAATTTTAGGTCAACTTGGTTTATTTTGTTTTATTGATTCGTAAAAATGCTTCATGTTGCTTCCTGTAAATGGCTTGGGGGTGTTTTATTATTAAGTGGTATATAAATCCTATAGGTAAAAAGTAAAGGACCCCTGGATGGTTAAGTCCAATCAAAGGCGACTATGGGGTTGCAGCGCTCATCTGGCTTTCAGGCCGAGGGAGATGGCGTTTGTCCACAGACAGCTTTCCGGGTCATGTGGCCAGCATGACCAAACCGCTACTGGTGCAACGGAAACCAGAGTGCATGGAAATGCCACTTACCTTCCTGCCACAATGGTACCTATTTATCTACTTGCACTGGCATGCTTTTGAACTGCTAGGTTGGCAGGAGCCGGGACAGAGCAACGGGAGCAGGGATTCGAACTGTCAACCTTCTGATCGGCATAAAACCTTCTGATCCCTATAAAATAAAGTATTTAATTACTACAATAATTGCATGTTGGGGTGGAGGAAAGCAAGTTTCAGAAAGTATAGCCCCTGTATGATCCAATCCTTAAGCAAGTTTCAGAAAGTATAGCCCCTGTATGATCCAATCACCCACGAGCATCCAGAGATATTTTCTAAGACAGTAAGGACCACTGGCTATGCTAGGATAACTCCCACCATCCCTGACCATTGCCTGGTGGGAGTTGGGCCCTGCAGATGTCACTGGGCTCCCAAGTTCCTCATCTCTCTTCTATTGAGGGTACATTTGGGGTCCTGTAGTGTACATCTACTTCCAGAGCCAGGGTTCCCTGATGTTTGCAGCAGCTTCTGTCTCTTTCCCTGCCTTTCTGTAATAAATCTCATTGCACTCCAAGTCTCTGAGGGTTTCAATCCACCCTGTTGCCATTTTTTCATCCTCCATTAATTTCCCTGAAAAAAGATCCCGGTTTCACAAAGCCCATGTCGTTCCCATGCAAGCACATTAGGGGAAATGTAAACACATTGGTTGGCATCCAGCTAAGTCATGCTCAGAGTAAATCCATTGAAATCAAGTTACTGAAATTCACTGACTGGAGTAAACAGATATTGCCGGTCTTATTCTGTGTGCTTATCGTTCATTCCTATTGCAATGAAGTTGTCCTGGCTTCCTTGTTGTTTAACATGGAATGTTGGAAGTCTGCTCCTCTATCAATGAAATTACAGCTCCTATCTTATCAAACAGATTTCTTTTCTATTGGTGCCTTGAAGTGCAGTTGTAAGCATGATACTGAACTCTACAGCTATGCAACCAACCTTTAGTGTACTGTCACACCCTGCTTGCTGTTCTATTTGATTATTATTATTCTTAAGGTTTTGCTTTGTAATCACCACTTCCGGAATTCCAGCGTAACTTGAAGAATTTCGAAAGGTCATTCAGGAATTGGGAACATGAGCTGTCTCCTACAGCTTTTACTTACATCATTTTTATTCCCCCCCCCATTCCCAATACATGTCCGAAGGGGCATTTGTGTTCATCAGTAAAACGATGTCCAAAAAGCAATTTTGATGGCAAAAGTGATTGCAAAAGAATATTTTTGTCTTACTATTTTGAGCGGATAGGTGGGTTTAATCAGGTGGCAGTGGTTTTGTTTTACGTTGTTTTGCAGGCTATCTGCTTTGGAAAAGTGGAGGTGTGGGTAGAAAATTTTAAATAAATGAGTAAATTTTAAATAAATGAGTTTTCAGGCAGCATTGGAATGATATGCATTTGTGTTCATTGAGTTTAAAAAAATCACATAGAAAGAATCTTGATGCAGTCAAAAGGTTTATTTTTTGTGCAATATTATCAACTAACACAAATGCAAATTAATGTACCACAACAAATAATTAAAAAATAATAATTATGATTTTCAGTTATGTACATTTCAATAGTTTTACAATCATTCTGACATTTCACAACTCGACTTCCTTCCTCCTCTTTCTGTGGTTCCTTAAATTTATTTTTACATTTCCTGCATATTCTAAATTAACTTAACTTATTCTTTTATTCATCTTCTTTAAATAAATACACAGTGGTACCCCTGATTAAGCACTTAATTTGTTCCGGAGGTCCGTTTTTAATCTGAAACTGTTCTTAACCTGAGGTACCACTTTAGCTAATGGGGCCTCCCACTGCTGCTGCCGCACGATTTCTGTTCTCATTCTGAAGCAAAGTTCTTAACCCGAGATACTATTTCTGGGTTAGCAGAGTCTGTAACCTGAAGCATTTGTAACACGAGGTACCACTGCACTTATGAAATTGCAGGTTATTACAATAATCCTGCCAATGTCCTTATCTGTTTACAGTTTTTTATTAATATTCAGTAAACCATTTCCATTCTTTTAGACACAACAAATAATTCTGATTCCATCATAAAATTGTTATAGGAGATTTTTGTTTTTGAAGTGTGTAGTCTATGTGCACACCAGCAACAGAGAAAAGGTGTGAGTAAATGGAAGCAACTAAATGGATTGCAAACTCCACTGTGTTCTGTACAGAAACTGAACAATAGGGGATTTCTAAGAAAAAAGCTATGGTTTTCCCAGTAGTGATGTATGGAAGTGAGAGCTGGACCATAAAGATGGCTGATCGCCGAAGAATTGATGCTTTTGAATTATGGTGCTGGAGGAGACTCTTAAGAGTCCCATGGACTGCAAGAAGATCAAACGTATCCATTCTGAAGGAAATCAGCCCTGAGTGCTCACTGGAAGGACAGATTGTGAAGCTGAGGCTCCAGTACTTTGGCCACCTCATGAGAAGAGAAGACTCCCTGGAGAAGACCCTGATGTTGGGAAAGATGGAGGGCACAAGGAGAAGGGGACAACAGAGGGCGAGATGGTTGGATAGTGTTTTCGAGGTTACCAGCATGAGTTTGACCAAACTGCGGGAGGCAGTGGAGGACAGAGGTGCCTGGCGTTCTCTGGTCCTTGGGGTCACGAAGAGTCAGACACGACTAAACGGCTAAACAACAACAAAAAAGAAAAAGAGAGAAACAACCTCAGCAACAAATCCAAGAAACAGGGAGTAAATACCAACAACAACAACAACAACACTTTATTTATACCCCGCCCATCTGGCTGGGCTTCCCCACCCACTCTGGGTGACTTCCAACAAAATATTAAAATACAGTAATGCATCAAACATTAAAAGCTTCCCTATATGAATGGGAGTTTTCCTTGCAATGATCCATCCCACCCTACTGTACTTACTTACTTAAAAAATAAATAAATCACTATTGCAGCCCGTGTGTGTTTTCTACAAGAGGCTCTCAAAAAGGCTACCCAGGAGGTAGGTCGGTAGTGAGGAAGCCTCTTACTAGTACACCAGGGTAGGAATAATTGATGCAGAATTACTAAAATGAAGGCAGCCTTATATGTTTATAATGTTATTTTATGCCATTCCATTACTGAGACAACAAAGCTATTTTTTTCTTTGTGCTTGTCCACTCCCCAGTGCTTTTAAATGCATCAACTAATACTCTGGAAGGTAGGAACACTTTTCCTTCTTATTGAACCTTCGGGCATAATATGTTCTGCACAGATTTCCCTACATCTTCACAAATATAAGGGCTGGTGATTCTCGTTCTCTTTCCTGGAAACTCGGGGAAGGGACCCGAAACAAATTTGAGGGGCCTCTCTCTGCTAAGAAAGTGTCCTTTTGTCAGGGCCACCCCAGAAAACTAGTTTAGATGAAATGAGGGCCATTATTAGCAAGCCAGCATGGTGTATAGTGGTTTGTGTTAGGACCTAGTAGACCTTGATTCAAATCCTCGGCTAAGAAGTTCACTGTCAAGTATTCGGCCGGTTGCCACCGCTTTCATCCTTACAGAATTGTAAGGGGTTGGGGAGAGAACCGTGTTACGTACTGAAGTTCTCACCCTGGGCCAGCAGGGGGATATTGTGGATAGTTTTCACTCAGGTCCGCATATGCAAATAAGGAACTGAAAGTGACGTTCAGTGATTGGACAGTTACAGAAAGTTGTTACTGTTGCTTTGTAGTTGAACGCTATATAAGCAGGTTGGCTGAACCCTTCAGCCCAGGGCCTGTGAATAAACAAGAGCTGTCTGAAGAATCACTGTGTCATTTGATATGTTCACCCTCAACTTAACAAACCGGGTTCATCACTCTGATCTACCTGCAGGGAGAATTTAGATGAAAATAGTTACTCAACATGCAAACGGTTCTGGCCCTCCATCTCCAGCACCTAAATTTTGTTAAATTAGATTTACAAGCACTACTTTAAAGACTGGGACTAACTTTACGTCCTTGTAAAAGCAAGAGTGCAAAAGCACGTGAAGCGCAGCTGAAGACAGGAGGAGACTTCAAGCCATGCCTGGGAGGGGCCTCTGTTGGTGGAGGCGATACAGCAATGTTCCTGTTACTTAACAACCCTTTGCTCTGTAATTGAACTCTGCTCTTTGCCCCATAGTTACTTAATAGGGTTCTTTTTTATGAGTATCTTATCAAAAGCTTTTGGGAGGAAACTAGGGGCATGTTAAGAAGAACCCTGCAAGGCAAAGGCCTATCAGGTCCAGTTTCCTGTTCCCACAGGGACCAACCAAATGCCACAAGCAGGATATGCATGTAATAGCAACTAGTATTCAGAGGAAGACGATCTCGGTTGCTGGAAAAATATATATAGCTATCATTCATGATAGCCATCGATAGCCCTATCCTCTATGGATATCTCTAATCCATTTTTAAGCCATCCCTGGCTTAAAAGGAAGCCATAAATAGACTGTGACAACAGGGTCGGGCTCTGGGGGTTAGTAGTGGACCCCCTACTTTGGTGGTGTTATGTACTGAGTTGAATAGGATCCAAAATGCAGCAGTCCGATTGGTCCTAGAACAATGGGATTCAGAATGCAGCAGTCTGATTGGTCCTAGAACAATGCAGCAGTATGATTGGTCTGCAGGAGCCACCCAATCCAGCTCCAGATGGAAGTGAATCCACAACCTGATTGGCCTACAGGAGAATTCCGGAATTAGCCAATCACATTCAGCACATTGTGTAAATAATGTATATAAAGCAGATACTTTGAGGGGACATTCTTTTCCTCCTCACTACTATGAGCTGAATAAAGAGCATGAAATCCACTCTTGACTCTGAGCATATTTCAGGTGGTGACCTCATCAGATGCCCAGCAAATACCCATCCTGATGCTGGCTTTTCCTCCAGCTCTCAACTTGTTTCAGTCCACGCTTGGTTCTCACCTTGTCTTCAAGTTCCTGGCTCTCCCGTCTCACCAGAAGATGCCACAGTTAGAGGCAGGGCTTTTTTTTCAGCCAGAACTCTCTGGAACTCAGTTCCGACACATCTAAGGTGGGCTCCGTTGCCATTCTAAGAGAACGAGGGAGTTGCTCGTGGTGAGTTCCATCACCTCTTTCTCTAGAAAAAAATACCTCTGGTTAGAGGTAGGAGAGCATCATGTCCTTAGATGCTCTCAAATGACATCTTGGTAATCTATATGCTGACTTAAATGTTTATGTACATTTAATGAACTCTTGATTGTTATTTATTGATTTTAGTGTTCTGCCACAGTTATATATCTTATTTTGCATTGTTATCGTATGAACTGTATTTGGCCTTTGATTTTTGTGTGAACAGCTCTGAGCGCAGATTTTCTTGTGGAAAACATGGCACATAAATAAAAGGACAGAGGCAATGTCCTAGCCTCCTTCCATGCTCCCAAGGGACTCTACCTGTAAATTCATTTGCTAGGTAATATTGATGATGATGATGATGATGATGATGATGATGATGATGATGATAATAATAATATTTATTATTTGTTATTTATACCCCCACCCATCTGGCTGGGTTTCCCCAGCCACTCTGGGCGGCTTCCAACAAAATATTAAAATACAATAGTCCTTCAGATATTAAAAGCTTTCCTAAACAGGGCTGCCTTCAGATGTCTCCTAAAAGTCTGATAGTTGTTTTTTCCATTGACATCTGGTGGGAGGGCATTCCACGGGGCGGGCACCACTACCAAGAAGGCCCTCTGCCTGGTTCCCTGTAATTTGGCTTCTCGCAGCGAGCGAACTGCCAGAGGGCCCTCAGTGTCTGGGCTGAATGATGGGGGTAGAGATGCTCCTTCAGGTATACTGGGCTGAGGCCAGCACCAACACTTTGAATTGTGCTCAGAAACATACTGGGAGCCAATGTAGGTCTTTCAAGTTATGTGGTCTCAGTGGCTGCTCCCAGTCACCAGTCTAGCTGCTGCATTCCGGATTAGTTGTAGTTTCCGGGTCACCTTCAAAGTTAGCCCCATGTCAAGCTCACTGCAATAGTCCAAGCGAGAGATAACTAACATGCACCACTCCGGCAAGACATTTTGCAGGCAGAAAGGGTCTCAGCCTGCATACCAGATGGAGCTGGTAAACAGCTGCCCTGAACACAGAATTGACCTGCACCTCCATGGACAGCTGTGAGTCCAGAATGACTCCCAGGCTGTGCACCTGGTCCTTCAGGGGCACAGTTACCCCATTCAGGACCAGGGAGTCCTCCGCACCTGCCCACCTCCTGTCCCCCCAAAACAGTACTTCTGTCTTGTCAAGATTCAACCTCAATCTGTTATCTGCCATCCATCCTCCAACCGCCTCCAGGCACTCACACAGGACATTCACTGCCTTCTGATTTAAAGGAGAGGTAGAGCTGAGTATCATCCGCATACTGATGAACACCCAGCCCAAACCCCCTGATGATCTCTCCCAGCGGCTTCATGTAGGTTCATCTTACCAGATTTTTATACAGCTACCTATATTTTCTAATTGTCTTTTTCTGTTTTAACAATAACAGGGCCCCAGGCCCACGCCCATGGGTGGGTTGGGACACAGGGCACACAAGCGAATGCAATGCTACCACACCTGTGGGACATGACCTGTTCCTGTTTTTGTGTGAAGACATGCACACTTTCTCTTCTCCCGCAGTTTTTTTGTTCCACCTGTAGTTTAGAGCGATACCAGAATCAAAAATACATCCTGTGGTTCTACTAAACAGCTTTTAATGGCAGTTACATAACTTTAACTCTGTGTGAGAAGGTTCCTTCCAACCCAGCCCATTTGATTGAGCAATACCAGCACTTTAAAAAATAATCATCATCCTACTGTGTTATGGCAGTACTTGAGGCAGTGCTGATAAAAGACAGCTACCTGTTCTGCTGGACATGAGCCAGTTCCTATCCCAAAGGCACTCAAGTCGCCCTCAAATGCATGTTGTGAAGCCAGCCTATGATGAAAGAGCAGGACTTGCATTAGCTAGTGTGCCAGTTCAGTATCTCCTTTACATACATGGTGTCAGGGACGGGGCAGAGGAGGAATGGTGGAGACCACCTTCCCAGCCTGACCCTTCTAGAGAAGAAGACAGTTCAGAATTACAACAGGGGTTTGAGGGAGATCACAGCTCAGGGGAAGATGAGGGGGAAAGTTGGGAAGTAATGGGAGAGGAGGAGGAGGAGGCAGAGGTGACACAGCTGGCTGACATGTTAGCACTAGAGAGCCAGTGTGGTGTAGTGGTTAAGAGCAGTGGACTCATAATCTGGTGAATTGGGTTCGATTCCCTGCTCCTCCACATGCAGCTACTGGGTGACTTTGGGCCAGTCATACTTCTCTGAAGTCTCTCAGCCCCACTCACCCCACAGAGTGTTTGTTGTGGGGGAGGAAAGGAAAGGAGAATGTTAGCAGCTTTGAGACTCCTTAAAGGTAGTGGGATATCAAATCCAAACTCTTCTAGAAGCATTCCAGACCCACCATGTCCCAGAACCCGGCGAGCCTCAAAAGTAGAAGAGCAAAAGGCTCAGAAGCAAAGCTGTAGAAGGGATGACAAATGAGGAAGTGGAAGAGAAGGGGAGGGGAGATTTACTCGGGGCAATGCCATTCTAAGAGGCTGCATTCCCAAGCCTCTCTCTGTAAATATTGAATAAAAGCAGTTGGTAAGGACTTTTCCCTGTCTTATCCGTTCCTGGCAACCTGCTGTGGGGGTTAGTTCCTTGACCACCTGACACATGCCATGGCTTAGAGGGTGTCACAGAGTTGAAGGGGTCCTTGTATGTCTCTGTCTGTCTCAATCACTCCCTCTCTCTCTCTCTCTCTCACACACACACACACACACACACAGACACACTGCTTCATGCAGGCAACCTGAAGCAAGAGGACTCCCAACACTTTGTTGTCCTGCGTGTGCAATAAAACTTCCTGTTAAGTTGTGGGTGAACATATCAGACAACAGAGTGATTCTTCAAACAGCTCTTGTTTATTCACAGGGCAGAACAGAACAGAACTGAAGGGTTCAGCCAACCTGTTTATATAGAGCTCAACTACAATGTAACTGTAAACAACTTTCTGTAACTATCCAATCACTGAACGTCACTTTCAATTCCTTATTTGCATACTTGGACCTGAGTGAAAACTATCTACAGTATCCCCCTGCTGGCCCAGGGTGAGAAATTCAGTACATAACACTTCCAGTGAGGGACAGTCTGCCACCTCTCCAGCTCATTGCTTCCATTGCAGAACTGCTCACAGATTACTGTACAGTGGTACCTCGGGTTACAGATGCTTCAGGTTACAGACTCTGCTAACCCAGAAATAGTACCTCGGATTAAGAACTTTGCTTCTGGATGAGAACAGAAATTACGCAGCAGCGACACAGCGGCAGTGGGAGGCTCCATTAGCTAAAGTGGTACCTCAGGTTAAGAACAGTTTCAGGTTTAGAACGGACCTCCAGAACAAATTAAGTTCTTAACCCGAGGTACCACTGTATATGCCTTTGCTTTCTCACGGTTTTATAAGTATTATTGTATCAACCTCTGACAAGCAATTTAAAGATGGCTAAAACTGCAACAGACATGCACACATCAAAATGTATGGATATTTTAAATCCATAGGAAGTGTTTGTATGTTATAGTATCTACCTCCAAAGATAACACAGACATAATCATAGGAATGGGTGAATTTGTTTGTTTTGGTCCTCTTGGTTCCTTGTTTTTCCTATCTTAAATTGAGAGCTCCACATTTCTGCAGCAGTTTCCAGGTTGTTGTTGCTTTGAAGAAATCCACCAACATTCCAGGATGATTCTCTCCTAAGAAACACATTTGTAATGCAATTTTGACAAATATATGTATGGTTGCAAGCAGTTTCCCCCAACTGAATGCATTCTCATACGTTAGCTTTGCTAGTATATGCACGGCCCAAAACAGGATTTGCACCCCTACAAAGAGAAAAGCGTACCTCCAATTTCCATTAAAAGTTCCATAAAATCAGCGTATGTGTGCAAATTTATAATTAATTACCATAATTCAAATATAAATTCAATACACCTCTCCATAAAGGTAAAGGTACCCCTGCCCGTACTGAGGCATCTAATTATAAGCCTGCATTTTTATCAAAGCTTATATATTTCAATCAAGGCTTGTATTTTAAAATGAGCTTAAAAAGGATTTTCAAATGTTTCATGCCAGGCAGAAAACCTTGGCTATCCTCCTAGATAAGTGGCCCCCTGATTTATAGCAGGAAAAACAATTCTCAAAGTCATAAAAAAAAAAGGGAATTACATACACTGCCCTTGCAGGTTGAGAAAACACAATTAGGAATGGGCAAATAGTAAAATGATACTATGGGCCTCTCTTAAACCTTGAGCTAAATTTTCAAAAGCCAGGAGCAAATGGGGAAAAACATCTAGCTGACAGAAAGAGCATTTTTAGGAAATCTTCTAAAGCTGTTTCTTTCTTAAACTGAGAGAGTTAAAAAGGGCAATAAATGTTGGGAAAGGCAACTGGCTTGGCTGGAGAAGAAGCTTCTTCCTATTTTATTTTGAGGCTGGAAAGGGGGAGGTGTAAACTAAAAGAGGCTTCTTTAAAAGCTGTTTTTTACTGAGTTCCTTCCTTTTTACTTTACAAAGGTTTTATTCTTTTAAAAGGCTACCTATGATAATGTATGAAATATATTAGCTTAAATATATTGGCTTAAATGTAATTATGCAAAGGATTTAAGAAATGCTAGATTCTTAGAGTCATATTGCAATAGGAGACCAGAGGGGCAAATGAGCCTAGCCCCCCTTGCCAGACAGGAGACGCCATCGAACACTCCTGATATATAGTTGTCAGGCATTTGTTTAAAAGACCCTCAAATGAAGGAGATCTTTCAATGATGATTAACTCAAGATCCTTGAAGATAAAAATTTAAGATTAACCATTTGTTTTAGAAGGCAATAGGGCAAGGAGGGCAAGAGGTGAGCTGGTAATTAAGATTCCATGTAAGATATATTATTACTTATTTGTCATTTATATATAGCTCTTTGTCTCCCTTATAAGGATAGAAGGAAATGGGTGTATCTATTGTGATTGGTTCTAGCAAACAACCAATAGGAATTTCAACCAGGCTGATTGGACAGAGGCAGCCACAGGAGGAGCAAAGGGGGCTGGATTAAGGGAATATAAGTGCTGGCCAGAATGGCAGGAGGGCAGGCCAGAGCTTGGTAACCATATACCACTGAGCCTCTCATTTATTTGTCTGACAAATAAATTATTATTTTAATTTCTCTATTGCTGCGTTGAATATTTCATTCCAGCTAAGCGTTAACCACAAGCAGAGGTGCTACAGTACGGGCCGGTCTTGACAGACTCTAGGGTTGTGCGCTCATCTCACTCTAGAGGTCGGGAGCCAGCGCTGTCCGGAGACACTTCGGGGTCACATGGCCAGCGTGACAAGCTGCATCTGGCAAGCCAGCGCAGCACACGGAACGCCGTTTACCTTCCCGCTAGTAAGCGATCCCTATTTATCTACTTGCACCCGAGGGTGCTTTCGAACTGCTAGGTTGGCAGGCGCACCCTGACGGGAGTGCACCCTGCCGCGGGGATTCGAACCGGTGACCTTTCGATCGGCAAGTCCTAGGCACTGAGGCTTTAACCCACAGTGCCACCCGCATCCCCTTACACCTCCCCATAGCAGGGAATAAAGCATGTGAGAGGTTTGCCTGCTCAGTCTGCTGAGCAGGTACTGCTAACAACTGATGAGCCACTTGCAAGTTTTTTGCTTTCCCTTTTTGTGGTTCCTTATTATTAAACCAGACTTGGTCTAGACAGCCCACAAACACAGGACACCTCCCAGCCTGGAACAGACTTCTGCAAAGCAGGACATGTGTGTGTAAGGATCAAGTGTGCTTAAGGTAAACTGTGCTGGTCCAGGGGGGAGGTTACCGTGGGGCGAGGTCCAGGACCTGAGTTGAGAGTCGGCAGACAGTCCTCCTCGGGTGAAGTGGGGTCTACAGCGAGAAGCCGGGCAAGGACAGGAACTCTGGGGGAACAGGACTGGATGCTGGCCGAAACAGCTCTTCGACGACGTTGCTCCCGCAAACTGGGACCGGGCTGACTGGCCTTTATCTTCTCTGAGGCCAGGGGCGGCCCCGGCCCCCAGGAGACCCGCCTCTCCTGGCCTTAAGGCAAGCACTCCTCCTGGGAGAAACCAGTTCCCTTCGCCTCTCTGCCCTGAGCCTCTGCAGTTCAGGAGAGGCTGAAGGGTTACTGGACCCAGGGGGAGACTCACCTGTAGGCACTGAGTCCTCAACCACCTCCGGGGCCAGAGTGGATTCACCTGGTGCCTGCTCCTGAGGATCCGGCACAGGTGTAGGCGCTTCAGAATCAAGGCCCTGCCCCAGCTCAGCCGGCCCTGGAGGCGGGGACTCCTGTGCAGGCTGGGATTCCTCCAGTTCAGCCTCTGAATCGGATTCCCAGGCCATCACATAAACTAGTGACCATTCACAGCCACAGTACTTGAGTTCCTAACTCTGCTGTGCTGCGTTACCTTGCATAGCAATCCCAGTCGCAACCAGTTTTCTCTCCCACAGTGCAAAGGTGGGGAACCTCTGTACTTCCATGCACCTGAGACCAGCCAAGGCAAAGATGATTTCAGCATCTGATAGAGCAGGGATGTGTCAAGGAAAAAGAAAAAGAAAGCACCGTTTTGCATACAGTCTGCACATGCTAATTTACATGTATGGTGGCAAACTGAGAAATGCTATAATTTAAATTGGCATTCATATCAACATAGGGGTGAAGACCATGAGCAGGTTGCCTCTGTGCCTCCCCATCTACTATCCGCTGGTGAGCAACTTCAGGGCCTCTGCTGATCCTTTCAATGGTTCTGTACAGTGGTACCTTGGGTTAAGTACTTATGGTAATTTGTTCTGGAGGTCTGTTCTTAACCTGAAACTGTTCTTAACCTGAAACACCACTTTAGCTAATGGGGCCTCCAGCTGCTCCTGCGCCACCAGAGCATGATTTCTGTTCTCATCCTGAAGCAAAGTTCTTAACCCGAGGTACTATTTCTGGGTTAGCAGAGACTGTAACCTGAAACGTATGTAACCTGAAGCGTATGTAACCCGAGGTAGCACTGTATCTTTAAACGAGACTTGGATCAGGCAGCTGTTCAACAACAACAACAATTTATTATTTATACCCCACCCATCTGGCTGGGTTTCCCCAGCCACTTTGGGTAGCTCCCAAGGGAATATTAAAAACACAACAAAATATCAAACATTAAAAACTTCCCTAAACAGGGCTGCCTCCAGATGTCTTCTAAAAGTGAGATAGTTGTTTATTTCCTTGACATCTGATGGGAGGGTGTTCCAAAAGTTTGGGCGCCATGACCAAGAAGGCCCTCTGCCTGGTTTTCTGGTTCCCTCGGTGCTGGACCTCAGTGTCCGGGCTGAACGATGGGGGTGGAGACGCTCCTTCAGGTATACTGGGTCAAGGCTTTAGGGCTTTAAAGGTCAGCACCAACACTTTGAATTGTGCTCGGAAACGTACTGGGAGCCAATGTAGATCTTCCAGGACCAGTGTTATATGGTCTCGGTGGCCGAGTCTAGCTGCTGCATTCTGGATTAGTTGTAGTTTCTGGTCATATTCAAAGTGTGCATTGCTGTAGTCCAAGAGGGACCGTTCTCCAACACACTTCAAACAATGCTATCTATAAAGTTGGGTGCATGGTCACCCCACCCAGTGCTAGCAAATATAAGACATACCAAATCTCTTCCATTGTCTTCACCATCCATACTGATTGTCAGGGAACTGCCATCGGAGACAGGAGTGGAGGGAAGGCTCTCCAGCGATGCCGGAGAAGGGCCCAGCAGGGAGAGAGGGAACTCATCCACTGAGGAAGGAATTCAGCGTGACACCAGGAAGAAAGGGGAGCAGGGGACGGCTTCGGAGAGATGTCTCCAGGACTCTTCCACAGAAACTAGCAGGGAGAGCACAGGTCCTCCACTGCCCACGCCCATCCTGCGCAGAAGACTTCCATGCAGGGAGGCTAGGCGGAGACTTGGCGTCAAAGAACTTTTATGCTGGAAGAAGTTCAGGAAACGCCCACTGACGGATTCTGCCTGTGCAGCCAGGGAAAGGTTTAAGCAGGCAACTTTGCCAAGAGTAGAGGCAACTTACGCACGAGCAACCCCAATTCCCATTACACTGATGATCAAAATGGGGTACCACCATTCAGAACACGGATATGGTGTT
The DNA here is from genome assembly GCF_964234715.1 of Podarcis melisellensis. Lineage (NCBI taxonomy): Eukaryota > Metazoa > Chordata > Lepidosauria > Squamata > Lacertidae > Podarcis > Podarcis melisellensis. The sequence goes on along the minus strand of NC_138532.1, from coordinate 11,650,722 downwards.
TGGTGATCTCTGTGCAGCAGCATAAACTTCTTTCAGCTCCAGCTGCAGGTCCTCCAAGGTGGCCACAGAGCAATACTGTCCTTTATTCCCACCTTCCTACAAAACAGGACAAATATTTGCAGATAGCTTATCAAGAACAGAATGGAGAGCATGCATTTTATCTTTGGATAATGTTATCAAGATTCAAATAGAGTGTCTATTGGTATAACAGAGAAGATGTCAGGACACTGGAAGAAGCATGTGAATTAAGGATATAAATACTGGAAAAGAAATAGAATACCAAAGCAATTCTTTCCAAAAAAAGGTTCAAAATGGGTGGCGGCAGCATGGCTATCTCCCAAAGCTGCACGTAAATTACAGCAGCTCCAGTGACATTCATTTTCGGGGATATAAAGTTGGATGAACTATTATGGATCTCTGAATCTAGAACAAAGAATTATTAAATTCATGTCTATCATTATGGGGGTGAAAACAAAAAAAAATTCCTTCCAGTAGCACCTTAAAGACCAACTAAGTTAGTTCTTGGTATGAGCTTTCGTGTGCATGCACACTTCTTCAGATACACAGAAGTGTGCATGCACACGAAAGCTCATACCAAGAACTAACTTAGTTGGTCTTTAAGGTGCTCCTGGAAGGAATTTTTTTTGTTTTGACTATGGCAGACCAACACGGCTACCTATCTGTAACTGGAATTATGGGGGTGGGCAAATAATTGCAATATTCTGATATGACAGCATTGTGAATCAGGGATTATTTGCTTGAGTGTTATGTATTGATTATTATAATAATAAATCAGTAAAATAAGTTCTCACTAGGCATATGCACAATGCATTATATTTGCAAATATATTTTACTGCTGATTTTATAGTGGTCTTCATATATACATGCATGAAATCAGGAGGCATTTCTATGCAAGGCTGAAAAGTAGGGAAGGGTCAGATCTCAGTAGCAGAACCTCTATCTGCCTTGCATGCAGAAGGGTCCCAGCTTGAAATCCTGGCATCTTCTTATTTGGCAATCTCATAGCCAAGTAAGATTGTCCTCCATGAACACAGTTTTAACAGTGAGCCGAGGCTAAATCTGAATCCACACGTCCTTCCATAGTGGGGACATAGGTTTCCGGGCGGTAGTTGATCACGGTGAGGGTTTACCAAGCATGCTTTCCTCTTAGCACATTTCTCCCTTTCGTCCTGACTTCAAGCCTCTTCAAAGCCCATGACACCTTTGGTAGAGGCTGTTCTCCAATTGGAGCACTCGCAGGCCAGTGTTTCCCAGTTGTCCAAAGATTTGCCTTGGGAGTCTTTAAACCTCTTTTGTTGACCACCAGCATTACGCTTGCCATTTTTAAGTTCAGACTAGAGTAGTTGCTTTGGATGATAATCAGGCATCCGCACAACATGACCAGTACAATGATGTTGAAGAAGAAGAAGAAGAGTTTGGATTTGATATCCCGCCTTTCACTCCCTTTAAGGAGTCTCAAAGCGGCTAACATTCTCCTTTCCCTTCCTCCCCCACAACAAACACTCTGTGAGGTGAGTGGGGCTGAGAGACTTCACAGAAGTGTGACTGGCCCAAGGTCACCCAGCAGTTGCATGTGGAGGAGCGGAGACGCGAACCCGGTTCCCCAGATTAGAGACTACCGCTCTTAACCACTACACCACACTGGCTCTCATTGCTTCAAGAATCATTGCTTCGACACTGGTGATTGTTGCTTCTTCCAGTACACTGGCATTAGTTCGCCTGTCTTCCCAAGTGATGTGTAAAATTTTTCAGAGACACTGTTGATGGAATCTTTTGAGAAGTTGGAGATTGTGTTTATAAGTGGTCCGTGTTTCACAAGCATACAGTAAGGTTGGTAGTACAATAACTTTGTAAACAAGCATTTTGGTTTCCCTGCGAATGTCCCAGGCCTCAAACACTCTGCACTTCAATTGGGAGAAAGCTGAACTCGCAGAGCTCAGGCGATGCTAGATTTTGGCATCAGATGCTAAATTCCTGGCATATCCAGGTAGGGATGGGAAACTAAACTGGCCAGTTTAGTTGGACTTGGAATAAGGCTGTTTCCTATGTTCTTAGGAATACAAAATACATATATCCCAGAGGGCTGGCTGTACGGTATTTAGTCATTTGCAGCAAAAACAAGAAAGAGTCTTGTGTTACCTTAAAATGCATTACGGCATAAGTTTTTATAGACTAATGCTCAGTTCATCTTGCAGGAAGTATGATCCTCATTTGTCAAGTGAATGGTGTAAAGAGGCAAAGAGGAGGAGATTAGAGTTAAATGGGAATGGAATGCAATTCTGTTGTTGTTGCTGCTACTGCTCCTGCTTCATTATCTAATGTTTATTGGATGGTTTTTTCCCCCTAAATTGATTTTTGAATTCTGAATTTATTGTTATTTATATTTTATACTGTATTTTATGCTGTTTTTTGTTGCATCAATTAAGTGCTAAGCCCGGTTTTCTGAACCAGGAAGGGCGGGGTATAAAATAATAATAATAATAATAATAATAATAATAATAATAATAATAATAATAATAATTATTATTATTATTATTATTATTATTATTATTATTATTATTATTATCTTATACCTGAAGGTCTCAAGGTGACTTACTTAACAGACAAGTCAGTATTAACCCCACACATCAACAGTTAACTAAAAACGATCACACATTCAAACCTCAAATGTAAACCCCAAACCTCAACCCAAGTTTGCATGAAAGAAGTGATTGCTATATAAAATACCAGACTGAACCAAAAGCAGCCACAACAGGAGAGAGAAAAGAAGAGGAGTAGCATTCAGATGCAGAGAAAAGTCTTGGTCTGGTGTGGAAAAAACATCAGCATTGGCACCAGGCCTTTGGGAGTAGCCATGGGGAGACATGGAGGTAGTTGCTCTGTACTTGTGGGAAATTTTACCTGCTATCCTTCCGTTTGTGTTTCTGGGTGAAATAATAAGGATGTGCTCACACTAGAACACAGTAAAGTTGCCCCCCCATGTGTTTCACAGCTTTTCCCTAGCTGTTTTCATAAACATGTCTCTCTCCATAGGTACCTCTCTCCATAGGTACCTACCCGGACCCTGAGATCATCATCTTTGTGTGCTTCCTCCACAAGAGGTCCAGAGGGTGGCAACACGAGAACGGGCCTTTTCTGTGGTGGTGGCTCCATTTGTGGAATGCTCTCCCCAGGGAGGTTCATCTTGCGCCTTCATTGAGGCGCCAGGCAAAAACATTCCTCTTTAACCAGGCCTTTGGCCAATTGACATCCGATGTTCTCTTAAATGTGTTTGTGGAAGGGGGGGGGGTTTATTGGTTTGGTTTCTTGTTCTTGTATTTTATTATGTATTTGGTGGTTTTAATATTGTAATCATATGTTGTGAACTGCCCCGAGATCTACGGGTATAGGGCGGTATACAAATTTAATGAATAAATAAATACAAATAAAATAAACATGTCAGAATCGTTTCTGTTTGTGCGCACACCGTGGAGTGCTGACAGGCAAGAATGCTTTTAGCATGTGCAAAGCTCTTCACCTATTGGCTAGAGATGGGTTACCATGTGTCCTCTTTCTCGTGGGTATGGAAAATGAGAGTCGTCATAGTGATCCATGGTTAAAAGTGAAAGTTGCAAAACAACAACAAACCTCTGGTTACATGAGACATATTCAATAAACACACAAGATGTGACCGGCTGTGTGTTTGAAAAAATAATATATACTATTCATTGTATTGTAGATTTCAACAGAAGTAGTTCATAAAGTTCAACGAACAAAGTAGAAGACCCAGTTGATCAGTTCATTCTCTAATCAGTTTATGCATAAGGTCCCTATATGTGAAAGTGTCTATTCCACCTGTCTGCTCATAGAGTCCAGCAATCCACACAAAAGGTTGTTGCAGTTCCACAGAATCCTTTCACAGAGTCTAAGACAAGGATTTCCGGAATATTAGCCTTGTTTCGCCGTCCTAGGCTTCATCAGTAGAACAGGCTCATATATGATATTACAGGACAGTGGATCTTATAGCATAGTACTGTAGTCTCACATAGTAGTTTCACATATATGGACCTTATGCATAAACTGATAAATTTATTCAATATAATGAATAGTATATATTATTTTTTCAAACGTACAGCCGGTTACGTCTTGTGTGTTTATTAAAAGTAAAAGTCGGCAAATGCTCTTTTCTGCTCTTCAGAAATGGCAACCCTCCTATGGGTGTGGGGATGGTTTGAAAAACAATGCATCAAACAGTAGCGTTACACTGCTTGGTACCTCAAATCACCCAGACCCTGTGCTTGGCATCCGAGGCTCCCCATTCCTTGAGAGGTTCCAAGTTTGACAACATGAGAACAAGCCTTGGTGGCTTCCTATCTGTGGAATGCTCTCCCCAGAGAGGCTCAGAAAGATCCGTTCCCCAGTGGAATGGGCTCCTTCAAGAAGTGGTGGGTTCTCCTTCATTGGAGGTTGGGTGGCCATCTGCAAAGGTGGATCTAGGGGAGCGTAACCAATTCAGTCACCCTGGGTGGAGATCTTCTGGGGTGCTGCAGCAAGCACCGCAACTATGAAGTCCAGTGGAGCATGAGAAGGAGGCGGGGAGACACCAGACGTTTGCAGGCCACCACTGAAATTCGAGATGCTAAGCTTTTGAATTATGGTGTTGGAGGAGACTCTTGAGAGTCCCATGGACTGCAAGAAGATCAAACCTATCCATTCTTAAGGAAATCAGCCCTGAGTGCTCACTGGAAGGACAGATCCTGAAGCTCCAATACTTTGGCCACCTCATGAGAAGACCCTGGAAAAGACCCTGATGCTGGGAAAGATTGAGGGCACCAGGAGAAGGGGACGACAGAGGACGAGATGGTTGGACGGTGTTCTTGAAGCTACCAACATGAGTTTGACCAAACTGCGGGAGGCAGTGGAAGACAGAAGTGCCTGGCGTGCTCTGGTCCATGGGGTCATGAAGAGCCGGGCACGACTAAACAACAACAAGGTCTGGCACTACCATCTGTCAGGGATTCTTTAGCTGCGTTGCCTGCATTGAAGGGGGTTCGACTTCCTTCCAACTCTACAATTTTATGATCCTATGAACAAATTCCTAAGCAAACAAAACGAGAACAAGCGTGTTGCGCTGCAGGCAAAATTAGATTGCTTAGCAAATGAAGCAAGGAATAAAAGTTGCCAGCGTCGATTTCTGACGCTGAGGACAACACCAAAAAAAAAGCTCTCGCTTTTCCGAGGCAAGGCGGCTGGTGGTGCTCAAAAGCATCCGAGCAGCGTGAAAACCTGACAGCCATTCCCAGTGGCGCAGTTGCCGCCTCCCCGCCTTGGCTCTGCGCTCGGGCGCGCAGCATGTGATTCCGGGCCGGCCGGAGCCAGGGGAGGGGCTGCCGGGGCGGCCTCTTCCTTCTCCCGCTTAGCCCTGCCCGCGCCGGGGCGGGGAGGCTGCCTGAATCACGGGCATCATGTGCCCGATGCCCGGGCTCCAGCGGGGCATTTAAATGCCAGCGGGCGCCGGGCCCGGAGCAGCGCCAGCTTCCGCCACCATCTCCGCCGCCGGCCCGAAGCAGACGCCCGGCCTGATCCATCTCGCCCGGAGAGAGACGACGATTGCGCGCTCCTCGCCCGGGTCCTGCTTCGCGTCCGTCGCCGCGCTGTGCGCCCTCGCCTAGACCGCTCGCCATGAGATCCATCCCCGCGCCCGGGATCCGCTTCCTGCGCTCCTTCTCCAGGGACAGCTGGTAAGAAAGGGCGATCCCAGCCTCGCCGGGCCGGGCCGGCTGCTGCTTGGGGCGCCTTCGGGACCGGCGAGGCGGCGCGCCGCGCCTAGGCTGGGTTTGGAGAGGTCCCTGGTCGGCGCCGGCGAGGGCGCTTTCCCTGATTCTCTCTCGCCTCCCTCGATTGGCTCACCGACGGAGGGTGGAGAGAGAGGGGGGGGGCTTTATATTGCAGCTGGGATGACAACCCCCCCCCATGGGTTTGGGGATCTGGCTTTAGGCTTGGAATCGAGCCGGCCTGGAGTGGGAGGAAGTGTATTTGCCGCATCCTCCTCCTGATTCAGGGGTTTGGTTTTTGCTTTCTTTCTTTTCTTTTTCCTTTGTGTGTGTGTGTGGCGGTGGTGGTAGTTTATCTCAAACTGGTGGGAAAAAGAGCACGCTGACTCAGAGAAACAAAGCCCAGCTGTGTGTAGAGAAATGCCGCAGAGAGGCTTCTGGCTGGCTGCAGCTCAGCGGCGCGCAGCACGTGCCCTGCATGCAAAAAGGCTTCAGGGTTCAGCGCCAGCATCTCCAGGTAGCGTTGGAAAGGACAGGCGGTGCAGACAATAGCGTGCGAGATGGGGCCTGGCTGGGTTCATTTGCAGACACACAAGGCCCTTTGAAGACTCTCTTTTCCCTCAAAAGAATTCTGGGTGCTGCTGTTTACCCCTTACAGAGTGGCAGTGCAGGGCAGATGCTGACGATATGGTTTACCTATCTGTTCTTATTGTATTTTGTTCGTTTCAGAATTTGAACAGCTCTGCATTAAGTGTGTGGAGAGAGAGAGAGAGAGAGAGAGAGAGAGAGAGAGAGAGAGAGAGAGAGAGAGAGAAAATGCAGTGTAAGAAAATAGAAGATAATGTTAAGAACATTATGTTAAGAACATGAAAATGGCAGGAATTAAAAACTGCAGGAATAAAATGGACTAATAACTTGGGGCGGCTTGAGGGGAAAGAAGCGTTTTCAACCAACAGCAAAAACATAATGTTGGGGCTTGCATTTCTTTCTAGAAAGTGAATTTTGGAGAACTGGTGCCACAGTGTTGAAATCAAGGTTGCAATACACTTGGTGGCACATTTATTTGTTCTGTAAAGTGGGCTGCTAAAGTGGATGAGTTACAGGCACTAAGGCTCACCTGCCTCACAAGGTTGTTGAGAGAAGGAACACCCTGTATGCTGCCTTGAGCTCCCTAGGCTATAAATATAAATTATTTGTGGAGAGATAGGAAACCTGTGCCCCCCCCCCCCGATGTTGCTGGACTATAACTCCCATCATCCCTGACCACTGGCTGTGCAGGGATGGGAGTTGTAGTCTAGCAAATCCCAGGTTCCCCAAAATGTTTGACTGGCTTTTGTAGGAAAGATCTGCTATCAAGATACTAAAATCTGGAAGACTTCTGCATGAGGGTTTTCCATTTGCAATCCAAATGGGATTTCCATTCTTCTGCAACATTTTTCCAGATATATTTCTCCACAGGAATTTTTCTAAAGTAGATGCAAAACGTAGCAGTGGAACCAGCCCAGAGTTGTGACAGAGTTAATTTTGGAAGCATTTAGATCTACAATACTAAATTATTCTTAAAACTGAGCGGTATGCTGCTGTTACTCCATCCATTTACACTTCAAAGTTATCATTTTGCAGATTGGTCCGCGTTGTATCAGCTCCTTGCTGGTTTCAGAAGTACTTTGTCAAAGTCTCTCATTGCTAGTTTATACGGAGTACCCAGGGCTTGCATTTCCACTTTTTCGTAATTTATTTTCCGTATTATAGATGGTCTTTTGAGGCTGCCCCTCTCACTGTAGCTCCCAGCATGTTAAAAACAATCTAAGTAATAAAAACATAATAAGAAACACAGCAACAAACCTAACAATCCTCAAAGCAATATTATAAAAAACAATTATCCGTAGGCTCAAATAATACAAGTGTAAAAGCAAACAGAAAAAATTGGGGACAGAAAAATACCAACATAAAAATGAATTTAAAGCAGTTTAAAAAAAAAAATCTTAAGCAGGGAGTTCCATGGGCATGGGGCAATCACGAAAAAGGCCCTGTCTTCTGTGGCAGCCATTATAATGCTTCATGGTGTCAAAGCAAGAAACAGGGCCTCAGAGGCTAAGCCTAAGATTTGGGCAGGTTTATACAAATAGTCTTTCAAGTATTTTAAGGCAGGGTTGGGGGACCTGTGGTTGTCCTGATGTTGTTGGACTACAACTCACTTTCATCACCAACTACTGGTAATGCTGACTGGGGCTAATGGAAGTTAAGAGTCCAGCCACATCTGGAGAGCCACAGGTTCTCTGTTCCTGGTTTAGAGCTTTGAACCATCACCACTTTAAGTTGGGCCCAGAACTGAAGGAGCTGATGCAAAGTAAACTTTGCCTGCTGTGCTTGAGTCAGCTACATTTTATCTCGCTCACGCAGGTGTTGAAAGGAAAATAAGTTCAGGCTGATTGTATGGGACTGGAAGAGGCTCTTGTGTTTACCTGGCTTCACTTAATCTTAAGAGGATATCACATCACCTGCAAGAGACTATCTAAATCTCAGTTTAATTACTCCAAGCCTTTCTTGGGAAGCAGTTGCAGACATTTCCGAACAGAAATTACACTTCGATCTTTTGAGGTCCAATTGCTACACTGTGTGACCCACATGATTCAGTTTTCAGTCGTGTGTTTGCAACACTGAATAGTTCCACCCCCACAGGTTTCTGCATGCCATTGTTCAGTAATCAGGTCATCTCACTGCAGCGCCGTTTTACAAAATGAATATTCCAGTGAATATACACAAGCAGAACACTTTGGGACTAGCCGAGGCATTTTGCATCCTTTTGGGGTTTTGTATTTTTGTAAGTATGTAACTTTCTTCTACAGTAATTTCTACATGGATATTCATTTCTTGATGGTTGCAGGGTCAAAGCAGTAACTTGCATTTGTGAACGAATATCTGCAGGTTACACATACCCGACTCCATCCATTCCATACCAGACACTGTTTTTCTGTGGGGTGTTTTTGCACGCTAAACTGCAAGAGAGCAAGTTGTACCGGTGTTGCTTTCAAATGCTAGCACCCCAGTTGGGGTGGCCCTGTGCCCTACCTTACAGAGGATAGTCCTTTACCTTTATCTGAAGGGCTGTTAGAGGGAAGTCCTCTATTTGAATTGTCATCAGGTCCTCATCTGGTTTAAAGATAACACATCGCAAGGAGGACAGGCCCTTTAAATTGCCCATCCACAATCAGCAGCTGGACACCAGACTAAGCAGAAACATGGATACCTAATCCCAGCCTCCCCTCCTTTTCGATTCAGATTATTCCTCTCTAAATTTGCATCTAAAAGGGACGCGGGTGGCACTGTGGTCTAAACCACAGAGCCTAGGGCTTGCCGATCAGAAGGTTGGCGGTTCGAATCCCCGCGACGGGGTGAGTTCCCGTTGTTCGGTCCCAGAGCCTGCCAACCTAGCAGTTCGAAAGCACATCAAAGTGCAAGTAGATAAATAGGTACCATTCTGGCGGGAAGGTAAACGGCATTTCCGTGCGCTGCTCTGGTTCGCCAGAAGCGGCTTAGTCATGCTGGCCACATGACCCGGAAGCTGTACCCCGGCTCCCTCGGCCAATAAAGCGAGATGAGCGCCGCAACCCCAGAGTCGTCTACAACTGGACCTAATGGTCAGGGGTCCCTTTACCTTTAAATTTGCATCTATATTAGCATGTGCAGGTTTTATGGAAATCAGTGCCCTCTTTCCCCTCTTGTTCATCAATGTAAAAGCAGCTGCCCATGCCCTGAACTATACTTGTGCTTGATTCCAGCAGTCTTCAAGTTAGTAAGAATATAAGAGGAGCTTGTTGGGTCAGGCTAGGGACCCATCTAATCTGGCATTCTTCATCACAGTCGCCAACCAGATGCCTGCAGGACTCAAGGACAAGAGCCCTCTCCCATCTTGTGACTCTCAGCAACTGGCATTCAGAAGCATCCCTGCCTCTCTCTGACTGTGGAGGCAGAGCAGATTCATCCTGGCTTGTGAGGGGATGCAGGTGGCACTGTGGTCTAAACCACTGAGCCTCTCGGGCTTGTTGATCGGAAGGTCGGCAGTTCAAATCCCCCCTGACGGGGTAAGCTCTCGTTGCTCTTCCCTCACCAAGACTAAATGATTGTTTTTTAAAAAAAGGCGTTGGTAGAAACAATCATATTAAGAGGGAGTATCAGTCAACGACTCCCTTAAGTAAATTATTCTTTGCTGCTTTTGCAAAAGTAAAGCTATTCCAAATCTTGGGTGCTTCTCCCGCCATGGTTCTGGCAGCAGAGAAATCTTTCGCAGGGCCTCCAATGGTGAGTGAAATTGCCAATCAAGCTTATATGAAGGAAGGCAACTCTTGAGAAGAAAAGGGGAAAAAATGCAATTCAAGCAAAAATTCTAGAAGTAAGAAAAACAAAAACAAAATCCTGAAGAAGACAACTAAAACAAAACTAGCTAGGCCAAAGGCATGTTAAATTAAAAAATGTGAGAAGAGGCCTCTTGCATCAGACCAAAAGCCCATTTAGCTCAGGGTTCTGTTTTCTATAGTGGCCAACCAGACATTTATACAAAGACTAGGAGCAGGACACGAGAGCTCTGCTAGTGCTCCCCAGCAGTTGAGGGCAGTAGCCAAGAAAAGGAGTTTGGCTGGTGCAATAACTTTTGTCTCTGCAACAAGACTTCCCTTCCCCTGCACCCCTTAAATCTGTTTTGGGGTTACACCCTACCCCTCTAGAGCAGCTTTGGAGATGGTGTGCAGAGAGGAAGGAGAGAGAGAGAGGAAGTTCCATTCTCCATCATGCCAGTGGGAATCCTTCTGCTAAGGGAAGTACTTGGAAGTATGCGGGTGGCGCTGTGGTCTAAACCTCTGAGCCTCTTGGACTTGCCAATCAGAAGATTGGCGGTTCGAATCCCTGCGACAGGGCGAGCTCCCGTTGCTTTGTCCCAGCTCCTGCCAACCTAGCAGTTCGAAAGCATGCCAGTGCAAGTAGATAAATAGGTACCACTGCGGTGGGAAGGTAAATGGTGCTTCTGTGCGCTCTGTTTTCTGTCACGGTGTTCTGTTGTGCCAGAAGCGGTTTAGTCATGCTGGCCACATGACCCGGAAAGCTGTCTGTGGACAAACGCCAGCTCCCTCGGCGTGAAAGCGAGATGAGCGCCACAACCCCATAGTCAGCTTTGACTGGATCTAACCATCCAGGGGTCCTTGACCTTAACCTTTTGGTTGGATTCTACTGTGGTTATTCAGAAGCATGGTTCACCCCCCCCCCCCCAGTCCTGGAAAGAGCACATTGCCATCATGCCCAGTAGCCACTGTTTGCTTTATTCTGATGTCTAAAGGCAGACTGGCAGAGAACTGACAAACACAGAATTCCACAAAGTCCAAATGCATTATTAACACATGCACACAAACACACACATTCCTCCCCTCAGGTAATGGAGATCATCTTGCAGATGTTTTCTGCCATGACCTCTTCCTTGCCAAGCAGTGCTTTCCAAGATTTTATTTCCTTCCGGCATTCTTTGCCTGTACACATGGTGGCCGGCCACTCTCCTCCTTCTCTGCCGCTCCTTCATTTCAGAATCCCAGTTGGTTCATTTTAAAGCGGTGGTGATGGGATTCAGATCCAGGGACCGAGCGCAGCCTTCAGGGCAAAGCCTTCATTGCATCCCCAATGTGTTGGCCTGGCTGGAATGTGTTCTTAACCCCCATATTGCCTCTTGCTCTGCACGGAGGACAGGGAGGTGTGTGTGTGGGGTGTGTGTGTGTGTGTGTGTGTGTGTGTGAACTACACTACTGCACAAAGGTAAAAAAATACATGCATTGGTCTGCCCACATTTGCCTCCAGCTCCTCCTGCCAATGCCCTTTGGCACTTGGACTGAAATAACGTTTCCCCTCTCTGTTTTGAAGCAGCTGGACAAAGGCTCAGATAGGCAATGGGTGCTCAGAGTTGGGTACACCACCAGAGGATTTCTCCAATTGTACATGAGAAATAAAGAACTTACTTTAATGCGGAGGAATGAAATGGACCAGTAGCTTTGGTGACCGACTAAAGGTAAAGGGACCCCTGACCGTAAGGTCCAGTCGCAGACGATTCTGGGGTTGCAGTGCTCATCTCGCTTATTGGCTGAGGGAGCCAGCGTACAGCTTCTGGGTCATGTGGCCAGCATGACTAAGCCGCTTCTGGTGAACCAGAGCAGTGCACGGAAATGCTGTTTACCTTCCCGCCAGAGTGGTACCTATTTATCTACTTGTACTGTGTGCTTTTGAACTGCTAGGTTGGCAGGAGCAGGGACTGAGCAACGGGAGGTTACCCCGTCGCGGGGATTTGAACCACCGACCTTCTGATCGGCAAGTCCTATGCTCTGTTGTTTAACCCACAGCGCCACCCGCGTCCCTTGGTGACCGACTAGCCTGGCTCTATTTCTCTTCTGTTTATCATGTATGGCCACCTTTGCTTTCCCCAGTCCAGATCATCTCAATTATCCTGGGCTTTGGCTCCTTGGAGACCTGACCTGCTTTGCATCTTCCCATTAACCTACTGCCCTAATTAGAGGGAGGGAAGCCTTGAGTGTGACGCAGTTAGCTTGGTTGCTTAAGAGCCCACGCATCTGCCTAATTATGAGCCTAATTATGCCACTACCTATAAGGAAGCAGGCACAATAGAGGACAGGCCTCCTTCCTTTTAGCAGCTGGGTACACAAGAGGTTTCGTTGTGTACAGGAGAGGGTTTGTGGCTTGGTAGGTGCAACCTGTCATCCGGGGATGACTTTATAAGGCACCTGCTGATAACAGACCTCTTCACGCAAGGTCCTAAGAACATTGTGCCTAAACTAGACGTGATGTTGGGGTTGGTCCATCATTAGATCTGCAGTGGCTTCTCTTTTCTTTAAAAGCAACCTCCAGGACTTGGAAGAGGGGGCATTGGATTTGGGGATTTGCTGCTAGAGGAGTGGAGATTAACTCTCCCTGTGATAGTCCTCACTTTGATTTCCTCCTCCTCTGAAGCTCATATTAGCTGTACCTAGGTTGTTGTTTTACAAACCAACCAACCCCATACTGTGGCTCACAGGAGCTTGGGGAAAGTGTTTCTGTTAGGAAAACTTGTTTATTTTGTTTGTTTAAACCAGGGGTGGTGTAGTGGTTAAGAATGGTAGTCTTGTAATCTGGTGAACTGGGTTCACATCCCTGCTCCTCCACATGCAGCTGCTGGGTGACCTTGGGCTAGTCACACTTTTCTGAAGTCTCTCAGCCTCACTCACCTCACAGAGTGTTTGTTGTGGGGGAGGAAGGGAAAGGAGAATGTTAGCCGCTTTGAGACTCCTTAAAGTTAAAGCGTAAAGGGACCCCTGACTTTCTCGGATCCAGGTCCAGTCTCGGATGACTCTGGGGTTGCGGCGCTCATCTTGCTTTACTGGCCTTGGGAGCCGGCGTACAGCTTCCAGGTCATGTGGCCAGCATGACTAAGCCACTTCTGGCGAACCAGAGCAGCACACAGAAACATTGCTTATCTTCCCGCCGGAGTGGTACCTATTTATCTACTTGCACTTTGACGAGCTTTCGAACTGCTAGGTTGGCAGGAGCAGGAACCGAGCAACGGGAGCTCACCCTGTCACGGGGATTTGAACTGCCGACCTTCTGATTGGCAAGCCCTAGGCTCTGTGTTTTAACCCACAGCGCCACCCACGTCCCTTTTTTGAGACTCCTTAGGGTAGTGATAAAGCGGGATATCAAATCCAAATTCTTCTTCTTCTTCTTCTTTTGTGGCCCTCCAGGCTGCAGCTCCCATCATCCCTGACCACTGACCACCTTGTTGGCTGGGGCTGATGCAAGTTCCCTGACATCTGGAGGTCCGCAGGCCATTTAGATAGGTTCCCATTTAAATGTGAACTGAATCAGATTTCTCCCCCACCCCTACCTGTAGCTCAGTGTCTGATGAAGCCATTTCCATAGATGGCGCCTCACTGAATCACAGGCTTCCAAAGAAATAGTCATAACTGGATAAGTTTCCATGTTCTTACTGAAGTTGGGCTCTTGATGAGTCGCAATCAAGAAGCATTGGGGGCGGGGTGGAATTATGTTATACATCATGATTTTTGCAAATGATGCTGGAGGAGAAGAGGAATATTTTGTGAGTGCAGAAGTGAGCTGAGGGCAGGGTGGATAAAATTTAAATCAATTTTTTAAATTTAAATCACTTTTTTAAATTTAAATTGAATTTTTAAAATAAAATGCTTTTGGAGGAAAATATATTTCTAAAGATAGTTTTCTATTTAAGTTACATTATAGTCCAAAGGCCATCAGGAAATAAGGATTTGTTTTAAGTTTTACTTGTGTGCTGAAAATCAGTCTAATGGTTTTTTGTTTTTGTTTTTTTTAAAAAAATGTTTAACCGCATCAGTTAACAAACATGGATACATATGCTATAATGTTATTGTTTTAGTTAAATAAATTGTTAAAATTGTTATTAAGGAAATGATTATTTTTCTCCTTCCAATAAAGTACAGCAGAAAAGTTGTCCAAATATAAAGTTAGCTTATTAAACCTCACACTAATTTCATAATTATCTGTCTATGTATTTCTAATAATATAACCAAATCAGTAATTTTTGTTATAACTGTAAAAACTACTCTGAAAATTTATTATTTAAAAAATGAAACCTTTATCTGGTCATAAATATTAAGATTATACCAGTAGGAATGCCTTTCTGTAAAAAAAAGAGCTTTTCCCACGTCACTCCCCTTTGACTATCAGCATCTGTGACGCTTCTTGGTTAAACATCCACAGACGTACTGCTCTGCCTTAATCCCCAGCGATTTGTTAGCCTCTGAATGTATGCGGGGAGTCCCTTTCCAAGGAAGGCTCTGACACAGGAACAGGGAACCTGTGTTTCTCCAGATGTTGTACATCTCCCACTCCCATCAGCCCCAGCCATCATTGGCCAAGGAACTGGAGCCCAGCAACATCTGGAGGACCACAAGTTCCCCATCACTGCTCCAAACTCTGTGTGTGTGTGTGTCTGTCTCCTCCTACTTATTGCTCACATCTGGTTCCCTGTAAGGTCAGCAGTCCAACATGCAGTTAGAGAAAAACAAATACGATGGATAAGTCTTTATAGTTGGGTGGTGATGGGGGAAAGCAGGTAGTGTGACTGACAAGGATGTGCAGGAATGTTCCTTAGAGCGGATCACACTGTACCTTTTTCCTCCCACGCTTTCAACCATTGGATTAAGCATGCTTTCTTCTGCTTATCTTACTTGTTCTGATGCTCCCCGCCCATCTCTATGTAGATGCTTGATAAGCACAGGGAAATGTCAAGTCCTGGTCAGCCTCTAGCATGGAAGGAAGGAAGGAAGGAGCACATTGCTCAGTGCCAGAGGGCACGGTTTGCAATGTTTAGCCAGCGGCATCTCCAAGGAGGGAAGAGGAAGACCTAAAGACCGCGAGAACCACTGCTGGGCAGGGTAATGTGCTGAGCTACACGAACCAGTGGGCAGAAGCATCTTCCTAGGAAAGCAAGGGGTGTGTAGAGTAATTGCTATTTTTATAATAAATGCTAAGTAGACCAATCCAGTGCAGCCCTGCATGGGCTGTTTCAAAGCTGAGTTATCATGGGGGGTGGGGGTGTGCGGCTGAGCTTCAGCTGTATTTCCTGTCCAGCTGTCGCTGTAACAGCTTAGAAGAGTGCTGTGAACCTAACTGTAGCTGAGCATGATGTTATAGCATCACATTTATCATGAAACATCCCTCCTCACCTTGCCAATGTACAGTCCTGTTGGGGGTGATGCCAAACAGAGGAGGTTGCTCCCTTGCGGTTTATACTTGCTTCGTTATTTTGCGCATTTCCTTCTTTTTTAAAAAATAATCTTTATTGGTTTTCAGTTACATACTCCACACACACATTTTACATTTCTACTTGCTCTTGAGAGCTGACTTCCCTCCTTCCTTCTTCTGGCTTTTTTGTATCGCATCGGACATTTTCGCATTGTTTTTATCCATTTTGCATATTATTGTTCTTCCATATTTGTCCATAGAGTATTTGTATACAAATAAATCCTTGTATTTACACAATTCTTGTTGTCTATCTATATTCATTCGCAACTACTATTAGTTACATTAGTTATGTTATACATTTTGCTTCTTATTATTTTTATTATCCGGTAAATTTCTTTGTATTTCACATTATGATATATACAACATAAATTTTTCCCATTCTTTTTGAAATGTTTCATCGCCCTGTTGTCTAATTTTCAATGTTAATTTAGCTAATTAGAAGAAGCAGTATTTTGCATATTTCTTGTATGATTGCTGCCCAGGAGAGTTGGATTTTGGGACACTGCCACCACATGTGGAGGTATGTGTCTGCGGAGGTGCATCCTCTCCAGCATTTTTGGTGAGGTTCTTGGGCGTATTAGCGCTGGTGATACCCAGATGCTCTGGCTAACACACCACCAACTACATGCCCTCCATTGGGGTTTATGAGGGCAGTTAGCTTTGGATGGGCTAGTAGGCTCCTAGGTGAGAGATTGGGGGTGGGGGTGGGGTACTGATGTGAGTAAATGCGGCTTCCCAACAAGAGACTGAATGCTACAAAGCGGCCTCTGTGTTGTGAGAACAAGAATGTCTTGTGGGTGTTTGCTGATTGCGCTGCTTTATGTAATTTTGGCTGGTCACATTTATTGTACAGTACTTTTTTACCATCCTTTGATGGTGGGGAGGAGGTGCTTACCTGGCCTTCTGGCAGGTGAGTTGCAGCTACTTACTGGGAGCAGTGTAAATGCACTAGCAGGAAGCCCAGATGGGCTCCTCTAATGTTTCTAGAGACTAGGCAGGTCTCACGGCCAAATCACCTATCCCCCTCCTGGTTAGCAGCCAGGAGGTCAGGTAAGCAGCTCCAACCCAACCTTGACACTTGCTGCTGCTATGTACTCTAATTTTTTTTTTGGGGGGGGGCTTTATATAAACAAACCATATTGTAAAAAGTTAATTTTTTTTAATTTTTAATTTTTAATTTTTAATTTTTAATTTTTAATTTTTAATTTTTAATTTTTAATTTTTATACCGCCCTATACCCACGGGTTTCATGAAAGTTAACAGGATAAAATCAGAAGATAAAACCAGAGCAATAACAATATTCTCCTGCTCTTCGTTGCTTCTCTTTTTCTGTCTCTTTCAGCTCCTTTCTGCCTGTTCTGTTTTGGCTAATTTTAAAGCAGAAGTAAAACTGGCCGTGAAAAGAAAGGAGGGAAAAAAAAGAAGTAGTTTCATTACTTCCTGAGGAGGATGAAATAGCAGCATGCAGGGAGTCTAGCTTTGTCAACAATTGCCACACAGTCTATTGTGTCTAGGATAGACAGGACCGGAACAAGGATACACTGTGAGGTAGGTTAGGCTAAGCAAAGGCGACTGACTCCAAATGAGCTTCATAGCTGAGTGGGGATTCGAACCTCGCTCTCCCAGGCCCTAGTCCAGGCTTCCTCAAACTCGGCCCTCCAGATGTTTTTGGCCTACAGCTCCCATGATCCCTAGCTAACAGGACCAGTGGTCAGGGATGATGGGAATTGTAGTCTCAAAACATCTGGAGGGCCAAGTCTGAGGAAGCCTGCCCTAGTCCAACACCCTAACCACTTACGCCACACTGGCTCCTAGAATGTTTCTGAGCACAATTCAAAGTTGGTGCTGACCTTTAAAGGCCTAAACGGCCTCGGTCCTGTATACCTGAAGGAGCGTCTCCACCCCCATCATCCAGCCCAGACACTGAGGTCCAGCGCCAAGGGCCTTCTGGCGGTTCCATCACTGCGAGAAGCCAAGTTACAGGGAACCAGGCAGAGGGCCTTCTCGGTAGTGGCACCCGCCCTGTAGAACACTCTCCCAGCAATGTCAAGGCAATAAACAACTATTTTACTTTTAAAAGACAACTGAAGGAGGCCCTGTTTAGGGAAGTTTTTAATGTCTGATGCTGTATTGTTTTTAATATTCAGTTGGAAGCTGCCCAGAGTGGCTGGGGAAACCCAGCCAGATGGGCGGGGTATAAAGAATTTATTATTATTATTATTATTATTAAGCAGATTATGTAGGTACTGCTTTATTTTGACTTCATGAGAACCTAAGAAGACTCCCACTGGATCATAGCAAGGACTTATCTGGTCTGGCCTTCTGTTCTCACAATGGCTGGCCAGATATCTATTGGAAGGAAGAACACAAGAAAGACTGGTATTCAGAGTCACACTGCTTTTGATGCCGGAGCTATTATATAGACCTGGAGGCGTTGGGAACCTTGCAGTCCATGAATGTAGCCAACCCACTGCCCAAGTTAGTAGTCATCACTATGTGAAGAAGCCCTTCCTTCTGTCTGATCTAGATCTCCAAACATTCAGCTTCAGTGAATGAATGAAAGCTCCTGTCCTTTCCACTTTGAAGGCATTTGTTACAGAATCTGGTGAAGGACATACCACCTTTGTACTAACCGTTCCTCCCGATCCTGTGTAGTTCTTTGCTTCCCCTTCCCTGATCTTTGCTTAGCTTCCCTGATCAGGCTGCCTCTCTTGAGCTGAGTTGCTGAGATCCCTCTTTCCTTGAAAGGCAAAATGAGTGAGTCTGTGGCTTCTCCTCCTCACCGCAGGCTGAGTAGAGCTGTCCTCACATGGTTGAGTTTCCACCGCTGATCCCATGTGATTATGAAAACATGCTTTTCCCCATTGCTACTCACTTACTTTGGAGAATGGAAATATGCCGATGTTATTTCCATTAACAAAAAAGGAACCAGCAGCAACCACAGGCTGGCTGACTATGTCTAATATTTTCTTACACCTGCAGCTCAAATTCTTCACTTCCCACCTCATTCCTTTAGCAGCTTAACTAGGAACAAATCCAATTGAACTCAGCTACATAGGAAGCTGCCGTACGGAGTCAGATCATGAGCCCATCAGTATTGCCTACACGGACTGGCAGCAGCTCTCCAGGATTCCAGGCAGCGGCATCTCCCATTCCTACTTGGAAATGCTGGGGATTAAAAAACAGGACTTTTTGCTTGCACTGAGCTTTGATTCCTTTCCCGAAAGGAAGATTCTAGCCCTCAAGGTTCTATGTAATGATCTGTTTAAATGGGAACATAGGGAGCTTCCTGATAATGATTTGGATCATTGGTCCATCTAGGTCAGTATTTTCCACAGTGATTGGCAGCAGGTCTCCAGAGTTTTAGGCAGCTAAATCAAAATTTACTTACATATATATGTATATTGGGACGTGGGTGGCGCTGTGGGTTAAACCACAGAGCCTAGGACTTGCCGATCAAAAGGTCGGCGGTTCAAATCCCCGCGACGGGGTGAGCTCCCGTTGCTCGGTCCCTGCTCCTGCCAACCTAGCAGTTCGAAAGCACGTCAGAGTGTAAGTAGATAAATAGGTACCGCTCTGGTGGGAAGGTAAACGGCATTTCCGTGCGCTGCTCTGGTTCGCCAGAAGTGGCTTAGTCATGGTGGCCACATGACCCAGAAGCTGTACGCCGGCTCCCTTGGCCAATAAAGCGAGATGAGCGCCGCAACCCCAGAGTCGGCCACAACTGGACCTAATGGTCAAGGATCCCTTTACCTTTACTATGTATGTATATATAGTTAGATTGGAGGGCATGGCCTGCAACACTCCATTGCCATGCAAATATAGGTGATGTGTTGCTATGGGAACTAAATAGTAAGATTTATAAATAGTGAGATCTATAAATCTCTCTATAAATATAGTGAAATCTATAAATGGTGAGATCTATAAATAGTGAGGTCTAAATAGTGAGAACAGGCAGCCCTGCTTAGGGAAGCTTTTAATGTTTAATAGGTTATTGTATTTTAGTGTTCTGTTGGAAGCCACCCAGAGTGGCTGGGGAAACCCAGCCAGGTGGGCGGGGTATAAATAATAAATTATCATCATCATCATCTTTGCTTCTCTGAGTAGGACCATTTGGGGGAATATTCTGTATAGGAAGAACCATCAGCAAAGGAGGCAAACACTTTGTCTAAGGAAGATATAATCCAAACAGAGAAAAGGCAGAGAGAGCCAAGGTTTTGGATTAATAGCATATTGGGGCCTCTTTGTAGAGATCTGCTTTGAAAACAGTGGCTTTTGGTTGTTGTTGGGAGTGTCTCAGTTGTGCCTCCACCTGCACTTGGCCAATATTCTGTAGGCAACGATTACAAAACACCAGTAAGCCTCTGCTTCCCTTGGTACGGTATTTTCCATCCTCAGGGGTGACCTCGATTACTGGGACAGTTCCTGAGCAGTTTTCTTAAGTGCTGCATAAAATGCTTGGAAGCAGCAGTCAAGGAAGTGTTTTGATGCAAAACATTGTCCTGCCCTCTTGCAGGAAACCACAAGACAAAGCAGGGAGGTTCTGCTGGCGTGGCTGATACTGGACAGCCCCCGATTCCTACATCCTAAAAGCAGAAGGGAATTTCCCCATGCAGGCGGGGGCCCCAAAGGAAAACACATTTGACCCTTGCAGAACGATGTTAGCAAATCTGCAGTGGAACTTCCTGGATCTCAGAAGTCTACCTGTAAGGATGACAATATCTTGATCACTGGAAAAAAAGGTTGCAGATAAGGGGGAAATGCCCAGGAAGGTGGAGGAAGCTGCCGTCTGAAAATATGAACGAGACCTTTGGAATATTTGCTGGGGTCGTTTTCAAGCAGGAGTGTTTTGAGTAAAAATATTTTTATTTTTATTTTTTGTAAAAGGCTGGAATAGGTTCTAATTTCCGGGTGTTGTGGCTACATCACTGGGGTGATGGCCAGAACCAATTGCATGGATTAACAATAACAACAACAACAACACAACAACAATTTATTATTTATACCCCGCACATCTGGCTGGGTTTCCCCAGCCACCCTGGGCCGCTTTAACAAAGTATTAAAATACAGTGGTCTGTTAAACATTAAAAGCTTCCCTAAACAGGGCTGCTTTCAGATGTCTTCTAAAAGTCTGGTAGTTGTTCTTCTCTTTGACATCTGGTGGGAGGGCATTCCACAGGGCGGGCGCAACTATCAAAAAGGCTCTCTGCTTGGTTCCCTGTAACTTGGCTTCTCTCAGTGAGGGAACCGCCAGAAGGCCTCAGCGCTGGACCTCAGTGTCTGGGCTGGACGACGGGGGTGGACGCTCCTTCAGGTATACTGGGCCGAGGCCGTTTAGGCCTTTAAATGTCAGCATCAACACTTTGAATTGTGCTCGGAAACGTACTGGGAGCCAATGTAGATCTTTCAAGACCAGTGTTATGTAGTCTCGGCGGCTGCTCCCAGTCACCAGTGTAGCTGCCACATTCTGAATTAGTTGTAGTTTCCAGGTCACCTTCAAAGGTAGCCCCACGTAGAGTGCATTGCAGTAATCCAAGCGAGAGATAACTAGAGCATGCACCACTCTGGCAAGACAGTCTGTAGGCAGGTAGGGTCTCAGCCTGCATGCCAGATGGAGCTGGTAAACAGCTGCCCTGGACACACAATTGACCTGTGCCTCCTTGGGCAGCTGTGAGTCCAGAATGACACCCAGGCTGTGCTCCTAGTCCTTCAGAGGCACAGTTACCCCAGGGACCAGGGAGTCCTCCACACCCGCCTGCCCCCTGTCCCCCAAGAACAGTACTTCTGTCTTGTCAGGATTCAACCTCAACCTGTTAGCCACCATCCATCCTCCAACCGCCTCCAGACTCTCACACAGGACCTTCACCACCTTCACTGGTTCTGATTTGAAAGAGAGGTAGAGCTGGGTATCATTCACATATTGCGGATTCAATACAGTTTACTTGGAAATGTCTTAGGAAACTGCTTTGTCCCAGGCCAGCCTCTTTATCCATTTAGCCCTAGTGCTAGGATAGAATCACAGAATTGTAGAATTGGAAGGGACCCCGAGGGCCATCTAGTCTAACCCCCTGCAATCCAGGAAACTTTTGCCCAGTGCAGAGATTGAACCTACGACCCTGAAATTAAGAGACTCATGTTCTACTGACTGAGCCGCTCTAAACATATCTAATACAGGGCTGGTACTGAGCTACAGTGCCATCCCTTAAACCAGGGGTCAGCAAACTTTTTCAGCAGGGGGCCGGTCCACTGTCCCTCAGACTTTGTGGGGGGCCAGACTATATGAACGAATTCCTATGCCCCACAAATAACCCAGAGATGCATTTTGACATTCTACTCATGTAAAAATGCGCAGATGCCCGGACCATCAACGGGCCGGATTTAGAAAGCAATTGGGCTGGACCGGCCCCCAGGCCTTAGTTTGCCTATCCATGCCTTACCAGTGGTGTCCAAACTTTTTTCAAAGAGGGCCAGATTTGATGAAGTGAAGGGCTATGAGGCCAATCAAAGTTGTTGACCTTTTTTTTAGGATTGAAGTTTTTGAGCTTTTTATGATTTATGATTTTACTCCAAAGTTGTTGAGTTTTTTTTAGGGTTGATGTTGTTGAGATATTTTTTGGATTTTACCCCCTGGAAATAAACTGCCACAGGGGCTGGATTAAACCAACCAGCGGGCCGGATTAGGCCCCCAAAATGGATTTTGGACATGCCTTCCTTATACTGAATAGGAACCATTGGTTTACCAACTCCAGCATTGTCTCTTCTGGGGATGGGGAAGAAACTCCTGTCCTGATGTCAGCCAGAAGTGAAGGTGCAGGTACAAACTGGCCTTGGCTTTACACAACAGAAGAGTGGACTGCAACCTGCAATGATAAAAAGGATGCAATGATTTATGCCGCCAGCTCTTCGAGGATGACATAAAAAGGATGAGTCAGGTGACCTTTCTGGCTCTTGCTCAATTTATTCCAGCCTCTGTTTCACCTCTTGAAGGTGAAGAAGATCAGAGGCTGGAGGGACTTTGCGGCATGCAAAGAGCCAGTGTGGTGTAGTGGTTAAGAGCGGTAGACTTGTAATCTGGGGAACCGGGTTTGCGTCTCCGCTCCTCCACGTGCAGCTGCTGGGTGACCTTGGGCTAGCCACACTTCTCTGAAGTCTCTCAGCCCCACTCACCTCACAGGGTGTTTGTTGTGGGGGAGGAAGGGAAAGGAGAATGTTAGCCGCTATGAGACTCCTTTGGGTAGTGATAAAGCAGGATATCAAATCCAAACTCCTCTTCTTCTTCTTCTTCTTCTTCTTCTTCTTCTTCTTCTTCTTCTTCTTCTTCTTCTTCTTCTTCTTCTTCCATGGTAACGGATGATGTAAATTCTCTGCCCACTTTCTTTCTTTTTTTTTAATAAAATTTTTTATTAATTTTTCCAACACATAATAAAAGACAAACACATTACAAAACAAAGACATACATCACTTTAAACATATACTGACTTCCCCGTACCTCCCTTTCGCTGCATCCTTATTCCAAAGTTGTTTAGCAACCCTTTAATCAGTTTATCTATTAGTTCCCTTTCATTAAATTTTCTTTAAACTTAATATTTAGAGCTGTATTTCTCTACTTCTTACCCCTTGACATCTCAACACTCCTCAATTTTACAACAGTTTTTAAGATATAATTTAAACTTCTTCCAGTCCTCTTCCACTGTCTCTTTCCCCTGGTCTCGGATTCTGCCGGTCATCTCTGCTAGTCCCATGAAGTCTGTCACCTTCGTCTGCCATTCTTCCAGAGTAGGTAGTTCTTGCATCTTCCAATACTTTGCCAGAAGAATTCTTGCTGCTGTGGTAGCGTACATAAAAAAGGTTCTGTCCTTCTTTGGCACCAATTGGCCAACCATGCCCAGGAGAAAAGCCTCAGGTTTCTTAGGAAAAGTCCATTTGAGGACCTTCTTGATTTCATTATAGATCATTTCCCAGAAGGCTTTAATCTTTGGGCAGGTCCACCAAAGGTGAGGGCAATCTGGCTGCGACATCTGTCACCCCATTGATCGCCAGGGTTGATTCAGCTGATCTGGCTGGCTAGGCGGGGGTCCCCTTCCTCCCTCACCGCTCCATGTGCGTCCCTCCCGAAGCTGCGCGCTCGGTGGAAGAGGACGACCATCCCAGATAGAAGGAGTGTACCGTTCTTCGGTCAAGGGTATACGATAGCTGCGCTCCCCTGCTAGAACCTCCTTTCTCTGCCCACTTTCTGACTGGCTTTCACAAACTATGCCTTCCTCGGCATTTACTCAGAAGTAAATTTTGCTGAGTTTGGCAGGGCCTATTCCTATGCAAGTGTGCAGGGTTGCAACCCAAGTGGATGATAAACATGCATATAGTCTATATATCAAAAGAGAAAAAACAATCCCCTGGTTTTTATAAAATGCATTTAGTACTGTTGGTTTAATTGTAAAGGATTAATACTAGGTGCCTGTTTTTGGAAATCTGATTGAACTGTTTGGGAAGAAGGAAACTTACATCTTAACCTGGAAACCCTTCATATTTTAAAGTTGTCTTCTGGGTAGAAATTGAGCTATTTTCACCCTCTGTAGTGCTGGAATTCTGTTACTAATGATATAATAAAATTGTAAGGATGTTGTCACGCTGCAGTTTGGCAAGTTGTAAAGGGGTGGGGAAGGGGATTTGCTAAGGTGTAAAGGGAAGGTGGTACCTGGGGTTGGCGAGCAAAGCGAGCAGGAAAGGTGGCCCTTATTTTTGCAGTAGTAGTAGATCATGTGATCTTTTCCATGTGGTCATGTGATCTTTTTCACGTAGCCTTTGGCTTATATGCCATTAAGCTCTTTGAGTCAAGAGCCTGCCCTATCGTACTTAGTAGTGCACCATTCAGTGATGGTTGTAACAACAAAACAACAGACTTTTTAGGGTTGTAGCATCTGTCCTTTCGAATGCCTTCCCCAGAGTTAGGCACCAGACTTTTCAGTACCTGCTTGAATAACTTTTTCACACAGCCTTTCATTAAGTTGAAATTGTTCTCAGTCTGCACCTGCACTGGAATTGTTTTAAATATGTTTGTATTATTAAAGGTAAAGGGACCCCTGACTATTAGGTCTAGTCGTGGCCGACTTTGGGGTTGCTGCGTTCATCTCGCTTTATTGGCCGAGGGAGCCGGCGTACAGCTTCCAGGTCATGTAGCCAGCATGACTAAGCCACTTCTGGCGAACCAGAGCAGCGCACGGAAACACTGTTTACCTTCCTGCCGGAGCGGTACCTATTTATCTACTTGCACTTTGACGTGCTTTTGAACTGCTAGGTTGGCAAGAGCAGGGACCAAGCAACAGGAGCTCACCCCGTGGTGGGGATTCGAACTGCCGACCTTCTGATCGGCAAGTCCTAGGCTCTGTGGTTTAACCCACAGCGCCACCCGCGTCCCTGTTTGTATTATCACCACATGCCATTTGCTGCCCTGGGCTCTTTTGGGAAGAAAGGCAGAATATAATTTTAATAATAATGAAATAAGCGGTAGGGTTTTCTTTTGATACATGGTGCCCTTGAATGTAGAGTTAAAGCATACCAGTTTCTGTAGCTTAAACGGGGAGTAAAATGACCTCCCAGCTTTGGTTCTCTTCCACCCAGAGGATGTGGTTGACATTTATTTTTCTGCAGACTGCTCAAGCAAGCTGGTGAGACTTCAGCCGTCAGCCTTCCGAGATAACAGTTAAATCTTATCACTGTTTTCAATCTTTCTCGCTGTTTGCTCTATCTTTCATTTGTGTCTTCTTTTCTAGGTACCGGGGATTAATTCTTGTGTTGACGTTCCTGTGTTATACCACTTTCCATCTCTCACGGAAGCCCATCAGTATAGTAAAGGTACGTAGCATCGGTCCCCAGGGGTGAGGGGCTATCTTCATAGCTGTCAACTTACAGATTTGAAAATAAGGGACCAGCCGCCTCAAAAATAAGGGATCAGCAGCCAAAATAAGGGTTCAACAATTACTTTGATAACATACATATTTTGTTGCGTGCAAATGGCTTTAGATACCTATTAGGTCCATAAATTACCATATAGCATATATTCAACACAAAAACCAGCAACAATTTGTTGTTGACAAAGCACAGCTCGACACAGAAAGGGCTCCATTACCTTCAGTAGCTTATTTAAGGGACATCATCAATAAGAGACAGCAGCGGGACATGGCACTGGGATAAGGGACTGTCCTGCCAAATAAGGGACGCTTGACAGCTATGTATCTTTGGACACAAGGGGGGGCATGCAGGTTTCCATGGGAAGAAGCCCCATTGAATTTTAGTGAGATCCACTTCCAAGTAAACATTCACTGGCTTCAGCTGTAAGCAGGATATTTGAGCTCGCCCCTTCTTCCACTTCCCTCCTGTTCCTCTGGTGTATCCCCGTAATGTTTTCTAGATTGTAAGCCCCGGGGGGCAGGGACCTGTTCTCTTGTGCCCTTTAAAATTGCATCTGTACTGATGGTGCTGTATGAAACCACCATGCCTGGGAATTTGGTGTATGGCCTGTCCCTTTTTATATATTAGTTTTTATTAGTTTCCCAAATTTGATCCCAATTGCTGATCCCATGCTGTTTGAATGGCAATGCCCCCTCAAATATTTTATTGGTGGTCCAAAGGGACCACATCCCCTAGGAGTTGGCTCCCATTTCCTGTCATGAGAGGGGTTTCATTCCCTTTGAACAGGTTCAGAGTACATTTCCGAGCACAATTCAAAGCATTGGTGCTGACCTTTAAAGCCCTAAATGGTCTCGGTCCTGTATACCTGAAGGAGCGTCTCCACCCCCATCGTTCAGTCCGGACACTGAGGTCCAGCTCCGAGGGCCTTCTGGCGGTTCCCTCACTGCGAGAAGTGAGGTTACAGGGAACCTTCTTGGTAGTGGCACCCGCCCTGTGGAACGCCCTTCCTTCACATGTGAAGGAAATAAGCAGCTATCCTATCTTTAAAAGACATCTGAAGGCAGCCCTGTTTAGGGACGTTTTTAATATTTAATGCTGTATTGTTTTTAATACTCGATTGGGAGCCGCCCAGAGTGGCTGGGGAAACTCAGCCGGATGGGTGGGGTATAAATAATAAATTAATTAAAAAAAGAGTCTCAGCGACCTCCTGGATTCCAACTTGCCCCTAGAATCTTGAGTGGCTTTTGTAGGTAGGAGTGCTTAAGCCCAGTTTAGGCTGCTTAGCTAGGGCTATTCCTGGCCTCAATTGTCCATACTCTGGTGACCTCCCATCTGACTACTGCATTGGGCAGGGCTGCTGTTAAAGACATTCTGAAGGCTACAGCTAGTGCAGCATGGTTTTATGGTGATTTTTCAATTGTTCCATTTCCTGCCGATTGTTTCTATGTACACCTCTTAGAAATGTGTATAATTAGGCGGTATAGAAATGTCTTAAGTAAGTACATACACTGAGGTCCAGCTCTGAGGGCCTTCTGGCGGTTCCCTCACTGCGAGAGGCCAAGTTACAGGGAACCAGGCAGAGGGCCTTCTCGGTAGTGGCGCCCGCCCTGTGGAACGCCCTCCCATCAGATGTCAAAGCGATAAACAACTACCTGACATTCAGAAGACATCTGAAGGCAGCCCTGTTCAGGGAAGTTTTTAATATGTGACATTTTAGTGTATTTTTCATCTTTGTTGGAAGCCGCCCAGAGTGGCTGGGGAAACCCAGCCAGATTGGCAGGGTACAAATAATAAATTATTATTATTATTATTATTATTATTATTATTATTATTATTATTAAAACATAACTGCTGGGCTGGTAAGTGGGGCAGCCCGATGGGGCCATGTGTTGCTGATCCCAAAACCTCTGCCCTGACTGTCAGTGAGCTACCAGACCAAATTCAAGGCATTGGTGCTAATTGTTAAAGCCCTTAATGGTCTGGGACCAAGGACCTAAAAGTGTGCCATCCCCACTATTTGCAACCCCTACGTTTGGCAAGTGAAACCTTGTTGGCAGTGCCACCACCGGAGGCTGCCCAGTCAGTGTTGACCCATGACAGGGCCTTTTCATTGGTTGCTCCCCATTTCTAGAATGTTCCCCTCAGTGAGGTGCATCTGACTCCCTCATTATTGACTTCAATGAGATATTTTAAAACATCCCTATTTACCCAGGCATTTGGTGGCTGAAGCATGCCGCTCCTGGCAGCCCCGAAATCACCTGTGGAGATAATGCTTTGAAACTGTGTTCACTGTTGTTTTAAATTCATAGAATCATAGAGTTGTAGAGTTGGAAGGGACTATGACAATTGTCAGGTCCAGCCCCCCTCCAATGCAGGAATATTTTGCCCAATGTTTTTCTCACCCTGGGTTCTTTGGGGAGGATGTAAATTTAATGAATGAATAAAGAATCTCTGACTCTGTTCTCTCTCTGTGTGTGTCTGTGTGTTTTCTCCCCAGAGTGAACTGCACTATAACTGTTCTTCACGGGGACCCAATCCGCACAATGAAACAAACAGCACTACGTGGTGTGACTGGAAGCCTTTTGGTAAGGCTGCATTGGTTTTCTGCTGTATCTTTCCCCAGAAGAGCAAACATACACCCTCTCTTGGCCTTCCTAAAGTGATGGAGGACAGGGCAAAATTGTGCAGCATACAGCACTGTAAGGTGGGGAAGGACCATAGGTCCATGACAGAGCAATTGCTTTGCAGGTAAAGGGTCGCAGGGTCAGTTCCTGACACCTCCAGGTAGGACTGGCAAAGCTTCGAGAGTCAGTGTAGTACAGACAGTACAGTGGTACCTCGCAAGACGAATGCCTCGTAAGACGAAAAACTCGCAAGACGAAAGAGTTTTTCGTTCTTTGAGTTGCTTCGCAAGACAAATTTCCCTATGGGCTTGCTTCACAAGATGAAAACGTCTTAGAAAATGTATGTACAGTACATTTTCAATGCATTCCTATGGGAATCCGTGCTTCGCAAGACGAAAAATTCACAAGACGAATAAACTTGCAGAACGAATTAATTCGTCTTGCGAGGTACCACTGTATTCAGCTTGATGAACCGATGGTCTGAGCTTGGTAGAAAACAACTTTCTGTGTTGGTGGATATGGAAAAGCTATTTGTGACTTCCGCAACTTGGACATGTGGCTTTCAGAATTGTCGTCTGGAAAACAGCTGGAGTGTTGTTCCTTCTTTGACCCTCCTGCTTTCCACAGACTCTTGAGTTATGGGCTGTATCAAGAGTCCTTTTCCTGGAAACCTCAGGTGACTAGGCAGCCTTTATGGCCAACTTAGGCTCTCTGATCCCAACTGATTCATATGCAGTAACCGGAACGGGATGCCTTGAGGGCCAGCAGTTTATTCTGATGTGATTAGCAACCTTGGCGTATCTTATCTGCGTTTGTTTGCAATGTCATTGTGGAGCCTCATTAGCAGATTGGTTGCAGGTTGGTTCCCACTGTGCAGTCAGGCTTTCCACAGATATATTTATACAGTGAAATTTCAGTGTAAACTACCTTTACAGAGCTGCTTAGGCAAAAAGACACAGGTCCCCGTCTGCAAGGAATAGGCAATAGGTGAAACAGCAGTGGGAGGGAGGGAGAGTTGGGAAACTGCCGTTTTTATATATTCAAAATTATAACAAGACATATTATCCAAAAACATATCTTCCTTGCCCCCCCATTTTTCCTCCCTCGCCCCCCACAAAACCCACCCCCACCCCCCGACTTCCCTCAGTTCCAGTCTTTGATTTCTCTAAGAATGCTGTTTTCTGCATGTTACAAAGTTGTATAGATCCTCAAACTATTTAGCTGATTATTATCAATAAAAAGTTTATGAATGTTTATTCAAAACCTGCCAAGGAGTCCAGTTCACTTTGTTGCGTCTTCAGATACTTTGTAAAGGGTTCTCATTCATCCTTAAAGTCACAGTTATCCTTGTCCCGTAGCTTATATGTCAGTTTTGCCAGTTCTGCATAATCCATCAATTTTCTTGCCATGATTCTTTAGTTGGGGTTTCTTCAGTCTTCCATCCTTGTGCTACCAGAACTCTCGCAGCCGTTGTCGCATACGTGAAGATGTTTTTCAACTTTTTTGGCAGGTCTTTCCCTACAATCCCCAACAAAAATGCCTCGGGTTTTTTAACAAATGTTAAACGGAACATTTGTTTAAAAAATTTTAAATGGAACATTTTCTTCAATTCGTAGTATATCATTTCCCGAGAGTTGGGAAACTGCCTTAAGCTGTCTTTCACCATGTGCCCATTTGACCCAGTACTGTCCATTATTATTATTTCTTGAATTTATATATTGCCCTATACATGGCTGACAGTGGGTCTCCGGCCAAGGTCTTTCGCAGCACCGGGAGATTTTCTGGATGCAAAGCATGTGCTCTTAAGTGCAGGCAAATGCAGTCAAGTGTGCGTCCAGGTTATACTGAGAATGGGGAATTAAAAAGGCAAACAAACAGCCACATGGACAAGGTGCATTTTGAAGGAGGGGAGAAAGCTGCTGCCGTCCATATGCTTGGAAGAGAAGTTCCATTTATCGGATGCAGCAAGGAGAATGGGCTGCAAGGGAGGCTCGTCTGTACAACAGCCCTGAAAGGGAGGCTCCCTGTGTTTCCATTATGCAGCTGCAACCTTGATGCATGCATGGCTGCATTTGCCTACACTTAAGAGCACACGCTTTGCATCCAGAAAAGAAATGGAGAGGTGGAACGCACACATGTGTTGACATTTTAAAAAAGCCTGTGCTATAGCCCTGCTGGGGACGCGGGTGGCACTGTGGGTTAAACCACAGAGCCTAGGACTTGCCGATCAGAAGGTCGGCGGTTTGAATCCCCGTGACGGGGTGAGCTCCTGTTGCTCGGTCCCTGCTCCTGCCAACCTAGCAGTTCAAAAGCATGTCAAAGTGCAAGTAGATAAATAGGTACCGCTCAGGTGGGAAGGTAAACGGTGTTTCTGTGCGCTGCTCTGGTTCATCAGAAGCGGCTTAGTCATGCTGGCCCCATGACCCAGAAGCTGTACGCCGGCTCCCTTGGCCAATAAAGCGAGATGAGCGCCGCAACCCCAGTCAGCCATGACTGGACCTAATGGTCAGGGTCCCTTTACCTTTACCTTATAGCCCTACTGGGACTGTACCACTTCAGAGTGCAGCTAAGAGAACAGTGCCCAGGAGTTGACCTGGAAACCTTGAAGGTCAGAAATTCGTAAGACCAAAACGTGTGATATTCTGCTCCAAAATTTTGTGTGGCTGATCAGCAGCCAGGAACTGCTCTTCCTTGCCCGCTGCAAAAATGGAAAAAAAAGGGGGGAGCCAGCTGCCTCAATACAGGAACCTGCGTGACCTTGATACTTCTTTTGCCCAGTGGGGTACGGCTGCCACTGAACTTAACCCATACCATTCCTTCTTCCAGATCAGGACAACTACAAAGAACTCTTTGGAGCCCTGGATAATGCGTTCCTGGTTGCCTACGCTATAGGAATGTACATCAGGTATGTACTCATAATGCTGGAAGGAAAGAAATGACACGTTTACTTGTTTATTTCATTTATCTACCACCTTGATCTTCCAAGGAGCTCAAGGGGGTGTACATGGGTCTCCTCCCCATTTCACCCTCACAACAACCCTTTGAGGTAGGTTAGGCCAAGAAATGGTGACGGGCCCAAGGTTGCCCAGTGAGATTCATGGCTGAGTGGGGAATCGAACCCTGATCTCCCAACACTCTAACAACCATTACTCCACCCTGGATCTCTAGTGTGCACTGAGTTTGTATAGATCTACAGTTGAAGTCAGAGGGACGCGGGTGGCGCTGTGGGTTAAAGCACAGAGCCTAGGACTTGCCGATCAGAAGGTCGGCGGTTCGAATCCCCGCAAGAGGGTGAGCTCCCGTTGCTCGGTTCCTGCTCCTGCCAACCTAGCAGTTCAAAAGCACGTCAAAATGCAAGGAGATAAATAGGTACCACTCCAGCGGGAAGGTAAACGGCATTTCTGTGCGCTGCTCTGGTTCGCCAGAAGCGGTTTAGTCATGCTGGCCACATGACCCGGAAGCTGTACACTGGCTCCCTCAGCCAATAAAGCAAGATGAGCGTCACAACCCCAGAGTCGGTCACAACTGGACCTAATGGTCAGGGGAACCTTTACCTTACAGTTAAAGTCATAAGCATGCCTGCTTAAAAGGCTCTGTTGGTTCCATAGGGCACATTCCTTAATGCTGCAATCCTGTGCACATTTAATAGGGAGTAATTCCCACGGAACACAGTGGGATTCAGGCCCCATCTGCACTGTGCATTTAAAGCAGTATCATGCCGCTATAAAGAACCATGGATTCCCCCAAAGAATCCTGGGAACTGTAGTTTGTTAAGGGCAATGGGAATTGTTAAGACACATGTGTCCTACCCCGGGGGGGGGGGGATAGGAATCAGATCTAGCAAGGCAATCCTTGTGATCTTAATTTCACCTGCTCCTTCAGTGGCATTTGCAATTTAGATTTGGTCTTGGTTTACCTACACAACAGGTGGGGGACCTTTATCCTTAGCCCACATTCTAGTGGTGGGCAGTGCCAAAGACAAAAGCGTGCTGAGCAATGAACGTTGACCTTTGCTACAGTAGGTTAGTTTCTACAAACATGCAATGTTCTCTCTCCTGGCAAGCTGGAAGCATGGTCAGAGTTCAAGGACATAGTCCAGCCAGGCAAAAAAATAACCACTCAAGTAGAATGCAAAGCAGGGCTAGTGGTTTGGGAGGGGGCGTGGTCTGATGAGATCCCCAAGGGTTAGGCAGAGAGGCCTTAAGGGCCGGATATGGCCCCAGCCTCTTTCTCATCTACAGGCCCTGCCTGTGACCAACCACCGGCTTATGGACTTCAGTATCCCGGCTGTTGTTAAAAGGTCTCAAACAACCCAAGGGGTGCTCTTAGGACAAATCCATAATATTTGATTACTTTGGCATGGCATGGCAGGTGCCAGCCGCACCGACAGCAATCAGCTCACCTCTTAAACCACGCAGGAAACCGATCAGAGATATAGAATTCCCATAAACATGGTCATAACTGCAGGCAGATAAGAAATCTGCTAATGGAGGTCTCGAGACGTCAACAGGACTCTTGTCCACATGATGGATCCTGTTTGCTCTCTTGTCTCCTAAGTAGTTATTAAATAGTTCCATGGGGTTATTTCCAGGGCTGTATATATGCCATTTTTATCACCATGGGCCAGCTTAATTGACCAGGCCAGGGCATTGCAAAATTTGTGTCCTTCCTCAAAGACAAAGGGCGTCACAACCACATTGCAGCCACGACGACTTCACTTCTGATGCTCCTCTGTCGGTGTGGAAAATGCGACATGGGAAATAGCTGTGTTGTTGACGATGGTTTCCCAGAAGATTGTGGGAAGAAGCAACACCAGCTTCCGTTACCACCGCAGTTACTCCTTTAATTTAAGCGGTCCTAAGCTGTTTCCACATTCATTTCTGGTTGGGCACTGATCCTTGAGAAGTGGCTGTTGTGTTTCATGTGCTCTTCCTTCCTGTCTCCCACAGTGGGGTCTTTGGTGAGCGCCTCCCATTGCGCTACTATCTGTCTGGAGGAATGTTGCTGAGTGGGTTGTTCACTGCCTTATTTGGATTGGGCTACTACTGGAACATCCATGAACTGTGGTATTTTGTTCTCGTACAGGTACGGAGATACATCACGCTTGCCCACTAAGTTCTCTAGAGCTGTTTCCTTTTCTTACTATGGGGTCTCTGAGCAGGTCTCGTATCATCTGTTGTGCTCCAGAGGTGGGTCTCCCAAGGAGCTAGGGTCCAAGGCCCAGGAGGCCTGCTCTTATCTGCTTCTATCAAGGGTTCTTCTAGACCAGCTGTTTTTGAACTACAACTCCCATCAGCCCTAGCTAGCAGGACCAGTGGCCAGGGAACTGTAGTCCTAAAATAGCTGGAGACCCAAGTTTGAGAAACCCTAGGCTAGATGGCCGACTGTGATTCTGTAGGTCTTTGCAGTTCACACAGAAAGTGAGGAGGGTTCTTGGGGAAATAATCTTTCGGATAATGAGAGGGACATATCCGTAGACCCAACATAGCTTTCTCTTGAAGCAGGTGGTAGACAGATGGACCTGGCTGTCAGCCTGATTGCCCATTTCCCAAGGTGGAACAACTCACAGCATGAGGATCCATCTTGGTTCTGGGTTCCACATGGGGGAAAGGGTGTCAGGAGTTCAGCCTACACTCGAGTAGGACCCTGGCAGAGACACATGCCCGACTGGCATGTTCCCTCCCTCCTGGTCGATCGTTCGGTAGCTTCATGAGCTTTCTTCAGCCCGAACATCATAGCAACCGATGCCAACCAACACCGGCACACTTAGGGATCTGCAGAGTTTGCGCAATTTGTGTAACAGAACCTCAGCAACTCAGCATTTTGGCTAATCTACTTTATTTACATATAAACACACACGGAGCACTGCAACATGGCTCCCTCTCTCTCTAGCATCAGACAGCAAAGAGAAAAAGAACAAAGGACAATAGTCCCACTTCACGGAACACAGTAACACAAACATCCTGCCTCCGTCACTTCCCACTCTGTGGGGTCAAAACATATACCGTCATGTGAAAGACAACAATCCCATGACTGCAATCATGGATCAGGAATTCTAACAAAGAGAAGCCAACCAATTCCCCCCTGACAGCTGTCCCAAGTTTCCCGATACACTGGAATGTGTGCACCTTTGTGTATGGGTCCTAGTCTCCAGTTAAAGGACAGTAGGACAGGGACTTGATTCTTCCTGGGCCCCTTCAGAACTGGCTTTGAAACCAATTGCAAAAAAAGAAGAAAGGATTTATTCTATGGATTTGAAAGCGTTGCTAGCCTGATTTAATATAAAGTGGCTTATTGCACACCCTCATCTGGGAAAGGGCCGTAGCTCAAGGACAGAGCTGCTTTGCATCAGAAGGTCACAGGTTCAATCCCCTGGAAAAGACCCCTGCCTGCAACCCTGGAGAGCAGCTGCCAGTCAGTGCAGGCGTTATTAAATGCACCGGTGGTTTGATTTCATGTGAAGTGGCTTCTAGGGCTCCTCTCATTAACCTTCTAAGTTAGATTGTGATTATCTTTTGCCTAGGTCAGCTTCCTCCTTTCCTCCTCCTCTTGTCAGCCCCGCTGGCAAAAATAAATTGCAATCTCCTTGGGGCAGGCACCTCTCTCCACCATAACCATATGCACTGATGGAGCTGTATAAAGAATGTAATCATCAAGTACCTGTAGCCTTTATGCAGAACCTGGTTGTCAGGTTTCCCCCCTCTGACCTTCCTTGCTCGATGAACTTTTGAGTGGGTGGTTTGCCCCTCCTCTACTCCATTTGCTTCCTCCTGGGAAAACAGTTTCTGATGCTCAGCTCTGTGGATTTCATAGTCACATGCACTGCAGTCTGGGCATACAGAAACCTGATATATTTAGCCGTTGGAATAACTTAGAGAAAGATGCAGTATATTTTCCCATCCCAGCTGAGCCTGTCTGTCTGAGTGACACACACTGTAGTCAGTTGAGAGGTTATTGTGTTTGATGACGCAGGAACTCCTGGATGTGGTGCTTCTGTTTTTGTCTGAACTTCTCAGCCCCACTCTTATGCATATTTCAAAATCGATGATTCAGTAAGTTTCCACCCAACCAGTATTACTTTTGTGGCAGTCCTCACCGACACTTTTTTCAATATCTGAGTACTGGCACTTTATTACCGTACCTTAAAAGCGCTGCACTTAAGTACCCTGGCATTTTTGAGAGATACAGTCATACCTTGGGTTACAGACCCTTCAGGTTGCGTTTTTTCAGGTTACCGACTGCCAAAACCAGGAAGTACCAGAACAGGTTACTTCCGGGTTTCGGCGGTCGCGCATGTGCAGAAACGGTGCGGGTTGCGGACGCTGCAGATTGCGAACGTGCATGGATCATGTTCTCAACCCAAGCGTCCACTTAACTTTGCTTTCTGTTGTTGTTGTTGTTAACAACAACAGTAATAAAAATTTATACCCTGCCCATCTGCCTGAGTTTCCTCAGCCACTCTGGGCGGCTCCCAACAGAATATTAAAAACACAATAAAACATCAGACATTAAAAACTTCCCTGTCAATGTATATTTCCCAGAGCAGTGTACTTACAATTAAGAACAACCCACATGCAATATGGGAAACCCCAGTAGCACACTTGGAAATTAAAAATAAGAAAGAAACAGGCTGGGATCTGACAAGCAGCTGAGCTGAAACAGTTTGTACTGAAGACACAACAGCAAAGAAAGAAATACCTTAACTTACTTCAAAAAGAAAACAGGAAGAGATCCTTTAATTTTCATTGCTTCTGCTCATTGATCAGACGGATGTTTGGAAATTATGCGGCAAATTTTCTTGTGAGAAAATACATATAGTGAATTGTCATGGGATGGCTATGCCAAAGAAAGCAGATCAGGTAATAAATAATAATAATAATAATAATAATAATAATAATAATAATAATAATAATAATATCCTATGGGCCTCTGATGGGAGAGAATTTCAGAGCTTTGGGTATAACAGAGCACTTTCCGTGTGGATGTCACTCCAATTGCCATGTGAGATAGAATTTTAAGACCAATCATCCCTGGAATATCTTAAATGTCAGGGGATTTACATCTGAAGAGCGTGAGTGCTTTTCAACTGATTGATTGCATACCAAGCATTTTCTTTAAGTTGTTGACCAAAGCATGATATCACATAGAATTTAATAAACGTATCCACACTGTGGTAATCACTTGTATATAAGACCCCCAAACTTCTTCAAACAGTAGCTTCAAAAGTTAAGCTTGCGACTGTTCCCCTTCAGTTTTGATCTCTGTCACTAAACTTTGTCCCCACTGCTCAATTAACTAAAGCTGTTGGTTTGACTCGAGCGATTCATTCATTGATTAATTAACTTATGGAAAAATCCAATACAAGCATTAGTAAGCAATTTCTCGGAGTGATACCTGCGTCCTTATATAACTCCAGTGAATCATTCCATAATGAGCTCGTTTACACTGTTTCCTGGGTGTGGTCCTTTCTTTGCTGGCTATTAACATAAAAAGCACAGCTGAAACCTGATCAGGAAATCCATAGTCCATAGCCTGATGTTATTCCTTAAGCATTCCAAAGATTGTTTATGTTTTCAAGGACATCACATGTCTACCTGCTCTCAAATTTTTGATTGCCACTTAAAAAAACAACTTAATTTATACTTTAAAAGCTTATATTGAGCAGGCTGTGCCACTGATACCAGGGCCAACCAATCAATGTTGAGCAACCTTGAGAAGGTTTTGCCATGAAGACTCAGGCCAACCAATCATCTCTGAGCTCTGGTGGTTTTGTGACAGGTCACAGGGGCTGGCCAATCAACATCGTGCACCTGAAAACCAGGATGGGTATCCCCTAAGCTTGAGCCAAGGGAAGAAAGTAGTTTCTTTGAGGGAAGAAAGCTTAACTCCTTAGCATCTCCGTGTAGTGCTCAGAGAGAACTTTTCCTGAAACCCTAGAGAGCTGGTTGGGCAAGGCGTTCCATTGTTCTTCCTTCCCAATTGAAACTGGCTCTGGGATAAGTCATGTTAATCTTCTCCTCCCACTCCTTCATGGATTGAACTTCACAACTGGTTTGGGTGGTAGCCCAGCCAGGTTTTGCTCACCGGGAAGTCTAGAATGAAGAGAGGCGAGATGCATCCCGGAAACACCCCCAAATTCGAGTTGACTCAGAAAACCAGGATCCCTGGCTTGCTTACTTGGGAATGAGCAGTTAGGAAGACTTTGTTCCTGCAGCTCTTTTGGGGGTGTGTACAATCAGTTGCCAGGGGACTGAGTTTAGCTATCCTGATGGTCTTGGTGTAGAGCTAAACTAGATGAGGCACTGTAACACAATAATTGTGTGCATGGCTTTTTAAAATACATCACAGGTGGAAGAGGGGGTCAGGTTGGAATTGGACCATGGCTTAAGGGTACAGTGGTACCTTGGTTCTCAAACTTAATCCATTCCAGAAGTCCAATCCAAAGCAGCTCTGTGAGGGGAACAGGAGAACTCTCCTCACATTTCCCAGAATTTTTTGGGAGGAAGCCATTATTATTTAAAATGGTATGATGCTGCTTTATATGCATAGTGCAGATGGGGCCTAGCATTAGATACAACCCATTAGTTACAACCCATTGTTTTTCTTATAATGATAAGGCATTGTGCATAATGCTAACTTTGGCTTAACTAGCTGTGTTTTTTTCCTCTCCTGCTCCTTCCACCCACCCACTAGGTCCTCAATGGCTTGGCGCAAACAACGGGATGGCCGTCTGTAGTGACATGTGTTGGCAACTGGTTTGGAAAGGGGAAGTGAGTCTCGTTTCCTAATACTGTATCTGTCGAACTGTGTCTTGTGGGTGGTTGTTTTGCTTTCAAGTGCCAATTGCTTAATCCTCATCCCAGGAGGAAGTACCAGATTTATTCCCTTGCCAAAATGGAAAATATCACCCTGCGCTGGAAAATGAGGGAGTGACCTGATTATGGCACCATCATGGGGCTTAAAAAAAAAAATGCATATGCATTCCTGCCTTTTTGTGAAAGGCATTATGTTAGATGTTTGATGGTGTGTATGTGTTTTTCAAAATAGCTTTTTGATGTACTCCATCCAGAGTAATGGGGTAGCATGAAAGTACAGTTAATAAACCAGTAATATAAAATCAATGACTTGGAGTATCTTCACAAAAACCTTGTGAGGCAGGCTAGGCTGAGCGATAACAACTTGCATGAAGCCAGCTAGTGAGCTTCATGGCTGGGCAGAGATTTGAACCGGGATTGCCTGAATTCCCAATTTGGCAACCCTCTGCTCATTAAACGATTCTGGTATCAGACCTGAGCTGTGGACAGCAGACAGAGGTGAGCCCAGGACCTGAGAAGTGGGAGCTATGGGTCACCCCAGTAGTCAGGACCAAAGGGCAAACAAGCAGGGTTGAGGGAGGAGCAACCTTGAATCATGGTTTGCAATCAGTGGTCAAACCAGAATGAGAAACCATGGGTTTGCAGACCATGATTTGTGAATTCAGACACTATACCAAACCATAGTTTAAGTTTTGGTAAGCATGGTTTGGACACCATTTCTGAATGGAGCCTGAGGGTTTACAATTAGCGATAACAGTCTGAACCAGAAAGCGTGGTTTAATAGGGGTTGGCAAGCCACGCTTTGTGCTAGCTATGGTTGGGAATGATGTTTTAATGGACAAACCATAGCTAAAGGCACTGTTTCTCAAAAGGTTGCTGTGCCATGGAAGCAGGAGTGAACTTCAGAAGCTAAAAGCTGATAGGAGGGAAACTGTGGTTTGCCAGCTGCATGCTCAGAAACTCAAGCTGTGGTTTTGGTTCTAAACTATGATCGGTGTAGACTTTGGACTTGCTGTCTGAACTGAACCATGTCCTTCCTATCTTACCAGACGAGGCTTCATCATGGGCATCTGGAATTCACACACATCTGTCGGAAACATTTTAGGATCCCTGATTGCTGGTGCCTGGGTTTCAAATGCCTGGGGCCTGTCATTCATCGTTCCTGGGATCATCATAGCCAGCATGGGCGTCATCTGCTTCTTGTTCCTCATTGAATGTGAGTGCACACAAACACACTTGGCAAAATTGGAGGCACGTGGGTACAGGAACACAAACAGGAATGAAGTCTGGCAGCAGCAGAAAAAAACCACTCCCTTAAAATCCAAGAGAGTTCAGGAAGTGTTGCCCTCTCTCTGATTTGACTTTATGACAATAGCATTATGTGATTATGTGTTGTTGTTGTTAAGCCAACTCAGAGTGAGGGCAAATGCTTTCTGCCCTCACTCTGGAGCCTGGTAGGTAAAACAACTGGTGCCTAGCAAGAGCCAGGACTCCCAGGAGTGTGACCTCCTGTCACCAGTCACATAGAAGAGGAGGTGAAGACAGTAGCAGAAAAACATAAGGAGGGGCCAGCTTTGTGAAATCTTTTGTCTCGCCATCCCCCATCCCGAGCACTCCATTTTGATGCAAAAAAAGTTCTGATAATAATTTTTGGCTCGGCCCTATATGCACACCTGCCTACTCTTGTTTGAGAGTGCTTGGGTGCAAACCCAAGAAAGTAATTTCTGCTTTTATAAAATCCATGATATTTACTTCTGACTAAAGTGGTGGCGCTGCGGGTTAAAACACAGAGCCTAGGACTTGCCGATCAGAAGGTCAGCGGTTCGAATCCCAGCGACGGGGTGAGCTTTTGTTGCTCGGTCCCAGCTCCTGCCAGCCTAGCAGTTCGAAAACACGTCAAAGTGCAAGTAGATAAATAGGTACCGCACCGGCGGGAAGGTAAACGGCGTTTCCGCACGCTGCTTTGGTTCTCCAGAAGCGGCTTAGTCATGCTGGCCACATGACCCGGAAGCTGTACGCCTGCTCCCTCGGCCAATAAAGCGAGATGAGCGCTGCAACACCAGAGTCAGCCACGACTGGACCTAATGGTCAGGGGGTCCCTTTACCTTTTAAACTCCTTTAGGACCAGGGTGTTAGCCAGAGAGGGGATGCAGTTTATAAGCAATGCATGTTTAATACGTGCATATCTGGATAACATAGTTGTAGTAGGGAATAGCAATTCACCAAAGTGAGGGGGGTGAGAAGCAAAGAGAAGACCTGAATGCAAATGTCGGAATTGTCTCAAATAGCCTCGTAAAAGCCAAAACAATCAAATGGAATATGCATGTGGCTTATTGGACCATGCAGTGTTTAAAAGGCACAATAGAAACCCATAGCAGAATCACTGAGGCGGCAATGCACTAGTCTGTGTCAAATTGGGGAGCATTGCTTTTGACCCACATAGGACTTGAGAAGGGACATCTCTGAGCATCCCTGAATTTCATTTCATCAGCAGTAAACTAGCAGATGTTGCCGCCTAGTGGAAGAAAGCACTTTCTTCTCTGCCCTGGCAGGGATGTGCTTTTCTTTCTTTTTTTAATACAATTTTTATTAACAAACCAATCAAATCACATTAATTCCAAATTACAAAGCCAAATTTTTGTTGGGGGTACCCATACTTCGAGCTCAGAAAGGGATCCAAACATCTCTCTTGCTGCTCCTTTAATATTCACAGTTCTGTCCAAATAGTATTCACAGTTCTGTCCAATCTTCTCTTTATTGTTTTCCTCATCTTCTTGTTGTTGTCATATATTCCTTTCTTTGTGACCTCTGAAAGTCTCCACAAGCGGGTTGAAAACAAACGAGGGATGTGCTTTTCTTAGGGTGACCTCCTGCAAGAGAGGCTTTCTGTGCCTTCACAGAATAGGATGCTAGATTAGATGGACCACAGGTCTCATCCAGCCAGGCACTAATTACCTGATTTACAAACTGGAATATATTTGATAAAACATGCACCCCTGCTGTCATCTTGCTCCGAATGAAAGCTGTGCTTTTGTAATACAGTCTCCTCTCCACTTCAGATCCCGAAGACGTTGACTGCAGCCCTCCTCTCCATCACGTAAGTTTTGCACATTCCCCCCACCCACCCACTTACATTTCAATCCTATGCACATTTACTGGGGAGCAAGCACCATTCAATTTAATGAGACTTAGACTTTCCTCCACTAACAGCAAACAGCTGTTTCTTCTTCCTTTCAGTATGGAGAAGGGAGGGAGGGAGAAGGAAGTTGAGAGAGTCGATATCCTTTCTTCAAGGCTTACTCACAGTGGACTAGCATCATGTGCGGCTTTTATAATTTCAGATTTCAGCTTCTCATACATTGCTTCGGGAGCCCTTTGCTAAAAACTGTAGTAATCTGTGTAATGTTACGGTCCCCTTCTCTGCTTTCGGGTCAAACTCTGTGTTCTTCTTTGCCAAGAAAATGTTTTTCCTCCCGTCTCTCCCTTTCCCCCCACTTTCGCTTATGGGGGTTGTCAATTACATTGATTTTTTTCCAGTTTTTAATTTTTTAAGGAGCAGACATCTTACTTTTAACAGTCTCCTTTTATAGAAGAGTTTGGCGCTGCCTCGTCGGGGTTTGGGGGCATTTGCACCGGAGAGTGGATTAGCCCTTTTGCGCAGAGGTCCTCCCTGCATCTTTTTTAAAAAACATTTTATCTTTGGTTTTTAGTTTTTGGGAGGCCTCTTTTTTGCGCTGCCTTAGGCTCAGCCCTCAGGATCCCCCCCCCCAGGTCGGGGTGACTTACACCTTGCTCCTCGTTTCTCTCTCTGGTGTTGGGTCTGTCTTGAGTTAGCAGGAGCATAGATCCCCACCCGATCCTTTGGCTCGCTGCTCCAGAAGCCCCTCACTTGGTTTCCAACCCTCAGTATCTTGCACAGCCCTGCAGTCTCCCCTCTTTACCTCTCTGATCATTGCTGACGGAGTCTGATGGAGCTGAGGCTCTCCCATCTTCCTTATGAGCAGCTTCCTTGCTGCTAGAAGGAAAAACAAAATAAGCCAACTCTTTGGGCAAAAGATTCCTGCATTGAAAGGGGATTGGATTAGGATGACCCTCACGGTCCCTTCCAACTCTACAATGATTCTGTTCATTCATTCATTCCGTTTATACCCCTCCCTTCCTCCCAAAGGGCTCAACTGGACATACCTTCCTCACATAGTTGGCAACTCTCTCCATGATACAGTTGGGTCATTGACGCGTTCTCCCATCCACATGGGAGCTGCTCCTGCGCATCTGAGATGAGACCTAACCGGCTCTCTTCCCCCCAGCTAACGGCTGTACATCGAGCTGCTGTTAAAGGGCTGAGGACTGAGCATGCTCAGTAGCCACTGAATGCTGACTGGGAAGGAATGGCACATCCTGCAAAAGGGCATGGCTGGCTAGAATGCTGAAGCACCCAACATTGCAACACTTCCCCCCACCCCATAAATTTATTTATTTGGTTTTTCAGATTAAAGTTTTACAATCACATATCCAGCATACAACATGAAAACAAGATTCCAAAGAATCTCCTGGACTTCTCTCCTCCCCATTGTGGGTCCTATTGTTAGCCATTTCCTCCCACATCTTTTATGATGATCCAAATATTTTACATCTCCATTGTGTCCAAAATTGACCTGTAGACTACAAGTGAAATTCCAATCCTACTAACGGTTTCAACTGCTTACCATGGTCGTTAAGATAAGTTATAAATTTCCCCCATTCCTTGTTAAATTTTTGGTCTTCCTGATTTCTGATACTTCCGGTCAATTTAGCTATTTCAGCATCGTCCATTAACTTCACCTGCCATTCTTCTCTGGCAGGGACTTCATCTTCTTCCCATCTCTGGGCCAATAACACCCATGCAGCCGTGGTTGCATATGTAAATAGGATTTTCTGCTCCCTTGGGATTTTGGCACCTAGAATTCCTAAAAGGAGGGCTTCGGGGGGGTGTTTTAAAGAAAAAGTTATTTTAAACATTTTGACGCAGCTCCCACTTGTGTCAGCCCAATCCCAGGTCATAACTGGGAAAGGAGAGGCCTGGCTTGGAAGGAAGTACCATATCTCAGGAGCAGAACATCTGCTATGTACACAGAAGATCCGAGGTTCAATCCTTGGCATCTCTGGGGCAGTAGGGGCTGAGAGAGACCCCCCCATCTGAAGCCCCGGGGGCCAGCCACTCTAGAGGTAACAGAGCTGGATAGACCAGTGGTCCGACTCAATAAAGAGCAGCTGCTTCTGAGGGAAAGTTCGACAAATAGAAGGGTCATTTCTCGATCCAAACTCCTGAGGTGTTTTTATTTGTTTGTGTCTCTCTCAGACCGCCGGTTTGGAAGAGAAAGGTCTTGAGGCTGGCCACTCCATCAGCGACGGGAGCCTAAATATCTCCAGCAACAGCCGAGAAAACATTGTGGACATGTCGGAAGGTAGCAAAGAATCGACGGAAAACCGGGAAGCCATTAGTTTCATTGATGCCCTCCGGATACCTGTGAGTACGACCCCACAGGGGAGGGAGGGGTGAGTTGTAAGAGGCTAGTTGCAGTGGTAGAACTCCCTCTGTTTCAGTTTACTGCATTTATATCCCGGGGTGGGGAGAGAAGACTGGAAAGACGAGAAATTGAAATTGACAGGTGTGCAGTTGTGTGGATCAGATTGGCAGCTGCACACCTGGCAGCTACTGTTTAGTAAGATGATGATGGTGGTGGTGATGGTGATAATAATAATAGTAATAATTATTATTATAATTATTATACCCTGCACATCTGGCTGGGTTTTCCCAGCCACTCTGGGCAACTCCCAACAGAATATTAAAAACACAATAAACATCAAATATTAAAAACTTCCCTAAACTTCAGATGTCTTCTAAAAGTCAGATACAGTGGTACCTCAGGTTAAGAACTTAATTCATTCTGGAGGCCTGTTCTTAACCTGAAACTGTTCTTAACCTGAGGTACCACTTTAGCTAATGGGGCTTCCCGCTGCTGCCACGCGATTTCTTTTCTCATCCTGAAGCAAAGTCCTTAACCCAAGGTACTATTTCTGGGTTAGCGGAGTCTGTAACCTGAAGTGGCTGTAACCCGAGGTACCACTGTAGTTGTTTATTTCCTTGACATCAGCTGGGAGGGCGTTACACAGGGCGGGTGCCACTACTGAGAAGGCCCTCTGCCTGGTTCCCTGTGACCTCACTTCCCTCACTGAGGGAACCGCCAGAAGGCCCTCAGAGCTGGACATCATTGTCCGGGCTGAATGATAGGGGTGGAGATGCTCCTTCAGGTATACTGGGCCGAGGCTGACAAAAGGAGAAAAGGAGATCGGATCATGAATTGATGCATGGGGGTCCATCGGCATATATCTAGGGGAGGGTAAAGTCAAGCCCTGAATGGAGCCTGGTTTCTCACAAATATATATTTAAAACAAAACAGGAAGATGAATGCCTGCACATTCCCCCTTGTATTTCAAGTTCTGTGGGAATCGGTGGCTTGTGATTCAGGGGGGCAACATCCCCCTTCCCACCCCCACGGACACCCGTACCCCTGTGTCCTATCTGTTTGGGTCCTTTGTCTTTGCAAAAACTGCCTTTCATTAGCTGCTAATGGTTTTTTCTTTCTCTCTCTCTCCTCTGCAGGGAGTGGTGGAGTTCTCCTTTTGCCTGCTGTTTGCAAAACTAGTCAGTTACACGTTCCTTTACTGGCTTCCCCTCTACATTGTGAATGTGGGTGAGTTGCAAGGAGCTTGTTATGGAGACTCCCAATTTGTGATCTGAGAACCTGCTTCAGGAAGTTTTGCTGGTGGGATTTTCCAACGACTCTGAGTCTCCCTCAGG
This sequence comes from Podarcis melisellensis, assembly GCF_964234715.1. NCBI lineage: Eukaryota > Metazoa > Chordata > Lepidosauria > Squamata > Lacertidae > Podarcis > Podarcis melisellensis. The sequence goes on along the minus strand of NC_138532.1, from coordinate 11,605,934 downwards.
CTGGCTTAGGTCCATGCCATTCATCACACCCAAAGATGGGCCCGTTTTTAAGAAGAAGACAAACTTTTTTATTTATTTAGAAAGAATTCATTGGGACCTCATTTTATTTTATTCTACTTTACTGATTGAGAAAAAAACCATTTTATGCTCCCGTTTCAGCCCTAACAAGCGCTTCTAAGAAAAGAAAACAGGACAGAATTAAAACAAAAGAATTAAATAACAGAGTTAAAACAAAAGCCTAGAAGAGCAAAGCTAAAGGCTTCGTTCTCAAAGTACTGGCCCTATTTGGCACAATAATGGCTACACTGACTGGAAGTGTCTCTCTAGGGTTTCAGATGTAGGAGATGCCAGGGACTTTTTGCATGCAAAACATATCCTCTTCCATTGAGCTACATCTCCTGCCAACAAGCAGAGAACTGCTTCCAGCCAAGTCAGACCATTGATCTTATCTAACCCAGTTCTGTCGGCTCTGACTGGCAGAAGCTGTGCAGGGTCAAATGCAGAGGGTCTTCTGCAACTGAGATCTCTTTGACTGGAGGTCTTGGTGATGGTGGAATGGAATGTGGATCCCTTTGCATGCAAACCCTGCACCCCCCCCATTTAATTCCAACACATTTTGATCTTCTCTGCTCACCCAGCCATTTCTCCTGCTCTTCTTTTTGCAGCTCATTTCACCGCGAAGAAGGCAGGGGATATGTCCACCCTCTTTGACGTCGGCGGCATAGTTGGTTTGTTGCATCAATTTTCTTTTTTAAAAATTAATTTTAGTAGTGTAATTATATTTGTGTGCATAGATACCAAAACAAAACAAAGCAAGATGAAGTCCGATTATCCAAAGCCAAAGGAAAATGAATATCCAGAACTAATAACAGACAAAGCAAATTTAACAAACTTCGCCAAAGTCAGAAACGGCAACTAAAAATCATTGGGTTTCAAGGCACGGCAAATGGGTTTACATTATCCTGGAGCTCATTACTGCAGTAAATTATCAAAAAGACTCATTTTTGTCTGCAAATTTATTTGGCTGAACTCTGGAAAAGTGCTTTGACGTTCACAGCGTGTTATTCTTTGAAGGAGAACTACCTGAAAATGATTGACAGGTGGTATTTAACTCTGAGTAGGCTTGCTAAGATGTGTAAGACTGAATCAGATAAGTGCTGGAGATGCAAAGAGGTTGAGGGAATGTTCTTTCATATGTGGTGGACTTCTAAAAGGGTAAAAGAGTGTTGGGAAATGATACATAATGAATTGGGGGAAATGTTCAAAAGTACTTTCCCCTACAAACCAGAGTCCTTTCTGTTAGGGATAATTCAGACGGAAGTTCCCAGGTGTCAAAAAAGGTTATTTATGTATGCCACTACTGCAGCACGTGTTGTTAGCTGAAAAATGGAAAACGAGTGAAGTCCCGACCAAAGAAGAGTAGCAACTTAAGCTGATGGAATATGTGCAGCTTGCACACTTAACATATAGAATAAGAGAACAAGAAGAATATACATTTAGAGAAGATTGGAAAACGTTTATTGAATATATGGGAAATAACTCTGTGCAGATGAAAATGCTGGCAGCATCAAGATAATTTCAACAGTGTAAATAAGTTATGATGGATGTAATAATGGAATACTGAATGGTATAGTTTTTGTAAAATATGCAGGGATTTATGATATGTAAAATGAAACATGGGAGGAGAAGAAGGGAAGTCATTGATATTTTAGGATGTAAAAATGAGTACTTTAAATGGTAAAACAGAAAACCTGATATTTATTTGGCTTGTCGAAGGCCTATAAGTGAATTCATGGCTCTCAGACCTGATATTCTCCAATCTTTGCCAACTTCCGAAAGTGAACTGTGACTTTTTTTCCCCTGCAGGAGGCATCCTGGCAGGTCTTATCTCTGACTACACAGGTGGCAGGGGCACGACATGCTGTACGATGCTCATTTTGGCTGTTCCCATGGTGAGTTTCCCTATTGCGCACTTCCAGCTTCAGAGGCAGCAAGGTGATAAACACTTGTTGCGTGTCCAGGCACTTTTAGGCAGTCACTATTTTTGGGTCACATACCCACAGCTTAGGGACGCGGGTGGCGCTGTGGGTTAAACCACAGAGCCTAGGACTTGCCAATCAGAAGGTTGGCGGTTCGAATCCCCGCAACAGGATGAGCTCCCATTGCTCGGTCCCTGCTCCTGCCAACCTAGCAGTTCAAAAGCACGTCAAAGTGCAAGTAGATAAATAGGTACCGCTCTGGCGGGAAGCTAAACAGTGTTTCCGTGCGCTGCTCTGGTTCACCAGAAGCGGCTTAGTCATGCTGGCCACATGACCCGGAAGCTTTATGCTGGCTTCCTCGTCCACTGAAGCGAGATGAGCGCCGCAACCCCAGAGTTGGTCATGACTGGACCTAATGGTCAGGGGTCCCTTTACCTTTACCTTTACCCACAGCTTCAGGTTGTGGAATCATAGGTGACTGGGAGGTCTTCTGCGATAAACCCACTTCCCCAAATGATTGGACCTTTTTTCAAGAGGTGACGGAGAAATGCACTGAAAAGGATGGGATAACACTTATTTTGACACAACATCCTCTAACATCCTGGCAAATGAATGCTCATTAAAGAGCCAACATCATCTAAGTTCCCTGTGAGGAAATTGAGATGAATGTTCAAGAAACAAGTCATCTGGGCATGCCTTTTGCTTATTTTAGTCGCCATTTCTTTACACCACCTTGTGCTGGCTAGGGCTTATGGAAGTTGTAGTCCAAAACATCTGAAGGGCACCAGGTTGGCAAAGGCTGAACTGAAAAGTAGAGAGGGCAAGGCCAGTTCCCAGTGGATCATAGTTTGATAGCCTCTCACCCTTCCTATGCATGACTTGACCATGCCCACATGTAATAATGATAATTTATTATTATTTACACTCCACTCTGGGTGGCTCCCAACAGAATGATAACAATAATAAAGCGACAAAACATTAAACATTAAAAACTTCCCAAAACAGGACTGCCTTCAGTTCTCTTTTAAAAGTAAAATAGTTGTTTATTGCCTTGACATCTGGTGGGAGGGCGTTCCACAGGGCAGGCACCACTACCACGAAGGCCTTCTGCCTGGTTCCCTGTAACTTGGCTTCTCACAATGAGGGAACCACCAGAAGGCCCTCAGAGCTGGACCTCAGTGTCCAGGCTGAACGATGGGGGTGGAGACACTCCTTCAGGTATACTGGACTTAGGCCGTTTTGGGCTTTAAAGGTCAGCACCAACACTTTGAATTGTGCTCAGAAACGTAGGACCGGTGTTATATGGTCTTGGCAGCCACTCCCAGTCACCAGTCTAGCTGCTGCATTCTGGATTGGTTGTAGTTTCCGGGTCACCTTCAAAGGTAGCCCCACATAGAGCGCATTGCAGTACACCCTACATTTAAAGCACCCCTTAAACACTCATGGCTTTTCCAAAAGATTCTGGGAGCTTTTGTTGAGTTCGCTCAGAGCTGTTAGAAGACCCCTATTCCCCTCACAGAGCTGCAACTCCTAGAGTTCCCTGGGACTGCTTGTTGAACCTCTATGGAAATGCTCATTCACTGCCTTGCTTTCTCTTCTAGCTCTTCGCCTACAACCATGTTGGCCAGAATGGACTAGCAACATCAATAGGTAAAGTTGCACTACTTTCTGGAGATTTTCACCACTGGCATACACTGGCTTCCACCAAGAAACCTCTGAGCTAGTTCTCACATTGCCACTGGACCCTGATGGTCCCTTTGTTGCTGTTCTTGATTCAGTTTTGTGCAGGGAAATAAATGTTCTCTGAATATATCACCAGGCTATCTGGAGCTGGCAGTATGGTAGGGATTTGAGTGTCACCTTCTACTTTACAAGTGAAGGTGTTCCAGCTAGCAAATTGGTTCACAGACTTGGAGAATACATTTAATCCCGCTCAAGCACCCATCTGCTGCATGAGGGGGCCTAATCCTGCTAGCCCTGCCCAGTTGCACTTGCTACCCATGCCCACTGCCAACACAAGAACCTGCCTTCTGTGGGAATGTTGAGGGAAGTAGGAGAGGATATATTGATTAGATATTATCCCTCCTCACTCACGCTAGTGAGCTAGTAGCAGAATACATTCCCTTGCACACTGCTAGAAGCAAGTTGGTGGATTCCTTAGAATCGTTTAAATTGAGCAATCCAGTCTGGCTTGTCCGGATTGGATTGTTCCTGGTAAATTTCCCTTTATTTCCCTCTTAAAAATAATAACAACACGACAGTCTTCTTTAAAAGTAATGGTAAAGTTTACTTGCATTCAGTTTACAATAATAATAATAATAATAATAATAATAATAATAATAATAATAATAATAATTTTTATTTATATCCCGCCCTCCCCAGCCGAAGCTGGGCTCAGGGCAGCTAACAACAATCAAAATAGTCCAACATTCTAAAAACATTCATTATAAAATTAATTAAAATCAAATTAAAATCAAATTAATGGCAACCATCAAGCAAAATTCTGTGCAGATTGCCAGAGGAGGGGGTCAGGCTGCGCCCTGACCAAAGGCCTGGTGGAACAGCTCTGTCTTGCAGGCCCTGCGGAAAGATGTCAGGTCCTGCAGGGCCCTAGTCTCTTGAGACAGAGCGTTCCACCAGATTGGAGCCGCAGCCGAGAAAGCCCTGGCTCTAGTTGAGGCAGGCTTCAATCCTGTGGTTACATTTGCAGAGAAAAAAAGTCTTTTAAAAAATATATTTTTATTAACGGCTTCAACATAACAAATTATCAAAGCATATAATCGCTTACATTAATTTCCCCCTTCCCCCCTCCCTTCCATCCTTCTCTCCCCCCCCCCCCCGGTCTTCCCTCAGCTCCTCTCTCTGATTTCTCAGCACATAGTATTCTCTGCATGTTATAAAATTTTACATATCCTTACATTACCTATCAATCATGTTATCAACCAATAAATTTGTGTATGTTTATTCGAGACCTGCCAAGGAGTCCAGTTCATTTTGTCGTCTTTCTAGATCATTTGTAAAAAGCTCCCATTCTTCCTTAAAGTCACAGTTGTCCTTGTCCCACAATTTATATGTCAATTTAGCCAACTCTGCATAGTTCATCAGTTTTTCTTGCCACTTTTCATATGTTGGGATTTCCTCATTCTTCCATCCTTGTGCTATCAAGACTCTTGCCGCTGTTGTGGCATACATAAATAAATTCTTTGTTTTTCTTGGCAGGTCTTGTCCTACAATCCCTAACACATTTGTAGAGAAAAGAAGTCTGAGATAGGCCCCAGATTTTTTACCTTGTGGCTTCCATCCTCTGTAAGGATGGATGGCTAAGAGCCAGCAAAAGATGGTAAAAGAGCAGCAAAAGAGCCAAAGAGCCAAAGAAGAGTCCAAGAAGAAGATGGCTGCATGACTAGCCCTTTTATAGGGTCTGCTAGGGTCATGCCCAGGAATGTGGGTGGCGCTGTGGGTTAAACCACAGAGCCTAGGACTTGCCGATCAGAAGGTCGGGGGTTCAAATCCCCGCGACGGGGTGAGCTCCTGTTGCTTGGTCCCTGCTCCTGCCAACCTACCAGTTCAAAAGCACAAAGTGCAAATAGATAAATAGGTACCACTCTGGCAGGAAGGTAAACAGCATTTCCGTGCACTGCTCTGGTTTGCCAGAAGCGGCTTAGTCATGCTGGCCACATGACCTGGAAGCTGTATGCTGGCTCCATCAGCCAATAAAGCGAGGTGAGCGCTGCAACCCCAGAGTCGGCCACGACTGGACCTAATGGTCAGGGGTCCCGTTACCTTTACCTTAGGGTCATGCCCATCTACCTGGTCACATACAGGGAGGATGCTCCAGACCAGTTGTGACAGGAAGTCCTCCTGGCTGGAGCAACCTTCCCCTGTGTGTCCGCTCTAGGCAACAGGAAATGTTGTAATTGACTGCTTCAGTGATTACACATCCCACACCTTCTACTGAGTCCAAACATTGCCCATCTAGCTCAGTACTGTTTACACACTGGCTGGCAGCAGCTCTCCCCCTGGAGATGCTGGGGATTGAACCTGGGACCTTGTGCCTGTAGAGCAGGTGCTCCCCCAGGGAGCTACAGCCATTGTTTCCAGTGCACTTTTTTCATTGACTTAAAATTGCTTTGGGATTTGTTGTTGTTGTTGTTTAGTCATTTAGTCGTGTCTGACTCTTCGTGACCCCATGGACCAGAGCACGCCAGGCACTTCTGTCTTCCACTGCCTCCCGCAGTTTGGTCAAACTCATGTTCGTAGCTTCAAGAACACTGTCCAACCATCTTGTCCTCTGTCGTCCCCTTCTCCTTGTGCCCTCCATCTTTCCCAACATCAGGGTCTTTACCAGGGAGTCTGCTCTTCTCATGAGGTGGCCAAAGTATTGGAGCCTCAGCTTCATGATGTGTCCTTCGAGTGAGCACTCAGGGCTGTTTTCCTTAAGAATGGATATGTTTGATCTTCTTGCAGTCCATGGGACTCTCAAGAGTCTCCTCCAGCACCATAATTCAAAAGCATCCATTCTTCAGTGATCAGCCTTCTTTATGGTCCAGCTTTCACTTCCATACATCACTACTGGGAAAACCATAGATTTTACTATACGGACCTTTGTTGGCAAGGTGATATCTTTGGGATAGTTTGTAGCAAAGTGATTTGTAAATGGAAACAAATAAATTGAGGCGGCAAGGTTACGTGGCTGATGTTTGTTTTTTCTTTCTCTCTGCAGTGATGTTAATTATCTGCGGCGCCCTCGTCAACGGGCCGTACGCTCTCATCACAACTGCGGTGTCAGCCGACTTGGTAAGAATTGTCCCCAGAAGTTCTTCTTATTCACTGTTAAACAAAAATGTTCACTCCAGAGCATAGCTGTCAACTTATAGATTTGAAAATAAGGGACCAGCAGCCGTGAAAATAAGGGACCAGCAGCCAAAATAAGGGATTTTAGTCAACCAGCTGAAATTTGAAGTTAAAAGGTACCAGATAATTTTGGATAGCAGTGCCGGTTTTTAGCCCTTTGTTTCCAGAGGTTGCTGCTCAAGACACCAACCGATGAAACACTGCAATTAAATAACTACAAGCAGCAACCACTTTTCGCGCAAAACGAAGGGAGAGGAGCTGCTTCCTTTGAAACCCGGGAAATTTAAGGGACATCCATCAATAAGGGACAGCAGTGGGACATGGCGCTGGGATAAGGGACTGTCCCTCCAATTAAGGAACGCTTGACAGCTATGCTCCAGAGGCCTTTTGAGCTAACAACCCGGGTTGGCTCCCAGACAATTCAGCGGCCCCACATTTGGACACTAGTCAGGATCCGTGCTTAAACTGAGAAGCCTCTAATTTCCTGTTTCATCCAAACTGGGAAACTATGGTTACCAGCTTCTGAATCAGCCAGGATATTAAATTATAGCTGACGAATACCTTGCTGAGCTATAACCCAGATCCGATTGTCTGAAGCAGTTGATTTTCTTCTCTGAGGCTCGTCCCTTGCAACCATTTCTTATTCATCAATTAAGGGCATTCATATGACTTGAGCCTTTCTGGCCTTGAACTCATTCCTAGAACAGGATTCAACACGCAGAAGCACAGCACAGCAGTTTTTTGGGGGGGGCAATAGAATAGGAAATTCTTTCCACGGAGTGTAAACATGACACCTTGGCTGAGAGAGCCTCCGGAGGAGGAGGAGGAGAGCTCTTACCTTCCAGCACACAGCCTTCAAAACTTGGAAGAGATCTGAATTAATCTGGCACAGATCAGTTACACATTCTCCAGGTACTCTGGAAATTTTTTTTTTAATTATTGGCTGTAAAATTGTCCCTTCGGCAAATCCCTCCTCTCATGGCAGCTGTTAGTGTACAATAAAGAAGAAAAAAGATGTAGCCAGGATGGTTTTAGAACAAAGTGGAAAATAATACAGGCTCAGAGCACTGAGTGTTGGCTTGTCTAGGGGAAGCGTTTTCAATGCAATCCCCCGCCCCCCAAAAAGTTCATTGCAATTATATATATTCAACATGTTTCCTTCAATGCGTACAATCTTAAAATGATTTGAATTGGTTTTAAAAATACTTTTAAAAGCCTTACAATTTAACAAAATTAACTCATTTTGGAATAATCAATTGAAACGTAGATCTCTGGCTTGGCTCACACACATCTTGCTAAAGCAAACCATGACTTAGCACAAGTGTGCACTAAGTTTAGGGAGGTTTTTAATGTTTGGTTGCATCATCATCATCACCATTATTATTATTATTATTTATTATTCTATAGGGAACTGCCCAGAGTGGCTGGGGAAACCCAGCCAGATGGGCGGGGTATGAATTATTCTTCTTATTATTATTCTCCAGTCATTTTGCTGCTCTGCTGAACTGAGCTATGGTTTGGCTTACCACATCATCTAAACCTCCTAAGAGCTAACTAAAATCCACTTCCCTGAATTTTCCGCCCACTAACTGGTTCCAGTCCTGCCCTCCAGAGCAACAGGAACCTTGCAATGTTCATGTGTGATGGTTTCCTTTAACCTTGTAATCTTTCTTTGTTTTTCCCCCTTTTCCACCCCAGGGCACTCACGAATGTCTCCAAGGAAACGCCAAGGCCCTTGCCACCGTTACCGCCATCATTGATGGAACGGGTTCTGTCGGTCAGTAGCTAAGAAGCTTAGGCCAAGTGTGGAAGCTTTGGCCCTCCAGGTGTTTGTTGAACTACAACTCCCATCAGCCCCAGGCAGCATGGCCAATGGCCAGGGATGATGGGAGCTGCAGTCCAGCAACACCTGGAGGGCCATAGTTTCTCCACACCTGGCCTAGGAGTTAATTTGAGCCTCATCCAGTGTTTTGTTGTAGGATGCCTCAGAGGGGCAGAGGTTTTTCCTCTTCCCCAAAGGATACCATTATCGAGGGAGATGTGGTGATAATTGGCTGCTTACTAGTCTATCTTTTCCCAGTTGTTGCTGTCCTACATCATGCCTTGGGCGGAGTTATACTGATTGCTTCCTTAGGTCACCCACTGTGATACTGTAATGCCAAAAGACTTTTTGTGGCTCCCCAAATCTGCGATTTTTAAAGTAGTATCATCATCATCATCAAAATACCTTTTTAAGCTGACTGCTCCCATAGTTATCCCACTGTGATTCTGCAATGCCAAAGGGTTTGGGTTACCCCCTCAAACAACCCCCCCACCCCAAATAAACTTTTTCTTTTTTAAAAGATGCCCATACCAACTTTGACACTGCAGCCTCCTCCACTTTGACATGTGCCCCCACCCCGAGAGTTGGAGAAGGGTAGCCCCCCGCTCTTGTAGACCCCCCCGGGCTGAATGGCCCAATGGCTGGTTCAGTAGAAGTCCATTTCCTGTGTTCCTGTATGTCTGAAACAAATCCATACGGCTCTCTAACATCCCTGGTCAAACCCATGGTTCCCTACCTCTGTGGGAAATCAACCTGTAAATCAGGGGTCAGCAAATGTTTTCAGCAGGGGGCCGGTCCACTGTCCCTCAGACCTTGTGTGGGGCCAGACTATATTTTGGAAGGGGGGGGGGAATGAACGGAATTCCTATGCCCCACAAATAACCCAGAGATGCCTTTTAAATAAAAGGACACATTCTACTTATGTAAAAACACCCTGATTCCCGGACCATCTGCAGGCCGGATTTAGAAGGCAGTTGGGTCAGATCCAGCCCCCGGGCCTTAGTTTGCCTACCCATGCTGTAAATTAGCTTTTCTCAATCTGTGGGTCCCCAGATGTTGTTGAACTACAACTCCCATCACCCCTAGCTAGCAAAGCCAGAGCTCAGGGATGATGGGAGTTGTAGTCCGACAACATCTGGGGACCCACAGGTTGAGAACCACTGCTGTAAATGGTCAGTCTGTCAACAGCAGTCAGCCACGTTAGCTACAAACAGAACCCCCACATTCAGAGATCACCAAATGCTTTTGCCATCGTGCGCTTCTTGTGAGCTCAGGGTATATGGCTGCCCCTCTGTTAGATGCATAGTCCTGCCTAGAAGAACCTTTGCTGTGATCCAGCACAGCAGGTCTTTTGTTCTTAACTGTGAATACATGCTGGTAATCTCTAACTTCCTGAGTCTTCTTCCACCAGCACCATGTAGGATTTGCTACACAGATTTTCTGTGCCATCTGTGCTAGAAGGAACCTGCCTTATTGCCATGAGCTGGGCTTCACTCTTGGCTGCTTGCTGATCCTTTGCATCATTCTTTTTTCATTTTGCAGGTGCTGCCCTTGGACCCCTGCTGGCAGGTTTGATCTCTCGCACCGGCTGGGACAATGTCTTCTACATGTTGATGGCTGCCGATCTCCTGGCTTGCCTAGTGAGTTTCCTTTTGCAGAGCATTCCACATCAATTCCTTTTTTAACCCAACCATTGTGTGAGAGGTCCATGTCGCCTTATTGCCCCAGTCTGCACAGACTTTTGATATGGTGAACTAAGGGATCAGGAACTGGTGGCCCTCCAGATGATGATTCACTATGGGTTATATCTAGCGCCAATCCTACTCAAGAGTTGTCCTGTGCCACAACTAACTTAGGTCCATTAATTTCAAGGGGTCTCACCTGAGTAGGACTTTTTGGGGACCTGTAACTCCCCCTGATGGTTGGCCATTCAAGCTGGTGTTGATGAGAATGGAGATGAACAAAGTCCAGAGGTCTCCATCCCTGCTGTTAGCTAAGGGGTGAATCCTACCAAATTAAACCTCAGTTGGGTAAACCCTTGAGAACAGCTGATATTGCTACACCAATCCTGACCTAAGTTGGGAACTACCTGCAGCTCAGTGGTAGAGCAGACGATTTGCTTGCAGGAGGTCCCATGTTGCATTCCCCATCACCTCCAGTCAAGAGGATCTCAGGACAGCGACCTGAGAAAGAACCACAAATGAGATTCTGGAAAGCTGCTGTCTGTCAAGAGTTGACAGTACTGGTCTAGATAGACCAATGGAGAAATAGCAGCTCTATATGAAAATCATCTTTCCTTTCCAACTGCATTTGTCTGTGTGTAATTTTGAAGAAGGATCGTAGCTCAGTGGTAGATCTTTTCAGAAGGTACCAGGCTCAATCCTTGTCATCTCCAGTTGGGGCTTGGAAAGACACCCAACTGAAACTCTGTAGAGCTGCTGCCAGTCTGTGTAGACCAAGTATCCCCAAACTCAGTCCTCCAGATGCTTTGGGACTACAACTCCCATCATCCCTAGCTAACAGGACCAGTGGTCAGGGATGATGGGAATTGTAGTCCCAAAACATCTGACTCATTATAAGACAATGGGTATGGACAGCAACTGTGGCTTGGTGGGGCAAGTGGGAGCAGTCCCCTCATGCAGCAGATGAAAGCTTGAGTGGGATTGACCAGTGGGTCTGAATAGGTATAAGGCAGCTCCTGGTGTCTTTAGCACAGAGACATCATTGCAGCGCCATGGACAAACGCTGGGTGGGCTGTCTGCATGCACCAAACTGCCGCTGCCATCATTAACTCTGAGTATATCTTCCCCTTCCAGTTCCTTTCACGTGTGGTGTTCAAAGAAATACGAGGGTGGTGCGGCTCCTGCGGAAGAAAACGAGGGTAGGTGTTTGCAGAGGCTGAATATTTTGGAATGTATGACTCCAGGGACCTGTAGTTCACTGGTGCTTTAAAAATTTCCACCCCCCGATTCCCTTGAATTTTAAGTTTTACCAGCCTGCCAGTGAAGCCCTGTTGAATTCCCCTGCCAATACATGCTGCCATCTTGGGCCAGTTGAGTGTGCACAAAGCAAAACAAGATGGCGGCGTTCTGTTCTGAAATGTGCTACTGAGACCTGCTCCGCTGAAATTGCATGACGTGCTCTCAGATTTACCTGTAGTGTAGCATGCTATGGAGCATGCTTGGAAAATCCAGGATAGCGATGCTCCATTCTTGGTGGGGCTTTTATCAGACATGTTTGACAGGGTGTTTTTGACATGCGCCAGCAGCTCATGGGGCAGTCATGCACAGACTGAAATTCTCCTTCTCAAAAGAGCACTTAACCATCTTACACATGTTTTACTTCAGGAATGGCTAACCCCTAGTTTGTGGCCCTGATCTAGCCTCACACACAGAAAAAATTCTGGTGGCGGCAAAAAGAAAATAAATTTAAGGTAGACACAGAGCTGCGATTGTGGATCCAGCACTGTAACAGATCTGTAACAGCACTGCAGATCAGCCTGTTATCAGATTCATTACTTCCCATCTTCAGTTGATCTGTATGAATCCGGTACATGGAAAAGTCCTGCTATGCTCAATGGGGTTTATTCCCAGGTAAGCATGCAAAGGATTATAGCTTGAAACACACTGATTTCTCAGAAATTTTCCCAATTAGCCACCCCCAACAAATGTTCCACAACCCAAGTGCTTTTGGTACTAAACATTGGAATTAAACAGTAGAGTTTCTGCTAGGGAAGACCACATGTGAAGCCCTGAGGATGCATGCAGGAGCCAGGTATCCTGCGGACTGCAGATGTTCTGACCATGCTCAGGCCATGGTATCTCCACTTAAAAAGCCAAAAAACGAAAAAGGTTTTGGTTTTTATGGAAGCCGCCCAGAGTGGCTGGGGAGGCCCAGCCAGATGGGCGGGGTATAAATAATAAATTATTATTATTATTATTATTATTTGCCTGCACACACAAACAACCCAATTGCTCTTCCCTTTGCAAGAGCAAACAAAAGAGAGAGCCACCCATTTCACTGTAGTTTTCTGGATCGTCCAAACCAAGCTGTGGTTAGCTGCTTTGGCGGGGGGGTCGGACCCAGGACAGCGGTGTCCAACCTTTCTTCAAAGAGGGCCAGATTTTATTAAGTGAAGGGCCGTGAGGGCCGACTGAAGGGCCTACCAAAGTTGTTATCCTTTTTTTAGGATTGAAGTTGTTGAGGTTTTTTTAGGATTTTACCCAAGGAAATAAACTGCCGGATTAGGCCCCCGAAACGGATTTTGGACATGCCTTCCGCAGGATGTTAAACCATGATTTGAGGTTAGCTTAATATCCTGGCTTGTTTGGCAGGGGTTTGCCATAGTTCCCCAGTTCAGATGAGATGGGAAACTTTAGGTAATGAAAGACTTTGTGGTTAGTTTCCTGCTATCACTTTGCCTGGCCGAAAGGCTGGTTTAATATCTTGACTTATCGTGCCAAGATACAAGCATCAAACTCCACTATGAAAGTCATACCTAAACTCATCAACTTCCGGTCATACCTAAAGGGACACTTATGAACCAGGGTCCCAAAGAACCAGGAGCGGTGCTGCCACACACTTGGCCTCCCTGCAGTGATGTTGCTGGAGCAGGAAGGAAAGTTGGCACTGTTTGGGCAAATGAGCAGAGCCCATCCAGCACTTCCACTGATGCCCCTTTCCTTCCTGGGAAGCACCAGCGATGTCACTGCCCGGAGACCTCAGTGCATGGCGTTGCCCCTTCTCACTGACTTCTCCTGCAAAGAGTCGAGTGGAGCTCTGGTCATGATAGAACGAACCCCAATTTCTCTACCACCACCACTCCTAACATGCCCACCAATCCTTAACCAATACTAACAGCAACCTTCTCCCCCATGTGCCTTCCTAGCTCTTGTGTGGCATTAACAGAACCAGTAGTGTTGGATATGAAATAGTTTGCTGTGTGAGTATGCCCATTGGTTCTCTCTTCCCATCTAGTGGAACAGGGTGCGTGTGCAAATTTCAGGGTATGATTTTTCTCTTGATTTCCCTCTTTCCCCCACGGGGCATCTGTGAGGCAAAAACGCAGTAGCAAAACACAGTTTCTGTGACCTATCTTTGAGATTTAAGTTCGCCTAAATAGAGCAAAGGTGTGATGCGTCTAGGACTGCAAATTCACCTGCATTGTCCTAGCTTTCTGGATCAGAAACCCAGTTATAACTTGGGTTGAACACAATAATCTCAACTGGATCAAGCGGGATTCGAACACGTAGATCAGGGTGGGAAACGAAGAAGATGAACAAGTTGCATGACCCAACGAGGCTGTGTAGAGATCCTGGCCCGATCAAAGAAAGTACTTTTTCGCACAGCTCATAGTTAAACTGGAAAGTTCACTACCACAATGATAGTGGCCATCAACATGGATGGCTTTAAAGGGAGATTAGATGAATTCATGGATCTGAACGCTGTTCTAGTTGTGGTGGCCATAGGCTGCCTTCATCATTGGAGACTGCATGCATCTGAATACAGTCAAACCTCGGATCCTGAACGCCTCTGTTTTGGAATGTTTCAGCTCCCAAATGCCGAAAACCCAGAAGTAAATGATCCCTTTTTCGAATGTTTTTCGGAAGCTGAATGTCCAGGAAGGACAGGAAGTTCCTGCAACCAATTGGAAGCTGCGCCTCAGTTGTCAAACATTTTGGAAGCTGAATGGGCTTCCAGAACGGATGATGTTCAACAACCGAGGTTTGACTGTACCAGTTGCTGTGGAACCTAACAGTAGCAGAATGCCACCACCCTCATGCCCTGCTTGTAGGTTTCCCAGAAATATCTAGTTGGAAGCAGGATGCTAAGCTAGATAGAATTTTGCTATGATCCAGCATGGATCATCTTAGTTTGCTTATGGCCTAGAAAGGGACAGTGTTCTAACAGAGTCCCAAACAGAGCTGAAATAACATGGAGATATCAGCCATGATGGCTATGCTTTGCCTTCATGGTCAGAGGCAGTGTGCTTCTGAAGACCATTTTCTGGAAAACTTCCAGATGGGAGAGTGTTGTTGCACTCAGGTCCTGCTTATAGGTTTCCCATAGGCATCTGGTCAGCCACTATGAGATGATCCAGTTCTTATGTTTATATTGTTGGTGACATGAGCATTTCCCTCCAATAATTTGGCCATTTCCATATGTGCTATTTTTAAAACGAATATTCAAATTTAAGACTGCAAAGCCCTAGCCAATATCAAACTGAAATGTTTGGCCCCTGTTTCTGCAAGCCATTGTCGTGCCGTGGGACCCACAGATGCCCCCTCTTGACTTCTTGACTAATGCCCCTGAATCCTATAATCAAAATGAATTTCAAGTTGGGAAAAAATTAAAATCATATCTTGGCTATCATGTCCAGGAAATCATCGGCACAGCCATGTAATTGCCTTGGTCTTCACAGTTTGTCAATACTCCCATAACCTGTTGTACCTTGTTAACAAATCACCGAGAGTTTTGATTTGCGGGTGTGCGTGATTGAGAAAGAAGAATGGCCGTATTTTAAAGCAGTGGTTCTCAAAGATGAGCTCCCCAAAATGAGGCACAGACAGCTGTCATGGGAGACATAGGCCACCTTCACAGCATACATTTAAAACACTGTGGAAACCACTTTAAATGAATTATGTGAGCTGTAGTTTGTCAAGGGTGTTGAGTGGGGTTAGGAGACACAATTCAAAGTGTTGGTGTTGACCTTTAAAGCCCTATAAGGCCTTGGCCCAGTATACCTGAAGGAGCATCTCCACCCCCATTGTTCAATCCAGACACTGAGGTCCAGCTCCGAGGGCCTTCTGGCAGTTCCCTCACTGCGAGAAGTGAGGTTACAGGGAATCAGGCAGAGGGCCTTCTTGGTAGTGGCGCCCGCCCTGTGGAACGCCCTCCTCTCAGATTCAAGGAAATAAAGAACTATCTGACTTTTAGAAGACATCTGAAGGCAGCCCTGTTTAGGGAAGTTTTCAATGTTTGATGATTTTTTGTATTTTAATATTTTGCTGGAAGCCTCCCAGAGTGGCTGGGGAAACCCAGCCAGATGGGCAGGGGTATAAATAATAAATTATTAGTAGTATTAGTATTAGTATTATTCTCCTCATGGAACCACAATTCCCAAAGTTCCTTGTGAAGAGGGATGGGTTATTAAAGAGCTCTGGGAATTATCGTTCTGTTGGGGAAGAAGGATCTCCCAACAGCCCCCTTAAGAAGCCACAGTTCCCAGGGTTCTCTGGAGAAAGCCAGCTCTGTTAAAAAGTGGCATGATACTGCTTTAAATATATGGTGTGAACGTGGCCATAAGTATCCTGAGCCACGTCTCTTCGTTTTGGTAAGTTTACTCTGAGTAGGACTAACATTGGACTCCCCCTCTAGGGAGCGACCGGCCTGATGCCAAAACATTTCCAAACAATTCCTACCCTTCAGTTGCAACATTTGAAGGGGACTTGTGTTTGAATGTTAAATCCAAACCAGGATAAAATATAAAAAATAGTTTTTGAAACAAACAAAAAGCATACCTTATGAGCAAAAGAAAACAAAAGGAGCACAATTAGGCAACCATTAAAAAGAAAGCAATTCCCATATTACAGGTTTAAGCCAGTGCCTGAAGGTACAGTGGTACCTCGGGTTACAAACACTTTGGGTTACAGACTCCGCTAACCCAGAAGTAGCACCTCGGGTTAAGAACTTTACCTCAGGATGAGAACAGAAATTGTGCGCCGGTGGCGCAGCAGCAGCAGGAGGAACCATTAGCTAAAGTGGTACCTCAGGTAAAGAATGGTTTCTGGTTAAGAACGGACCTCTGGAATGAATTAAGTTCGTAACCAGAGGTACCATTGTAAGCACCAGGTGAAAGCATCTGGGGAGAGTGCTCCGTAAATGGGGTGCCACCACAGCAAAGGCCCACTTTCTGGCTTAAAGGTATTCCATAATCAGGAGCCACTACAACAAAGGCCCTATTTCTGGTGGCCATGCGACTAACAGAGGCAGGGGCACCCAGATCACCCATCACCAGGGGAGATGCTAAATGTCCCTTGGAACATCTAGCTAGGCCCTGATGACCACTGTTTTAAAGTATCAAGCCATGTTGCGTAATGAAACCTGCTCTTCCTCTCCCACCTACTCTGCCAAGAACCCAGGTACCACTATATATTGATTGTGTCCACAGGTCAGACATCACTCTTGAGTAGGCATGTTCTGGGGCCATAAGTCATGGTAAGTCTACGTCTCAAGCCCCTGGTGTTACTTAGTAGGTCATCTCCTGCTTTCTGCTGTTGTTGGGACCTCATGGTCAAAGGTTTCATCACTCCTTCCTTGGCCTTCTTCCACCTCTGTTGGAATAAGCGAGGCTGTTGTACTCTGGTGGTGGATCTGGTGTCCATGGGAACTTAGAAGGAGCCAAGAGAGCCCTAAGCAATCTATTGAGTTTCCAGGTGCTTTCACACTTCTTTCTTGTGAGTCTGCATTTCTGTGGTCACCTCTGAAGATCCTCTGTTCCCAACTTCTTGACTGATTTTTCTCCTGCTTCCTCTTGAATTCTAAACCTGAAACAAAGGAATGGGCTTAGAGCAAGGGGTGCATTTGGGGACGTCAGGAATGGGCAGCCTGGTGAGGCAACACTCCTTCTTTGACCTCCAGTCGGTTGCAGGACTGGTTTTTTGGGGGGGATCAAGGCAGCAGCAAAGTCGTTGCAGTGCAAATGCACCACTGAAGATTATCTGCTGATGCATTTGCACCTAGCTGCCATTCTCGCCCCTCCAGCAGCAGTACGACTGTGAGCAGCCATTGGCCACTGGGTGACATCCAGCTTTGGTCAGGAAGAACAGCAATAGGTTCATATTGCAAGATGAACTTGGTGGATGGGCATTTGAATCCAGTTTTCATCCAAAGGGTGCTTCCAGAATGCAAATTGCAAATTCAGATCTCGCACACAGGACACTGGCAACAGGTGTTTCTTATTTTTTTTATTCAAAAAAACTAAGCATGGAAAATGCTAAATACATTAAATACAGTCTGGTTAAATACAGACTGGTATATGGCATCAAATGGCATAAGTGCACAATAGATGCCTGTCCAGAAGCACCTTAAGGGTAACTTTCTGTCTAGGTCAGTGGTCCCCAATTAGGGGTCTGGAAACCCCTGGGGGATCCATGGAACGCACCCAGGGGGGTCTGCAGTCCCATCCCTTGCCTCCCCCCAACTAAATTTTTTTTGTAGGCTAATATCACAAATTTTATGGTCTGTTTTTAGTATACCTAAAGTCCTTTGCTTATTAGGGGCTACCCCACATTTTGTTCGAAAAAAGTACTTTGTAGTAGTAAATGCTGCAGACTAATCAAAATTGTCAAAAGTAGGGAGTCCGTGGTTTGGCTTTTGAAAAACAGGGGGTCCTCAGTAATTAGCTAATTGGGAACCACTGGTCTAGGTCATCATAGTATTATTATTATCACTACTACTAGTGTTATTATGAGCTGCAACAAAATGTTGCAGTGTGAGGAACACCTGTTCCTCTGCCAGCCATGCCCTTTCCCATTTCACCAGTAGACTCCAGATTTGTATTACACATACACACACACCAGGTATTTAGCATCCTGTACCCAATGAGGATACTCAATTCCTATTGGGCCATTTTTCGGTGCCCCACACTACCACCTGCTTCAAGTGGGGTTGGTTACATTTTTTTTTTACTACTTGAAATGCTGCAGTCCCCCCCCCCAAGTCTTCCAATACTTCCTTTTTTATGCATTCTGTGACATTTGGGCTATGTAAGGATCACAAGTTGCAGAAGCTTGATGTATGTGATCTATAACGATAATTTTATAAATTATTTATCAAAAAAGCATTTCTAACCCACCCAAAGGCACCAGGGTGAAAATATATGCAACCTACAACCAAAACAAAACAATAAGATTAAAACAAAATACAGTGGTACCTTGGAAGTCCGTTTGACTTCCAAAGCATTCGGAAACCAAGGCACAGCTTCCGATTGGCTGCAGGAAACTCCTTCAGCCAATCGGAAGCCACGTCAGACATTTGGGTTTCAAAGAACGTTCGCAAACCGGAACACTCACTTCCGGGTTTGCGGCATTTGGGAGCCAAAACGTTCGATTCGCAAGGCGTTCGGGATCCAAGGTACAACTGTGAAGCAAAAACCGCAGACTCCAATTGCCAAATAAATCTAGCAGCTGTAAAAGAAATCCAAATGTCCAATATATCTCACCCAAGGACTGGGCCCAAGCCACAGAGGATGCAACAGGAACTGCTGTAGCTTGGAAGCCTTCTGAAAAATCTGTCTCTATTGCTCTCCCTTTGAATCTGCCTGCCCTTGAAAAGGCATTCCCGCCCCCCGCCACCTGCATTGGGGTGTCCACCAGGATGACATTTCTAATGCCTCTCTTTGCCCTTGCAGCTTTAAAGAATTTTGACGGAGACCCACGTGACCGGAGGAAACCATCGAGGCAACAGGGGGAGCCTTGCCGGAGGCGGTTGGTATTGTTGCCCGCTCTCCTTGTTCACAGCGGGAGGAATAAATGAAGCTGAAACGGGATGTGCTCCAGAAACAAAAGAGAACTCTCTTGCCGAACGCCAGTCAAGCTGATCACCAAGCTTCACACTTTTTTAAAAAAAAAGAAAAGAAAATAAGAATAATAACTGACGGAAGGGAACAGGGGAACATGATGCCGTGGAACCAAAGGAGAAAAAGAAAAGCTGGCATAGTTGAGATCCGTGCCATATCCAAAGCATCTCTTTTGTATCGATTGCCCTTTTGTTACTGCGATTTTTTGTTATTAAAAATGGCACGGGACCCGCCGGTGGTCTTTTTCTGTCTCCTGGAGCGAAGGGAACATAAGAAGGACCTGCTGGGTCCGGCCAAGGGCCGATCTAGTCCATCGTCCTGTTCTCCCAGTGGCCAACCAGAGGCCTCTGAGAAGCCTGAAATCAGGACTTGGACTCAAGAGCTCTCTTCCAACAGTGGAGATGTGGCTAGTAGGTCTCTGGTAGCTTCACTCTCCTTGAATTTGTCTGATCCTCTTTTAAAGCCGTCTCGCTTGGTGGCCGTCACTGCCTCTTACAGAAAGTTTTGGTCCTGGGTCTTCCAGTGTTCAGCTTCATTGGACGTTCTAGTATTACAAGAGAAGCAGAAAACCTTTTCTGTCTGCTTCCTCTACATCTTAACACACCTCTTACCATGTCAACTAGGTAAAGGTAAAGGGACCCCTGACCATTAGGTACAGTCGTGGACGACTCTGGGGTTGCGGCGCTCATCTTGCTTTATTGGCCAAGGGAGCCGACATACAGCTTCCGGGTCATGTGGTCAGCATGACTAAGCCGCTTCTGGCGAACCAGAGCAGTGCATGGGAACGCCGTTTACCTTCCCGCCAGAGCGGTACCTGTTTATCTACTTGCACTTTGGCATCCTTTGAACTGCTAGGTTGGCAGGAGCAGGGACTGAGCAACAGGAGCTCACCCTCTCGTGGGGATTCGAACCGCCGACCTTCTGATCGGCAAGTCCTAGGCTCTGTGGTTTAACCCACAGCGCCACCAGCATCCCAACCATGTCGACTAGGAAGCCCCATATCTTGTAACCTTTCCCCATATGGGAGTTGTTGTATCACCCTGTTTGTGGCCCAGTGGGAGCAGCTATTACCCTTCTAACTGTTGTCATTGGGAGTGAGAGCACACCTTACATGTAGTTCTGTAACTCTTCAAAGTGGCTACAAAGCAACCCCCAAGGGCAGTCTTCTGGGTGCTGCACAATGCTCCTACTAGAAAGCAACTGCAATCCTATGCACGCTTACCAGGCAGAAAGTGCTACTGAAAACTCTGGGTTCTGAGTTAACATCTATGCCAATTATCAGCCTTTTCAGATTCAGGACCCACTTTTAACCCACCAAGCATTTGGAGCCCTATTTCTTAATCTTACATTTGCAGACTGGTCGTGCTCCTGTTGCAACCCACCTTAGATCAGGCCATAACCCACTAGCAGGTCCCGACATACCAGCCAAAAAGCAGCGATCTGTACAACTGCAATCTCGTACGGCTGTGATCTTGTGCATGTTGACTTGGAAATGAGTTGAGCACAGTGTGATTGACACCCCAGTGAGTGTATATATTATACAGTCATACCTCGGGTTACAGATGCTTCAGGTTGCGTTTTTTAGGGTTATGGACGTGCCGAAACCTGGAAGTACCGGAATGGGTTACTTCCGGGTTTCGGTGCTCACACATGCACAGAAACACTAAATCGTGCTTTGCGCATGCTTAGAAGCGCCGAATTGCAACCCACACATGTGCAGATGCGGCATTGCGGGTTGCAACCGTGCCTCCCACACGGATCACGTTCGCAACCCAAGTGTCCACTGTATTCTAAGGCTTCAGATTATATTTTAAAGCAGGGGCAAGGAAACTTTTTCAGCATTCCCTTCTAGGCAACCACCGGGGGGAGGGGTTCCACATGCTAGTGTGGATGGAGCCAGAGACAAAAGTGGGTGGGGCAGCAAATGTAAATCTTACCTTTAGAAAGTAAGTTAGTTCACGCACACAAAAACACATATTCAGACCAAACAAGTGGCATTGTCGGAGTTTGAAGACAAAGTCCAGCCAGGCTAGATGCGAGGCAGGGTGCAAAGCAGAGCAGACAGGGAGCATGGCCAGAGAGATGTGGAAGGTCACATTTGGCCCCTGGGCCAGAGATCTACCACCACAAGTGATGATTGGTCCAACTTGTGGTAAGGCAGCTTCCTGTTGGAGGAGAGGGTTTATCCGTTAAGTGCTAGTTTAGGCATCAACACATCTTAGACCTTTTGCATCAGTCGAAGGAAACTTCCTGTGACCTGGCGAATTAGCCTTGTGTGGCTGGGCTCCAGCTGGAAGGTGCATTCAACCCCACGGAGTCCCGTAAGGGGACAACACCAGCTTTTGCGGTTCTGGGAGGCTAATGAAAAGACATGAAAGCTCTATGGTCACCTGCTTGCAATTAAAGCCCTAACGATGGGGCTGTCCGTAGCGGAGGTCTAATTCAGGCATGCCACCCACCTTCAAAGAATCGGCGCGCACACACACCTCCTGCAGGCCTGTGCATTGCACCTCTTTTCTTCACAGCTCGCAAAACACGGAGCAGAGCAGCTGCTCTTGAGACATGCAGCAGGCCCAACTCGTATATTTCACATTGTTCCCTGTTCACGCCCTCAGTCGCCTGGGTGCAAGCGGCTTGTGTGGCATGGCTTGTGTGACTCAGGTTCGGAGTCTTGAGGGGGGTACTTAAGTCTCTCCTTGGGGGGCATTCTGCAGTCATATCCAGTGAAGCGGAATTCTGGAAGATTCCGGACAAAGTACAGTGGTACTTCGGGTTACAGATGCTTCAGGTTACAGACGCTTCAGGTTACAGACTCCGCTAACCCAGAAATAGTACCTCAGGTTAAGAACTTTGCTTCAGGATGAAAACAGAAATTGCGTGGCGGCAGAGGGAGGCCCCATTAGCTAAAGTGGTACCTCAGGTTAAGAACAGTTTCAGGATAAGAACGGACCTCCTGAACGAATTCAGTTCTTAACCCGAGGTACCACTGTACTTCTTCGCATGGCACATTGTTAAACTGGGCAATTCACGCCCCCCGAAAGGCAACGAGGGCCACCAACTCGGACGGCTTCTAAAGAGAACTGGACAAATTCATAGAGGGGAAGGCTATCAATGGCGACTACTAGCCGCAATGGCTATTTTCTGCTTGCGGGGTCGGAGGCACTGTGTTTCAGGCGGGGAGAGTGGTGCTGCTGTGCTCAAGTCCTGCATGTGGGCTTCTAGGAATCTGGTTTGTGACACTGAAAACAAGACAACCAACTTAGATGGGTAACCAGCCTGATTCAGCAGACTATTCTTACATGCACATCCCAGTGGGTTTTGAGGGGAAAGACTTCAGTCCCTTAGCCATGAATGTATTTATTATAAAAGGTATTTATGTAAACCACCCATTTATAATATATCAAGGTGGTGTGTGCAATGCTAGACAAACACCTAGAAAAAAGGCAATTTAAAAGCGATGTAGGACAGTCATTAAAATGGCTGCCTACTCAACAAAATGTTGAACAACTACATCAGCCTCCCGGCATGAAAGAGTCATCTAGGGATACCTGGAAGTGAAAAGTGAGAATGTCTGTTAAATCTCTGCTGGAATAATGTTCTGCAGCATGGAGGGGTACACCCACAAAGCTAAGGGTAGGGTTTATGTTAACTTGTGGGTGAACATATCAGACGACACAGCGATTCTTCAAACAGCTCTTCTTTATTCAGAGGCCAGAACAGAACTGAACTGAAGGGTTCAGTCAGCCTGCTTATATAGAGCTCCAGTACAACGTAACTGTAACAATTTTCTAAAACTATCCAATCACTGAATGTCACTTTCGATCCCTTATTTGCATAACTATCTACAGTATCCCCCTGCTGGCCCAGGGTGAGAACTTCAGTACATAACAGTTTATACCTATCAAAGTAACAAAACACATTAAAATATCAGTTAAAACAACAGCCAATGATTGCAATACTACGAAGGGGAAGCTGTGTGTTGTTCAATCATACAGCAAAGCTCTGGCCAAAAAGGTGTCTAGGGGCTGGGGTAGGAGTTTTCCTCATTTTCTGAAGCAGTAAACAAACTGAAACACAGCCGTCCTTTGAAATTTGCACTTCTCTGAATTTTGAAGTTCAGTTCTCCAGGCAGGAAAACTGATGTGGAAAAGTGGAGAAACAAAAGGAAATTGAGAAGCAAAAGTTGATTGATTTGTCCACCCCTAGTCCTAAGCAATTGCACAGATGCTAAAGCACAGAAGTGCCCTGTGGAGGGGTAGTGGTGATAGTGGGGTATTTCATAGCCTGGGAGCTACACCCTGCTGCTTTGCTTATTTATTAAATTTCTTTAGCGCCCTTCATCCAAGGATCAAAGAGCAGTTTACAATATAAAAAAGCACAAATATACACCATAGTAACAAACAATCACCCCTCCCCCAGTTTAAAATGCCCTAGATTATTCAGTTAGCCAGAAGCCTGCATACCATATTTCTGCAGACCTCAATGGGTAGTGGCAATATCAGCATGGCATCTCCAGCTGACTTCAAAACCAGAGCTTGCCTGCAAGGAAGGAGGTGCCCCATCGGTATTTTGGACCCACGTTTTCTAGGCCTCGGTATGCCAATGTAATCCTGAATGAGACTTTGAAGCAAATTAGCAACCAGTGCAAACTTGGTAGGACTGTAGTGCTCTGAATCCTAACCTGATCCCAATCCCACCCACTTTTCTGTTGGGTAATGGTGCTGAAGGTCCTCATGCAAAATGCACTCCGTAAAATTACCCATAGCTGGGAGCCTTAATGCAGCCGGAGTGTGCAATGGGGACCTTTTCATACTAAGGCTCTTTGACATGCACAGGGAAGGAAAAGATAAGCAAATTCATGGACAAGTACAGAACCATTTCATGCCTTTCTATTGTGAAGTAAGCCCCACTGAATTCACCAGAACCTACTCCCAGATAAAGATCAATTCATTATTTATTTAGCTGGCTGAAACCTCAAGCAATTAAAACCAACTAGGATTTATTTCATCAGGATTGCCCTGGCATAGATCTAGTGAGTCAAGCTGTATAGTCAAAACCTTTATCATTATGAAGCACATGCGTTCAGGCAGAAAGCCCCAAGATAGCTTTGCTGATGAGTGAATAGTGCGATGGGGTGGTGGTGGGGAACTTAGTGGAACAATGTGATTGAAGCAATGGGGCAGGAGGCCAGAGCTGGACTGCCCACACCTCCATTCGCCCCGTTGCTTTCTCCTGGGAAAACCCATGGTTTAGCGCTGAAGGGATGGACAGCAATGGTGCTTTCTGTTTGTTCCAATTTAGCGCTAAAGAATGTGTTTTCCGGGGAGGGGGGAGCAAAGGCATAACTACTCAGACCCAAGTCTAGAAAGCACAGGCCAAGCGGAAAACCACTTGGACCCATGCTTTCTAGAAGAAGAAGAAGAGTTTGGATTTGATATCCCGCTTTATCACTACCTGAAGGAGTCGCAAAGTGGCTCACAATCTCATTTCCCTTCCTCCCCCACAACAAACCCTCTGTGAGGTGAGTGAGGTTGAGAGACTTCAGAGAAGTGTGACCAGCCCAAGGTCACCCAGCAGCTGCATGTGGAGGAGTGGGGAATCGAACCCCGTTCACCAGATTACAAGTCCACCGCTTTTAACCACTACACCACACTGGCTCTAGACACAGAACAAGTGGAAGCGTGGACAAGCCCTCTGTTGGCTATGCACCCCTGTTCCCAGGAGGTGAAAGCATTCGCCAGGACTTGCCCAAAGCATTTTGCTGCTTGTGGAAAAGGACAAAATGGCACTTGCCCCCCATTCTCCATACGGAAGGTGACGGAACTGACACTCTCCTTCAAGACTGACAACAAGACAGAACCCTTCACTGAACCCGAGGGCAGCAAGCTTCCCTGGGAGAGCATTCCACAAATTAACTTCCCTGGGGAGAGCATTCCACAAATGGGGAGCCACTGCAGAGAAGGCCCGTTCTTGTGTTGCCACCCTCCGGACCTCTCGAGGAGGAGGCACATGTAGGAGGGCCCCAGAAGATGATCTCAGGGTCTGGGTGGGTTCATATGGAAAGAGGCATGATGTGTCAACCTGGCTGGCAAAGCCATACAGCTCCCAGCTTTCTTTCGTGCTGCGCCCTGGATTTCTAAGCCCTGGGGGAACAGCACATGACAGGAGTCAAGAATTTCCTTGACATACTATCCTCATTTTACAATGACATGTTTTGTGGCCCCAGAGCACCGTCCTGCTGCAGCAGCTAAAGTGCCTTTCCACTTGCCACAGAATGGTTTGCAACAAGAAACTCTGCTGGGTACTTAAAGAACTTGGGGCACAGACCCAGGACCCAAATTTGCATTAAATTTGCCTATGCTGATTTCCAAGCATAGGTGCCTCTGATAAATTAAGACTGTAGGTGAGCTTACAGTGTAGTCAGACAGCACATAAGCATTTTTTAAAAAGAAAAAAGAAAAAAGTGGAGAAGTGTGCAGGAGGTCTGGGACCATAGGAGCCAACTCCTAGGGGCAGAGGTCCCTTTGCCCCCCCACCCAATAAAATACTTGAGGAATCCGGGCCCCACAAAATTGATGGGCATTGCCATTCAAATGGTATCCGGGTACCACATACGGTCGTACCTTGGATTCTGAACGCCTTGTGTGTCAAACATCTTGGCTCCCGAAAGCTGCAAACCCGGAAGTGATTATTCCGGTTTGTGAACATTCTTTTGGAACCCGAACATGCGAAGTGGCTTCCGCAACTTCCACTTGGCTGCAGGGGCTTTCTGCAGCCAATCGGAAGCTGCACCTTGGTTTACGAACATTTTGGAAGTCGAACAGACTTCCAGAACAGATTCCGTTCGACTTCCGAGGTACCACTGTATTGTGATTGATTATGCAGGGCGAAGATTATCCCTCCCCCCCAAAAAAATATTTTATTCTAGTTGGCACCCTTGTCTGGGACCCACTGTAAAAAACAAACAAACAGGGACTCCATTGCCCCTTGCTAACAACACCCCTATTTCCACCACTAAGCAGTATGAGTAGGATATATAAATACGACGCCTGTTTGCAGTACTGTTAGTACTGAAGAACCTCTACTGGATCCAGCCTCTGGGCCACATGGCTGTTGGAAGAGCCTCTCGACCCATCCAAATAGCAGAGTAGCCTGAGATATTTGGCTCTCAGCAAGCCGAGAGCCACCACAACTGTTCATTAAGAGGTACATTGTAACCAGATGTGTAATAACCGACCTGTTCTCCAGATGTGAAGTGCAGTTTTGTGCCCGAGTCCTTTTTTTTTTTTTTTTAGGCAATATATGCTGGAAATAAATTAATCTTTTAAAGGGTCCTTTTTTGCCGAAGACAGCCTGATCTTTTCTCCGCCGGGGAAAATATGTGCCAAGGTGGCAGTCAGACTAATTACCCAACAGATCTTTCCACTGGTATTATTAAACACACTGGTGCCAAGTGCAGTGTTTATTTACAGTATAAACCTGAAGTCTAATTGACTTCACCTCCTTGGAACTTAACACACTGAGCAACATCTGTGCCTGATGTTATTTTATTAAGTGCTGATTCCTCCAGTAAAGGCGGGGAGGGCGAGAAAAATGCACGCAAAGCGATCCGTAAGGGCAGTTAACTGGGTGCTGCACCAGACTCTTACAAGGAATCAACGGCAATCCTATACACGCTTACTTGGATGTAAGCCCCGTTGGAAACGGTGGGTCTTCCTTCAGAATTAACTTCTGCAAGGCTGCAATTTTCAAAACAAATACAATACCTTGTTACGCAGATGCAATAGTTACAACATATAGAGTGCAACAGGCTGAATGGTAATGTTTGCATGGACAGGCGAAGTCCCCCCAACCTATGGTTAACAGATGTCCCCATTTCCCGGGGACAGTCCCTGGATTTACAAATCTCTCCCCAGAATGTCCACAGATTTCATTTAATGTCCCCGGATATATATTTTAAGTGTTGTAGATTTATTAGTAGGGAATGAATGTTGTGTGATTGGTTCAAAGGCACAAGACACATCATACGGGGACTTCCGGCAAGGCAAAATGGCGGGCGCCATGGCAGCGGGCAGCTCCTGAAGCCAGCCAGAGCCAACTGTGCTACTAAGCTGGTTCTGGGCTGCTGAGGCTGCCGCTGCCGCCGCCACTGCCAAGGGAGAGCCGGGGACACCTGGCGTGTCAACTGGGGGAACCGCTGGACCCCCCCCCCACGACCCAAATTGAGCCGGGAGAGAGAACGCCCAGCCACCCGGCCAACTGCCCAGTGGCGCTCCAAGGCCAATAAAACCCCGGAGCTGATGCAGGGAGAAGGAGGAGAGGAGAAGGAGAAGGAATAGAGAGAAAGAGAAAAGAGAAAAAAGAGGGGAGCCCTGACCTTGCCGCGCTACTGCCGCTGAGAAGGAGAGGTAGGAGAGCACCGGGAGGGCAAGGACATGTGGTCGAGCCTAGGCCAACCCGAGCCTACTCCACGGTGGCTAGCGCTCCAAGAGAGCAGGCTGGGGCGCAGAGGAAGGCTGTGTGACAGAGGAGACCACAAAAGAGAAGATACTTCTTAATTTTTAAAAATATCGTCCCCCCCCCCTTTTTTTAAGTGTCCCAGGATTCTTTGGAAAAAATCTGCTATCCTTACCCAAACCCCAGGCGACCCCCGAGCAGAATAATGACTCAAGACAACGTGCTATGGGATTAAAATTGGCCACAACTTAATTAAGTTTCATATGTAGGGAGACCTTGGCTCAGGCATTGGGCGTTTGTCCTTCCCAGTCCCCAGCCGGGGATCTGAGAGACATCAGGGTTATCCAGAATGTGTGGGGATTGGGCTGGCTCTGGAGAACATATGTTCAAGCAGAGAGCCTGCCCCCTGTTTTGCCGTCGTCGGAGGGGAGAGCAATGACAACCTCTCGGTGTATGGCCAATGCCTCCCCTCAAGACCCCTTTAACGGGGAACCCTGGGATCACCGCCGCAAGGGGGGCGTGGGTCACCGCTTCACTCCCCACCACCATTTAGGAGGATAGACTAAAGGATTCTGCCCAAGGCCTGATACCACCAAAGTTGTGCTGTTTTGCTACGGGGAAGGCAAACCTGCCAATGCAGGAAAAATCCTTTCCGGCCCTTCAACAGCGACCATGACGTAGCAGCGCCCGTGTACCTGTGGAGAAGAGGTTAACTTGCAAAAGAAAGCTTAACTGAGGGAGGGCAGGGTGGGAGAAGCTCTGGAGCCAACTGATACTTCGCAGGTACCACACAAAAGGCACCCCCCATTTGATGTAGGGAGTGGTCATTGTAACAAATTTTGTTACTGGTTACTTCCTAACATACGAATCAAGTCCAGGATGTACACCATATAAGCAAGCTATATTTAATTAAATCCAATTAATTAATTAATTAGGTTTTAATTAAGGAGTCGGGAATTGGGAGTAAGTCCCATTGACATTCATTGGGGATATGCAATAGGTATTATGAGAGTTCAAGAACAACTCCACCATGCAGCTGAACATTGGCCGTGTGGCATGGATGGAAGTTGGGGCCCAACAACATCTGCTCGGTCCTTCCCTAATTTATAGGGTATACGAGTGGGGGGTGCACTGTATTAGTAACTAAGGAAAGTAGCTTAAATATAAGGAAGATGGGGGGAACCAAGGATAGAGATCCTGCAAAGAAGACTGCTGATGCGAGTTGTAATCTACCAACATCTGGAGAGCCACAGAGCCCCCATCCCTGTTTGTGTGTGTGTGTAGTTACTGGTAACTTAAGGGAAGTAGCTCAGACATAAAGGTGCAAAAAGAAAGGTCTGACACCTTTAATAGCTATATAGAAGAGGGAATTTCAGCAGCCCTGACTTCTTTTTCATCTGGTCACCTTACTCAAAATACTTTGCAAAGCAGCTGAAATGAAAGCCTCTCAAACATGCTCCAAAAGGAGGAACACAAAAAGACATTTCAGCCTGCTTTATTTATGATGTTTGTGTGTTTAAAGGAGAAGGCAAGGGAGGTATTTATTTTTATTTTTTATGCACAGGGCAAGATAAATACATGCTGTTTGAGGACTCTGTTGGTGCACGTGCTTTGAATTTTAAAACCAACTCCAGTGTTGTCTCTGGAGAAGGATCACTTGTTGACTTTTAAGAATCTCAAGCACGAAAGAAGATGTGCCAAGGTGGAGGGGCTGGTCCATTTTCTTCTCAGCACACATTTGACATCTCTTGCACTTCGTTGGTTGAGCCACTCGTAACAGAAGCTTGCTTTAAAAGGAAGGTTCTCAAATCTTGGCATGAGACAAAACAACATTCAGCACCCAAGTCGCAAAAAGAGGTATCTAAGGCCATATTCACACCATAAGCTTAAAGCACTACAATACCACTTTAAACAGCGACAGCTTGATGCAGGGACGTCTGGGGCCTGTAGTTTGTAAAGGGTGCTGAGAGTTGTTCAGTTCAGAGCCTGCTATTCATAGAACTACAGTTCCCAGAATTCCTTGTGAAGAGGGATTGACTGTCAAACCACTCTGGGAGAGGAATAGGGGTCTCCTAAGCACCTTTGACAAACTACAGCTCCCAGAATTCTTTGGGAGAAGCCATGACTGTTTAAAGTTGTAGTGTGGTGCTTTGATTCAGCCATTTGCATTTACACCAAACATTTCTTCCCACTTGATGACTCTCAGATGAATGTGTGAACAGTCAATTGTTAACTGTATTGTGTTTGAGGCGATATTTATTTACCGCTCTTCAAATCTGAGTTATTACTTTGTAATGTGAAAAGAACTGGAAAGGGCCAGATATTCCTCTAGATCAGAGCTTTCCAACTTTTCATGTGGGTGACACACTTTTTAGACATGCATCGTTTTGTGACACAGTAATTCGGTTTTACTAGCAAACTGGAGGTTAAACTAACCCCTTTCCAGGCCCAGGAAGAGCGCCAGGAGCGTTCGTGGGACACATCGACACACTGCAGCCGACACACTTAACATGTCACGATACACAGATTGGAAAGCTCTGTCCTAGATGTTTGGGGTTTTTAAAGTATTTCTAAATCAGCTCACTAGGTGGTGCTACTGCTACGTGAAACATATTGTGATGTTCAAAGATGGTCAAGTGTATAACAGTGTTTTCAAATACAGTGGTACCTCGGGTTACATATGCTTCAGGTTACATACGCTTCAGGTTACACACTCCACTAAGCCAGAAATAGTGCTTCAGGTTAAGAACTTTGCTTCAGGATGAGAACAGAAATCGTGCTCTGGTGGCGCAGCGGCAGCAAGAGGCCCCATTAGCTAAAGTGGTGCTTCAGGTTAAGAACAGTTTCAGGTTAAGTATGGACCTCTGGAACGAATTAAGTACTTAACCCGAGGTACCACTGTATCTGGGGTTTTTTTGGAAGCCGCCCAGAGTGGCTGGGAAGGCCCAGCCAGATGGGCGGGGTATAAATAATAAATTATGATTATGATTATGATTATTATTATTATTATTATTATTGAATCTGGAGAGTCAAAGACATTGGGTGACCCTCTCCAAGTCCTGATAAGAAAATAAAGTGGGGGGGGGGCTTATTTCTCTTTCCAGTTACTTCATACCCTGAACCAGGTTATAAAACTTTATTATGTGCCCTCTTGCTTTTCCCCCTAAACTAAAAGAACCAGAACACTTTAGCTTTTCCTTACGCCGAAGGTGTGACAACCTCCTGTTCATGTTGCTTGCCCTTCTCTGAACTTTCCCAAGTGTACGATATCTTCTCTGCGATCCTTTTACAACACAAGCCTGTATGCCGGAAGCAGGCCCCACAAGGCCCAGTGGGACTTGTTCCTGCACAATGGTGTAATAGGATAAACCTAATTATGTTTACTCAAAAGTAAATCCAGTTGAGATCCATGTGGCCTACTCCCTAGTAAGCGGGTTTAGGATTTGCAAGGTTACAAGGCCTTGAACTCAATCAGGACTTAGTTTTGAGTAAATGTGCACAGGATTTTGCTTTTAGTGAGCTATCTTGAAAACTACGGACTCAGCTACATTGGCAAAGAAAAAACACTTTATATGCATTGTTTATGCATTCTAACATTGTGACACCAGATGACGCTGTGGAGTTCCAATTTTGCTTACCCGATTTCCCATACAAAGTCTGCAACGTGTTTAACTGAAACGTTTCTTTGATGTGTCTAGATCAGGGGTCAGCAAACTTTTTCAGCGGGGGGGGGGGCAGTCCACTGTCCCTCAGACCTTGTGGGGGGGCCGGACTATATTTTGAAGGAGGAAAAAATGAACGAATTTCTATGCCCCACAAATAACCCAGAAATTCATTTTAAATAAAAGCACACATTCTACTCATGTAAAAACATGCTGATGCCCGGACAGTCTGTGAGCCAAATTTAGAAGGTGATTGGGCCATATCCGGCCCCTGGGCCTTAGTTTGCCTACCCATGGTCTAGATCCAGCCTATGTACCATATTTATGTGAATCTAATGTGCCATCGCATCTAAAGCACACCTCAACTTTCAAAACCTCGAAACCAAAAAAAGTATTTGCTGGTGCCATCAAATCTAATGTGCACCCTAATTTTTGCAAAATAATTTGGCAAAAAAAAAGGGGGGGTATATAGTGGATAATTGGGATACAGATGCATTGTGTGTGTGTGTGTGTGAATGCAACTTTCATGTTACCTCCACACTGACAGATTTGACTATCCCTAATATATATGCAGGCAGGCAGATGATAGATCCTCTAGTTGAATTATTTGCACATTTTTTTTTTTACATTTATTGCTAGCTGGAGAAAACATGTTTTGCTCATGGGGAAAGGATTTCACAGCTGGACAGGGGGAGATTGGTGAAATTTGTGATTACTTATTCCCCCCACCCACCGCCCCCGCCACCACAGCTCAACCCTGGGTTATAGGTGTGTGATCAACACCCGCTGCATCATTACAGGGTTGCAGAGCGATAACTGACAAAGGAAAAACAAAAACAAAAGCCTGGTGTAGAATCAACGCCATTGCAGGATAAAAAATGCTGATGGGATAGAGGGGTGATTAGATTTTATCTGGGTGTTTGTTTTGTTTTTAAAGTCCCTCTTTATACTTCCAGAGTATGTTGCTCAAGGCAGCTCACTAAAGAAGTCGTGACGTATTTCTTCCTTCATGTCATTCCCAGTGACATGAGAGAGAGAGAGAAGGGGAAGGAGGAAGAGGAAGAAGAAGAACAGGAACAGGAATAGGAACAGGTGGAGCTGGGATTCGGGCAAGAAAGTGTATTTTCCCTGACTTCCTGTTAGTCTCAACCCTGCCCTCTGCTGACTGGAGGCATGCAAGTTTCCTGAAACCCACCATTGTACAGTGGTACCTCAGGATGCGAACGGGATCCGTTCCGCATCCTGAATGGAACGTAAGATGTGACGGCGCGCCTGTGCAGCGTGGGTCGCTTTTTGCTGCTTCCACGCATGTGCATGACGTTATTTTGAGTGTCTGTGCATGCGCGAGCAGCAAAACCCAGAAGTAACGCGCTCCGTTACTTCCGGGTTGCCGCGGAGCGCAATCCGAAAGCGCTCAACCTGAAGCACATTCAACCTGAGGTATGACTGTATTTCTATTGAAATCATAGTTAACTATTTGTGTGTCTACAGATATAAATTAGCATATGCACATTTGATGCAAATCTTTGTGTGTGTGTGTTTGTTTGTCTCCCACCCCACCCGCCTCTCTTTTTCTTTTCGTTTTGGATGATGCATTTCCTGTCTTCTGGTCATGCATTAAGTGGCCCGTTCTCAGCTCTAGTGTGCCTCTGCCTGGTCTTCGGCTCCAGTGCCCTGTCTTGGCTCTTGGTTCACTTTCGACAGCTGCCTGCGGGCAGCACAAGATAAAACGGATGGCTGGGCGGTGTGGCCTGCATGTGCGTGTTCACCTAGGCGCACCAGCATGGCCTCCTTCAGCAGATGAGAGAGGGACTCTGCCAGACCTCCCACATTCCCGCCTCCCCCCGTCGACCCGTTGCTTTTCGCCAACCGCTATGTCTCTGTAGCTGTGTCTCTTAATTGAATCTGTACTTTTAATTCAGCACCTATAAACGTTAATGGAGTTCTTTAGGGCTCCCTCGCTGGAGATCTCATTGTGCGTGGTAACCAGGGCAATCACGTTTTATTGGTTTGGCCCTTCTGGAAGTACCCATGAAATTTCCAGCGAACGAGTGGCGCTCTGAGGATTGGCATTAGTGATCGGGGG
Source organism: Podarcis melisellensis (assembly GCF_964234715.1). Taxonomy (NCBI): domain Eukaryota; kingdom Metazoa; phylum Chordata; class Lepidosauria; order Squamata; family Lacertidae; genus Podarcis; species Podarcis melisellensis. The sequence goes on along the minus strand of NC_138532.1, from coordinate 11,572,495 downwards.
GTGCTGGCTGAATGAAAGTCGTCGGAGATTCAGCTCTGTTACAAATGCCTGTGTAAGTTGAGCTAAGTGGGAACAATTTAATTTAGAGCATGAACACACCCATGCAGGGCAATATCATTTTGTGACTCTCCCAGGGTCATCCCCATGGATACATAGGACCCTACCTTATACCAAGTCAGAACATGCATTGTCTCTGAATCATCTACACTGATCTTCTTCTTTAGCGATCACTCATAGCCGAGTAAGATTGTCTTCCATAAACACGGTTTTAACAATGAGTCGTAAGTGACTGTGGAGGCCAATTCTGGATCCACACGTCCTTCCACAGTGGGGACATTGGTTTCCAGGCAGGAGTTGATCACAGTGTGGATTTGCCAAGCATGTCTTCCACTTACCACGTTTCTCCTTTGTGTTCTGAGTTCGAGTGTCTTCAAAGCCCATGACACCTTTGGTAAAGGCTGTTCTCCAATTGGAGCGCTCACAGGCAAGTGTTTCCCAGTTGTTGGTGTTTATACTACATTTTTAAAAATTTGCCTTGAGGCAGTCTTTAAACCTCTTTTGTCAACCACCAGCATTACGCTTTCTATTTTTAAGTTCGGAATAGAGTAGTTGCTTTGGAAGACGATCATCAGGTATCCGCACAACATGACCAGTCCAACAAAGTTGATGTTGAAGAATCATTGTTTTGACACTGGTGATCTTTGCTTCTTCCAGTACACTGGCATTAGTTCACCTGTCTTCCCAAGTGATGTGTAAAAATTTTCGGTTGATGGAATCTTTCGAGGAGGTGGAGATAGCAAGTAGGACCTGGTAGATCTACACAGATGCTTATTACAAAATAAGGCTTGCTACCTTGTGACCATTCAAAACAGCAGTAACTGATGATAGACTCTCTGCCCCCAAGACTCACCAACACTGCCAGCTCTTAGATGTCAGGCAAAGATATTCTTGCTCTCCCAAGCATTTGGGGCTTGATATGCTTCACTTTTCTGGCCATTAACTTCTTGGTGCCCCTCTTTTGGATAGGTGGGGAAGGATATTTTCCTTGTTAGTTGATTGTTTTGACTGAGCATTTTCAGTATTAATTATGGCGATGCTTGTTCTTTTCTCTTTTACTGTACTTTAACGTAAGTTGCTTTGTTACTCATCTGTTGTAAAAAAAGGTGTCAAATTAATTAATTAAAGAACAGTAATCAGTGTGACCTTCCTTGCATCGCAGTGCTGAATTTAACACTTACAATGGCAGAAACAGAATGTTGGTTTGTATCTGATGCTAGTTCTACTCAAGAGTAGGTCCATTCAAGATAATGAGTGCCAACTTAGGCTCATTAATTTCAGTGGGACTACAATGAGTATAACTTTGTTGTATTCAAGCCCCAGTCTCCACCGAGCCTTAAAACAGCTAGAATCAGACTTGCTGGTGAAATTCTAGTCCAGCAAATTGGTATCCTCCCTTGGACGGATCGCATCTATTGGGCATCTGCGAAGCTGCCAGAACTCTCAAAGCACCCTTCTGTAGATTCATAGGCTGTTAAATCATTTTAGTGAGTTGCTTTGATTTACAGGGTTTCCTGGCGAGTCTTTACACTCCGAAGCAACTGAAATGGGCGCGTTCATACCCAGGGGAGCTAGATAGTACTCCATGTGTGTTTGTTTTTCCCTAGCAAGAATGTAGTCATCTGCAAAAGGCATCAAGGCCTCTTCTGCCTGCTGTCCTCTCTGGCCGCTTTATGTCAGCTTCTGTACAATCCATTACATTGTTAGCTGCCTCCTGATACCCATTTGCACCTCAGCTTTCTGGTTGGCTGGGTTCCTCCTCTGAGCAGTTTGTTCTGCTCATCTTACTTCAGAAGTGCTTCCTTTGGCTTCCCCAAAGTGGATTTTCAGCTACCTGCATCCCTCCTGTTCAAGGCTGTGATGGGCAAGGAAGGAACTCCCACATCGGCCACTTCTGTTGCAGAGACTTGTTGGGGGGGGGAGGAAGGTTGTACCATGATCTCACAGAGATGACTGGGAATAGATCCCCAGAAGCAGCTAAATCATAACCATAACAACCAGCAGCAAATCTGAAAGGATGTAGGATGCCACAGTTTAAGCTGGAATAACGATGACTCCACCAAGGCCCAATTATTGTGGTGATTTTCAAATTGAATATGGTAACTTACCCTGCTTATTTAACTTATATGCAGAATTCATCATGCGAAAGCTGGGCTGGATGAATCCCTAGCCGAAATTAAGATTGCCGGAAGAAATATCAACAACCTCAGATATGCAGATGACACAACCTTGATGGCAGAAAGTGAGGAGGAATGAAAGAACCTTTTAATAAGGATGAAAGAGGAGAGCGCAAAATATGGTCTGAAGCTCAACATAAAAAAAACGAAGATCATGGCCACTGGTCCCATCACCTCCTGGCAAATAGAAGGGGAAGAAATGGAGGCAGTGAGAGATTTTACTTTCTTGGGCTCCATGATCACTGCAGATGGTGACAGCAGCCACGAAATTAAAAGACGCCTGCTTCTTGGGAGAAGGGCAATGACAGGCCTAGACAGCATCTTGAGAAGTAGAGACATCACCTTGCCAACAAAGGTTCGTATAGTTAAAGCTATGGTTTTCCCAGTAGTGATGTATGGAAGTGAGAGCTGGACCATAAAGAAGGCTGATCGCCGAAGAATTGATGCTTTTGAATTATGGTGCTGGAGGAGACTCTGGAGAGTCCCATGGACTGCAAGAAGATCAAACCTCTCCATTCTGAAGGAAATCAGCCCTGAGTGCTCACTGGAAGGACAGATCGTGAAGCTGAGGCTCCAGTACTTTGGCCACCTCATGAGAAGAGAAGACTCCCTGGAAAAGACCCTGATGTTGGGAAAGATGGAGGGCACAAGGAGAAGGGGACGACAGAGGACGAGATGGTTGGATAGTGTTTTCGAGGTTACCAGCATGAGTTTGACCAAACTGCAGAAGGCAGTGGAGGACAGAGGTGCCTGGCGTTCTCTGGTCCATGGGGTCACGAAGAGTCGGACACAACTAAACGACTAAACAACAACAAAGTGTGGGAATGTGCAGGGTGGCGGGAGAGGATATATTGTTTATTAATATACTTCCTAACTTGCACTAGCAAGTTCCTTTACTTAGCAGAGTTACATTCCCCTTTTTACATGCACAATTGATGGCTGGTTGCAGGCTCGTGTGAGCTTCTCACTATTATACAATCCAGTCTGTCTCAGATTGAATTGTACGTTCCTGGTAAGTTCCCTTGAATCCCTCTTAAAAGAATAAAGATGCCACGGTCTTATTCAAAGTCATTAAAAGAAGTTTACTTACATCAGTTCACAGTTGGATTCCTGAAGGCAGACTTAGTTACAAATATGTACATGTGGATCTACCCCATATGGGGGAATAATCCCAGTGCTTCTGCTAGCTGAGAGCTAGTAGAGCAGTCCTAGCTAAAAGCTGGTCAAATGAAGAAGGAAGTCAGAAAGAGGGAAGGGTGCTGCGTGACTCGTCCTTTTGTTACCTGGACAGGTTAGGTCACACCCACCTTGTATCACATGCAAGGGGAAGGATGCTCTAGGCCAAGAGGAACAGGAAGTTTCAACTGGCTGGACCAAACATTCCCTCACATGTCTTCTCTAGCATAACAAGGAATGTTGTACTTGACTGCCTCTCATGGATCACATCCCACAGTTGGCAAAGTGACATGTCCTCTTGTTCCAGGCTCATCCACACCTCTTTTTGCCCCCGGGAATATCCAATCTCTAGCACTGAATTGGAACAAATGGCAATTGTGTTTTTGCAGATTGCCATTTGCTCCAATTTAGTACTAAGGAGAGGGGTTTCTTTTTCCAGGGGAAAGTTGTGTGGCAAAGGCAAAACTGCTCACACCTGTGTCTAGAAAGTTTTGTTAGGTGTGTCTTTCTTCTGGATGAGGTAGATTAGACCGGGAGGTCGTGACTGGTCCCAAAGGACATGTGACCATGTTAGCTGGGAATGACTCCATTTCAAATCTTGAAGGGCTGCAGCACCTGCAAGTCAGTGTAGACATTACTGAGCTAGGAGAGCCAATGGTCTGAGTTGGCACAAGGCGCCTTCCTCTGTTCCTACTATTCTACCCATTTTAAAGATGGGGAAAGAGTGGCCAGCCCGAGGCTACTAAGGAATGCAAAACCAGGGTATGTCTGCTCACTGGATGCTGCAAATGTGTGAACCGCCCTAAGATCTTCTGATCAATTATTATTTTATTAATTTATTTTATTATTTTATTAATGAATTTATATACCGCTCTATCACCGGAGGTCTCAGGTCTGAAGGGTGGTATATAAATTTACGGTAACTAATAAATAAATCCACCCCCCTAGAATCCTGAGAGCTGCAGCTTATCTACCGCAGAGCTACAATTCCCAGCGCCCTGAGCAAACTACCGTTCCCCAGGTCCTAGGGGGGAAGCCATGTGCTTTAAAGGGCTGGTGCATATTTCCTCTTGCCCGGAAGAACATTCGTTTCTCCTTTGAAAGTTCCCCACCCTCGATATCCTTTCTGTTATTTTGCTTTATTGCTTCAAATTTTAGCTCCGTTGCTTCATTAAAAAATTTTTTTTCAAGAAAGAAAAACTTTCAAATCCTTCTCCGCTTTTTAAAAGACATGAAAAAGAAAAGTGCCTTTCCCCTTCAAATCTGGTTCCCAGCAGCGGGGTTTAAAAATACCCTCAAATATCACGAGAGTTGTGATAGAAATCGTAAGCGCTGCCTGCGCAGGCAGAGAGGGAGGCCCCTCCAGGCTTCCTCCTCGCTGGAGTTCTGTATCCTTCTTCAAAGCAACCCTCTGCACTGTCATTTGCATAAAACCAATTTCTTAAAATCTTTAATTAAAATCTTTGCAGATTAGGTTTGCCAGGTAAATGGGAAGCGCGTCGTTCTCTGTTGCCTGCCAGCTGCTTAGGTCCTTCAGAGTCTAGCTGTTTATATCCTCCTGTCTCCTGACCTTCCCCTTCTCACGCCTTTCCTGACCAGTTGGCATTTCTCTCTCTCATATATGTGTGTGTGTGTGTGCATTCTTTGTGTTCTTATCAGCTCCTGCATCCATAGCTTATCTGATGGAATTTCCTGGATGAACAGGAACCTGGGGGACAACAGCACAGCTCCGAAACACCAACTGTGCATGACCGCCAGCAAATCCTTTCCGGTCCCAGTTTCTGAAAGATACACCACAGTCCCTCATTTACTTTTATTTATTTAAAATACATTTTCACCACCACTGACAACAAAATTCCCCTTCCAGGAGGTTCTCGAAATGTTAACAAGAATCACACAAGATCCAAAACACTGTTTTAAAAAATAAAACGAAAACCGAACAAGAGCCCCTTTAGCTAAAACAAACTAGTCCCCAACAAAACCGGCCAATTATCAGAAGGTGGGGAGAAGGGAGATATTTTAATTTAGCAGTCAAAGCACAAGAAGGGTGGTGCCTAAGCGTGGTCAGATCTGTCGATTTCAGTTTCTCCGAGTTCAAATTGGAAGTTGGGTTCTCTACATTTCCACGTTGGTTTGCAATTTAAAAATAAAACTACTCGTGAAAATTCACCAGAATTTCAGTGTGAATTTCTCCTTCTCCACACATTTTTGTATGCCGTTTTTTTTTTAATATACACAATTCTGACAAGCAAATTCACACACACACATTTCTACGCACACTTCAGTATATGCATTTTTATACACATTACTTTGTTGGTGAGCTGCATCACAAAAATTGGAAAAATGCAAATTTCGAAAGGTACCTTCAGTTTGCCTTTAAATGAGAAGTGAATCAAATCCCCTCTCCCATCGCTGCTTCCACCTCATGTCAAGCTGAATATCACTCAAGGCCGATCAAGATGTTTTGGCACCAGAGGATCAAAATCCTACAAGCCTGCTACAATACTAAAGTGAATAATCAATAATCTGCAGCCCTTTCATGACACCGCAAATCAGCTTCTGTAAGTAAGAAAACCTGCCTAATGGTAGGGCCAGCCCTGTTTTCCTGTACAGAGTTTAATAGGAGGAACCTGGTGCAGATTGACAGCCAAGGACAGTTGCATTTCCAAGACATGGGGAAAACTGGGAAAATCATAGAATTGTAGAGTTGGAAGGGACCCTGAGGATCATTTAGTCCAACCCCCTGCAAAGCAGGATTATGCAGCTGTCCCATACAAGGATTAAACCTGCAACCTTGATGTTATCAACACCACGTTCTAACCAACTGAGCTATCCAGGCACAAATGGTGAAGAAAAGCGAAATCTAGCTCGCCCACTCAGACCATCTCCCCACATCTTTATGCAGAGACAATGTTAGAATTCCTGCTCCGTGATTGCAGTCATGGGATTGTTGTCTGTCGCATGACGGTGTATGTTTTGACTCCACAGAGTGGGAAGTGACGAAGACAGGATGCTTGTGTTACTGTGTTCCGTGAAGTGGGACTGTTGTCCTTTGTTCTTTTTCTCTTTGCTGTCTGATGCTAGAGAGAGAGGGAGCGACCTTGCAGTGCTCCATGTGTGTTTATATTTAAATGAAGTAGATTAGCCAAAATGCTGAGTTGCTGAGGGTCTGTTACGAAAGTTGCACAAACTCTGCAGATCCCTAAGTGTGTCTGTTGGCATCGGTTGCTGTGTTGTTCAGGCTGAAGAAAGCTCTTGAAGCTCTCGAACGAAATACCAGGAGGGAGGGAACATGCCAGTCGGGCATGTGTCTCTGCCAGGGTCCTACTCGAGTGTAGGCCGAGCTCCTGACAGACAAACCCTTTTGCAAACAGGCATCTTTGGATCAACTCTGCTGATTGTTAACACCTGTGAACTGGGAAATTAAGGGGCAATTCACACTCATGCTCTGTAGTGCTGACACGGGGCAATTCATATGTCCAGCCATGTTCTGTGGTGGTGATAACAAAGAAACTTATTTAATGAGGGAGTTCAGGTTCAGCATACATGGTGAGATGAGGAATTTCCACCTCCAGCTGCATTTTAGCTGTTGTTCTTTTTCCTTTCCTGGCAGGTTGCCATGTCAACATTTGTCAGAGAAATAGCCTCTGCTTTATGCCAAAAAGAGAGAGAGCATAGTGCTGGACCAAGAGACACTGAGCAGACCATTGATCCCTGATTTGTTCTAGGGACGGGAACTTGAACACTACTAATATTCCCATCCAGTGAAATACTGGAACAATAAGCGCAGGAAACAGATGCTTCTTTGTGATATTTGCGAGTGCAGAAAGTGCAAGATCAGCTCTTGCCGGACTCTGGCCCGATTGATCTCAATAACTGCTCTGGAGAAAAGGAGGACAGTGCGAGGAGTCCTGCGTGCCAGAATGAAGGAGTGTTATTGCCCAGCTGTTGTTTCCCCACATCTTATAAGAAGGAGCCACAAAGCTGCTTTTAAGGTTAGGTCAGCATCTCCAGTTTTCCTGCCGCTGCATTGATTGGATGGCTCTGCATTCGCATTCCCCTGGCATCATCGCTGGTGCTGTAAGCGGGCACGGTTCCTTGCAGAGGCCGTGGCGAGAAGTTCCTGCCTATATGGTTTAGGCCCCCCGGCGCAGCCGTCTTTAATGGAAGGCAAGGGTCCTGAGCAGATTAACACCTTGTGTTACGGAGTCTGTGGCAGACTTTCGCACTAATGACTGCAGCCGCTTTGTGCTGGTGATGCTAATCCTCAGCTGGCTGGCCTGCTACTTTTCAGCCAGGGTTTCCTGCACATCTTAATCCCTCCCTTTGCTCATGAAGCAAGAGGTTTAGGCTGAAAAGAGAAGGGCCCATTCTTTGATGCAAATCGGGGCATGGCGATGGCTGCCAGCGAAAAGTCTGGCTCTGCAGGTGCGTCTGTTCCAGCGGTGGAAGGGCAAGCAGCAGAATCGGATCTCTGGTTCTCTTAAGGATGAGAAAAGGCAAATGTATTCCGTATGGTTGCTGCCTCCCCATTATGATGTGACTCCTGTGCATTTGGCAGCTGCAGCACAGACAGGAATGCAACAGGTAAAGCTTTTTGAACCATGGGGGTAAGTTGATGGGGGAAAGGTGTTAAACTCTGGCTTTCCACCTGTCACACAGCTGATAAAGGCAGAGGAGTCCCACTTGAAAAGGTGGCAACCTGATTTTGAAATCCTCAGGGCTGGGCCACCTATAGCCACAGATTAGAAACCAGTGAATACTGTTATTACCAAGGCAAAGTTCTAGCCTGATCTAGAAGCTGCCACAATTCTTCCAGCTCAGAGAAGTCAAATGTCTGGCCAGGCGCAATTCAACAATTGTAGTCTCTGCACTTAATTGCCTTACATCGCAATGTAGTGAGCTAGCCCTACTGTGTTTAGAGACCCTCCTCATTCTGCTAAATAGGATCCTGGACGTTTGTCCTAAAGATATGCCCCGAGCATGGATAGCTCAGTTGGTTAGAATGTGGTGCTGATAACACCAATGTTGCAGGTTCGATTCCAGTATGGGACAGCTGCATATTCCTGAATTGTAGCGGGTTGGACTAGATGATCCTCAGGGTCCCTTCCAAATCTGTGATGCCAGAACTCGCAGGAAAAGGAGGCAAAGATGGCGGCAAGAGTGCTGCACTGCAAGCAGCTCAAAGTGAGCAACTTGCTCAACAAACGTTGGGAGAAGAATGAGGTTATTTCAACCTACCTCAATCGGAAGAACACGAGACTCTTAATTCAAGCCCCACATTGGGCAAAAGATTCCTGCGTTACAGGAGAATGGACTCAATCCTCACAGTCCCTTCCAACTCTATGATTCTATGACAGTAAGGTAAAGGGACCCCTGACAATTAAGTCCAGTCGCAAACGACTCTGGGGTTGGGGCTCTCATCTCACTTTATTGAGGGAGCCGGCGTTTGTCCGCTTCCACAGACAGTTTTTCCAGGTCATGTGACCAGCATGACTAAGCCACTTCTGGCGAACCAGAGCAGTGCACGGAAACACTGTTTACCTTCCCACCGGAGTGGTACCTATTGATCTACTTGCACTTTGACCTGCTTTCAAACTGCTAGGTTGGCAGGAGCTGGGACTGAGCAACGGGAGCTCACCCTGTCGCAGGGATTCTTAAAAGAAAACCCCACATACTTTCTGCAGTTAGGAAAGTGATGGGGAAACTGGTTAAAGGGAAGACAATGTAAATGCTGTGCAGGCAAATTGGGACAAATGCTCACTGTCATATAATGTCCCGGTGCATAAATCAGAACAGCTGCTCAATAAAGAACACACATGGCCTAACCTCCATATAAGCTGTATGTGAGCAAATCAGGAAGACTGCTGAGAAAACTGGTGATCTGGAGGAGCCCTGTATATATCATTCTGCATTTCCCTTTGGATTTGTCACTAGATGGAGCCAGAGTAGGGGAAAACAGAGGACTGGGACCCTGTTCTACAGTTCTGTTTCCCTTCCCTGCAGGCCTCCCAGCTGCCTGGATTCCTTCCACCGCCACCCTCATAAAAAACCCACAGCGTGAACCCTTGGCTTCTTTCTGAAAAGCCTGGCAAAATAACCCACTTCAGGAAACCACACTATTTTCCTTTAACCCAGATACAGTGGTACCTCGGGTTACAGATGCTTCAGGTTACTGATGCTTCAGGTTACAGACTCCGCTAACCCAGAAATAGTACCTCAGGTTAAGAACTTTGCCTCAGGATGAGAACAGAAATCGCGCGGCGGCATTGGGAGGCCCCATTAGCTAAAGTGGTGCTTCAGGTTAAGAACAGTTTCAGGTTAAGAACGGACCTCCGGAACGAATTAAGTTCTTAACCCAAGGTACCACTGTATAAGAGGTTGGGAAATGGCAGCCTCTGAGCTGAAACCAGCCCACTGAGGAATGCCATTGGATTAGGGCCTTGTTGGATCATGCCAAGAGCCCCTCGAGTCTGGCACTCTGCTCTTACAGTGGCCAAAAAGATGCCCATCAACAGAACCTGTTTGCCTCCCCACCTGCGATTCCCAGGTAAGCACCCAACCCTCAGTTCATTCCTCTCATCCAAGCACCTTCAAACAACCCAGAGCTACAATCCACAGAGCCATTTAACAGATCATCCTTCTTCCCAGGGAACTATGGAGATGCAAAGAGGTTGAGGGAATGTTCTTTCATATGTGGTGGACTTGTAAAAGGGTAAGAGTATTGGGAAATGATCCACAATGAATTCCCAAAAAACCAGAGTCCTTTCTGTTGGGTATAATTCACACAGAAATTCCCAGGTGTCAAAAAAGGTTATTTATGTATGCAACAACTGCAGCCCATGTTTCGTTAGCCCAAAAATGAAAAACGAGCGAGGTCCCAACCAAAGAAGAGTGGCAACTTAAGTGGACAGAATATGCGCAGCTTGCAGACTTAACATATAGAATAAGAAGAACAAGAAGAACATACATTTAGAGAAGATTGGAAAACGTTTATTGAATATATGGGAAATAACTCTGTACAGGTGAAAAAGCTGGCAGCATCAAGATAACTTCAACACTGTAAATAAGTTATGATGGATGTAATAATGGAATACTGAATGGTATAGTTTTTGTAAAATATGCAGGGATTTATGATATGTAAAATGAAACATGGAAAGAGAAGAAGGGAAGTCGCTGATATTTTAAGGATGTAAAAATGAGTATTTAAAATAGTAAAACAGAAAATTTAATAAAAATTATATAGAAAAAGAGAGAGAGAGAATTGTAGCTCGATGAGAATAGGGATTTCTTAACAACTCTCAGCACCCTTAACAAATCAAAGTCCCCAAGATTCTTCGGGGAAAACCATGGCGGTTAAAGTGGTATAATACGGCTTTAAATGTAAGGTGCAGATATGGCCTGTCGTTGGACTCCAACTCCCATCAGCCCCAGGTGGCCTGGCCAGTGGTCAGGGATGATAGGAGCTGGAGTGCAACAACTTCTGAAGACCCACAGGTTCCTCATCCCTGAGCTGTGTGGTAAGGTAAAGGTAAAGGGATCCCTGACCATTAGGTCCAGTCGTGGCAACTCTGGGGTTGCAGCACTCATCCCGCTTTACTGGCCGAGGGAGCCAGCATACAGCTTCCGGGTCATGTGGCCAGCATGATTAAGCCGCTTCTGGCGAACCAGAGCAGTGCATGGAAACATCGTTTACCTTCCCACTGGAGCGGTACCTATTTATCTACTTGCACTTTGATGTGCTTTTGAACTGCTAGGCTGGCAAGAGCAGGGACCGAACAATGGAAGCTCACCCCGTCGCGGGGATTCGAACCACCGACCTTCTGATCGGCAAGTCCTAGGCTCTGTGGTTTAACCCACAGCGTCACCCGCGTCCCGAGCTGTGTGGTATGAAGCACTAATTCCTATGTATGCCTGAGAACACTGTGTACTTTACATTGGTCAATGAGGCTGGTCCCTCTGTAAGAAAATAAAGACAAACAGATCAGACATTTCAGACAGAAACATGGAGAACTGAAGCAATGGAGCATTTCCGTCTCCCTGGACACGCCATCTCTGACCTTAGGGTTGTGAGACTTAAAACAGACCTACTTGACAAATTACAGCAGGAGGCTGCAGAATTAACACATTTAATTAAGTCTCCCAGGGCCTGGACGAGAACTATATGCGATTCTCTCAAACGGGAAGGAAGCAAGGGGAGTCGACTCTTGGGCTTGGCTGCCATGCAAATAGGCTGCAACTTTTATTAAACTTAGGAAGAGCTGGGCCACTTCAAAAAGCAGAGGAATGGTAGACCCTTTTCCCTTTTGACATCCTGTGGGCAGAACAGAAGGGATAGAGTTTCCTCTCGGGAACTAGCCTTGTCTGGCAGCAGTTAGGTTGGCCTGGCACTCTTTTGTTTCCCACAATGCCCTCCATGTGCTGCTCTGGGGCATTGTGGGAAATTTAAAATGGTGGCTTGCTTGCACAGTTGCAACACGTGGGAGGGGGGCTGAATCAATATTCAAAAGCAGGTTAGGAGATTGTGCAGGGGTCAGCAAATTTACCATGCCTTGGGCTGGTGTCTCCAGTGCTGATCGCACGGCGGGCCGGAGTGTGGGGGAGCGGGTGCACATGCTATTTCCGGCACACTTCCAGGTTGGAGGAGCACCAGAGGAGCATGTGCGCAAGCCATTTCTGGTGCTCCTCCAACCTGGAAGTGGGCAGCCACACAGCACAGCGCTGGTAAGAGTGGGCAGCGGCAGCGGGCGTCACCGCAGGCTGGATATATGAGTCCCTCGGGCCTTATCTGGCCCGCGTGCCTTAGTTTGGGGACCCCTGAGATAGTGGCTGCCCAAGTCACCCGGAGAGTTTTCTGAGTACAGATGTCAGCCTGGATCTTACCTAGCCTAGTCCAATGCTCCATGGATTACAAATGTTGTGCCCTCTGGATGTTGTTGGACTGTAACTCCCATCATTCCTGAGCCCTGGCCACATTGGTGGGGTGCTGATGGGCACTGGAGTCCAACATCCAGAGGGTACCATATTAGCTTCTCCTGAAATGTCCACAATATGGGCCAACCTATTGCCTATTGATTTACGTACCCCATTTTGAAACCATCTAAGCTAGTAGTTGTCAATGACACCCTGCAATAGTAAATTCTGTACATTACTTGATCGCCTGCCGAATTAGGCATGTTTAAATATATTGGGTGGTATCCAGGGTTAGTCATATTCAGAGTGGGTCCACTGAAATCAATGGGCATTGCTTGCTTTGGTTCATTGAGAGCTTAGTTGGATACAAACCATGGATTTAGATTAACTTAAATTGCACTTGCCTTGGTACTGAATTAGTACTAATGTACTTTTATTAATATGGGTTATTTGCTGCTTTCCCCCCCCATTTAGGAGCCAAGCTCATACTTTTCAGCCTCTTCTCTGCAGAAATGAAATCACAGCCTTATTACTTTATCATCATGAGGATTGTGATTTCTGCCTATAAGATTCCCCTGCTTCCTGCAAAAGATGAAATCAAGAGAACTGGCAACTTTGTATTTTGCAATTTCTTGCCACCTCCCCAGCTTTTTACGGGTTTCCAAATGGGCTGTTGCCAATTAATATGTGATATGGAAACACTGGCAATCTATTTCAGGAAGCTCTCCCTGCTATTTGCTGGGTTTTAAAGTATTCCTTAGCTGGCCAATTACTTTTCTACTTATTTCTCTTGTTAAAAATGAGGTTCAGCTATTTTAGAATTATTCTAAGGTGTATTAAAAAAAATAAAAATCCACTCCCGGGGCAAGCACCTTTAATGAAGTTAGAAAATGTATCTACACTCTTGTTAGAAAGAGCCCTTTGCCATCTCACATAGCTCTTTCGTTAGGAGAAAAAGGGGGCTGTTCTCCCATTTCAAGTTTAATTTTTTAGGCCAAATGAAAATTATTCTGCAGCTAGTGCCAGAAAAAAATGGGAGATCTTAGTCCAAGGAAAATTAGAATGGCCTGAGGAAGGTGGTGGAGCAAGAACTAAGACGATAAGTTGAAGCAATGAGTCTGTTTAATATCCAAAAGTTATAGAACTATAGAACTACTAGCCTCAAGTGTGTGTGTGTGTGTGTGTGTGTGTGTGTGTGTGTGTGTGTGTGTGTAAAGGATAAGGACCCTACTATGGTTCACCAGTTCCAAATCTGGGTTACGTGCATTCCACAACACACATCTGCAATTGCACAAGGCAAATATAAAATATGATACTAGGTGCAGAATTATGGTCCTGGAAGCCTGGTTTCCATTTCGTTTCTTTCCCATCAACTGCTGTCTGAATTTTTATCTGTACTGGAGATGCCAGAGTTTGAACACAGGACCATCTGCCATCTGATTAATTTCATTAACAAAGCTTGATTGTAAAACTCTTATACCAGTTTATACAAAGAATAAACTAATAAAACTATTGATACAAACCTTTTTTAAAAAAACTATTTAAAATATTTAAAAAATTGATAGACTAAAAACAGATTAAAACACACATCAGTATTCTACATATCTGGGCAGGCTTGCCTGAACAAAAATGCATTAAGCGGGCACCGAAAAGAGTACGGTGACGGTACTTGCCTGGTGTCAATAGGCAGGGAGTTCCACAGGGGCTGGGACACTAAAAGATCAATTTCATACAAATGCAAATCAAATATTATGTGGTACCTCTAACACAGCCAGTTCCATAGATCGAAGTTGTCATGAGCTTTTTTTCTGGGGGGACGCATACCCCTAAACATTTTTGTGAATCTTTGTACTTTTGTCCACTTACTGTATTTATTTTTCCCAATTTGAACTATAAAATGAGTCAAAATGAGAGTACCCCTACACATTTTTTTAGGGGGGGGAGCACTGGTCAGAACCAACCATCTATTTGGCAAAGGAGATCTTTGCAAACCGCGTGGCATCCAAGGATATCTAGATCAGAGAACCACCACTTAAGAACAGAGAGAATTTATACACAAAATATGATTTGGCACCCTAAGCAGTCCTGGGCATGGATTCTAATTGTAATCCCCACCATGTGTGGGATTTTTAAAAGATGCAAGTAATAAAGAGTAATATAATTATGTGACCCATGAAATCAATTTGAAACTCCGGACTTTGTGTGAGCATAAACAAGATCTCCAACTCATCCATTCAGACATTACGTTTTCCCCTTTCTGTGTGTGCAGGCAGATGTGAAATGACTCCCAGGCTCAGGTTTTTGTTTTTTTTAATGCACCATGAGGTTCAGCCCCAAGAGAGGCATTAAATCAGATATGGGCTTCTCTGTACTTTTTTTTTTTTAAAGGGGTGGACAACAATAATTTGGTGACTAAGAAAAATGATCTGTTTCCTTTTTGTCCTCCTGGAACAACTCAGCCCAGCCACTTCTCAGAGGGACTCATTAGCATCTCTCACCTGTGTCAGGAAGGAGGGGGTAGACAATAAATAAGCCCTTGGGGATCCATTAAATTAAAAGCACTAAATACAGAAGTTACCACAAAGAAATACACAGGCATAGTTTCTTTGACTACAGCATAGAGGGAAACAGAAACTGGTTAAAAGTCAAATCGGAATTTAATGTGAAAAAATGTCTCTTTATTTAATAAGTTGTCCTAGCTAAAAAGCAGCTACTAATACTATAGTTGACATGGACCAGAATCAATACAGCCAACCTATACTGCTACTGCTATGTAAACACACCTTATAAACATATTTTGCAAGGGAGGTGAACTGAAGGGGGGGACAGGGACGACCACAACATGAAGAGCAGGCTTAGAACTTGCATTACATTTAACTGTATTTACAAAATTTGCAATCTCTCTTCTACTGAAAAGCTCAGGATGTCATACAACATGATATTAGTAACAAAATTATACATACACACATATATTTAAAAATTAACAGAACATTTTGATCGCAGCAATTTAAGTTTGCTTTCCTTTTGTTAAAGAAAAGTATTGCTCCCCAAGGACAAAGTGGCACCAGCGACTGGCAGCTTGTCTTCTTAAGAAGTGGTTCGCAAGGGCTTGGCATACACTGGTTGCAGTACATAGTGAACCAAAACCATGAAGAGGCACCCAATGATGACCACACAGAGAAGGGACAGCAGGGCGAAGCGGCCGATAAAGAAGGTGTCGACAATCTGAGAAGACAAATTGCACAAGTGACAGCTGAGCATATCAATGACAGCAGACTTACTTGTTTTTCTTCTCCTTTGAGTAATAATAATAATAATTTATTTATACCCCACCCATCTGGCTGGGTTTCCCACTCTGAGCGGCTCCCAGCAGAATATTAAAAATAGAATCAGCAGAATATTAAAAATAGAATCAAACATTAAAAACTTCCCTAAACAGGGCTGTCTTCAGATGTCTTCTAAAAGTCAGACAGTTGTTTATTTCCAACTCTAGAAATCTAAGATAATATGGCTGGCTGGACATCAGATAAAGGCCAGACAGGCTGAAGTTCTTGGTGTATGGAGGCAGTGAAGGGTTGCATTAAAGGCACAGAAGGCCTAATTTGAAAAATGCTGCATAGATGTGCAATTAGATGGTTCTATTTCATCATCATCATCATCATCATTTATTTATTTATACCCCACCCATCTGGCTGGGTTTCCCCAGCCACTCTGGACAGCTCCCAACAGAATATTAAAAACAAGATAAAACATCAAGCATTAAAAACTTCCCTAAACAGGGCTGCCTTCAGATGTCTTCTAAAACTCAGATAGTTGTTTATTTCTTTGACATCTGATGGGAGGGTGTTCCACAGGGCGGGCGCCACTACCGAGAAGGCCCTCTTAAATAAATAAAAGGGGTGCTCACAGATTAAAAAAGCAAGACGAATCTCCTGCGCTCAGGGTTAACATCTAAAAAGACACGACACAAAAGGAAAGTGTATTTGGAGCAGGGAAAGCAAACTCGGGAAATAATTATTTGTTACAAAGCTCTTACACTGAGCAGCTGGAATGGAAAACAGTTCAACGAGAGGAGCCAAGCATTGAGGGTCTCTCAGCAGCGCCAATGAAGTGTCCCTGCACACTTCTTTCCCTGCCTGCCACACAGCCACTGCCAGATGGAATGGCTGATGCATCTCATCCCTTGCTCCCTCTGCCTGGGTGAGCAAACACCGCGGAAAGACTTGAACATCAACCTTTTTGTGCGCCAAGCTCACTGACAGTCTCTCCACTAGGAGGCCTTATTGTGAGAGGCAAGGCAGGAAACCGAGGAAAGGGTTTCTTCATTGGTGATGGAGTGTTTCTGCTCATGGAACTCTCTCCCTAAGAAGGCTTGCTTGGCTCCTAATCTGGTATCTTTTCAGGGCCATCCAAAGACCCATCTTTTAAAGTCCTACACTAGTGGACAAAATTGTGGAAACCTTTTGGGGAAAGTGTTTTTCTGAGGTTTGATGACTGGCTCTCTAACACTCATGCTCATTGGCTACATTCAAATGAAGGAAAGGTACTGCATATCAACCTAAGCAAGTTGTGCTTCTTTTTTCTGGTAATTTGGCTATAACTTTTGATAGAATACAGATAATTGAACAAACTTTGTTGCATTACATTCTTCATTAAATTATCTTTCCAGTGATATATAATTTTATGGTATTACTCCAAAACAAAGTGGTGTTATAAGCCATCAAACCTCGGAAACACGCTTTTCCCAAAAGGTTTCCACAATTTTGGCCACCATTGTATGTATATTTTAAGTACTGCTCTGTTGTTGGCTGTTTTACAGTCAATTTGAATTTTCCTGTCTTGCATTGATTTCATTGTTGATTGTATCCTGAGAGCCATATGCTAAAACTGCAACAACCAGAAGCCAAACATTGCAATGCCTTGCCAACTTCAAGAAGGAGACGATAGGTGAAATTCAACGTCTCAGGATAAAAAATCAAGAAAGAGTTAAAGAGAAACCACAGCAACAAAAAGAATTAGCAGCATATACTGTAGCTTTGGCCTCCGGTCAGAGGACTTATCCCAGCAAATTCAACAAATTGTATTTCGTATCAAATATATTCTCATGCAAGAGTGAATTCAATTCTTGTTTACAGTTTAAAAAAAAGCTGCTGGAATGAATAAATGCACAAATTAAAAGTCTCTGAGTTTTCCTTCCATGCTCATTAAGGCTTGAATTATTTGCAAGCCATGGGTCCGGGTGGCTTGTGCTCTGTCTGCCCCACGGTTGCCCCCCTGCCCTTGCAGTGAAAACTGAACTCCGGTAAGTTAAAGCTGACAGTTTGCCCTACAAATATAAGTAGAGATGCATGCTAGAACAAGAGAGGAGGAATGAGGTTAAAGCTGCCATATAAGAACCCCTGAACAGCCTGGGAAAAAAATAAAATAAAAAGAAGACTTTGGTAGTGAGGCACCCCACCCCACCGGTAAGAGACGGGTTCCCACACCCTCTTCCCAGCTCCTGGGACTGCTCTACACTCTGCTTACAGCAAAGGTGAGTTTCATGAAACAGCATTAACACAAGTTTGACCTCGGCTCCGCTACAGAACAAGTCTCCTGTGGGTGACATGTTTGCTCGCTCAACACACTGCACTTTTTAATTAGCCAATTAGCAGGCTTTGGGTGCCGAAAGCTCAGGGCATGTATTATTGATACCATATTGTGCTGGGCTGCTGCCGAGGTGAGTCCTAGAGATCCTCGGAATGGACTCTTTTGCGGTGCAGGAGTGTCTCTCAGAGAGAGACTGCACTGCTAAGTCCAGCTTCCACAGTTTCTCCTGATCCTGCTGTGATTCTATAGAGGAAAAGAACAATATGGAGGGTAGAGAGTGGTAGCTGAAATAAGGCCAGGACTGAAAATTCAGATATACAGGGACAGATTTGCTTTGACACCAGGCTTAACCTAGTAATGGGTTCCAAAACAGAAGGAATACCGTACTGGCCTGAATACAAGCCTCACTTTTTTCCCCCAAACTCTGACCATGAAAAGTTGAAGTGTGGTAAGCCACCTTACATTTGCAACCTTACAAAAATGGGCTTTTACAATATCGCTGCTGAAACAGACATACGGTAAAACGGAACAGGTGTGAGTGCCTGCGAAATTTTAATGGAGCGACTTATATTCGGGTGTGGCTTATATTCAGGCCAATACGGTACTACTTTGCAAGACTCTACACTCAGAGCAGACGACTGACTGGCCCTTGCTGACACCTGCTAGGTATAAATATATCCATGAAACAGGGCATTAGCTGCTCCGCTTCTTAGGACATGCAGCCTTCTTCGCTGGATCGACTGCTCTTTCTTCATTGCTTCTCCTTGCCTTTTTGCACCACCTCCATCACCAAGGCCAGAACATACTTGTGATATCACTTGTTGCCAGCTCCATATGTACAGCAGACTCCTGTTCATTTCCAACATAGACTTGTTACCTGCTGAACTCTACTGCTACAGTCCCCCTTGGCTCCTAGAGGTCTCAAACCCATGGCACCTTTCCCATCTCTTAAGAAGCTAGGATGTCTCATATTGAACCAGTCTCCAACAGGCACTTCTTGGTGCCCTACTTAGCTCCTATGCCACCAGCAGTCTGCTCCTTCAGGACACAAGGCAGATCTGCCTTTGTGGATCAAGGGTGCCCTGAGCATCTTGTAGCCACACAAGAGCTTGGTGCAGTTCTGCCATTATTAATTATTACTGCAAGAAGCAAAGTTACAAGGAACCAGGCAGAGGGCCTTCCCGGCAGTGGCGCCCGCCCTGTGGAATCCCTTGAGATGTCAAGGAGATAAAGAACTACACAACTTTTAGAAGACATCTGAAGGCAGCCCTGTATTGGGTGGTTTTTAACGTTTGGTGTTTTTATTATGTTTTTAGATATGCTGTGAGCCGCCCAGAGTGGCTGGGGGAACCTAGCCAGATGGGCAAGGTATAAAATCACCACCACCACCACCATCATCAGTGTTAAGCAAAAGTGCATGTACAGGACTGCAAACCAGCATAGGTAGTGGTTTGCTGGTTCAGACCAGGAGACACTGAGGTCAGCATTCTTTGCAAGAATTCCAAGCAACCAAGCGGACCTACCAGGCATTGTTCAGTGGTCCAAAAAGTGGGCACTGGTCTACCTTCTGCCTACCCTTGAGTGAGAAAATAGCAATTCTACTATCCCTAGTTGCTCTCTGGAATGGAGTGGGGTAGAGGGGAAACTTTGCTGTGTGTATATGAGGAAGCTGTGCAACACTCACTCTGTCTTCCTTTCTTTTGCAAATATCACGCGGCATGCATCCAAGAGCACATCAGGGGGTGGGGGAGCACAATCAAGGCAAAGTCTGGATTTGTCACATTTAGTACCTAGTATAAATCTCCTTGCAGCTAAGGAAATGGGAGAAGTTGTATTCTGTCCTTGTCCTAGAAGCACAGACACTACTTAACAGTTGTCCATGACACTCTTGCTGTGGCACATTACATTACATGCTCTGCATGCAGAAAGCCCCAAGTTGAATCTCAGGCATCTCCAGGTAGGACCATCTGGAACCCTGGGGAGCCACTGCCAGTCCATGTTGACAGTAACTCGCTTGAAGGACTCAGTACAGGGCAAATCCCTATTTTCCCATGTAATCACATTCTAGGCAGCACTCCAAATTGCAGTGACCCAGTTGGCAAGGGAAAATGCAATTCCACCCCCAACAGACGCTTTGGGGTCCGAGAAATGAGGTTTTAATTCTTTGTAACAAGGGTGCATGTGCTATAAACTGAAATTGCAGACAATAAAGTTCTTCAGAAGAAGAAAGAAAGATACAGCTGTCCTAAGTAAGTCTAGGTGATTTCCCCTGCTGTTGGAGTGTGGCGGCAGCGGGGCCTTGTAGAGGAATGCAGTCAGGAAGGAGCCTTTGCGCCAGAGAGCTCAAAACATTCCCAGTGTCTCTAGGAGATGAAGACAGGAGAAGGACTATGTAATGAATGTGGAGTTTAAATAATTAGGACCAGGAAACCTTTGGGAAGAGGGAGAATTTCCTCCGAAGCTGATCCATGAGGGAGCCAAACTGCTGGTAATGGAAATTCAGACCGGGGGTGGGGGGGAGGTTGTTAATCTTGCAGCAGGGGAAAGCCTTGAGAAGGAACATTTGATTATCGGTGAAATCTGCTGGAGGCAGCAGCTGTGCTAGTGAAAGTGGGGGTTTGGGGGGAAAGCGGGTAGGATTACTGTTGCCTCTGGAGAAAGGGCACCCGGAGGTGGGATAAGCACTCTAATAGCAGCCAAGTGTCAGCACCAAGATAATTAAAAAAGAGCTTCCAGGATCAAAGATGATGTGATCATCACAATTAAAATCCGCATCTTCATTGCCAGCCATTTATTCAGCGGTCTTCTTAACAGACTGTCAGTCTGTTAAATCAAAAGATTTAACTCTGAAGCAACAAAAAACTCCACCGTGAATAACTTTTCTCTTTCTCTTTTTAAATTTAGGGCAATGTAGAGAAATGGGTTGAGGGTTCAAGGCTTCTGAAAAAGAGGACACGGAGAAGAATCCAGTAACTCTCTGGATCAAATAGTTTGGCCTTCTGCTTGTAGTGTGTAACAGCACAGATTTATGCATCTCACTGCAGCTTTTATCGTTCCACCTTCCAGGCTACAAATCCTTGCAAAGTGACTTACAAGTAACAAAGATTTATACCCTGCTTTTCCCTTTCAATAGAAGTGCTTGAAGGGCTTTCCAAAAATGCAAACGCAAGCACAAATTTAACAACAATCCATCATTAAAACACAATTGCCAGGCTGAAATTAACATCAAAGACCTAGCAGACAAAGAGCCAAAACTAACCATCAATACATTAAAATTAAGCAACAACAGAAATCAAAAGCGTCTTGTTGTTACAGGTGGAACAAAAATAGAAGGGAAAAGTAACCTTTTGGGCAGGGTATCACCCCGAGAAAGCTCCACTGGATGCTGGAGACTGTTGGAGGCAAACAGGTAGGACGCAGTAATATCAGAGCACAATAATCAGGCAAGGAGGCAGGCAGAAGAGGGAGGAATAACAGGGAATGTGGCATTGGTGACCATGGGGTCACAGTGGAAAGTTTGCTGAATATATACAAGCTTTCAACCTATGCAGGTTTCTTAGTCAGAACATAGGCAATCTCAGTTAAGAGCAAAGACAACCATTAATGGAAGCTTGCATAAGATTTGGCAGGTAGAGAAGAAGTAGAACTAATCCACACATACATGCCCCTAGCTATGTTGATACAGGATGCCTTTGAATACCAGCTGCTGAGAATCACAAGCTGGGAGAGTACTGTTTGTGTCTTCCTTGTGGGCTACCCAAAGGCACCTGGCTGGGTGCTGGGCTAGGTGGGCCTTTGGCCTGACCCAGCAGGGCTCTTTTTATTTTTATGGTGAGGACAACTGGCTTAAATGGCTTTGAAGAGAGGATGAAACAAATCTACATAGGACACTTCCATTGATTTAGCCACAATGACTAAATGAAACACCTGTGTTCAGAGGCCATGTGCCTCTGATTACCATTTGAGGTGGGGGGAAAGAGTAGGGAGGGCGATTGTCTTTATGCTCTGCTTCTGGGCTTTCCAGAATCACTGTGGGGAACAGGACATTGGATTAGATGGACCTTTGCTCTAATCTTAAAACTTTTCTCTGCAATGAGATGTGGTGGAGCAGAAGTTAAAACAGTTATGCGAGGAGCTGTCAGGAAAACAAGTTGAACAAGTTGAAGAGGGAAAGCTGGACTGTGTATAAATGATCAAACCCTTGTTTAATAAGCTGGGATATGCATGAACTTCTTGCAGTCGCATGCAGTCCCTTCCGACAAGCAGGGAAACACCAGGAAGTCACAGTTAACCATAGTTTCCTGTTACATGCAAACCATGAAAATATGGTCACTGGCTTTCAAAGAAGCCAAGCTACACAGCCATGGTTTAAAGCTGGCTTCTGTACAATCTGGGATTTGTAAGCCAAGGTATAGTTTAACTGTGGCTTCTTGGCTTGTTTCCTGCTACGTGCAAAGGGAGGAGTGACGGGGCTGAATATTCAGCCCAAGAACTCTCAGACAGATCCCTTCCATTTCTTTCCCATGTGTGCACATACTTGATTTCCTAATTTAGGAACTAAAAACAGCTTTTTTTGTTTTCTCTATTGTTGACTTCCACTAGGAGTTGGAAGTCCCTGCTGATCTGCTGCAAGTTACTCAGAGATCTACCAATTGATCCTGATCTACCTTCTTCCAACTACTGCTGGATATCAGAAAAATGAAAAAGGAGCAGAAAGAGGTACCAGATAGCTTCCTCAATATTTTAACAAGCAGTCGCAACCAGAGTTTCCTGCTAATATGCAATAAACCTGGTTACAGACAAGTATGCCCATGTGCTGATGAACGCAAAGCCAGGCATCTTCTATGCACCTTCTAGTGAAGCAACCTATTTCTCTTGCAAATGACCCAGAGTGGAAACAGATTCACTTTGCAAACAAACCTCAGTGTAAAAGCATTTCCCCTCAGGCTGCTATAATGCACCTAATAGGGTGACGGGTAAATAGTGCAAACATTCCATTCCAGGGTCATCTTGCTAGCTCAAACACTTTAAAAAAAAAAAAGATTTTCTCCACTCCAACGTCTGAAGACAAAATTAGCCCCCAACCAAGATTCAATAGTGGACTGTCTAGACAAAAAACTCACTCCCTACTTTGGAATTAAGAGTCCTCTGACATGAAGCGGATTGCAGAAACTTAAGGTGCTGCCTTACACCAGATCAGACTATTTGCCCTCCTCTGACTGGTACTCTCCAGGATCTTGGGCAGGGTCCATCTCATCACCTGCTCATCATCTGCACTGTTTTTACCTAGAGATGCCATGGATTGAACCTAGGTCTGGTCCATGAAACCTTCCCCACCAACTGCTCTCTTCTTTTTGTGCTTCACAGCAAGGAAGGAACTCCTTTTCTCCATGGGCAGATGGCAGCATTCCTAAGCTGAATGAAGAGAAAGAAATCGCTCTCTTTCCTTGCAAGCAGACTGCTTTGCTTCTATGCCACACACTGAGAAATGGAGTCCCTTTCTCAGCGCATAGCAAAGAAATGCTCTCCTGCTCTTTCTCCCTCATTCCAGCATCTAGGCCTTGCTTTTTGTGGTTCTGCGTGCACTAAAGGTGTGGGATTGTACAAACTCTTGGCTCTTGCCCTGTCCAGTTCTGGAAAGAGTCATTGACAGCTTCCCATTGGGGTAATGTAGTTCTTGGCTTGAATAAGGATCCAAAACCCATTTCTGCATGTGCTTTACTACTAAGCTACTATTTCTTCCCTACGCTGGAGATACCAGCAATTGAACCAGGGAACTTCTGCATTCAAAGGACATGCCCTGCACCTGAACTATAACCCCTCCCACTATCTAGAGATCTTACTCTTTCAACTGGGTAAAAGGAAGCAGAGTGCAGACGGACAAAAGAAAATGTACGTAAATGATAACAGTGGCAAAGTGGAGGCGAAATGTTGATGCATATTGTAAATTAAGCCATTGATTAATCTCAGGCAACAAACCGCAATGCTTTTTATACAGATTGATTTTTCCTTCTGTGCATCACTATATCACACATAACACCATTGTCTTTTAGAGGTACATTATGAAGCGCACCCACACTGCAATATTTTCTATGAAACATTAGTTGAATGCATTTTGATTGTCCTTCATTTATCTCCATTACACCTAATGGTAATTATGGCTCTTATATTGGCACTGCAACCTCCCTCAATCTCCAGCTAGTGGGAGATTGCAATGGGAAGCCATCTTTCTTGTTTGGGAGATGCAAACCCT
Organism: Podarcis melisellensis; assembly: GCF_964234715.1. Taxonomy (NCBI): domain Eukaryota; kingdom Metazoa; phylum Chordata; class Lepidosauria; order Squamata; family Lacertidae; genus Podarcis; species Podarcis melisellensis. Next base: position 11,548,330 of record NC_138532.1, on the reverse strand, counting down.
GAAGAGGCCCGGTTCACATTTCTCTGGCATGTAGGGCCTTAACATAGTGAACTGCTGAAGCAAGGGCACTCCTGCACCCATAACTAAGGAGGCATCCAAGGCCATGACCACGTGATCCATATGCACCTGACGTACCTTCCTTGTACCAGCATGTACCAAATAAAAATGTCTGCAGGGGCACACACAAATTTCCATGTATGGACAAAGATAGGAAGTCTGTGGCATCTGCAAATAAGCCTGCCTGCATGATTGGGGGGGGGGGTTGGGGGCTGCATGAACCAACATCTGAAATGGTTTTCTTCTTTCCCCTTCCTACCTACCTAATGCCATCAATCAAATGAAGAGATCAAGGGGCTCTCCAGAAGTCCTCTTCATTGTGCATTCATGATGATTTGTATTAATGTATCGGTATGGTTATATGTCATTTTGTTTCCAATACAGTATTCTCCTGGCCTGGGTAGTCAGGTGATACAAAGGCCTTCAGAAAGGCCTGTATTTGAAAGCACGGCACTTACATCGCAACCTTCCTTGTCTTGAAGAGGAAGGCCCCATTTCAGCTAGTGAGAATCCTCAAGTTACACACACACACAGCCACTTTTCAACTAAAAGGGGTTGTGTTTGTTTGTTTGTTGGCTTTGGGAATGGGAAGGGTCAAAGGGACAGAGATCCTGCTGCTAAATCAGGCTGTTTGAGAGATGTAATTAAACACTAACCACCACCACCCCACCCTCAAGACTTTCTTTCATTTTTAATGGTTGACAAGAAAACTGTTTTCACAGGCCCCATCTGTATTGTCTTCTATTTCAGTATTTCACTTTTTTTTCCGTGGGTTTATTGTTTGTCGGGTGGAGTTGGTTTTTACTAGAGACTGTAAGCTGCTCTGGGAAGAAAGTTCCTCAAAATGCAGGGCTATAAATTTCTGAATGAGTGAATGAATGAATCCTGCTAACTTTGCTCAGTCTGGACAATTAGCTACTAAGGCATGCCAGCTGGTTCTCTTCACTTCCAAACTTACTGGCTCCCACCTGACCTCTAAGCTTGTCTTCAGAGCGTGATGAGAAGGGAGAGTCTTTTCAGTCGTGGCTCCTCAACTGTGGAATGCTCTCCCCACTGAGTTCCATCTAGCACCTTCCCTTACATCCTTTCAGTACAGTACTAGTGAAAGGCTTCCCATTCCCTGCCTTCCTATGGCTCGTGGGGTGGTGGGGCTGTTTTTGATTATTGAATGAAAACATTTAATGTTTTATTCCCCCCCAGCTATGGTATAATGCATTTATGTTTATGTATTTAAATGTAAGCTGACTGGAGACCTTCTAGGTAGAATGAGATTAATAAGTCAAATAACTAAATAGGTGCCTGCTCTTAGCCTGAACACCTGACTCCCAAATACCAATCGTGGCCTTACGTCATCTTGTAGCCCTTTCGTGGCAGCATGCTGAGTTCTCTTATCCCTTTCCCAACGATGACTCACTCAACCTGGCGGCATTTGGTTTCCCTTGGGAAATGTTCAATTAGCCAACCCCTTGTGCTGATGCAAATTCACTGGGACTATACTTGGTGCTAGAACTTGGCCCTCTTGAAATCTGTGTTGGCTTATAAACAGCACGTATTTGAAACCGTTAGTATGAAATGTTACAGATTTGTGGAGGGCGAGCTTCTCAATAACTTTACCTTAATTTCTGTAGCCGGTGTAGGCAACTCGCTGGCACGAGGGAAAAGCAACAGAACCAACGTGATCATCACAGCAGCTAAGAAAACCACAATGACAGAGAACCTGGAGAGAGAGGAGAAACCACAGGAATCACTAGCTAATCCTAGCCACACTTTCTTAGAAGAAGATTTACCGGTAAATAAACCCACATAGAGTTGCTCCATGTCACTACCTGGACACACACTCCTTTAAATGCACCAATAGGGCAGAGCAGAAAGCAACCAGGGCAGTTCCCACCCTTTACCTTCCTGGTCATAGAATCCGCTCATTCCCTTGTCTGCTACCAGGAAGCAAGAACCCAGGAATCTAGATGGTGAAAGTGGTGAGAACAGGTAGAAGGGAGCTATGGCTGCCTTCTCTCCCACTGACCCAGGAAATTTAACAGACTATGCCAGGCATCCAGGTGTGAAGACCTGCACAGGATTTGGCTTCCAGTATGCTAGCATCTTCTGCTGTTTGCAAGCACCTCAGCTCCTCCTTGCATCACAGTGGACAATAGAACCTCCCAGAGCAGCCCCAAATGGACGAATCTTTAGCAAAGAGTGACATTCAATGCACTCATTTCATTAGTGCAAGGATTTATGTTTGCACAGCAGAACTCCACCCCCCTTCCCTCTCCAAATCTGTCTAGAGGATTGAGGGAACCCCAATAACAGATTTTGGGTTGGGGCGGGCGGGAAGTCCCATTCTCCACAAGTGTAAATCTTTGCTAATGGAATAAGCAACTTAGTGCTACATTGGATACAGCCCAAAATGTTTAATGACTGTAACTTTAGGGTGCAATTTTTCAAGAATCAATGCAATGACACCAGTGAAAAGTGCACTATGAATATACCAGGACTGGAGTCTACCTCACTACACTACAGGAAGGATCCTCGGAAGGATATGGCCAGTTCTGGAAAAAGTGTATTCTGCAGCCCACATCCTTTTGATGCCAGCTTCCTTTCCTTTTTTTTTTTTAATAGAAAAAGGCTGTGCAATAACTGCCAATATACACCATGTCTTGAGAAGCTAAAAGATGCTCTTATTAGATTAAGTAGAGGATATGTGGCTGCCAATTTTCCTTTGACATTGTTTATTACTTATAGCCTTTGCCAAATAAAAACAACAAAAAATTGACATTAATGTCCACTGCAAAGATAAAATCATAAAATGTCGTCTACATTTTTTTTAAAAGGGGGGGGGCAGAGACATAAGGTGACAATCATATGGCTCCTGTGGGGGGGGGGCATAGGATACAAGATATAGGAAGACCTGATATTGGGTCTTCCCAGCTGCTGAAGAAATAGACACCCTAGCCATACCAAATTTGGGTACCTAGCCAATAGCTGGAGATGAATTAGACAAGCAAAGACTCACTAATTTATCAAATCGTAAGTAAGAAAAGAAAGCCAAGTACACAAGCAAAATGATCAGGTAACCCTTCCTCATTAAAAATGCTATGAATATTTGATTTTACAAATGAAACATTATGCAGTAAAAAGGAAGATATTAAATATCCCAAGTCTTTCCTGAGAATAATTGGATAGAACACGGAGAAGTCTTTCATTTTGTTTTGGTGGTGGCAGGGGATTTAATGAGTCTATTATACTTTTCAAATAATTTCACAATCCACATTTTGAATACTTGGGGTTTTGTTTTTTAAAGGCTGCTCTCCAATTAAATAAATCTTGGCTGGTTAATTATACAAGTTTCAGCGGATTAATTGATTAAATAAAACTTGCAACTTCAGAAAAACATTAGTTCTGAAGGAAAAAAGGATGCTCCTGTTTTACATGATATCATAGCAGGCATCACCCTAGAAAAGGCATTCACTCCTCTGTGAGAAAGATAAGGAAAGTTTCTTCTAAGCTGGTACTTGCTATCTGCAGTTTCCATGAGTACCTGCATTTTTAAAAGATTAGCTGTGACGAATTGGTGCACCTTTTCAGTTGATCAATTTTTATTTTAAAAAAACATCGCCTAAACATTGCTGCCCTGGGTTTTTTTATTTATAAAACCCCATTAATCCGCAGTATTCTCCTCCCCTCTAAACATAGTTGCTTCACTCTAAAAAAAATACATGGAGAAAAATAATAATTCAGAATAGATCAGTAGTAGGCTGGTTAGCACCTCCGATATCTTTTCTGTCCCCTCCAAAAATCAATCAAGGGTCTCTTGTGACAAAGCACTAAAAATCACCACACCTTGAGCTCCCTGGAGTGAAAGGTGGGGAAGCAACATGTAATTAATTAAATGATGGAACCCAACCTTCTTCTGAGGAGGAATGGCTGAAATATTTGCCTGAAATCCATGTGGTTAGCAGTTTCCTCTCCAATTACTTTCCCAGCAGGAGACGGCACCTTACCTAGCGAGTCCAGAAGCTCTGGATAACAACACGCAGAGCAGCAAGGTCAGTACCCAGAGCAGCGCTAAGATAAATACTCCTGGTCCAACTCCAAGAATTGTGCCAGGCATCCTGCAAAGAAAGAAGCACTGCTGAACTTTTTGTTAGCATAGCACCACCTTTCCCATTCATTCCTGGGGGTTTGGTATCTGTGGAAGCTGTGCATTTCAACACCTCTTACAGGGTGGATTTGATTTAAATCAAATCAATTTAAATCACTAGTCAGACTTGATTTAAATCACTAGTCAGTAAGACTTGATTTAAATCTTTTTTTTTTTTTACAGAAAGACTCATTCTTGCTGGTATAATCTTAATATTTACAGCCATATGAAGGTTTCATTTTTGGAATAATATTCAGAGTTGTTTTTACAGTTATATCAAAAATTACTAATTTGGTTATACTAATAGAAATACATAATTATGAAATTATTGTTTATATTTGGACAACTTTTCTGCTGTACTTTATTGGAAGGAGAAAAATAATCATTTCCCTAATAACAATTTACTTAACTAAAACAATATTATAGCATATGTATCCATGTTTGCTAACTGATGTGGTTAAATGATTTTTAAAAACAACAGATTAAGTTTTAGCACACAGAAAAAACTTAAAACAAATCCTTATTTCCTGATGAATAGCCTTAGGACTATAATGTAACTTAAATAGAAAACTATCTTTAGAAAGATTTTTCCTCCAAAAGGATTTTATTTTAAAAATCCGATTTAATTATTTTTTTAAATCATTGATTTTTATCCACCCTGACCTCTTAAGATATTGCAACCCAATATGGCTCTTGAGATCAGGGGGTAAATTTTCATATAAATTTTCATACCATTGGGTGGTTTTTTGAATCAAGATGGCAGAGAGAACCTCTAAGAACTGATTCTTTGGTTTCTTAGAATTCTTGAACAACACCGAGTACAAGGTTGCTAATTTACAATATTTAGAAGCCATCTTTTAAGGGGGAATAACATTGCAAGGCAGTTCCCAAAATAGATTTTAAATACACGTTATGAATCGAAATAAAAAAAAATTAAAAAAATTATCTTAAGAACAATCAGGGTCCCCTGAAAAAAAATATAAGGATGGTGTATCATTACAATTACCGTATTTTTCGCCCTATAGGACACACTTTTCTCCCTCGAAAAATGAAGGGGAAATGTGTGTGCGTCCTATGGGGCGAATGCAGGCTTTGGCTGAAGCTTGGAGAGCGAGAGGGGTCGGTGCGCACCGGGCTCCCTAGGCTTGCGGATAGCAGCCTGCATCCCGATTTTTTTTTCTTTCTTTATTCCCCCCCCCCCCCCAAAAAAAACTAGGTGCGCCCTATGGGCCGAAAAATGCGGTACATGCAACAAGATAATACTACCAATGTATCAATGCAGTGTGTCCAAGTACTGTACATTTTGAATTTCTTTGAATTGTATGATTTTTGAATATATTATATGTAAAATTCTATTTTAAAAACAACATGAACCATAAATAACCATAAAAACAGTATCACGCAGCATAATGTAATTTAAAACCAATTAAGGAAAGCCATGAACATGCCATTCAGATACCAGTACGGCTATTCAATTACAGTGGTACCTCGGGTTAAGTACTTAATTCATTCCGGAGATCCGTTCTTAACCTGAAACTGTTCTTAACCTGAAGCACCACTTTAGCTATCAGGGCCTTCTGCTGCCGCTGTGCCGCCGGAGCACAATTTCTGTTCTCATCCTGAAGCAAAGTTATTAACCCAAGGTACTATTTCTGGGTTAGCGGAGTCTGTAACCTGAAGCGTCTGTAACCTGAAGCGTATGTAACCCAAGGTACCACTGTCCTGGTAAAAAGATCAATAGGAACCCAGGGCTTGTTTAGGGAAAAAAGCAAACTGAAAGAAGTAAGTCTTTACTGCCCATCTGGAAGCTTGTAAAAATGTCTAGCAGAAGGGACAAAATTTTTAAAGGAGGAACATATGGCAACCCTAGACATGGGTTTAAAAAATGATTAAAAATAATGGATATTGAACCAAAAATGTATGTCACTGGCCACAGTCAAGCATGATTGCTGCCCCATAAAATGTGAAACTCCCTTAAGAGAACTCATGGATGAAAACATCGCATTGTCTTTATGCCCAATTTGTGGTTGGCCACTGTATGAAACAGGATCCTGGATGAGATGAAGGTCTGATCTTAGGTTCAGTTCCCAACTTGCAAAATAGAAATATTACAGACTTACTTCACAGTAAGCAAACGCTTCTTCCTCCTCCTTCTGGTGGGGCCTCTTGCGCCTTTCAAAGCAGCAAACTAGGAGCAGAAATGAAACAGATTAAGCTTTCTCCCTTTTGCTGCGTTATGTTTCCATCCCACCTGATCACTAGAAGAACCTGTAACCAAGAGCATGAACTTTCCCTTTTCCTTTTCCAACACATCTGTGATGGCCTGGGATTCAGACTCGGAGGCTGAACTTGAGGAATCCCAGCCTGCACAGGAGTCCCCGCCTCCAGAACCAGCTGAGCCGGGGCTGGGGCTTGAAGCTGAAGGTCCTCACCTGTGCTGGATCCTCAGGTGGAGGCATCAGCTGAGTCTGCTCTGGCTCTTGAGGTGATGGAGGACCCATTGCCTGCAGGTGCTCCACTCTCAGCCCCATCAGAGGAAGCTGAGGTTGCCTCTGGGTCCGGTAACCCTCCAGCCTATCCTGAGCTGCAGAGGCTCAGGGCAGAGAGGCGGAGGGAACTAAGTTCCCGCAGGAGGAAGGAGTGCTCACCTCCAGGCCAGGAGAGGCGAGTCACCTGTGGACCGGGGCCGCCCTATGCCTCGGGGCAGATAAAAGCCAGCCAGACCCAGTCCCCAGTTGCAGGAGCAACATTGTTGGTAGCCTGTTCCTGCCTGCACTCTGTCCTGCTCTTCTGCTGGAGCTCCTGACCTCACCCGACTCCCTGCCTTGGACCCAGCTTGAGCTTTGACCGACAGCCTCCATACTGCACCCTCAACCTTGGACTGGACTTGGACCTCATCGCACGGTTAACCCTCGGGACCAGCACAACATCTGAGCCTGAGGGCAGGGACTCTCTTGATCCATAAGCTATTCTGGGGGCTTCCAGGGAAGTGGAAGTGCAGGGTAAAAGATAAATAAAGTACCCCACCAAGGATCTCCAAGCTCAGGGCAGAACACAATAGTTCGCATACCCTCCTTTGAGTTATATTTTTATTTATTCCATTCATTTACCGTCTTTTATCAGAAGATCCCAGGTCGGTGTACAACATTAAGAACACGCTTTGGCGTATGAACGTAATCCATTCCAGAAGACTGTCCAATTTCTGAAACGTTCAAAAACTGAAAATGCAATACGGAAGCCTCAAAACAGAAAAAATAATACGAAAAGCTCAATATGGAAGCCACCTCGGGAGTTCGACTTCTGAGGTGCGTTCGAAAACGGAAGCAGTTACTTCCAGCTTTTCGGCGTTCCGAGATGTTCATCAATGGAGCCGTTCGAAAATCAAGGTTCCACTGTAATAATAATAAAAAAAGCCTAATGATACGACGGAACAGTTATTAATAAAATAATAATTTTAGCAGATAATAAAATAATAAATGATAAAATAAACAATAATCAGTTAGCAGTTAATGAAATGATTAAATAATAACAATTAATAATCATTTTAGCAGTTAATGATAAAATAATTATAAAATAACAATTAATAAAATAATCATTTTAGCAGTTAATAAAATAATAAATACTGATAATAAATATTAATAAAATAACTGTTAATAAAATAATATTAACATCCCACCCCCCGCTTTAACAGGCCTCACAAAAACCCTGCAAAGTAGGTCAGGCCAAGAAGTGATGGGGAGGGAGGAGAGAGTAAAATAAATGCCTATTAAGCGCTTCTATGCTTTTAACAGTTGTGTGAAAGAGGAAACCGGGGGGGGGGCGTGTTAGATAGATGCAGCTTCTCCCAACAGGTAGAGGCCATAAAGCTTCACCTGTTGAATCCCTGCCTGGCACAACAAGGTGAGCCAAACCTCGCAGGGCTGTTGTGTGAGAGGAAATGCGAGCTTGAAGCCCTTTGGAAACCAAAGCTTTGCCGCTGTAACAGACCCAGGGGTTTCCCCCTCACAGAGCGGAGCCCAAAGCGGCGCCTGTCCCGCTCCCTACCTGCGGGCAAGTCCCGCACAGGCGGTGAAGGCCCCTCCGTGGAAGTTTTCAATCTTCGCCTCAACCACCTTAACCAATCCCAGAGAAGATTCTAGTCCACCCCGCCCGGCGGGAGCCAATGACTGCTTTCGTTTCATCCCTCTTTCCAGACCGGATTGGAGGTTACCATGGGCAACCCGAAGCCTTCTGCCAGAGGGCGCCGCGGCTTTTCCGGAACGCGTCGGCCGATTGGCTCAGGGGAGGAGGGGGAGCGCGCTCTGCACCAATCGGCTATTCGGCTTCTGCCCGCCGGCCTCCCCCGTCGGAACGAGAGCCGTCGCTCCCGCTGGAGTCGCGCAGAATCAGACTGCCGCTCCGATGAGCGGGTCTGTCCAAGGAACAATGCAATGCATGCTAATTGCATTTAAATAGATGCCCCCCCCCCAAAAAAAATGTCAAATTAGCTAGCGCTGGGGATGAGCTAAAAATAACAATAACGAGAAGCCCTTCCGCAAGAAAGTGGCAAAGTTATTCCGAATTTGTGACCCATTTTTACTGTATAAACACAATGAGGGTTTAACACTGCCTTTCCCCATGGTGCCCAAGATCACTGACAATAAAATGTGTGAGAGCTTGTCTACTTTTAAAATTTTCACTTTTGATCTTTTTCTCCTACTTATTTATTTTCTCTTTGTTCTTTTTTCTTATACCTTTCATTATCTTTCATTTCTCCTCTTTATTGTGAATAGTATTTTATAGAGGCATAAATAACAAAATATAAAAAGAGACAAAATATTTTCTAATTATTTTCTTGGTTATATGTATTTTCTCTTGTGTATTTTCTTTTTTTGCATATTTGTATTTTTTTCTAATTTGTACTTAATAAAAAAAAGTGTGACACTGAAATAGGGGGTTATCATTCTTATTTTTTTTATTCTAATGTTCCTATTGTACCAAAGCCCAATACAGTACTAAAGGCATAGTGCAGATCCACTAATATGAAAAGTGAAAAGCATTGAAAGTACTCAATTCTGCCCCCAACTTTGATTTCCTAAAAAAAAGCTCAACAACTTTGGGTGCTCCCCCTCCCAATATATTAATTCATTTTTGGGCAAAGGTGGTGCAGAGATGAAATAGTGGTATATGCACATGTGTCTCTGCATTTTCTCTGCTAAAAACTTTTTTTATATATAGAGGAAAACATTCCTATGCTTGTCATGCTTGTGGTATTTTGAACATTAAGAGAAGATCCAAAATAGAAACACTTGTAATATCAACTTGCAACTAATTTACCATCTGTCCTTTTCCTCCCCCCCCCTTTTTTCTCTTTTCCCAGATTTGCTAAGGGACTGCAGTATCTGGATTTCTGTTTTGTTTAAAAGTCCAGCAGCGTCAGTAAGAAACGAAGATACTGTCTGTGTGAGCTCAATCTTACTTTTGCCTCATGTTGATATATCCTCCAGCAGACAGCTTTAAAAGGGCATTAGACACATTCGTAATGTAGGGCTGGAGGGTGGGGGTACAAGAGGGCTATTGGGCCCAGGGTGGGTGGGCGTGCAGAATTTTAGACAATTGCTGATTTGTTGGCATTTAATAAGTTTCTCAGCTTATTTATAGGCACAGGGGACCCAAATGTGACATGAGCTCTCAGCTTCGTGCTGCAAGTTTAAGCAAATAAAAAGGATACGATTTGGTAAAAGTCATAGCTTTTTTGTTGTTGGCTGATACAGATTTGATCATATTAAAGCAGGGGTAGGCAACCTAAGGCCCATAGGCCGGATGCGGCCCAATCGCCTTGTCAATCCGGCCCATGGACTGTCCGGGAATCAACATGTTTTTACATGAGTAGAATGTGTCCTTTTATTTAAAATGCATCTCTGGGTTTTTTGTGAGGCATAGGAATTCGTTCATTTTTTTCTTCAAAATATAATCCGGTCCACCACATGGTCTGAGGGATGGTGGACAGGCCCACGGGTGAAAAAGGTTGCTGACCCCTGTATTAAAGGGTTTTCAAAATGTTTATGATATATACAGATATATCAACACTGATGGCAGAAGATTAGACACAAAATTTAGTGTGTCGTCTTTTTTTAAAAAATGTTATTATAGCTAGGGGTCTCATAAGCTGGAAGGGGGCCTGGGTCTCTATGAACTACTAAGAGGGCCTGCATTCATATAAGAAAAGACTAATAATAATAATAACAACAAGAAATACTATTACAATTTGCATACAACAGCAAGAAGGCTATTTATCCTCATGCCTTACTTGCGGACTTCCTGAAGGCATCTGGCTAGTCACTGTGAAAGCTGGAAGGGATAGCCATGCTAAACAGAAAGCCATGGATATGAAGAGATTTAATAGATGCCCTCTAAAATCCTTCAGTGCAAAGAGGTTTCAAAGATTGTCTAGGTTTCCATTATTTTCCAGGAGTGGCTTGTCAGTCTTTCTGGACACTCTACCCTCCACCCCAAACCATGATCTCGAACCCAGTGTCTTTTTCCGCCACACTCATATTCATACATTTCCTCTGTGTTCCATAACACAGGATTTCACAGCACAGGGAATTAAGCTTTTCCAGATTCGAAACAGAGTTCGGAGATGAAGAGGTGGGTGAGAGAGGGAAAAAGGTGGTGGAACTGAACTGGAAAAAGAAGTTAGGGCAAATTACAGCTGCCTGACCTTTCTGAAACACCGCTAACTTGGAGGAGAACATGCAGATGGGAAAGGTCATAGCAACCCAGAGACAGAGGGCAGGGAATGTGAATAACACAATCCTTGCTTCTCTTTCCATAAATCAGCATTTGCAGTCCAGATCCAGGTGTGCCACAGCAAGACAGGAATGCAGATTCCATGCCATAGTAAGAAAGGGAATGTAGGAGGGAAACAATAATACAGTCAGGCTTAGGAACCATGCCTTAGGATGACCTCCCATTAACCCAAATGGTGTGTTTTTTTAAAGCACCTTTGAAAATATCTGACCTTTTAACCAAATGGCAATAAAGGAGGGCACAGGAGAGAAAAGCATCTTAGAAATTTGCGAGGGCGTCTCAGCCATGAACCGTAAATAATCGCTAGCTCAAGGTAAGTATGCCTTTCCTGACTGATCATTGAGGAGTGGAAATATTCTGTGGAGAAGCTCACCCCAAAATGGACCTTCCCTAATGTATCGCCTGTGTTTCTTTGATCAACATTACTGACATCGCTGTGGATCACAGACTGAGTGACCCTACCCTCGATTTCCAACCCCCCCAAATGGTCCAGGTAGTAGATGAGAGGAAAGACTTCTGGAGTCAGTGTAGCCATTGTGGGGATATATTCATAAATAGCCTGACTTGGTATTAGGCTGCTTAGATCAGTGTTTCCCAAACTTGAGTCTCCAGCTATTTTCGGACTACAATTCCCATCATCCCTGACCACTGCTCATGCTAGCTAGGGATGATGGGAGTTGTAGTCCAAAAAGAGCTAGAGATCCAAGTTTGGGAAACACCGGCTTAGATTCCTGGTTGTTAGTGTGGTTTCTTTGTCCTACTCTGAAGAAATCCTCAATTTCAGGGGTGGGGGACCTTATCTGGCTGGCGAACCAGATCATAATCTCACCTACCCCTCGGGGGGGGGGGAATTTGACAGGTGGGCATGGCTGGACACCTGTCAATCGGCTCACCTCACAATGAAATTACATGATGTTGGGACTTCAAAGCACCACGCAGGATCTTGCACGATGCCCTGGAACACTGCTGACCAGCAGGCTTGAAATCATTGGATGGGTGGTGACTGGTATATATTTATGCAGACATTTGTATTGATGCATTTATTTTGTATGTTTTAGCTTGCTGTGCATACCTTAGAGGGTATATATATATATTTGTTGTTGTTTAGTCGTTTAGTCGTGCCCGACTCTTCGTGACCCCCTGGACAGGGGCACGCCAGGCACTCCTGTCTTCCACTGCTTCCCGCAGTTTGGTCAAACTCATGCTGGTAGCTTCAAGAACACTGTCCAACCATCTCGTCCTCTGTCGTCCCCTTCTCCTTGTGCCCTCCATCTTTCCCAACATCAGGGTCTTTTCCAGGGAGTCTTCTCTTCTCATGAGGTAGCCAAAGTATTGGAGCTTCAGCTTCAGGATCTGTCCTTCCAGTGAGCACCCAGGGCTGATTTCCTTCAGAATGGAGAGGTTTGATCTTCTTGCAGTCCATGGGACTCTTAAGAGTCTCCTCCAGCACCATAATTCAAAAGCATCAATTCTTCGGCGATCAGCCTTCTTTATGGTCCAGCTCTCACTTCCATACATCACTACTTGGAAAACCATAGCTTCAACTATACGGACCTTTGTTGGCAAGGTGATGTCTCTGCTTTTTAAATTGCTGTCTCTATATATGGAAATGGTCTAAGTTAACAAAATAATAAATATTATTACTTTCATTATGCACCAGGTTTCTGGGTGCTGACCAAACCCACTTTAGGCCTTACCAGGTTTGCTCCATCACACCAAGGATTCTGCGCTATACACTGGCATTGGAGCAGGCTCCTTCCAGGTCTGTGAAATTAATTTCATCTAAAGCGGCTGCCAAACATCCATTAAGCAGGAAACAATTTATAGCCCCTACTGAGTGGATCTGCCAGAACTTCATAAGACGTACCCTTAGGTGCCTTGTTCCCAGTAAATGCTAATATTACGACAGCTTCCAGAATAAGGCTTTACTTTGTGAAAGTGAAAGATTGTTTTGACCTTTTGTGAGTTTACACAGGCAGTGAATTTTTCTGTCGGACATCCAGTTCTTCTTGCAGTTTCTTTCTCCCCCCCCCTTTTTTTTGTTCTAAGACCTGTTCCAAAATGGAGCATCTCTGATTTCTTAGGCTATGTGCACATTACCATTTATTCTGGCTCCAGTGTGCTTCCGTCACTGCTTTTTAAAGCTGAGAACACATGATGCTAGCCACAATCCACCTCTATCCATTCGTTTCTTGAGTAATACTGTTTACTGATGTGTTTTCCTTCAACTTCCGTCTGATTTTAAAACTTAAATAATTTTTATTAAATTTTCCATTTTAACAATCCAATCAAATCGCATTAAGTATTCCAAATTATACAAATACATATCATATAGTCCAAATATTCTGCCAAATTATAATTTTTTGTTGGGGCTTCCCATGCTTCCAGTTCAGTGGGGTTCCAATCATCTTATGTTTCTACTGCCTTGAGTTTCCAATAGTTCCTTCTTTAAATCTTCCTGTTGTTATCCTTCCTTCTTTTGTGGCCTCTGAGCTGTTTCCACAGGCGAGTTGAAATAAACCATAATGTGCTTCTGTGTGAATTTGTATTACTCTCCTTTTTCTTTTTTCCTTTTTTGCAGCTGGTAAGTCTATTATTTGCAGAATCTCCTCACACGCTGGTGTTTATGCCGAATCAATCCAAAAGTCCTTCTGTGGTGGCAGGTGCCACCTGACTTTAAAACTTAAGCTATGGTTAAGCTGAGGTGTACATTTTAGACATCCGCTGCACATGTGCAGATGATGTCTTTACTGAGGGTGCATTCAGTTGTGGGGAACGTGACATTAGTTTTCCTGATTATAATGCTAGTGCTTTTGTCCCATGCTCTAATGTTCCTTTCACACTTCGGTACCTGTTGAGTGAACTGTGGCTACTTGACGGATACATCAACAGGTTTCACTAAATTTCACTCACACCTCTGGGTGTGACACAACAATGAATGTCGCTGGGCAACACCACTACTCCCCCCAAATTCTGCACATGTGTGCTTCCATTACCACACGATTCTCCCATGAAAACAGCAGGAAAGAACTATGTGCAGGGGAGATTTCTGAACATGTACCATTTTATTCTATCTTGTGGCCACCGTCAAGCGATGGAATCATGAAATACCTGCAGAGCAAAGTAATTACTAAGAAGAATCAACACAGCCATGCATCTTTTCTTGAAATAACAGCAGCTGATGTTGCAACTAAACAGAAGCACTGTGGTGACAGAAAATAGAAAATGATGTTGCCATTTCTAGCAAAGCAGAATAAATACAACATTAACACAACTTGTACACATTTGCGTTTTAAAATGGCATTTCACAGCTGTTGCTTGATGCTTTTGCACATAGAAACCTTTCCATCTGATTTATCCCCAGCATTGAATTCATAATATTCAAGCCCACAGCGCAGCTCTCTTTGTCTTGAACTATGAATCAGTCAGTACAGCACTGATAAATTTTATTTAACAGTTTTAATTTTATTCTTTTCCAGTCTATGCCAAAATCAGGGAGAGTACCCTTATCTGTGGATGGGTGAATCCCATGGAATGTACCTATTACTGTGGAATAAGTAAGCTACACTAAGATGAGATTTGAACCCAGCTTGAGAGCTTAACACCGTCTACTACGCTACACAGACTCTAATATAAACATGAACCCATTTTCAACCCTCAAACAAATCCCAACCAAGGAACCTTAAGAACTATCGCTCTACAAAAAGAAACCTGTGACAACTTAATCTGATTCATAGTGGTCTAAGTTTGCATTATAGATGAGACGCAAAATCACTTTCTTTGCATTTTGTAGGATGAGTGATGTGAATGCAAAATTCAAACCAGCTAGAGGTTTTGCTTTAAATCTCTTTAGCTCCCTCCAATCCCAGCCCACCCTCCCAGTTTTGTACTCTGCACCAGAAACATCCATTCTTTCAGATAAGAAGGCATCAACGGTGATTCTGGTGTCATGTGTGAAAACACCCTTGGTTTTGTGTGTCCGACAACTTTATGTTCAAGCCAAGAGTACTGAGAGCTGATCCCTGGCTGAGCTCATCAGGTCACAACACCTGGAGATTTTGCATGTCTTCTTTTAACAGCAGGGAAAGATTATGCAGCAGATCAAGGCTGGCCTTACCACCCAGCAGAGACAGGCTGCAAGGTGCGTCGGTGAGGTGTTGGAGGACAGAGCACAGCCTTCCTTACATCCCCTAAAATAGCTTGCAACTTCTAGAAGCACTGTCCCCTTCCAACCTGTTTCAATTGCCCATCTGGGGCAATTCTGGATTCAATCACACAGGGCTCATCTAGGCTTCTTTTTGCATCACACTGAATCAGAGCAAACGACAATCTCTGGGAAACCCAGAACTCAGCTACATTAGTAAAGAAACAGCAATTTGAATGCACTATAAACATGCAACACCAGATGGCACCAGAGAGCAGGAAATTTTTAAACAAGATTTTCAATACGGATTTTCTTTTTCTTTTGTTATAACAATCTAACTTCTGACTTATTTATAGCGCTTCCCGTGTGTAGATCCACCCTTGATTGCTGTTTGCTCTAATTTAGGGTAAAATGTGGATTTCTCCAGGAGGAGGTGGGGAGACACACTTGGACACAGAGGTTTAAAGCCCAGACCTATGCCACCCAGACACAGCATCGGGTGAGCCTGTAGATAGCCACATTCGGGTTGTGTAGTGAAACCTGATTTGGAGCTGTTGTGCAAGAAACCTGTTTCCCAACAAAGATTGGACTTCTTGCTGACAAGAAAGTAATGGGGAAATGCAGTGGAAGGTGTGGTATAATGCGACGTCATCTAATCCCATCCAGAAACAAATCGAGGTGAGCAGTCACTAAATAGCCAACATCATCTAGCCTCCCTGCCAACAAATCAGGATGAATCCTCAAATAAGTCATCTGGAAGCAACCGCAGTCAGGTTTTGTATGGGGAAATGGGGTAGACTTCATAATAGCAGTTTTACTTGTTTTGGCAGGTGGGAGTGTAAAATGGGGAAGATCCTGGTGGAGACTACATTATCTTTCACCTCTGTGGAGATGTACAATACCCGACTTGCAACCTGGCAAACTGAGGTAGAGGTAGAGAGAGCTAGCTAGGGGGATAATACATTGCTTACCTAAACAAGGTGGCCTTGTGTCTGATTATGTGGAGGACAGTCCTCTATTTGAAAAGCTGTCGGGTGAAAATCCTCTGCTCAATGCCCTGTCTGGTCCAAGTCTGGTTTAAAAGAAAACAAACACTAAAAGGAGTGACCAGAAGGAGCCTTGAAGCTGCCTGCTAACAGTTACCACCAGGGCAGCAGACTGAGAAAGCACCCAGCAGTAGATCTACACACAGGGGGAGAAATGCTATAAATAAGTCAGAAATTAGATGGTAATAACAAAAGAAAAAAAAACCTTATGGAAAATCGTGTTTAAAAATTTCCTGCTCTCTGGCGCCACCTGGTATTGAATGTTTATAGCACATTCAAATAGTTGCTTCTTTGCTATTGTAGCTGAGTCCCAAAAATCCCGGTCACAGTCTTCTCTGGCGAGATGCATTCTACATCTGAAGTGCTAGACATGAGCGTAGCCACAATTTATGTTGGGGGGTGGGCAAGCTTTATGTAAGGGGGAACAAAATCTCAGTTTCTTAAGTATTTTTTTTAATTGATGTACTTGATTGGGGGGAGGGTGCAGCTGCCCCCCTGCCCCCCCGGCTATGCCCATGGCGCTCAAGTAGAGAATCTCGACAGCCCGCCCACCTCCTCCATTTTGTTTCTGCTCCCACGCTGCCGAGGCGTTCCAAACACGGAATCTCAATCAGCGCAAGGTGATCAGAAAGCCGCTTGAATACTGTGCGAAGGATGCTTTAATTAACAGGAATTGTATGGAAAGAAAGTGGGTTGGACAAAAATAGCAAATTGCATTGTTATTGCCTAAGCCGCTTCCATTCAGGGGAACCGCTTTTGATGCCCAACAGGAAGGTGAGGGTGGGGGAGAGAGAGAGAAGGGGGGGGGGAATCCATTGTGCAATGCTAGAAAGTTCTCTCCTGGTTACTTTTTCGTTTTAATAAACCTTTTCCCATAGTCTTGAGTTTTTCCTCGTGATGTGGAGCTGACAAAATGAGGCTGGAGGGCCGGAAATCAAACCAGCGAAGCTTCTCCCGGCTCTTATTGTGTCTGATGAAAGCAATCTTAATATTGGGGTGGGGAGGGGCTCCCGGCGAGAGCTCAAAGTCAAGCAAAAGTTCTCTGCTCTTCCTTTAAGCC
Organism: Podarcis melisellensis; assembly: GCF_964234715.1. Taxonomy (NCBI): domain Eukaryota; kingdom Metazoa; phylum Chordata; class Lepidosauria; order Squamata; family Lacertidae; genus Podarcis; species Podarcis melisellensis. The sequence continues at coordinate 11,531,090 of NC_138532.1, read as the reverse complement.
TTGATTTCTTTGTTCTTGCTGTCTGTCTGAAGATCTTGAAGAATGACAAGGCATTAAGCATTTTATTATGGAGGGAGGGAATATTGTGGGGCATCACATGGCTTCTTCGGCAAGGCTAGGCAGGAGAAAATGACAGGCCAGACCGGAATAACAGGCCACATTCCCCCAACCTGGTGCCCTCAAGATATTTTGGACTGCAAATCTCATGTTCCCCAGCTGGGGAGGAAGTGTGCTTTCAGGGAAGGCGAGGCGGCCAGAACCACCATATGGCTGTTTTAATGCAGTTGTTTTAATTTAATGTAGTTTTGTTTTAATTACGGGTAGCTGTATTGTCTGCACTGATGATGGGTAGCTGTATATTTACAATTGGCTTTATCCTTGTTATTTTGCTGTTTTATTTGTGAACTGTCTTGGTCTTTCTTCTTAAAATGGAGAGTGGAACAACAACAACCACCTTGAAGAACTGACTCCATCCAAGTTCCATAATGCTCCCCTCCCCCCCCAAAAAGACTGACGTACCAGGGACATAGCTGTCAACGTTTTCCTTTTTTTAAGGGAAATTCCCTTATTCCGAATAGGATTCCTCGCAAGAAAAGGGAAAAGTTGACAGCCATGTCTGAAGGACCCTCTTGCCCTGAGGGGTGAGGGATGGAGAAGAAGCAGTAACAGTTTTTTACTAAATGCACAAGTTGTCGTTTCCATTCTTTTGTAACATTTTTTAAAATAGTGACGCTTCTTCGAATGGTCTTATGTAAATTGCTTTGTGAGGTCTGCCTGAAAAAAGGCGTATAAATACTGTAAATAAATAATAGGCATCGGCAGTGCTATTTTTCTAGGAAAAAAGAGGTGCGGAACATATCCCTCATTCTCTTAGCATGGCAATGGTGCCCACCTGAGAGTCCTGGATGGAAAAAAAGCCCTAGGTGTTGGTGAGGGAGGACTATAAGGCCATCAAGCCATCAGTAAAGGGTAAAGGTAAAGGGAACCCTGACCATTAGGTCCAGCCGTGACTGACTCTGGGGTTGCGGCACTCATCTCACTTTACTGGCCGAGGGAGCCGGCGTACAGCTTCTGGGTCATGTGGCCAGCAGGACTAAGCCGCTTCTGGCGAACCAGAGCAGTGCACGGAAATGTCATTTACCTTCCCGCCAGAGCGGTACCTATTTATCTACTTGCACTTTGAGGTGCTTTCGAACTGCTAGTTTGGCAGGAGCAGGGACCGAGCAATGGGAGCTCACCCCGTCGCGGGGATCCGAACCACCGACCTTCTGATCAGCAAGTCCTAGGCTCTGTGCTTTAACCCACAGCGCCACCCATGTCCCTAAGCCATCAGTACTCAGGCAGAATTACAGGATCTGACCTGTCCTTCTGGTCCTAACCCTAACCTTCTGTCACCCCCTCTGCTCCTAGATCTGATGGGGGCGAGACCAGGCATCAGCAAACTTTTTCAGCAGGGGACTGGTCCACTGTCCCTCGGACCTTGTAGGGGGCCGGACTATATTCCTATGCCCCACAAACAATCCAGAGATGCATTTTAAATAAAAGAACACATTCTACTCATGTAAAAACACGCTGATTCCCGGACCATCTGCGGGCTGGATTTAGAAGGCGATTGGGCTGGATCTGGGCCCCGGGCCTTAGTTTGCCTACCCATGGGCAGGTCCATCAGAACTGGCACTGCCATGAGTGCAGCTTTAATAATAATAATAAATAATAATAATAATAATAAATTTTATTTATATCCCGCCCTCCCCAGCCGAAGCTGGGCTCAGGGCGGTTAACAACAATCAAAATAATCCAACATTCTAAAAACATTCATTATAAAATTAATTAAAATCAATTTGATGGCAACCATTAAGCAAAATTCTGTGCAGATTGCCAGAGGAGGGGGTCAGGCTGCGCCCTGACCAAAGGCCTGGTGGAACAGCTCTGTCTTGCAGGCCCTGCGGAAAGATGTCAGGTCCCGCAGGGCCCTAGTCTCTTGTGACAGAGGACTGTAACTTTCAAGAACCTTTGCCTGAGCTTCCTTTCTCCTTCTCCCTCCTGTTCCTCTTTTCCTTGTGTGTCATTTTTACATAGTGAGCCTGGGGACAAAGGCTGTATCAGAAATTATTTTTGTAAGCCGCCCTGGGATACTTCTAACTAAAAAGCAGGGTATAAATTGTGGCAATAAATAACAAAATAGGTACAGGGAGGCTGCAATCACTTAAACACTATGGGACTTACTGCACACACACACACACACACACACACACACACTGCACCATATATATAACTTGCAAATATTTATAAATAAACACACACACATCTCATTCTGCTGTGATTTACCAGCAGCCAGTATCGAAAAATAGGAACTGTTCTCTGGTAAATAGGACCTGGTTTCTGGATTTCAGCTACCGTGTGGGGGAAAAAGTGTCTGGCCCCCGTGGGGATTAATTCTGAACTTTTTTTTGCACAGGAATATAACTTGGGAGGTTTTGTGTGTGTTTTTTTTTGCAGTTTTAGCAGAGCTATTCTGGCTTGATCATCAAATATTAGAACTAGAAGAAACAAGCACTGATGCAAATAAAGAAATATTCTGCTGCTGATTTAAAGACTAGTGAATTGCTAAATATTTTTATTAGCTGCTTGCTGGAACTAATTTCACGCCCTGTAGATATAGTGCTTAAGTGGGAAGTAGCGTTAAATTATTCTCCTTTGCAAAGGCAGGGCGATCTCCGTCGCCACAAGACACCACTAGGTGGCAGGCACATGTCTGAAAGGCAGAGCGAGGAACGTTTTGCTTGTGAAGGGACGGACTCTGGTTCGGGGAGAGAGAATATGCTAGATAAGGGATTGGTAAGGTTTACCTCGCCTGGGCCTGCTCACTCCAGCAGAGATCCCTTCATGGGTCGGATCATGCCTGCAATTTCCAGCATCTGTGTCTGCGCCACGGAAGCAAGTACTGGTTTAGCGCGGGGATTCGCTGAGCGGGTGGCTCAGTTCGGAGGCTGCTTGGGGGCCAATTAAACACTCCCCATGGGCCACTTGTGGCCCATGGGCCTTAGGTTGCCGCCCCCTGTGCTAGATTCATTCCCCCTTCCTGCAAAGGAAGCTTTTAGTCCGACATGGATCTGAATTCAAATGCAAAACTGCTCAGGAAGGCTATGAAGAATGGCTGGTGTAGGGTGAAGCCTGGAGAAAGAAGATACGACTGGGGAGGAATGTGCATTCTGGGGAGAGTCCTAAGGGCCAGATAAGGAGGTCCAGAGGGCCACTTTTGGCCACCAGGCTCCCCGTTCCTGCTCTAGAGAGCTCAGGATGGAACGCACCAGGTGTTCCTAGTCTACCTTCACAAGAACGCTTTGAGGTAGGACATGGGACTCACCCCATGTCAACTCGGTGACTTTAATGGGCTAGCAGAGATCTGAATCCAGTTCAAGTGTCCCAAGGAAATGTTCATATCAACCTCCTCACACCCGCTATATAGTTTGTAAAGTTCTTTGTCTGCTTCGTATACATTTGGACAGCTCTCGAGAGATCGTAACCAGTTTTTGCATGATGGCTGCTGAGGTGATGAAGCAGGTTTTTCACCATTGCTTGGTTTCAGTTGGACGCCATTTTGAATCAAGATGGCGGATTGAAACTTTCAAAACGGCACTGATTTCCACCCCCCTGCTTATCATTCCTGAGCAACGCTTAATGCCACACTCTTAGTACATCATAAATTTGTGGCGGACTAGCGCAAGGCTAGAGAACTTGTAGCGCCACCACCCCCGGTCTTGCCATACTACAACGTAGCAAGGAAGGCTACGTTTTGGTTCGCATACTGCTTCAGAAAGTGTGAATTAGCTGGTTTTGCTTTTTAAATGCAAACCTCTTATTCTTCCCCACTTCCCATCTTGTGCTGTTCTGCTCACTCTTTTCTACAATGGGCTAAATCCCTTCGCTCCACGTTCCTTCCAGCCCAACTCTTCAAGGGGTCTTTACTCTCACACATGTAACCCCAATTTGGGGTCTGTATTGTCACTTGGCACTATTGGGCAGCTACTGGGTCTCCAGCAATATGGAGGCCTGACACCTGCCCTTGTTGTTGTTGTTTAGTCGTGTCCAACTCTTCATGAACCTATGGACCAGAGAACACCAGGCACTCCTGTCTTCCACTGCCTCCCACAGTTTGGTCAAACTCATATTCGCAGCTTTGAGAACACTGTCCAACCATCTTGTCCTCTGTCGTCCCCTTCTCCTTGTGCCGTCAATCTTTCCCAACATCAGGGGTGGCTAAGTCCATCCACCATCTTAGTTTCCCACAAGGCCTTCAGTGTACTAGCATTCTGGGGCATTCTCAGAAATTTAAATGGCGGTTAGACTCTGCCACAGGGTCCACTGAAGAGGGTACATTTTCTAGTGCCTCCTCAACCCTAAAGCACCAGTCCCATTCTTGGGATTGCAATCTATTTTAAATTGTTTTTAAGATGGTATTTTAAATGGTCATGGCCCACCCTGGGTGAAGGGCAACTAATAAATCAAAAATTTTACTACTACTACTGCTCTGACCTTGTTCCACAGACAGCAAAGAACCAGTGGCATAGATATCCATAATGTTCCTTGCATGGTTTTAAGTTACAAATAATGCTGTCACCTATGACCATCTTACATGTGATACGAAACCAAATATAAAGCTGATTTTTCCATTATTCATTATGATGGACCAAGATCTCACTGTGTGTGTGTGTGTGTTCATATTCTGCCATGGAAACAGTGAAGGCCAAATGCTTCTTGCCAGTTTTCTTGAAATACAAGTTTGTTCTATAATCAGCCAAGGGATAACTTGGCCTTTTCTGGGAAAAACAACAAGAAAAAAGAAAGTTCAAATAATATAAGGGGTTGTAATGGCTCCTGTGGGGATAAAGTGTGTGTGGTGTTTTTTTTTAACCTCTCCTCACAGGAACCCATTTTGTATTATCTTTCTCTTGCTGATGGCGGAAATCAATTTTAATAGAACTGACAGGAAACGAGGATGTAAAACTTCAAATAGAACAAATCCTGCAAGGTTCAGAAATAATAAAATAAGTTATGAAGTCATTTTTAAAGTTTAGAAAAATCAGATTTTTTTTCCAAGTGAGCAGCCTTTTAGAAAGATACAAACACCACAGCCCTGTCTGGCAAAAGTCTTTCAAATGGCATAGCCAGAAATGTACAGTTAAAACAGCGTACATCTAAAAATATAAATCAAGTTGAATAATATAAATATAAATTGGCGGCATATTTATGTTCCACAGACAATACCGTTGTGGGAAAATATATAACAAGGAATATCACTTGATCCATTGTTCTGCTTTTGAGCCATATTGTCAGTTATAACAAGAGAAATTTACAAGTTCATGTTCTTCACATTAGGCTTGATGTTCGCCCCAAATTGCAACTTGGACTGAATATTGTGGTTCTGTCACTTCCAACCACTACTCCAAAAAATTAAAAATCTGGCAGATATTCCAAAATCTGTCATGTTTCTGATCAATCTTCTTACAATGAACTATGCTTAAGTGAATGCTTGTTATGCTTTCCTCAGTGTTCACAGAGATGGTGGGGAAGGGGTACCGTATTTTTCGCTCCATAAAACACACTTTTTTCTTCCTAAAAAGTAAGGGGAAATGTCTTTGCGTCTTATGGAGTGAATGCGTGGTCCCTGGAGCTGAATTCCAAGTCCCTGGCCTGGAAACGATGCCTTATGAGAAACGGCTAAGGGAGCTGGGCATGTTTAGCCTGGAGAAGAGGAGGTTCAGGGGTGATATGATAGCCATGTTCACATATATAAAAGGATGCCAAATAGGGGAGGGAGAAAGGTTGTTTTCTGCTGCTCCAGAGAAGCGGACACGGAGCAATGGTTCCAAACTACAAGAAAGAAGATTCCACCTAAACATTAGGAAGAACTTCCTGACAGTAAGAGCTGTTCGACAGTGGAATTTGCTGCCAAGGAGTGTGGTGGAGTCTCCTTCTTTGGAGGTCTTTAAGCAGAGGCTTGACAACCATATGTCAGGAGTGCTCTGATGGTGTTTCCTGCTTGGCAGGGGGTTGGACTCGATGGCCCTTGTGGTCTCTTCCAACTCTAGGATTCTGTGAATTGTCCAGGGGCAAAAAGCAGATTATGGGGGGGGGTTGAAAGAGGGAAGTGGGTGTTGAAACAAAGCTGCTGATTGTTTGCTGATTGGGGAGAGAGATAAGGGACGCTAGAGATAAAGGAGGCTGCCTGGGAGCGGGGAGGTAAAGACAGCAAACTTTCAAAGGGTGGAAACAGGAAGACTAAAGCAATAAGGAGAAAAAATAGAAGAAGAGGAGGAGCAAAAAACTGCTCTAGCTAAGGAAAGACACTAAGGCAAACAAGAGGGAAGGGAGTGTTGAAAGGAAGCAGCTGACTGGCAAGCGATCGGGAGGGAGATAAGGGATGCGATAAAGGAGGCTGCCTGGGAGGGGGGAGGTAAAAGTCCATAGATCCTCAGGATTTTTGCATTGGGTCACCCCAAATTCACCATCAGATCACATAGCATGTCCATGGCTACAGCCTGCACCAAAAAAATCACATATCCACTGTTGCGTGGGGCCGCAATGGCGCAAAAACATGGTTACAAAGCACGGATCCACATGGATTCTCAGGATTTCTGCATTGGGCTACCCCAAACTCACTGTCAAATCACATGTCTGTGGCCACAGCATGAACCACAAAAATCATACATCCACTGTTTCGTTCAGAATATATTTTTTTCTTGTTTTCCTCCTCTAAAAACTAGATGAGCCTTATGGTCAGGTGCGTCTTATGAAAAATACGGTACAGGGAAGATTTTGTTTTTTACCTGGGCCAGTTCAGTTCTAGCCAATGAAAAGAGTGGGACAGCTTTAGAACCACCAGAAGCCAGGAGTCAGGAAGCCAAGAGTCCGAGGGTCAGAGAACTGGGAGTCAAGAAGCCAAGAGTCCGAGGGTTAGGAAGCAAGGAGTCACGAAGTCAAGGGTCCGAGGATCAAGAAGCAAGGAGTCAAGGAGCCAAACTCAGCAAGGCACGGAATGTGTTGCTTTGGCAAAATGCTGAAGGGAAATGCTGACCTTATACTCCTTCCCGGCTCTTGCCACCAGGTTCTGTTAGTTACCAATTGGCCTTACCTGTGCGGCTGCGCCTTGCCTCTTCAGAACAAACTTTGGAAGGCCCCAGTCCTGCAAAGTCCTACTGGTCACAGGGCCTGGCTCCTGCACGCACTCCTGACACCAGCACAAGATATGCTTTCGATGTGTCATTTATGTGCCAACGATGCTTAACCATCTGCATATGATTTATCCTCATAGGTAAAAGGTTAAAGGACCCCTGGACGGTTAAGTCCCATCAAAGGTGAATACAGGGTTGCAGTGCTCATCTCGCCTTCAGGCTGAGGGAGCCGGCGTTTGTCCACAGACATTTTTCCAGGTCCTGTGGCCAGCAGTACTAAACTGCTGGCACAACAGAACACCGTGATGGGAACTAGAGCGCACAGAAACACCATTTACCTTCCCACCACAGCAGTACCTATTTATCTACTTGCACTGGCGTGCTTTCAAACTGCTAGGTTGGCAGAAGATGGGACAGAGCAATGGGAGCTCACCCCGTCATGGAGATTTGAACCACCAACCTTCTGATCGGCAAGCCCAAGAGGCTCCATGGTTAATAATAATAATAATAATAATAATAATAATAATAATAATAATAATTTATTATTTGTACCCCACCCATCTGGCTGAGTTTCCCCAGCCACTCTGGGCAGCTTGCAACACAGATTAAAAATATATTCAAATACATTCAAATGTCACACATTAAAAACTTCCCTGAACAGAGCTGCCTTCAGATGTCTTCTAAATGTCAGGTAGTTGTTTCTCTCTTTGACATCTGATGGGAGGGCGTTCCACTGGGCGGGTGCCACTACTGAGAAGGCCCTCTGCCTGGTTCCCTGTAGCTTTGCTTCTTGCAGTGAGGGAACCGCCAGAAGGCCCTCGGCACTGGACTTCAGTGTCCAGCAGAACGATGGGGGTGGAGATGCTCCTTCAGGTATACTGGGCCAAGGCTGTTTGGGGCTTTAAAAGGTCAACAGCAACACTTAGAATTGTACTCGAAAACGTACTGGGAGCCAATGTAGGTCTTTCAAGACTGGTGTTATGTGGTCTCGGCGGCTGCCCCCAGTCATCAGCATTACCTTGTGAGATAGTGGATGCTGGTCCAACAGATCTAATAGGTCACTGCCCCAGCAATCTCTGTCTTCCCACAGTAAGCCCCCACCTGCCTGCCTTGTTTAATTACAACTGGCCCAGGAGGTAGCACTGGCTGTCAGCTTCGTCCTATGTAGTCTTGCCTTTGTAGGACCCGTCGGGGAAGAGTGTGAGGAACAGGACACACTGGCTCTGTCTGTCATTGGCTTTGCCTCCACTTCCTGTCAGAACGTGCGCCGTGTTTTGAAGAGAACAATTTGCCCCATAGATTCCCTACCACGGCCAAAAGGAAAGCGAGGGAAGGCTGAAAGGCACAAATTGCATGTTAGTTACCGGGTGCAGATAACAACGACGATACACAATCTGCAGACATTCTGCTCATTTGTAGCTTTGTCTCTCTGAGTCCGAGAAATCGCTGCAGGCACTTAGCCAGAAATATGGTGGTAAGGGAGCATGATAACCCTAGAGGGGGCATTGAATCATTGCACGAGAGCCAGAACATGAATGCAGGAAGCCTAATAATGTTTTAAGTTATTTGATTGCGTTTCTTCTTAGTGAGCAATTTGGCAGGATGCTGCCTGTGCAATTTCTCAGGGGGGTTAGCTGCTCCTCTAATGCCCTACAGCCCTGGATCACAAGCACTAGTTAGCATCAACAGAGGAAGATGATTTGCACAGCATCATCCTGGAGCCCATCTATTCCAGGTCAGCATTGCCTAGTAGCAGCCCTGCAGGGTCTCAGGCAGAGGGCTCCTCCCACATCACATGCTACCCGATCCTTTTGACTGGAGACGTCAGGGATTGAACCTGTGTGTGTGTGTGTAATGGTAGAGTCTAAAATCTTTGGAACTGCTTGGATATTGTGACCTTAGGGCAAGTCCTCAGACTGCCAACTTCTGAATACTAAGGGACAATTTCTAAATTACAAATTGTCCCTTAGTATTCAGAAGTTGGCAATTTAAGGACTTGCCCTAAGGTCACAATATCCGAGCAGTTCCGAAGATTTTAGCTTTCTCGGGCCCTTCCTCATTTCTCTAGTTTTTTGTGGACTCTGAATCATTGCATGGTATATGGCCCCTAGGAGGTTGACTACGAGAGAATGTGGCCCTTAGGCTGAAAAAGCTTCCCCAGCTCTGTTCTAATCCACGGTCAGCAATGCTATCCATTGCACACATTGCACCCCTTCTTTTGCCCCCCACCCCTGTATTTCCGGACACACATTACATCCCAGGAGCAGAAGTATATCAGGCCAGCTATGCCTCTGCAAAATGAGTAGCTTTTGTTTAGAATTAATGGCCCCTGTAGTTGCCTCTGTATTAGGCATTTCTCGGAACAGGGCTTCCACTTTCCAGTGTTGTGGTGTTGTTGTTGTTTTGAAAAAGCTTTAATGTCCATGCTTTTGCCTGGTAGAGCTAGTCAGCTTCAATTCAACACAGCTGGGTTGCATTGGTCTCTCTCTCTCTCTCTCTCTCTCTCTCTCTCTCTCTCTCTCTCTCTTCCATAGAATGTGATAAAGAAGATCTATATCCCAAGCCTCGGAGCAAATTCCATGCCCCGAACACATGGCAAATGTTGTCAGATGGCAGCATCCAGACTGAGTTCCAAGAGAAGCCATCCAGTCATTGATAATGAAACTGAAATGCTTAACTGTAAAGTGGGTAATCATCATTAGTTCCTTTGGTATTCCTCATAATGACATTAATCATGGCGTACTCATTAGATTTTAATAGGCCTGTAATATGTTAATCCATAGTAATTCTATTGCAGTTCAGCATTAGCTAATGCCCACTTCTTGGAAAGTGTTCTGTAAGTCCGTTTTATAATACAGCTTACGAATTCAATCTGGATAAAGAGAGAAAAACGAGGTTTCTCCAAAGCTCAGGACCGAGGCGATGGGTAAGCGACAGCCCAGTGTGATTGTCCAAGCAAAGGGGTTCATACCGTCATGTACCTGTACAAGGGGTGTTGAGTGGATATGGTCACAAAAATGCAATATAGCACCCTCATTTCAAGGCAATTTATATTCTTGTTACGATCCAGCAGCATAGACCAGTGATCTTCGACCAGTCCTGACCCAAGACCCACCTCTGACTCCCAAGCTGCAACATGGGACTCGTGTTCACTTGTGATTTATTCTTAATAGCGCTAACAATGTATGTTATTAATCCTAAAGTGGCAATATGCATTGTGTTACCTCAGCATTGCTGCTAAAGGAAAACTAGTCCTGCTATGGGGCAGGAGAAAGTCACGAACATGCAGCTGGCCAGAAATATGTATCTTATTTTTTTAAAAAATGGCTCGCACCTTTCTTTTGTCACATTGCAACTCTTGTGGAAATGGATAAAATTAGCATCTCATCCTGGTCACACGCAGCTCTCCTTTGGTCTTATGAGCCCAAGCTGGAATACAACATGGCAGCAACGTCTTTGCTGTGGGTCCCAACCCACTGGTTGAAGACCTATGGCACTGACCACTGCTGGTACTGTCAAATGGGGTAGAGCATCAGTGTGCAAAATAATTTTTGGATAATAGGGGATGTAGTGGGGGGGGATGATGGCCTGCTTTAACCTTCTGGCTACCATTGCCCCAGTGTGCAAAAATTGTCCACCTACATTTTGCACATATTGATTGCTCCCCGGACAGTGGAGTTAGGAGCACTGTGTGGGCATGCTTATTGCGTGGACAGGCGGAGTCCCCAGATCCTGCGCAGTCCCCCCCGTCATGTGGAATAACGACTCAAGACAACGTGCTATGGGATTAAATTGGCCACAACTTTATTAAATTTCAAATGTGGGTAGACCTTGGCTCAGGCATTGGGCGTTCTCCCTCCCCAGTCCCCAGCCGGGGACCTAGGGAGCATCAGGGTTATCCAGTGTGTGTGGGGGGGATGGGCCGGCTCTGGAGAACATATGTTCAAGCAGAGATGGCCGCCCCCGTAACGCCGCCGCCGCAGGGGAGAGCAATGACGACCTTCCGGCGTACGGTCAAAGCCTCCCTTCAGAAACCCCTTTAACGGGGAACCCTGGTGTCGCCGCCGCAAAGAGGAAGATGGACAAAAGGATTCCGCCCAAGGCCTGATACCGCCAAAGTTGTGACATTTTGCTACGGGAAAGGCGAAACCTGCCAATGCAGAGAAATTCCTTTCCGGCCCTTTAACAGCGACCTTAACGTAGCAGCGCCCGCATACCTGTGAAGAAAAATTAACCTGCAAAACCTGTGAGGAAAATTAACCTGCAACATAAGACATTGACTGAGGGTGGGTAGGGTGGGAGAAGCTCTGGAGCCAAGTGAGAATTCCCAGGTAAGATCCTCCCTCCTTTGTGTGGGCAGGTAATCCTACTCCTACCTGGCCTGGTCTCCTTGGCAACTCTTCCCCCAGGTGGGATTGGACAACTGACTGAGGTAGGCGGAGACCTCCAGGTATCCCACCTGAGGGAAGGCAAAGCCTAGCCTATGCTGTTGGAGCCGCTCCAGGTCTAGGGGCTGCACGCGTCCACGCAAAGGGCCCCCCGTTTTAAGCGGGGAGCGGTCATTCTGTACAAGCATCCATGAGTACATACTCACATGAGTACATGAGGCCTTCTTGGAGAAACTGTCGCCCCAGTCTGCTGATCACCTGGCTATTGGAACAACAGGAGAGTAATGACTCGGCCAAGACAGTTTTATGTCTCCATGTGGTATGGTATTTGAAATATACTCGGAGTCGAGTGTGGATTTCATTCTCTTTATTCAGCTCATAGTAGTGAGGAATGGAAGTTTCCCCAAAATGTCTGCTTTATATACACAATGGGCCCCACGTGATTGGCTAATTCTGGGATTCTCCTGTAGGCCAATCAGGTTGTGGATTCACTTCCACCTGGAGTTGGATTGGGTGGCTCCTGCGGACCAATCAGACTGCTGCGTTCTGGATCCTATTGTTTTAGGACCAATCAGACTGCTGCATTCTGAATCCTATTGTTCTAGGACCAATCAGACTGCTGCATTTTGGATCCTATTCAGCTCAGTACATAACAGTATTGTACTAGGATCTGGGAGACTTGGCTTCAAATCCTTACTCAGTTGCACTGAAAACATGTGTAATTGCTGGTGTAATTGTGTGATATGTGGTATGTATACAGCATCAGAGGCAGTGTTGAGTTGTCTGCAGCTACAACTCCCTCCTTCAAACAGGGACGCTCTTGCTTGGGAATGGTTCGTCACTGGTGCCGTGTTGATGTCTGACACACGGCGTCTGATGCAGATATTGAACCCCAGCAATCCTGTGCACAGAAAGTGGGGGTGGGAATGAGGAACAGACAGTCAAATGAATCCTTGCAGATCCTAAGTCACACCAGAGGCCACGTATTTTTAAAGCCAGAATTCAATCAATATAAACTCGCATAGATATAATTTAAGCAGGGATAAAAAAAACCACCCACACTAACCTAGTAACTAAAGCTACTAAAAATGCAAAGTTTATAGTCCATCTGTCTCTTTGCTTCAGGGAGCCTGTATTAAATTCATTGCTAAATAAAACAAATAAGCCCAGCAAAAGTCGGCACTGAAATCTGCATACTCATAAGAGAATTAACAGAACTCTCTTGTTATGATGGCTGATTCTCAATTTGCATCTTTAAAGAGTTGTGACCATGTCTAGGTTTCTGCCTTCCTAGTTATATTGGAGGCAGGATGGTCTTATGGCTTTGGGGTCCTGCATGATTACTTTTTGAACAGGTGCTGGATGTGAGCAGGATTCTGCAAGGGGGCCCGAGGGGGCTGGTAGAAAAGCAAGAATCAATAGGGATAAAATATTGTCTCAGCCAAAACTGAATGTCATTTATCTTTGGGGAAACAATCAAAGGTGTATTACTACACATTTAAATACAGGATGTACCAAACTATGGGCTTTTTGGTTCTTCAACCAGCACTTAAAATCTTACTTTTACTACCCCATTGTCCCCAAATTCTGGAGTTGGCAGCAGGTGAAATTTTTACTACCTCTTTCTGGATAACTTCAGGATTCTTAAAAGCCTCTGGCCTGAAGATAGTCACTCTGTTCCATAGCCTTGTGCATGATGCACACATTGTGCCACTGAAATTGTGAAGTACTGAGTGAGGCCTTTGGTTCCTTAGGTTTAGCTGTCCATGATTGTTAAGTTGTGGGTGAACATATCAGACGACACAGCGATTCTTCAGACAGCTCTTGTTTATTCACTGGCCAGAACAGAACTAAACATAAGGGTTCAGCCAACCTGCTTATATAGAGCTCAACTACAAAGCAACAGTAACAACTTTCTGTAACTATCCAATCACTGAACGTCACTTTCAATTCCTTATTTGCATATGCGGACCTGAGTGAAAGCTATCTACAGTATCCCCCTGCTGGCCCAGGGTGAGAACTTCACTACATAACAATGATGGTCTGGGCTCTGTCCTGTAAGCCCTGGCAATAGGGTTGTTTTGTGGGTTCCTGTCTGTCCGTGTGATGCTCAGAATCCTGAATCTGATCCGGCACCCTACCTGAAGAATCTGCAATCTGTGACTCTGAGGTCCCATCTGCACTATACATTTAAAGCACTATTATGCCACTTTGAATGCCACAGCTTCCCCCAAAGAACCCTGGGAAATGTAGTTTAATGGTGCTGAGAGTTGGTAGGAGACCCCATTCTCCTCACAAAGCCACAATTCTCTGAGTGATTTAACAGGCAATCCCTCTTCTCGAGGAACTCTGGGAATTGTATATCTGTGAGGGGAATAAGGGTCTCCCAGCAACTTGCCGCAACACCCTTAACAAACTACCCTCCCTGTTATGTACTCAAGTTCTCACCCTGGGCCAGCAGGGGGATACTGTAGATAGTTTTCATTCAGGTCCACATATGCAAATAAGGGATCGAAAGTGACGTTCAGTGATTTTATAGTTACAGAAAATGGTTACTGTTGCGTTCTAGTGGAGCTCTATATAAGCAGGCTGGCTGAACCCTTCAGTTCAGTTCTGTTCTGGCCTGTGAATAAACAAGAGCTGTTTGAAGAATCGCTGTGTCGTCTGATATGTTCACCCACAACTTAACACTCCGCAGAATTCTGTGGGGGAAGCCATGACTATTTATAATGGTATGATACAGCTTTATAGTGTAGATAGGGCTTGACAGCTGCTGGACTCTGACGTCATGGCATAACCTACTTCACAGAAAATAAAGGATGGGGCAAATCCATGTGCCACCCTGCACTTCTGGGAAGGACAGGATAAAAATGTAGTAAATAAAAGAATCACAAGGTGATGTGTGGTATTTCTGCATACAGGAACTTGGGGTCTTGTCACATGGCTATATCTGACAGGCTGAAGAAGTCCTCATCAACCTGCTTTTTCAGAGGAATTGTTTACCCTAAACTTCCCCAGTATTTTCAAATGACAAGATGCTGCGGTTTTACAGGATTGTTATTAGGAATCATCTTTAAAGGCGTCTATCCACTTATTAATAGTCATGCTGATAAGCAGCAAACTCTGTTTGTTGCCAAGGGAAGAATTAAATATTTTGATTCTTTTTCTTCTCCCTGAGTGACAGATAGAACTAAAACTGTCTCGCGTTAATGGATACAGGCACAAATCGTGTTTTCTCCATCAATTTGGCTTTTGAGGGCGTCCTCCTTCAAAGAGAGAGTAACTTTATTTTCTGCTCCGGAGAAGCACACTGCTAATGAGGATTTAAAACACTGCAATTTGGCTCCATAAACAACACAATTTCTTACGCAGGCGGGTGTGGGGGTGGAATGGTCAGGATACAGGCCTGAAAATGCTACGTGGATAATTAGGTATCTCTCGAGGCTACTTATGACCTCTCACGTAGTCACAATAGCAAGTGGTGCTGAATTTGTTGAGGAGGTCTTGCACATGATTCTGGTTCAAGGTTCTTGTATCAATTTACAAGGCCCCTAACAAATTGGGTCCAGGATATCTTAGGGACCACATGACTTATTATATCCCTGCCGGATCACAGTGGTCTTCAAGGGTGTCATGGGTAATGGTCCCCCATGACTTGGATACATGGCTCATATCCACCAGTCATCTTGCATTTTGGACTCACAGCTGTCCCTGGAGGCACAGGCCAGTTCTGTGTCCAGGGCAGCTGTCTATCATGTGGTATGCAGGCTGAGACTCTACCTGCCTGCAGACTGTCTCGCCAGAAAGGTGCATGCTCTAGTTATCTCCCACTTGGACTACTGCAATGCGCTCGATGTGGGGCTACCTTTGAAGGTGACCTGGAAACTACAACTAATCCAGAATGTGGCAGATAAACTGGTGACTGGGAGTGGCCGCTGAGACCATATAACACCGGTCCTGAAAGGCCTACATTGGCTCCCAATAAGTTTCCTAGCACAAAGTGTTGGTGCTGACCTTTAAAGCCCTAAATGGCCTTGGCCCTGTATACCTGAAGGAGCGTCTCCACCTCCATCGTCCAGCCAGGACACTGAGGTCCAGCTCTGAGAACCTTCTGCTGGTTCCCTCACTGCGAGAAGTGAAGCTACAGGGAACCAGGCAGAGGGCCTTCTCGGTAGTGGCACCTGCCCTATGGAATGCCCTCCCATCAGATGTCAAAAAAATAAACAACTATCTGACTTTTAGAAGACATCTGAAGATAGCCCTGTTTAGGGAAGTTTTTAATGTTTGATGTTTTATTGCTTTTTTATTATTACTAATATTCTGCTGGGGAATGGAGTGGCAGGATAAACCCAGCCCGATTGGCAGGGTATAAATAAATTATTATTTATTAAATTATTTATAAATTATTTATTTGTAATTTATTTATTTATTATTATTGCATTCAGTAGTCTGGGCTCAATTTTATGGAACACATTTTCAGTTGAGGTCAGACAGGCCTCAACAAAGCACAACTGTGTACATTCTTCTCTTGAAATAGAGTGCTGATGGTTGTTGCAGTTGGGGAAATAAACCAGGTGGGATGGCGAACAGAATGAAATATCCAGGAAAATGGCATGCTCTTGAACAACAGCATGCCATGAAGAAGGATTTTGTTGCTGGCCCCCATCGCAATCTCCATCTCTTGACCCTCCAGTGCTCTGAGGACTAGAGAGTGATGATCTTAGAGCCGGTGCAAATTTATTTAAAATTACAGAACTGGGTCCAGCTCAGGATTAAAACTTTCCATCATTATTATGGCAGCCTTATGCTATCCTTTGGGCCAACAGCTTTCAGGCTCTTTATCTTAAAGAAGCCAATGTGGAGTTAAGAATAAGAACTGCATTAATTCTAAAGTTGTTTAGAACTTGACCTGAGCTTTTACACTTAAACAAAAAATTTAAATGTGAGTGACACCAAAAGGAAAACCTGTCTGCTTTCAAGTGAACATGCAGTACAGTAATACAGTGGTACCTCGGAAGTCGAACGGAATCCATTCCGGAAGTCTGTTCAACTTCCAAAACATTCAGAAACCATGCATGGCTTCCAATTGGCTGCAGGAAGCTCCTACAGCCAATCGGAAGCCACGTCGGATGTTCGGATTCCAAAGAATGTTTGCAAACCAGAACACTCACTTCCGAGTTTGCAGCATTCGGGAGCCAAAACATTAGACTCGCAAGGCGTTTGGGATCCAAGGTACTACTGTACCTTGGTTCTTGAATGGCTTAATTGCCGAACAAATTGGCTCCCGAATGCCGCAAACCCGGAAGTAAGCGTTCCGGTTTGTGAACATTTTTCGGAATCTGAACATCTGAGGTGGTTTCCAGTTTGAGTGCAGAAAGCTCCTGCAGCCACTCAGAAGCCGCGCCTTGGTTTTTGAACAGTTTCGGGAGTTGAACGGACTTCTAGAATGGATTAAGTTTGAGAACCAAAGTATTGTTGTTATGTTGTTTAGTCGTGTCCGACTCTTCGTGACCCCATGGACCAGAGCATGCCATGCGCTCCTGTCTTCCACTGCCCCCCGCAGTTTGGTGAAACTCATGCTGGTAGCTTCGAGAACACTATCCAACCATCTTGTCCTCTGTCGCCCCCTTCTCCTTGTGCCCTCCATCTTTCCCAACATCAGGGTCTTTTCCAGGGAGTCTTCTCTTCTCATGAGGTGGCCAAAGTATTGCAGCTTGAGGATCTCTCCTTCCAGTGAGCACTCAGGGCTGATTTCCTTCAGAATGGATAGGTTTGATCTTCTTGCAGTCCATGGCACTCTCAAGAGACTCATCCAGCACCATAATTCAAATGCATCAATTCTTCAGCGAACCAAGGTATTACTGTACAAGATTACTTGCTCTGTATTTTTTTTAAAGTAGATTAAAAAAAACAAACCAGTCATCTGGTCTCCTTTCGACCACCAAATAAAAGGATTCCTTTGACTTCCACATAGTCCATTGAGTCCAAACATACACACCCTAGTGTGGTCGTGTAGGCTATAGTGGCCAAAATGCACTTATTTATAATGTGGTTGGCCTCCGTGACTAGGAATACCTATACCCAGCTTCCGATGCTGTGCCAGCTGTGACCTTCTCCAGATAGGACTAGCCTGCATTCAGACACCCATGCTCTGGTACCCTCCAATCTAGACTACTGCAATTCACCCTGTGTGAGGCTGCCCTTGAAGACATTGCAATAATACAAGTGCAAAACGCAATGGCCTGTGTTGACAGGAGATGTGGGCTGAGGAGATATAACTCCGATTTAAAAATAACTACCCTGGTTGCCAGTTGTTTTCCAGGCCCAATCAAATGTGTGTTTTTCCCCCTGTGGTGGGTCCACGACTGTGGAATGCAGTGCCCATTGTGGTGTGCTTACCTGCATTGTGAGTTAAGACACACCTCTTTTGTCAACTTTTGGGGTGAGGGAACTGCGACGGAATGAATTTACGAACCATTTTATGCTTTATTGTGAGCTGCACTGAGGTAATTGTTTTTAAGCGCTTGTTTTGTATGGCTGCTATATGCTGCTTATTATGCTGTCAACCGCCCCGTTGTCTTCCGGTGAAGTGTGGCGTATCTTTTTCTTAAAGGATATATAACAAAATAAATAAATAAACTGTGTTATTCCTTTTTTGAAGTGGGAAAGGCAACTTTCCCTCATCTGAAGAGCTACAGCGGGCATCTCCGCGATAAAATAAAAATAAAAATGGTGCTGATTTTTGAGCATACATTCTTCAATAATTTACTCTGCTTCAATCTTATGTATATTTAACAAGTTTCTCTCTTCGCATACACATAAACCTGTAAGCATTAATTTCCCCCTGCAACCTGACACAGTTCTTGTGGAGAAACTGCACACCAGCAATAATATAATCTTGTAAACAGAATTTAATTATTTATGTAAAAGTAGTGAAATGACTTTACAATCAAACTCAATGGATTTTTATGTAATTTGTTTTCTCCCCTAAGCCTGTTATGTAAAAGTGTAAATATTACAAATTATACACGCTGCTTCACTTGTAGAGTGTTTAATATTTTAACAAACTTAAGATGGTCTCTCTCTCTCCCCCCCCCCCCCAGTTCTTGTCACCACAAAAGCTATTAAATGGTGCCTTTAGTGACAAATTCTTAGCACGTAGTAATTATACTTTTACTGGGATGTCTTTTAATAGTGTGAGATGGAAGCACATGAGTTTTTGAAGCTGGACTCCTGGGTGGTGATGGGTAGCGGGTGGGTGAGAATTATGATGTGGTTTATATTTAAAGTGGAACCGACCTAATTCACGATTTCCAGAAGAAAAATGCACAGACCAAACATCGTAATCATTCAAAGCGTGCACTTCTCCGAATTTTGCTGTGCTGTTCTCCAGTTAAGTGAAATGCATATACCAGGGTGAAAATAATGTGTGGAAATGCAGTGTGTTAGGGAAAATGGCTTTGCAAAAATGTGGTCATTGGGGAAGATTGCATGCAGAAAACTATATTAGAAGAATATAGGGATATATATATATATATGCAGGTTTTGGTGTCCTCGGGTGTCTTCCCGTGTAAAAGTTGGGGTGTCTAGGCGACGTTTCGACGAGGTCTCACTCGTCATCTTCAGGCTGGTGCTTTCGGCTTCTTGTTACTGGAACAGAGCAGGATCTCAGTGTTTGAGTTCCTATAAATACTGTTGAGGGGGTGTGGTGTATAGCCTCCAATGTTCTGGGCAGAGAGGAAGTTCCCAGGCTAGTGTGCCTTTTCTTCTTTTGTTCCTTAATTACTTGAGGGATATCTTGAGTGATTTCTTGAGTGATATCCTGAGTACCACTTAGGTGGGTCATTAGGTGTGGATTAGTTGCTAAAGTCTTTGTGTCTTGACCTCTTGAACTTTGTGAAGAGTTTTTCTGAGAAGATGGCTGTACTGCACTTAGTTGTGCTCTGGCTTGGCTTCGTGTATAGGGGCGAGCTGTGGTTTTGTGGCCTGTGTCAGCCAGATCTGTGTAGGGATTGCAGGGGGGTGCAGCATCCGGAGGTGCCACCATGGTTTGGCTACTGGATGGTGTCTGTAATTTATCTGTGGAGAGGGTCTGGGTTTGGGTCTGGTGTGGTTGATTGGTGATGGCGTTCTGTGTGCCTCTGGATCTGGTGTCAGTTTTTGTGGGGAGGGCTACTTTCCAGATGTCTGGCAAGCGGGATGTGTCGTCACGCTTGTTCATGTTGTGAGGGTGTTTCTCTATCTCGATGGCTTCCATGATTATTCTCTTGTGGTGATGTTCCATGTTAAAGAGCAATTTGGAATCTGCAAAATTAATTTCGTGTCCTGTTTCTTTCATGTGTTGGAAAAGAGAGGAAGTTTTTTCTTCTTTTTTGACGGCATTCTTGTGTTCTGCGATACGTGCATTTATTCGTCTGTTTGTTTGTCCAATGTACGTGGCTGGGCAGACTTTGCAGGGTATTTCATAGACCCCTTGGTTTTCCAACTGGATTTTATCCTTGGGGTTTCTGAGGATATTGGCTATTTTTTGGTTGGTGCAAAAGGCTGTTTTGATATTGTGTTTATGGAGGATTTTGCTAATTTTATCTGTAGTGCCCTTGATATAAGGAAGGGGGGCCATGCCATTGTTTTCTTCTGTGTCTTGGTTTTTGGGGGGTGTTTCTTTTTGGATTAGCTTCGTAACCCTGTTTTGCTGGTATCCATTGGCAATTAACACATTTGAGAGATTCTGTAACTCAGTTGTCAAGTGGTCTTTGTCAGCCAGGCGTTTGGTTCTGGAGATGAGAGTGCACAATCACACCACCACCCTGCACAAATAAACTCCGTAGCCAAGACTCTCATCTCCAGAACCAAACGCCTGGCTGACAAAGACCACTTGACAACTGAGTTACAGAATCTCTCAAATGTGTTAATTGCCAATGGATACCAGCAAAACAGGGTTACGAAGCTAATCCAAAAAGAAACACCCCCCAAAAACCAAGACACAGAAGAAAACAATGGCATGGCCCTCCTTCCTTATATCAAGGGCACTACAGATAAAATTAGCAAAATCCTCCATAAACACAATATCAAAACAGCCTTTTGCACCAACCAAAAAATAGCCAATATCCTCAGAAACCCCAAGGATAAAATCCAGTTGGAAAACCAAGGGGTCTATGAAATACCCTGCAAAGTCTGCCCAGCCACGTACATTGGACAAACAAACAGACGAATAAATGCACGTATCGCAGAACACAAGAATGCCGTCAAAAAAGAAGAAAAAACTTCCTCTCTTTTCCAACACATGAAAGAAACAGGACACGAAATTAATTTTGCAGATTCCAAATTGCTCTTTAACATGGAACATCACCACAAGAGAATAATCATGGAAGCCATCGAGATAGAGAAACACCCTCACAACATGAACAAGCGTGACGACACATCCCGCTTGCCAGACATCTGGAAAGTAGCCCTCCCCACAAAAACTGACACCAGATCCAGAGGCACACAGAACGCCATCACCAATCAACCACACCAGACCCAAACCCAGACCCTCTCCACAGATAAATTACAGACACCATCCAGTAGCCAAACCATGGTGGCACCTCCGGATGCTGCACCCCCCTGCAATCCCTACACAGATCTGGCTGACACAGGCCACAAAACCACAGCTCGCCCCTATACACGAAGCCAAGCCAGAGCACAACTAAGTGCAGTACAGCCATCTTCTCAGAAAAACTCTTCACAAAGTTCAAGAGGTCAAGACACAAAGACTTTAGCAACTAATCCACACCTAATGACCCACCTAAGTGGTACTCAGGATATCACTCAAGAAATCACTCAAGATATCCCTCAAGTAATTAAGGAACAAAAGAAGAAAAGGCACACTAGCCTGGGAACTTCCTCTCTGCCCAGAACATTGGAGGCTATACACCACACCCCCTCAACAGTATTTATAGGAACTCAAACACTGAGATCCTGCTCTGTTCCAGTAACAAGAAGCCGAAAGCACCAGCCTGAAGATGACGAGTGAGACCTCGTCGAAACGTCGCCTAGACACCCCAACTTTTACACGGGAAGACACCCGAGGACACCAAAACCTGCATTCCTGTACCCGTGAAAATCTACGAAAGCATATATATATATATATATATAGAAGGGACCCTGAGGATCATCTAGTCCAGTGATGGTGAATCCTTTAGAGATCTAAAAGGTTCACCATCACTGCAACCCAAAACCTACTTACCGTATTTTTCGCACCATAGGACGCACTTTTTCCCTCCTAAAAAGCAAGGGAAAATGTGTGTGCGTCCTATGGAGCGAATGCAGGCTTTCGCTGAAGCCTGGAGAGCGAGAGGGGTCGGTGCGCACCGACCCCTCTCGCTCTCCAGGCTTCAGGAAGCTATCCGCTAGGAGTGGGAGACCCAGCTCTCCCACCGCTAGCGGAGCGCTGCATTAATCCCGAAGCTTGGGGCGTGCGGAGCTCAGCGCGCCCCAAGCTTCTGGGTGCCGGCAAGGTCTCCGCTAGCCCTGGGAGAGCCCCGCGACGTCGCCCGGCTCTCCCAGGGCTAGCGGACCACTGCGCTAATCCAGAAGCTTGGGGCGTGCGGAGCTCAGCACGCCCCAAGCTTCTGGGTGCTGGCAAGGTCTCCGCTAGCCCTGGGAGAGCCCCGCGTCGCGCGGCTCTCCCAGGGCTAGCGGACCACTGCGCTAATCCAGAAGCGTGGGGCGTGCGGAGCTCAGCGCGCCCCAAGCTTCTGGGTGCCGGCAAGGTCTCCGCTAGCCCTGGGAGAGCCGGGCGACGTCGCGGGGCTCTCCCAGGGCTAGCGGACCACTGCGCTAAT
Source organism: Podarcis melisellensis (assembly GCF_964234715.1). NCBI lineage: Eukaryota > Metazoa > Chordata > Lepidosauria > Squamata > Lacertidae > Podarcis > Podarcis melisellensis. The sequence continues at coordinate 11,508,704 of NC_138532.1, read as the reverse complement.
CCAGAAGCTTGGGGCATGCGGAGCTCAGCGCGCCCCAAGCTTCTGGGTGCCGGCAAGGTCTCCGCTAGCCCTGGGAGAGCCCCGCGACGTCGCCCGGCTCTCCCAGGGCTAGCGGACCACTGCGCTAATCCAGAAGCTTGGGGCGTGCGGAGCTCAGCGCGCCCCAAGCTTCTGGGTGCCGGCAAGGTCTCCGCTAGCCCTGGGAGAGCCCCGCGACGGCTAGCGGCGACCTTGCCGGCGCCCAGAAGCTTGGGGCGCGCTGAGCTCCGCACGCCCCAAGCTTCGGGATTAGCGCTCCGCTAGCCGTGTCTAGGCTGCGGATAGCAGCCTGCTTCCCGGAGCGTCGGGCGCCCTGAAAGCAGAGCTCCCGGCGCTTCGGGAACACACCCGCAGCGTGGGGACCCTTGCAGGAGCTCCCCGCAAGGCTCCCCACACTGCGGATAGCAGCCTGCCGCCCGGCGGGTGGGGCGCCCTGAAGCAGAGCGCCCCTCGCGCCAGGCATACATCCGCAGCTTGGGGAGCCCTGCAGCAGTTCCCCGCAAGGCTCCCCAAGCTGCGGATAGTAGCCTGCTTCCCGGAGCGTCGGGCGCCCTGAAAGCAGAGCGCCCGGCACTTCAGGAACACATCCGCTGCGTGGAGAGCCTTGCAGGAGTTCCCCGCAAGGCTCCCCACGCTGCGGATAGCAGCCTGCCGCCCGGCGGGTGGGGCGCCCTAAAGCAGAGCGCCCCTCACGCCAGGCATACATCCGCAGCGTGGGGAGCCCTGCAGCAGTTCCCCGCAAGGCTCCCCAAGCTGCGGACAGCAGCCTGCCACCCGGCGCGAGGGGCGCCCTGAAGCAGAGCGCCCCTCGCGCCGGGCAGACATCTGCAGCGTGCAGAGCCCTGCAGCAGTTCCTCACAGGGCTCCCCACGCTGCGGATAGCAGCCTGCTTCCCGGAGCGTCGGGCGCCCTGAAAGCAGAGCGCCTGGCGCTTCGGGAACACATCCGCTGCGTGGAGAGCCTTGCAGGAGTTCCCCGCAAGGCTCCCCAAGCTGCGGATAGCAGCCTGCCGCCCGGCGGGTGGGGCGCCCTAAAGCAGAGCGCCCCTCACGCCAGGCATACATCCGCAGCGTGGGGAGCCCTGCAGCAGTTCCTCGCAAGGCTCCCCAAGCTGCGGATAGCAGCCTGCCGCCCAGCGGGTGGGGCGCCCTGAAGCAGAGCGCCCCGCGCGCTAGGCAGACATCAGCCAGCCCCACAAGCTCGGGGGACAGCAGGGAGGCGCAGCGCCACTATCCCGCTGTTCCTCGACCTGGTTTGGGGGGGAAATAAAGGGAAATTTTTTTCCCTTTATTTTCCCCCCAAAAAACTAGGCGCGTCCTATGGTCCGGTGCGTCCAATCGTGCGAAAAATACGGTATTTATTGCAAAGTGCGAACACGGCAATTTAACCTGTATATCTCATTTTTTCTCTCTGTGTTTCATGTTTCTTCTTTATGACTGCTGTTGTAAAAAACAACCCTTCATAAAAGTTATTGCATTACATTCTTCATTAAATTATCTTTCCATTGATATATAATTTTTTGTTATAATTCAGTGCTTTTTTCCCTAAAAAAAATGTTTAGAAGTACTCTCATTTTGACTCAAGAAAATCACCACGCCGGGGGCGGGGGGCGGGAAATAAACACACTTCAAATTGGAAAAAAGAAAGACAGTTCAAATTGGGAAAAATAAATACAGTGGTACCTTAGTTTTCGAACAGCTTAGTTCTCAAACTACAGTGGTACCTTGGGTTACAGATGCTTCAGGTTACAGACGCTTCAGGTTATAGACTCCACTAACCCAGAAATAGTACCTCCGGTTAAGAACTTTGCTTCAGGATGGGAACAGAAATCGTGCAGCGGCAGTGGGAGGCCCCATTAGCTAAAGTGGTGCTTCAGGTTAAGAATAATTTCAGGTTAAGAACAGACCTCCAGAACGAATGAAGTTTTTAACCCGAGGTACCACTGTACTTGGAACCTGAACACTTCAAACCCAGAAATGAGTGTTCCTGTTTTGGAACTTTTTTCGGAAGCTGAATGTGCTCTGTTCTGAGCATAACTTCTATTTTGAGTGCTGCACTTCATTTTCCTAGTGAGGGAAGGCGGGCCGGGTGGCAAACTGAGGAGGCAAGGAATGTCCCCCCCCCCTCGCAGCCTGTTCCTGCTTGCAAGCAAGTAGGAGTGGGATTGGGTTGCTCCGCTAGGCAGCGATGCCGCTTGCACGGTGTCAGGGAACTGTCATCGGAGCCAGAGGCGGAGGGAAGGCTCCAGAGGGATGGCGGAGAGGGTCCCAGTAGGGAGAGAGGCAGCCCATCTGCTGGGGAAGGAAATCAGCGTAACACCAGTGGAGAAGGGGGGCAGAAGGGGGAATCGGAGAGGAGGCTCCAGGACTCATCGCCAGAGACCAGCGGGGAGAGCACGGGTACTCGGCTGCCCACACCCTACCTGCGCAGAAGACTTCCGCGCAGGGAGAATAGGCGGAGACTTGGCGTCAAAGAATTTCTTTGCTGGAAGAAGTTCAAGAAACGGCCACTGACGGATTCTGCCAGTGATTGAGACAGCCACGGGTGAAAGGCTGTCCAGACAGAAAGGGTTCAACCAGGCAACCTAGCCAGGAGTGGCGGCAACTTACGCACGAGCAACCCCTAGAACCATTACACACAGTAAGAGGAGCTGGATCGGGGCTGCTCAGCTGGGGAAGTGCAGGCTCCTTCACACTTTCCATTGAGGAGTTCGTGGCTGCACTCAAGGGAGAAGTTTAAAGGGGCCTCCATCTCCACATCAGATTCCCTGCAATCCCATGAAGGCAGCCAGGCTGAATAGTTGCTGGGGTTGGGGAAGGTGGAGGCAGCCCGGAAGCTGCATCTGAGAGCCCCTGCACCACATGAAGGCAGCCAGGCGCTCCTCAGCTGAGCTGCCCAATCACACTCCTACTTGTGTGCAAGCAGGAGTGGAGGTGGGGATCTCTCAGAAGCGGAGTGGAGGCATCTGGGCTCTGAACCTCTCAACGGAAAGTGTGACAGAGCCTGCACCTCCCAGTTGAGCAGCCCCAATCCAGCTCTTGTTCCCGTGCATGCAAGCAGCAAAGCTGCCTAGCAGAGCAGCCCGATCCCATGCCTACTTGCTTGCAAGCAGGAGTGGAGACAGGGATCTCTCAGAGGTGGAGCAGGCTGGGGGGCGGAGGGGGGCGGTGGTGGTGACAGCGCTGGGACTGCAGGGCTGCATTCAAAATAAAAACTGAAAGTTTCCAGAAAACCAACAAACTTGCAACTCGTGAAAAAGCAGCAACACAACAAATTGAAAAAAGCAAACCAACCACAAATGAATCAATATCACAAGAAAACATAAAACAACACTGACCCTGACCCTAACCCTAACCCTAACCCTAACCTAACCTAACCCTAACCCTAACCCTAACCCTAACCCTAACCCAGCCTTCCTCGCTTCCTCGCTTCCTCACTCCTCCCCTACCCCTGGCATGGAAGCTGCGACACCAGGGCTGCAGGCTTTGGACGCATGCCAGAGCCCTCCTCCTGCTGGGGCCATAGTTTCACCACCACTGATCTAGTCCAACCTGCAGCAATGCAGGAATATGCAGCTGTCCCTTATGGTAAGGTTACTAGATTTTTTTCAAAGAATCCAGGGACACTTAAAAAAAAATGAAAGAAAGAAAGTTATTTTAAAAATTAAGAAGTAATATCTTCTCTTTGGTGGTGTGCTCTGTCACTCAGCCTTCCTCTGGGCCCGGCCTGCTCTCCTGGAGCGCTAGCCGCCGTGGAGTAGGCTTGGGTTGGGCCTGGGCTTGGCCACGTGTCCTTGGCCTCTTGGTGCTCTCCTACCACTTTTCCTGAGCAGCGGCAGCAGAGCGGCAAGGCCAGGGCTCCTCTCTTTTTTCTACTTCCTCTTCCTCTCTCTTCCTTCTCCTTCTCCTCCCCTCCTTCTCCCTGCATTGGCTCCAAGGGTTTTACTGGCCCTGGAGCACCGCTGGGCAGTCGGTTGGGTGGCCAGGCACTCTCGCTCCTGGATCGATTTGGGTTGCGGCGGCGGGGGTGTCAGCAGTTCCTCGAGTTGATGCGCTGGGCATCCCCGGTTCCCCCTTGGCAGTGGAAGTCGCAGTCTCAGCAGCCTAGAGCCAGCCTGGTAGCGCAGTTGGCTCTGGCTGGCTTCAGGAGCTGCTTGCTGTCATGGCACCCGCCATTTTGCCTCAGCAGAAGTCCCCATATGATGTGCCTTGTGCTGTTGAACCAATCACACAACATTCATTCCCTACTAATAAATCCACACCACTTAAAATATAAATCCAGGGACATTAAATGAAATCCGAGGACATTCCAGGGATGGATTTTGTCTGGGGACAGATTTGTAAATCCAGGGACTGTCCCCAGGAAATGGGGACATCTGGTAATCATACCTTATGGGGATCAAACCTGGGACCTTGGTGTTATCAGCACCACACTCTAACACTCTAAAAATGAGAGACTGGCAAAATATAGAATGTTTTCCCCAAAGCTGTGCATTTTGTACCTTGTTTTTGCTAATATATGCACACTTCACCATTGGTAATGCATTTCTTTACATATTACTTGACTGGAGAAAACACTGCAAAATTAGGAATTTTGAAGGATGGGCGTTCTTTGGTTCATGTGTTGTTTAGGAAAGTGAAAATTGGGAAGGTTCACCTTTAAATGAGAACTCCCCACACCAAAGGTATTTTTGCCCTGGAGCTATATTTTGAGCTAATGCTTTGTTGGAGATAGGGAAGGGGATGTGATGGTCACTATTTTAAAAATGGTCGGGAATATTGGGGGGGGGGAAGTAATTTTCTCCCCCCTGGGTAGGAAGTAAATATTCTCAGTAAAAGAAAAGGGATCAGTTCTAATCAAGACTGCAGCTGACCCCAATCAGCTGTGAAGGATTAAGGCTCCAAATGCCTCTTTAGGTCTGGAAAGAGATAAGGATATACCAAATCAACTCCTGTGATTTGCAGGCGGCAATGGGTGTGAAGCTTTTGGGTACATGTGCATGTGCATATTAGAAAGAAGCCTGCTTGAGAAAAGCTGCTTCAGGAAAGAATATTGCACGAGGAATTTCCACCCTGGGAATTTGCAATCTCAGGCACTGTTTGTTGCAATCGGCACTGTTTCCGTGCTGCTACAGTTCAGTTGCCTCTGAAGCCTACCTTGTTCTTGCGTCAATTTCTGCTGTGGTTTGATTCTGTGATTGATTGATTCTGTTATCAATTTCAATGCATTTCAACAGAAGGGAGAAAACAATGCAGAAAATTATTTATATAACAAATTATTTATATAACAACAATTTATATAACAACAACAAATACTGCTTGTATTTGTTTACCTAATTTCCACTCCCGACCTCTGACAACAATGTGAACTGTGGCAATTTCCAGTCCCCTTTCCATGTCTGATGGAATTTGCCAGCATCTGTCCTAAACCACCATCACAATAGGTCACTGGTAGAGCATCTGCTTGGGCTGCACAGGGTTCCAGGTTCAATCCCCAGCATCTCTAGATAGGGCTGGGAAAGCTTTCCTGTATGAAACACTGGAGAGCTGCTGCCAATCAGGGAAGATGATGGGTGGGGAATCTTTTTCAGCTTGTGGGCTGCATTTGCTTCGGGGCAACCTCTCGAGGGCCACATGCCAGCAAAAGTGGGCGGAGCAATGAATATAAATTTTACCATTGCGTTTCAACAAACATTCACACCGCCCTTTCTATCCCCCATCTAGGCAAGCAGGAGTTATTACCAATGTTCAAGGACACAAGCAAAAACACTCAAAGGGGATGTTGGCCAAGACTGATGAGGGGTGTGCCTTGGGGAGGAGAGTTCCAAGGGCCAGTTAGAGTGGCCTGGGGGCCAACGTTTCCAGTCCATACTAATTGTGTTGGAATGTCATTCTTGGACCTGCATAAGAATTTACATTTTTTTTTGTGGTAGTTTCTGATTCCCTTCTCATTTCATCCCCCCCCCCCCCCACCTCAGAAAATGATATGCAAACTCTTACTATGACTTGCATATCAAGACGGAGGTTTTCTGCTTTCCCCTACTTACTGATCCTATTCCAATTATGTCATTGCCAAAAAGCTAGACTCTCCCCCGCCCCCACTTTTCATTTTTAAAAAAATATTTTTTTTTTATCTGGCACCAAATCCAACTGAAACAACTTAGCACTGAAGACAGTTTTATAGCTCCTTGTCTTGCCTTGCTCTTGTAGAATAATAATGAGTGTGTGAGGACCATCCTGTATTCTGATTTACACGACACTCCGAGGTCTCTACTGTATTCCAAGCCCAGAACAGTGAGAAATTATTATAAATCATTGTTTCCCACCCCCTGGAAAAAAAATTCTCTAAAGGCACCCTGATGGGGAGGGAGAAAAGGGAGTCACTCCAAGTTATTCTTCGAATGATGTTTGTCATACTGACACGCTGTACTGATAGCAATCTGGCTGTGTCTTGCGAAGACATCTCCTCCATCTGTCTCATTGGCTGAATAATATCCCTTTGATTTACAGTAGGAAGGCTTGGTGCAGTATCAAGGAGGCTATGTCAAAGCTTAGTGATTGCAGTGTCAGGACTCAGTGACCTGTTTCTTCACAGCTCTCAGCAAAAGATGAAGCCTTGTTAGCTTGCCAGCATCTGCCTGCTTGCCTTCTTGCCTCTATATAATATCCATGTGCGCAGGCCAGTTCTTATGTAACATCGCCCAGTGGATTATCTCACATACTCCAACTGTCCCTGTTTCCTAGAGAGAGTCCTTGTTTTCCGAGTTCTTTTTCTGGTAAATCACACGGGAATGCTTCAGACAACTTGGCCAGTCACCATTCTGTGGGATGGGTTTTAATGGGTAGGAAAAGCCAAATTAATTGCAGTTTATCTCTCCAGGCACCCATGTGTGTGGGTTGAACAGAGTTTCAACATCTCGTCCTTGGCAGCAAAATTTAAATTAGAGGTAACCTTGTTAAGAGCAAGTCTAGCTATGAGGTAAGCTGGCTTCCCCCTTCTCCCCCCCCCCAACAAAGAATCAGGCAACAACTTGTAAAGTAAGTTTAAATATAAGATTTACTTACTTACAAATCATGCATTGGTTCACAGCAATGGCAGCAGTAAAAGCTATGTAGGCAGTGACTGCTCCCCATATCAAATGGGGGGCGCCTTTTGCGTGGTCGCGCACAGCCCCCCCCCAGCTCCCAGTTTGGCTCCTGGTAGTATGGACTGGCTTCGCCCTCCCCAGGCTGGATACCTGGAGTTCTCCGCCTACCTCAGCCAATTGCCCAATCCCACCTGGGGAGGCGTTGCCAGGGGACTGGCCAGGTAGGGGGAGTGACTGCCCTGCTCACAAAATGGAAGGTGAACCTTACCTGTGAAGTGTCATTTGGCTCTAGAGCTTCTCCCAAGTCCTAAGCTCTGTGGTTTAACCTACAGCGCCACCCGCATGCCTGTAGAATAGAATAAAGGTAAAGGTAAAGGTACCCCTGCCCGTACGGGCCAGTCTTGCCAGACTCTGGGGTTGTGCGCCCATCTCACTCAAGAGGCCAGGGGCCAGCGCTGTCCGAAGACACTTCCGGGTCACGTGGCCAGCATGACATCGCTGCTCTGGCGAGCCAGAGCTGCACACAGAAACGCCGTTTACCTTCTCGCTGGTAAGCGGTCCCTATTTATCTACTTGCACCCGGAGGTGCTTTCGAACTGCTAGGTTGGCAGGCGCTGGGACCGAGCAGCGGGAGCACACCCTGCCGCGGGGATTCGAACCGCCGACCTTTCGATCAGCAAGCCCTAGGCGCTGAGGCTTTTACCCACAGCGCCACCTGTGTCCCAAGTAGAATAGAATAGTAGACAGTAAAATTAAATATCAGAAAATAATAAACAGTTTACACTTATCAATTTAATTAAAGAATTACTAAACTATAATCAGTAAAAATAACAGTGAGTCACAATGCATAAAGCGCCACAAAACCATGCAGAAGGATCAAATTGAGAAACAAGGACACACAACTTATAAAACAATCTTTTTTAAAAATATCCCAGAACTGCTCTTTTCTCTTCCCATCTGCTTCTGCTGCTCTCAAAGTCAGGGTCTGGGAAAGGTTCCTAGGCCTTGAGGGTGGGGCAAGGCAGGTGGGAAAAGCCCTTGCCTGTTGACATGCTATTTGGAGTTAAACCACAGAGCCTAGGACTTGCCGATCAGAAGGTCAGCGGTTCAAATCCCCGTGACGGGGTGAGCTCCCGTTGCTCGGTCCCTGCTCCTGCCAACCTAGCAGTTTGAAAGCACGTCAGAGTGCAAGTAGATAAATAGGTAAACGGTGTTTCCATGCGCTGCTCTGGTATGCCAGAAGCGGCTTAGTCATGCTGGCCACATGACCCGGAAGCTGTACGCCAGCTCCCTCAGCCAATAAAGCGAGATGAGCGCCGCAACCCCAGAGTCAGCCACGTCTGGACCTAATAGTCAGCGGTCCTTTTACCTTTACCTATAACACCTGTATAAATGGGACGCAGGTGGCGCTGTGGGTTAAGCCTCAGCGCCTAGGACTTGCCGATCAAAAGGTCGGCGGTTCGAATCCCCGCGGCGGGGTGCGCTCCCGCTGCTCGGTCCCAGCGCCTGCCAACCTAGCAGTTCGAAAGCACCTCCGGGTGCAAGTAGATAAATAGGGACCGCTTACCAACGGGAAGGTAAACGGCGTTTCCGTGTGCGGCTCTGGCTCGCCAGAGCAGCGATGTCACGCTGGCCACGTGACCCGGAAGTGTCTGCGGACAGCGCTGGCCCCTGGCCTCTTAAGTGAGATGGGCGCACAACCCCAGAGTCTGTCAAGACTGGCCCGTACGGGCAGGGGTACCTTTACCTTTACCTATAACACCTGCATACCTTTGGATATGAATATGACACACTCTCTCTTTCTGGGGGGGCTATTTCTAACTTAGACTCTGATGATTATTAACAACATTGGAAACATAGGACCACAGGAAGCTAGATGGACCAAGAGTCCACCTGTATTGTCTGCCATTGACTGGCAGCTGCTTTCTAGAGAGGAGTCTTTCCTCAGCCCTACCTGGAGATGGCAAGGAATGAACCTTGGACCTTCTGCACACCCAACAGTTGTTCTACCGCTCAGCTGCAACTTCTTCTCAGAAGGTAATGATGGAGCCACAGATAAAACTGGTGGACTAAAATCCAAATGGACCGCTATTAAGTTGTTGTGCCTTGCAGTTTCCCTCTTCTGTCTAAGCACAAAGAGTCATTTATATTTCTTCTCTAATGTACTTCTGAATACAACAGGTGTGATTCAGCCAAAGTGAAATGCTTTCAAGTCCCATTAATTTCAATTAACAGAGAGTGTTTCAGCCCATCCTTAACCTTCCCACTGAAATCAGTGGGACTCAAATGTGCTTTCTATTGGCTGGGTTGTGGCCACTATCTCTCTTTGCTCTGTGACACAGCGTGGATTGTCAACGTTGCAGTCATGACGCACCCTGAGGGTCTTGCTCTGTGTAACCCCCCCTTCTGAAATTGGGGTTGAAAGAAACAAGGGTGAATCTTCTCTCCCTAGTTACAATCTATAGGAAAATTGCTGCTGCCACCCCAGGCCAAATAAAGCTTTAAAAAAAATCTTTAAAAATGCCAATTCCTTATGCATTTTAGGTGTGCATGTGTTTGCAGTGGTTATGTGTACCCTATTTTTCATTCTATAAGATGCACCAGACCATAAGACTCACCTAGTTTTTGGAGGAGGAAAACAAGAAGAAAAAAATTCTGAATCCCAGAAGCCAGAACAACAAGAGGGATTGCTGCACAGCGATCCCTCTTGCTGTTCTGGCTTCTGGGATAGCTGCGCAGCCTGCATTCGCTCCATAAGACGCACACACATTTCCCCTTACTTTTTAGGAGGGAAAAAGTGAGTCTTACAGAGCAAAAAATACGGTAATTGTGGTGAGTGTGATTGCTATGCATGCGTGTGATTGTAGTGCATGGTACCCGCAATAATTTCTCTGGTTTGCAAATGCAGGTTAGGCAATTCCTGCAATGCAGAATTTGTGGGGTTACAGCACAACCCATGTGGCGAAACTGTAAAATTTCTAAACTAGGTATCACTGCCTTACCCCCACCTCCACTGAATGTTTGTATGGCTAAAATTTAACTCTCACATTGTGGTTTTTGCATAATCAGTGTGCTCATCTCCATTATTTTGTTGTTATTTTGCTAATAATAATAATTATTATTATTATTTATACCCCGCCCATCTGTCTGAGTTTCCCCAGCCACTCTGGACGGCTTCCAATCAAGTGTTTAAAACAACACAGCATCAAGTATTAAAAACTTCCCTAAACATCATCATCTCAGTGCTGCCGATATGGGAAGTGGGCTAAGGCAGAGATAGGGGGGCCCTATGACCTACTTAGGGACGCGGGTGGCGCTGTGGGTTAAAGCCTCAGCGCCTAGGGCTTGCCGATCGAAAGGTCGGTGGTTCGAATCCCCGCGGCAGGGTGCGCTCCTGTTGCTCGGTCCCAGCGCCTGCCAACCTAGCAGTTCGAAAGCACCCCCAGGTGCAAGTAGATAAATAGGGACCGCTTACTGGCGGGAAGGTAAACGGCGTTTCCGTGTGCTGTGCTGGCTCACCAGATGCAGCTTTGTCACGCTGGCCACGTGACCCGGAAGTATCTCCGGACAGCGCTGGCCCCTGGCCTCTTAAGTGAGATGGGCGCACAGCCCCAGAGTCTGTCAAGACTGGCCCGTACGGGCAAGGGTACCTTTACCTTTACCTTTTTATGACCTACTTTGCAGGGGAAATAATATTTTCTGCACAATTTCAGTGATCTGGGAAATTTTGTTTGCTAAAAGAAAAGAGGACGCCGCAAACCTCGTTTAGCTCTGGATATCCCTTTTCACCAACAGAACCTTTAAAGTATGGTATTAGACTTGGGTGGAAATTCTTGCCTCCCCCTAAAACTGTTCAATTTATTAATGACTTGCTCTTGTGAACCACCTCAAAGAGAAGTCTCTCTCTGTTTGATGGCTAGCATATTTCTACACCCGTTATATTTTTTATTTGACTGCCTCCAACTGAGGCACACTCTATTATTGTCAGTAATTCTTAAAACTAGCCTGATGCCCAGAGGCTCATCCTCCCAAGTTAAAAAGATTGGTCGATATCTTTATTGCAGTTGCCCAGAAAAATGTCATGACACTTTGGAGCAATCACTGACTGTGGGCTCCCATAAAGTTGATTTAGGGCGCAATCCTTCAAGCAAAACCATCCTGAGACAGCAAAAAAAGGGAAAGCCCAGCTGAAGTTCAGGCTACACTTCTTCATAAGTGCAGCTCCACAGTTACAAAAGTTCAGGCTGCTTTCTTGAATCCAATCCTCGTGTACATCTGTGGGGAAAGAGCATTAAGGATATCAGGCAAGCACAGGATTCTCCCTCCTGAAAGCATCTAACGGGCTAAACATCAGAATGAACTTTCTGACAGCAAGAGATGTTCAACAGTGGAGGTGGAAGACTCCTTCCTTAGAGGTTAACAACAACAACAACAATTTATTATTTATACTCCTCCCATCTGGCTGGGCTTCCCCAGCCACTCTAGGCAGCTTCCAACAGAATATTAAAATACAATAATCTATTAAACACCAAAAGCTTCCCTAAACAGGGCTGCCTTCAGATGTCTTCTAAAAGTCTGGTAGTTGTTTATCTCTTTGACATCTGAAGGGAGGGCGTTCCACAGGGCAGGTGCCACCACCAAGAAGGCCCTCTGCCTGGTTCCCTGTGACCTTACTTCTCACAGCGAGGGAACCACCAGAAGGCCCTCAGCACTGGACTTCAGTGTCCGGGCAGAACGATGGGGGTGGAGACGCTCCTTCAGGTATACAGGTATATTCTAAGCAAAGGTTGGATGGCCATCTGACTGACGTGGCCAGTCAGTCCCTTCTCCCTCCTCGTAGAAAAGCCCGCAGGAGCCGCACGCTCTTTAAAGCAGCTCTGGGGTAGCCTGTGAATCCTCCGCAGGCTCCCTGCTGCCCTGCAGAGGCTTCGCGGGCTACCTCAGAAGCCAGAACAGCTAGAGAGAGTGCTGCACAGCACTCCCTATAGCTGTTTTAGCTTCTGCCTTAGCCCACTGCCCTGCAGAGGTGTCGTGCAACTATCCCTGGCTTTTGCGGGAGGCGGGGGAAGGGACAGGGCAAGGCTCTCTCACTTCCCCCACCTCCCGAAAAAGCCCCCAAGAGCCGCGCTTCTTTTCACGAGCCGCGTGGAGTGTGTGTGTGGCTCTTGGGGGCTTTTCCCTGAGGAGGGAGGAGGCCAGCCCATCAGTGATGGGCTGTCTTTCTCCCTGAGTTAGTACTCTTCTTCTTCTTCTTCTCATGCGCCATTTTCCTCATTCTCTCTCTCTCTCTCTCTCTCTCTCTCTCTCTCTCTCTCTCTCTCTCTCTTTCTGGCACACATGCAGCAAAGTATAATCATAAAATGGCAAAGTATTTACTAATCAAACTTTTGCAGAACGTTTAGGGTGCTCACCAATGTTAGCCATACTAAGAGTAGACCCATTGAAATCAACGGGCCTAGATAACATCAGTCTATCAGTTTCATTTGGTTCGTTCTGAGTAAGTTGGGAGATTACGGGTTAAGTTCTAGAGGACCATGAATCCACCTTTGTGATAGTTGAGGTTTGTTGTCTCTTGTCACCCTTTTTTACTTTACTCTACTTAAAAAAAAAGACCCCCCCCCCAAAAAAAACCCCACTGCTGCTGAAGCAATAATATCTAATGAGGTGAGCGCTGTTATCTTCTTGCTGCCAACTGCCTCGCAGTGGTGGGAGGTATTTAGCTGACCCGAGAAGAAGTCAAGGGTGGCTAATGGTCCATTAAGAAGCATTTTCAAATTAGGATTATAATCCATCTCAACATTAAAAAAAGAAGAAGAAGCAGAAATGTTTCAAGTTATCTGGTTCCTTAATTGCATCTTCGAAAAAAGAAAGAAAGAAATTGGCAGGAAATTAACATGAGCAAATGGCTCCGAATTTGACCAATTGTGCTGCTCTCTGCTTTAAACCACAGAGCTAGAATAATGAGAGATCGAGTCCCTTCCCCTTCAAAATATGAAAACAGCCAGTGTATTATTATTCTTTGCTAATGGATGTGGACTTGGAGCTATTTACATGGTGTGAGCCATTTTAAAACGAGCCCACAAAACATAACTGTATGATCACTCCCTGCTTTCTAAGTTTGAAATTTTCTACATAATTCAGTACATAATTCTTACTTCATAATTTTATTCAAAGAGGGCCTAATCCACTGTTCTCCATCTGCTAGTTGCAAGGGCTCTTGCGCTAGCAGACAGGTTAGTTTGAGGCCTCAGCTGCACAAAAATTTAAATTTAAAGCAGTATCAAAACACTTTAAACAGTCATGGCTTCTTCAAAAGAATCCTGGGAGCTGTCATCTGTTAAGGGTGCTGAGAGTTGTTAGGTAAAGGTAAAGGGACCCCTGACCATTAGGTCCAGTCGCGGACGACTCTAGGGTTGCAGTGCTCATCTCGCTTTATTGGCCAAGGGAGCCGGCGTACAGCTTCCAGGTCATGTGGCCAACATGACTAAGCTGCTTCTGGTGAACCAGAGCAGCGCATGGAAACGCCGTTTACCTTCCCGCTGGAGCGGTACCTGTTCATCTACTTGCACTTTGAGTGCTTTTGAACTGCTAGGTTGGCAGGAGCAGGGACCGAGCAACGGGAACTCACCCCGTCACGGGGATTCGAACCGCTGACCTTCCGATTGGCAAGCCCTAGGCTCAGTGGTTACGGTTCAAATCCCCATGACGGGGTGAGCTCCCGCTGCTCGGTCCCAGCTCCTGCCCACCTAGCAGTTCGAAAGCACCCCAAAAAGTGCAAGTAGATAAATAGGTACCGCTCCAGTGGGAAGATAAACGGCGTTTCCATGTGCTGCTCTGCTTTTACCAGAAGCGGCTTAGTCATGCTGGCCACATGAACTGGAAAAACTGTTTGCGGACAAACGCCGGCTCCCTCGGCCTGTAAAGCAAAATGAGCGCCGTAACCCCAGAGTCATTCACGACTGGACTTAACTGTCAGGGGTCCTTTACCTTTTTATTCCCTCTCCCAAAGCAACAGTTTTCAGAGTAGTTTAACAATCAGTCCTTTCCCTCAGGAAACTCTGGGAAACTGCAGCTCTGAGAGGATATAAGGTCTCTTCTACACAGAATACCTGTTGTGCTCTGTATCTGGTCTTCCCACTGCTAATCTCTTCTGCACAGGATCCCTGTCCCTTTTTGATTCTGGTCCACCTATTGCTGCAACTCAAGATCACAACTTTAAAAAAAGTTGTTCCAGAGTAGAGCTACCAAGTTTTTTGTTTTTGTTTTAACTGGCCTTTTCTCCATAGGCCAATAACAGCAGGCTGATGCGTCGACAGGAGCAGGTGCTTACATTTAGCTCTGTGTAATGAAAAGCTTCATTCACTGATGTCTGCAGAGCAAACTGCTTTGATGTCTTTACAAGTAGGAACTGCAACAAAATGTTGCAGCACCGAGGGATCTGGTTTAGGGTGCCAGCCAGCCAGCCATGCCCCTTTCCAGAGTGCTCCATTCCACCCTTTCGCATTTCCATCCTGCCTCCAGTGCTGCTTTCCCCCCAAAAAAGGGTGTTTGTTTTGTACTTTTACAAACTTTGGGGGTTCCGTCTTGTTCCTGGATGGTTTGATTTTGGCTGCATAGGGAACAGAACTCCTAGGACTGAATCTGCTACTTGCATGCAACCATCACCATCAAAACATCTGTTTTTCTATTGTGCAAAAACTATGGAGGCTTAACAAAATCAAAATAAAACAACAACACTACAGCCACAGAAATGGCATTGCAATGATAAATGCAATATATAAAAGCAACTATAGTAAATGTACAGGCAATAGCAACTAGCTGGCAACTAAGGCATACAATTACTTGTGAGTAGGACTTATTAAACACAGTAGGATTTGCATAGGGCTGTGTTGTAAGGTGCCCATTAAATGCAGAAGAAGGAGCCAGGTATCTTGGCAACGCTGTCCTAGTGGGGTTATTGCGACCTTCTTTTCGCTAATATCAAGACCAGGGGAAACTGAAATAATATTTTAGGAAGCAGTTAAATGTCCATCATGCTCACCGAAGAGCCCTGCTGCTCTAAGAGAGATGTTTGCTTTTCAGGAGAGCTGGTTGTTTTTGGAGAAGAGAGTCATGAAAGAGCTGAGATGACTTTGCAGAGTTTCCCTTGTGCCTATTGGCAGGGAGAGGGAATTTTAACAGCCAATTTGTCAGAGCATGTAGAGTGGAAGGGTGGGTGGGTGGGGGACAGGAATGTATCTTTAGAAAGCGTTTTAAGAACAGGATTTTTTAAAAAAATGCATGGCAGACAGGATGAAGAATAGAACTGGCACGAATCATGGCAGACCTATGTGCTGCTTTGTGCCGTGGTGTTCATGCGCATGGATTTTTGGCACTAGGAACAAGATGCAGCCTCAGGTGCTACTCAGGGACTTATTGGGATTGTGGAAAGGGCAATGAATGACAAAAACCCCAGAAACTAGCACGAGCACTGTTTTAATAAGGTATATTCAAAAGGCAAAAATCTGGACATTCGAAAATGGAAGTTGCAACAAAACTGCTGCAGTACATCTCCACTCATTCTCAGGGTTTAAGGGTACCAACCAGTCCTCTGGGATGCTATAATTAGGGGCTGAAGCATGCCAATTCACAGCCCACTTCCCTCATCAGTTTCTCTTTAGTCACTCAATTCAACATCACACTGATTTGGGAGGATTTATGTCCCTTTTTGGGACGCAGGTGGCGCTGTGGGTTAAACTACAGAGCCTAGGACTTGCCGATCAGAAGGTCAGCGGTTTGAATCCCCGCAACGGGGTGAGCTCCCGTTGATCGGTCCCTGCTCCTGCCAACCTAGCAGTTCGAAAGCACGTCAAAGTGCAAGTAGATAAATAGGTACCACTCCGGCAGGAAGGTAAACGGCGTTTCCGTGCACTGCTCTGGTTCACCAGAAGCGGCTTAGTCATGTTGGCCACATGACCCGGAAGCTGTATGGCGGCACCCTTGGCCAATAAAGCGAGATGAGCACTGCAACCCCAGAGTCGGTCACGGCTGGACCTAATGGTCAGGGGTCCCTTTACCTTTACCTATGTCCCTTTTTGGGTAGTTCTAGAATATTACTTTTTTTAAAAAATCACACTTCTCCAAAATTTTGAGCACCCTGAAGTGTGTTGATACCTTTTGTTTTTCTGTCCCATTTTGGTTCCATTGCTTTTGCAAGGAAGCGTCAAGATTCCCAATTAGAAGGAATGAGAGGGGCATTATTTTGCAGTGACAGCTGGAATGCAAAATAGTTTTATTTCCATAAGATGGGCTGTAGCTCAGTGGTTGAGTTTTCATGCAGGGTCCCAGCGTCAATTCCTGGCATTTCCAGGTAGGGCTGGGAGAGATCTCTGTCTGAAATGCAAGACAGCAGCTGCCAGTCGGTGTAGACAGCACTGAGCTAGATGGACCCAATAGTCTGGCTTTGTACAGGGCATCTTCTGATGTCCCATGCAAGTATGCATAGGAATGCAGTAAGTTAGTTATGCAAAACTCTTGTTTTGTTTTGTTTTGGTGGTGGTAAGAGCAACAATAACAGTAATCTGCCACTAGCCCAAAGTTTTGCAACATAGTACTCCTGGTTCATACCAGACACTGCAAGACAGGACACTGGTCATGCAGCAAACACAAGGAGTGGAATCTAGCTGGAAGAAAGATACAGTTGCTTGTGTTTTCCCCACAGCTCCGCAAGCATGGCTGAAATTAAATTAAATACAAAACTCTTGTTAAAAGGGTAGGAAGGAGAAAGACAAGCAATAAGAATGCCTAGGGATTCCTGGGTCCACATGCTGAGAAGGCTGTTGTACAGTGGTACCTCGGGTTACAGACACTTCAGGTTACAGACTCCACTAACCCAGAAATAGTACCTTGGTTAAGAACTTTGCTTCAGGATGAGAACAGAAATCATGTGGCCACCGCGGGAGGACCCATTAGCTAAAGTGGTACCTCAGGTTAAGAACAGTTTCAGGTTAAGAATGGACCTCCGAAACAAATTAAGTACTTAATCTGAGGCAACATTTCATCAGGTATATTTTCCCCCTATCACAGAACAGCAGTAAGCGTGAAAGTAGCACATGGTGGAATCTTTTACATGCAGCTTTTCAGTGTGCAGAGGCAGTGTCACATTTGGCTGTGCACACACTATACCTTTAAAGCACATTTCGGCACGTTCTTTCCCTCAGCGAATTCTGGGCACCACAGAGTTACCTTTCCCAGAAACCCTTAACAAACTGCAGTGCCCAGAATCCCCTGAGGAAAAGGAAGTGCTGTGAGTGCGCATCAAAAGTACAATGTGTACACAGACATGTCCTTCCGGTTAAACCTGTACTCTTTATGCTTTTGGTCTAAAAGCAGTGGGGGGGGGACGACGGACCTGTGGCTCCCCCCACTCTGTTGGACTACAACTTCCATCATGGCTGCCCATTGGCCTAGCTGGGCTGGATGATGAGTGTTGGAGTTCAACAAAATTTGGAGGGCCACAGGTTCCCCACCCCGATTTATTTGGAAGGGCAAAAGCCCCAAAGCACATTGTTTTTCTTGTTCTTCTACCTCCTAAAATATCCCAGCCTATTTCTGTTTCCAAAGAACTGTAATAATATCATGAAAGATTTGAGCAGGGCTGTCACTGATTGAAGAATTTTAATTGATTGATCTTCCGCCTTCTGACAGATTAATTGTTAATTAAATTTAAATAAATTTGCATATTACCAAAAAACCTCAGTATTGTGGCCTTTTTAAACAGAGGCAGGGAAGGGAGTGCGAGATAATTGCCTATTTAACGAACAAAAGCTACCAACAAGTGGTTATGTTATTTTCCCCATTCCCTCTGGCAGCAACGCGAAGAAAGAGAACAGCCTTGGGACTCACTCTTCGGTAAAAATACAGGCGGGTGGGGGCAACCAGCCAGCATTAAAATCCAGTCTCTCCTAGTCCTGTGTGCCCTTTTCAGAAACCTCAACATGCAGGAATCCGCCGGAATCACGGCAGGCAGTGCTGTGCTGTTTAGTGCACGGAAACCGATAAGTTGGCAACACTTTAAACCGCAGCATTCCTCCAGAACTGGAGCAAGGAGAACTACCAAGGATTTTCTTCCGGCAAGCCGCACCTGCCGGATTGTGCCCCTTCCTTCCCTCAAAGTAGAGAGATAGAGATGCGCTGTTTTGGGACCCACTGGGAGAGCATCTCTAGACGCCAGCAGGCAAAAAGCTCTGGGAAAAGCTCCTCTTAGCAGCGGAGGCGGCCGCTTGAAAGGCGAGCGAGTCCGCTAGGGGGAGACAAGCCAGCTGGGAGCGCGAGTGCGCGCGGGTGCGCGCTTCGCCTGTCGAGCACCAGCGCTCGGGGCCGGGCTGGGGGCGGTGCGCGGGCGGCAGGAGGAGGTGTGCCCGTCGAGGGCGGGGCCGGGCTGACGCGCGGCAGGGCCAGGCAGTGAGTATAGGCTGCGCTGTCAGGCCGGTGTCAGTCTGATGAAGATTGGCATGCAGGTAAGCTGTCATTCAGGGAGCCGAGTCGCGGCGCGTCGCAGACTCGCAGGGGCGGGCAAAGCGGGCTCTGCGCTCGCAGCAGCAGCAGCAGCTGCTCCCGCTGCTGTGCTTGCAGCTGGCTGGGCAGCAGGCACCGGCCACGAGCCAGGCTTGCGAGCAGGGGAGGGAAAGGGGGCACGCGGGGGCTTTCCGTGCAGCGCCGTCGGGGAGACGCCCCCCGGTTTCTCTTTTCCTCCCTCCTCCGTCTCCCGAGCCAGGGACTTTGGCTGAGCTCTGAGCCTTTGACGGGCAGGACAACCGAGCAGCCGGCGGGGGCGGGGGGGTGGTGGTAACGGACGGAGGGAGGACGACTTTCGTGTGGGGACAAAGCGGGCTTGGTGGGGACGGTGCCGTCGAGGAGGGGAGAGGTGAAAAGGACTCCGTGAGGATGTGTTTGGAGACGGGCGGGCGGGCGTCTCTCTGGGTTCCTCTGCAGGTGCGAGGCTCCGTGGAGCGGCGGTGGGGTGTTTGGGGAGAGGCAGGCGCCCAGAGATCTCCCGAAGCTGTTGAAGGCGCAAGAACTGGGTTCGGAGGCGCAAAGGGGACCCTCCAAGGCCGAGTGGAATGTGGGGTGGGGAAAGGGGGGGGGAGAGAGAGACTGGCACGGGGTTCTAGGGGGCGGAGATAGGAAGGGGTGAGGAGAGGCGCGAGATGCGGAAGGTTTGCGGGGCTGCCTTTTGGAGGCGAGGCTGGCGGAACCGCAAAGTTGAGAGAGGACGGGTCGGGAAAGGAGAGAAGAGGGGTCGAGGAGACTTCTGGAGGCTGTGCGGGGTGCTGTGGCGGGAGACTAATTTGTGGGCGCTTTGAAGGTGATAGGCTTGGGGCGCGGGGAAAGAATGACACCCCCTTTTCGTACTTTTGAGCCGCGAGCGGTGCAGGAGAAGGTTAGGGAAGCCTCGCCGGTGGCGCTTTGGACGGCTCTGAGTGCTGCCAGTGGCGGAGGCGGGCTGCTTCCGAGATGCGTCGTCGTCCAACTTTTGGGATGCACCTCGGCGGGGGCTGCTTCTTCTTCTTCGGAGGCAGAGTCGGGAAGAGCACCCGGGAAGCTGCCGCTGGCTCGCTCGAGGAGCCGGGAGAACGCAGTTCGAGGTGGCGGTGTTGGGGAGAGACCCTCGCTCAGGGCGCCACGAGACTTGGCGGCTGGCGGCCTATCTGGGGGGGTTTTGGAGCGTATTTTGGCGGAGCGATTGGGGAGGAGGGGGCTTGTTGCCAGATTCTTCAACGGGGCCGGGCGCTGGGCCGGAGATCCGCTGCTAGGGGGTCCCTGGGCCGAGTTGTGAGCCCGGCCTGCTGAAGGGAGATCCTGCCGATTGCGCGACGGGGACGGCCGGGGCTCTCCGGCTAGGGCGCGCGGCTGGCTGGCTGGCTGGCGAGGGAGCAGGTGGGGAGGAGGCGGGGGACGGCGGCGGCGCTCTGCTGGAGGGGCGCCCGAGGCAGAGGCGGCGACCACCCCCGCCAACCTGGGCGGGGGCCCCGGTGACCGAGGCCGAGCTGGTGCCGCTCGTTCAGGCAGACTTTCTCCGGCTCTCCTTTCCTGCTGGCTTGCTCCGTCTGCCGAAGAGACAAAGGGGTGCGTGTCGCTGTCGCCGCGGGGGGAGAACAGGCTGCGCTCGCTCGCTGGCTCTCTCCCCGCCCGAGCCTTGCACGACGGCAGGCGCCCGGGGACGCGAGTGGGGCCGGGGGAGCAGAGCCCGGCTTTGGGCAGGGTCGCTCGCCTCCTCGGGCGGCGCCCGTCTCCCGGGGAAGAAACTCCGGCCAGGCGCTCGCCGGAGAGCAGGGAGAATCGCGCTCCCGGGCTGTTCCGCCTGAGCAACAAAAAGATCCTCCTTTCTGTATGTTGCCGGCTAGGGAGTTCGTTGGCGAGCGGATCTCTTGCGCGAGGCTGCGATCCGGTCCGCGCTGCCGGTGGGAACGAGGAGCCTCGTCGAACTAGGGAACCGGGGCGGGGGTGATGGGGGCGCGGACGCCTTCGCCGGGGCGCTCGCCGACTTGGCAGAGTTTCGAGGCCGTTTTCTCAAACGAAGGAAAAACCCTTTCCTAACATCCATCTATTTCTTTAAACGTCGCGAAGCTGTTTTTAAGTCTCGTTTTCCCCATCCCCCTCCGAATAAAACCCACCGCCAGGAAATCGGTGGCTCTCTATTTCCCGCACCTAGGGCAGCGCTTCTTAGCAATAAACCGCTTGGAACTAGGTGGGACTTACTTCTGGGTAAACGTGGGCTGGATCGCGCTCCTGCTGCTGCTGCGTTAGACATTATTTCGCTCCCACGATTGGGCTCTAGGCGAGTTGGTTTCGCAGGAAGTTGTTAATAAAAAATTAAATAAATAAAACTAGTAGCATTGTGATATTATTATTTTTAAAAAGCAATATAATTTATTATTATTTGTGTTGTGATCATGCCGATCCGATGATAAAAATGCAATTAGATATGTAGTTATATACAGTGAGAGAGGGAACAGGAAGGCGGAGGCCGGCTTGGAAATCTGTGCTGTCGTTTTCTGAGTTGTGCGTCTCTCACCCTCGGCGTGTTTGCCTCGCTCGGCGTTTGTTATGTCTTCGATTCTCTCTCCTGTCTCTCTCTCTTCCACGCCGCCCCCCCCTTCCAAGACAATAGGTCATGCAAGCCGGGATCTCGGAGAAATAGCAATAAGTTATGAAATCTCCTTGGTGCGTGGTGACCTAAAGAAATCACTTTGTTTGTTTGTTTGAGGCACGATTTAGTAAACTTCCAAGAGGGTCCAGCAGACTAACCATTCCGGTTAACAGCTCCTCTTCCTTTCCTTAGAGAACATCTCTCCGTTTCTTGGGATCTGTGGTCCCGATGGGGGCTTGTTGGGCTGGCGCCGTTCATTCTTCCTTTCTCTGTCTGTTCCCCCCCTCTATTCCCAGCTTATTTCTCTGGCTGCCTGCGGCTGTTTTTGCCTGCATGTCACCCCCCCAAAAGACCCTTGTCTGCCCCCACCTCCAAAAGGGTCAGAGAGCTGCCTTTGATGAACTCCCAAACCCAGTTGCCTCCCCAGTTCAGGAGCAAAAAAGATGGGACAAAAACACTTGCAGCAAAGCTGGTGATGAAATAAAAGGAGTGTATTGCACCATGTTTATCCCCCAGTGGGTCTGAGCAGAAGACCTGCCAGATTGGCTTTTAATAATAACTTCAAAGAAAAAGAAAAAACACCTAACATCAAAGCTCCCACTTTCTCTCTTTGGCTGGACTCCTCTTCCAGCCTTCACTCACCTGTTCTCCTCCAGTTGTAGCACAAAACAGCTGGAGGGCACCGCGTTGGGGAAGACTGAGTTAGCTTAAAGGATTTGAAATTCACTTAAGGAGAAGCGGAATAGGGTGGGGAACGTCAAGGCTAAACCAATTGTGCATAAAGGTGATTTTAAACTAAGCTGAGTTTCCTGGTCTTCACCTTGGGATATAATCAGTGTTACACTTGGGGTGCTTCTTTCCAGAGAAGCCCAAGTAGAGTGACTGGAACATGCTGATTAAAATATCCCCTTAGACCATTCTCCTCCTCCTCTCCTGTCTTTCCTTATCTAGTTCCTTTCCTGCCTTCCAAATAGCTGTCATTTCTTTAACCTTAGACTTACGCATTGAGGTCCTCACCCCTTGAGCTTCACAGTAGCCCTGCAAAGCAGGTCAAGCCAGGGACAGTGACTGGCCCAAGGTCACACAGTTGATTTCTTACAGCTCTGCTGGGATCTGGTCTTGCTGCTGCTTAGTCTGGCTCTTCAGCCGCTACAGCACAGTGGCACACTCTTGCTGGCAGTTGTGCCTTGGTCTTCAAACAAGCCCTATGGAGGAAAACTCCTTGTATTTTGAAGTCTGGTTAGGTTGTGAGAGCCTGAAGATACAGTCCTGCCTGCTATCTGTATTTACCCAGCACTGTCCATGCATACAGCAGTCCCCAGAATTACCTGAGGGTGGGTAGTCCTCAACTCCGGAAATGTGGTTAGGACCTGGACATTTCTCAACCTTGTTGGTTATTGCATTTATATGCTAACTTTCCTCCAAGGAACACAAGATGGCGTTCTTGTCTCCCTCTCTCCCTATATTACCCCCACGAACAACCCTGTGAGGTAGTCCGGGTTGAGAGTTGGCCCAAGGTCACCCAGTGAGCTTCATGGTCAAGTGGGGATTTTATCCCTGGTTCTACACTCTAACCCAGATGTGAGGATTCTTTGTACCTCCAGATGTTGGTGAACTGCATCTCTCATCTGCCCCAGCCATTTGACATGCTAACTATAGCTGATGGGCCACCAACATCTAGAGGACCAAAGGTTCCCCCCTCCTGCTCTAACCAATGCACCACATGTTCCCCATGGAAATGAACTGCTGACCATTCTTCCTAATTCCCCCAACTCATCTGTGGAATGAAAGACCAATGGAAACGACTATGGAGGGAAACATGTGGATGGGAAAGAGCTTTTGGGTAGCAGCCTTCTTAAGCTAGACTGGCCTATACTTCTGTGGTAAAAATGGAACGCTTATTATTGCCCTCCAAGGAGCTCAAGGTGGTGAACCTAGTTCTCCACTCCATTTCAGTCCATCTACAGCAGGGACGACTTCCACACCAGTGAAACTTGTCAGTTTCATAGCAGACCAGAGTGGAGGGTAGACCAAGTGAAAGAAAGGGTCGGTGTGTGGATGATGCAGATGGACCACATTTATAGGGTTAAGGGAGTCACTGTGGACAAGAGAGAGTCTACAAAACAGATGTCGGAGGGCTCAGATCTTGTTTGGATAGAATGCATCTTTGGACGAGTGACAACTGCAAGGAGGGTGAAAAGCAGCTGTAAATACACCTTCCTTTGTTTGCTGTACATTTATATTAACCTCATTACAAGCACAGCATTTGTGTCTCTTACGCATGTACATCAACAGCAGGGGAGAGACTTGCAATCACTTCCTTGCAGCATGTTGAAATCTGTTTGTGTCATCCCTGCTTCTAGCTCCGCCCCTCCCCCCCCACCGCCCACAACTCAGCTCCTGCCAAAAATGTTAACTATGACAAACCAACCCCACTTCATAGTTGCAGTCAGAATAAACTGAAATAGGAGTAGTTTGTGACTGACATAACTTAGCCTGATTGTAGAGTTATTTTGGAAGGTAGTGTGTGTGAGAGAGTGAGCGAGTGAGTGAGTGAGATATAAACCAACCAACATAGAATTCAATATCAGATTATAAAGTACAGCTACAAAATAAGGTTGCACGGAGTCCTTGAGTGCTGGGCTTCGTAAGTCTGAAGTGTCTGGCTTCATCCATTTCAACTTTAAATTAGCCTTCATATTTTTAGAAGTTTTTAATAGGAAAAATAAATAAATATCTCAAGTAGAAATCAGACACTCTGGTGTATCCTTTCATCTGGGCCGCTGCCAAAAACAGATCTACAGCCTTGAGCCAATGAGATAGCACCAACACACTCCTGCTCCTTTATTGATCTCTGATACGAAGCTCATGGCACTATCTTGTTCTGAGCGAAGAGTATTGGTCCACCCAGCACAATGTTTTGTGCAGCTGACTGGGAGCAGCTCTTCAAAGGTCTTGGGGAGATGCCTCTTGATGCCTCTGATCCTTTCCACTGAAGATGTGAAGAATTGAATCTGGGACCTCTTACGTGGAAATGTAGGCCACTGTTTGAGGGATGTATAAGGTTCATCAACATAAGCTGAACTCTGCTCCCTCCCCGCCCCATTGCTGCCCCATGCCTTTTGCTGTCTGTAGCTACCTTAACAAGACTTAAGCCTGACATAGGAAGAACTCTGCTGCATCAGGCCAAAGGCCCAGTTAGTGCAGTGTCCTGTTCTCACTGCGGGCAGCCAGATGCCACTAGGAACCAGTGCAACCAACGGGAGCTGAGTGCAAGAGTGCTCTCTGCATTTGTGATTCCTAGCAGCCAGTAACCACAGGCCGTGGAGGTAGATCCCAGCCACAAGGCACCAGGGACTGCATCCCTGAACTTATAGGGCAGTGGAGAAGCTTCTTGTGGCTCACATAGCTCAACCTGTGCAGATCCCAAAGCGTTTCTGTCTGCTCCCGGCTTCCTTTTAATGAGCCTCTGGAATTTAATGGCCTGGAATGAAAATGAGCTCAGTTGCACCTTGGGGAGACATTGGGTGCTATTCAAGGTCGTAGAAGAAGGAAAGATGAATGTAGGAAAAGTCCTGCTGAATCTGATCAGAGATCTGTCCAGTCCAACAGCCTGTCCCCTGCAATGACCATGCAGGTGTCTGTGGGTACGGTAGTCCTCTCCTGATGCTGTGCCCCAGACACTGGCATTCAGAGGCATGTCACCTCTGGTGCCAGTGGCAATACGCAGCTATGATGTCTGGTAGCCATTGCTAAACAAAGTCATTAGATGGTAAAGCTAATCTCCTTTTTAAATCATCCCAAATTGGTGGCCATCTCTCATTGGATCTCGTGGGGCCAAATCCATAGCTGTCAACTTTTACCTGTTTTTACGGGAAATTCCCTTATTCTGAATAGGATTCCTCGCAAAAAAAAAAAAGGAAAAAGTTGACAGCTATGGCCAAATCCCACATTTTGATCTATGCTGTGTGAAGAAATGCTCCCTTTTGTCTGTCCTAAAATCTATCATTCAGGTTCACTGGATGACTTATGAGTAAGGGAGTAAAACTGCTACCTGCTTTCTCTACACTGTGCATATTTCTAAATATATCATAGATAGATAGATAGATAGATTCTTTATTGTCATTACACAAGTGCAACATTGCACAAGTGCAACGAAATTGGATGCCATCCCTTAAAAAACAACAAAAGCAAAACAACAACAACAACCAAACAAACCACATTCCAGCCTTGTTGAATCTACTTTCTTCTCAACTCAAAATCCCCCAATGTTCATCATCTCTTCTCATAGGTGAGTCTCTCCGGCCCTTGGATTAATTCGGCACACCTTTTTCTGTGCCTGCACTTAGAGCTGTGTTTACAGACAGCTCAACAAAGCAGCTGTTCCTCTCTTAAGAACAGCTAGACTAGAGCCCAGGTAGGGAATTAGTGGCCTTATGGATGTTGTTGGACTACAACTCCCATGAGCTGCAAGCACCAGGTCCAGAAGATTTATGAACTGTGCTCCAGCATCTTGATTCCCCCCCCACACACATCTGGATAGGTCCTGTATCCTGGTTCATTCTAGAGAGCCTACATCACACGTGTGAAGCTTTTGCCTGCGTTGTATCTCAAAACGAAAAGCACTGATCATGAATATGTACCAAGAGGGGAAAAAGTAAAACAGTGGAGCTGAAGGACCATGAAATTCAAGGGTAGCATTCTACACAGACCTCACATGTAATCTAAGGGTATGTTCACATTAGTGGCTTAATACAAAGCAAGGTAATTACCCTTCTCCTGTGCTTTTGGAGATGCATTTGCATCAGAGAGGGGGCAAGACTGTCTTCACCCAGCACACATGCCTTCCCCACCCCTGCAACCCCAACTGCCCAGCCTCTTCCTGAAGTTGCCAACTGCACATGCATGCAGATGTGGCATCGTGGTTAGGACGTGGGACTAGCTAGGACCTAGGAGATTAGGGGTCAAATCCCCACTTGGCCAAGAATCTCATTGGGTGACCCCTGGTCAATCACTGCATCTCAGCTTGACCTACTTCACAGCATAGGTGCCGACTCCATGGGGCCTGAGGGGGCCTGAGCCCCCTCAAAAATTCGTTTGGGGGGGCTCTGCCCCCCAATAATTTAAGAAAATTATTAGTTATATTATGCTTTGTAAAATCACAAAATTATGTTGGTATTATTTATTTTCCTTGTTTGACAATAGTTACCTTTTAAAATACATTCAGTAATGAGTTAAAACAAAGCCACTCCCGATCTAGAGAGGGGGTGGGGTTGCGGGGTCTCGACCCATCAACAATCTTGCGGGGCTGGCGTCAGCCCCTCGAGAAGCGGGGATTCCCCCTAGCTCATTAATATTCACCGCCCACGGCGCAGCCAATTGGCTGCCGCAAAGGGCGGGCCCTCACAGGTTCACTTAAGGTCGGGGCAGCCCGGGGCTCGCCCCTTTCGTTCCCACAGCAGCAGCGGATTGGAGGTCTTGGGCCCCCCCAATATTTTTTATAAGTCGGTATGGGCCCCCCAATATTTTTTATAAGTCGGCGCCCCTGCTTCACAGGGTTGTTGTGAGGATAAAAGGAGGAAAACCATGGGTGCCATCTCAAGTTCCTTGGATGAAAAGGTAGAACACAAACGCAATAAATAAATGAGAGATGAATGAACAAGGTGAATACATAAAATGCCGCGGCTGTTAGGGTATGTTCACATAACCGCTCCAGTTGTCTAGTCTGATGATGCTGATGCTGATGATGATTATATACCGGTATTATTTATACCCCGCCCATCTGGCTGGGTTTCCCCAGCCACTCTGGGCAGCTTCCAACAGAATATTAAAATACAGTAGTCTATTAAATACAATAGTCTGATTGAAGCCGGTTTGAGGAAAAATGCATCAAGCAGCAACATTTGGCAAAAAAATACAGGCACATGGAACCTTACGAAAGCACAATATGAGTGGACTCTCCGTGTCCTGACCACAGCAGAAAGACTGATACTGATGAACTGGGAAAATAAAAAAATGTGGCTCCCTTCTCCGATTGGATTGAAGACTTATACAAACTTGCAACATATGAACAACTTGCATATAAATGCAGACTTGCCGTGGACAAATTCAATGATATTTGGAATCCATTCTTACAAACACTGTCATAGGTTAAGATCTGGTGAAGTGCCGCAACAACTTTGTAAAGTATGAAAAAAGAAAAGAAAATGCAGGATCTCTATGGTTTGTTGCTAGTGGTGTGTGAATGTGGCTTCAAAAACTGGGTGCAGATTAAGTGGTACTGTGAACAGACCCGGAGCAGAAACAGCGGTCCACTTACAACTGCAGCTGCCAGTATAATCATCTTAGCTACTCTATAGGAAATAGCCACTAGAGGGGGATGAGAAGCATAGGTTTCATACTTGTTTGTTTTTAATTTTATCTATTTTTATTTTTTAAACTAGAAGCCTCATGTGACTTATGCCAGGTTGAGATGTATGCATTTTCAAGTGTTTTCCCCGCCTCTTTGTGTTCTATAGCTTGCCCTGCTCTCTTCCCATTTATACCATCTTATCGTCCTCTCTGCCCCTCTTGCAACAGCACTTCTGCCTTCTCTGCATCACACACTCATTCATGCCAACCAGGATGCCACTTTCCTGCGTGCCTGTCTGTTGCCGTGCAGGCTACTGCTCCCGAGGCTTAATACAAATAGGTGCTGCAATAAAATGTAGCAATGTGGAATGCTCCTCTTCAGCGTGCCAGCCAGGCAGCCATGCCCTTTCCAGGATATTCCATTCCTCTCCTCTCCAATTTTCATTTGCCAGCTGCTGACAGTCTATGCCCACTGAGCCTGCTCCGTTTTCATTGGGTTGTGCCCTGGTCTTATATACACATGTGTGATTTGTTTTCCCCTGTTTGTACTTCTGCAAACTTTCCGTTGTGTCCAGTGCTTGCCCTGCTCAGAGTACACTTGCTAGAATCAACTGAGGTTCATTAATTTCAATGTTCCTCTTCTGTGCGGAGAGAGGAATGGGTTTGCAATGAATATGTAAGAATGAATAGTATTTGTTTGTTTTTTATTCACAAATAAAAGCTTTGCAGACTTCTGATTCTAGGCTCAATTGATAAGGAACACAATTGCATCAGCGCTGCAGAGAGATTTGGCACTTTGCTTCTTGATGCATCCAAAGTTTGTGTTCAAGAACAAGATGCCTGATGTATTTAAGAGGAGGGGACATAAAAGTGAAACTGTGGAAGTTGTTGATCTGTTGGAACCTGAACTTAAAGGGTTTAGATTCCCAGGCTGATTCTACACTCAGAAGCAAGCTCTAGTGGCTTCATAGGTACATTGTTTACAGCCCAAAGTGAGACAGTAGCAAGGAAACCTTTTTGTTTGTTTTTGTCCGGTTGGTTCAACTTCGGCAGTGTGAGTAAGCTGAAATGGGAAACCTGTGGCCCTTCAGATGCATAGCCTCCAACATTCCTCAGATGGAAATAGGGACATTTCTCACTACCTCCCCATTAACCTCCCTCAACACCCCATTTTTGTCCTCCCCAGCAGAGCATTTTTACCGCCACTACATCAATGAGCCACAACACACATGCCTTCCACTGTCCTGAGAAAACCCCTCAATCCTGATTTTATTTTATTCTTTGGCAGATTTACAAAAAGAAAAACACACCCCATTTAATAAATTTTAGAAAGGGGCAAAATTAGACATGGACACACAAAGCATTGTTTTAAAATAAAAAAATCAAGACTCCCTCTTTCTTTCTTTCTTTCTTTCTTTCTTTCTTTCTTTCTTTCTTTCTTTCTTTCTTTCTTTCTTTCTGACCATGGAGGGTGTGCCCCTGTCTACACCTCAGAGCTGGCACATAATGTGAGGCTAGGCTTCAGAGGCAGCAGTAGCTTCTCCTCCTTGCCTGTTCTCTGGCAGCCACAACAACAACAACAACATAATATAATATATTATTTATACCCCACCCATCTGGCTGGGTTTCCCCAGCTACTCTGGGCAGCTCCCAACAGAATTAATGATAATAATAAAAAAGCAATAAAACACCAGACATTAAAAACTTCCCTAAATCTGAAGGGCTGCCTTCAGATGTCTTCCAAAAGTCAGGTAGTTGTTTATTTCCTTGACGTCTGATGGGAGGGAGTTCCACAGGGTGGGTGCCACTACCTAAAAGGCCTTCTGCCTGGTTCCCTGTAACCTCACTTCTCGCAGGGAGGGAACCACCAGAAGGCCCTCAGAGCTGGACCTCAGTGTCCAGGCAGAATGACGGGGGTGGAGACACTCCTTCAGGTATACTGGACTGAGGCCGTTTAGGCCTTTAAAGGTCAGCACCAACAATTTGAATTGTGCTCGGAAACGTACTGGGAGCCAATGTAGGTCTTTCAATACCGGTGTTATATGGTCTCGGCAGCCACTCCCAGTCACCAATCTTGCTGCCGCATTCTGGATTAATTGTAGTTTCCGAGTCACCTTCAAAGGTAGCTCCATGCAGAGAACATTGCAGTAGTCCAAGCAGGAGATAACTAGAGCATGCACCACTTTGGCAAGACAGTCTGCGGGCAGCTAGGGTCTCAGCCTGGGTACCAGATGGAGCTGGTAAACAGCTGCCCTGGACACAGAATTGACCTGCGCCTCCATGGACAAGCTGCTGAAAGGAGGAGGCCAGGGGCAGTGGAGAAGCAATGGGAGGCCTTTGCCACTGCTGATACCAGCTCATCCTGCTCCCTAAGCGTGGCACTGGTGGCACTGGTGGTGGAAATAGGGATATTCTGGGATCAAATCGTATTTTTTTTGTAATTCTGGGACTGTCGCTGGAAAATAGGGATACTTGGAGGGCATGCATGTTGCTGGACACAGCTCCCATCATCTCCAACCACTGGGGTTCCCCAGCCCTGGAATAAGCAATGGCTGCCTAGAGCAAGCTGTTTGCAGGAGATGGTCTTTGAGCTGCAGCTTTAGATAAGTGACCTTTTCTCATTTTAAGGCTGCCTTAGGCCCATCAGTGAAATCGCCCTTGATGACTTGGTGGTAAATGTCTTTCCTGGAGGAGGCCCTGTGTAAGCAATTGCTGGGCCTCTCTCCTCTGCCCCCAATTTTCTCAGTGGTGCAGTAAAGTACAGTCGTACCTTGGAAGTCGAACGGAATCCATTCTGGAATTCTGTTTGACTTCCAAAATGTTTGAAAACCAAACCACAGCTTCTGATTGGCTGCAGGAAGCTCATGCAGCCAATCAGAAGCCGCGGAAGCCGCATTGGACGTTTGGGTTCCAAAAGAACATTCACAAACCAGAACAATCGCTTCCGGGTTTGCAGCGTTCGGGAGCCAAAACGTCCGATGTCCAGGGCGTTTGGGATCCAAGGTACGACTGTACATTTAGAGTTTAGGGCTCAGTGGTCCCTTCTTTGGATGGCAATGTGTATCATTTCAAGTGTAGTAAGTCAGCCCAGCTTCATTTTTCTGAATGGGACCCTTGACCTCTGCCCTCAAGTCCTGCCCTGATAACACCACTGCATTCACTGAGGAATACAGGTACATGGAAGATTTCTGTAAAATGTATTTATTTTGTCCTGCGCATGTTTCTGCTGTTCAGGAACAGCAGGATAAAGGAGGGACAAGAGCTCTTCTGCATAGCCCTTGGCTCTATATGGCAGGAGAGAACTGGATCCCAGTAGCAGCACACAAGGAAAACTTAGAATCATAGAGTTGGGAGGGACCTTGAGGATCATCTAGTCTAACCCCCTGCAATGTAGGAATATGCAGCTGTCCCATACAGGGATTGAACCTGCAAGCTTGGCATTTTCAGCACCACGCTCTAACCAAAAAACCCTAATGATAGGGTTACCAGAGCGTGGTAATCGCTAGGTATATAAGAGGGTGAGACTCTGTCTTTACGCGCTTTTACCCTAGGCATTTTGGGACTCTTTGAACTGAAAATTGTGTTGCAGAAATTCAGGAAAAGTGTGAAAACTGAAGGATAATTCCATTATGATCTGGCTGTGATCTGTCCAGGAAGCGTGATTTGGTTCAATTCACCTGAGAATGCAAACTGAACATCCTCTAGCTGTCCCTACTATGTGCCTGCACAGGTGTGTAAATTTCATGTCACATCCCTGAAATGTATCCTAAACTATTTTCTCCTAAGGGGTAAAATTTTCAGTCTCCTTCATAGCAAAATAGTAGCAGAAGCTAGAAAATATTGGCTTGATGCCTTAAAATGTATGAGTAAGGGGTTGACTTCTTCTTTTTAAAAAGAGAGAGAAATGTAATTATGCAGGTATCTCTCTCTCTCTCAAATCAGAAGTAAACTTTTTTTGAGGGTGGGAAGAATCAGGGAGCTGCTGCTGACACGTTTTGCAGGTTTCTACAATGAAGCACAATTTATAAATAGTTTTTGCAGAGGCATTAACATAATTACGGCTGTCGGGAGTTCAGCTTCAGCAGAGCTTGCTTGCAAAGGGTTGCCTTGTGGAGATGTCGATGTCTGTCCGTCTTCTTTCTCTCTCTCTCTCTCTCTCTCTCTCTCTCTCTCTCTCTCTCTCTCTCTCTCTCTCTCTTTCTCTCTCTCTCTCTCTGTGTGTGTATGTGTGTGTGTTGTTTGGACTGCAGCAGAGCTGGCTTTCCTCGGTATCTGGTTACACGAAGCTTCCACGAAGGACCTTTACGCTAAGACCTATCTCACTAAAAACATATCCCTCCATGTAACAAGAAACCCAAAACCAAGCAGGATATTTTAAAACTGAAGCAATGAAGATTAGATTAACTCTCCTCCAAACTGGGCTCTTCTGTTATTATTTTTGGCTGGAATGTGGAGGAAAGCAGCTGGCTCCAACGAGGGTCAGGAGAGTCAGTTTGGGTTTCAAATGTGGGGTGGGAAAGTGGGGCTTTCTCCCTTTGTTTCTTTTGGGGGAAGAAAGGGGAAAATGACAAGGATGGGTCTGTGTGTTCCTTGCATCAATAACTGGGCACAAAAGGTATAAAAAAAAGTTAAAGGACCCCTGGACGGTTAAGTCCAGTCAAAGGCGACTCTGGGGTTGCAGCGCTCATCTCGCTTTCAGGCCGAGGGAGCCGGCATTTGTCCAGAGACAGCTTTCCGGGTCATGTGGCCAGCAGGACTAAACCGGTTCTGGCGCAACGGGACACTGTGACGGAAACCAGAGTGTACAGAAACACCGTTTACCTTCCTGCCACAGTGGTACCTATTTATCTACTTGCACTGGTGTGCTTTCAAACTGCTAGGTTGACAGGAGCTGGGACAGAGCAACGGGAGCCCACTTCATCGTGGGGATTCGAACTGCCAACCTTCCGACCGGCAAGCCCAAGAGGCTCAGAAGTTTAGACCACAGCGCCACCTGTGTCCCTATAAACCGGGCACAACACAGCTTCTGGCTGGGCCTCTTCAAGCTTTCCTGCCAGCAGCGCTCCAAGCGGGGCTGGGATCTGCCCATTTTTCACCGTGCCCCAGAGCAATGTCTATGCTCTGCCTCCACTGTCAGAGGCTGTATGCCCCCAAATATCAGTGGCTGGGAACCACAACTATTGTTGCACTCAGGTTCTATCATAGAATCAAAAAATTGGAGAATAGGAAGGGACTCCAATTGTCATCTAGTTCAAATGCAAGAATCCCAACTAAAGCATCCATGACAGCTGGCCATCCAACCTCTGCTTAAAAACCGCCAAAGAAGGAGAGTCCACAACCTCTCGAGGAAGTCCATTCTACTATCTGACAGCTCTTACCATCAGAAAGTTCTTCATGATGTTTAGGCAAAATCTCCTGTCTTGTAACTTGAATCTTCCAGAGCAGGAGAAAACAAGCTCGCTCCATCTTCCATGTGACAGCCCTTTAGATATTTGAAGGTGTCCATCATATCTCCTCTCAGTCTCCTCTTTTCCAGGCTTCCAACTTTCCATAGACATCTGGTTAGCTCCTGGGAGAACGGGATGCTGGAGTAGCTGGGCCATTGATGCTTCAAAAGGCTCTTCTTATATTCCTAACATGGTTTCATTGGAAAACATCTTGGAAATTTTGAAGTGGAGGTTTACACAGTCAGCTGCTCTATATGGAGGTCCTGAGACCAGTTTCAGTGCTAGTGGGTCCTGTTGTTGGGGTCCTGGGCCCCTGGTCATGACCCTGCCATGGCTCCAGGCCTGATTGGTAGAAGAGAAAGTTCTGCATTACAATCTTGTGCAGTAATGCTTTAGCGGGAAAGAGTTCTGACATTGTTACGGCATTTGTACCCTACTTCCCCTCCAAATTGCTCCAGTTGAAGTGCATTCCCCCACTCCGCCATCCCATTCCATCTTCTCAACAACCCTGTGATGTAGGTTAGGCTGAGAGATGGTGACTGGCTCAAGTCAGCTAGTGAACTTAATGGCTAAGTCGGGATTTGAAACTTTATCTCCTAGGTCCTAGCCCAAAACACTAACAGCTCCATCACTCTCACTCACACCTTACGGATACCCAGTGCCTGTTTCTTGGAAAAATGGTGTCGGTACTTACCAGGTTCATAGCAATCCACCTGCTACTGCCACTGCCCTTTTCACGGGGGGGTCATGGGAACCCCCCCAAATGTCTGCCACCCAAAGGGCTGACCAGGCAGCCAGGCAGCCACCCATCCTGTCCTGTCCCTTCATAGCAGGTGGGCCGCACTGCGCCTGTGCTGCTGTCTGACTGCACATGCTCAGGCTTGAGGAGGCTGCATCCCCCTTCCCCCCTGTAGGGTAAAAGGTAAAGGGACCCCTGACCATTAGGTCCAGCCGTGACCGACTCTGGGGTTGCGGCGCTCATCTCGCTTTATTGGCCAAGGGAGCCGGCGTACAGCTTCCGGGTCATGTGGCCAGCATGACTAAGCTGCTTCTGGCAAAACAGAGCAGCGCACGGAAACGCCGTTTACCTTCCTGCTGGAGTGGTACCTATTTATCTACTTGCACTTTGACGTGCTTTCGAACTGCTAGGTTGGCAGGAGCTGGGACTGAGCAATGGGAGCTCACCCCGTCATAGGGATTTGAACCGCCAACCTTCTGATCAGCAAGTCCTAGGCTCTGTGGTTCAACCCACAGCACCACCCACGTCCCTCCCCCCCGTACCCCAGACTTATTGTTTTTGCCTCCTTCCATGCCCCACCCACCACCACTGCGACTGGCTAAAGAGTGGGAAAGTGGTGCGCATGCTTGACAGCCAGGCGCCTGCGCTGTGGGTGCCTCCGAAGCCTTGCCCTGTTGCGTGGCTGGGAAGCGCAAGGGGATAAAAGCATTGATGCTTGCCTTGCCACCTAATCAACCTTTTCTTAGAAACTGGGAGCATGGAATGGAGGAGGCAATAGTCGAATCATAGAGTTGGAAGAGACCACGAGGGTCGTCACAAGATTGGGGCAGGGGGCAGAAAGCTGATGGTACTGAGTACTGTTGAGCGCTGCCAGAAAAAGAAGAAGCTGATACCTAAAATTTGTTGTAGCATTGTAGAATGAAGACGTTCCAAAGTGTTGAAAGTACCCTTGTATTCATTCTGATTCTTTTCTGGCCTTTTTAGTAGTGGTAGTCTCAAAAATAGTTTTATTGATGCACCCAAGCCAGGTTTTGATTCCTTTGTGGTTGTCTTTAAAAGTTACAGCCAACTTTAAGAATCTTTTTATGGTATGCAGCTGATGGAAGTTGTCCATCAAGCTTATGCAGCAATAAATCTGTTGGTCTTTAAGATGACACAGGACACCCTTGGCATGGCAATCTCTCATTCTCTCTCTTGGAAAAGAAAATACCTGTGTTTGCTTTTGTAACTTGTGTTAAGGTTCTTCTTTCCCAAGGCTGATGGCATAGGCCTATAGAATTAACAGACTGCCTTGTTAAAAATTGGTTGCGCGAGAAATTCCTGCATCATGACACCCTTTGTCAAGGGACACACTTTATTTCCAAAAAGCAAGATTGGCGTGTTTGTTTTGTTTTTAATCCAATAACAAACAAATGGCACACTGCTTTTAGTGTTGCCACCTTATGGATATTCTGGCAGTACTTCGGGTCCCAGCTCTGCTAAACTCTCCTGTCTATACCAGGGGAGGGCAGAATTCAGGCGTGTGGGATCTGCCTTGTGTTTTGTTGGACCCCAAGATCCACCAACAGGAGCGAGGTGCAAAAGGCAAACACTTGGCATGAATTGGTGCCTCTTCGCAGCTGCTGAACATCAGGGTTTGGGCACTTCAGTTTGTTCTGAAAAAATAAGTACTATTAAAAGTGGAGCAATTCTGGAAGCACACAAACCTCTTTGCTGTATGCCTTGGGAGGGAATAATGTGAAAGCTGGTCCAAAATGCTGTGGCTGGACTCCGCCAGCGCATAACATTGGTGCTTAAAAGCTCACACTGGCTGCCCACATGTTACCAGGCTATGATCAAACTTTTGGTGTTAATTTTACAAGGCCCTTAACAAGTTGGGTCCATGGTATCTTAAGGACTGCCTGATCCCTTGTACCTCCACCTGATCGCTAAGATCTTTGGGGGAGTCTCTGTTGATCGTCTCCCAGGCCACAGCTGCATGGCTGACCAGGAGACATATTTGCAGTCTGGTGAGCCCAAGGCTGTGGAATTCCCTCCTAACTGAGATTAGACAAGCACTCTCCTTTCTGACCTACAGACTCATGACAAAGAGCTTCCTTATTCCAGCAGACATTTTAAGGCAGTTTTGCTGTTCTTACGGAGTATTTTTAATTGTTCTTATTTCCTGTATGTGTTTTTTCTAAAACATTTTTTTGTTTATGTACACTGCTTGGAAATTCTGACTTTGCAGCGATATATAAATATCCAAAATGAATAGATGAAATATTAAGGGTGGGGGAAGGAATGAAACCACTTCTAAAGCAATTTGTCCATTCATACAGCTACTTAAGGAGATGGCAGCTCCTAAGACTAGAGAGATCTGATTCTCTTCTTAGCAAAATTCGCAGCTATTTGTTACCACTCGCTTAGCACTGTTGTTTCAGGAAAGAGCCTTGGGGCAGTGTGTGTTTGAAGAGAGAGACTTTCAAAGCAGGGACACTATTTACTGGGAATGCCAATGCCCAGGAAAGATGTCAACGTGGCGGTTGGAAAACATTCATGTAGTTTTTATGCAAATAAAGGCCGTACCTAGTTTGCATAGTCTGAGAATTAGCTCAGGCTGCAGATTAAACCTGGTCCTGTACCAACTTCCTTTGGTGATGTGGGATGCAAGTGGCCCAGTTCTCTAAGGCGCTTCATCTTAAATGGCTAATCTGTGATTCATTTCCACTCTAGAAGTTGGGAAGTTAGCAAGGCAAGAGAAAGTTAGGACATGCTGGATTGCATCCAACCAACCTACTCAGAGTAGACCCATTGAAACAAATGAGGCTAAGTTAGCCCTGTCTATTAATTTGAGTGGGGTCTGCTGTAGCATATGACTCTCATTGGATACAACCCATTGACTTCCTCCTTTGCTAGAAAGAGAGAATTAGCCAGTAATGGGCAAACATCCCTTGGGTCAATATGAAGTGAATTCATTCTGCAGAGCCTAATCATTTGAAAAAGAAAGAAAGAAAGAACGGAAGAAAGAACCCCTTGTGAATAACTTCACTTTCTCCCAGCCCAGTTTGGGCCCATTGAATTCCCAATGAAATCACATGTGTAACAAGGTCTGAATGCTCTGCGGTGTCCCCGGCACAAAGCACATGTATTTTTGTCACCTGCCTATTATTGCATTTATATCTCACCTCTTTCCCAAGGAGGTCAAGCAGCCACACACAGCTCCCCACTCCCCATGTTATTTGCACAACACTCCTGTGAGGTAGTTTCGGCCGAGATAGAGACTGGCTTGGACCCCTGTCAACCGATGAACGTCATAGCATAGTGGAGAGTCTAAGCCTGAAGGCAAAGAAACCAGTAGCAGGCAAAGCCAGGACCGGTGACTGTTTTGCCTCCATTCTATGATTCTACCACTTTCCTCTTTGCTGAGTTCTGCAAGAGCAAAGGAGGGATAATAATAATAATAATAATAATAATAATAATAATAATAATAATAATAATAATAATAAATAAATAAATAAATAAATAAATTTTATATATATCCCACCCTCCCCAGCTGAAGCTGGGCTCAAAGTGGTTAACAACAATAAAAATCTGTCCATTTTGGTTTCTCTCGGTTTTTCATTTTTCCAATCTTTAGTTTGGTTCGCCTTATTTCTACATCAGCTTACCATTTTTTAAAATAAAAAAACCTCCCCATGACTTCACCATCCTTTTAGTACTAATTTCCCCTAATACGCAATGTTCGCCTGCACTTTTGCCTAATATATGTGTTTCTGTGAATCAATTTCCCCCGGATGTGATGCATTTTTTTGTATGTTGTTTCACTAATATGTGTATTTTCACACACACTTTACCCAAGTTTAGGCTTGTGTGTGTGTAAATGTTGCTGGGCTGGAGAAGTGCATTGCAAAATTCAGAGATTCACAAATTTCGAAGGTGGGTTGTGTTTTGGTTTCACAAAGTGTGACTTAGGTGCAATTTGCCTTAAAATGCAGACTGAATTGAATTTCTCCTCCATCCTTAACTGGGGCTGAGGAGCTGGAAGCTGGCAGGCAGTGCCACCTCTTTGATCAGCCACAAGTAATAATAATTGTTATTTACTGAAGTTCTCACCCTGGGCCAGCAAGGGGATACTGTAGATAGTTTTCACTCAGGTCCACATATGCAAATAAGGGATACAAAGCTATGTTCAGTGATTGGATAGTTGCAGAAAGTTGTTACAGTTGTGTTGAAAGGGAGCTCTATAGAAGCAGGCTGGCTGAACCCTTCTGTTCTGTTCTGGCCTGTGAATAAACAAGAGCTGTTTGAAGAATCGCTGTTTCGTCTGAAATGTTCACCCACAACTTAACAATAATAATATAATAATAATTTATTATTTATATCCCACCCATCTGGCTGGGTTTCCCCAGCCACTCTGGGAAGTTTCCAACAGAATATTAAAATACAATCGTCTATTAAACATTAAAAGCTTCACTAAACAGGGCTGCCTTCAGATGTCTTCTAAAAGTCTGGTAGTTGTTTTTCTCTTTGACATTTGGTGGGAGGGTGTTCCACAGGGCGGGTGCCACTACCGAGAAGGCCCTCTGCCTGGTTCCCTGTAACTTGGCTTCTCGCAGCGAGGGAACCGCCAGAAGGCCCTCGGAGCTGGACCTCAGTGTCCGGGCAGAACGATGGGGGTGGAGATGCTCTTTCAGGTATACTGGTAAGAAGGCAGGCAAAGGAAAGCTGCCTGAAAGCTGGTTGGGGGGCACTGTGACCCACCCCCAGTGGGCCAACCTGCCTCGCAAACATTCCACTGCCCTGACTCATTTTTGCTAGGGCACCTTAACATCCATGCTAAGAGCTCGGGTACCCTGGGAAAATTATATTTCCCTGCTCGCCAGACTTTGAAGGAAGAGAAAGGAATTGCTTGATGAATGCAGAGGAGAAGGCAAGGTAGAGGCTGCTGCTTCCTGGCTGTCAAGTTCCGTGTCTCAGTACCTCCATTATTAATGATATGATAGCTGCCAGAAGCTACTTCTGCATGTAAGACAGCAAACTTCCTCCTCAGCCAGTAAAAGCATCCTTTTTACCCTTCCGTAAGTGCTAAGACCATGACTTATGCAGCAAGCTGAATTTTTGACTATGGCAAGGTGGAAGAAATGGATTAACATTAAGAACCGGACATCTCGTTGGATTAAATATTTAATGTTAAAGTGTGATGGGCAGAGTTTCAAGGAGTGATGCGCCGGAGCCTGCAAAGCGTATGGTTGTTGTTTTTTCTCTCCATCTGCTGCTGCTGTGGAATTTCCCAATAGCTGCAGAATAATGGTCTGTTGCAGTGCAGATGTCAGGAGGCGACGCGGCTCAAATCAAAATGTGATCTATTGCAAGAAGCCTCGGCTCCAGGACTATCATGTGCAGGAGGAGACAGCAGCTGTCTTCTGTTATTACTCATACAACGGAAAGTTGGGCCCAGCTCTCAAAGCTGGTCATATTAAATGTCAGCGGGGAAAGGATACTGCTATGTGCTCGAAAAAATGTCATCTCTTTAATCTTCGCCCGCATCCAGCAAGCGATTGGGCCCCGTTCGCTTATTTTCCTTGCACTCTTGCCAATGCATGTAGCAGGTTGGAGGCTGCCTATCTGAGGAACGCTGCCAAGATTTTCTGCTGAAGTATAACTTGTATGTGAACAGAGGGAATGGCTGGTTAGGAAGTACAGGAGAACGAAGATTCTTGTTCTGTTTGTCCATTTTGCTCATAGTTCTGGAAGTACAACAGCAGGGATCATTCAGCTGGTAAAATAAGAGGTGGAGGTGTTGCATAGCATGATCTTTGCAGAGTTAACTCGTGTTGTGATTGACTGTTTGAGGGGAGTTTTCCTCTGTATGTTTGTTTGAATGTCTCCCTGCTATGTGCAAAGCCAGACTTAGGAAAGACATAATCACCTGTTGCTTTCTTATTATACGCTGGTTTTGTTCAGTTTTGCTCAATAAAGTGTTATCGGGATTTCTTTTCTCCCTGGGCTCCATCTGCGTTAATTAAATGACATTGCAAACGTTGGCCAAGGGTAGAGAGCACTGTGAAGACCCTGTAGTTTGGCTCTAGGAGGATGCTATAGTTGGGC
Source organism: Podarcis melisellensis (assembly GCF_964234715.1). Lineage (NCBI taxonomy): Eukaryota > Metazoa > Chordata > Lepidosauria > Squamata > Lacertidae > Podarcis > Podarcis melisellensis. The sequence continues at coordinate 11,468,820 of NC_138532.1, read as the reverse complement.
TGGTCTGGCAGGAGGAGTGGTCCACATTGTGTTCAGGATTTGCTTGGTTCTGCATACTTGCAGAATGCATGTTTTTCAAACCCTGTGTAATCTGTGAATTTGGGAGAAACCTTTGCCAGGTGTGTACCCAAATACCGTATTTTTCACTCTATAAGACGCACCAGACCATAAGACGCACCTAGTTTTTGGAGGAGGGAAACAAGAAAAAAAATATTCTGAATCTCAGAAGGCAGAACAACAAGAGGGATCGCTGCACAGCGAAAGCAGCGATCCCTCTTGCTGTTCTGGCTTCTGGGATAGCTGCACAGCCTGCATTCGCTCCATAAGACGCACACACATTTCCCCTTACTTTTTAGGAGGGAAAAAGTGAGTCTTATAGAGCAAAAAATACGGTAGTTCTTTTAATCATGGAGATGAGAATGTTGTGTGAAACATCCCTTGTGAAAAGTGTAAGAGTCAGTGAATTGGGCTGGAAACATGCATAAGAAGTCATTGAGGAAAGTCCTCTAATCATCTGAGTCAACAATGTAGAATCTGTGGTCCTCAAGATGTTGCTTCCATTAACCCTGACAGCTGGCCCTGCTGGCTGGGGCCAATGGCAGTTGGTGTCCAACAATGTCTGGAGGATCACAGATCGTGGTCTGAGCAAATGGATGATTACGATGTAGTCCTAGGACAGCAACAACGCAATTTCTGTCTGATGTTAGTGTTCTATGCCATATGCACACAGAGAAGAACAGCCAGTGTGGTTTAGTTCTTACAGTGTTAGGCTAGGATCTGGGAAATCAGGGTTCGAAATCCTACTCAGCCAAGAAGCTCATTGAGTGACCCTGGGCCGGTCACCATCTCTCAGCCTTGCCTCCCTCTCTGGGTTGTTGTGAAGATAATATGGAAAAGGAAAGAGCCATGTGCTTAGCCTCCATGGACAAAAGCTTTGTGTGGTGTTGGGGGCTAAGCAAAATGAGGTTGGGGGCCACATTCCGCTCCCTGGCTGCTGGTTGGTCACCTATGTTTAGGTTGCTGGTATCTGAAAAATGGAAAACTGTTTTTGAAAGAGCATTACCCAGAACTGGTTTTCTGTGTTAGCATATTTTAAAAGATAAAGAAGCAGATTTAGGCTCTTCGCCGCCTTATATAGAATTGCCCTCACACTGATCTTGCTTGGAAATAAAGACAATAGCATGAAGTATTATTGATTGGATTTCTTGTCCACCTTTCACCATAAGATTCCAGGGTGGGTTACAGGAATTTAAAATTCAATATTAAAAACAATTTAAAGCAAATTACTGTCACAGGACTAGGGTGGGTCCTGAAAATATATATCCTCTTGGCTGCCCAAGGCTGAGGGTCTGAGGCTGCTCATATGGAAATAATGCAGACCAAACGTCTTCATTCTTGTGTGTGTGTTTCAGCCAGACCCTCCAAGTTGGAGAGTGGTTCCTTAGACACAATGAACTGCATAAAGAGAAAGAGGTTCTGCAAAGTTGGGGTAACTTCCTGGGTCCCCTTTGGAAACTGGAAACCATAGAAAGTCCCAGAGACTCTTTGGTCCCAGAGCTCCATGGGAATCTGATTACGAAGGTGTATAGAAATAAGGGACCCCTCTTTTCCGAGGTTGAACACTGTTGTGCTGGAAGGAGAGGTAATGGCGTGGGCACATTCTGCATTCCTTTATCCGGTAAATCCCAGGCTGGTTTGGAAATGGAAGTGCCTGGAATGGAAAGTCAGTGGGCTAGTTGGAAATGGCTCTAGGGATCCAGCAGATGGCAACCTTCACTCTGATTCAACAGGAGACCTGCCACATGCCAGCCACACAGAAGACCATCTAGAATAAATAACTGCCCTCTTTCCATCCTTCCATCCCTTCTGGCTCCCCTGCTCTGTGCTGTTCAAAGTGTCGCCCTTCTAGGACATAACTGAACACAGTGGTACCCTGGTAGTCAAATGGCTTGGCTCCCGAACAAATCGGCTCTTGAACGCCGCAAACCCGGAAGTCAGTGTTCCAGTTTGTGAACATTTTTTGGAAGCCAAACATCCGGCATGGCTACCGATTGAGTGCAGGAAGCTCCTGCAGCCAATCAGAAGCCTCACCTTGGTTTTCGAACTGTTTCAGGAGTCGAACGGACTCCCTGTATTAATTTAGTTCAACAACCAAGGTACCACTGTGTCAAGGCTGTCCATGGTCACTTCTAATGGCTTTCTGCCCCTTTCTTCAAGCAGTGTTTAACTGTTTCCATTGCACTAACCATTTCCTTCCTGGGTCTTTTTTTCTTTTCTTTTTCTTTTTTGATAACAATTTATTGAATTTCCCAAAATATCAAAACAACAGAAAAAAGGAAAAATATCATCAACAGATTAAACCATAATGTTTTTGGTCGACTTCCTTCCACTCCCCCTCTTGGTTCTATTATAATATACTTGTTTATGCACATCCATAAAACCTTATATACATAACAATCCAATTTAAAAACCTTCTCCATCTTATTACAAGTGACTTTTAGAAGTTATACTAATGTAAAAGTCTGTACACAAATCTTCAGAAATATGCATCGAGCAATTGTCCTTTTTTTGTAATAATATGTCCTGCATAGTTCAGTAATTTATTTTGCCAATCTTCTTCTTTATCTTCTTTGGCTGAGGCTTTTTCCTTCCATGAGGACTGGCTGGTCTTGGCCTGGCATCCAGTCTTGCATATCAAAACAGAGTCTTTCGTTCAAGCAATCCATCAATTACATCTCAGTATCATAACTTCTGGGACGCGGATGGCGCTGTGGGTAAAAGCCTCAGCGCCTAGGACTTGCTGATTGAAAGGTCTGCGGTTCGAATCCCTGCGGCAGGGTGCGCTCCCGTCGCTCGGTCCCAGCACCTGCCAACCTAGCAGTTCGAAAGCACCCCCGGGTGCAAGTAGATAAATAGGGACCGCTTTATAGTGGGAAGGTAAACGGCGTTCCGTGTGCCACGCTGGCTCGCCAGATGCAGCTTGTCACGCTGGCCACGTGACCCGGAAGTGTCTGTGGACAGCGCTGGCTCCCGGCTTATAGAGTGAGATGAGCGCACAACCCTAGAGTCTGGCAAGACTGGCCCGTACAGGCAGGGGTACCTTTACCTTTATCATAACTTCTATTTTTTAAAACAACAATCAGTTCCCACATTTTCTTCAAATCTTTATATGTCTTTCCCCAGGCCTTTTTGGCAATTTTACATTGCCACCACATAGGGTAGCATCTTAAACCCTTTGCCCTTCCTTCTTGTTTCTTCTCTAACCCAGTCAAAGCCTCCCAAATCATTTCCCATCTTCATCAGTCAGGTCCTCCCATATCATTTCACATGAAATTCCATTCTTGTCTTTGACTATTTTCACTTTCCCAGGTATTTTCCTCAGACCTCGTTTGTCTACCAGTCCCACCTTGGTGGTTTGTGCTTTCACCGCTTTTAATTGTCCCGCAGCCTCTGAAATTTTCTTTTCTTTTTCTGTGTCTGGTTTCCAGCATGGAACCTGCCTAGCGGAAAGAATGTCTCTTGCAGATCCAACGCTGCTTCTGTCTCTACCCCAGAAGCAGGTGCGTTCCATACATGGGAGAATCGCGTTCGGCTGCCAGTTTAAATATAGGCATATCTCTCTGTGTCTGCATGCGCACATCTATATAGGGATCGCTAATTTGCACTTCTGTTGGAAAAGGTGGCAGACATTCAAAATGACGTGGTACATGTTTTGGTAGTGGGAGTGGTGGTGGATGCGGAGGGGTGCTAGAAATCATCTGTGGTCCCAGCGAGCGGCTAGAGCAGTGATGGCCAAACTTGGCCCTCCAGCTGTTGGGACTACACTTCCCATCATCCCTAACCACTGGTCCTGTTAGCTAGGGATGATGGGAGTTGTAGTCCCCAAACAGCTGGAGGGCCACTGGGCTAGAGGATCCAAGTTGAAAGTCGTCTGCACTCATCCCAGGGTCTCCTGCCTCTTGTTTACTTTTGCTTTCAGCAGAGATGGGAGACTTCTGACCTGGCCTCTTAATTATCCCCTTCTACATGGTCCTTGGAACTGTTCCCTAGGTCACATTTCTTACCAGCTTTGGACGCTCCTTGAGTGTGTTTTTTTGGTTGGAACAAGCCTCTGAACTCTTACAGCACTGCTTGCCCGCTTGGATGGCAGATAGAGAAGGGTGTGTGCAGAAAAATGGCGGGCTGTACGACGGTAAAAATGATATCTGTTGCTCCTCTCATTCTTTCGTCTAGCTCAGGGGTCAGCAAACTTTTTCAGCAGGGGGACAGTCCACTGTCCCTCAGACCTTGTGGGGGGGGGGCCAGGCTATATTCTGTGGCGGAAAAATGAACGAATTCCTATGCCCCACAAATAACCCAGAGATGCATTTTAAATAAAAGCACACTTTCTACTCATGTAAAAACACGCTGATTCCCGGACCGTCTGCGGGCCGGATTGAGAAGGCGATTGGGCCGCATCCGGCCCCCGGGCCTTAGTTCGCCTGCCCATGGTCTAGCCCCATCCGCCACTGGCCTGTAGCCCATAGGAACTTGTGAAGAAGGAGATGCAGCCCTTTGGCAGGAAAAGGTTCCCCAGCCCTAGCTGTGAGGGAAGCTTTCTCTCTGAAAGGCTGCCTAAATTGGCACATGCAATTTTTATGCAGATTTGTGCCCTAGGCCTTTTGAGGATCCAGCAGCGATCTGGACAGGATGGAATGTGGCTAAAAGACTAACAGACTGAACCACTGGAAGCAATGAAATTAGACTCTTGTGTCTTCTGTACGCTTAGTTAATGCCTCTTGGGTGTGCTACTGAAAGTGAAGGTCCCTGTTTTTTTTCTCTTTTGAAACCCTGCCCTGGTATATGCATTTTTCCTCCCCTTTTTGTCACAATAAAATGCATAGCGTCAAATTGCAGGGAGTGTTAGAACTGAAATTGTATGCACAACTCTAAAAATGATATTTAGGAATGGTATCAAAGTTGGATTTGGGGCCATAGCATTCCATGTTGTCCATATTCCCTCAGCCCATTCCAAATGGGCCCCCTCTCCCTCAGGAAGTCATGTACAACCAAAAGGCATTAGGTTTTACTGGGTTTCAGGTCTGGCTACTGCTGCTCAAAGTTTATGATAGCATCCAGGCACATTGAGCACCAAATTAATGTAGCTGCCATGTTTTACCATGACAGCATTGGGCTTGCCAAACGTAGATAAACGTTACAACTATATCATACGCTTAAAGCACATGGCTTTCCTTAAAGAATCCTGGGAATTGTAGTTTAGCTTTCATAGCGCTCCAGTTCCCAGGATCCTTAACAAACTACAGCTACCAGGATTCTTTGGGGGAAGCCACATGCTTCAAATGTATGGAATGGATAGTTGCATGCCTTTGGTGTAGTCTCCTTCATTGACAAATTACTGTCATTGTGACGGAAACCTTGTGGTTTGCTGAGTAGTACTTCTGATGGCCTACAAGCAAGGCATTTATTCCTTTAATAATGTGCTGCCCCCCCCCCCAAAAAACCCATTTAATATCTATTTCCTCAATTAAATACTGGATAAAGTTATTTTCCATGGAGTGGCATTTTCAACACCAGCTGTTCCAAGGTAACATTCAAATCTCATGTAACCTACAACCGAAGGATCATTTCTATGTTTTGTCCACTTAGAGATTCTTTTAAAATTTTCACTTTTTAAAAAAAGAATGTTACTAAACAACAGAACAAACAAGAAAAACATTTCACTGTTTTTCTCAATTGTGAACAAGTTATGGACCAACATTTACTGTACCTAACTTTCCTTGAAATTTTTATTCGGAATCCACTGAACTTTATCCTTTAACTCGATTGTCTTTGTTCCTCTTGTTGATTTAAAAAATTTCCCTGGGTTTTTCCGAATGTCTTAAACCCCTTCTTAGCTGACAGCAGCAGATGACTTCATTGACTTGCTAAAACCCCTTTTTATATTCGAATTACTTTTTGCAGGAGAGAATATGCTCACTGCTAATGTGCAAGTCTGTTTGGCACCTTCTGATTTCTCCAGACTTTCCAGTTCAGGAGAGCTGAGAATGTTGTTCTTTCCCTTTTATTTACATTTTGGGGATGTTTCCTTTAAAGAGGAATTTGTAAATCTTAGGAATGTAGCTGCGCTCTCTCTCTCTCTCTCTCTCTCTCTCTGTGTCTCTGTCTTTGTCTGTCTGAAGCAGCAGAATTCTCTCTTGAAAATGTCAGCAAACATTTAAGTCAGCTTAGACGGATATCCCCATGGGTGAGCCTTATTTGTCAATTACAATTCCATGAGAGATGCCAGTTGCTGTTGCTGCCTCTATACTAAATGTACTTGAGAATATGGGGATAATTTTCTGATGTCTTTGTTTTTCAGCGCTGCTTGCCTCATGACAGAACTCACTGTCCTTACAGATAAAGGAATGCTGCAAAATCTGTACAGTGGTACCTCAGCTTACATACGCTTCAGGTTACAGACTCCGCTAACCCAGAAATATTACCTCAGGTTAAGAACCTTGCTTCAGGATGAGAACAGAAATTGTGCTCTGGTGGCAGCAGGAGGCCCCATTAGCTAAAGGGGTACCTCAGGTTAAGAACAGTTTCAGGTTAAGAATGGACCTCTGGAACGAATTAAGTACTTAACCCGAGGTACCACTGTATAGTTATTATGATGCGTAGATACAGGGAAATATGAATCTTCATGTTTAAGAGGAAGTTTCTAGTCCATAGCGATTGCCTTTTGCAACATGAATTCCTCAGTGTTAGGCTTAAACACCAGGGGTGATTGGAAAGGGGGAGGGTAGGCATTACCAGATTTGAATACAGTGGTACCTCGGGTTAAGAACTTATTGTAATTCATTCTGGAGGTCCGTTCTTAACCTGAAACTGTTCTTAACCTGAGGTACCACGTTAGCTAATGGGGCCTCCCGCTTCCGCTGCACCTCCGCCACACGATTTCTGTTCTCATCCTGAAGCAAAGTTCTTAACCCGAGGTACTATTTCTGGGTTAGCGGAGTCCGTAACCTGAAGCGTCTGTAACCCGAGGTACCACTGCATTCCATATCACAGAGATATTTGTTGGGATGGGAAATTCTGTCAGTTTTGATTTCTCCAAATTCCTCATTTTTGTAGTCTTAAAGTTTACTTCTCTAGCATCCATTTGGGATTTTGTTTTGTTTCAAAAATGAAGTCCTCGTGAAAACTGCATCAACATTTTAATCTGAATGTTTGCAAGCGATTTATCTGAATACAATGCAGTTCTGAATGCCATTTCCACTATCCTATGACATTTTATGCACAATATACCCTTAATATAGGCATCTTTGCACACTTTACCTGCCTGGAGTGCAGTGTTACAAAATTCAGAGAAGAATTCGAAGGATGGTTTTTGTTTTGGTTCGCCTACTGTTGTGGGAAGTGAGAATTAGGTAGGTTCATCTTTAAATGAGACCTTAACCCAGTTTATTCCCTTCCCCTGCCAGGAGAAGATTCATGTGTTTGGTACTGCTGCACTGGAGTGCAGAAGAAGCTGAGTTTGCGTTCTTTCTGCATGGCCGCTGTAAACCATACCATAGTGTAATGGTCTACAACAGGGGTGGCTAACACCCTCCAGACTTTGTTGGACTGCAGTTTCCATCAGCTCCAAGAAGCATAGCCCATGTTCAAGAATGATTGGAGTTGTAGTCCCACAATATCTGGAGGGCCACAGATCTTACGCCCCTAGTCAAGAAGATCTTCAATACTGCCAAGTTTCAAGAGCAGTGTCACCTGAATGTGAACATCAGTGCATGGTCTGGAAAAAGTACAGGCAAGATTATTTTGCCTCCTTCTCCACAATTGGCAAACTTGATCTTAAGATCGATCGGCTGTTTCCGTTCATAGCTGCCATCGAGATGTGTGTGTGTAATAGCTTTCTCCATGGTCAGCTCCCAACTGTGGAATGATATCTTTGGTACAGCTGCACTGGAGTGCAGAAGAAGCTTGGGAGATTCTTGTGTGGCATAGTTCTACTATGGAACGGGCACCTGGTTAACCACTGTGAGAATAGGATACAGGACTAGACGGGCCATTGGCTGGATCCAGTATGTTCTTCTCTCCCCCTAGAGATATTTCTGTTGGCCTCATTGTTGGCCTTCAGACATCGAAGATGTTTTTGGTTATCTAGGTTTTTGTAGTTTGAGAACAGGATGTTGACTTCTCAGAAGCAATGTTTGAAAGAGTGTTTTAAGGAGCTGTTAAAATTCCCTTTTAATGTTGTGTTTTATATTATGGTTTGTGATATGATGTTTATGTGTATGTTATAAATATAACTATATTTATATAACCATATTATAAATATAACTGTATTTATAGCTATCCTAAATGAAATAAGTAAAATAATACTCAAACTTGGCAGCCCAAGAGAGAGAGAGTGCTTCTTTTTTGACAACAGAGTTGTAGCCAATGTTTGTCCTATTCAGAGTAGACCCATTAGCACTAATGCACCTAAGCTACTCATGCCTATTCATTCCAATGCGTCTGCTCTGTGTAGATCTAACATTGGTACAACCCTTAATTTAATTTATGGAACTCACTGCTACAAGATTCAATACTCAAACCAATCTGCCCCTTCCCTCTGCGGACAGTCAGCTGGACAGAGAGTTAATCCTTTCTGTTACACTTTGTACATATTCTCTAAAGTTTTCTGAAATCTGATGTGTATGGCGGAAATACCATACAATCCAGATCAGTGGCGTAGCGTGGGTTGTCAGCACCTGGGGCAAGGCAAGTAATTTGCGCCCCCTAACCCGTGGATTTTAGTCGGGGCAGAGAGCTGCAAGTGCGAGCGTGCCCCCCCAGATGTTGCGCCCGGTGCGGCCGGCCCCCCTGCACCCCCCACGCTACGCCACTGATCCAGATTAGAGTCCATGTCCTCAGGATCTAGGAAACGCAAGAGGGTCCTTGAATGTTGCAGATCTGGGGCTAAAGGGTTATTGTGTGTGATTTCCAGGTAGGCATTAAAAAAAAAACAGCCTTCAGAATTTAAGTAGCTATTACACAATTGAGGCCTCTAATTCTATTCCCTTCTGCTTTCATTGTGTTTTGTCCACTTTAACCACAGATGTTATAAGCGACGTGCGCTACCTATTGCATTCCTGCTGCTGCATAATGCGCTCCTAATACAGCATTATGAATAGTTTGCTGATGACGGCAACTTTTCTGTACAAGGAAATCAGACCGCAGGATGAGAGCTCAGATTGAATTATTCTGCTCCAGGACATGAAAGATGGTGATTATATAGCCAGGTCGGTCCTTTCCCCCCTGTAGAACGTTGACCCCCTGCTGATCCCTGACGTTTTCTATTTTTATACTCACTCGGGAGATCATCCTTTTCAACACTTGATGACTAGAGCTTGTTGTCATGGAGCAGGAGAATCCGTTTAATGCGTGGCTCTCTTGGGCTGAGCGGTATGCTTGCAAGAATGTCATTCAGGCATTTCAGGTTTTCCGCTCTTTTCATTTGTGCCTCTTATTTTTGAGCGAGGTGGGAAACCAGTCACTTGTACAGTAAATGCTAATTTAGGGTTCGGGAGCAGGTGACACTTCAGTTGTTTCTGGACACACAACTCCTCTCAACTCTGGCCATTGGACATGCTGTCTGGGGAGCTGATGGGAGTGGGAATCATATTGAGGGCCACAGGTCCCCCATCCCTGTGACAAACCACAATTTGCCAGATTGAGATTGTTAGGCCCTATCTGCACTCTACATGTAAAGCAGTATCATGCCACTTTAATTGACCATGGCATTTTGCAAAGTATTCTGGGGATGGTAGTTTCTTAAGGGTCCTTAGAGTTGTTAAAGGTAAAGGGCCCCCTGACCATTATGTCCAGTCACAGACAACTCTGGGGTTGCGGCGCTCATCTCGCTTTATTGGCTGAGGGAGCCGGCGTACTCGCTGCTCTCTCTCTCTGTGTGTGTATGTATGTATGTATGTATGTATGTATGTGTTTGTGTGCGCACACATTGCCAAAGAGCAATGCAACTTACCACAATACCCATTTTGTGAGGACGAGCATGTAGGCTCCCTTGAACTTAGTGGTGCTTATGTTTGCCTGCATGGAATCAACTTGTAAAGCACATAGAAGATCTTGATTCAGCTAAAACGCAACCTTTAGCTTTCTTGCAAAGAAGTATTTTCTGTTTAACTGGAAGCATGAAGTTGGAGCCCCGTTAAAGGGAAAGACAGCTGCGATCAGGGGCGCCGACTTATAAAAAATATTGGGGGGGCGGGGGCCCATACTGACTTATAAAAAATATTGGGGGGGCCCAAGACCTCCAAACCGCTGCTGCTGGGGAACGAAAGGGGCGAGCCCCGGGCTGCCCCAACCTTAAGTGAACCTGTGAGGGCCCGCCCTTTGCGGCAGCCGATTGGCTGCCGCCGTGGGCGGTGAATATTAATGAGCTAGGGGGAATCCCCGCTTCTCGCGGGGCTGACGCCAGCCCCACGAGATTGTTGATGGGTCGAGAGCCCGCAACCCCACCCCCTCTCTAGATCGGGAGTGGCTTTGTTTTAACTCATTACTGAATGTATTTTAAAAGGTAACTATCGTCAAACAAGGAAAATAAAAAATACCAACATAATTTTGTGATTTTACAAAGCATAATATAACTAATAATTTTCTTAAATTATTGGGGGGGCAGAGCCCCCCCAAACGAATTTTTGAGGGGGCTCGGGCCCCCTCAGGCCCCATGGAGTCGGCACCTATGGCTGCGATGTCATCCACTTGGTTATTTTCTCTGTGTTATTTCCTCTGTACTAACCTGCCACAAGGAAATGTGAAAGCCTCAATGCTGCTTAACCTGGCACTCTGGCAGGAAAAGTTTGGAGCTGTGTTCCCCTGCACTTCTCCCTCGTTGTGCCACTCCATGCGCAGTGATGTACAATTCATGTGCAGATAGGCATGATAGTATTTGCAAAAGTATTCATTGTGCAAATTAATACTTTCCCTGCAGTTGTAAATTGCCATGCCACGCACCCCGATCCAGATTGAGAGAGGAATATTTAACCCTTTGCTCCCATCCATAATGTGCCCCTTAGTATCTTAGTTGCTATTTGCAAGGGAAACTGCTATTGTAGACAACAAATGGGAGTGACCTTCTCACAGCTAACAGTAGCTAGGAGGGAAATCTGGATTGGGACCATGGAAGGGGCAAAGGGCCTCCCTCTCCCGCAGATTGTTTCTTTGGAGGGGGGGAGAGGGTTGTCCTGTGACCTCTGTTTAAATAAAATGTCCAACTCAAATTTTCTCATTTTTCAAATCTTAAATTCTGTTCTCCACATTTTGCAGCAATTCACGATTTTATTCTATTTCTTTTAACAAACCCTCATGAAAAGGCATCAGCCTATTACTGCGAACTTCTGCTAACAGATACATGCTTATACAGTGGTACTTCGGGTTACAGACCCTTCAGGTTACAGACTACGCCAACCCAGAAATAGTATCTTGGGTTAAGAACTTTGCTTCAGAATGAGAACAGAAATCGTGCGGCAGCAGCAGGAGGCCCCATTAGCTAAAGAGGTACCACAGGTTAGGAACAGTTTCAGGTTAAGAATGGACCTTCAGAACAAATTAAGTTCTTAACCCAAGGTACCACCGTATGCAGTTTTTACTAAAATGTGCACATTTTTGCAAGCAATTTCCCAATATATAACGCATTTTTGCATGTTATTTCCACCATCTTCACTTTCATGCACATTTCCCCCTAATGTATGTCACTTCATAAACACTGGGTGGAGATCTGCATTGCAAAATATGAAAGTGCAAATTTCAAAGGATAGTTGTCCCGGTTCACATATTGTTTCGAAAAGTACATATTTGTATAGATTTGGCTTTAAATGCGTCCTGAATTGAATTTCCCCACCGTCCCTCATGGTGGGGCCTAATGACTTTTGCATGGCTGGAAGGTAATCTACAGAGGTTAGAGCAGGGATAGGCAACCTAAGGCCCATCGGCCATAAGTGGCTCACGGGGGTCGTTTTACCAGCCCATGAGCTGCCCCCAAACCAAGCCGCCTGCTCAGCAAGTCCCTGCGCATTGCGCTAAACTGGCACAGCATGGCGTGGGGACTCACTGTGGCGATCACACAGGGTCCCCGGATGTTTCACCGTCTATTGATCCCTGTGCCACCACTTTACTTCTTGCTGCCACCACCCAGGCCCTACCTGGTACAATACTGAGTCCAGTCAGGGTTAAATTGGAACATAAACTTCTGTTTATTTATTGCAGTTTAACAAGAGTGTGGTTTCATAAACGGTATCAGTCCATTACAATCATGGGTTGCCTATCCAGACCTATAACTTCCGCTACCTGCTCTCACTCACTAAACCACCTCTCAGATGTTTACTTGTCTTCCCAGCCCTTAGCTGTTCCTGACTCTGCTTATTTCTCTACACTAACTCAACCTTCCCACAAACTCTATCCCAATTCACTCCCACTCCAACCAACCACCCAACTCCCTACGAACTCCTCCCTTCGCCCCTCCCAGAGTTGGTTTTATAGTCCCTCTGACTCCACCCCCTGGGTTCTGATTGGGTAACCTGTTTAACTATTTCACCTCCAGCACTCACATATGTTAACATCACACTCACTTCCATGGTGCTGGAAATCGCATCTGCGCATGCTCAGATGCAGAAAATCGCATCTGCGCAGACACAAGACACCGGAAAGCATGTCTGCTCAGGCACAGACACTGGAAATTGCGGCTGCGCACGCTCACAACCAGGCCCACGGAGGCATCTCTGCTGGAATGAACCAGTCCAGGTGAGGGAAACCTTGCTGACCCCTGGGTTAGAGGCTCATCCATTGTTATTCCCACGTTTTACATTTGGTCCTGCCCATCATTGCTATGTGGGGCTCTGGAAGCCTGCTCATGGGGAAGTGGTCCTTGAGCTGAAAAAGGCTTCCCCCTCCAGTTTTTGGCCATGGGACCGCTTGTGTATATGACCTCTGTGAGTGAATACCAATGGCAATGTAATGTGCAAATAGAGTAAAAGCCCGAATTGAATCCTCAACCAGTCTGTGCTTTGCAGGCTTCTGGATTTGATTTTAGAGCGAACAGGCCAGCAGGGAAGCAATTCATATACCTAACACATTCCTGCATTATGTTTCTATGGATATTACTTGCAGCAATAATACCTTAATTGGACAATGTACTGTAAATTGGCTCTGAGTCTGTGGGATGTCTTGGGCTATTGTCTCTCCTAGATAATCTGTTTTAAAGCTTAAAAGATTTAAGCTAAATAGATTGATTCCAAATATGTATCTTTATTTTAGGCTGCTATTAGGACTACTTGAAGCATCGTAAACAACCCCCTTTGTGCTCAAGATTTGATGAAGGAAAGGTTTTGCTAGAGCAAAGTCGGCTTCTAATCATTTGATAGATTATTTGGCCATGGGGGGACATCTAGCCAACATGAAGCACACTAAAGTCCTGCAGATTTCAGCAGGAACGATTGTGTGTGCTTCTGTTTCCCCAGTGAAGTCAATGGGAAATTGAAGGTCTTAACTCTGAGTGGACTGTGGCCCTGCTTGTCTTAAGATATACAGACAGTGGTCTCTTAAAATGCTACAAGCCAGGAGATGTCACTGGTTCACAGGACCACTTTTATGGCCTGTAAAATGTCTGTACCTTTTTGCAAGCTTGGGTGCCTGTGAGATGCTGTTGTCTTTCCAGACACCAAACATGCACACAACTGTGCAGTTACTGAACCAAGTAAGGAACGGCACAGCAGCTAAATGTGAATTGGCTAAAACAGAATACAAACTGAAAAAATTAAAATTAGGGTTTTAAAAGGCAGTTGTTTTCCTCTCTCCTTTAATGCATGCTTTCTGCTTCTGTCTTATTTTCTAGACAGAAATTCAGCAGTGCCCTGCCCCTGCCTACAGACTCTCTAAGTATCCCTATTTTCCAGGGACGCCCCTGATTTAGAGAAGCCGTTCTGGTTTCTGATTTGATCCCAGAATGTCCTGTTTTTCCTTAGGACACCCCTATTTTCTTTGGAGAAATGTTGGAGGGTATGGTAGAATGTCCCTATTTTCACTGGAGGGTATGGAGTTATCCAACCCGAGAGCCATCTGAATGAAGGCAATCCTGTATAGGGAAGTTTTTAAAAAATGTTTTATTATGTTGGAAGCTGCCCAGAGAGGATAGCCCAGGCTTCCTCAACCTCGGCCCTTCAGATGTTTTTGGCCTACAACTCCCATGATCCCTAGCTAGCAGGACCAGTGGTCAGGGATGGTGGGAATTGTAGTCTCAAAACATCTGGAGGGCCATGTTTGAGGATGCCTGGGCTAGGGCAACTCAGTGAGATGTGTGGGGTATAAATAGCAAAATTATCATTATGAAACGGGATGCCCCTATTTTCATCAGATAAATGTTGGAAGGTATGTACCTGTGGCAGCCATTTTATGACTGACGCCCCCAGCACTCCCTCAAACAGCTAAATGTGCCTCTAGTTCATGCAGGTTAGCAACCCCTGTAGCTGCATGCATCATAGATCCTGTCATGATTTGGGGGCTCCCCTGGATGACCTCCACAGCCCCCACAACCCTGACATTCTGTGAGAGAGGAGGAGCTTTGAATCGAAGGCTCCTACAGATACACCATTGCATTCGGTGTGAGATTTGAAGTCGCTGTGACAGCGTGCCCTCTCTGTCTCTTGAACACAGTTTATTGTTCTGACAGCGATATCACAATACGGTGGTACCTTGGTTCTCAAACTTAATCCGTTCCGGAAGTCCGTTCCAAAACCAAAGCGTTCCAAAACCAAGGCATGCTTTCCCATAGAAAGTAATGCAAAATGGATTAATCTGTTCCAGACTTTTAAAAGCAACCCCTAAAACAGCAGTTTAACATGAATTTTACTATCTAAGGAGACCATTGATCCATAAAATGAAAGCAATAAACAATGTACTGTACAGTGGTACCTCTGGATACGAACAGGATGCGTTCTGGAGCCCTATTTGTATCCTGAAGTAAATGTAAGATGCGAATGCGTGGGTCGCGTTTTGCCGCTTCCGCGCATGTGTGTGACGTCATTTTGAGTGTCTGCACATGCACGAGTAGCGAAACCCGGAAGTAACGCGCTCCGTTACTTCTGGGTCTCCGCGGAGCGCAACCCAAAAATATTCATCCTGAAGCTACTTCAACCCGAGGTATGACTGTACTATAAAATAAACAAAACAGTAATGTAGATGATAAAAATTAAAATTAATTATTTTTTTTACCTGAACTGATGATAGTCATTGTTTGGATGGGGGACTTTTATCCATTTCTGCAGTCACACAATCAATCAATCAATCACTCACTCACTCAATCAGTAGCTGAACTGGGTTCCACGCAGTCGCAAAACAAATTAACCGAAAAAGCCTCAAAAACAAAAACACAAAATAAACAGCAAAAACAAAAGCTTCCAGAACTTAATCTGTTCTGGATGTCCGTTTGACTTCCGAAATGTTCGAAAACCAAGGCACAGCTTCTGATTGGTGCAGGCGCCCCAGAAACAATAGCCGACCGCCGCACCGGATCTTCCGAAAAACGTTTGAAAACCAGAACACTTACTTCCAGGTTTTTGGCGTTTGAGTACCAAGTTGTTTGAGAACCAAGGTACCACTGTAGAATCTCTTGCTGGTAATATCGCCCTCTAAGAACCCCAAATGCCCATCTTATGGCCACCAGATTCATTAAAACATGGAGGGGGAGGTAGCTCTAAAGGGAAATCTCTCTCTCCTTCAAACCTCTCTTAACGACAGCTGGTCTGCTGAGAAGTTTATTTTATTGTAATTTACTGTCAGCAGTTGGCGAAAAGGTACAGAAGCATGCATATGTGGTGGATGGGTATTTTCTTGGAATGCAGAAATTGGGGAAATCCAATGTGCGGAAAGGCCATGGCAAATAATACTAGATTTTTTAAATAAAAAAAGTTTTTTTGGTACAGGAGGCACTGTAATGAAATACAACTTCAGTGGATTAGGCAAGTGCCACCAGTAATTTTATACATGTAGCTTTCAACTTTAATAAGGTGTTGCAAAACCTATGAAAACACAAGTAAGTAAAAACACATTTCCCCCCCTCAGCCAGCCGAGCCTCTGTTCTCTCTGTTTCTCTCTGTTACAATGTGGTGCTTTGTACTGTAAAGAGAGAGGAGTGGGAGCAGGAGTTGTTAAATCCAATTTGAAAAACTGGTAATTGTCCAATCTCCCCCCTCCCCACCCCAAATAATATATTTATATCACCAATGTATGAAAAGTCCTGAATTGCTTTAGACCACTCTTTACAAATAAGCCGGTTTGTGTTTTGTCGTAGATGCAATCAGCTTCGAGAGAATCCGTCTCCAAAATAGGTTGGGGTTGTTTTTTTTTTCTGGCCATTAAAATCACATCAAGTGAATTCAGGAAACTGGCCCATAATTATTTCCTGTTAAAGTATTAACATGGGAGGTGGCTGCAGAATTTAGAATTTGAGGATTGAGAAAATGATTTAGAGCTTAAGTCTTTCTAGATAATCTACCCGCTGTCAGGAAAATTGGTGAGTTGTTTGGGGAGAGGGATGGAATTAGGAATTTCTTTTTTTATTCTAGCATCGCGCTTGTGTGCAACAGCAGGTATGAAATGATATTTGATGCTGTCTCGTGTCGTGGGCAGATCTCCCTTCCCCAGCCTTGCTTTATTGAGAATTCTTTTTAACTAGAGAAATTGTGGGAAGAAGGTTGCTGATGTTCTGCTTAGTCCCATAGTCATCTAGTTGGTCACTGTGAGAACAGATTGTTGGACTTGATGGACCTTTGGTCTAATACAACAGGGCTCTTATGAGACATCAGGGTTGATGCTCTGGCCATTAACACACAAGGCACATGCTGACCCATGATTATTCTCCATATACATAGAGTATACCAGACCCTCCAAGTGTCCCTATTTTTCAGGGACAGTCCTGGATTTACAGAAGCCGTCCTGGTTTCTGATTTGATCCCAGAATGTCCCACTTTTCCTTAGTGCATCCCCTTTTTCCTCAGAGAATTGTTGGTTTTGCAACCCCTGAGCCAAGGAGATAAGTATACAACCTTTAGAAGACACCTGAAGGCAGCCCTGTGTAGGGAAGTCTTTTTTTAAAAAATTAAGTTCAATGTTTTATTATGTTTTTATATATGTTGAAAACTACCCAGAATGGCTGGGGCAACCCAGTCAGATGGGCAGGGTATAAATAATAAAATTGTTATTGTTATTGTTGTTGTTGAATAGGACATCCCTATTTTCATCAGAGAAATGTTGGCGGGTATGGTACACACAAAGCAAAAAAAGCTATTTGTGAGGCCACCATATGTGACAATTTGCCTTCTATTTCCTCAACAGTATTTAGAAGAGTATTTTATGGATAGCATAAATTCTGGCGGGGATGCAGGTGGTGCTGTGGTCTAAACCACTGAGCCTAGGGCTTGCTGACCGGAAGGTTGTTGGTTCGAATCCCTGCGACAGGGTGAGCTCCCGTTGCTCGGCCATAGCTCCTGCCCACCTAGCAATTCGAAAGCACGTCAAAGTGCAAGTAGATAAATAGGGACCGCTCCGGCGGGAAGGTAAACGGCATTTCTGTGCGCTGCTCTGGTTCGCCAGAAGCGGCTTGGTCATGCTGGCCACATGACCTGGAAGCTTTCTGTGGACAAACGCCGGCTCCCTCAGCCTATAGAGCAAGATGAGCGCCGCAACCCCAGAGTTGTCCATGACTGGATCTAATGGTCAGAGGTACCTTTACCTTTTACCTTTATAAGGTCTGGCACTGAAAAGAGCCCGTGTGGACACAATGCCGAGAAATGCTGGTTCCTGGAAACTTGTCCCCTGTGGTGGAGCTGTGGTCTACATGAAACAAAAGGGGTGTAGTCTCACACCCATCACAGCTTGGACCAGGATATACCTGAAAGACAATCTCACCCTTTATATACTCAACCCATCACTGCACTCTGCAAGCAAGGGCCTCCTGCAGATACCATCTGATCAAGAAGTCCCTTTCCTCTCAGGGGCAGGCATCAGGTCTATAATGCCCCTATCTTGTGGGATTCCCTCCCCTTGAATACTGTTGTTGTTTAGTCGTTTAGTCGTGTCCAGCTCTTCGTGACCCCATGGACCAGAACACGCCAGGCACTCCTGTCTTTCACTGCCTCCTGCAGTTTGGTCAAACTCATGCTGGTAGCTTCGAGAACACTGTCCAACCATCTCGTCCTCTGTTGTCGCCTTCTCCTTGTGCCCTCCATCTTTCCCAACATCAGGGTCTTTTCCAGGGAGTCTTCTCTTCTCATGAGGTGGCCAAAGTATTGGAGCCTCAGCTTCACGATCTGTCCTTCCAGTGAGCACTCGGGCTGATTTCCTTAAGAAAGAAAGGTTTGATCTTCTTGCAGTCCATGGGACTCTCAGGAGTCTCCTCCAATACCATAATTCAAAAGCATCAATTCTTCGGCCACCAGCCTTCTTTATGGTCCAGCTCTCACTTCCATACATCACTACTGGGAAAACCACAGCTTTAACTATCCCCTCCCCTTGAACATCATACTTGTGCTATCTCTGCTGTCTTTTTGTGTCACCCATTGAAGACCTTCCTTTTCCAACTATCTTTTTTCTTTAAGTCAAAGTCTTTCCTAGTCTCCATCTGTATTGGACTTGTTTTTCCGATGTTTTTATTTTATTATCCTTTGTCGTTTGCCCACCCACCCTTCCTGGGCTCCTTTGGGAGGAAGGGTGGGATAGAAATGTAATAATAATGATAATCACATGTGACAATTTGCCTGCTGTTTCCTATGTGGAGGAGCTTTCTATGTGTTCCGTATAACGAGGCCCCTGCAAAGTGTGATGTGTGATACCTTGGCATGCTCCTAAATAGAAAGTGAGCTAGAATGTCTCTGTACGGCAGGCCATAGTCCCCTTAAGCTTCTGAGAAATAGTATTAGGAACCACCCAGCAAGCCAGAAGTCATTCCTTCTCTCTCCTGCCAGAATTCATTTCTTCTCTCCTTATTTTGGAGATAATTTCCTTAATCCCTCTCAAAAATTATATTTCATTTCCACTGTGCCATTTACGAGAACCTTGCATTGTAATAATCAGTGGTGTGTGATCCCATGTCCGCAGTTTGTTGGGAGATTAGTTTCCTTTTCCCTTTTCTTTTAAAAGATATATTACTTTTAGGTTTGTTGCAAGGCACTTTATAGCTTTATAAAGCCCTTAAAATGTTTTTAAACACTACTCCAAGCTTACAGGGCTAGTTTTAGAATTGCAATTACAAGCTTCCTTATCCCCAAGCAAATTCCCACTGTGATGGTGTATGTAAACTGTTTTAGACATTTTAATGCTCCAAAGCAATAAATCTGGAAAAAAGGGGAAAGCAAGCACCTCGGTTTGTATAAATGAAAAACATCGTGTCCTAATTTATGCGGCATATAAAACTCTGTGAAGTCGCTTTGTATCTTTTTGTGGAGAAGTTTATATATATATATTAATTGTTTCAAGCTGTTAATTTGTTTCCCCACTTGGATGTTGCTTTCTGGTTAACAGGGACTGTGCAGAAATTGTTGCTGGGAGGAGAGGATTATTGTTTAACATTTGCATAGTTCTAAGTTGGAATGGAGGAGAATTTTGCTCAGTGTATGTTTCAGAGTGAACAGACCCCATCTGCAGTCCTAGGCTTACATGCAGATCGGGACCCTTCTCCAAATTGTGCAACGCATACAGAAATGAGTATTTTGTGGGAACATGAGTACAAAATGAATATAAATGCAACTTTTTGTGCATTATTATTATTATTAAATCGAAAATACAATAAACAGGCCAAAATGGAAGCAGCGAGGGGCAGAGGGGGGGGGGTCAAAGATCACAATGTGGCCCTATTTTCATCTGAGGAATGTTGGAGGGTATGGCATCACTGCCTCCGACCATAGAGGCAGAACACGGCCATCACAGCTTGTAGGATCTCTCCGTGCTTCTGAGATTAAGGCCTCAGCTACACCATGGCAGTATTGTGCCATTTTAAACGATTATGGCTTCCCCCAAAGAATCCTGAGGAATCTAGTTTTTTAAAAAAAGTTTTAAAAAATATTTTTTCATTATTAAAATTTCCAACACCACATGCACACTGAATTCAACAATTCCCTCATTCATATATTACTTTATAATAAAACAATCATTTACGACTTCCCTTCTTCACCTTCCCTGGTTCCTTTGATTTTCCCATCATTCCTGCATATTCTTATATATCCATATAAGTTCTCCTTTCCCTTTATTGTTCCTTTAGTTTATATTATACTGTTGAATTTACCTTAATTTCACATTTTTACAATTATTTTCCAAATACTCCACAAAGTTTTTCCATTCATCTTTTTATATTTGATCCTCTTGTTGTTGTTTTTAAAAATATCTTGTTATATATCATTTACCATTACGCTTCAACTATTGTGCATGCCCACCACATATGGAAGAATGTTCCTTCTGCTTCTTCACATTTCCAAAATACATCAGATTCCAATTTGTACATCTTAGGGAAATCTAGTTTGTTACAGGTGCTGAAAGTTATTAGAAAGTCCCTAATCCCCTCACAAAGCTGCAATTCCCAGAGTGGCTTAACAAGCAATCCCTCTTCACAGGGAACTCCTTGACCTCCTCATGTATGCTTCTTATTTTTCCTATCCAGCCCTGCCTAGGTCCATTTCTCATCCATTTCACAAGAATTGTACATCTCTTGGGTAAGGCTGCCATGCGTTTGGATTGCCTCTGACATTACTGGGATTTCAAAGGCGGAATTGACATCCGGGGAAGGCAAAAGACAAGTCAATTGAAAAATTGTGGCTCAACAATTTTGGGGTCTTTTTTATTGCAACCCTACTCTTGGGATCGTTTTCCATTCTGGCCTGTGTTTGTCACACGTGGCATTGTTTCTGTTCCACTGCAGTTCGTCTTCCGCCAGAAATGGCATTATCCATCTTGCTGTCTGCTGTGACGTAACTTATGCATTTTATTATATGAATTACATAAATTACACTGTCACTGCATTATTCCACCCTATTCGTTTCAGTGGAAAGGAAGCGCAATGCTACATGGGATGGGGTGAAGGAGATAATGGTTTGCCAATTTAATGCAACAATAAGGGAAATAGTGCTTGCATTTGCTGGATTGAATGCACGTACGTTGGCCATTTCTACTCCTTTTTCTGCTTTTCTCATAATTCTCCAACATCCCTACTTGAGATATAGCCCTGTCCCCTCCAGTTTTGCTGTGCCATTCATCTAGATCAGGGAACAGTTTCCCACATAAGGGCCATATTTCCATGTAAGCAACCTTCTGAGGGACATGTGCCAATGGTGGGTATGGCAAAAGTGGATCCCACACCCTATTTTCCATCCAGGCAAACCAGAGGTATTATCATAGATCAAGGATCCATTCCAACCAGGTAAAAGCGTGATCACTGCAGATGGTGACAGCAGGCACAAAATTAAAAGATGCCTGCTTCTTGGGAGAAAAGCGATGACAAACCTAGACAGCATCTTAAAAAGCAGAGACATCACCTTGCCGACAAAGGTCCGTATAGTTAAAGCTATGGTTTTCCCAGTAGTGATGTATGGAAGTAAGAGCTGGACCATAAAGAAGGTTGATCGCCAAAGAATTGATGTTTTTGAATTATGGTGCTGAGGAGACTCTTGAGAGTCCCATGGACTGCAAGAAGATCAAACTTCTCCATTCTTAAGGAAATCAGCCGTGAGTGCTCACTGGAAGGACAGATCGTGAAGTTGAGGCTCCAATACTTTGGCCACCTCATGAGAAGAGAAGACTCCCTGGAAAAGACCCTGATGTTGGGAAAGATGGAGAGCACAAGGAGAAGGGGACGACAGAGGACGAGATGGTTGGACAGTGTTCTCGAAGCTACCGGCATGAGTTTGACCAAACTGTGGGAGGCAGTGGAAGACAGGAGTGCCTGGCGTGTTCTGGTCCATGGGGTCACGAAGAGTCGGACACGACTAAACAACTAAACAACAACAACAAAGGCGTGTGTCGCACAAAGCCAGTGAGAGATGTGGCCTAGAGAGGGGTGTGGCCCTCAAGGGCCTGATAGAAGAGGCCTAGATAGCCATATTTGGCCCTTGGCCCTCATGTTCCCTACCACTGGCATATTACATTAAAAAAGTTGGTTGTATTTCATTAGCAACCCCCATTTATTCTTCTGCAGACAAGGAAAAAGCAGGGATGGGGAGGGGGAACCTGATGGTACAACATATTAACCACTTGCATTTTATCGACTTCTCCCCCACCGCCCCCATTTGTTTTGTTACATCTTCTTGCCAGTGAGATTTCATTTGTGCAGAAAAGTGCCCCAGAAAGGTCTTTTAATGCATTTGTGGAGAAATTGGTTTCCTTATATCTTAGTGACAGATCCAGCATCTCTAACTGCAGCAATTAATTTAGCAGCATAAAAAATTAAGTGGCGTGTTTTGTCAGCTGAGCAGTTTCCCCCGTTCGTGAGCTTCGTTCGTGGGCTGGTCTTGAAAGGCATTTTGTTTGCTGGGGCATTTAGAAACGTTTTTAAAAATAGCATTTCAAATGCACTTTTGAAATGTGTTTGTGAGGCGAAAAGGGTACTTCTGGCAAATGTTTAGTGCAAAGTGAATGCAAAAGCTATTTGGAAATAAGCGAAGGCGCGATAAATCCAAGTCGTTTGACAAGGGGGAGAGCAAGACTTAATAAAACTGTATTGTTGGGTTATTTTTCCATGTAAGAATCTGAGCTGTCGTTTAATGATGGGATGGGTAAGAGAATCGGGAACGGAAGAAAAACTGATGGGAGTAAATCTTAATTTAATTAACCTGACGTGTTTATTTTACTCTAGGAATCTCTCTGTGCTTCACTGTCTCCGGGTAACAAACGTGATTGGCATTTATTACATCTTTTTGCTCCTTAACAGACACTTGGCTATCTTTTTGTGTTGCATCTGTACAGTTTAGTTGCGTCTTTCAGATGACAGGTTGTTGAACAGCTGGCTGCTGACATCTTTAATTGTACAAGCAACCTAACAGCAACATGGGAATTAGACCACTGGTCAGGCTAGCTCAGTTCTGCCTGTGACACGGACTGAACCTCAGACCATTCAGATGCAAAACACGTGTTCTGACTTTCCGTCTGCATACAGCATTCTGGAAGTCCTGGGACCACTTTCTCTCCTTTTAGGAAAGGGGAGGAAGTCAAAAAGAGAATTTTCAACACTGACTGCTCTATATTTAAACTGGAGCCTCCCTCTGTGATGAATGCTGGGATGAAACAACTCACCATTTTTAGTTCTTTTATTCTAAGCTAATTTTTGCAGTCGAAAATTAAATAAAACTTTCTTCCCAAGTTTGGCTTGCCCTTGGCCTGCCTTCCAGGCAGAGAAGATTCCCAGTGTTGTTGTTTGTCTGTGTTCAGAATGAAGTTTTGAGAACAGTTCGTTGCCCTTTTTCAAGAGAGGCTGGATGGAGAGGCCTGAGGGAGCGATCCGCCGGCTGGCGCCAAAAGCTTATTCAGCTTGACTGTGTCAAGTAATAGCGTCAAGAGGGATTTGAACTCGGCGTGTCTTCCGTATCCCACACCCATGTCTGCCCACAAGGCCATTTATTGTGTGATAGGGTGGGTAACCTCTTGTTGGTCATGGTTGCTTCAACAAGCGGAGTCATGAGGAGTGCTATAGAATTGGGGGAGCCAAAGTTGTGCCTTCCAGATGTGGCTGGACTACAGATCCCATCCTTCTTGACCACTGGCTGGGGCCGGGGCTGATGGAAATTGTAGTCAAATGACACATGAAGGGCACCACCCCTGGCTACAGGGCCTGCCTTTTACAGTGCTGAATGGACTCTTGTGCCAGTGGCTGTCGTCCCTTGCTAAGAACTGCTCTTTGGAGTCCAGTCCAATGCAGTAATAGTACTTTACACTGTCTTTTGTTTTTGAAATAGTTTTTATTAAGAATTTCCACATCACAAATTATCAAAAACATATCATCTTCATTCCCTCCCCATTTTTTCCCTTCCCCCCCAAGAAAAACCCTCCCTCCCGCCACGCCCCCCAGACTTCCCTCAGCTCCTCTCTCTGGTTTTTCAACACATATTATTCTCTGCATATTATAAAATTGTAAAAATCCTTACATTATCTATCTATTATGTTAACAATGATAAATTTGTGTATGTTTATTCAAAATCTGCAAAGGAGTCAAATTCATTTTGTGGGTTTTTTAAAGTAATTTGTAAAAAGTTCCTATTCTTTAAAGCCACAGTTGTCCTTGTCTCGCAGTTTGTATGTCAGTTTCGCCAGTTCCACATAGTCCATCAATTTCCCTTGCCACTGTTCTTTTGTTGAGATTTCCTCACTCTTCCATTCTTGTGCTATCAAGACTCTTGCCACCGTTGTTGCATACATAAATAAGTTCTTTAATTTCCTTGGCAGGTCTTTTCCGACAATCCTGCCCACTGTCTTTTGAATACCATAGATGGGGTTCTGGCAGTTTCCTAGATAGTATTCTCTCTAGCTCTCTCTGTGAATTAAGGCTGCCAGCCTAAATACACTTTCTAGTAAAGGCAAAAAAGGTAAAGGACTCCTGGATGGTTAAGTCCAGTCAAAGACAACTATGGGGTTGTGGCGCTCATCTCACTTTCAGGCCGAGGGAGCCAGTGTTTGTCCACAGACAGCTTTCCGGGTCCTGTGTCCAGCAGGACTAAACCGCTTCTGGTGCAACGGAACACCGTAACAGAAACCAGAGTGCACAGAAATGCCATTTACCTTCTCGCCACTGTGGTACCTATTTAACCCTGGCATGCTTTTGAACTGCTTGGTTGGCAGGAGCTGGGACAAAGCAACGGGAGCTCACTCCATAGCTGGGATTCGAACCGCCGACCTTCCCCGTTGAACACAGTCAGCCATTATTATGAGTGGGAATGAACAGAACTGACGGTTTCATTTCTCTCTGTTCCTCATTTCCCCTATCATAAATCCAGTCCTCCACATTTCTGTAGCAATTTACAATTTTTAATAAAAACAAATCCTCATTAAAATTTCTCAGCTTTTTAGTGTCATAAACACTAAATTGTATGCAATTTGCCTAATGCCTACATTATTATTTTTTTGCAAAGCAATTTCCCCTAATATAATGCATTTTGGTATGTTATTGTTCACCAACATGCACATTTTTAGGTAGATTTTACCCTAGTATAGTATATGCATTTTTATGCACATTACTTGGCTGGAGATGTGGAAAATTTGAAGGATGGCTAGGTTTTGGATTGCATAGTGTTTCAAAAAGGGCAAATTTGTAGGTGCAAACTGAATTGAATCCCCCCATCCCTATTTACGCATGAATGTACATAGGATTGCAATGCCTTTCCGTGATCCTTTTTACCCAGTTCTTAAGCAAACTTGGGGTGGAGGAAGAGGGGGACAAACACCATCTAAAACATATTCTTCCTTTTTTAAAATTTGAATACTTTTACAGCATTCCCAAAGATGAATGTTGTTGGATCTATAACTGGTAGGAATAAAGAAGCATAAACGCTTGATTTCAATAAGTTACTGTGATTGCATGAACTTGGTAAACAAGGCCTTTCCTTATTTCTTTTTTTTAAAAAATGCCTCTTAAAATTTCAGTTTAGTGTAGAAATCTAAAATATTTGAAAAGCAGGATTTCAGATTTCAATTTAAAATACACACTCAACTTTTTTTAAAAAAACACACCAAAAAACCAGCTTTTGATTTAACTTTATGAAAATCACTCATCCTCTTTTGTAACCCATTTTTCCTTTGTAGAATTTAGAACAGCTTTTATTATTCCACTCATATCCTTGTAGCAACCTTAGGTTAGGCTGGTAAGTCATGAGTTGCCTAAGGCTCCCTGGTTATCTTCATAGAGAAGCCTATTTTTGAACCCAAATTCAAGTCCACTACGGTGGTATCTTTATGACACTGCCTTTCCTTTCCCTCCAGATTGTAGGTTTGGGTATAATTGCTAAATAAAAAGGGGGTTGCTGCTGCTAGCGGCATCCATCTGATTCGAGAGACAATGGAGTGTGCCTTTGGGGGGTCAAACCACTGCATTAGCAGCACTTGAAGTGACGTCCCTGAGGCGCAAATCTGGGCAGTGTGTATGTCCAGATGACGAGACCCCCCCCCTCACTGTTCTGGTCTAAAGAATTATACAAAGGTTTACAAGCTTGATCTCCGTCGGGTGAAGTCTGGCACCGTGACTTATTCAAGGACTTTCAGAGACTTCAGTTTGATAGTTACAGTGGCGTAGTGTGGGTTGTCAGCACCCGGGGCAAGGCAAGTAATTTGCGCCCCCTAACCCGTGGTTTAGCGCCCCCTAACCCGTGGATTTGCACCCCCTAACCCTAACCCCCAGATGTTGCGCCCAGTGCGGCCGCCCCCCCCTGCACCCCCCACACTACGCCACTGGATAGTTCTGATGTTTTGCTTTATTCCATAAAGTTTTCTATACTGTAATTGTTTCTGGCCATTCTGTTGCTTTCGATATTGCTGAGTCACATTTTGCAACGCAGGGGTTTGTTTGTTTACCCTACTGGTTCAAAGGAAAGCAGAGCGAGATGGTGCAAGACAACATCCTACTGTTTTAGGAACTCCTCTCTGGATTTGTGTAGGATTTACTCCTTAGCCCTTTCTTCTTCTGAAGATATTCCTCAAGGCAGAAGAGGTTTAAGACATGGGTAGGCAAACTAATGCCCGGGGCCGGATCCGGCCCAATCGCCTTCTAAATCCGGCCCACAGACGGTCTGGAAATCAGCATGTTTTTACACGAGTAGATCATAGAATCATAGAATCATAGAGTTGGAAGAGACCACAAGGGCCATCGAGTCCAACCCCCTCCCAAGCAGGAAACACCATCAGAGCACTCCTGACATATGGTTGCCAAGCCTCTGCTTAAAGACCTCCAAAGAAGGAGACTCCACCACACTCCTTGGCAGCAAATTCCACTGTCGAACAGCTCTTACTGTCAGGAAGTTCTGCCTAATGTTTAGGTGGAATCTTCTTTCTTGTAGTTTGGATCCATTGCTCCGTGTCCGCTTCTCTGGAGCAGCAGAAAACAACCTTTCTCCCTCCTCTATGTGACATCCTTTTATATATTTGAACATCGCTATCATATCACCCCTTAACCTCCTCTTCTCCAGGCTAAACATGCCCAGCTCCCTTAGCCGTTCCTCATAAGGCATCATTTCCAGGCCTTTGACCATTTTGGTTGCCCTCCTCTGGACACGTTCCTGTATGTCAGTGTCCTTCTTGATTGTGTCCTTTTATTTAAAATGCATCTCTGGGTTATTTGTGGGGCATAGGAATTCGTTCATTCCCCCCCCCCCAAGGTCTGACGAACAGTGGACCGGCCCCCTGCTGAAAAAGTTTGCTGACCCCTGGTTTAAGAGCAGAGTTTTCCTTCTCCTAGATGGGCTACCTTCCCAAGTTGACAAGCCCCATCGGCCCCCACTTCCCCCTACAGCACATGCAGAAACCACGTTCTTGACCGTTGGACACACTATTGATCTTGTCCACTCAATCTGCCAGAGCTTCTCTTTGCATGCAGGGGAAGTTCCAAACTCACTGAGGGTTTCAGACCCATCAGTTACCCTCATCTGGTTTAGCCAGCCAGTCAAAGCTGTTTCCCAGGGTGTGGAGGCTCTCGTGTGTTGACAGCTTTTAGGAGCCAAAGGTCAGATCTGAGTGCAGAGTGGGGACCAAAGGTGGACAAACTACCCCAGAAGGAGCAGAACATTCTCTCATCAGATACACTACCTCTCCCCTAACAACTCACACAGCCCATATAAATGTAGACATGTGATTACATAATGTCTGAGTGTTTCACCATACAGCCTTTTAAAGATACTTTATTGTTCATTGTCGTTGGAATATTTGTCCGTTCCTTGAGCATCTTGTACTAGAAAGGCATTTGATAAATGTGTGAGCAGAGCAAATAGATGTAACCCAACCCTGTGTGTTGATTCTGTGTTAAAATCAACAATGGAACAATCGATTCATGGGATTGTTTTTGAGGAAAGTCCATGGATGACCATTCCAAAGACAATAACATCCTGGCATATATTTTAGGAGTCCCGGGTATGATCCTCTGTATGTAAAATCTTATGCCAGAACCAGCCATTTCTGTGCAGCTAACGAGATCAGGAATCAAATATGCAAATTGAGTATAGCAATAATTGGAATCAGTGGAACTGTGATGCTAGAATACTTGCATGGGTCCCCTCCCTCACTTGGGTCCAAGGAAAAGATGGGACTGCAAGACCTTAGAAGCTCACATGCGCCATTTTGTGGAAGGTACTGGAGCTGGCACCGAGCTGGACTGGAAAACAATGGAAGTTTTTTATTATTGTGAAGTAACTCAGTAAGTGGACCTTGGCTTTCTATTTCTTTAGCAATAGCCCCCCCCCATTTCCCTTGGATGGAAATCCCACTATCTAATAATAGACCATTCAGAAAAGCTCCTTGCTACCAAATACTGCATTTTGTGATGTGAACTCCATCCTCTTCTTTTCCGCCTCCCAGATGGTGCACACAGCTTTGTATCATGCTGAATAATTTCTCTCCAT
The DNA here is from genome assembly GCF_964234715.1 of Podarcis melisellensis. NCBI lineage: Eukaryota > Metazoa > Chordata > Lepidosauria > Squamata > Lacertidae > Podarcis > Podarcis melisellensis. The sequence goes on along the minus strand of NC_138532.1, from coordinate 11,440,210 downwards.
CCTCCAAATATTTCTTTCTAGACAGGGAAGCAGTCAAAGCACCGATTTACCTTTTCTCTCTTCACCCCTCCTCACATCCACCCCCCGCCCCGAAGCCAAACATCTCAAAACTGCTGGGATGGAGACTCCTAAGGGAATATGTATGCTAAAAGCACCAAATAAACCTATTTCACTAGGGGGTAGTTAAGTGAACAATCTGGCTTAGTAGCATTGCTGGTAGAACACCTGGAAGGGAGCCAAGGTGATCTCAAGGTAGGTCATCTTATTGTTTCCCTGCAACAATTTATGTTTGGATTTTGTTATACAGAGACCGAATTTTCCAGGCTGATATTACTGGGGAAATCTGCTGTTATCTCTGTGTGAATTACAGAAGCCTTTTCACTCAGAATTAATTGTACCCTTAGAGGGGCTTAGTGCATAATCTCTGGTCTATGATCTTCACTTGTCAAGTTGAGGTCCCTGCGTGCCGTGAGTTTGGAAGGCTCAGCTCAAGTGGGAGTTCCCTTTTCGCAGAGCCGGTCGTATTGTTGCAAAATTTGGCACGAGGCAGCCTCCGACTCTCCCTCCCTCTCTCTCTCTCTCTCTCTCTCTCTCTCTCTCTCTCTCTCTCTCTCTCTCCCCTTCTCTCTTTGGAGGGCAGGCCTATTACCGCAAATAGAACAGAGATGAATACTGTACACATGCTGCCTCTTGCAGTTGGGGGGCCTTTTCATTTTAGGCTTAAGTCAATTGCTGAGATTCTGTTGGGAAGCTGTCTCGGTAGGGGAGGGGAGCTGTTCGGCACTTCGAGTTAGCGAGAAGAAAGACTGTCCCAGTTTGATCTTCTTGTGAGTTGCCAACCTCTTTATTTTTAGAAGTGAAAACAAAGTCAGCTCCTTATGTGAGTTGCTGAGACGTTGCGCCTGTAATGCAGGAGGCTATCTGTTCTTGTCTTTTGCTTAGCGGTTTTATGTGGGATTTCCATTCCCCCTTTCATTTTTTCTTCTTCATTGTTCTTACATGCTTGAATCCAGCTACACCAGCAGTCTCTCAGCGTGGTCACATTTTAAGTGTGGCAGAGGTGTTCCAAAAGCTCCTTTGCTGCCCTAAAAAATCCCAGACACAATTCAAAAGGCTGGTTTTGACCCGTAACACCTTGCATGGCTCAGGACCTCAACCCCGTTCCCTATATAAGCACTGGGACCAATATCTGAGGCCCTATACAGTGGAACTTTGGGTTACAGACGCTTCAGGTTACAGACTCCACTAACCCAGAAATAGTACCTTGGGTTAAGAACTTTGCTTCAGGATGAGAACAGAAATCGTGCAATGGCGGCGGGAGGCCCCATTAGATAAGTGGTACCTCAGGTTAAGAAAGGACCTCCAGAACGAATTAAGTTCTTAACCCGAGGTACCACTGTACTGTGTTTTCCCTTACAATAGATGTTTGGAGGGTAGAAAGAAGAGAATGGGTCTTTTCTGAGTTAAAGGTAAAGGTACCCCTGACCATTAGGTCCAGTCGTGGACGGCTCTGGGGTTGTGTGCTCATCTTGCTCTATAGGCTGAGGGAGCCAGCATTTGTCCACAGACAGCTTCCGGGTCATGTGGCCAGCATGACTAAGCCGCTTCTGGTGAACCAGAGCAGCGCACGGAAACACCGTTTACCTTCCCGCTGGAGCAGTCGGTACCTATTTATCTACTTGCATTTGGTGTGCTTTTCAACTGCTAAGTGGGCAGGAGCTGGGACTGAACAACGGGAGCTCACCCCATCACGGGAATTCAAACCGCCGACCTTCTGATCGGCAAGCCCTAGGCTCTGTGGTATAGACCACAGTGTCACCTGCCTCCCATTTCTTTTCTGAGTTAGCCCCTATTAAAAAATCATCTCCAAGGAGAGGCTCGCCTAGCCCCAATTTTGTCATCCTGGCCCCACACAAAGACATCTTCACTCACTTGGGCATTAGGACAGCTTTTAAATGGCCTGGCTTTTGGTTGATATTTTTTCATGTGGGTGGGGTGGTTATTTTGCGTTGGGTGGATATTTGTTGCCGCCATAGGAGCCAACTCCTAGGGACCATGAGGGCTTTCGGCCCCCACAATAAAATATTTGAGGGGGCTGGTCCTTCTCAAAGTTGACGGGCATTCCCATTCAAATTGTGTGTGTGAGCTACATCATGTGATCGATTATGCGAGGCAGGGCTTACCTGGGCCCCCACAATATTTTATTCAAGTTGGCTCCCCTGGTTGCCACAGCATTTCCGTATATTTGTTTGGTTTTAAAGGATACTTATTGTGTGTGTATGTTGCTGTTGCTGTAAATGTGGACTCCTTCTGGCTGTATGAAGCGATGTATAAACTGAACAGAGTTGACCTGAATACATGGCAGGTGGTTTGGATAATCTTGGCCCTAACTTACGTCCTTTAATTTCAGTGGTCTACTTTGAGTAGAAGCTAGTTGGATACGATCCAATGGATTATATGCAAGCAAATTCTACTCAGAGGAGACCTGTTGAAAAACAAAAGATCTAAGTTATGTCCACCGATTTCAATGGGTCTACTCTGAGCCGGACCAACATTGGATGCAACTTTGCGTGTTTAGCATCCCATCTGGTTTGGCCCTTTCATAAGCAACCTTGTGAAAGGAAAAGGTTTGCACTTCACAAGTGTCAATGCCTGTGCCCCACCGCCATCAGAAGGTACAGCTTTCGAAATCCTTTAGTGGGACTAACTCACTCTGTGCTTACCACATGATGGGAAGCAGTTCTCTCCTGATATAAATGTACCCTTCCCTCGCTTTCCTTCTTCATACTGACAAACGTACAAAGATATGCCTGCTGCTATCTGCAGGTACCTGCCACTTTGTCCATTTGTATCAAATCACAGCCTAAATTTGTGCTTTCTGACTTCTGCCTGGAGAACTGTGTGGCGGTTAGAGTCGGTTGCTGACACGCGCCGGGCTTGACAATGCAGTCATTGATTGTGTTTATGTCCTTGGGTGGGTCTAGGACTTTCCCCCTCCCTCAAACGCTTTTTCTTAAGGTCTGCGTGCCGTCTGTTTCCCACCTGTAGTGGTGACAAGAGCCGAGGAGACCTTTTAGGTCATGAAAATATATAACTTATAAGGACTTCATTGTCTTCTGTGTGTATGTACCTAGACTAGGGATGGGCCAATCTTTCAGTTTTGGTTTCCCTCAGCACCTCGTTTTTTTCCAGTCCTGTGTTCAGTTCTCCACACTTCCACATCGCTTCGTGATTCATTTATTGTTTTATTTATAAACGCCCCATGGGCATTCATTAGCATTTTTAGCGAGCATTTCTCCTCAGGTACACATTATTGTGATTATTAATTACATGCCCTCCACCCTAAGATCCCAGGGCAGGTTGCAACAGTGAAAGACCATATTAAAAACAATTTAAAACAAATTGTGTCCTCCCTAAAAGAGGGCACGTGTTGTGGTGAGATCTGGAGACTGACCTCTTGGTTGTGGATGGGTCCACTGGATAGCCACAACACCTGATTGGTAGGTCCCTCGATGCTGGGTTTCAATCTGGCCAACGGGCTTGCAGTCTAAACGGATTGAGGGACCTATATAAACCCATGCATGTGACCCAGAGCTTCCTCCTTCAGCTTGGGCATCGGAACACCCACCCACCTCTCCCTAATTTTAGGGCCTTTTGTGCTTGACCTTGCTATGCCGTCGTGTGTTGTCTGTCATTGGGACAGAGGCACAGCAGGAATTTTCCCACTTGGCTGATTGGCTGTTGCCGTTTGGGTTTCGACTGCCCCATAGCAATTCATCACAACTTGTAAGGTTGCAGATAGGCTCTGGTTCATGTGATAGGGATAGGAGAACAGTCTCACCATCCCTATGTGAAGGGTATTCTGTTAAAGGAATCCAGGGACTCAACTTGGTTTGGCCAACCCCTGAAAAGGGGTTGTGCCCGTGCCTGAGTCCAAGGGAGCATCTGCAGAGTGAATAGAGTTGCTCCCAGGCTTTTCACCTTCCTCGGGTGTTCACCTTTGGCTGACCTATGATAGAGCTCTGGGTCAGTGTTACCTGCAAGGGTTCAGGGAGCTAGTCGAACCAGAGCCTATGCAACCACTCACTTTTCTGCAATTAATAAAGTTGTGGCCTAAATTCTGCCAAAAACCAAAACTAAAATTTGAGTCAAATGTGTCTTTATTTAGGAGGGAGGTCTCTGGATCTGAACACGCAACGGTGGGTCCCACAAATATGCCCTTCAAGTGTCAGAAGCCAGGGTAAAGAGGTGCATGTTCAGTTGTATAATAAAGGTGACAGACACACTTCTGTGTGGACAACTCCGGATGTGCCACAGAGAAGACCCTCTCCTGCCCCCATCAAGTCTCTGGGGGCAGAGGAACTACCAAGAGGGCCCCCTCTGTTGATCTTGGCAGAGTTTGTAGGGAAGGAGACAGCCTTTCAGGTATTGGGGCCAGAGTCATTTAGGGCCTTGAAGACTAACATGAGCACCTTGAATTGGACCTGGAAATTCACTGAGAACCAGTGCGGCTGCCTTAACGCAAGGGTTGTAAGAGCTAAACAGAACGCCAGCCAGTAATCTGACAGCTTCATTTTCCACCAAATGCAGTTTTGGCTTCGAGGGCAGCCACATGTTAGGTACTGTACTGGTTCTAGGGGTTGCTCATGCGTAAACCGACGCCACACCTGGCTGGGTTGCCTGAGTGAACCTTTTCTGTCCGGACAGCCACTCACCTATGGATGTCTCAGTCGCTGGCAGAATCCGTCAGTGGGCGTTTCTTGAACTTCTTCCAGCAAAGAAGTTCTTTGACGCCTAGTCTCCGCCTACTCTCCCTGCGCGGAAGCCTTCTGCGCAAGGAGGGTGTGGGCAGCGGAGGACCCGTGCTCTCCCCGCTGGTCGCCAGCAAGGAGTCATGGGATCACCTCGCCGATTCCCCCATCTGCCCCCCTTCTCCACTGGTGCTACGCTGATTCCCTTCCCCAGAAGATGGGCTGCCTCTCTCCATCCCGGGACGCTCTCTGGGACCCCTCCGGAGCCCGCTCTCTCCCTCTGGCCCTGATGGCAGTTCCCTGGCAGGTACCTTTGTCTAATATAAAACTGATTTAGGCACACCTAATATGTGCACGACTCTGCATGTGCACATGGCACCAGTAACCCAGAAACGTCACAAAAAGGGGTGGACTGGGGCAGGAGGGGAGAACGGGGTGCTTGAAGGCTTTTTCAATGGGTGTTCCGATTATACACTATTTTACATCTGCCTTGGAACGTAACTCCTGTCTACATGGGGAGTTTCCTGTACACATTTTTGCAAACCAGTGAACCCTAAGGCAATGCATTTGTGTATCCTATTTTCACTGATTAATTCCTCTGTATCTACACTTTAGTGTTCAGATTGCTGTCCAGATACTCGCTGCTAGTGCCTGTCTTGCTCTCCCTCAAGACTCTTTATATTTATGGAGAGTCCCTCAAACAGAGGGCTGCGAAGTAGGACCCACAGATACTGACTTGCGTAGGTCAGTGAGTGTTTTCCTAAACTGCGGGTTGCAACCTGCAAGGGGATCACAAAACCTGCACAGGCTTTTATAAGTAAAACCAAAATAATCCTGGTACGATGGATGCCACTAACAACTTTTTGTTTTGTTGGCATATTATAAGGCTGCACTGACACTTGTGGCAATAATGCCATTTGTCACCATGACAAATGAATGTGGACTTGTGTGTTGCCATACCAAAAAGTTTGTGAATTAGCAGCAGCAGCAAAAGCAACAACAACAACAAAATTTTGATTATTTATATCCTGCCCATCTTGCTGGGTTGCTGCAGGCACTTTGGGAAGCTTCCAACACTAATAATAATAATAATAATAATAATAATAATAATAATAATAATAATAATAATATAATTATTTGTATCCCACCCTCCCCAGCCGAGGTCGGGCTCAGATGCTAACATCATAAAAAAAATATAAAAACATGATACAATATCAAGCATTTTTAAAAAAACTACCGTTTGATATTACAGTCCTACCTTGGATCCTAAACGCCTTGGTATTTAGGCGTTTTGGCTCACAAATGCCACAAACCTGGAAGTGTGTGTTCCGGTTTGCGAACGTTCTTTGGAACCCCAACATCGGACGCAACTTCTGCGGCTTCTTGCAGCCAATCAGAAGCCTCACCTTGGTTTCTGAACGTTTTGGAAGTCGAACAGACTTCCGGAACGGATTCTGTTTGACTTCCGAGGTACCACTGTATTTAAAGGAACCCTCTTAAGTTTTTTAGCAGTTCTAAGAAAGCCTCCCCACCCTGCTTTACATCTCACCTTTTTTCCAAATTACCATAGATGATGCAGAGATGTGCTGGTCCTAAATAAAACAGGACACTTGTCTCGATTTTTAACTCAAGATTTGGAGGGGCAGGGTGATCAGTTGTGAATGCGAGTTATTTCAGTGTCGTCAAATTGGTTTTCAGGTTAGGCCCTCCTGGAGCAAGGCAAATTTGAGCCAACAGCCTGACTGTTTAATAAAGTGAGGTGCCGTTTGCAACGTGCTTAGCAGATGTGATGTGTCACTGAATAGATGGCAGATACCATTCTGATCCTGGATTAGCGCAGGGCACAGACTCCACATTCTTCCCTTTCGAGTTATTTTGCTTTTTGCCATTTGCTTGTTTGCCTTCAAATGCTCTCTTAATATTTCTCTGCGCTTGCTCTGCCAGTTCCCTACTGTGCTGGTATTTGGAGCTGGTTCTCAGGCTGCCTTCACTTGCTGATTGCGTGTGTGTGTGCCTGGTTGGATATATTTATTTTTTAATTTGGGACTGGAGCTGAGGGGGTCTGTCTAACAGCCTTGTTGCTGCTGGTCCAAGAAGCTGGCTGGGTTCCAGCACCTGGCCATGACATACAGCACCCTTCATGAAACCAGACAGAATTAAACCCTTTGTTTCCTGTTTGCCTGGCTGGCTTAAAAAAAAAAAAGGAGCAGAAAAGCAGAGAGACGAGAGTGCCCAACAAGACAGTCTTTGTATTAATTTAATTAATCAGTTTAGTGGAGGGGGGGGGAAAGGAGGATGGGCGCTCATGTAATAAATGCATGTTTTTCTTAGGGTTTTGAGATAGTTGTGCTACAAATGTGGGACCTGCAGGACTCATTAGATACTTGATGTCCTCTTGTGATCTGGTGTTAGGGGGGTTGTCCTTTAATTAATATTTATTTTACTAAATTTAGACGCTGTTTGGTTGTAACAACAAATCAAAACAGCTCAAAACAGTTTACAATGGTATAAAATGAAACATTAGAAAGTATAGATTGAAAAAAGGTATTAAGACATTTAAAAGATTAAAAGACATGTAACATCTGCATGTCTGAATAGGCTTGGCCCGAACAGAACAAAACAAAGTTTTAAGCAGGCACCGAAAATAGTGGAAGGAAGGCACTTGCCAATAGGTAAGGAGTTCCAAAGTTTCAGCGCTGTCACACTGAAAGATTAATTCTTCAAATGCAGAAATGGGATCCTCCTTAATGAGGGTCCTGGTTGCGCGCAGGCCCTTAAGCCACCCCCACGGGGAGAGTTGTTGCCAGGCGTGGCCCAAGCCTTAACCATTGGGCCTGGGCTGTTTGGGCCAATCGGGGCAGTTGGCGCGATTCTTGGGGCCTATAAAAGCAGCAGTGCGGCGTAACTGAGGGAACTTGCACCCTGATGCTGAACACCCGCCCCCCCTCCCTAATTTTAGCTGCTGCTGCTTTGTCCTTGCTTTGGATTGGGTCTCCTGTTTTGGAGCAGGGGCTGGGTAGGAATTTTTCCATTTGGCAGATTGGATGTAGCCACTTGGTTTTCGCCTACCCCCTTAGCAATCGTCACAACTTTGTAAGGTTAGGCGGTTAGGCATTGGCTTATTGACGTGTGTGGGAGGGGAGGTGCGGCCATCACCTGCCCCTCCATGAAGAAGGGTATTCTGGTAAAGGAATCTGGGGGTCCTGGATCTTGTCCGAAGTCCGCTTGAGGGGCTAGGGCCATGCCAGGACCACAGGAACCCCGGGGTGAGCTTCGTTGGTCTTCATCGATGTTGCTCCCTCGTTTGGTGTTACCTTTCCAGACTTCCAAACAGAGAGGCAGGAGTCAGTTATAGTCTGTTGCCAATGCCTAAGCCAACAGCTTCGTTGGTCTTCATCGATGTTGCTCCCTCGTTTGGTGTTACCTTTCCAGACTTCCAAACAGAGAGGCAGGAGTCAGTTATAGTCTGTTGCCAATGCCTAAGCCAACACCGCTCACTTTGCTGTAATCAATAAAGTTGTGGCCTAAATTTTGCCCAATAACTTAAACTAAAATTACGTGTCAGGCGAAGTGCTTGGGGGCCTTGGGGCACAACAGATATTATATGGCACCTGCAGAAGAGTAGCACTTCTGCAGATCACAGTGGTTGGTTGAGTGGGCATATATGGGGAAAGCTGATCTTGCAGGTAAACGGATCCCAGGTTGTTAAGAGTTTTATATACTAAATAGTAACACCTTGAACTTGACTGGGTGGCAAATCAGCAACCAACACAGATCTCTGAGCGCAGGTGTTACATGACATGACAAGGTCTATCTCCTGTTAACAACCACAACCACTCTACATCATTGTGCAGCCTCTGGATCAAATGCAATGGAAACCCCACATGGAGAGCATTGCACTAATCCAACCTTGAAGTTGCCAGTGCTGGAACTAGTCTGGCGAACCCCGTATCTCCTTGTACTTCTTCCCTTTTTTTCCTTAGCTTATAGGGCTTCTGTTTGCAGTGCTATGAGACCTCTGCCACTCAGCATCTTAATTTCCCGGAAGAAATTATAAATTAGCATATGCAAAATTGTGTGGTGGACCTGTTGGCCCCAAGTGTTTTGAAGTACCCACCAAAGACCCTGATCTATCCCAAAGTGTACAGTGGTACCTTTGGTTACGAATTTAATTTGTTCTGGAGGTCTGTTCTTAACCTGAAACTTTTCTTAACCTGAGGTACCACTTTTACTAATGGGGCCTCCCGCTGCTGCCGTGCTGCCAGCATGCAATTTCTGTTCTCATCCTGAGGTAAAGTTCTTAACCCGAGGTACTGCTTCTGGGTTAGCGGAGTCTGCAACCCAAGATGTTTGTAACCCAAGGTACCACTGTATTCCATAATCAACCATCTAATATTTGCCCCCTCCTCTCAGCTCTTCCAGCTTGAGCTTGCTGGAGTCTCCAGTCATGGTGGTGTTGTGTTTGTGCGTCTGTTTCACGATGCAATGACTCACACTTAAATCAAGGCATAGGTATGTGCTAAAAGTCTTGGTTCAAGTCAGTAATGACATTTAAGGCCGATGGGATAAAAACAAACAAACTGGTATTTTTTAACTTTCCGAAACCAGTCCCTTCTCTTACTGAACTTCTTTCATTTTAGGTATAAATTGCCTAAAATGTTCCAGCTTCTAAACAGCTGCTATGTATCTGAAGAAGGCAGGTGAGCAGCTGACGTGGGCAGACTCTAGAGGTCCCCTGCTGGGGTGTAAGCTTTGGCCCATGCCCAATAATGGGGACTCCTGACGCTAAACTTTCATGAGTCTACGTTGGTGTTGCCGTGCTTCTCAGTCAATGGGTGAAATAGACCAGGCCTACTGAAAAGTCGTGATTGGTTGTGCTACCTGGGTTTTGTGGGAATGTTCAGGGATGCAGGAGAGGATATATTGTCTGATAATATCCTTATCCAACTTGCGTTAACAAGTTCCCCAATTTCAGCAGAGTAACACTTTCCCCTTTAGTTTAAGTTTGCAACGGTAGCATTTGCTCAGGCTCGCTAAAGCCTCTATAATAACTGTTCTGGTATTTTCCCCTCATTCCCTCATAAAATAGAAGAGACGACACAGTCTTTTACAAAAGTATAAAAAGAGTTTACTCACATTCTGTTCACAATCAGACCCCAGAAGCCAGACTTAGCTTAATGAAGTAACATACACTTGGAATCTATCTCCTAAGAAGACAGTCCCTTTGTCCTCTCTTGGCTGGGAGCCAAGAGGGCATCTTTCACTCAGTAGATGTTGTTTCTTCAATGCATGTGGTGAAAGAGAGAGAGATGGCTGCCCTGCCCTGTGCTTTTGTCATTACCTGCACAGGTGAGGCCACACCCACCTCTAGTCACATGCAGAGGAAGTCTGTCTCAGCCCAGAAGGAAACAGGGAGTTTACCTGCTGGCTGGACAAACATCCCTCCCCATGTGTAAACATGTTCACTCTAGGAATGTTGTACTTGACTGCTCTTGTGTTTCACATCCCACAGGTTTCACAGATTTGGAAGTGAGGTGATTGCTGTTAGCTGCTTAGCTCCATCACCAGTGATGACAGCTAATGGGTGGGTGGGTGTATCGTGGGGAAAATGGCCTGGTGGGCTAAGATTGGCCCATGTGCTAATTCCCCACCCCTGCTTTAGGACAACTATTCCTTAAACGTGCAGGGTATTAGCAAGTTTACACCAACAGAGGGCATGGCGCTCAGTAGAGGATTGTCTATTCTTGGCTGTGTTTGGGGCCTCTACTGAAGACCTTCAGTTTTTCCCAACAAGGTTAAATCCCTTTAAGTGGAGATATTTATCCCAGTCTGTGTCTGTCTTGGATTTGAAATTTGTTAGTCGCTTTTTCTTGCCCAAGACAACCAAAAGCGCCTTACCACCAAACAGAGCGAAGTTGTGTCTGGGAGGAGAGCAGCTGGAGAAAGCAGGGGGCCCCTCAATTGCAGTGGTTCTGGGTGGGAAGTGGGGCAGGCTGGGTAAGGGGCACACGGCACAGGCAAATATATGACATTGCTTTTGATTGTTGAATTTATTCTGATATTGCTTTGAGGTATACAAAATGTTGCTTTGAGACGTTGGAACTCCCTCCCTATTTATATCAGGGACGTGTTTTCACTCTACTCTTTCGGGCACTTGCTAAAAACTGTTTTTTCTTAGGGAAGCCTATGCAGACGCATAGAAGCTGTCATGTGTTTTGATCTGGTTTTAGCTTATTGCCAATTTAAACTATTCATTGAATGTTTTAAATACTCATTTTTAATCCTTTTTATCAATAATTTGATTGTTCTACTCTCTTTTGTAAACCACTTTGAGGTTTGATTACAATCAGGCAGCATATACAAGTTGTTCAGTTAAAAAAAACCAAATAGATGGGATGAAATAAAATAAATTTGAAACACAGATCCAGAGAATCAGAAGCCAAATTCTACTTGGGTGATGAAGCTTTCCTATCATGCATGCCTCTAGAAGAGCTGTTTCTGAGGGGTGGGAAGACTTCAGGAAAAATGGTGGAACTCCTTTGTGTGCTTCCTGACACAAGTGGATGTACCTTCTGCACGTTCATGGGGCTCCCTGGATCCTGCCTGTAGAACCTGCATCACACAACGGCCATAAAATTCTGTTGAAAGATGTCCATTGTACCTATGAGCTCCTTGTTGCTGTAGAGTGATAGGGAAGGGTTGAGCATGTGGATTGTATTCAGAAGTTCCCAGGTTCTTAAAATAAAAATAAAAATTATGATTTTCAATTTTATACATTTCAGTAATTTTACAATCATTTTAACATTTTGAAACTTGACTTCCTTCCCCCTCTTTCTGCAATACCTTAAATTTATTTTTTATATTTTCCGCATATTCCAAATTAACTTAATCATTTATTCATCTGCTTTCGATGTATACTCTTATAAAACTGCAGGTTATTACAATAATCCTGCTAATGTTCTTATCTGTTTACAGTTTGTAAATATTCAATAAACCATTTCCATTCTTTTATAAAAAGGTTTATCTTTATTTCTCATTTTTCCTGTAAGTTTCGCCATTTCTGCATATTCCACAAGTTTTTGTATCCATTCTTCTTTTGTTGGGACTACTTCTTCTTTCCATTTTTGGGCAAATAACATTTGTGCCGCTGTAGCCACATACAAGAATAAATTCCTTCACAGTTTGGGTAGTTCTGTCCCTATAATTCCACAAAAGGTCCCAGGTTCAGTCCTCACTATCTCCAGTTAGAAAGGTTCACGGAGCAAGCAATGAGGAAAGGCTCTCTGCCCAAGATTGTAGAGAGTCGGCGCTACTTAGAGTCGGCAATTCTTCACTAGATAGACAAATAAGTTGATCGTATAGACAGCAGCTTGCATATGAATCTCTGGTTTACATTAAGGCAAGAGCACCTTGAGCTTAACTCGTAACTGTGTGTTCTTATGATGATTTTTTGGAATTGTCTTCATTGGATTCAAACCCAACGGTAGCCTTATTGGGGGTTCCAGATATTATTATTATTATTATTATTATTATTATTATTATTATTATTATGAGGTCTTATTCCATGTTTTCTTCACAGGTGGCAAAGTTATTGATTGTTCTACATGTGCACACTCCTGATCTGGAAGATAAATTTGGAAGAGCAAGCTGCTCTATCTTCACCTGTCAAGCAGTCCAAAATGGTATGTTGATCTCTCTTTATGAATTGTTGTGCTTTTCTCAATGGCCTCTTCTCCCCAAGTCTGTGGGTTGACAGCCCACAATCTACACTTAAAAGAACTGCATGCTCTTAATGAGATTAATCTGGGTTCTGTCCAATGTTAGTTATACTCAAAGTTGACCCACCTGGTTGTTTCCAATGTAGCACTAAGTTAAGGCCACTTGTGTTTGTTTCACTGGCAAAATGTTTGGTGGCTGCTGGACATGGTTGTGCAAGAGACTACATAAGCAGAACTCTTAACACTAGTGGACAGAGAACGTTAGATTAACAGTCACATGTAATTTACATCCATTAATTCTAATGGGTCTACTTTGGGTAAAAGTTAGTTGGATACAAACTTTTGTTTCTTTTTATTTTTTACTTCCAATTAATGAAAACCTAGTGACTGTGTACCAGTGGGTCGTCTCCTTCTTTGGTGATATTTCATAGCTGAGTAAGATTGCCTTCCATGAACACAGTTTTAACAGTGACTGTGGAGGCCAGTTCTGGATCCACACATCCTTCCACAGTGGGGACATAGGTTTCTGGGCTGTGTGATCACGGTGAGGGTTTGCCAAGCGTGCCTTCCTCTTAGCACGTTTCTCCCTTTCATCCTGAGTTTGAGCATATTCAAAGCCCATTACACCTTTGGTAAAGGCTGTTCTCCAATTGTCTATGTTTATATTACATTTACTGCCCAGGTCAAGCATGCTGATATTTCCCAACATGATCCTGGGGACTCAAGTAGCCAAGGAGGATTCTCAATGTCTCACATTTAAGGAGAACTGGAAAGCTGTCAGATGTGTAACAGGCCTTGCCTTGTTGACCACCAGCCTCCTGGTTCAATGAGCCGCTGTATTCTTGCATTGCTTCCAGTTGTACCTGTAGCCAGAACACTTACTTTTCCCTGTGTGGATGTACTGGTTGATGGTGTCTATTGAGCTCTGTGGTTCAGTACAAGGTTATCAACCATCTACACCTGATAGGGACATCATCCTTCTCTCAATGGTGTTGTCAGGGCAGGACTTTGGGTCAGACGTCCAGGGGGCTGCTCAGCAGAATGAGCAACAGGACCCCCCAAATGCAGCATATTACCAGATTGAAGTAATAAATGTTGCTAGCTAGAAAGGGGTGGAGAGGACACACACAAAACCATCAGGGCAAGAGTCTAACATTACTTGACGCACCCCTGCACTTCCTTTCTCAAGAACTGAATTTTGCAACTTTGCATTCGAAGTATGTTAGGAGGACTTTATGACAATCACTGATGGGAACATATATAGTTTTAAGATTTAAAGGACAGTAGTACTTGAGTTTTGAAATTCCTTTAGCTGAGCAAGCACTTTAGCATGAACAGAGGCTAACAGCATACCTTTCTGCAAGGCAGGAAGTTTGCCACCTGCACATTGGATCAGCTGTTGTTGAACTGCAAACTCCCATCAGCCCCAGCCATTACTGTGGCCAATAGTCAGAGAGGATACGGCTCACATTCCCCGCCAGCTGTTATTCTGAGGCCTCTGATATTGGAGGTAGTTCACAGCCCTCATGGCTTCTAGCCATTGCTAGCTCCCTGCCCCATGAATTTGTCTAGCCCCCTTTTAAAGCCAGCTGAGTAGGTGACCACCACTGCGTCATGTGATGGTACATTGAATACTTTAACTGTCCACTGTTGGAGGCAGTATGCCTCTGAATACTAGTTGTGGGGAATTGCAATTCAGAAGAGTCTGTTTCATTCATGTCCTGCTTTGGGATTAGATGGGCCTTTGACCTAATCTAGCAGAGCTCTTCTTGTGTTCTTAGAAAGTACCATCTCTTGGCTTTCCTGAATCTCCCCATTGCAGTATCTTTACTAATCTGCTGGCTTTTGACCACATTACAAAGCCCTATATTTGCTTAGTATAAAAGTGATACACTACAGTGAAGGCTGAGGACGGGGGTGGCACTGTGGGTTAAACCACAGAGCCTAGGTCTTGCCGATCGGAAGGTTGGCGGTTCGAATCCCTGCTACGGGGTGAGCTCCTGTTTCTCGGTCCCTGCTCCTGCCAACCTAGCAGTTTGAAAGCATGTCAAAGTGCAAGTAGATAAATATGTACCGCTCCGGTGGGAAGGTAAACAGCATTTCCGTGCGCTGCTCTGGTTCGCCAGAAGCGGCTTAGTCATGCTGGCCACATGACCAGGAAGCTGTACGCCGGCTCCCTCGGCCAGTAAAGCGAGATGAGCACCGCAACCCCAGAGTCGGCCACGACTGGACCTAATAGTCAGGGGTACCTTTACCTTTTACAGTGAAGGCTGGTTCATTAAGGCAAATAAGTCAACTGCCCCCGCAACCTTAGCCTGCCTTCAGCCAGCTTCTCATCTGTCTCACTTCCTATTTACAACCAGCCCAGGGGGTGGCATTGCCTGTCAACTTCCTCCTTCTTAGTCTTAGCATTGCCCTTGTGGAACTCAGCTGGGAGGAGGATACTGACAAGACTAGAATCAGTTGGCTCTACCTGTCATTTGCTCTGGCGCCACCTACTGCTGGGCTCCCTGCCTTCCTACCTATCAGGGCTACAGGGTCCCAGCCGCTGCTGGATACACATTTCCTGTTGTGAGAGGAGAAGTGCCTAACATGAAAGTTTCCCCTCTGAGTAAATCTGCCCCCCACCAAGCACAGCACAGCATCCTGCAGATCCCATTTACCCCCTGCCACTCCCTTTCTTCCTAAGCTTCAAGCGTCCTAAGGAGGCAGCGCTGGCGCCAAGTTCACTACAAATTCTCCCAGGGATGGCATGGCATGTGTGCATATCTCAGACACCACTTTAAAACCACTTCCTTAGGGGGACTGGAGACTGCAGAAAACCAAGGCTCCAATTGACCTTTTCTGTTACCAATCCATTGAACAGGAGAAGAATTCCTCAGCCATCTTTGCCCACAGGGAATAAAACGTGATGTTTAGAAGCTTTCTTTAAAAGAAAGAAAAGGAAAAGGTCTAACTGCAAGGCCAGATTAGAATGCATAGCGGATCTGTGCTCAGGGATTCCACACAGCTCCACCAGCATGTTGTGTATGCATTTTTCATTTGTTTTAAAACAAAAACGTTTAGGGATTTTTAATACCACCAATCCAGTGCTGTAGCTCAAGACTTAAGAGGCAGACCAACGTATCAACATATAAAACCTAACCAGGAAGTATTGCAACGGAAATAGTAGCAGGTAGCAAGTTGTAATATTTGTGTGAGTGCTTTCAAATGTTCACCTAGAATCTCTTGCGTGTGCAGTCTTATAACAGCCCTGTAAGGTGGGTCAGTATTATTATTTTAATCCCCTTATTGCAGATGTAAGGGTAGTGTGTTGAATGCCCCCTTGTGAGATTTATTTCAGGCATAGGTGATTGTACCTAGGGATGCGCATATTTAAGTTTCTCTAAGTTTCTCAACCTGCTCTTTGCATTTCTACAGCAATGTGATTTTTTAGCTTAAAAAAGCCCTTATGAAACTTAATCAGAAAGTCCCTCCGAATATACACATTTTTGCAAATCACTTCCACCTAATATAATGCATTTAGCATGTTCTTCTCATGAATATAGGCGTTTGTATGCACACTCTAATATATGGAGTTTTCTGCATATTGCTTGGCTGGGGAACTGCGCCGCAAAATTCAGAGAAGTGCAAATTCTAAAGGTTGGCCGTGCTTCAGTTCGCGTATTATTTCAGAAAGTGTGAGCCTACATAACTGTTTGTGTATGTTACGTTCATTTCAATCCAAGAGAAATATCAAAACAATGCTTAGAAAGTCATTAATTACATATCCTTCGCAGACTTAGAAAAAACAACAACGATGCAAATGTATACCAATCGTATTTGCTTGACTGATTTCCATTCTTGACCGCAGATGGGCAGGCAAACCGCAGCAATTTCTGCTTCCTTGTCCGTTAGCATCAGGATTATCAAACATTCCTTGAAACACTCCACCAGCTACAACTAAGTGGAGCTAAATGGTATAAAATATACCTTCACTTTATTGCTGAGAGAGCTGTCACGCAAAAGATGGTGCGGACTGTAGCTGCAGAGAAAGAGGACTAGAAATGGCAGGGCAGCATATCCTGGCCAAACATGACAGAAAACTCCCTAATATTAAGAGATGTTTGATAGGGGAGCAGACTGCCTTGGGAAGTGGTCCAGTCTCCTTTGATGCAAGGTGTTTAAGCAGAGGCTGGACAACTGTCTATTAGGGCCACTGTAGCAATGCATCCTGCATTGTAGAACTTAGTTGGATATCACCCTTTTGGTCTTAATTGTGCTGCAGAAATACAGCATAGGCTCGACTCTTTTATACATGGACTATATGGGACCTGGCCAGGGCCGGATTTAGGTGGCGCTGTGGGTTAAACCACAGAGCCTAGGACTTGCCGATCAGAAGGTCGGAGGTTTGAATCCCCACGATGGGGTGAGCTCCCGTTGCTCAGTCCTTGCTCCTGCCAACCTAGCAGTTCAAAAGCATGTCAAAATGCAAGTAGATAAATAGGTACCGCTCCAGAGGAAGGTAAACGGCGTTTCCGTGCGCTGCTCTGGTTCGCCAGAAGCAGCTTAGTCATCCTGGCCACATGACCCAGAAGCTGTACGCCGGCTCCCTCAGCCAGTAAAGCAAGATGAGTGCCGCAACCCCAGAGTCGGCCACGACTGGACCTAATGGTCAGGGGTCCCTTTACCTTTAAGCTACTGAAGGTAATGGGGCCCTTTATATGTCCAGCCGTCCTTTGTCAACAACAAATCACCACTGTTTTTTGTGTTGCATATATGCTATATGGACCTAATAGGTATCTAAAGCAATTTGCACATGTTGCCATGCAACCACTCTATGCCGAATGTAAAAAGGTAAAGGTAAAGGAGCCCTGACAGTTAAGTCCAGTCCAGACGACTCTGGGGTTGTGGCGCTCATCTCACTTTACAGGCCGAGGGAGCTGGTGTTTGCTCGCAGACAGTTTTTCCAGGCCATGTGGCCAGCATGACTAAGCCGCTTCTGGCACAATGGAACACCAAAACCAGAGCAGCGCACGGAAACACCATTTACCTTCCTGCTAGAGCAGTACCTATTTATCTACTTGCACTTTTTTCGTGTGCTTTCGAACTGCTAGGTTGGCAGAAGCTGGGACTGAGCAACAGAAGTGCACCCCGGCGTGGGGAGTCGAACCACCAACCTTCTGATCAGCAAGCTCAAGAGGCTCAGTGGTTTAGACCACAGTGCCACCCATGTCCCATGCCTAATGTAGGCACCCTGTATATAGAAATGAGCAAACCAGTGATATTTTAGGGAGTGGGCTAGCAGGTGTGGCCCATTACTTACATCCTAGGAGCCTACAACACAAAACACTGTTGCTGTATGTAGGTTTTATTTTAT
This sequence comes from Podarcis melisellensis, assembly GCF_964234715.1. Taxonomy (NCBI): domain Eukaryota; kingdom Metazoa; phylum Chordata; class Lepidosauria; order Squamata; family Lacertidae; genus Podarcis; species Podarcis melisellensis. The sequence goes on along the minus strand of NC_138532.1, from coordinate 11,422,382 downwards.
TTATTTTTTATCTTATATTTTGGAAATGTACATCCAGGTTTTTCTTTCCTTTAAATTTTTTTGGGGGGCCCAAGAGAGTGGAGCCCTAAGCTATAGCTTGTTTAGCTTATAAGCAAATTCGGCACTGGACCTGGCTGCATATAACTCTGCATATTGCTAGCTGAACTTTTCAACAATGACATTTAGCAAGCAGTAGGGACATAAGCGGACACTTAAATTGAATCATATATAATTGTAGAGTTGGATCCCAAGGGTTATCTAGTCCAACCCCATCCAATTTGGAATCATACCAGACCCTGCTTAGCTTTAGCAAATGTGCTAACAGTTTTATTGCTGCATCACCAGGGGATTGTTACAAGCAGTGGTCTGATGCAAGAATAGCTTGATCGGGTCAGAACAGCCAGATTCCTGTTTGAAATAGATTCCTCCCCCATCCTTGCATCGCGTCATCTCGCCAACTATTTTCAGCTGCATTCCAGCAGGAGCGCTTCAAGGTCTCAGGCAGAGGTCCTTCCCAGCCCTCCTATCTCAGATCCCCTTTTAGCTGAAGATAACAGGGATTGAATCCTGGGGTATTTCTGCATCCTAGGCATGTACTCTACCCCAGTACCATGGCCCCTTCCCTATAGCAACACAGTAAACAGAGAGCAGTAGCTGCTACCCATACACATTTGATGCTGCCAGTTTTTTCATGTATGGTCAGCATATGTTGTCTGTCTTTATTAATCCCTTTCAAAAAAGGAGAGAGGATGATAGTCCAGGTTCTTAGTGTTTTTGTACCTGCCAACTCTGATTTAAAGAACAGCGGGGAAATGTAAGCAGTTGTTATGTTTTCCTTTATAATGTGAATTGTAAAAACCTCCAAAATGCTTACTGTAAAATCCCAGACATGTTTATTCAGATGCCAGTCCCACTAAGCTCAATGGGGCTTCCTCCCCAGAGTTTGTGTGCCTAGGAAGGACAGCTTTTAAATATCACTTAAGGCTGGTTTGCATCATACTTTATCTTACACAAGCCTTCTTCTCAGCTGTCCTCCGAAAGTGGAAGGGGCGCGGGTGGAGCTGTGATCTAAACCACTGAGCCTGTTGGGCTTGCTGATCGGAAGGTTGCCGGTTCAAATCCTTTACCTTTATTGAAAGTGGAGGAGTTGTGAAAGGCATGACCTGGGATTTTTGCAGTCCCAAATAGGTAAAAAGGCAAAGGACCCCTGGGCGATTAAGTCCAGTCAAAGGCGACTATGGGGTTGCCGTGCTCATCTCGCTTTCAGGCCGAGGGAGCCGGTGTTTGTCTGCAAACAGCTTTCCGGGTTGTGTGGCCAGCATGACTAAACCGCTACTGATGCAACGGGACACGGTGATGGAAACCAGAGCGCATGGAAACGCCATTTACAAATGCAGCTTTGTAAGACACCAGCCTTACAGTTGCTAACCGTACTGTGTGGGTGTTGCAGTAGGCAATGAAAAAATCATGTGAAGGTGGGTTTCTCTGAGAATTATACAGAGCTATCAACAGGCAGTGTTTTGAGGAACAATGCAAACAAGTTGGCAATAAACACAAGTCTTGGATCAGAGTTATCAGAACTAACCATTTCTTAAACCCATTCCCACATAATTCTGTCTATACTTTCCCCTCTGGACCAAATTCCTGCCACCACCCCAGATCATCAGTTAGGGGATGTGTGAAGGTGTTTATCTCTGTTTTTCTTTTCCCCAATCTTAAATTCAGTTCTCAACATTTCCATATAATTCCCCCTTTTTTTTCATAAAAAGAGCTCTCATGAAAATTCATCAGCAAATTTCTGCAAACATACACATCTGTAAGCAATTTTGCATAAAAAACACACTTTTGCAAAGCAATTTTCTGTAATATAAATAATATTTTAATGTTATTTTTACTAATACAGGCTTTTTTAGCCTGCTTTTCACCACTACATGCATTTTTTTGCACACATTGCGTGGCTGGAAAACTGTACTGCACAGTTTCAAGAAGTGTGGCTTTCAAAGGATGGCTGTGTTTTGCTCTGCACATCATTTTGGAAAGTCCAGATTAGCTAGGATCACCTTTAAAAACAAAGCAAATTGAATTTCTCTTTCATCCCGACCATCATATTGCGCTCTCTGCAACTGCCTGCTCTGATGTACCTTCATGTTTCCCGTTCCAAGTGATCTCGTTCTTCCCCCTCCCCTCCCCTCCCCTCCAAACACAAACCCCTAACCAGATTCATTGCGTGAGTCCATGGTCAGTTTCAGGTTGATAACATAAACTGCCATTTCTCCATCAAATTACCTGAGTAATGTAGTATATTGCGGGCCAAAAACTCCAGCATTTAACAGTTTAATTGGTGGTATTTGTTGGCAAGCATCTAACTCAGCAAAGAGAGATGGACTTGCCTCCAGAGCCGGTTTGATTTTTGCACTCTAGACTTGTGGGAAGCAATTATACCTGCAACTGACATAAGAGGAAACTTATGGGGGTGGGAAGAGGTTTGAGTACAAACAGGCGTTCCGCAGTCAGTAGGAGTTTTGGCGGATAAATATATTTTGCTTGGTGATATTCAGATTTTGCGCTTTGAATTTAACACCACAAAGGGTCTTTTAAAAATCTAGGATATGCTGTATGTTGCTTGATTAGTGATGGATTTCCGTTTTTGTGCTGTTGAAATAGCTACAGAAGGGAATTATACATTCAAAAGTTTTAAGATTTATTAATAATGAACAAATTAGGGCAGCAAATTAGGACTCCAACTGAGGAGGAAGCAATCCAATGGTTTCATGGAAGACTAGAGGTCAGTCATCACATATTTCGATGCTGAACCAGTGAATGGGGACAGCCAAATTACTGGAGCCAAACTATAACTCTGTTCAGATGTTCATCATGTAGGTAGATGAGGGTGGGGAGTCTCAGGCCCAGTGGCCAAATCTGTCTCTATCAGACCTTCAGAGCTAAGGATGTCCTCTCAGAATCTCCTTTTCCCCATCTTAAATTCAGTTCTCTACATTTTGCAGCAATCTACAAAAAAAAAAAAAAAAAAATCATGAAGATTCATTTGCATTTTAGTGTGAATTTTCCCCGAGAAACACATTTTCCATGCATTTTTGACTAATGTACACATTTTTGCAAGAAATTTTCCCTAAAATAGTGCATTTTTCTTTGTTATTTTCGCAAACACACTTTTATGCACATTCCCCTCTAATATATGCACTTCTATTAATGCTGGTTGATTGGTGAACTGCGCACAAAATTCAGAGAAATGTGACTCAGGGAGCTGATTTTTTCGAAGCTATGAAAGGACAGCAAGCAGCTCATTGTTTTGACCAGTTGTTGTTCTGGCAGCGGCTGCATCGCCAGACCCGACCCCTATCCTTTTCACGGTTTGTTTTAGGATATATATTGGCAGAAAGAATGTGGATAAAGTCAAACTGGAGACAGCATGATGGCAAAGTTGTAGATTTACTGCCAAGAAAGTGGGGAGTCACTTGTGAGTTTTTCTGCCTTTGGTGCCAGAATAGCTGGCCTGGCCTTGACTCTGCACCTTGACTTTAGGAGAGGTGGCACCATTTGCAGCAAATGTCTTGGCAAGCCCTATCCATAATATAGGGGAATTTGCATCCCACTGCAAGGAAATTGCTCCTCTTCCCCTTTTAGAGACTAGGACCTCCTAGAGTCTGGATAGCCTGTACAGTAGTTCAGACATTTATTATTCTTGTGGGATAGGGTGGGGGTATTGGTTTGTGTTTTTTGGTTCTTGTTTTTATCGTGTACTTTGTGTTTTTATATCATATTTTTATGTTGTGAACCACCCTGAGATCTAGGGATCATGGGCAGTATACAATTATTATTATTATTATTATTATTATTATTATTATTATTATTATTATTATTATTATTATTTCAGATGTAGCGTTGGTTCAGACTGACCCCTAGTAATTGTCTTTAGTTAGGAATCTGAGCCTTAGTTTGTAGAAAGCATTGTGGGTAGCTCTACAGTAAGTAGTTCCGCATAACTGGGCTCTCTGTTTACAGTTGCTCTTAAAGGTAAAGGGACCCCTGACCATTAGGTCCAGTCACGAACAACTCTGGGGTTGTGGCGCTCATCTCACTTTATTGGCCATGGGAGCCGGCATATAGCTTCCGAGTCATGTGGCCAGCATGACTAAGCCGCTTCTGGCGAACCAGAGCAGCGCACGGAAACGCCGTTTACCTTCCCGCCGGAGTGGTACCTATTTATCAACTTGCACTTTGACGTGCTTTCGAACTGCTAGGTTGGCAGGAGCAGGGACCGAGCAACAGGAGCTCACCCCGTTGCGAGGATTCGAACCGCGACCTTCTGATCAGCAAGTCCTAGGCTCTGTGTTTTAGACCACAGCGCCACCTGTGTCCTTTACAGTTGCTCTTAATGGGTGTTAATTAGCAAACTTGCTGTTAGGCTTGAATAATCTGCAGATACTGATGTCCTGCCTTGGCTCCAGGAATCCTGACAAATTCTGGGCCATAGGCTGAGGAACATTTCTGTCATCCCAGAAAAAGTTCACTTTGCAGAAATGAACAAGCCTAGCAACTCTAGGCTTGTTCACATGTTATACTGAACATCAGTACAACAAGCTGTCTGCACAGGTACATGTTTTTGTGTGAAAGAGTGTATACACTTGCTGAGCTCAGCTGTGGTATGCACAGAGTGCCCGCTTGTCGAATGCTACATGTACGGCTGTACAGCTCAGCTTTTTTTTTTTGCACAGTTTGCATACATGTTGATTGTGACACGCACAGCCCTTTTGAAAGTGAATTCTCTCCAGCTAGTTGGCTGTTTCCTTTCCTTTCTCTCCCCCAACATTTTGTGAGAGGATGTGACTTGCACACACATTTTCCACGAGAGAAGAAAATAGCCAAGCAAATCAATGAAAGCTGAAGTGAAGCTGATGGAGGGCTCAGAGGTGGCCTTGCTTACAAGTTGGTGCAATCTTGAGAGACATTCTGCTAATGTTCAGCCCTTTCTTCAAAGTTTTTCTTTTTAAAGCTGAAACATAAATGGATATGACTTTGCACTAATGTTTTTAGGGGGTGTACAAGCTACCTTTCATTGGCCCAGAAAGGGCCTTGGGGTTTTTTAGTTTCACACCTGTCCCAAGTGAAGACAAAACATCCGCAGGCATTTTGAAGTTCCTACTTTCATCTCCACTGCTGCCTTCTTCCCATCCCCTTGCTCCTAAAGACCCCAAGCTTTCCTTGAGCAGGAGATGAGAAAGATGGGGGGAGGCATCATATTCCCACTGAGGAGGGCATGTTGAATATATGTCCCAGTGGAATGTGCCGCCAATCATGTCCACTTTATTGGTGGGGTGTCACTTTTGTTAATTTTTTAAATTAAGGTTTATAGAGAAAAATACAAAACCTACTATCTTCCCCCTTTTTTAAACCAAATCAAGACTTTTATATAGATCCCATAAAAACATAAGGGAGGTATTAGAGTAGGAAAAAGAAATAAGAAGAAGAATAGACAATAGGTTAAAAGGGAAAGATAGAAAAATAAATCCAGAAAGTAAAGAACTTCCAATTCTTCATCTGTCTGCTATATAAAAACAATATTCACTTCGTCCAATCAATACAACACCCCACAAAGCCACTTTCTGTAAACAAACATTATCTTCAATTCTCAAATCCAGATGTTGTGATTTCATTTTCTTTTTCAAGCATAAAGTCTATGAGAGGTTTCAAATCTTTTAACAAACGTTAGCAGTGACTTTTCTCTGATTAAACGAGTCAATTTCACCATCTCGGAGCAGTCTGTTTGTTTTACCAGCCATGTGCCCTTCCATCTTTCTTGCGTATATGGTAGAAGTATTGCAGCCGTAATCATATATTGTACCAAAGTTCCATAGTCCTTTTCTAACTGTATATCCATAAATCCCAGCAGGAAAAGTTCTGGTTTCAGCTGAAAATCAATCTTCAAAACTCTCTGTCTCAAATGTGGGGTGTCACTTTTGGCTGAGTGCATCAGAGCATGCAGTCCTTGTGGTCTGTCACTGGTGGAAATGTCTCACATTGCTTTGGGGGAGGACCAAAGCTCAGTGGTTGAGCATCTGCTTTGAATGCAAAACATTCCAGGTTCAATCCCCAGTATCTCCAGAAATACCAGAGAGCCACTGTCAATCAGTGTAGACAATACTGACCTAGATAGACACCAGCCTGAGTTTTTATTGTTATTATTTTGATGGGTGCAACATGCAGAGGCTCAAGGTGTGGGATGTAAAGGGCCCTGCTCAACGCGCAACTGCTTGCAAACTTTTATGAGCACCAATCTTTGATTACTCATTACTCACCGTTAATAGGCAGGCCACTTACTCATCAGCATAAATGTTGGGAAATTTGCATGCATTATAATGTGCTGGTTTGAGAGATGGTGCTTGCTGCTATGTCTGTGCTTGATTTGTGCCGATTCTCTGTCTGCTTTAGCAGCACAGGCCTGGCTTGATCACGAACTTTGCTGTTGAGATTTAGCCCGCCGAGCCGACAGTGTTGAGCTGTAGCTCAAAAATGTCGACTTCAGTGCAGAACATCTGCTCCTAGGACACACAGAAATGAGCATGGAGAAGAATGGCCTGTTTTTAAGCTCTTCCTATTTTGTATATTCTACAATACGATAGTTGCTTTAACGCTGTTTATTTCCCTTCCACAAATTAAATAGTTTTGTTTCAATTTATTCAATTGTTACATTTATTATTTTCATTCCCCCTTCCAGTCACCTTTGCCTTAACCGGCCACTTTTCTTTGGTAGGGTCAGGATGCTGTCAGCAGCTCCTAGCTGGTTGCCCAGGAAAGTATAAAGACTAGGAAAGGATTCTTACCCTCCTTTTTTATTCAATATTTACAGAGAGGGGCTATAGAACCCAGCCTCTTGGATAATGGCATTGTCCCAAGTGAATCTCCACCCCCCGTCTCTCCCACTTCCTCATTCATCTCCTCTATGGGTGCTGCTGCCTGCCCTCTGTCTTTGAGCTCTTTGCTCCCCTACTTTCAAGACTTGCTGGGTTCTGGGGGTGGGGTCTGGAATGCTTTCTAATGACACCTTGTCCGTCAGCTGTCACTCCTCCTCCTCCATCTTCTCCTCTCTCATTTCCCCCCAACTTTCCACCTCATCTGCCTCTGAGCTGTGGCCCGCAAACCATGGTTGCAAATCTATAATATCTTCCTCTTCCTCCTCCCTGGAAGGGTCAGGATGGGGGAGGCAGTCTCCACCATTCCTCCTCCTTCTCTGCCCAGCCCCTGACAGGTAGCAGGAGACAGATGTCCAAACAAACAGCATTATATTTTCTTCAACTTAGCCTTTTCGTCTTCAATATGATTACCTGAAGTACCAATGGCACATACTTTCCCCAGTCTCTGCTCCTGTTCCACCCCGTTTTGATAAGCAGACATCTAATTTCTTAACTGTTGTCTAAATACGGGTAAATAACCAGTGCCTTGTGAATTGTCAACCAGATTTAATGCTAATCTAACATAATTGCTAGTTTATCATGCTGCACTGAAAAATATTAATGTCATACTTAGAAAAAACTAGCTACCTTCACAAATACAAAATATATAATAATAGTAATAAAATAGTAAAAGTAAGCAAGCATTTGATTATTCTTCACCTTTAAAAAATCTGCTTCCTAAAAAACAAAGTGTATTCAATTAGTCAGCGAATATTTTCTGGAAAATATTTTTAACATTCAAAACATTTGTAATTCAGCACAGGATTAAAGCAGGAAAATGTGTGCATTGTTGTAAATGAAATAAATGCATGACATCATGACATTTTTCAGAAATAAGATATTATACCCTCTCATTTCTGCTTTTGGCAATGCATGCTGCTGATTGCTGAAAATCCCATCAGGAGTGGAGAGAATCTGGAGGTGTTCTTTTTTTTAATATAAAAAATAAGGTCGTCTGTAATGCCAATGCAGGGCGCAAAATGAACAAGCAGTTCTACTACACATTTAAGCACATCAGATTGTATAGGAACCACAACGACAGTGAGCCAAGCAATATGAATATTGTTTATTTGTGTAGACGAAGCCATTGCAAAAAAAAAAAACAACGAGCCAAGCAGAGTCATAAGCTTGGAGATCAAGAACAGTGATGAGAAGTTCAGAGTGAAAAGTCTATCCCATGATCAGTATGGACGACTGTTCATGAGCAGCTGGATGTGAGGTGGGATATTTTTGAGGGCACGAATTTTTCAATTCCATCAACGAGCTTTCCTGCTTGCTTTTGACAGACTTTGTCACCTTCTCTACCTGGTTCATATGTACAGATGCAAATTTAGAAAGAGTTGCTAGGATTTAAATAGGAGTACAATGTGTCTCGTTGTGGGGGAGACTGTGATCTGGCGATCTGGGTGCCTGCTCACTCTGTTGTCCAAGGCTGAGGGTTGATGGCGGGAGCAGCTGGTGTGATGAGGCAGAGAGATTAAGCCACTCTCTTGATTGCTACTATTGCTACAGCTGGAGAGGACTTTGAGGGAAGGTTGGACCCGTATTGATTCATCCAAATCCCATCACCCCCAGCCCATGGTCAGCGATGAAGGGAGCTGTAACATTTGAGGAACACATGCTCTCTACCCTGACCTATATGAAAATCAGGAAGATCCAGTTGAATGGTACCCAACTTCTGGTTGAGCAGTCCTGCCATGTGTGATTTCATGCCACAACCCCCCCCCCCAGTTATAATAGTCGTGAAATGGGTTGGTGATCGGCTCAAGAGTTTGTCAAATGCTTTTATTTAGAAGAATTCCATGCTGTCCTTCAACAATTGTCTCAGGGTGGTGTCCAATAGTTAGAACAAGAAAATAAAATGCATTCTCACAAAAATAAGTACAGTGGTACCTCGGGTTGCATATGCTTCAGGTTACATACGCTTCAGCTTACAGACTCCGCTAACCCAGAAATAGTACCTCGGGTTAAGAACTTTGCTTCAGGATGAGAACAGAAATCAAGCAGCAGCGGCGTGGCGGCAGCAGAAGGCCCCATTAGCTAAAGTGGTGCTTCAGGTTAAAAACAGTTTCAGGTTAAGAACGGACCTCCAGAACGAATTAAGTACTTAACCCGAGGTACCACTGTAGACTTCTCGAACTTGCAAACTATATGTCCTCATTTTCAGTTTTGGGTATGGTATGTAGGTTTATCAGCTTCTCCCCCAACCCTGCCCCCACCCACTCCTCTTCTCACTGTGCTGTCACTTGCGGTGGGCAACATGTGAAATCTCCAAACTGGATTTGGGTGGCAACAAAGATTGAACTACCCCCCCCCCATTCCAGGAGAAAAGAGCGACTTGTTTTGAATGAGGGTTAAGAGATTTATGTTTCGTATGCATCTTGAATAATTCTTCCTTTAGAATTCCCTTCACTGTACTTTACATTTTATGTTGGAAATAACTTTTGAAGGCTAAAAAGACTTGAAGAAAACAGTACTTCAGAAGTTCGGTTTGAAAACATTTCAGAAGAAATGCGCTGATGAGTTTCCCAGGATGAGGTTACAGGTCAGGGTCAGGGAGAGGGAGTTTGGTATTTTATCTTGGGAATAAGTTTGGGAATAAGTTCTTTGGTAGAAGAGAGAGAGAGAATGTGATAAAGTCTTGTGTGCTAGGGATGCAAAATAATTAGATGTTTAGAAGTGGGATTTTGAAAACCCACGCTGAGGTGTCTGGATTCAGAGTTGATTGGTCTGCAATTCCTTGTTAACTGGTTAAATTGCTTGCTGAAAAGGCCCAGATTTCTGCTTTCAGAAGCTAAAGTATTTGGGGATGTCTACCCATCCTGTCTTTTTTTTTTTTTTGAGAAGCCATATGTCCTACTCTAGAGAGGATAGTTTCCCACTGTTATGGCTGCCAGGAGACAGTTCTCTTTCAAGGTGTTCTCTACTTGAAGGACTATCCAACTCTGGCTTCAAGATTTTTTAAAAACCATAAGAAAGAGGAGAAGGGTCAACAGCATTTCCCTTTCTATCTGGGTGACCTTAGGCCAGTCCTTCACTCTCAGCCTAACCTACCTCACAGAGTTGATGTGAGGATTGAATGAGAAGGGGGACAACCATGTACCTCAGCCACAGAGCGCAACTGGGCAAGTCACTTAACGAATAAACGGGATGGAAGTCAGCTGTGGTGGCTGGTCTATTAGAGTGAGTGTGGCACTGCCAACTCCACCTGGTGGTCTTCCTGCTTGCAAGCAGCCCAGGGGGTGCCATTGCTTGCCAGCTTCCTCCTCCTTAGTCTCGGTGTTGCCCTTGTGGGACTCAGCCAGGAGCAGGATGGGGACAAAAGTGGAACTAGTTGGCTTCCTGTTGTTGGCTCTGCCAACTATTGGTCTCTCTGCTTTCTGCCTTACCAGTCCCAATGGGACCAGCCACCACTGCGTGCCAGTGGCAAGGCTAGGCCAGGCTGGGTTCCAGGGCCCAGAGACCCATAGCAGCAGGCAGGAAGGGGTTTCCTGCATGGGGGCGTCTGGCTTGCACCCTGTCAGGATGCTGTCAGCTGCTCCCGGCTGGTTGCGCAGGAAATTATAAAGACAAGGAAAAGTTTCCAGCCTCTTGGATAATGTCGTTGTCCCGAGTGAATCTCCATCCCCCATCTCTCCCCACTTCCTTATTTGTCATTCTTATCCTCTCCTCTCCAAGTGCTGCTACCTGCCCTCTGTCTTTGAGCTCTTTGCTCTCCTACTCACCGGGTTCTGGGAGATGGAGAGGGTATGGAATGCTTTCTAATGACAACATGTCAGCCAGGTGTTGCTCTGGCTCTCCCATAATTTCCCCACTTCCCCTCTCATCTGCCTCTGAGCTGTGGTCTGTTGTAAATCTATAATATCTTCCTCTTCCTCCTCCCTGGAAGGGTCAGGATGGAAGAGGCTGTCTCCACCATTCCTCCTCTGCCCAGTCCCTGACACACACCCTCAAAATCATGTGCCTGGGGCTACGGGCCACCCGGCCTTCCCCACGCTAAGGCCCTGGGCATGGGGTACTGTCAGAATTGCTACATCAGAGGGTCTCAGTGATCAAGGTGGAGCATAAGGAATCTGGGGGTCCTTAAATTGCTTTGGCTCTCAGTTGTTCAGGGCTTTGTGAATCACACAAGAATTTTGATTCTGGCCTGATAACTAATGGGCAACCAGTGCCGCTCTCTCAGCCGCAGAGTAGCATGTTGCAGCCCCACCCAAAGCTCATCACAGTGATCAACATGGGATGAGAAAGAGCTCTCAAATGATTTTGGTCTTATTAGCAAGTGTTTGCAGAGCACTTACCGTTAAATGCAGTATGAGAAAGTCTGTTTTCCACTTCTTAAATACCCAGCCCAAATGGCATACAGTGGTACCTCAGGTTACAGATGTTTCAGCTTACAGACACTTCAGGTTACAGACTCCACTAACCCAGAAATAGTACCTCGGGTTTAGAACTTTGCTTCAGGATGAGAACAGAAATCGTGCGGCGGCAGCGCGAGGCCCCATTAGCTAAAGTGGTACCTCAGGTTAAGAACAGTTTCAGGTTAAGAACGGACCTCCAGAACAAATTAAGTTCTTAACCCGAGGTACCACTGTATCTTTAATTATTTGGCTGCTGCTCTTGCCTCGTAATACTACATTTGTATTGGAGTTTTTTTAAAAAGCCAAGGCATTTTTAAAAATTTGATACAGGGGAAGGGCTGGATTTAAGCGCAGTGCCGAATGATGTCATCTGAAACCTAAAGGGACAGATAGTGCAATGATATCCCAGCTGCCAATCCTAAAATAACTATTTTCGAGTGTCGCAATGAAATCTCTCTGAGAAAGCAAGCACCTGGTTAGGCCCTGTAAAATTAACTTCCATCTGCTTCCATTTACAGTAAGGCCTTCTTATCATTCTCTTGGCATTATCTGGTATATATTTGGCAGTAACTGCCTGTCTTGAGCTATTTACAAGTTGTTCTAGTGGCACGGTGAGTGGAAAGGGATCAAAGCAGCAGCTCTCCTGATTGGTTGTGCTCTAAGTCAGACGTGGGGAGCCTATGCCTGTTAAGTTGTGGGTGAACATATCAGACGACACAGCGATTCTTCAAACAGCTCTTCTTTATTCAGATGTCAGAAAAGAACTGATCTGAAGGGCTCAGTCAGCCTGCTTATATAGAGCTCCAGTACCTTGTTACTGTAACAACTTTCTAAAACTATCCAATCACTGAACATCACTTTCGATCCTTCATTTGCATAACTATCTACAGTATCCATCCAATCACTGAACGTCACTTTCGATCCTTCATTTGCATAACTATCTACAGTATCCCCCTGCTGGCCCAGGGTGAGAACTTCAGTACATAACAATGCCCTTCCAGCTGTTGTTGGACTACAGCTCCCATCATTCCTGACCATTACCCATGCTGGCTGTGGCTGATGGGAGCCAGAGCCCAACAGCAACTAGAGGACCAAAGGCTCCCTAAGCCTGTGGCAGATGATGATGAAATATGCCTACACTCCCTAGGCTGCAATGTAATATATATTGTCAGCTGCACTACAATCAAGACCTGGCTGAAAGTCCACTTTAGAACAACATCTAACTCTATAATGCATTTCATCTACTGTATTTTTTTTTTAAATAATTTTTATTAAGGTTTTCCAAATTAAAACAAATAAAATCCAATTCATAAACTTTTTCCAATATCCAGGACTTCCCCTCCCCACCCCCTCTTGTGTTCCAAATCTTCCAAAAAAGCAATAATATTCAACAAATTCTTATTCCCAAAATACACTCATCATCAATAACCCAATTTATCCAAATTTCCATCCCCTAAGGTCGACCTATTCCCTTCCACGAGTTCCCCCCTTTCAAATATAGTACAGATGAAAATAAAATAAAAACAAACAATAATTTTACAACCTTTGGATTCCAAATTTCCCTCCCCTCTTTCCCTGTTGCGTTCCTCCTATCCCTCCACTTCTAATGTCTTCCTGATGAACCCACATTTCACTAAACCCACATCCCTCTGGTTCTTTACCGGTCTTTTTTTTTTTTTAAATTACAGATGTCCAATCATAGAAGGAGTCTATCAAAGGGGGCCCATTTCTTCTATCCAGATTTTTATATCCAGGAGTATAAACTCCAATTTTATATCCATAAGCTTGTCAAATCTGGATATCCCAAATGTTCCCACTCCAGTTCTGTCCAGTTCTTGTTATTTCCTTGTTCTTGTCAATCACTCTCCTCCTTTTTACTTCCCTGTTCCCTCACAGAAATGTTCTTTTTCCAAAGGCTTCTAGTGTCTCTACAGAGGCTTGTTATTCAGGAGCAAAACATTACATCATGTTCCTTTCATTTTTCAACAGATTAATCCATTGTTTCCAGTAAAGTGTAGGCCTCTGTAGACAAAATAATGTTCCATTTCTGCAGTTTCCCAGGAGATTAAAAGTTCTATCCAACTGTTCAAGTTTCCCGTCGAAAACACATGCAATGTCCCTCAGCTCCTCTAGGTGGATTACAATAACAAAGTTCCCTTCCAGATCACATCCGCCAGTCCAAATAACTTATAAATCCTCATTTGAAACAATTTATCTCCAATTTATAACAAATGTAACCGGCAAAGTCCTCATAACAAAGTCTCAATTTCATTCTTCCGTTTTGACAGCTCTTTGACAGCTGTCAAAACCTCCGTTATTCTTCTCCAGGCATTTTCACGAATCGCTCCAGGGATTCCGGGGGGGTTGCTTTTTAATACAAATTCCACTTTTCTCCTCCAGCTCAATCTTATAAATTTCCCTCGCGAAGTTGCTAGTTCGGCAAGATAAGGTTCCTCTCGATCTTAGTTATCCAGTCCTTTGTTTTGGCTCTTCTACAATTTGGGGGGGGGCTGACTTCCTTTTTTCCACCTCCCCCGTTCGCTCCAAATTCTAAAAATTTATCCCTCTTTTTAGTCCATATTCCAATTACTCACGGGTTCTTTTTTTGGGTCCAAATTTTCAATAGAAGAAGTCAGCGCTCTCCGCCGGATGGCATGCGGCTGCGCTCGGCAGGGATAGCAGAGGACTCAAAGCACCACGCTCCTCCCCGGCACCCGATCCGTAGCCTTTAAAAAGGCTCCTTCACGAATCGAGAGGGCGCTGACGGTGCCAGCCGAGTCTCCATGTCCACGGCCTCCGTGGCCGTGGTTTTTGAGGGTCCCCGCATCGCCGGTGCGGTAGGACCCAGCCCCTGCCGAGCAGGCTCCCTCCGGAGCTCGGAGGGAGCCCGCCATTCGGCGATGGCGCCGACCCGGAAGTCCGCATTTCATCTACTGTAGATGGTATAGAGCAGGGCTCAGCAAACTTTTTCAGCAGGGGGCCGGTCCACTGTCCCTCAGACCTTGTGGAGGGGGGGCAGACTATATTTTGGAAGAAAAAAAATGAACGAATTCCTATGCCCCACAAATAACCTAGAGATTCGTTTTAAATAAAAGCACACATTTGACTCATGTAAAAATACCAAGCAGGCCCCACAAATAACCCAGAGACGCATTTTAAATAAAAGGACATATTCTACTCATGTAAAAACACACTGATTCCTGGACCATCCGCAGGCTGGATTTAGAAAGCGATTGGGTTGGATCCGGCCCCTGAGCCTTAGTTTGCCTACCTATGGTATAGAGCAAGCATGTCCAACTCCCAAGAGACTGCGATCTACTCCCACTATAAAAGAAAACTGGCAGTGATCTACCCATTGTTGTTGTTGAGCTCAGGATCATCCAATCGATCAGGGACTCCCTGCAATCAACCAGTAGATCACAATTGACCTGTTGGACATGCCTGGTATAGAGGAATTCAAGATAAAATTCATCGTTTAGGCATTGCTCTTGAGAGCCTTGAAGTATGTGACGAAAGTTACATATTCCAAAGCAGCGGCTCTACAACAACGAAAGACAGTGCTTGTTACCTCATATGCCAAGATCCTGTTCTCCGGAGGCTTTGGGTATTACAACACCCTACAGAACCTGTGCCAAATATCTAAGGGATCTACTACTCCCCTCCCATTGAAGAGCCTTTATGCTTGCGAGATTAAATGCTTTCCTTTCTGCAGTGACCAAAGGCAAATGCTCACATGCTCCATATCAAGCCCGTTTGTGTGCTTGCAACCAAGGAGGACCTGAGTCAGTGGACCACATTTTCTTAGATTGCTCTTCACCCAGCAGACCTCACCAACTGATGCTGAGCAAAATGTTGGGCTTCTGGCCTATAACTCCGAGAAGCCAAATAAGGCAGATCGGGAAAAAGATATCACTGCTTTGAAGGTGAAGGGACCCCTGACCATTAGGTCCAGTCGTGGCTGACTCTGGGGTTGTGGTGCTCTTCTCGCTTTATTGGCCGAGGGAGCCAGCGTACAACTTCTGGGTCATGTGGCCAGCATGACTAAGCCGCTTCTGGCGAACCATAGCAGTGCACGGAAATGCCATTTACCTTCCCACTGGAGCGGTACCTATTTATCTACTTGCACTTTGATGTGCCTTCAAACTGCTAGGTTGGCAGGAGCAGGGACCGAGCAACGGGAGCTCACCCCGTCGCGGGGATTCGAACGGCCAACCTTCTGATCGGCAAGTCCTAGGCTCTGTGGTTTAACCCATAGCAGCACCCGCATCTCTATCACTGCTTTAGTAGCCTCCTTTTTAGCCACAATCTTACCTGAAAGGTTAATAATAATAATACTAATAATTTATTATTTATACCCCACCCATCTGGCTGAGTTTCCTCAGCCACTCTGGGTGGCTTCCAATTAAGTGTTAAAAACAATACAGCATTAAATATTAAAAACTTCCCTAAACTTTCCCAACGATCCATCCTTTCAGGGAACAAGACAGGGCAAAGCAGAATATCTAAGTTCACACAATCACAGTGTGACTTTATGACCCTCGACAGCTTCACCCATGTTCTTTTAATTATCCCGGTGACTTGAAATGTTCTATACTGTGATACCAATAAATGTATTTGATTTGATTTGGTTTGATTTGTCAGCTGGAGACAGCAGGTTGTAGAATCATAGAATCATAGCATTGTACAGTTGGAGGGGATCCTGCAGATCATCTAGTCTTCTTCTCCCCGTGATGGAGAAATATGCAGCTGTCCCATACTGGGATCGAACCTGCAACCTTGGCCTTATCAGCACCACGCTCAAACCCAGGCATAGGCAAACTCTGGCCCTCCAGATGCTTGGGACTACAATTCCCATCATCCCTCACCACTGGTCCTGATAGCTAGGGATGATGGGAATTGTAGTCCCAAACATCTGGAGGGCCGGAGTTTGCCTATGCCTGTTCTAACCAACTGAGCTATCCAGACCTTGTATCCAGCATTAGTCCTATTCAGAGAACACCCACTGAAATTAATGCCCATTAACTTTGGCACATCTCCTCTGAGTAGGGCTGGCATTGGATACAACCCAGTAGGTTAGTCATGCTCACCCTGTGCAATGCCCTCCCATCAGATGTTGGAAGCCACCCAGAGTGGCAAGGGCAACCTAGTCAGATGGACAGCATACAAATAATGCATTATTATGATTATGGTTCTATGATTTTACGAGTGTGCCTGCTACAGCCATCCTTGCCTCTCCAATGCCACCTGCAATTCTCCCTTCTGAAACATGTGGAGCGCCACTGAGATAGACAGTGTAAAATGATACACAGTGAGGCAGGAAACCCTAACATCACATGCACACTGATATGGTCTGAATTTTTCTAAATAAAAAAATAAAAACCAAAGGTGCAGGGAGTTGGGATGGATGTATCTGTCAAGTTGGGTGCTCTCATTTTCTCATTTTTCAAGTCTTTAAGTCAGTCCCCCACATTTCTGCAACAATTTGCAACAGAAAAAAAAAATGCTCATGAAAATTCCTCAGTGTTTGAGTGTGAATTTCTCCCAATAAAACACATTTTTGCATGCAGTTTTGACTACTGTAATGCAGTTTTGTACATTATTTTCACTAATATATTCATCTTTATGCACCCCCCCCCCATATATGAATCTTTGTGACCGTTATTTGATTGGAGAACTGCATCGCAACATATGCATCAGTGTGAAGTTCAAAGCAGTTTCTCATGTTCCAGTTCTCAAGTTTCAGAACGTGTGAACTAAGGAGTTGCACCTTTAAATGCGAATTGAATCTAATTTCTCTCCCCTCCCTAGTGGGGACACCTTGACTGCTGGATCTCTCTCTCTCCCTCTTTTCTGACCTCAGAAACAACCTCCTCAACCTTTTCCCATGACAATAAAAGCTTTTGTTCCCTGAGTTGTTTGCTTGAACATGAATGACTAAGGGACTTTGATTGAAGCAGGAAGGAAGGGAAAACAAATTGTTCACTAATGTGCTCATCACTGATGCCATAAGTGTCAGCAGTGTATGAGGAATGCTGCAATTAATCATCGGTGGAAATGAATACCTACATTGGAACTAGGGATATCATTTTCTGAAAATCTCGTGTCAAGCATACCCTCGCAGATTTTTTCTTTTTTTCTAATTCCCTTCTCGCTCCTTGGTTTTGGAGAGAGGTGAGTTATTCCCCTCCCAGTTCTGCTAAAAATAAAATTGCCACACTATGTGCATTAATGTATATATTTTTCACGCATTGCTGTACATATAGCATTATATGTACATTATACTCATTTGCACTCCAGGAGTCCCAAAATAACCAGCACATAACCAGATATGTACAGCAAGGCTGTGTAACTGTATAAATATATAGTAATGCTTACAAAATTTTGCTGCAAAAATATAGTGCAATGTGGGGGCTTGACTCTTTCATATATGTGTGTGTGTGTGTGTGTGTGTATTTTTTCCATGTCATTTTGTGTATAATTATTTCAGCTTTTATGCCCGTGGCTGAGGACAATTGTTTGAACCTTTCCAATGGGTATGGGGGGGTGGGGTGGGAAGGGAGGGGAAGGAAAAACTGTACGGGAAATTTAAAAATTGGAAGGAGATAATATAATGTATGTAAAAATAAAAAATAAAAAAATATATAATTATTTCAGCTTTTAAAAAACACACCAAGCAACAGCACATGAGAAGCTTGGACATACAGTGAGAAGCCTGATGCGAAAGTTGACTGATGCTGGAAAAGCTCAATTGGGCAGGGACTGCCAAATTCCCTGTATAAATCTGTTTAAAACTAATCCCTCCTCCATCTTGATTTTGGAGCGCATCTTTCCCTAATGTCTGGGGTCCTTTGATCCAGCATTCTAGGATGGCTTCATGCATCTTTTGTGAGCTGAATAATTCACTGCCATTGGGTTGACAGACGGAAACAATTTAGGTAATATCAGGTCTGAGTAGCCATTTGGGAAATCTGTCCCGATTCTTTTGAGTTGAGATGTGGGTTCTAAATGTGTCTCGGTTTTAGCAGGAGGAGAAATAATGCGATTGTTTCCAGTGTCTTGCATTTTAAGTGATTTTGCTCGCGTAATAAATGCAATGAATGATTGTTACATGTCAACTGGGAAAGGTATCTTGTTTTTCTGGCTGCAGGCTGCAGTGCCAACTGAAAATGTAGGGAGCAGCCATCTTGATGGGTCCCACATCTACTATATATTTTGGAAATTTATTTGTTTGCTCTGCCTTCGGACACTTTGCAAGATATCGTGACTAAATCTTGCATGTTGGCTCCTGAGTTCAAGGAGCAGGTCTTCATCTATGTTTGGATACAATTGGATGCCATTTTGAATCAAGCAGGTGGACTGAACCTGGTAAAACTCCATGGTGTTTTTTTTAGTTTCTTGGTGTTTCTGGAAGGGACGTGGGTGGTGCTGTGGGTTAAACCACAGAGCCTAGGACTTGCCGATCACAAGGTTGGCGGTTCGAATCCCCATGACGGGGTGAGCTCCCATTGCTCGGTTCCTGCTCCTGCCAACCTAGCAGTTCGAAAGCACGTCAAAATGCAAGTAGATAAATAGGTACCGCTCCAGAGGAAGGTAAACGGCGTTTCCATGCGCTGCTCTGGTTCGCCAGAAGCGGCTTAGTCATTCTGGCCACATGACCCGGAAGCTGTACGCCGGCTCCCTCGGCCAATAAAGCGAGATGAGCGCTGCAACCCCAGAGTCGGCCATGACTGGACTCTTTACCCTTTACCTTTAGTGTTCCTGGGGGATGCCTGGTACAGTAAAAGTATTCTAGTACACTTTAATTCAAGCTAATACTTTTTGTATTGTTCCTTTTTTATGGACAGGGAGAACTTTTTCTAAGTTCTGCTTAAACTCAAATCACCCTGCTGCTAGAGTGGCAGTAGTTAATATTTGTTGCTTGCTTTTCGGTTAAAATAATATCCAGAGGAGTTTGCAATGAAAAACAGCAAGTGTGTAATATAGTGAATGTGA
Organism: Podarcis melisellensis; assembly: GCF_964234715.1. Classification (NCBI taxonomy): domain Eukaryota; kingdom Metazoa; phylum Chordata; class Lepidosauria; order Squamata; family Lacertidae; genus Podarcis; species Podarcis melisellensis. Next base: position 11,403,061 of record NC_138532.1, on the reverse strand, counting down.
TTCCCCCTCCCCAGTTTTTATAACAACACCAATTTTATTAAAATAATATTCAAAGACCCTTGCAAGGAAAAGCAACCAAAATGCAATATTAAACATTAAAATCGCAAATTCAGTATAACAGTACCAAGAACAACAAACAGCTTTCCCTCCTGCTGCCTTCAAGCAAAGCAGTTTCTGGGGCTCTGGCTCAGCATTTCTGAAGGATCACACCAAATGTTGCCTTTCCTTTGACAACTGCATGAAGGCTGCCTCCAGGATGCTGGATTAGGTAGACATTCATCAAGGTACTAATGTTCTTTAGGGTGGTGTGCAAAGGGCTATCCTGCTGCAACCTTGCATCAGTCCTCTGAGATATTAGGTGGAGAGATGGTACAGTGGTACCTCCGGTTACATACGCTTCAGGTTACATACGCTTCAGGTTACAGACTTCGCTAACCCAGAAATAGTGCTTCAGGTTAAGAACTTTGCTTCAGGATGAGAACAGAAATTGTGCTCCGGTGGCACAGCAGCAGCGGGAGGCCCCATTAGCTAAAGTGGTGCTTCAGGTTAAGAACAGTTTCAGGTTAAGAACGGACTTCCAGAACGAATTAATTACTTAACACTGTATTCTACTCAGAGTCACCCTAGGTAGTTAGGGAGGAACACCCTCTCATCAGATGTCCAGGAGATAAGGAACTAGATAGATAGATAGATAGATAGATAGATAGATAGATAGATAGATTCTTTATTGTCATTACACAAGTGCAACATTGCACAAGTGCAACGAAATTGAACTACACAGGAGAAGACATCTGAATGCAGCCCTGTATTGGGAAGTTTTTAATGTTTAATGTTTTATTATGTTTTTATATGTGCTGGAAGCCGGCCAGAGTGGATAGGGAAACCCAGCCAGATGGGCAGGGTATAAAAAAAGAAAACAACAACAACAACATTTGAATCCACAAGGACAGATTTCATAAAACCCACCTAAAGCCCATTTGAGCTTCTAACTAACTGCGTTGTGCAGGCGTGGAAGGCAGAAATGCAGTTTAAAATGTACTTGCACCAGATTTTTAAACCTACTGTTGGTTGTATGGCAGGAATGGGGAATCTACAGCTTTCCAGATGTTGCTACAGCTGCCATCAACCCTGATAACCACGGGGCTGCTGGAATCCAAGAACATCTGGAAGGCTACAGGATGCTGACCATGTTTGGTGAACAGTCAATCTTTTACCTGACAGTTTTGATGAATTGCTTGATTGCTTTGAATTATGGTAAGAAGGCAGGCAAGGGGAGAATGACTGCTTGGCTGGGAATTTGCCCATATGAACTACTCTCTACTATTGGCCAGTCATCGAACCTGCAGCTTCTGTGACATCCACCGCAAAGAAGCAGATTGTAGGGAAGGGTTATTTATAACATTGCAATAACTGAGATTATCTGAGTCATCTAAGGGAGATTATTACAATCGCACCCATCTCCTTGCAAGACCTGGAGGTGCCTGCATGATGGAATTGCCGTTTGAATAGGAGCTTCGTTCGTGTGTGAGCAGAAATCCTTTTGAACTCGATAGACATCTGCTGTAGGTGCCACACTCAAGTCCACTTGTTTATAATACTATTTTGCAGATAACGTTTGTAATCTGAATCTATTCTACAATGTAATTATAGGCGATTGGGATCATAGCCTCAGGCAGCCTGGTATCTGGTGAGCAAGGATGCCATTTCAGATTAGATGTTTATAAACAAGTTGTTTTTCTTCATAGTAATAGCACTCCTTACAAATCACATCTCTTTTAACATTGAAATTCTGTATGCACTTATTTGGGAGTCAGTCTCATTAACTTGAATGAGACTTACCAGTGAGTAAGTATTGCCCTGTAAGCATCTCAGTCACAACATAAAGGTGTAAGGGGCTATTCAGCCATGTTCTATTCAGAGTAGAACTATGGATATTAATGAACTTAAGTTAGTCGTGTCTCTTAACTTCAATGGTTCTACTCTGTGTAGGACTAGCATTGCATGCCACCCTATGTATTGATGCAAACTTGCAGAAAAGTGTGTGGCACAGTCTACCTTGGACCTACCTGTACTACTTCAAATTGGAGTGTTTTATATATATATAAATAGCGTGCAGATGAAAAGCTACAGAGTCGTGGAGAGGGCTGTAACCCAGCCTTCTCTCTAAGATGCAGACTTTCCATTGAAATCAAAGTAATTGCCTTCCCCCTTGCTAGGTTTTGCTGCAACCTTCTCAGAAATGTTAATCATTATCACCATATAGGCTCGATAAAACCCTCTGCATAAATTAATGTTCCCTATCACTGAAGAGCCAGGTTAAGAAGGGTTTCTTATCAAGGAAGGAGGGAATCATTTGGCTGCCTATGTGTTAGATATGGTATCTTTTACTGAAGGCAGATCATTTTTCTCCCCAGGCTTAGAGGCAGTATGAAAGGCGGATTGCTCTCTGTGGTGTTTGTGCCCATCCTGCTTCCAGTTCCGAAGTTTGGGTGGTGTTTTGTTGTTGTCGTCGTTTAAAAAATGTTTTTGACCAGATACAATAGGGAAACCTATCATTTTAAAAAGTAGAGACATTTTTAAAAGTAGAGACATCACCTTGCCAACAAAGGTCCGTATAGTTAAAGCTATGGTTTTCCCAGTAGTGATGTATGGAAGTGAGAGCTGGACCATAAAGAAGGCTGATCGCCAAATAATTGATGCTTTTGAATTATGGTGCTGGAGGAGACTCTTGAGAGTCCCATGGACTGCAAGAAGATCAAACCTCTCCATTCTGAAGGAAATCAGCCCTGAGTGCTCCCTGGAAGGACAGATCGTGAAGTTGAGGCTCCAATACTTTGGCCACCTCATGAGAAGAGAAGACTCCCTGGAAGAGACCCTGATGTTGGGAAAGATTGAGGGCACAAGGAGAAGGGAACGACAGAGGATGAGATGGTTGGATAGTGTTCTCGAAGCTACCAGCATGAGTTTGACCAAGCTGCGGGAGGCAGTGGAATACAGGAGTGCCTGGCGTGCTCTGGTCCATGGGGTCACGAAGAGTTGGACATGACTAAACGACTAAACAACAACAACAATAGGGAAACCAAAGCAAGGTGCCTGTATATGCTACATCTCAAACAATAAAAATAAAATAGACAACTGGGAACTGCAGTAGATTGTTGCAGCATGGAGTCCTTATTGTTCAGAACTCCACACTCTGCTCTGTTTCCCTTCCTAGTTTTCTGTTCCCTTCCCACAACAGCCAGTCAGCATTCTGGTTGCTGCTGACCAACCTCAGTCCTTATAGGGTTGTTTTGGGGATTCTTCCCCTCTCCCACTGGGAACACACCACAGTGACCAGAGGTAGTAGATCTCAAGAGGCGTTCTAACTTCATTTTAAAAATACAAATGCCTAGGAATACCTACTATTACGGAGTGGCAGGCGAAGATGATGGATTTTGCTGAGTTGGCCAAACGGACTTGCAGGATCCGAGATCAGGATGATCAGAAATTTCAGGAAAACTGGAGTAAATTTATGGTATATTTAAATGACAACTGTAAAAATTTAAAGACACTAGCAGGATTGAAGTAATTCCTGCAATGTAGATAGGATGTTAAGAAGTAAAGAGTTAGAATACCTGACTGGATTCAATAAGGGATACCAGCTGATGAGAGCGAGGGATGTCGCAAGCTCGGCAGAGCAAAAAGGTTTATACGTTGATTAGTTACTGTTTAAATAAGTGTGTAAAGAAAATAATAAAAATTTATTGGGGGGAAAAGTACAAATACAAATGCCTTTGTTGCCTTTAAAAAAAAACAAAAAAAATTATTAAAGATTTCTTCGTTTACAAAAGTATGTGCAATGTCTCTTTTCTCAAGTTACATTTTCTACAGATCTGTTTCATGTGTTGAGACATTAGTGTTAAATTAGGAAGAAAAGGGGGGAAAGAACTTCATTGGCTATGGATAGTTGGAGATCACTGTCTACTTTTGTGGTTACCTCTTGTTAACTTGCCTTCCTGCGCAATTTCCATAGGAGCAAGTGTGTTATAGCAAATGTGCACAAAAGGAACGAGCACTGCCCTTAAGGTGCCTGGTTGGCTGACAGATTAATTGCACACACGAGGAGTGTCTGGATCAGGCAAGTGGCCCATCCTGTTCTCATTGTGGCCAGCCATTTGCCTATGGGAACCTCCAAGACGTTTGTGAGTGCAACGCCGTTTGCTCACCTGCAGTTCCCACCAGTTGGTGTTCAGAAGCATCCTGTCTCTGCCTTGGTAGTCTTGGCCTCCAGGAGTTTGTCGAATTCTTTCAAAGCCACCCAAGTCAGCAGCCACCACAGCCTCTTGTGGAAGACGGAAGAAGCACAAGCTTTTGTGGATCAAATGGAAACCCTATGTTAGAGGCCAGACGTCCTAATGTCAGCAGCAGAGCCGTCTTTTCCATGGGGTTTTCTGGTGCGTTGCACCACGACGCCAGCCTCTCAGGAGCGCCCCAGCGAGTGGGGGAGCTGCGCGACTTTGCCGGCGGCCTCCCCTTTCCCTCCTGCATGTCCGCCAGCTGACCCCGTCAACTATATGGCTGGCAGGCATGCAGCTTGCCTCCCAAGCCTCCGCGGGAGGAGAGCAATCCCCACAGAGGCTTGGGGAAAGGTTGACAACTCTGGGAAACGGGGGGTGGGGCTCTGGAGGGATCTTTGCACCATGGCGCCGGATATGCTTAAGACGGCCCTGGTCAGCAGTGTTGTTTTTGGCGATTTCCCAAAAAAATATATAGCTAAAAATAGCTCACAAACTGTCAGGCTTCAAGGAATCAGATCCCTCCACCAGTGGCAGCAAAGAAGCAGATTTTAAAAAAGAGTTCTTACCAATTAGTTTATTCAGTAATCACAGCGAGAGAGAAAGGAATGCGGTCTCTCTCTAGAAATGGCGTTGCTCCAAGTGAAGTCCCACCCTTCCCTTCATCTCCCCTATTCTACCTAAGTCCTGCGTTGGCTAATCTGAGCCTTCTGCCACTGAGCTCTCTGCTCTACTACCCTCAGTGCCCGCCTGGTCCTGGGAGTGGGGGGGGGGTCAGGAATGCTTTCCAAGGGGTCTGTCAGCTGTCTCTTCTCCTGGTGCTGCTGCTTCCTGCTGTTCTTCCAATACTTCCCAGCTTCTCCCCGCTGCAGCCTCTGAACTATGCCCTTCTGCAAACCACTGTTCTGAATCTATACTGTCCTCCTGTTCAGAAGAAGGGGGTGGTGCCCCCCACCATTCCTCCTCAGTCCACCCCCTGACACAAACGGCTCAGCAACTTTTGTGTTCGGATTTTCACTTTCTGAACTATGGCAACCCTAGGTGCTCTGGCCCCAAATAGCACAGGGAATTGGAATTGAGCAGGAAATTGGATTTTCCTCTCCCCGCCGCTCTGTTTGTGGACTTCCCAGAGGTGTTTGGTTGACGGTGGTTGGAAACAGTATGCTGGAGCAGATGGATTGTTTCTCAGACCCAGCAGGACTTTTGTGACGAGAGCCTAAGATGGCCGAGCACATGCGTTGCATGCGAAAGCTCCCAGGTTCAATCTCTGGCATAGCTGCCATAATAATAATTTATTATTTGTACCCCGCCCATCTGGCTGGGTTTCCCCAGCCACTCTGGGCGGCTTCCACAAAGACCAAAAATACACTAAGATGTCACACATTGAAAACTTCCCTGAACAGGGCTGCCTTAATATGTCTTCTGAATGTCAGGTAGTTGTTTATCTCTTTGTCATCTGATGGGAGGGCGTTCCACAGGGCAGGTGCCACTACCAAGAAGGCCCTCTGCCTGGTTCCCTGTAGCTTTGCTTCTCGCAATGAGGGAATCGCCAGAAGGCCCTCGGCACTGGACCTCAGTGTCAGTGCAGAACAATGGAGGTGGAGACGCTCCTTCAGGTATACTGGGCCAAGGCCATTTAGGGCTTTAAAGGTCAACATCAACACTTTGAATTGTGCTTGGAAACGTAGAAAAATGACCAGGGAGCAGGTGGCATGACATCTGGCTGATACAAAGCTGCTGCTGCCACTGCTAGTTCTGTAGTATTATGGTCCAAAGGGCAATGTTCTAACAAGGTATAAATAATGCAGCTTCTGTGTTCTCTGAGGCAGTGCATATAGAAATATCTTGAGCATGCGAAGTCCTGTTGCACTCGGGTACCGCTTTTGGGCTTCGCATGGGGATCTGGTCAGCCACTGTGTGACCAGGACACTGGACCAGATGAGCCACTGGCCTCATCCAGCAGGCTATTTTTATATTAACAAATGCATTCCCCCACAAAGGAGTGGTTTGCAGATTAAAAGCAAACACGAGTAATGCATATGCTTCTATCGTTTATGATTCTCAACAAACAGGCCAAAAGGCCCATGAACTTCAGGTACAGTCTGTGACATGTCTCTGCAAAGTTTCTAAGTGTAGAAAGCAAGCGCAGTGACCATGATGGGGGGTGATCACACGATCTTTCTAAGCTTTGCCGTGCTAATTTAATGCTAATTTGATATGCATGTGACCATGTAGGAAGTGGAATGATTCCCTCTCTCCCATCACATTCACATTTGGCTAGAAATCCAGAGAGGCAGAATAGCTGCAAAGTTCTCTTACATCGACAAACATTGGCGCTAAAGTATTGCACCCAGCATAACGTGTTAGTTGGGTCACACTTTGGCCCAAGGTGTGCAATTTCCCTTAGAATTCTCCCTCCTACGCATTTCACAATGCAGTTCTCCAGCAGCAACAAAGTTTGCGCAAAAATGTGCCGTGTTAGGGGAGAGTGTGCATAAAAATAATAAAATAATATAATGCGTTATTTATGGGAAACAGCTTCCAAAAATATGTATTTAAAGCAAAATTGCAAATATGTCGATTGGGGAAAATGTGCGCTAAAATGCTAACAAATATTTGTGAAGCTTTCTTGTTTTTTAAAAAAGAGAAGATTAGCAAACTGATGTAGAGGTGTGAAACATAAGTTTGGAAAAATGAGAAATCGAGAGAAAGTGAAATGGACAGATTCATCCATCACTAATGATGGAGAGAGATGCTTGCCCATCAGACTTGCCCGTTGTGGAGTTGGGTTTCCAGGCTATATACTAATGGGTTGTTTTTTGCTAAAGGACTAGAGAGCACTGATGAAGACCTCATCCTCTATTCCGGGTGTGTTTTTTTTCCTGCGTTGCCTCTAGGCTGGATCTTGTGGGTGTTGCTACAGCTGTGCATGTCGGTAATGAGCCTTACGCTAAATGTTTCCGGTCTGCTATGTTCCCGGGAGGATCTTGTGAGCTTCAGCCGAACGGGGTCTGCTTTATATGAGTGATTTAACGCGGTGTAAGCAATCTGCATGCTCGGGGTGTGCATATGTGTGAGGGAGAAGCTGCCATTGGTATCACATTATTTTATTAGAGTTTCAAAGCTGATATTAAGTGGACATGATTTCTTCCCATGGACCATTAATTTTGTTTTATTGCTGGCCTGATGGCTATTACCCCTTCTTGCCAATACATTCCTCCATTAGGCTTGTACAATTAACAAAATATGAGCTGTTTAAAGCATTGCTATGAACAATGGGTCACTGAGAAGCAGGTCTGGGGGAAAGAGGGGTGGTTATGTGAGTGCTTTGTGACCATGAGATGCTATGGGGCTAGCAGAGGAGAGTGTGTGCAGATCGATTTGTGTCCCTTTGCAGATAGAAAGCTCCTTTCTACAAAACATTTTCTACTTTGGATGTGGTTTCTCAAATCCAAAATACAATTTGAGTTATGAGTGGTGCATGTCTGTTCTGTCCCCCCCCCCTTTAGAAATGTGCCAGAGCTGGGGCCCAATTCGTTTCCCTTTTGTGCACTTAAGGGCAAAGGCAATTGCAGCACAATATATACATACCGAAATGCAAAATAACAGGACTGTCACATGATTACATCTAGTCAATTAATCATCCGAGTGTTAGTTTATTAATCAGATATATCTGCATACATTTGCATGGGATTAAAATGAGTGGCTCAGATGTCAAAGCATGCATTCATTGCTTTTAGGGTGGGGGGGGGAGTGAGAGAGAAATCTGTGACCCTTCAGAAGTTGCTGGACTCCTTCAGGCCCAGCCAGCATGGCCAATGGTCAAGGTTGATAGGAGTCCAGAAGTATCTGGTGGCCCAAAGGTCTGCACCCCTGTTTTTAAATAACTTGTGCATGCTTAGAAAGAGGCATGGATGCTTGAGCTGAGATTCCTGCCTTGCAGGGAGTTGGAATAGATGGTCTTTGGGGTCCCTTCCAACTCTACAATACTATGAAGGAGAGAAGGGGGAGGGTGTGCACCTCTTTTAAGAATGATACTTACCATCTCGTTCCATCCCCTCCTGGCAAATCGAAGGGGAAGAAATGGAGGCAGTGAGAGAGAGATTTTACTTTCTTGGGCTTCATGATCACTGCAGATGGTGACAGCAGTCATTAAATTAAAAGATGCCTGCTTCTTGGGAGAAAAGCAATGACAAACCTAGACAGCATCTTAAAAAGCAGAGACATCACCTTGCCAACAAAGGTCCATATAGTTAAAGCTATGGTTTTCTCAGTAGTGATGTACCATAAAGATCGCTGAAGAATTGATGCTTTTGAATTATGGTGCTGGAGGAGACTCCTGAGAGTCCCATGGACTGCAAGAAGATCAAACCTCTCCATTCTGAAGGAAATCAGCCCTGAGTGCTCACTGGAAGGACAGATCGTGAAGCTAAGGCTCCAATACTTTGGCCACCTCATGAGAAGAGAAGACTCCCTGGAAAAGACCCTGATGTTGGGAAAGATGGAGGGCACCAGGAAAAGGGGACAACAGAGGACGAGATGGTTGGACAGTGTTCTTGAAGCTACCAGCATGAGTTTGACCAAGCTGTGGGAGGTAGTTGAAGACAGGAGTGCCTGGCATGCTCTGGTCCATGGGGTCACGAAGAGTTGGACACAACTAAAAGACTAAACAACAGCTTACCATTTGATGTTTTTGTTCTTGGGGACAAATTTATAGCTCTACAAAATAGCCCACATAATTTTGAATTAAAGCCTTGGTTAATGTTTTGCCTACAACTGGATGTGGGTGGCAGCAGGGGCAGCACAACTCTTGCTCAGTCACAATGAATTTAACTTAGTAATGTCAGTTAGCGCAGTCAGTTAGAGCATGGTGCTGATAACACCAAGGTTGCGGGTTCAATCCACATGTGGGCCACCTGGAAATTTCTGCATTGCAGGAGGTTGGACTAGAGGACCTTTTGTTTCCCTCCCAGTTCTATGGTTGTACAGTTATATGTCCATTAACAACTAGTATTGAATACCACCCACGGAAAATAAGAAAATCGAGCAGGGTTAATCATCTCTATCCAGAACAAGTGGATTTAGGCTCAAAATACTATGCTCCCATTATTCCCCTATTTTCTGGGGACCTTCATGCTTTTTTTAATATTTCTTTTAGAATAGCAATGGCACTGTCACTGGGATGATGTTGGAGAGATCTTTGTGTCCACTGTAGGCAGTGAAGCAAGTTGGCAGACCAATAGGGTTCATTTATTTGGTGATAGCAAATCTATGTATTAGTATTAAGGAGAAGGAATAATAATGCCGCTCCTATCTTTAAGAAAAGGTCCTGCCTTTCCCCATTCCAGATCTCAAGGCAGGCTGGGAAATGAAGGCACAGTAATATTCTAGTTTCTATTGGCTCTGCCCAGAGTGGGGAAATCCCCCCTCTCCTTTGCAACTTAGTTTTGTTTAGTTCTTTCAAGTCCAGGAAGAGGGGTAAGCTCACTCATTCTTACAGAACTTCATAAAAAAGTTTCCTAACCATATTAATTCAGAGCCAAAATAACAGCCTACTGGGATGTGAGGAAATACCTCTACATGAGATTTGTGAACATCAATAAAATACATGTTTGCGAACTTTGCGGAGTTCTATCTAGATTGAGAGAAGTCTCAGGATGGAACAAGCATAGCGTAGTCACAGTTTGAGTGTTGGTCTAGGCCTGAGGAGCTCTGGGTTTGAATCCTACCTCAGTCACAAAGCTTACTTTGGATTGACCAGTCTAAGGAACCGCCTCATTTGCCCCCCAGTTTCCTTATGATGGGATCATAGGGGTTGGATCAACGTCTTAGCTTGCCCACTGTTCCCTTGAAACCTACTTTGCCTATGTATCATATTGATCTGAGCATGGAAGATTTTGGTAGAACCCATACTCCGAGTTCAAGTTCTTCATCCAGGGCAGTTTGCCTTGCAGTCCTAAGAAATTTGAGCTTTCTGGCTGAGGGAAAGAGTTTCGTTGGCCCCAGCCTTAGCATTCTCTGTGCTGTACAATATTTCCTCTTCATCGGAAGGTGGAAACTCTAATGGTGTAAATGGTAGAAACTTTTCCATGCTAAACTCAAGTCATAAAGACCAAAGTCCGCTGTAGCAAATGTAGCCATAAAACAATTTTTTTTTTTACTTTCAAAGCTATTGGGAACTGAAACATGAAATGTAAAGAATGAATGCACTTTGTTTCCATAATAACAGCACACATTTTCTTTCTTTTTTTGATACCAGCTGCAGTTTCAAGCTGAAATTCTTCTAAATGGAGAGAAAACTGGCCATGTATCTTACTTTATATTACTAGTGTCTGGGCTGAGATGAGGGCAGCTGCCTGGGGTGGAGTCTGGAGCCAGGAGCTATGGGATCAGGGCTGGGTTGGCCATTTGCACATTTCCAAAAAAGAAGGAATGCATCGCCAAAAGAGGACAAAATATACAACAGAATTTGTCTCATATCTGCTCAGATACCCTGGTCCCAGACTGCTTGTGGGCCATAGAGAAATAAATGGCTCTGTGGTGGTACTCATCTTAATGAGAAGTCAATAGCAAGGTTATTGTACTGGGTTTCCTTAACTTTGTGAATCCATCCAAATGACTCTGGTTCAGAACTTTTCAACCAATTGAAGACCTATTTACACTGCAAGGCCAGTATTTTTAGTGCTTTAAAATATATATTTTGCATTGATGTTTCATACTGGTTTTACACTGTATTTTAGATTTCCATATGTTTGTATTATTTTTGTATTATTGGTTCAGAGAGAGAGAGAGAGAGAGAGAGAGAGTTGCCTAGAGTTACTGGGTGGAAATGCAATGAATATTTGGAAAAAATAATCAATTTTCATTGTGACTTGTAATTGAAAATTTAGCAAACTGACTCAGAAATGTGGGATACCAAGCTGCATGAAACATGAGAAACACAAAGAAACCAAAATGGACGAATTTGTCCATCCCTTAAACAATATACTTTATTATATTAATAGGTACCTTCTGGAACTGGATCCTGAGCTATCTGCCTTTCCAGCTGATCTGTTCCAAAGTTCGCTGAATGGTAAGTAACCCGATTGGCATTTTATCCTGCATTTGACAGAGGTTACAGGGCCCATAAGGAGGCACCCACAATGTTGTAGTTGGTGTTCTGGAAACTTACTAAAATAATACACCCCAATTCGAGGAAAAAGGGATAGAGTGTGATGCATTTTAACTAGTCTTCATTGAGTCTGTGTTACAGCCAACAATGTTTTCTGTGTGCAATTAGTTCTACAGGGGTGACTAATCTCTTGCCCTCCAGATGTTGTCAGTCTCCAGTTCCCATCATTCCTGACCCGAGGGTGATGGAGCTGTGATTCAGGAACACCTGGGGAGCTATGGGTTAGCTGCTCCTGATGTACAACAATGATCTGGAAAAGTTGCTGCACATATTGGTGTATAAGCACATATTGGTTGTTGGTGCACATATTGAAAGGTTGATGCACATATTGGAATATAATGTTTGCAGGCACCCTGTCCCTTGTCCTCCTTTGTTTAAATGGAGAGATGGACTATGGCTTTTATCCCATGGTTTTCCTGGACTCAGTGTTTCCTGAATAAGTGTGTATACCAGAGTCTGGTGGGGAGTGTCATCCACCTCTCTCTCTTTCTCCCTTTCTTCACACCCAGTAGGCTCTTGGGAGAGGGAAATGGCTGTTGCCCATTTTAGTCTGGACAGATCACTTGTGGAGGGCTTTTGAAATTAGGCTGAGAGCCCTAGGGCCACGGACTGCCTGCTTGCGCTGCCTGTAATTGATTTTGGTGCTCATTATACTGTTAATGCCAGTTGTCGTCTGTTAGCTTATGGTGAAAGTTCTGTGCGTTTGGCAGAGCTTACAGAAGCATTGAGACTTTGCCAGTTCTCTTGGTTGAGCAAAGCCAGTTCTGCCTCTATTCCTGGTCCCCTTGCTTCCTCTTCCCATCAGTGATTGATTTACACAGAAAACTAGCTTAGCCAGGAGAACTGTAGATTTGTTTAGCTGGAAGAGACATGAGAGGCAACCAAGCTGATCAGCTAAAGTATTAAACTGAAGTGAGGACCTGCCATTCCTTGAGTAAACCAATCAATCTGTATAACAAAAGCATGTGCTCTGTGATTTATTTATTTTTTGCAGCATGGGGTGGATGGGGAGATCATTGGAGGGAAATGAAGAACATAAAACAAGTATTAGCTGCTTGAGAATAACAGTGGGAGAAGGCTATTGCTCGCATCTTCTGCTTTCTGGCTTCCCATTGGCATCTATTTGGCACTGGATACAGGATGCTTGACTAGATGGGTCTTTGGACTGATCCAGGAGGATTCTTATATTGTTAAATTATGTGTCACAAGTCAACAAGGAAAGGGATTAAGGAAAACCTATGCCTGTACTGTGAACCCAGTCAGGGACGATAATCCTCCCTAGATTTTGCAGAGGCAAGGGAAGGTTGTCTGTTTGGTTGAGATTAAAACCACCCAAAGTTGATAAATGGAGCTGAAGGAATGGAATGGAGAAGAGAAATGAGGAATGAGTGAAGAAATAGCAGGCTGAGAGAATAATGGGTTGACTGCCAGGAGCTACCAGGGCTAAAACCGAGAACTTTGGAGCCAATTGGAGCATCTTCCCAGGCAGTGAAGTACTGTCAGTGTCTGGGCTGGCCCTGTCCACCTAAGGTGGCCATTGGGCCTTCCTGGACAGGAAGCGCTACAAAGGACTTCCTGTTTGGACTAAGACCTTGCCTGAGCAACAAAAACCTTCATGGCTCTGATGTGTTCCTTGCCTCTGACCCCTTGCTTAGATTCTTATCTCTTACTCCTTCTGGTCAACTTCAGAGATGGACTAAGCAGATGCCTGCTTCCCCACTTTGTACCTAAAAGAGCTCCTTTCCCATCTCGGACCCTACAATCGGCAGGTCAGGCCTTGCCCAGTTGGTGTGCCCTTTTCCATAGCTGTCAACTTACAGAATTGAAAATAAGGGATCAGCAGCCAAAATAAGGGACCTGCAGCCTCACCTGTTCCAGGCACTCCAGTCTTCCTGTCCTCCTGCAGTCTGGTCAAACTCATGCTGGTAGCTTCGAGAACACTGTCCAACCAACTTTGTAACCAGAGGTTCAACTGAATAGAATCTGAATCACATGCACCACAAGGCCTATGCAGCCTCAACTTAAGATGTCTCCCCGGCCTGGCTTTGCATTGCAAAGTTTGCAGCAGCACGTGCAACAAAATGGCATCCAGCATTCAAAAAACCCCTCAGCTTGCATTAACTAGCCACACACACACACAGCCTCCCCCCCTCGCCATGAGATCACCAGTCACCCACCATTTTAGTCAACCAGCTCCTTTCTTTTCCCCTATAAGTCAATCGAATGGCCTCCAAAACAAATTCAAAAGCCCCCTCCCACGAGATCTCCTTTCCCCCCACCATGTGCCCCCGCTCCAGACAGACCTTTTCGCTGGCAAGGGTGAGTGGGCCGTCTATGACGTATCCATCCAATTCCGATCCGAGCACTCAGCACAGGTATGTTCAACTTCTGAGCCACTCTGAGCCAAAGGCAGAAAGCCCAGCCAGCAGCCAAATGAAGCCTCAAGGAAAACCACCGTCACCTCTCCGCTGGGAAGCGCTGAGCAAAGGCGAGTCCCCAGGGAACTCAGCCGATTTGATCAGCACAAGGCATGCAAGCTCCACCCCTCCAGTCGTTCTTAGACTTCTTATTGGGTGAGCAACACAGCCAAGCAACACAGCTGGAGCCTCCCTCCTCCCTGGCCGGCAGGGAGGGAGGGAGAGGAGCTGCTTCCTTTGAAATTTAAGGGACGTCATTTAAGGGACATTTAAGGGACATCCATCAATAAGGGACAGCAGCGGGACATAGCGCTGGAATAAGGGACTGTCCCTTCAAATAAGGGACACTTGACAGCTATGCTTTTCCATGGTGGTTCCCTGCTTGTACAATGCCTTCCCTAGTGAGGTGCAGCTGTCTACCCCATTATAGACTTTCAGGAGAAACATTCCTGTTTACGCGGGTATTTGATGGCTGAAAAAGCATTGTTCCCAGCAACCCAGAGATCCCTGGTGGGGGTAAGCTTTTTAAAAGAACGTTTTAACATTTTTGTAGATTCTTTTTAATGTTTTTTCACTGCCACGTCTTCTGCCCTCGGCTCCTTTGGGCGAAAGGGCAGGATATAAATCGCACAAATCAATAAATAGTACCTCCATTCCAGGAAAAGCATCACCTCCATCAGGCTGCTGCTAAAAGCGGCAACTCTGGAGGTGGTGGGAAGGTATTCAACATGGCGGCAGAGGTAGATTCTTAAGAGGAGAGTTCTGCTGTGAATAATGGAGGGCAGTTCCATTGTTGCTTACAGCTTTTGGGAGAACATAGAAGGTGGGAGAGAAGCCTTTATTTTTCCACCTGGAAACTGTTTGCTTTACCTCTACTGTAACTACAGCAACTCTAGAACTGAAGAGCGGTGGCTGGGCTTGCATTTTACATATTGAATGGAACCCGCCAGCCAGTTCTTTGACTGCAGGCTTCCGGCACCATTTTAGCAATGCTCTGGCTCCTAACTAATCTACACGTATATGTGATTAATTGTTATCAGCGGATATCATCACTCCCATGTAAAAATAGACTGTGATGACTATTTGAATAAATCATAAGAACAGCTAACCTGATACCACATAGCATCATGCAGTTGGCTGAGCAAGGCACGTTCTCATCCTTGACCTCGTATGGCTTGCAGAGATCAGTGTTTGCTTATGGAAGCTGGTGATTTAAAATTGTGGCTGTGCAGACCTGTTTCACCACCCATTTCCATGCCCCATTCCCACTGTATGATCCAAACTAAGACATATCTCTTCACTTCTCTGGATGCAGAGTGAGGTTACACAATGACCAATGTGAGTCTTTTCCCATTATCTGTGACTGTTCAGTTGTTTTATATGAATACTAAAGATCAAGATGAAGATTTACTTTGGCCACTAAATTCAGATTTGGAGCTGGCGGGGCATGGTGGGAGAAGGGTGCAGGAGAGTCAAGGGAGAGAGAAATCCAGGAATATTGAGGGGAGAGAGTCTAGAAATTGTGGGTAGGGGTTCAGAAAAAGCAGCGGGAGCCCAGCAGACCCCACAACCTCCCCCACACTGTCTTACTTGGAATGATGCCGTCTCTTGACCTATCATTGTTCCAGAGGCATTGCTGTGGTGTGTGTGTGTGTTGATCACGGTACATGTATGTTTGAACCAGACCTATGAATGACAATTTCCCATTGCTGACACAGAGTCCAGGGCGATGGGATCTTCCTGTTGCACTAATATTGTTACCCGAGTTTATTTGCCTTTTTAAAATGGCGGTTTACGTTTCGACATGGTTAACGCCCATGCTATTTCACGATATGGAGGTAACAGAAATACTTTTATGAATGAATACATAGATAAATCTGCTTGCTCAGCAGAGGACCCCAATAAGAAGCTGGATACTTCTTGAATGATAAACAAGATGCCTGCATGACGTAGGATTCTGGCCATGATCATAGAAACATAGAGTTGGAAAAGACCCTTGAGAATCATCTAGTCCAATCCTCTGCAATTAAGGAATATGCAGCTGTCCTGTATGGGGATCGAACCTGCGACCTTGGTGTTATCAGCACCATGTTCTAATCAACTGAGCTATAAAGCAATGGTCTTCAGCATCTGCAAGGCTGCGACGCTTTTCCAGAGCTTTCTGTTTTTATTCTGTAGGCAATAGATGTGTGTGATAGAAAAACCACACACATAGAAAGAATCCTTTCTTCTTCTTCCTTCTTTCCCGAGAGGTATTGATACCCTTTCTGTTTGCGTGTATCTTCTGCTTTTCTTTGTTCTTTGTTCTTGATCAGGGTAAACTGAGAGCACATTTCTCTGCAAGCTTTGAAAGCCAGGCCCCCTCATCTCACCCCTTTGCAATAACAGCTCCATAAGCTTGGCCAGCTGTTTGCAAACTCCGCCTGTCACGTTCTGCAGTTTTACGAACCCGTGAATCTGACCCTTTGATCATCTCCATGGAGCACAGATGCCAAAGGTCAGGACAGCCTTAAAGATGGACAAAAGGCTTTGAGGCTGGCCAAGGACTGTGTTAGGGGGTCAGAGTAATGAGAAGAACCTTGCCTTTCTGTTCTTTCTTGTAGTGTGTTTTGGAAATGATCCCTTTGCCTGCGCATCTCTGTGCATTACGAGTGTGGATGGTGAGAAATTTGATTCAGTTTGCATTTAAAGGGAACTTGCCAAATTCACATTTTCTGAAACAATATGTGGACTGTCTTCAGAGATTTGCACTTATTCGTGTTTTGCAATCCAGTTCTCCAGCCAAGCAAAGTGTACAAAATGCATAAACTATGGTGAAATGTGAAAGCAACATAGAAAAATGCATTATAATAGAGGGAATTGCTTTGCAAAAATTTGTTTCTTAGGCAGAATTACATAGCAAAGTGTGTATACCTGGATAAATTTGCACAAAAATGCTGACAAATTTTCATGTGGACTTACAAAATTGCTTTGCAAAAATTTGTTTCTTAGGCAGAATTACATAGCAATTTTATGTGGAGAACCGAACTTTGGAGTGGAAAAATGAGAAACTGAAAGAAACCAAAATTGACAGATTTACAATTCCTAATTATGCAGGGAAGCCAATAAGTCCTCATGCCTCTTGCATGCAAACCCCATGAGCTTCAGGCACGTTAGACACACCCTAGGGTAACCAATCCCACTTGGAAACTCTTGAGTTCGATATGAAAATGGATGGTGCTTTGAAAATAAGAATGGATGAATCTCTGTAAGGAGCTGGAGTCAGGGACAGGTCAGCAAAAAAGCATCCAGTGTCAGTGAAGTTGACTATTCAAAGAAACAAAAAAGAGCTCAGTCCTAGTAGTCACAGCAACCCTTTCCAGTAGGTCTTGCTTCAGGGAGGCAGTTGCAAGGACTGAAGGTGCCCGCCTTCTCACAGTTGCCTAAGACTCCTCCTCCCTTGGGTTCTTCCTAAGTAGCTACGGCTCTGTCGTCTTGTCTCTCTTTGCTCTGCCCTCTTCATTTCGCTCTGTGTTGCGTGGCGAGTTCCCGCCCCCCCAGGATAAATAAAGACACCAGACGCTGTATGTAAGGTTAATTGGGCGAATTAGGCCACAACTTTATTGAATTCAGGAATGAGAGGCATTGGCATAGGCATTGGTCCTAATGGCTATCCGGCTCCAGCCCATTTGCTGGAGACACGGGGAAGGGTTAACCATATATCGGGGGAGACTCCCGCGAGGCACGTCGACTAGGAGCTCCCCCGGGTCACCGCTCTGGGGCGTGCCTTTGGCCCACACCTCCATAGGCTTCGGACAGGGCCACGCCCCCCGGGGTCCTTTAACGGACCACCCTTCGCTCGCTGGGGGGAGGTGATGGCGCTCCTCCCCCCCCACACCTCGTCTTAACCCCTTCTTACCAATGCCTACCGCCAATGCCGGGAAGTTGTGACGAGTTGCTACGAGGTAGGCGAAAAACCAAAAGGCCCGAAATTGCCAATTGGGAAAAATTCCTACCATGCCCCTTGCGGCGACAGACCGAAGTCCATAGCAATGTCGAAGGAATGTCTAAGCCTAAACCTACTTAAAGGGAGGGAGGGTGGGAAAAGCGTGGGGGCGAGCCGGCGAAAAGAGGGCGAGCCCCCTCCGCGCCGGCTATAAATAGTGCAAGCCACGCCCCCCCGCCGGCCAGCTGATAGGCCGACGGAGGGGGCGGGCCAGACGGGGATTCCCCTGCTCTCGCGGGGGCTGGAGCCAGCCCCCGCTCGCGAGGGAGGGCGTGAACCCCGCAACCCCACCTCCTGGGCAGGCCCGGAAGTGGCTTTGCGTGGCGAGTTCCCGCCCCCCCCAGGATAAATAAAGACACCAGACGCTGTATGTAAGGTTAATTGGGCGAATTAGGCCACAACTTTATTGAATTCAGGAATGAGAGGCATTGGCATAGGCATTGGTCCTAATGGCTATCCGGCTCCAGCCCATTTGCTGGAGACACGGGGAAGGGTTAACCATATATCGGGGGAGACTCCCGCGAGGCACGTCGACTAGGAGCTCCCCCGGGTCACCGCTCTGGGGCGTGCCTTTGGCCCACACCTCCATAGGCTTCGGACAGGGCCACGCCCCCCGGGGTCCTTTAACGGACCACCCTTCGCTCGCTGGGGGGAGGTGATGGCGCTCCTCCCCCCCCACACCTCGTCTTAACCCCTTCTTACCAATGCCTACCGCCACACGAGCGAACGCTCGCCGCCAATCCTCTCAAGCCTGAAACCAATCCCTTATCCCCGTAGTTATATCCTGCAGCCATATATCATTTCCTGCATCAGACAGATGCACGCCATCTAGCCGGTAGAGGGCCTCCAAATTGAAACGAATGCCCGGGTGTCGCACGACCTTTCCCCCCAGGGCTGCCACTCTACGCACCACCGCCTTATCCACTGCTTTCCTTGCCCTATTTATGGCCATCGGGCACCTGCCATCTCTCCAAACCCGCCTTTCCATCAAGGAGGCCCACATGATTGTGAGGTTTGGGTAATTGGCCTTAAGCTCCTCCAAGTCACTGAAGATGCTCCACTGTAAATCCACCGCCTTTCTATAGGCTAGGTCGTTTTCACCCAGTTGTATAAGCAACGCATCCGGGGGGCCCTCTCTCGCGACTTTGGTCTTGAATGCGGGCATCATCTCAGCCCAACGCATTCCCCTCCGCGAAACCCAGGATAACGTGATGCCAACGGGCAAGCCCAGTCGCGGCCCAAGACCGGAATTGATGGCGCGGACCCTGGCCCAATGCACGATGCTGTGGCCGATTATCCAGACGCGCACCCCCATATTTCCTGCAAGAAATCGAGAAGGAAAACAGGCCGTGGTCAGTGACCCTTGGCTGGGAATTCATAAGTTACTTCTTAGGTAGCGTTTGTATGTGTCCGATTTCCAGCGGCCTAGATCCTTTATCCTCTCTGCTGTAAGGCCCAAGTGCAATGCCGTAGTGGCCGCTCCAATCCTAAAGGAGTGCGCCGCGAAATCTGCTGGTGGGAAGCCGCATGCTTTAAGTGTTAAGCGCATGACCCTGGTGAACTGGTGCCGCGTCAGGGGTACGCCATCCGCATGGATCAGAAGGGGACCCGCCCTGTTAGGTCTCATAGACAAGAAGCGCCTGGTGTCCTTTACCGGACACGGGCCTGGTTCCCCTGTTGCAGGTAGCCGGACCAGAGCCCCCCTCCCAAACTGGTCTGTCTTTGAACTGCGAATCCGAACCACCAAATCCTCACGTGAAAGTGTGATGTCACTCAACAGTAAGCCCCGGGAGGAGCCGAGCTGACCAGCCTCAAAAACCACCTCACCTACTCGCATCGCCCCAAAGAAGGCGATGGAGTATGCTGCTGAAAACAAGCGCGCCTCATACTTTGACCAACAAACCGTTCTCAACCTTTTATGTATTTGGGAAAGTATGTCAAAAGAAATAGGCCTCCTCGTGTCCCGGGCTGGAGGCTGCAGTCTACGCCAACCTTCTAGGGACTTCCGAATGACAAAATCAGCGCATGGGTCTGATGAGAATAACGTTTTGCAAAAGAAAGAAATTGCTGCGGCCTGTAGGTTGAGGGTTTTTGGGGCACGACCAAGGCGCTTCAAGTGCACTAAATAGGACATGACCTCAGACCTAACGGGAGGGGCGTTGTTCAAGGTGGCGCTAGATTTAGCACGGAACTTTAAGAAATCCGACCAGGCCTTCTTATAGGATCTCAATGTGGAGGGCGCCAATGAAGCTAATACTCCCTGTATCACTTCTGGTTCCCAGAACTCTGGTCCCCAAGTCTCCACAGCTGTTCCGGGAAGGGCTGAGGTAGTAACTGAGCATCCGGTGCTAACGAGCGGAAGCGGTCCATCTGAAAACGAGATAGGGCGGGGACTTCCGGTGAGCCGCGATTCCAGCGCAAGCAGGGTTTTACCGTGCGGTAGAAACCCGGGCTATTCTGAAGGATAGGGGCAACTCCAGGGCGCGGAGACCCCCCAAAACTCCTTTGAAGGGTGTTCAAGGAGTCAAGTACCCGACACGACCAAGAACAGGACAAACCGGCTGCCAGGTAACCTCGTAAGAGGCGAAGAGCGTAGCGGGGAAAGCCCGAGGGTCGAGGGGAACCATTTTCTTACCTTCAGATAGCGAAGCCCTGCGCTTGCAGGAAGAGCGGCCCGCTTTCAAAAAAAAGAACTTTGATACTTAGTAGTTTGGTGGCGAAGAGCAGCAACAAGGAAGTCTCAAAGTAACCTAGAGAAGTAAACAGAGTTCAGACTATAGTCGAAGCCAACCTAGACGCGGCGAAAATCCAGTACTAAAGAAAGTGAGCGATTTGCCTGGGCGGTAACGCGGTCCTCTTTCAAGTGCACCCCCCCCAGGAAGGGAAAACAGCAGCTTGGGGGGGAGGTGGAGGCGGAGAGACTTGTAAAGAGCCCAAGGAAAAGTGAGAACAACATCCCTGGCGCATAAAAGACTACAAAGGGGAGGGGGAGATATTTCCCTCCCTCCTCGGCTTTTCTTCGCATCACACACGAAAGTGAGAGACCCGGAAGAGAAGGGAAACCCTCGCCGCCATTTGGTGTAGAAGTGCGGAGTCTGAAGAAGTGAAGAGGGGAGAGGACGACATATTCTGACAGCGTAACAACAGGGTTTTGCCGGCACTTCTCTACTTGGCAAAGGGGATTCGAAAACGAGAAACGCGAAACCCTCCCAGAGCTCCAAGGACAGGGTAAAGATAGGTTAAAGACAGCGTAAAGACCCAGCGGGAACGCGAGCGGTCCCGGCGACTTTCTGAAACAAGATGGAGTAGGTGTGAGTCGACTACCCCCTCCCTTGCTCCCCCTCCTCCCCTCCTCCCCCCCTCCCCCCACTTGTATTTGTATCTGTGTCTGTTTCTATACCCCACTGTTTAACATCCCTCCTCCCTTACCGAATACCCAACTCTGCCCAACTACAGGATCACAGGACTAAAAACAATTGGACTATAGGATCAATAATAACTGGACCTACAGATGGGGGGAAGGGAAGTAATATTCGTTTATGGGAAGTAACGTGTGGATAAAGTGAAATTGGGGTTACGACGCAGATGGACACAAGTACATTACAAACCAATAACACTGCCCGCGGACTATTGGATATGGGCATTTGGACTCAGGAATCATTGATAACTAGGGATTATTGGCCATAAGGGATATTGACTAAAAGAGACCCTGACTATTATAAAGACTTTTGGTTATTGTTCCTGAGAAGTAACCAGGGACAACAAAGGTAAATGCTAATGTGAATGCAAATGTAAACGTAATGTAAATGTAATGTGAATTTTGGAAAGGAGGACGGGATTGCAAAGAAACAGAGGAAGGTACCAGCATTAGAAGGTACTAGAAAAACTAATTTGGGGATAGAAAGGAATAGTAAAAAGGAAGATTGATACAAGGGTACATGATGTCACTCACGGGGAAGAAAGGAACGAACGGGGGAACTCCAGGAGAGAGGAGAGGCTCCAAACAGGAGGGAGACTTTAAGTCAGAGATTCTGAAGATGTTTGCGGAAATAAAACAAAGCCAAGCTAATGTAGAGCATAAATTAGAACAAGTGGATAACAGAATTGGGAAATTGGATAAAAAAATGGAGGAAACAGTGAACGAATTAAAGGGCCAAATAAAAGAAATATCTAGGAGGACGCAGCTCGCAGAGGAAGGACTAAAAAAGACTAAAGTAGAGTTGAGAGACATAAAGAGAGATAAGGAAAAAATTAAACTAGAAGTGATGGAGCTAAGTAAGACACAGGAAGAGATGAAGGATACCATAGCGATGAACGAACTAAGGCAGAGGGAGGTGAATTTGAGGCTGAGGGCCATTCCGGAGACACAGAATGAAAATGTAAAAGAAAGATTGACGAAGGAGTTAGCGGATTGGATGGGTATACCTATAGAGGAAATGGCCAACAGCATACTAAATGCATTTAGAATGCGTGTCAATGCAACTAGAGCAAAGAAGCTCACAGGTGATTGTTTGATTACGTTCAAAAACAAAGAAATGAGAGATTTGATCCTCCAGAGGAACAGAGAAAAGAGACTAAATATAGATGGGAATTATATAATTATCTTTAAAGATGTCCCAATTAGACTACTTAAACGGAGAGACTCTTATAAACCCTTGGCGCAAACATTGAAGAAGAACAAGATTGAGTTTAGGTGGGAATTCCCGGAAGGGATATCATTTATATATAGAGGGAAAAGACATAAGTTGGTAAATCAAGAAGAGACCGGGAAATTCCTCAGGAAATATAAGGAACTTAAAGTAGACACAAATGAAACAGGAAGAGCAGAGAGGGCCCAATCGGGAGAATCAAGAACGACAGGGGATCAGGAGGAGGAGGGGAGTGGATCAGGGGAGGAGGTAGAAGAAGAAGAGGGAGACTTAGGGAATACACAAGAAACAGGAGGATTATAAAGACTAAAAAAGAAGAAATTAAGCACTATGGGATTAAAAATTTGGAATTGGAACATCAATGGGATGAATGACAAAAAAAAGAGAAATAAAATTGAGCAATGTTTGAAAAAGAAAAATCTAGATATTATTTGTCTCCAGGAGACACACGTGGCCAGAAAGCATAGAAAGGTTCTGATTAATAAACGGCTAGGGAACGAATTTGAAACACTGGATAAGGTAAAGAAAAGAGGGGTGGTATTGTATATCAATAGCAAAATAGAAGCCAAAACAATGTTTAAAGACGAGGAGGGGAGGATGATAGGGGTTAACATCAATTGGCAAGGAGAAAGGATGATGGTAGTCGGGATCTACGCCCCGAATGGTAGCAAAACGGAATTTTTCGAAAGATTAGAAGAAAAACTAATGGAATATGCAGATCAAAAAATAATCATAATGGGGGATATGAATGCGGTTATTTCATTGGAGATGGATAGACGCAGAGATGGAGGAAGTAAAGAAGGGAAACTACCAAAATCCTTCTTCTCTATGGTGGAGAATTACAATTTAGTGGATATATGGCGTCTTAGACACCCTCTTGTGAAACAATATACTTTTTATTCGGAACCTAACCACTCACTCTCACGACTGGATCAGATCTGGATCTCAAAGGAATTATGTCCAAGAGTTAAATCTATAGAGATAAGACCGAAAGTAATATCAGACCATAATCCAGTAGAGATGGAACTAGAAAGCTTAGAGAAAAGAACATTTAGATGGAGACTAAAAGATTACTTGTTAGACGATCAGAAGGTGGTGGAAAAGGCAAAAAAAGAATTGTCAGAGTACTTTAAGGAGAATTGTGATAAAGGGATAAAAGACAATATAGTATGGGATGCTAGTAAAGCGGTAATAAGAGGGTATTTCATTCAACAAAACGCAATCAAAAACAGGAACAGAGAGAAAAATAAAGAGGAAATTCTAAGACAGATAATGACAAACGAATCAGAGCTAGCCCAAAACCCCAATTGTCTGAAAACAAAAGAAAAAATAAAAATCCTACAAACCCAGTTTGCTACAATGATAAACAAGGAAGTAGAGTGGAATATTAAAAGACTTAGGCAAAGAAACTTTGAATTTGCGAACAAGCCAGGCAAATGGCTTGCCTGGCAAACGAAAAAAAGGAAAGAACAGGGGACGATTAATAAAATAATAATAGAGGGGGAGGAGAGAACTGACCCCAAAGGAATTAGAAGGGAGTTTCTTAATTATTATAGAAACCTGTATAAGGACCAGGGAAAGGTAGGTTTAAGGAAAATAGAAAGATACATGAAAGATAAAGGGGGACAAAAAATCCCGGAGGAAGGGAGACAAAGATTAAACATAGCAATTGAAAACGAGGAAATCGAGGAGGTAATTAGAGATCTCAAGAGGGGCAAAGCACCAGGCCCCGATGGATTTACTGCCAGCTATTATAAAGAACTGAAACCTATTCTAGTAAGACCCTTGAAAAACACTATGAATAACATCTTAAAGAAAGGAGAAATTCCAGAAACTTGGAAGGAGGCATACATCACGTTTATCCCCAAACAGGACGCAGACCTGACCCAAGTCAAAAATTATAGACCAATCTCGCTGCTGAATGTAGACTATAAGATATTTGCAGGAATTCTGGCAAGAAGGTTAAAGAATGTATTAGCAGATATCATACACACAGATCAGGCAGGCTTCTTACCTGGCCGGCAGATGAGAGACAACATAAGAAATATCATTGATATGTTAGAATTCCTGTCTGTAAGGATTGATAAACAAGTTATAATGATGTTCATTGACGCCGAAAAGGCATTTGATAATGTGCTATGGAATTTTATGTTGAGAAACCTGGAACACATGAATGTAGGCAAAGACTTCCTTAATGGGGTAAGGGCAATATACACAGAACAGAGGGCCAAACTGATCGTAAATAATATGGTAACGGAGGAAATAAAGATAAGGAAGGGAACAAGACAAGGATGCCCGCTCTCCCCGTTACTATTTATAACAGTGTTAGAAGTCCTTTTAAACGCCATAAGACAAAATGAGAATATTAGAGGAGTAAAGCTAGGACGGAATGTGTATAAGACCAAGGCCTTCGCTGACGATTTGGTAGTAATGACAGAAGACCCAGAAACCTCTGTGGGAGAGATATTGAAGGAAGCAGAATCATTTGGTGAAGTGGCCGGGTTTAAACTAAATAAGACAAAAACAAAAATGATATGTAAAAATATAGATCCGAAGACAATAGAAACAATCCAACAGCAATCACAGATAGAGATGGTCAAAAAAGTTAAATACCTCGGCATCTGGCTAACACCTAGAAATATAGATCTCTTTAAAAACAACTATGAGCCGATGTGGAGGGGAATAAAGAAGGATTTGGAAAAATGGGGACGACTAAAACTGTCAATGTGGGGAAGGATCAACATAATCAAGATGAATGTGCTAGCAAGATTAATGTTTTTGTTTCAGACTATTCCTATAATAAAAGGGAATAGGATTTTTAAGGAATGGCAGAGGGTAATTTCGAGGTTTATATGGCAGGGCAGAAGACCCAGAATACAATTTAAACTCTTAACAGATGTAAAGGAAAGGGGGGGCTTCGCCCTGCCAGATCTAAAACTATATTATGAGGCTGTATGCCTAAGCTGGTTAAAGGACTGGGTCAAGCTAGAAAATACGGAGCTACTAGATCTGGAGGGCTTCGACAACTGCTTTGGCTGGCATGCCTACTTATGGAAGAACAAAACGAAGGCACATAAGGGGTTTGGTAACCACATCTTTAGAGGGCCGATAATCGAGGCATGGGAAAGGTATAAGAACTTGCTAGAGCCGAAGACACCACATTGGCTGTCACCTCTTGAAATTATAAGTATAAAAACTACTAACATGAGAAAGAACTGGGCATCATATAATCAGTTAGTAACTAAAGTGGAAGGGAAATGGAGAACTAAACCCTATGAGCAGATAAAAGAACATGTTTACGATTGGCTTCACCACCAACAAGTGAATCAGATGTTCAGCAAGGACTTCAAAGAAAGAGGTTATGCAGACAAAGACTCTAAATACCAGACGGAGATAATTAACAACAAAGAGAAAAATATATCTAAGTTATATAGAATGCTGCTTGATTGGAACTTGGCTGACGAAGAAGTTAAATCTGTAATGATTCGCTGGGCTAAAGATATAGGTCACAGTATTCAATTTGAGGATTGGGAAAAATTATGGAAAGATGGGATAAACTTTACGGCGTGTACTGTGATAAGAGAAAATGTTATGAAGATGTTTTACAGGTGGCATTTGACACCTATGAAACTTGCCAAAATGTACAAGGTGGACAATAAGTGTTGGAGGTGTAAAAAGGTAGAGGGCTCCTTCTACCACATGTGGTGGGAGTGCGGAAGGGTAAAACAGTTTTGGGAGAAGGTTTACATCGAATTAAAAAAGATATTAAAATACACGTTCATAAAGAAACCCGAGATTTTCCTATTAGGGATATTAAGACAAGATATAAAAAAGGAAGATCGTAGACTGGTATATTATGCGGTTACGGCAGCAAGGGTTGTAATAGCGCAAAGGTGGAAACAACAAGAAATCCCGACGGTGGAGGAGTGGAGAGGTAAATTATCGGAATATGCTGAGCTTGATAAGTTAACGGGGAGAATTAGATATTTAAAGGACCAGATATTTACCAGCGACTGGGGGAAATATGTAGACTACTTGGAATACGTTTGTGATGGAAAAATAACGCTCAAGGGATTTAAAGACGTACTGTAACAGACTAGAGGTTATTGTGCAATGAAAATAGAGAGTAAGAGTAGACATAACGACAATATAAACGAAGAAACGCGGACATTAATTTTGGCTACGAATGACTTGCGATTTAGCTGAAGGAAGTCCTGAAAGAAACAACTATGTGAAAGAAGTGATGTAAAAATATCTATTTGATGTATTGTTATTCTTGTATATTTTTCTGTTCTCTTTTTCTGTTTTTTCTTTTTCTTTCTCTATTTTGAAACGCTTAATAAAAATTTACGTCGAAAAAAAAAAAAGAAAACGAGATAGGGCATCCGCGATATCATTGTTAACACCAGGCACAAATTTGGCGGAAAAGTGAATGTTAAGCTCTAAACAGCGGAGGACAAAGGAACGCAGAAGGGCACCAACTCTAGAGGAACGCGCGGCCTGCCTAGTAAGGACTGCTACTACCGCCTGGTTGTCGGTGTGGAAGCAAACCCTATGGTTGCTGAAAACCTCTGACCATAAGTGGACTGCCACTACAATCGGGAAGAATTCTAGGAAGGTAAGATCTCTGGTAATGGGCCCTCCCCTCCAGGCTTCAGGCCAACGCTGGGCACACCATTGCCCTTTGAAGTAGACGCCAAACCCCAGGGACCCTGACGCATCCGAATGCACTTGAAAGTCCACCTGCAGCGACAAGTTCTCCTGCCATAGGGAAACACCATTGTAGTTCTCGAGGAACTTCAACCAAACTTGTAGGTCAGATTTTACTTCCCTGGAAAGCCGGATCCTATGATGAGGGAAACGCAGGCCTGCTGAAAGCTTCGCAAGGCGACTACAGAA
This sequence comes from Podarcis melisellensis, assembly GCF_964234715.1. Lineage (NCBI taxonomy): Eukaryota > Metazoa > Chordata > Lepidosauria > Squamata > Lacertidae > Podarcis > Podarcis melisellensis. Next base: position 11,375,666 of record NC_138532.1, on the reverse strand, counting down.
AGGACGGCCAGGAGCAACTACTCGGCAAGCGAAATTTAGGTGACCAAGAAGTGATTGTAACTGCCTAAGTGTAACTTTTTTAAGGGGGAGGAGTTGCCGAATGAGGTCACCAAGTGCGACCAGTTTCTCTCTAGGAAGTTTTGAGGTCTGCGCTACAGTGTCCAACTCGATGCCCAAGTAGACCATGGTTGTTGCTGGTCCCTCAGTTTTGTCGTCGGCTAGGGGAACTCCTAGCTCCCCCGCCAATGATATGAAAGCTTTGAGGAGCTCAGCACACCTATGCTTGTTATCAGCTACGAGGATAAAGTCATCCAAGTAGTGCGACACGCCCTCTGAGCCAGTCCTGAAGCGAAGGGCCCAGTCTAGAAAGGTACTGAATGCCTCAAAGGCTGCGCAGGCCACTGAGCAACCCATGGGCATAGCTTTGTCCACGAAATACGCCCCTTCAAATTTGAATCCCAGCCACCGGAAATCCTCCGGGTGCACTGGGAGAAGCCTAAAGGCTGATTCGATGTCACATTTCGCCAGCCACGCGCCCCTTCCAAATTTGCGAATGACTTTGACGGCTTGGTCAAAGGTGGCGTATCTCACTGTACAGAGCTCATGCGGTATCGCATCATTGACGGACCCTCCCCTTGGATAGGAAAGGTTGTGAATCATGCGAAACTCGCCCGGGACCTTCTTGGGGACTATGCCTAAAGGTGATACGTGAAGGCCAATTATTGGAGGAGCTGAAAAGGGGCCGGCTACCCTACCTGCCTTTATTTCTTTGCTAATTTTCTTACGGGCAATCTCCGGCATTTCCCTGACAGACTTCTGATTAGGGGGATCGCCCGCATTGGGTGGAAATGCAACCGGGATTCTGAAACCATTACTAAAGCCCTCCCATAGGTACCCTGCTGCTGACCTGTTGGGGTAGAGGTCTAAAAGGTCTTTCAAAGGGGTCAACTTGATGGGGGAATAGGCCAGGGTCAGCTTGAAGTTACTGCCTGTTCCCTTGAGGTGCGAGAGAGGCTCCGTGGCCGCCTCTGGGTCCTTGATTGTAGGAACCCCTTCCCCCCCGAAAGGACTGCCTCCCTTTCATGCAGGCAGTGGCTGGGTGGTTGCCCATGCATCTTTCACATTCGTGGCTGTACTTACAGACCGGCCTCGCACAAACCCCTCTATTAAATTCCCAACATATATGCTTCTGCCTCGCAGCGGTCTTCCAGGATCTTGAAGAATCCTGGTGCTTCTTTTCGACGAAGGGGCCCACATGGTCAGACCAAATGTTTTGGTCCCTCTGGTCCCAGCGTGTGGAGGGTAACGTTGACGCATTTCTACGAAAATCCTCATCATAATTAAAAGCAGCAATATCCCCGGCTAACTCCCGAGCCCTCCTAACGTGAGACAGGTACGCAATTAAGTGCATCGCCCGCTTAGGATAGGCAGCGCTGACGACGCCCATGAAAACCTGGAAACCAGTGAGCCAATTATCAAAGGTACGCTCGACCCTCGGTCCTCTGTACCTGCGTTTCCCGTAACTGCGCCTCTTTTCACCTTTACCCATCACTTTAGCCGGGGGCAGCAACCTGAGTACATCTATATATTCCCCGCTGAGGATTCTGTCCCTCTTCTTTTGTGATAAATGATTACCTATAATGACATCTGTAGACACGTGAGTGGAGGTTTTGACGTCAGGCACTAGAGCACCATCCTTCCACTCGAGGGTCCCATTGAAGGCCTTACGGTAGGAGTTGGCCCTCCTTTCATGTGCCCATGCAGGAAGACCCACGCTATCCTCCCCGTGGCCCCAATACTCCTCCTTAGAAACTTCGCTGTCCGAATCGGATGAGGAAGAAGTACCTGAGTCCTCCTCGGATTCCGACCGCCTGCTCTTCTTGCTCTTCTTGGACGTGTGTTTTCTTTTCTCCTTCCTCTTTCCCGACGGGACCTCAGGAGGGGCCTGTTCCGGCACGCTATTCGCAAGTACTGCCTGTTGATCGTGTACCTCCTCATCTGACGATGATTCTGACGCGCCCTCGACTGGCACCGACTGCGGAGGCGGGACCTGCAAGAGACTAGATACACCTGGAACCTTTTTAGGGTTAGTAGCCTTAGAGCTCTGGGCGCTCGCCTTGCCCTTCCTGGCCCCCCTCTGGCCTCCCCTTGGCTTGGCTGAGGAAGCCAGCTGAGAGCCAGTGCTTTTCTTAAGCCGTCCTGCAGACTTTTTTGCCGCAGTCAACACTGCCACCGTGGATGCGGAAGTGCCAGGGAGTACCACCTCACTAAGCTGAGAATCTTCAATGTAATCCTGGGAGAACGCTAACGGCGCCGATGACCCCACTGCCGCTGCCATTGGCGATATGAGCACCGGAGCCACCGTTGTTGGCGCTGTTGTGATTGTTGTTGTAGTAGCTGCCACTGGCGCGGGTGTCACTTGGCCTGCAGACCTTTGTTTATAGAAATCCTGAAAGGCAGAGAAGAACTCGGCCAAAGCCTGAGGATTACTGGGAATAATGAATGGTTGAGACTCCCCCTGGTTCCCTTGGTTCCCCCCAGGTACAACGTCATTTACCTGATTACCCTGTGCCGACATATCTTCACTCAGCGCCTTGGATTACCCAATCCGAGGCAGGAAGCTTATTAGTTATGCGTAAGCAGCAAGCAGAGGCCTGTACTATAGTTCAGTATCGACTGCACTGGACGGACTTAGCACAAAAGAAAAATTATATTTTAATGTATTTTATATTATTCTAGATTGTTTTGTTTTACCAATCAACCAATTAGCACTCAAGGGAGGAAGGTAGAAAAGTTGAGATACTTAGCACGAGAGAAAAATTATATTTTATTTATTTTATATTATTCCATATTGTTTTGTGGAAGGTATAAAAGTTGAGTTATACTCTTACCGCAGATTGCAAGGCAGACCAAGCCTAGATAACCTTAAATTAGACCTGAATTGTTTAATTAGCTTATCTAATGAGTGGAGGCACACAATTGATTTATTGCCGAATGAAGCACCTGAATTAAATACGCGTATCCAAAGCCAGCACCTAAATCGCTTCAAAAGTATATCAGGTCTACGCAAGCTTTAAATTAGCTCTGGATTATAAAGCCCTTGAATCACCTATGCCCTTTAATTAAAGCGATAGCAGCGACGTACGACAAGCAAGCTTAGATCACAATCAAAGAAATAAATCCAGGTAAATGAAGTATGTAGAAATTAATTTAAAATCAAAGCAAGAATGCCAGATTACCGCCAGTCGAAGCCAATCCCAGTAATACCAATAACGTAAAAATTAGAGTAATCAAGAAGTAATTACTGTAGTACCAGCAAATAAACCAGATAATAAAGCAATAGGCACAGCTACTTAATTATATTTTCTGATTAAATGTACCTTTAAATGAATTACCTTTCCACGTCAAGCACTTTAACAAAATAAGCACCGCTACTTAATTAACTTTCCTGATTAAGTGTACCTATGGATGTAAGGCGCCTAGATCACGTCCCAGTAATGGACGGAATAAATGTAATTGCTGCCGCTCTATAATAAGTGAGCTAGCAACGGCAAGCCCCCTTCGGCAGCGTTGCCGAGCAGCCGCCTCAATCCTCTGCCCGTATGCCTATTTGAAGCGAGGAGAGATTGGAAACCTTAGAGCAGGCTAAATTCCCACGTGGTCTGCCTCGCCTAAAATGGCCGCCGCCGTAAAGCCACGTGGGCAATCAAAATGGCGGCCAAAGCTATCCTGTTGCTTAGCAACGCAGGAAGAAACCTCCGGCTGCTGCCGTCTCCCGCGAAACCTCGGAACCCCCCCCACGCGCCTTTAGAGCTGATCCACCCCACAAAATTATACCTGGAAGTAACTGTATACAACCTGCTTTTACGCGATGAAGACTCCTAAATGAGGCTAGGCTGCCAGCACCTGTCCCCTCGGGAGCACGTGGGTGGGGAGAGCACTCGGGCAACGACTAGCTGGTCGGCGGGATATATGCGAGGCAGGTAGCGCTGCAGCCCTCAAAACGCTGGAAAAAGGACACCCAGCCGCGGTGCCCGCGTGGCTGGGCAGCACGCGCTTCTGTAGAGAATTTCCGCAGAGGTGCCGAAGCTTGCCCCGGTCTGCAGAAGCAAAACGCAGGAAGCCGGCTGGGCTGGTTGGAGGAAGGGGTTGACGGAGCGCCGGCGAGGCGGGAAGCCCGCCAGACAGCTGATCGCAAAAGCGCTGACCTACAGGCGGAAGAAGGAGGACGAAGCACCGGCGAAGCGGGGAATTCGACTGGGAAAGCTGCAGATCCGGCAGTCAGCTGATGGCCACAGAGCACCAGCTGGAAGAAGCGCTCCGATGCGTCCCGAGGCGAATTCCGAAGAGACCTAGTAGAAGCGCGAGGTAGCAAGCTCCAAATACGCAAGCTCCAAATACGCACAAAAAGCGTGGGGGCGAGCCGGCGAAAAGAGGGCGAGCCCCCTCCGCGCCGGCTATAAATAGTGCAAGCCACGCCCCCCCCGCCGGCCAGCTGATAGGCCGACGGAGGGGGCGGGCCAGACGGGGATTCCCCTGCTCTCGCGGGGGCTGGAGCCAGCCCCCGCTCGCGAGGGAGGGCGTGAACCCCGCAACCCCACCTCCTGGGCAGGCCCGGAAGTGGCTTTCTGGAAGACCAGGGAGGAGGGACTCCTTGGCTTCTTCAGCAGCTCGCCTCCACTCTCTCTCTTGATCCATCCCTCTGCTTCTGCCTCTGCTTCTGCACTGCTCTCTGCCACAGCCTCTTCCTGCTCACTAAACCCTGTTAGCTCTTCAGTTTCCCACACCTCCACCGCCCAGTCCCCCCTCTTCTCCCTCTGACCACTCATTGTCGCCCCACCATCAATCCTCTGGCTCTGACCCTTCTTCTCTTGTGGGTTCTCCAGCTGGTACCTTCCGCCACTCCTCTGCATCCAGCCAGTCCATGACATTCTGTCAATTTCAGTGTTTTTCAGTTTTCCAGCTTAGGTTCAGTTCTCCACAATTCTTCATCGGATTTATTGGCACTTTAGAGCAATTTCCCCCCAGATGTATACACTTTTTTGGTAAGCAGTTTCTCTAATATGATGCCTTTTCCTGTGCTGTTTTCACTAGTTACACATTTTCATGTACATTTCTCCCCCTGAAACAGTCATTTTCTGACACATTATTTGGTGGGGGAACTGTATGGCAACAAAAGTGAGAATTTTCAAAGGATAGCTGTGTTTTGGTTTGTGTATTGTTTCACGAACTGCAAATTAGGAGCCTGAGGATGAAAATGTGAATCGCACTGAATTATCTCTCGTATCCCTGATTGAAAGCCTCAGGCAAATCCTCAGTAAGAATGTGATCTTTTTGGTTATTCTGCAGATATGAATGGAAAGATACAAAAGAAAAGGCAACAGTAGAACAAGTGGCTTCACAAGACCTAGGCAGTGGTCCCATTCCCACCCCAGCGCAAATTTCTGTAGCTGACAGCAGTTAGGGGACCATAGGAGTAGTGACAGAACGTCAAATTGCAAAATGAAAAGGGCTACCTTGTGCATAATCTGACACTCTCTCCCACCCGTTCCCTCTGGTCCCCACACTGAAATTTAAAGCCACTAAGACAAAAGGCAGCCTGGCTGATGTAGGAAGGCTTGTGACCATGGAATCTGTGAACAGCAGGACAGCCTGAGGGCTGCAAAGTGTGGGGTTGTCTTGATTTCCACCCTATTTTTGTTTCCTCACACGAGTCATCCTTCAGTTGCTACCTCAGCTCTCAAGCAGAATTTCCCTTTTTGATCTCAAAAGGGCACACATCTGCCTGCAGCAATAAACCTCGCTGCCGCATTTTTCCTGTGCTGCCATGGTGGGGAGGATCTGTCAATAGAACCCGTGTGAAAAGCAGATGATGAGTACCAAGCAGAAATGTTTGTGTTTACCTGGACCTTGGGAGAGAGAGATGGTGGTGCTATTTGTTTGCTATTTAAAGCATTTCTGCCCCACTCTTGAGCTCCCAACAGCGGCTTACAAAGATCAGCATTGAGACAGTCCCTGCCCCCAAGCTTAAATTCTACAGGGCATGGCACAAAAATTATAGGCATTAGGAAGGAGGAGGAGAACAAACTCAGGCGCTAGTTCTTCATCATAAAGTTCTTATTACAACCAGTTGGAATGGAAAACAGTTCAAGGAGAAGCAGGAGGCAAACATCTCTCCACTTGAGTGATGGAGTGGCCCTGCTTCTCTTTGCTCTTGCTGCTGTCGCCTGATGGAATGGCTCTTTCCTGATGCCTGATGGAGGGTGGAGCCTAATGCTACTTTAGCTTATTTGGGAGGAATAGTGAGACAAGAAGTTTAACAAACAAACAAACTATCACACTGGCTTCTCAGTGGTGCTGCTGGTAGCCCCGCGCCCCTTTCTCTTTCTGCCTCCTTCTCTCTATTCCCAAATCATGCATTTGTGACAAAGTAAAGGTACATTTATTGATCTGAGTAGTCTTTTTGCCTTGATATCACCTTGTCCCATAGGTGCCTGTGGCGTTTGTATACAGAGCCCCCGGTCGTTTCACGGACTATTGACCTGTACACCACTGCTTTATTCTTCCGCTACGCCAACCAGGTTTCTTCTGGTGAAATCCTGAGTCTCAGTCAGGTTGTAAAGTCAACAACAAAGATTAAAGTTTATTGAAGAACAAACAAGTTTTAAATAGGTTCAGAACGGTTTCTCAAATGTGCGCCCTTAACTTGATGTGGCACTGTCTCACACTGTCACACTCTTCTTCCTCAGTTCTATCCCTGTCTCTCACTCTGTCACAACCATGTTTGACTTTTACTGCCTCTGTCTGACCCTCACTCCTCTGTCCCCCCCTGGGCTGAGCCTCAAAACCAAGTAGGCTCCGCCTCTGAGCTTTCTCATTGGTTAATCTACATTAACCATTTCCATCCCCCTGTACAAACATAATCACAAGGAATGGGCAGACGCCACATCGCCTATCTGATCATTCAGTCTGTGGAACTTGCACTTTTAAAAGTGCCATGTAATTTGCAAGGAGTCAGTATCTTAGTGTGGGCAGCAGCCTGTGTATTGACGTTAGGCCGGTGCCCTTGCTCGATTCCTGCAGAAACTTATTTTAATTTCAGCAAGCCTAGCGAGATGTATGACTCAGTTATCTATTTTTTGTTTTTGTTTTAAAGGTTTTGCTGAGATCTGTGTCTCATTGATGCATAAACTTTTTCAGCTACGAGGGGGGTTGGCCGTGCTTTTTGCCCCAGGTGAAGTCTCCAGAGGGGAGCCATTGAAGCTCCTAGCCTGTGTGTGTGGGTACCAGTGCTGGATTTACATATAAGCTAAACAAGCTATAGCTTAGGGCCCCACTCTCTTGGGCCCCCCCAAAAAATTTAAAGAAAAAAACCCTGGATGTACATTTCCAAAATATAAGAGAAAAAAACAAATAAAATAAAACCTACATCATTTTAAGTTAGAGCTTAATAATTATTTCACTATTAATATACTTTTTCTTAATTGTATTTCAGTTCAACAATTACTTTGATAAAATACATATTTTGTTACGTGCAAATGGCTTTAGATACCTATTAGGTCCATAAATTACCATGTAGCATAAATTCAACACAAAAAAACAGTGACAATTTGTTGTCGACAAACGATTGCTGGATATCTAAAGGGCCCCATTAACTTCAGTAGCTTAGGACCTCATCAAACCTAAATCTGGCCCTGGTATGTGCACAAATGCATGTGTGGGAGGTGCCAAAGTGGAACTTTGACCAGCCTAGTTTTCCCCTGCAAAGCTTGGAGATCCCTCTGACTAAGCGATCTGTAACTTTTTTCTAAAGAAATAAGTAATTAATAATGAATTTGAAACAGAGGGCCTTGTTCCTCCTTATGGATAGGTAGCATTATTATTTTTAAGTCATTCCTTATCTTTTGAGAGAGTCCGTACACATTACTTATTCAGATATACAGTGTTGTTGGGTTTGTCATATCTTAATATCTAAAGTTGAACGAGCTGAACGCCATGTTTGAATCACAGGGATCATACAGGGATGCTCATTAGGGAGCCAAGACAGGTTGCCATTTGGGGCCCAAGATTGGCTTGTTGACAAGTCACTTATGGATTGGCCCAGAGAAACATCAGACACAGTCTAGAGCAGGAGTGGGAAACCCTTGGCCTTCCAGATCTTTGCATAGATTAAATAATAAATACACGAACACAAACAAAAGTGACCTGGAGTAGAAGTAGATTGATCCACCCCACTCCTTGTTGCAATGCCCATCGCTTGGAGTGGAATTTGCCAGTCTAGCAAGCTCCCCTGCTCACCCATTCACTTTGTCCACTTCAAAAATTTCATCTCCCCATCTGTATCTCCCCCTTGAGCTAGTCATCCCTTTTCCTCTCCTCTTCTTCTGCCTGAGTTAATAATCTTTGCTGGGTTTTCTGAGTCAATAGGCCAGTCCAATAAAAGACAGGAAACTTGAAAAATCTTTGACATTTAAGGCTTTCTTTCATTTAATGTTACCCTTATAGGTTTTTCCTCCTCCTCTTGGGGGCTCTTGTGCGATGATCTGCTTCCATTTGGATGCTGAAATTTTCAGTGGAATTGGTTTTAAAACAAGAAATCTATTTTGATGCATTTTCATATACTTCAGTGGTAAGCATCTGCTGGATTTAATATAAATTAAAACCCTCTGAAAAGAGGTCCCTGATCTGGTCATGGTTTATTTATTGTCTCTGGTTAAATTGCATTCCACCTATCTACTAAGAAAGGTATTGGGAACCCATGGCCTGTAAATGTCATTGAACTACTGCAGCCACCAACCCCTTCAGACATCTTTACAGTCTGTGTAGAGCTGACCATCTGAATATGTACTGTATTGTCTCATTCTGCAGTCTTCAAGTAAGCTTTGATTTCCTCCCTCCATGCGCATAATCAATATTTCCATATTTCCCAACTGCTCTTTGACTGGGTCACCTGTACCAAGGGTTGAAGGAAGCGCAGGGCTTCTGGCACAAGGAACAATCTCACTGGGATGTTCAATTGCAGCCTCTTCACACCCACAAAAGGCTAGGCTTCCATTTTGCAATAACAGACTGACAGTGGATGGAATGAGGCTAGGCTAAATAGCCCCATTTCATCATGGAAAAGTTCATTTATTTCAGTAATTCAACTTAAAAGGTGAAATTAATATATGAGATAGACATGCAGAGCGAGATATGTCAAGCCTTTATTTGTTATAATTGTGATGATCATGGCATACAGCTGGTGAAAACCCCAATTTAATAATCTCAGAAAATTAGAATATCAAATGAAATCAGCAAAACAATGACTGCAAATAGAGCAATATTGGACCTCTGAGAAGTAGAAGCATGCATATGTACTCAGTACTTGGTTTGGGCCCCTTTTGCATCAATTACTGCCTCAATGCGGCGTGGCATGGATGCAATCAGCCTGTGGCACTGCTGAAGCACAGTGGACCAACACCAGCTGATGACATGGCTCAATATATAGCAAACATGGAAACTTTAAAACTACAATATAACACAAACTACAATGCGATGCAGTGTGGAAGAACCAAATTTAAGAAGACATTGCAGCACCTTTTCAAAACATATGAAGAGTCTGAGATCCTTTCTTGCCAAAGCACATCTTGACTCGTAATATACAACACTCATTCCACAAATGCACATCATATACAAATTCTGTTTTACATCTATGCAAATAATATAGTACCTGCTACTCATCCAGTTCCCCTCACCTCGTTCTGCTCCCAAACACCCAACGTATCCATCTACACACAAACACCCCATCAACCCAATCACTCAAAAATCTCCCTCTTAATCACCTAACTGCTATCACCTGCCAAACACATGGTGCTGTGATGTCATCATGCAGGCTGTTTGATTCCTGATTAGCTGGATCCTGTAGCCGGCAATAAGTAGCTTCTTTGAAGCAGAAGAAAATTGCACAGAGCGACTGCTGGGAGAGTTAAGAAAAAGGAGAGAAGCAAAGTGAAAGGGCTAAGGCCTGGAGGTTATTTCAGCAAACATTTTGGGACCTCCAAAATGGCCCTTTCAGCCCCGAGCAGTCCTTGCTTAAAATTTGGCACAGCCCTACGTGGAACACTTTCCTCAAGTTAAATTCAAGGAGGGTTATAAGAATTTCTCACTCAGCCTATTTTTCTCCCCAGGTGTGTACATAAGGAACCGGACAACCCTCCCACAAATCTTTAATGTCAATAGATACAGTATATGCCGTATGTTGATTCCCACAGGCATCTGGTTGGCCAATATGAGAAAAGAATACTGGACCAAATGAACCTTTGACCTAATCCGGCAGGACTCTTCCAATGTTTCTATGAAGTGAGACACAGCTTAAAAGAATAAAATTCTAATTTCGGATGTAATCTTCAAACCTGCATTCTGTCCAGTCTCATTTCTGTGTCGAGGTTATAAAATAAACACAGTTGTCTGTGGCAATTTAACATATACTTCAATCCTAAACGTAGACTGTTGATACAGACCATTAGTATCCTTGACTGATCTGCTGGCCTGAGGCTTTTTCTCTCTCCTCAGTGCATTAAGTATTGTAGCTGACACCAATTTAACTTATACTTCTTTGTGAAGGGAGGCCATTCTGTTTCACTCTTTTTGCCCTGAGGCATTTGTGTAGCTTAGGGAAAAAAGAATTAGTTGCCACCTTTTCCTTAACAAAAAATAATAATAATAAATAGCAGGTTACAGGGATTGAAAACAAAGAAACTGTGGAATGAATAAAGTATTTCTGACAGTAAGAGCTGTTTGACAATGGGGCGGTCTCCCTCAGGAAGTTGTGGATTCTCCTTCCTTGGAAGTTTTTAAAGCTGGGGTTGGATAGCCATCTGTCACAGATGCTTTAGCTGAGATTCCTTCATTGCAGGGGGCGTTGAACTAGATGACACTTGGGGTCTCTTCCAACTCTACAGTTCTTTGATTCCTTGAAATACTTGCTCAGACCAGTAGTTCTCGGTTGAGAATTAAGGTCTACTTACTCCGTCAGTTACTCTGGAATAACAATCCTGAACGGTCTCTTGTGTGTTCAAGGTTGAGTCAGAGGCAAAGGGGTTTTGAGAGATATGCAATCCATAACAAGATTAGAGGTTCTTGACTCAATTCTATTTTTTGTCACTAGGTTACACATCATGTAAACTAGCCAGGATGTCCAACCTGTCACTCTCCAGTTGTTGTTGGACTCCAACTCCTATCAACCCTAGCCAACGGTGAGGGATAATGGGAGATGCAGTCAAGCCACATCTGGAGAGTCACAGTTTAGCCACCCTGATGTAAACAATAGGCAGAATTGCTTGTGATGCAAGAGAGATCATGTCCGAATACCAGTTCCTTTGTCTTGCAGGGGTTCCTCACCACCACCAGCAATGAGACATCCCTGACGCAGATTGGACTGCCTATGGAATCACATCATTAAATTGTCTTTCGAACTTAAAGACGATAGTGTGATCTTAATGTGGTTTTATGGCACAGCGAAGGACAAAGAATGGAGCTGTATCTTGGCCATTTATGCATCTCCGGTCCAGCATGCTTAGATACAGTTCATAAACCAAAGAGAACAGTTCTCCCTCGAGTTTGGCAGGAAAGTTCCAGGAACTGTGTGAATTTGTGTGTGTGCGTGCAATTGCTAGCTAGAGTTCCAACAGAGTCCTCTTTACAGGAGGTCTATGGGGGCTTAATTGGGATGGATTTTGTTTTAATTACTTGGTGTGTGTGAGAGTGTGTGCGTCTGAGAGAGAGAGAGGGAGAGAAGTTACGTCTCAGGACATCACGTCTCACTTGAGTTCCTCTTCCAAGGAGGCCAGTCACTGTGGAAGATGAGAATTAATGTACTGAACTCTTTTAAAGTTCCAGAGTTTATTTGCTGGCAGTGCAGATCCCAGTCTCTTCCAAGCACATGAACGTCAAACAGGAGTTGGCTTTTGTTTTAGTGGAGGACTTCCTGATGTGTGGAAGCATCTGGACAAAACTTGCCAGTGAGTGCCTTCCAGCATCTCACAGGTGGAAATAGGAACATGCTTGCCCTGCCTTCTAAAGATCACACTCTAAGCCCCTCTCCTACACACACACACAGAGTGTGCTGCTAAAACTCTCCTATGCATGCATTACTTGAACCCGTACTAGTGGTACTAAGCCTCTGGACAAAGCTGCGTTGTTGTTGTAAGCGACTCAGAGCCTGACCTGAAGCTTTCAATGTTGGGCTGCCATTCTCTCTAAGTCACCATTCATTCCAGACTGCAATATGGGCAGTCCTGGCTTTGAAATTTGCATTAGCAGTATTCTTACTATTTTTAATTCATGCTGAAGAATTGGAATGTGTGGAAGATTTTCTCTTCGCAGCTATTTGTTTCGGTGAAATTAGGGGAGGAAGGGCATGCTAGTACCCATTCTCAGCTATGTGGAATTTTAGGATTTCTTCATTGGTTTCCTGTGGGCAGCTCCCACTACAGTCCCCGGGGATGTTTAAAAAAATAGTTTCTCAGTGTGACACAGGGAATGACCTATCTCTAGGCAATGATATGGTTTTCCCTACCCTCGTTATATCTACGTGTGTCTTCTCCATCCTCTCGCTCATTTCAATTGGAGGAGAAATGGATCAAAGAACAACAGAGAAAGAGGGTATTTAACTCTTCCTCTTTCACTTTCTTTCCTCCTCCTTCTGTGCTCCTTGCTTTCTCTCTTAGCTAGAAAGACCTGCCAGCCTGCCTGCTAGAGGTTTGGGAACCCCTTGGTCTGCTACAGCTGTGCCCCCCACTTTACCAGCTACTTCCATTTCCCCCTTCCCCCTGGTTATTTCCCCCCCAAACGATTCAGTCTTCCACACCCACTGAGCATGCTCTGTCCTCACTAGGCTACAATTTGTTCCATCTACTGTATTCCGCAAATCAGGGATATTTCCCTGAAGGTTTGCTTTTATGCTTCTTCAAACCATGCCTGCTGACACCTCTCTGTTAGGTGTGGATATGCACTTTCAGCTTCATAAATATCAGCACTCAACCTTAAACTTAGCAGTGATTCAATTATATGCTATGATAATATGCTATAGCATTTTACAGAATGTCAAATGACAGGCTGTACACTTCATGGTATTATGGCACTATAGCAGAGGTAGGCAAACCAGTGTCCTCCAGATGTTGTTGGACTCCATCTCTCAGCAGCCCCAGCTGGTGTGGCTAATGGTCAGGGATTATGGGAGTTGTAGTTCAGCAACATATGGAAGGCACCAGGTTGGATGCTTCTTTACTAGGATTCACTACTAAATTCACACAGTTGGCGCTGTGGTCTAAACCACTGAGCCTCTTGAGCTTGCCGATCGGAAGGTTGGCGGTTTGAATCCCCACGACAGGGTGAGCTCCCGTTGCTCTTTACCAGCTCCTGCCAACCTAGCAGTTCGAAAGCACACCAATGCAAGTAGATAAATAGGTACCACTGCAGAGGGAAGGTGATCGGCATTTCCGTGTGCTCTGGTTTCCATCACAGTGCCAGAAGCCATTTAGTCATGCTGGCCGCATGACTTGGAAAGCCATCTGTGGACAAACACTGGCTCCCTTGGCCTGAAAGCGAGATGAGCACCACACCCCATAGTCGCCTTTGACTGGACTTAACCATCCAGGGGTCCTTGACCTTTTACCTTACTAGGATTCACCTAGCAAAAGAGGCATATATCATAGCAGAAGAGAGTCAGCTTGTGTACATCAAATCCATGCGCAGGAGACTACAGTATAAATCAAAGGAAGTTGGATGTAGACCTTTGTTCCCTTAAAGAGGCCGGTGTTAAGCTTAGAAGACAGAGCAATGTCTAGCTCTATAGGGAATTGGACATTCAGAATAAAATTTCACTTTGTACCTTTCACAATAAAGCCTAGAGGTTTCCCACAGTTAACTTTCTTTAATTTCGGTGACTCTTCAGTACGTAACAGTTAGAACAGTTGCACTGTGTTTCTCCTGCTTTTAAGACAGCTGTATAAGTAGTGTACTATAATATAAGAAATAATTATATGGCACTTTATATGATTTGCAGTCCTCAGGCCAGTCTTCGTTCCTGCTGGCTTACAATTATCTATTTGCAGTTTTAATAATGCAGTGTGAGAGCTGCATTGTCCAGTAAATTTTTGCAGAACAGTATTTGCCCTGCATTCCTAGGAAAGCAAATTCAAATATTACGGATACAACATCAAGGTAGAATATTTAGGCATTCAAAAAACTGAGCAGGGACAATGTTCTCTTTTAGCGTGACTGTATGGCTCATGGGCGACAACCCCGACTGCAATTTTTGGTGTTATTCTTTGTTATTGATTACATCTGAAGGTCCCCAGGAGAGCAGCTATAAATAGGAACCTGCATTTAAGAGGAATTGTTATTTTTTCCTCCTCTTTATGAAATCCGTATTAATGCTACAGTTTAATAGGTGCTTAGAATCTGAGTAATTAATGTGAAATTTCATAGCCTGCAGCATCTCACAGATGAAAAGAAGGATGCGCTTATGTACTTGTAATACCTCTGTTTTCACACCAAGAATTTGCTGCCGGAGAGCTGCTCCCTAGCCTCACAATTACACATTACTGAAGGCACTTTGCCTGCTATATCTGGTGCTCGTTTATTTTGCAATAGCCCTCCCTGTGCTGATTTTAAGAGCCGAGAGGGCTTTGTTCTTTCGGTTCAAAGATCTGCCAGGGAAGAAAAAGACTTGATTGACCTACAAAACAGCATCAGCAGTTCAGATTGAACCCTTACCTGCTGCCTGTGTCTAAAATGCCAAGCTGTGAATTGCATCTGCTGCCTTAGTATTCACATGCATGGATTTGCATTGTGGTTGTGGCGTTTAATTGATTAATCTGTCAATCGAAAACATTAGAAAAGTTGTCCCTGATCAATTAGTTAATGACTTTTGATTTCTGCCCCCCTTTTGTTTTTGGTAAGTTATTCTTAAGGTGGGTACTTCCTAAAAACTTCAGATGGCTTGCACCATCTTAGAAGAGACATTCCCTCTTGTGTGCAATAGGAAGCACATCAGTCAAAGAACAAAAGAAGTTTGATTTCTTCTTTTTCTTTAGAGCTATAGGGTAGGGATGAATCAGACTGTTGCCAGTACAGTCATACCTCATGTTACGTTTGCTTCAGGTTGAGCGTTTTCAGGCTTTGTCCCGCAGCAACCCGGAAGTACCGGAAAGGGTTACTTCCGAGTTTTGCCACTCACGCATGCACAGATGCTAAAAATGACGTCACGTGCATGCGCAGAAGCGGCGAATCGCTACCCGTGCATGCACAGACACGCAGACGCAGGTTGCGTTCTGCTCATGTTGCGAATGGGCCTCCGGAACGGATCACGTTCGCAACTAGAGGTACCACTGTATGTGCCACTTCCACATTTGTTGATTCATAAGTCTCCTGCATCCAGCTTGTGCATTAGTCTGTGTGGTTTTTTATTAAAAAAAACAACCCTATCAAAAATCATATTTAAAAACATATTTAAATGTGTGGTTTATTTCAGTGTACACATTTCTAAATGCATTTTATCCTAAAATACACATTTTCTATTGCATTTCTGTATGCCTTTTGAGCTGTGAAGTGTATTGCAAACCTTAAAAAGGTAAAGGTAAAGGTACCCCTGCCCGTACGGGCCAGTCTTGACAGACTCTGGGGTTGTGCGCCCATCTCACTTAAGAGGCCAGGGGCCAGCGCTGTCCAGAGACACTTCCGGGTCACGTGGCCAGCGTGACAAAGCTGCATCTGGCGAGCCAGAGCTGCACACGGAAACGCCGTTTACCTTCCCGCTGGTAAGTGGTCCCTATTTATCTACTTGCACCCGGAGGAGCTTTCGAACTGCTAGGTTGGCAGGCGCTGGGACCGAGCAGCGGGAGCGCACCCCGCCGCAGGGATTCAAACCGCCGACCTTTCGATCGGCAAGTCCTGAGGGTTAAAGCCTCAGCGCCACCTGCGTCACCACCTGCAAACCTTGGAGAGGTGCAAAATCCAGGGATAATTATGTGGTGATTTGTGTATTAGTCTGGGAGGTGTGAATTAAGTTGGTTCACTTACAATGCAAACTAAAGGAAATTCTCTTAGATCTTTACATACAGTGCTGAATCCAAATTTCTGCATGCAAAAGGCCACTCACTGAATAGAGTATTTCCACCCTATCTGCCTATGTAGTTCCCTGTACCCACTAAAAAGTAAGGCTCTGCATTGACTCCAGCCGAATCCTGGATCCTGAACTGAATTGGGCTCATTAAGATCAACCCAGGATCTGGCCAGTGTGGGTTGAGGCAGCCCCAGATCACCTCAGGTTAGATAAGGTCTATCCAGGGCTGTCAAAAGAAGGTTAGCTGGGTGGCCAAGCAGATGGTGGAGGACTCTCATGCGGACTGTCTGCATTGGTCTCCTTCTCAAACCCTTCCTAACAGCATGTTGAACCAAACACTGCACGAGTGTCAGGAGTGAGCCAGCAGTAAATCACACAGTGCATGTTGGAGTTAACTCTTTATTAGCAAAAACATGAAATATACAGTCTTGGTGGAGTGGCAGGTCTAATGACCACAACAACGTATCTCTGCTAGGTCTTGCCCCCATGAAGCAGTTGTTGAGAATGAAGTCCTCTACAGGGTTTCTTCCCCCACGCCAAGCAACCAGAGACTGTGTCTGTGTGCAGCCAATCTCCCCTCTGCCCTTTACATGCCTCTTCTGGTTCTAGGAGACCAGAGAACAGGGAAGCTTGTTGCAGCAGGAGGGGGGGACACCCATGACTCTTCACCAGTCTGACTCATGTCTGCCTCTTGGCCTCCCTGCTTCAGCTTCTGCTTCTGCTGCTAGACCTCTCTCTCTGCCACAGACTCTCCCTGCTCACTAAGTCCTGCTCCAACACCTCCTCTTTCCATTGCTCTGCCTCTGCTCCCTGTGTCCACTCATCGTTGTCCCACCACCAATCCCTGGGCTCTGAGCACTCTTCCCTTAGTGGTCCCCCAGCTGGTTCCTCCCACCATTCCTCAAAGTCCAACCCATCCATGACAATAAGGCCCTGATCCAGGGCCTGGATCCGGCATCAGATCAGAGGGGTCCTGCAAAGCCGTTCCAAAAAGCCCCTCTGGAGGGTTGAGTGACTCTGCTGCACATTGTTGGCAGTGACATGCAAGCGGAGGCTGTGGATGGAGTGGCCAAAATTGGGCAGAGCTGGATCCAATACACTGTTGTTGTTTTTAATCTCATTCAGTTGTATTCTTATTTGATCACATTTTGATTTAATCAGCTTCTTGTGTGGCTTCTGCGATTTTAAAGTTCTGCGTTTTTGTTTTCTGAGTATATTGTATTCAGAGTTATCTGCCTGTTAAAGAAGGGCAGCTTATATATACTGACTGACTGGATAAATAAAAGTTCATATGATTAATTAAGGAAGATTAATTGGTTGACAGTCCTAATTTACATGTGTGTCCACCGGGGAGAATAAGGCGCGATTCATCTGCCTCCTGTTTGACTTTCTAAAAAGATGTCAGTAGCGCATTCAGGGAATTTCAGACTCTGGCCTCCGTGGTGTTATGGGGTGTGCTATTCAGATGGGACTGTATTGAGTTTGTTCTGTTGCATTTGCAGGGTGTGCATGTGGTTTCCTCCTCATTCTGTTGAGTGGGGCTCTGAACTTCTGTCTTGATGATGCCAATATAAAGCATTTCCCGAATCTCTCTAAAAGGCAAAACAGGAGAATGATATTCCTGGGACAGATTCATAGGGAAACAAACGCAAGGTCCAGATTATTTGTCCATCTTGAATCCTGTTGTCTTCCCGCCACTCCCAATTGTCCATTTTTGTTCTCATTTTTCCAGCTGAGCTCTCCTCATTTCTGCAGCTATTTGTGATTATTGGTTTTGTTTTTTAATCTCGTGATAATTCATCAGCATTTAGGTGCAGTTTTTATCTTTGCAATTTTGCCTAATAGGCACATGTTTGCAGAACAGCTTTCCCCTAATGCATCTTTGCCTGCTATGTTCACTAATACACACATTTTAAAAGCACACTGTATTAATTATTTAATTATTTGTTCCATTTACATTTATTTATATATTTATATTAAATATTTATAGTTAAAACATATAATATATAATATATAATATATTATAATATATAATATATAAAATATAATATAATTATATAATATAATTATATATTATAATATATAATATTATATATTATAATAAATATTTATATTTATTTATAAATAATTATATTTGTTCCATTTGTTCCACCCTTCATTTAAAAAACAAACAAAAACAAAAAAACAAAAAAACACAGGGCGGCTTGCGTCATAGAACATAACAAATAATATAGGTCAATTCATAATATAACATCTATACAATATAAAAAACCACCACAACAGAACAATTGTATACATACAGATATAGTATAAAACACACATACTCGTCAACATTTCTCCAGTGAAAATAGGGACATCCTAGTCTTCAATAATATTTTTGCTATTTATACCTTGCCTATCTGATGGTTGCCCCAGTCACTCTGGGTGGCTTCCAACTTATATAAAAGCATAATAGAACATTAAACATTAAAAAACTTCCCTATACAGGGCTGCCTTCAGATGGCTTGGGGATTGGATAACTCAATACCCTGCAATATTTTACTGGTCCTAAGGAATCCTGCAATATTTCACTGGTCCTAAGGAAAAGTGGGACATTCTGGGATCAAATCAGAACCCAGGACAGCTTTTGTAAATCCAGGACTGTCCCTGGAAAGTAGGGACACTTGGAGGGTCTGAAACACAGCATCTCACAGCATGTTATTACATATGTATCCCAGGTGCAACTGTAAAGCATAATACATACCTAAGGGCAACAGCCTAAAAAATAAGGGAAGATAAAATCAGCAGCAGGGTCTCTAAAGTTCAAAAACATTACACCAATACAGCAATCTTCTTTCTATTCAAAAGAACCTCTTAATCCCCACCACCACAGAAAATGACAGAACCTCCCAGCTCACATCTGGGAGCTTTCCTTTCTTCTCCCGCTGTCTCTCAGTCTCTCACTCTGGGAGATCTTAACATTCAGGGTCCTTCTGCCATCCATCTATAATTCTCATGTGGCTGTGGACCTTGGCTGCCAGTGGCTTCACAGAAGGGGAGACACCAAAGGTGTAATCCCCAGGGGTTCTCCTCTCCCTCTCTTTCTCAAGGTGAGTCCCATGGGCGTTGACCCATCGCTTCTCAGCCTGGTGCCTGAAGCATGCCTGGCTTTTCCCTCCCTATCCTGAAAGACACACTCGGGGTGGGTAGAGTCCAGTTTGCCTGCTTCTATGAAGCAGCAGCAACAGCAGCCAAATAAAGCTGCCCTGTGACCAAATCACCAGGAAATTAGTGCTTTAAAAAATCAGCAAACCCTTTTGCTTGCCAGAGTCTCTAATACCAAAATAAACAATAATGGCTACAGGAGACATCCTTGTCTTGTCCCTTTTGTGATTTTACACTTTGTTCACTATCAACATAGCCTGTTGGTCTGTCTAAATTGCATCAAATTCCCCTTTGAAATTATTCTCCAAAATTCAACACCTCCATAGTTTTTTTTTCAAAGGTCCATGACACATTATCAAAGGCCTTCTCTCCATCTACAAACACCAATGCCGCTTGCTTTTCATTCCTGACTTCCAGATATTCTAGTATATCAATTATATTCCTGTTCTTTCCTTGATAACCTGGCTGTTGACACCTCTGTCATTGCTGCCAAAGGAGTTTTTTGCCACTGCCCACAGTGTACTCAGCATCATCTGTCCCCTCAAGATGGGCACAGGTGCAACCACCCCAAACCTGCACATCAGTAGCCAGCTCACACTCCCGAAGCATCAAATTGCTGGCAAGTAGGTCCAAAGAAAAGTGTTATGTTAGAACACTTTTGCTTTAGAAGGGCATTGCAAAGTTTGGAGAAGTCTCATTTTCTCAGGATGGGTGTCTCTTGGTTCATGAATTGCTTCGGAAAGTACAAAAAGATCCCCTTTGAATGTGAACATAATTTCTCCCCTAAACCTAGACAGACCCACAGAAGTAACAGGCAGGAGCAATTTTAAAGGGATGCACGTGATGTCTGGGCAATAAAGTGGAACTTCTTTTTGCTCCTCTTTCATAACAGTAACACAAACAGCAGCTTGCAATATGGAGCAGACACTCTGGTTCAAGAAAGAAAGAAAGAAAGAAAGAAAGAAAGAAAGAAAGAAAGAAAGAAAGAAAGGCCGTAAACAGAAGCCATATTTGGACCTGCTGTTTGTGATTCCTTGGTTCAAAGCCACCAGCTGATCTTCTGTTGTCTAACAGTGCCTTGTCGCTTTGAATGGACTGCATCTTCTCTTTCTCGCAGCGCAGCTCTCTGTAAATGGGCCCTTTCTTCTGTGAACTTCTGGTAATCTTAGCATATGGGATATCTTCTCTGACCATCCGGATAACAAGTCGCCTAATCTAGTTTTAGCACCTTCTGGATTCTAAGGGTGGAGCCAAGCTGAAATGAAACTCTTTCTGAGTTAAACTACCTTTCTGATTAAAGAACCCCTGGGAAATTTGTATGCTTGTGTGGACATAGCCAGAACTCCTTTCGTTTAATCAGCTTCGCCTAATGGCACTCTCAGTTCACTTGTTTTATATATTTTTTTCCCCAGCTTCTAATCTGCCTGCTAAATCTAGGGTTTTTGTGGAGTGGCTTTCTTTTTCTTTCTTTCCTTCTTTTTCTTTTAAATGGCTGTTCTACATCTCTTATCTCCTGTGATAGTAGATTGCAATTTACATTATGCAAATATGCATTATGCAATCAAGCCACTTTAACTGAAATCTGGCAAGGAGGACCTGCTGATGAGATGTAAAAATCTGAAGGCCTGATTTATTTTCTCCCCGCTCTCTCTCTTCCCCCATGTTTCTGAAAGCTTGGAGAGAACCCTTTGCATTAAACTCAGAAAAAGAGTCGACTCAAGTCAACCCTGAAGAGGTAAAATCGAGCCAGCACAGAGGATGAATGAAATCAGTGAGCTACTGAAGCCACTTTTTCTATTAATGGCTTTGTTTAATCATACCCCCTGTCCAGAGGAGGATTGTCTTACGGATAATTTCGTTTGCCTAACGAGATTTTGCTAATTAAATCTCCTTTTGGTTGGTGTGACTCTCCCTGCAGGGATAGGGGAAATGTTTGTGAATCCTTTCCCCACTGCTGGCTAAATAAACCTTTCCACTCTGCTACAGAAGTGGGGTGCGGGGAGCCAGGAATTCTTGTCTCCAAACACTGCTTTGGAAATTAATTAGCTATAGAAACCCCTGAAAAGATGCTTTGTTGTATGTGAGCGAGGGTGGCTGTCGAATAACATTGCCTGCCTTGCAGCAGGCTTTAAAGCCAGACAGCTTTTGGAGTGCCTTCCTGCTGTTCCTGCGTGTTTGCTGCTAAATCAGGTAGCAGCAGCTGTTTACCCCCCTGCAAATGTTTGCCGTCGCCCCCCCCCCTCCTTCTGTATGGCAGAGTGTCCCTGCAAATAGAGGCCTTGCTATAACCGCTCTCACACATAACGCAGCTGCAAGCCAAAACCGGCACCAGTTGCCAAGTGATTTAGCCACCAGAATCACAGCATAAACTCGAAATGATGCTGGAAATTTGTCGGCACTCAGGATTGTTTGCGAGACACAGGGACCGCAATCGCCTGAATGTTTTGCTGTAGGTTTTGGCATCCCCCCCCCCCCTGAATAATTAACTACTCTCAGATAAATGTTTCCTGTGTTCAACCAGGGCTGGCTGGAATGTAAACGCCAAAAGCTTTGCACGATGATGGATTGCCAGTTGGCTTTGACTCTGGGCTCTGGGCCAAGGATGTGGAGCGACGCTCCCATATATAGAGAGGCAGGGAAATAGAACCAACTCCAGGTTCTGTCATTCTTAGATCCCCACAGTTTGGGGCATTTTCTCTTGAAGATAAGGCTGTCAGTGGCTGCTATCCAAGATAGATATATTCTACTTCCAGTTTCTGAAGCAGGAGGCTTCTGAAGAGCAGTTGCTGGGGAATTACAAGTGGGAGAGTGCTGTTGTGCTCATGTCCTGCTTGTGCGCTTCCCAGAGGCAGCTGGTTGGTCACTGTAAGAACAGGATTCTGGACTAGATATTGGCTTTAGGCCTGATCCAGCGGGCCTCTTGTTTGCGTTCTTCTGAGAGTTGATGCTGCAGAGCTGTTGCCAGTCTGTGGTATGGACAGGTGGCATGACCTTGCACAAGGCAGATTCCCATGTCCCTATGACCCTTTTGGTGTGTGGCACTTGTGGTTTAGGGACACAGGTGGCGCTGTGGGTTGAACCACAGAGCCTAGGACTTCCTGATCAGTAGGTCGGTGGCTTGAATCCCCGCGACGGGATGAGCTCCCGTTGCTCGGTCCCTGCTCCTGCCCACCTAGCAGTTTGAAAGCACATCAAAGTGCAAGTAGATAAATAGGTACCGTTCCGGTGGGAAGGTAAACGGCGTTTCTGTGCGTTGTTCTGGTTTGCCAGAAGTGGCTTAGTCATGCTGGCCACATGACCCGGAAGCTGTACGCTGGCTCCCTTGGCCAGTAAAGCGAGATGAGCGGCACAACCCCAGAGTCGGCCACGACTGGACCTAATGGTCAGGGGTCCCTTTACCTTTACCTTACTTGTGGTTTTGGATCAGATAAGTTTACTTGCTTCCATAGATGCCCACATGTAAAGCTTTGTGTGCACTGGCTTTCTTAAGGCCATCTTCCATTGGACATCCTGTTTTTTCATTCAAAGGAAAATTGGTGGTGAACTGACAGGACCTATCCTATTCCGAGTTGGACTAGCATTGGCTATAACCTTTAATTTTTTTAATGTTGGCATCAGACCTGCCCAACCATGCCGGGTGCTGATGCCCAGTGCAATCAAAACCAACCTTTTTGACTTGGAAATGGAAATCTATGGGAGCAGGTTGTTTCAGAGCTAGAGCAATATGTTCTGTGTGCTGCCCTGTTCAATAAATGGCAGCTACACTCTGGATCAGACACAGATTATGGGTTCTGTTCAAGGGCAGCACAGCATAGAGACAACTGCAGTAATAAAGACTCTGTTTATTTATTCAGTGCAGATGAGTCTTGGACATTATTTTGTCATATATACATACCCTCCAAAATTTATCTGATGAAAATAGGGACATCCTATTCAATGATGATGGCAATAACAACAACAACAATTTTACAATTTATACCCCACCCATCTGACTAGGTTGCTCCAGCCATTCTGGGTAGCTTCCAGTATATATAAAAACATAAAAGCATAATAGAACATTAAAGATTAAATAACTTCCCTATACAGGGCTGCCTTCAGATGGCTTGGGGGTCAGATAATTCCATACCCTCCAACATAGCTATGATAAAATAGGGACATCTTAAGGAAAAGCAGGACATTCCAGGATCAGCTCAGAAACCAGGACAGCTTATGTAAATCTGGGACCATCCCTGGAAAATAGGGACACTTGGAGAGTCTGTGTATAAATAAATTCCTTCCAGTAGCACCCTAGAGACCAACTAAGTTCGTTATTGGTATGAGCTTTCATGTGCATGCACACTTCTTCAGATACCAGAAGTGTGCATGCACACAAAAGCTCATACCAATAACGAACTTAGTCAAGGTGCTACTGGAAGGAATTTTTCTATTTTGTTTTGTCTATGGCAGACCAACACGGCTACCTACCTGTATATAAGTAAGCCATTCAAACAACATATATGCATTTCTGACCTTGATGGGTCTATTTACATGGCAATTTTTGCCTGCTACATAATGTTATTTAATTTTTTTAATTACATACTAGCTTTGCAGACTTACAAATGGCTTAACTCGTGTTTTGATCTCAAGCTAACAACACCTGCTAGGGGAACCTGATTTCTGGTGCTTGCCAAGCCTGCATTCCCAACATATGTTGGAACTGTTCAGAAAGCCATAATGGCAGATGGATCTCTCCCCAAAGGTGATCGTAGAGGTTCTGGGGGCTAGGATAGGAATTACCGTATTGCGAGAGAGAAAAAATTGTGTGAATCTGACCTGTGTTATGTGTGAGCTGAGGAGGCAAAGAAAAAAAACCAAACCCATGCAGTGTGTTTACTCTGTGATGTCTCAATGAAGTTGGCTACTTCAGCAGTTAACAATATTTATGCTCAACCACAAGCTCCTGCCGCTGTGGGTGATGAATCCTTGATATGGGATGTAGTAATTTGTGGCGATGTAAATCATAGCTAACAGGTTAATGAACTGTAGCTTGACTCTATATAAGTTCTGCCACTCTCACCTGCTGCACTCCTTATGCCATCCTCCTTTTAAATCTGTTCAGCGATACTTCACTTGCAAGGTGAGTGACATGAGAGTTGGCTAAGTGTAAAAGAGATCTTTCATTAGTGCTGAAATGAGCCGTACATTCAACACCGCCTTAGAATCCTTCATGGGAAGAAAACCCCTAACATCTCATATGACACTTCCTCCCATGCAAGTTTGCATTCTCCATCCTAAGTGCTGATGACATGGACCAATGGGGTGCTCTCCATACGCTGTTGACTACAACTCTCAACATCTCGGAAGTGAGGTTCTTAATGCCAGTGCCATGGCTTTGAGCCCCACGCTGGGCAAAAGATTCCTGCATTGCAGTGGCTTTGTCTAGATCAGCCTTTCTCAACCTGTGGGTCCCCAGATGTTGTTGAACTACAACTCCCATCACCCCTAGCTAGCAAGGCCAGAGCTCAGGGATGGTGGGAGTTGTAGTCCATCAACATCTGGGGACCCACAGGTTGAGAACCACTGGTCTAGATGATCCTCATTGTCCCTTCCAACTCTATGATTCTATGATTCTCTGGAGGAAACCATTTCGGACACCCCTGGCAGAACCATATGTGGGCAATCCTTCAGCGTAGATGCCAACTCACTCCTCCAGCTGCCCCATTTTGATGCCTCTCCATAAAATCACAAAATTGTATAGTTGGAAGGGGTTACAAGGGTCATCTAGTGGTTGCCCACCTCTGGCATAAATGCCACTCTCACTATGCCATTTTTGTTATTGTGAGCCTTACTTGTACATAAGAGTGGATCATAACCAGTAGCAGTACTTAATTGGGCTGCTGGCATGCCAGCTTACTCACTCTGATACTGAAGCCCATTATCTCTGCCCATACGGGTGTATGCTAAAAATGGCACTTTTTGCATGACGCACTGGAGAAAACATACACAACACTACCTAATAATAACACTTAACATTTGAATCGTGCTTTCAGGTGTTTGAAAGCACTTCGCACCTCACAATCTAGCTATAATCCTTCCAACGGTCCTTGCCAGGCAAGCCAGTCTTACTATTGCAAACGTAGGCCTACCTGAGTCAAAGACACTGTGATTTGCTTGAGATCATCAAGAGAGTTCATGACAGAGGTGAAATTTGAATTGGAAAATTCATGGGTTGGAGCTCAGTCTCCTAACAACTGTGCTACACCACCTTTGTGCTCTCTAAATATTTACTGAATCAGTCCAAATGTTCGTCTGTCACAAGCAAGGAGAGTGCTGGTGTGCTTGGGTCATGCTTACAGGCTTTCCAACAGCGCCTGGTGTTAGTCCTATTCGAAGCAGATCCTTTGAAATCAATGTACACGACTAACTTTGGCACCGTGATTTGCAACCCAATTTAATTTGTTATTCCGTCCCCATTTGCTGTCCTGCTGCAATGAGAAATTGTTCTCTTTTGCTAGATGTCCAACGAATATTTCCTCCTGATGAATTATGATGGGTTTGTGTCTAAACGGTGACTGTTCCTTCTCCGTTGATTTTCCTTCTTTTTCTCAAGTCCGACATCCCTTTCCCCATCTTTTCGCTCTCTCTCTTGCAGATTTGCTGCAAGTGTAGAGACAATGAGCTGCCAAGGGAATTCCCCAAAGACACCCCAATTACCCAGGCCTTCCATCCTTGCTTCCTGTGGAGTCAGGGTCACGGATGCCATTGCTCTGGGCCAGCGCAGGAAGCGGGAGCTGCTTTTCTCTGATTGGCTGCCTTGTTTGTTTGTTCTGTTCCACAAGTCCTGAACTGGTGCCGGAGCTCTGCCCTGGCCTCTCACCCCCCACCATCCTGGGCAGCATTCTGGGCTTCCCGCCAGATGTTTCTCACTAACACAGATTCAATAAGGCCCGAAGTCTCCAAGTGTTGGGTTTCTGGCCACCTGTTGGGACAGCTTAAGATGTGTTTTTTGAAGGTATTTTTTAGAGCCTGGGCATGGGCAGAGCTGCTTTTATTAGACAAGCAAAGAATTTAGCTACATTTTGTGCGGCTGGTTGTCTTCATTTAAAACAAGCAGGCTGTGGTCCCCGGAATGAGACCTCTGCTCTCGCAGCAACAAAGCCAAGTATTCATGCTAGCTATTTATCTCAGCTGCAAGCATGCTTAAAAAGAAAAAGAAAAATCTGCCTCCTCCAAAGCGGGGAGAGGAATGGGGAGAACTATTGGGCATTGATCAGGGTAGTATGGGTTACAAGGTAAAGGACCCCTGGACGGTTAAGTCCAGTCAAAGGCGATTATGGGGTTGCGGCGTTCATCTCGCTTTCAGGCCGAGGGAGCCGGCATTTGTCCACAGACAGCTTTCCGGGTCATGTGGCCAGCAGGACGAAACTGATTCTGGCACAGCGGAACATCTACTTGCACTGGCCTGCTTTCGAACTGCTAGGTTGGCAGGAGCTGGCTCAGTGGGCCTCTTGGGCTTGCCGATCGGAAGGTCGGTGGTTTGAATCCCCACGACGGAGTGAGATCCTGTTGCTCTGTCCCAGCTCCTGCCAATGCAGCAGTTTGAAAGCAGGCCAGTGCAAGTAGATAAATAGGTACCATTGTGGTGGGAAGGTAAATGGCGTTTCCGTGTGCTCTGGTTTCCATCACAGTGTTCCATTGCTCCAGAAGCGGTTTAGTCCTGCTGGCCACATGACCCAAAAAGTGTCTGTGGACAAACGCCGGCTCCCTCGGCCTGAAAGCAAGATGATCGCCGCAGCCCCATAGTCGCCTTTGGCTGGACTTAACCATTCCAGAGGTCCTTTACCTTTACCTTTGCCTATGGGTTACAGTTGTTAGCACTAACTCTTCAGGTTATATTCATCAATGCCAGCAATATAGCGGAGTGGTTCAACAGGCAAATATCTTTTGTGTGTGTTGTGGTATGTGCATGAGATGACTGTCACACAATCTGGGGAATCCATTTCAATCTGCATATGTTTGCGTGGGAGATAAATAGTGGGTTGTACCCATGGTGGAATTAAATTGAAGTCGCATAGTGTTATACTTGTTCCCCCCAGTGAAATGTCTTGCTCTAGTGGGGCACTGTTGCACAAGAGAATTTGGCAACAGTTTGCTGGTACCTTTGTTGCGCAGTAGATTGTGCAGTCTGTTTCACCCTAAGCTCCCACTGCTACACAACATTAAAACTCACCCATCCTCTAGTGAAAGAGCCCTTGTCCCAACCAACAGATAATGTTGAGTCTAGTAGTTCAGTGTTTTTCGACCTTTTTTGGGCAAAGGCACAGTTGTTTCATGAAAAAAATCACGAGGCACACCACCATTAGAAAATGTTAAAAAAATTAACTCTGTGCCTATATTGACTATATATAAAGTAATTCTCTTGAATAGGAATCAAATAAACACAAAGAAAGTATTTTATAATTACTTTATTATGAAATAGTAAGTAAACAGAAATATGAAAAATTATAAAATACTTTATTTTTAAATCTTTCAAATTTTTCAATTTTTCCCATGGCACGCCAGGCAACATTTTGCGGCACACTAGTGTGCCGCAGAACAGTGGTTGAAAAACACTGTAGTAGTTCATGGGGGGTAGAGAGTGGAAATCATACAACTAGGGTTGTACTGAATTGATGACCAGATCACAACCTCAAAATCAGGTGTTCTGCTTCAAAATCAGGTGTTTTTGGGGAGGTACCTCAGAGCCATTTTATTTCTAGAAAGCTCCCAGCAATTATATAGTTATAATCAATTGGACAGGTAATTTTTTAAGAAACTATTTTTTTTAATTCAAGTAGTTGCATGTTGAGGTCCCCAAGCCACCCCCCTAAATAAATCACAATTCACACAGAATTTTTGTTTAAGGTTTTTGGAATAATTTTGGCCACAACTTTATTAAAATACATAATGTGAGTGGTTGCTTAGGCATTGGTTACGACTATTTGTCCCCGCCCTGGGACAGAACTGACTTCCGGATTCCAGTGAAAGCCAGTAAGGGAAAACAATATTGGGGAGAGAATGGGGCTGGGCACCATACCGTCACCCCTCCCCACATGCTCCCAGGGGCTTGCACGACCCTAGCCCCTTGCCAGGGATACGGACAAAAGCATGGCAAACCCCTGGATTCCTTTGATGGAATTCCCTTGCAGCAGCAGCATTGGAGGGGCAGGCACAGCCAACCCTTACCCCTCCACCAACCAACTTTTAACCAATGCCTAACCGCAACCTTACAAGTTGTGACGATTTGCTACGCAGGAGGCAAAAACCAAATGGCACCAGCCAATCTGCCAAATGGACAAAATTCCCAACAGGCCCCTGCCCCAAAAGCAGATGACCCCATGACAGGCATGGCAAGGTCAAACGCAACAGCTCTAAATTAGGGAGGGTGGGCGGGTGATCTGATGCACGCAGCAAAAGAGACTGGAAAAACTGTGTGCCAAGTATACATAACCTTCAGGCCAACCCTGTAAATGGTAACATCAAAATCTCCCCAATAACCCAAATTAGCCCAATCACAGTCATGGACATCCAAACGGTCCTGCCCAGTAACCAAGAGGGGGCATCCTATTAGGCCCCATCGCAACACGTGCTCTCCATGAAGGAGAACACGCTTTATAAAGAGGTATATAGCAAGCACTGTCTTGGAAAATATGCTTTCCTTACATGTGAAGGAGGGCATGCCTCTAAGGTCATATCCACAATAGGCATTTAAAGTGCATGGATTCTCCCAAAGAATTGTGGGACCTGTAGTCTAAGGATACTGTGAATTGTACATCTCAGGGGTAAACTACAGTTCCCAAGATTCTTTGGGAACATCTGCGTGCTTTAAATGTTCTCTAAATGTATGGTGCGAATTATTACCTAAGATGTGACTTCTGATAGCAAAAAATGTATGCTTTTATTGCCCAAGTATTACCTTTACTCGTGCGCAAAAGTTCATTGACAAGCAACTCAATATTATACATGTTTAGTCTAAAGTAAGGGTGGGGGAGAAATTGACTTAGTTTTCTTTTTAGTGCAAACCTAATTAAATCACTTTTCCTGAACCAAAAAACAGTAATCCTTCAGAGTGTGCACATCTCTAAATTCTGTGATTTCAGCTGTCGAACCCCAAAGTGTGCATAAGAACACGTATGTTATTTTAATTAACAGATAAAACTGCATCGCATTAGAGGAAATAGCTTGCAAATAGGTGTATATTAGGTATATCTGCCTACATTAGGAGAGATATGCTAAAAAATGCATATGAATTTTCATGTGGACTGTTTAAAGAAAGAAAATGCAAACTGGTATAGAAATGGGAGGCCCTGAACTTAAATTTGGAAAAATTAGGAACTGAAATTGACATTTCTGCTCTCAAGACATCCTCATTGTGTTCAGTGGCAATTGCTCCATAGTAAGTGAGTTTGACTTTACAACCTTAAACTCTAAAGTTTAACTGATTTCATATTAATTGGTCAACAGCCTTGGGTTTTATTTATTATTATAATTCGATAGTGCCAAGTCTGTTTTCATAATTAGAAAGCAGGGAAGGAGAAAGCAAAGTCCACTTTAGGAAAACAAATGGAATAAATCTTGCTGCTCTGGGATTGTGAGTATGCATGGCTGTCCCCACCAAGCCTTTTTTCTGGAATATATATAGAGAGATATATAGCATTTCAGATTTCTCTCCCTAAGCAACCTCACAAACAGCACGTTTTCCAGGAGCTAAACATAACTCCTCATCCCCTCTCATCAAGAGCCAAGGCTCTCTGCGTTCAAGGAGTTTTGGATAGGCCGGTTGCTTTGGTTGCCGGCTAATGCGCCTAACATTTGTCCAGAATCCTGCTGCAATAAGTAATTCTTCTAATCCTCTGAAACCGATTCTCTGCCTGCTGTCACTGAGATGCTAAGAGGCGTCCAGCTTCTCAAGCCCCACTCAGTGCAAGGATCTGCCATCATGACTGTGCAGTGATACAGGCTTGTGAGAACAGCATTTACTCCAGATGTTTGGTGCCTGGAAATGACCTGAGATTTCTAGTGCCTCTGGCAAGGGAAAGGGGAGAAGAAAGCACCTTCCATGCTTGTTCAAAGAAGCAATGGTTGTAAATTT
This sequence comes from Podarcis melisellensis, assembly GCF_964234715.1. Lineage (NCBI taxonomy): Eukaryota > Metazoa > Chordata > Lepidosauria > Squamata > Lacertidae > Podarcis > Podarcis melisellensis. The sequence continues at coordinate 11,345,307 of NC_138532.1, read as the reverse complement.
TGGCTTTAGGGGTGGGTTGGAATTCCTGGGCCTTTTATGAGCTGTGTCCAACCTGCCCTTCTGCCCCACCGAAGTTCAGGCTCGGCAGTCCCCAAACAGTATCATTGGTGCAAGGATTTATGCCTCTGCAATGGAATGTGCAGGGACGCGGGTGGCGCTGTGTGTTAAACCACAGAGCCCAGGACTTGCTGACCAGAAGGTCGGCGGTTCGAATCCCCATGACGGGGTGAGTTCCCGTTGCTCGGTCCCTGCTCCTGCCAACCTAGCAGTTCAAAAGCATGTCAAAGTGCAAGTAGATAAATAGGTACCGCTCTGGCAGGAAGGTAAACGGTGTTTCTGTATGCTGCTCTGGTTTGCCAGAAGAGGCTTAGTCATGCTGGCCATATGACCCAGATGCTGTCTGCGGACAAACACCGGCTCCCACGGCCTATAGAGCGAGATGAGTGCGCAACCCCAGAGTCGGTCACGACTGGACCTAATGGTCAGGGGTCCCTTTGCCTTTTAATGGAATGTGCAAAACAACAACAAACCTCTGGTTACATATTCAATAAACACACAAGACGTAACCAGCTGTACCTTTGAAAAAATAATATATACTATTCATTGTATTGAATTGTAGATTTCAACAGAAGTAGCTCATAAAGTTCAACAAAAAATGTAGAAGACCCAGTTCATTCTCTAATCAGTTTATATATGGACCTTATGCATAAACTGATTAGAGAATGAACTGATCCACTGGGTCTTCTACTTTTTCGTTGAACTTTATGAGCTACTTCTGTTGAAATCTACAATTCAGTATAATGAATAGTACACATTGGTTTTTCAAATATACAGCCGGTTATGTCTTGCATGTTTATTGAATCTGCAATGGAATGTGCAACCCCTCCAACAATTAGGAGATAGGTGATTGTTGATATAACTCAACTTTATTGGTGCCATCTATGAGCCAACTTAAGAAAGGATTCCCCAAGTACTGCTGAAGTTTTCTTGAAGGGTGGCTTCCTCCGAAATATATCTCAAGAAGAATGGGATATTTCCAACCCCAAGTCTTCCTGCCAAGCCATCTTCAGTCCCACAAAGTGCCCATAAAGGACATTTAGATAGCAAGCCGTTTCTGCACTCACCTAATATAAAGCTACCTAATTCCCATTTCCTGAATCAATAAGAAACCTGGGGCTGGGGGAACTCTTCAAAATTTGCACTTGTCCAGTTCTCCAACCCAAAAGGGTGTACAAAATGCATATATCAGTGAGAATAACATATGAAGCTGCACCCTGCGAGGAGAAAATGTTTGAGAAAAATGTGCATGTTGGGCAAAATTACAGACAGAAGTGAATACATTGGGAGAAATGCACATGAGTTTCCATGCACACCGTAAAGGAAAAAAATGCAAATAGATGCAGAGATCAGGTGTGCTGAACTGAAAGGTTGGGAAAACGAGAAACTGAAATTGACAGATTTGCCCATCTCTAAATGGCTCACATTAACATCTGAGTCAGAGAAGAATTCAGGGGTCATATTTATCTCCTCCTATCCACGGGAAGAACTTGGATTTCCAAAGGCAGAAATACAAGTTAAAGCATCATCGCCACTGTGCATCTTCATGAGTGCGCACAAGGAGGTTCATTTTTCTTTTTGTGCATGCTTGCATATAAACTTGTATGTTGGGTGATTGTATCTGGAGGACCACAGTTTGCCTGCATTATGAAACATTACTTCTGCACAAAGACACACAAGTTTCTCTTTAGTAGCTAGCAAAGTAGTGTTTTGTTCCTCTCCTTCAAGATGAATAAAAGCTTCCATAGCCAGGCTATTGATACTTCTCCATAGTCTCCCAGGAATATCCCCTCTTATTTTGACTCTGCACATCTCATCATGAGCCCCCAGGAAAATTCTCATTTGGAACAGTATTATATTTGAACCCAGGTGTTGTACCAATGATAAACTGTTCAAGGATAAATAGGTGGAATGGTCAAGGCCACTTGTCATGTTCAGAGAGAAATGCTCTTCAGTTACTAAGGCTCCCAGCCCCCACCCTTAGCTGGGAGTAATCCCATTGAATACAATACATTTTACCTTTGAGTAGACATGGTTTGGATTGTGCTGCATACGGACAAGTCACTTAAGAATGGCTCGGGAAATGGTCTCAACAGCTTTCCGGTGGAATTTGGCCAGCGGGCCTTGGAGCTGGCTTGGGCCGTACCTAAACAAGTAGCCAGAAGAGCACCCAGGGAAAGTGTCTGCTGTGCAGATGCTAATTCTAGAGACCCCAGGGATGGAGTAGAACCCTGAAGATGAACTACACTAGGCAAACTAGCAATGGAACTTTTAAACACATAGCATAATAATCCCGTTACACACCACCCCAATCTCTGAGCAGTGTGGGATTCCATTTGGAAATAAGGCACAGTGGGGACTGTGGTATCTTTATGATATATGGTTTATTTGCACACATATATAACCTGAGCCACAATGGAGGGGCTCACAGCGTTATACACCAAGACGTTCTTGCTTCTTCCATGGCGTCAGTCTTGGATCCTAACAGAAATCAGGCATAGCCCTCTGTCCCTCTGTACAGATTACAATATCACTGTAATCTTAAACTCTAATCTGCTTTATCTCTGCTGATTCAATGCTCAGGGCAGATTTGCTCCACCCTGTGGGAATGTTCAGGGAGGCAGGAGAGGATATGTTGTTTAATGATATCCTTACTAACTTGTGTTAGCAAGTTCTATATCTTAGCAGAGTATAAACATTCCCCTTTAAACATACAGTGGCTTGCTTGTTGCAGGCTCATCTGTGCCTCTCTCTCCAAGATTCCTGGTAAGATCCCTTCTTGTCCCTCTTAAAAAGAATAGACACAGCAATCTTATTAAAGTCTATATAAAAGTAATTTACTCACATACATTTAGTTCACAGTTGGATCCCTGAAGGCAGATTTAGGTTACAAAAGTATATATACATGTGGAACTATCCCATAAGGGAGTTAGTCCCAAGTGACTGCCGACACGTAGAAAAACACATAGAAAAACAAAATAGAGAAGAAGGAGCAGAAGAAGGTGTGCTCCCCTACCCAGATTAGGCCACACCCTCCTCTAGTCACATGTAGAGGAAGTTTCTCCCAGCTCAGGAGGAAACAGGAAGTTTTCTCCTGGCTGGTACAAAGCATCCCCTAGCCTGTCCATTCTAGGAATGTTGTACTTGACTGCTATGTGTTTCACATCCCACACACCCATCACACTGTCTTTGCTTGACTGATGTCCCATCTCCCTGTCTTTGTTCTCTGTTCATGGCCCATCTCTCAGAAGATCTCCTGAGCATGGGAAGCTGACTCTATTAAGAGTCCGACTTCCAGTTTAACTCTCCAAGCATTGATTAAATTCTAACCAAATCCAGGAATATAGGGAAATCTGGCACCCACAACTTAGAACAATAGGGCAGCTGGGCTATATTTTATTATTTTTATATTATAAACACACATGTGCACACCCCTGAGCTGCACCAGGGTGGATTCCAACAAAACTTGCTTTTGGCAACCAGTCCATTGATCAAAAAGACAAGAACAGCTAAAATGTTAATTAAGTTCAATTTTGCTGCTTCTTTATGCAGTTTCCACTCCCCTTGTATTGAGGAGTAATTGGGGTAGCACTTAAGAGAACAAATCGATAGGAAACCCCCTGCTGCAATTTCTATCAAGAAGGGGAGAAGTGTGAGGTTCATGAGAGCTTTTAGAGAAATCTTTAGCTTGACACTGCACCATGCATGAGTGGAAACAGTTTTTGTTTCATGGATCTAAATTTTTCCCATTGGGTACAAACACAGTTGTTGGAGGTTGGTCTTTTCGTCGTTGTTGTCACCGTTGCTTTGGGCATCCAGCTGCTGTGCCTTTTGCAGAGAGAGGCAAAATCCCTTGTTCTGGCAAGAGAGGTGGAGACATTCTTTAGTGCTTCCAGCCGACAGGCACAGAGCGTGTCCATTTTCCAAGCCTTATTTTTAGTAGCTCTTGTTCCAGGCGTTTTGTGACTCCCAAAATTCACTTTCCGCTTTTTAATCCAGGTTCCAGTTGTGTGAGCCTTCTCTCATTGTGCATTCCTGAACATCAGCGCCCTGCAGCAACATCTGTTGTGAGAGGTGGGACAGAACAACTGTGAACTCTGTTCCAGCTGTTCCCTGCCTCTGTTGCCCACAGGCTATCAATGCACCGCTATGGAAAGCCAGCCCTCCATGTGCTTCCACTGTGTTTTCTTTCCTCTTCTCCTGTAGGTCCTGGCAGAGCGCTATTACTTGAGGGGAGAAAGCTAAAACAATGCCTATAGTCCTTGGGTTCCCCATAAAAGTTTTTTGTTTGTATTTTAAGTGTGGTGCTTTCAAAATAAAGCATTGTGTCAGGGAACTGCCATCAGGGCCGGAGGGAGAGAGCGGGCTCCGGAGGGGTCCCAGAGAGCGTCCCAGGATGGGGAGAGGCAGCCCATCTTCTGGGGAAGAGAATCAGTGTAGCACCAGTGGAGAAGGGGGGCAGATGGGGGAATCGGCGAGGCGGTCCCATGACTCCTCGCCGGGGACCAGCGGGGAGAGTAAGGGTCCTCTGCTGCCTATACCCTCCTTGCGCGAAGGCTTCCGCGCAGGGAGAGTAGGAGGAGACTAGGCATCAAAAAGCTTCTTTGCTGGAAGAAGTTCAAGAAACACCCACTGACGGATTCTGCCAGCGATTGAGACAGCCACGGGTGAGTGTCTGTCTGGACAGAAAAGGTTCACTCAGGCAACCCAGCCTGGTGTTGCACCGGTTTACGCACGAGCAACCCCTAGATCCATTACACATTGTTTATGTTTTCCTTTCAGTTTCTAGCTGGGCTCAAGGCAGATTCAGACTTGTATGGGGAGAAATTCAACTCAGTCCATATTTAAAAGCAAACCTATGAAATTTGCCCTTCCTGAAACAATATGAGAACAGTCTACCAAAATGCATATGCTTTGGTGAAGTATGTATAGAAATCTGTGTGTTTGTGAAAATAGCATAAAAACTGCGTTGTATGGGGAACTGCTGTGCAAAAATGAGTATATTAGGCAATATTACATACAGACATATATATGCATGTTAGGGGAAATTGCACTAAACCACTGATGAATTTAAACACACACATGTACACACGTACACAACAGAGAGAGAGAACTGAATTTTAGACTGGAAAAACGAGAAACTGAAACTGACAGATTTGCCCATTGTAAATTCAGAGTCAACCCAAGGCATTTTGCTGCCTGTGGCAGAGCAGCAATTGGCACCTCTGTTGCTTCCTGGCCCCCAGTCAAAGTGCAGAGTACCCAAGTTATTTTGGCACTTGAGGTAGAAAACCCCACAAACCTCTCTCCCACATTGCACCTTACCTGGCAGTAAAAATATTTAAGTGATGTTTATATGATGTGTCTTCTTTTTTAATTTGTAAGAAAAAATGTGTGGCATTATGTGTTCCTAAAATGGGCCCGTGTGGCTTGCAATAAAATAATTGATATATAATAACTCTATTCGAATACAATACAAAGAAAGAAATGAAAAGACAGCAGTGGGATAACACTGGACAGCCGTAACACACAAAGATCTGGTTCACACATCACTTTAACTATGGCTTAACTGTGGTTAATTCACAGTGCGTGAGTGCCTGCTGCTGAAATTGTAGCCACTTTTTCCCTCCCTCCCTCCCTCCCTCCCTCCCTCCCTCCCTCCCTCCCTCCCGCTGCTGTCCTAATGGGAGCTGAGCCGTGGTTTGGCTTAGCATTGCACCTGAACAGGTGGGATATAGAGCAAAACTTCAGATGTTGAGCATAGTGGTTGAGCATGATTTATGAGAACTGGTCATGTTGTGTGGATGCCTGATGTATGTCTTCCAAAGCAACTACTCTATTCCGAACTTAAAAATGGAAAACGTAATGCTGATGGTCAACAAAAGAGGTTTAAAGACTGTCTCAAGGCAAATCTAAAAAAAATGTAGTATAAACTGGGAAACACTGGCCTGGGAGTGCTCCAATGGGAGAACAGCCTTTACCAAAGGTGTCATGGGCTCTGAAGACACTTGAACTCAGGATGCAAGGAAGAAACATGCTAAGAGGAAGGCACGGTTGGCAAATCCATACCGTGATCAGCTCCCGCCCGGAAACCAATGTTCCCCACTGTGGAAGAACATGTGGATCCAGAATTAGCCTCCACAGTCACTTACGGACTCATTGCTAAAACCATGATTATGGAAGACAACCTATAAGTGATCGCCAAAGAAGATGAGAAGAGGTGGGGGGTTTTTAGATATCTTGGTCCTCTACCATTTTGGCCTTTCTAGGCAACTCCCAACACTTCAAACTATGCCTAGAAATGAAACTGGGGAGCCAGGGCAAACGAAAGCCGATCTGACTAACATCCTCTGAAAAGTGAGCTGCAAAAAACCTGACAGGCCAGCTGTCGCCTCCAAGTAAGTCACTGAGAACCTTCCTTGGTCATTGCCTAGGCTGTCATAGAATGTTCCCAAACATACCCTCCGTTCAAGGGTTAAACTCAGGAATGCCGAACAACAGGCAAGGTTATGCGCTGTTGGTGGGGAGGGGTGAAGAGGGCTTGATCTTTCCAAGGTGCTCTGTGCTCCCTCGGAGCTGTTTGTATTACTTCCTGGAGGTTGGCATCACTGGGGTGGGGGGAACTGAACAAATTTCCATTCATCGTGGAAGCTCGGTAGCTGTGTTTTGTAGGCAGGAGTGTGGAAAGACGAGAGGGGCCGGACTTTGGATTCTGTTTGTATAACTAGCAGCAAATACACAAACACACACGGCTTGTTCACCAAATGTAGACTTGCCAAGCTCTGGCATGCTGGATTCCGGTGTTGTACGAAAGGTTATGGCTGCAATCAGTGCTATTTTTCTAGAAAAAGAGGTGCCAGAACTCACCATGAACGCCTTCCTTGTTCTCTTATAATGGCAATGGCGCCCACCTGAGAGGTGCCGGAACTGAGTTCCAGCAAGTTCTGGCTGGGTGTGGGGAGGCTTGGTTGCATGTACACATTTACCTGAGAGCTTACTTCTGAGTAGACAAACATAGGATTGCACACTTTGCAGCTTTTTAGAAAAATAACACTGGGAAGAAAACGACATTTTAAAAAAATCTAAATCCAGTGGAACCAAATAGTTGCATTGGAAAGACTCCTTGGCATGTGAAGTGATGGTACTCATGTTGCAACCTGTCTTCCAAGTTCCTGAAGTTTTAGTCCCCTGCAAAATAGGCTTCCACTTTTCTGCCTCACTTACAGGGCACTCTAGAATTCCTTTTCAAGTCCATGGAATGTGGTGTTGAGGAGCTTAGCTTTTCATTGTGTGGTTGTGTGCCCAAGGGTTGTGTGTGTTTAGCACCATCCATCTTTCCCATGCCTGACAGCTTCCTCAACTGCCTGCACTTGCCAAACTGAAAAGTGGAAGGATCTGCCTCATGACATCTCCCTTTGGGCTTTCAGTGAAGCACAGGAAAGAAGGGAGGCTGGTCACTGAGTGTTTAAGTTAGTTTTGTTTTTTTAAGGGAAGTTCTTCCTTTTACCTCTAAGAAAACACTTTTCTGCACCAATTTCTTTTAAAGTAAAAAAAAACCAAAGGCTTCACTTTTATTAAAATTCTAGCAATCAGCTGCCATGCACATGGTAGTCGCTTCTCCACCTTCCCAAACTTACACGAAAACTCAGCCAAAGATGTCATAGTGTTATTTGCACCTGGGGAGGCTGCAGAATGCAGACCAAGTGGAGTGGTGATTGACAGAAAGAAAAGCACAACATTGAGAAATGCCACTTGAATCTAATTTCTCCTCTACCCTGAAGTATAACTGCACAGTGGCAGAAAATATGGAGATTATTCTTATCATTTCCTTATATCTCATCCTACTTCTCACAAAGGCCCAGGGTGGCTAACTACAACGGCACACCATTAAAAAGATGTTGTCGTCTTTGTCGTTCTGGCTTGTTTCCAACCAAGCTCTGCTCAAAGTAGACCCACTGAAATGAATGCACCGAAGTTAGGCATGGTGATTTCAATGGGGTCTATGCCGAGTAGCATTGGCTACAACCCTGAGGGGTATCCAACATGTGGATCATTCCCTTCTGACTTCTTGTGCGCCGGAATTGCCTGTTCTGATTTTGTCTGGAGAGTCCATAAAATAAAATAAAATAAAATAAAATAAAATAAAATAAAATAAAATCACCATATCCTGAATTGAGAAGCTGTGCTTTTAGGCTTATAATTTGTCAGGCTAAGTTGGTTTTAGTGGGAAACTGTAGGTTTTACCTGCTGTGCCTGCCCTTGGTAAGTTTGCTGGCATTGTCGTTATACTTTTATTTTGTAATTATTTATATTGTTAGTACATTTTTTATGCTGCAACTTTAATTTATGTAAAGCGCTTTGTGCTCTACACGTGTATTAGAAAGGTAGAGATTTATATATAAATAATAATAAATAATACACACTACAAAAATAACAAATTGTTCTTAAGTGTACCTCTGGAAATTCTCTAGTCTTTTGGACACTGTAAATGTTGCGGTTTGGTCAACTGGCAGCTATCAATTTTATCCATTTTTAAATTGCTCTTTTACCTACCTGTTCTTATGCTCTGTATTTTACAGTTGTTGGGCACCTTGAGCACCAAGGTTGTGAAAAGGTGGGGTGTAACTTTAGCCAAGCGACTGAAAAAAATAAACGAATTAGACTCTTGTAGACATTCCTCAAATTTACTTCGATGTTTCACCTGAGGACCAATCCCCAAATTTACCTTTTCAATTTCACTGCAGGCAAAACCTCAGTGGTGGTCATAAATACGGACTAATTCTGAAGGTGAACATAACATAAGACAAGCCTATTGGATTAGGCCCGTCTAGTCCACCATCTTACAGTGGCTGACCAGATTCCTGTGAGAAACGTGCAAACTGGACATGAACGCCATGGCACTCTGTCCACATGTTTGTTTGTTTTTAATAACTTTTTATTCAAAATTAAAACAAAACATATTATCCAGAAACATATCATCCTTATTTCCCCCCCATTTTTCCTCCCCCGCTCCCTCCCCCCACAGAACCCACCCACCCCCACCCCCTACTTCCCTCCGTTCCAGTCTTTGATTTCTCTAAAAATGCTGTTTTCTGCATGTTACACAGTGTTATAGATCCTCAAACTATTTAGCTGATTATTATCAATAAAAAGTTTGTGAATGTTTATTCAAAACCAGCCAAGGAGTCCAGTTCCCTTTGTTGCGTCTTCAAATACTTTGTAAAGAGTTCCCATTCATCTTTAAAATCACAGTTATCCTTGTCCCGTAGCTTGTATGTCAGTTTTGCCAGTTCTGCATAGTCCCATCATTTTTTTCTTGCCATGATTCTTTAGTTGGGGTTTCTTCAGTCTTCCATCCTTGTGCTATTAAAACTCTCGTGGCTGTTGTCGCATACATGAAGATGTTTTTCAGCTTTTTTGGCTGATCTTTCCCTACAATCCCTAATAAAAATGCTTCAGGTTTTTTAACAAATGTTAAATGGAACATTTTCTTCAATTCGTTGTATATTATTTCCCAAAATTTTTTAATTACCTTACAATCCCACCACATATGATAAAATGTCCCCTCCTTTTCCTTACACTTCCAACATATATTTGAACTAATTTTGTACATTTTCCCTAACTGCACTGGTGCTGTGTACCATCTGTACATCATCTTCATGTAATTCTCCTTCAATAGGGAACAATCTGTAAATTAGCACTCTGTCCACATGTGATTCTTAGCAACTGGTGTTTAGAGGCTCAATGCCTCTGACAGAGGAAGCAGAACATAGCCATCATAACTAGTAGCTGTTGATAGCCTTCTCCTTCATAAAAAAATGGTCTAATTCTCTTTTGAAGCCATCCAAGTTTACGGCTATCACTGCCTCCTGTGGGAGAGGGTTCCGCAGTTCAACCTTGTGTGGTGTGAATAAGTACTTTCTTTTATCTGTCACAAATCTTCCAAAATTTAGCTTCACTGGATATCCACAAGTTCAAATGTTGTGAGAGAGGTAGAAGAAGTTTTCTCTGTCTTTCTCCATTCCATGCGTGATTTTATAAGCTTAAATCATGTTACTTCTTACTCATCTTTACTCTCAACTAAAAAAACCCCCAACGCTGCAATATTTCCTCATTGGGGAGGGGGGGTGTCTCTCCACCCCCTCCATCATTTGCGTTGCCCTTTTCTGAACCTTTTCCAACTCTACAGTATCCTTTTTGAGATGAGGTGGCCAAAACTGTACACACTCTCCCAGATGTGGCCACACCATAGATTTGTTAAACAACATGATGGTATTGCCAGTTTTATTTTCAATTCCTTTCCTAATGATCCCTAGTAGCATCTTACCTACCTAGCCATGCATTACGCCCTGAAGCCATTGAATAGCTGAGGACTCTGAGGAGAGTGGCACCCATTTTGTCAAGAGGCGCTGAGTCTCTCAACTCCAGCTTATCAATACCAAAGTTAGCCTGTGTTGACACCTAACATAACTCTCTCTCCCCCCCACCTTGTTCTCTCTCTCTCTCTCTCTCTCTCTCTCTCTCTCACACACACACACACACATGCCCAAAGGGCTAGACTAACTAGTTGGTAGGTGTGCAAGGAATACACAGAACGAAGGTTTGTATAGTCAGGGGAAACCTTGGCATAGGAAGTATGTATTATGTCCTTTGCCTGCACAGATGTGCAATTTTTCCATTTGACTTCTCAGAGACTGGATTTTGTCACAGTCATGTAACCTGACATAGTCCATTTATGTGTGTATGTTCAGTTCTTTGGGACATATTTGAGATCCCAGCCAGCCCTGACCCTAGGTTCCATTTATTGGTCATGTTGAAAACCAAAACAGCCATCTTTTGAAATTCACTCTTCTCCGAATTTAGCAGTGCAGTTGCCTAGCCAAGTAACAAAAATGCATATGTCAGGGGAACAGGTGCGTAAAAATCCACATATTGATTTTAAAAAATAACCATACAATGCATATTAGTGAAAACATTAAAATGCATTACAGTCATACCTTGGGTTGAAGTAGCTTCAAGTTAAGTATTTTTGGGTTGCGCTCCGCGGCGACCCGGAAGTAACGGAGCGCGTTACTTCCAGGTTTCGCCGCTTGCGCGTGCACAGATGCTCAAAAGGACATCACGCGCGGAAGCAGTGACACGTGACCTGCGCATGCGCAGACGCGCAGTCACATCTTACGTTTACTTCAGGATGCAAATGGGGCTCTGGAATGGATCCCGTTCGTATCCAGAGATACTACTGTATATTAAGGAAATCGCTTTGCAAAAACGCATATATTCAGCAAAACAACATACAAATATCTGTACAGTGGTACCTCTGGTTGCAGACGGGATCCGTTCTGTAGGTCTGGTCAGATCCTGAGGTTTCTGCAACCTGAGGACTGCTTCTGCGCATGTGTGCATGCCAAAACCCAGCATAATACGTTCGGGTTTGCTTCGCGCGCAAATCAGAGTTTATGTAACCAGAGGGTTATGTAAATGGAGGTACAACTGTATATTAAGAGTACTGTATTTTTCATTCTATAAGACGCACCAGACCACAAGACGCATGTAGTTTTTGGAGGAGGAAAACAAGAAAAACAATATCCTGAATCTCAGAAGCCAGAACAGCAAGAGGGATCGCTGCACAGTGAAAGCAGCAAGCCCTCTTACTGTTCTGGCTTCTGGGATAGCTGCGCAGCCTGCATTCGCTCCATAAGACGCACACACATTTTCCCTTACTTTTTAGGAGGGAAAAAGTGAGTCTTATAGAGCGAAAAAATACGGTAATTTGCTGTTGAATTTTCATGAGGACTTTTATGCACATACACACACAATCACAGATTAAGGCAGAAATGTGGAGAACTAAACATATAATTGGGAAATTTGAATAAGAGAGAAACCCAATTTGACAGGTGCCTGTCCATGGATGGAACCCAGTGCCCATTTTTTTTTTACATATGCACACATGCAACACATTATTGATCTAACTTCCTGCTTTATAATGTATCCTTATTATGGTGTGTGCTTTAGGTCTAAACTTGAGGAGTTCCATATTCTTGGGTTTGGGGTTTGGTTTGTCCTGTGTCGGCTTAAGTTGAGGGGACACTTTTTGCTTTCTCAGTTGGAAACGGGAGACTGTTTGGATGGGGATAAAGTCTTCGTGTTTGGTGTCCCCCCCCCCCAAGAGATTTGGCGAATGCTGAATAACGGTGCATTTCTCGTTTTTCAAGCTGCAAATGCAGGCAGCTGCAAAGCTGATTTGTGACTGGGCTTTTTCAAGGGAGTCCTTTGTAATCATTTTTGGCATCTTGGAACTTTCCTGTGCAGACAGCGGCTCCCTCCTCCTCCTCCTCCTCCTCTTCCTTATGGCAGGCCGCTTCTCCAGAGGTCATCCTTGTGCTGAGATCTGAAGATCAAGTAAATAATCGAGTTCATTTTACTTTCCCCCCTCTCCCCCCTCCTCTTTCCTGTACACGTTGAACACTTGCCACCCTGCTGTCTGTTTTTCCTTGCCAAGGTTCAGTTCTAATTATGTTGATTTTCTTCAGCCCACCCCCTCCTGGAAGCTTATTAGGGTGAATATTTTTATTTATTATCATTTCGCCCAACTCCTGCCAGCATTTCCAATTACTCTCGCCGCTTCCTTGTAATTGTCTTTCTGTAATGGCTCTGAAACAATTGCGCTAAATGAGGTGTCTCCAGCAAGATGAGAGTTTCACTTCATTAAAGGCTAATGTATTCTCAGCTCTGGCTCTGTGGGGCTAGCTTGGAAAGGAGACATTTAAACAGCTTCTTTTCTTCTCTCTCACAACGCGCGCCCCCCCTCCTTCTGTAGGGAGCAACTTTTAGTCGCAGGAGATGCTTTCTTTTGTGCATGTGTGAGTTTGCGCGCATGTATACATGCGTTTTTGCATAGCTAGCATGCCCTGGCTGGAATGTAAGGAAGGCACAGACAAGTCTGCTTCAGGTCCTTGCTCAAGAATGTTAGGATTCCTTCTGTTTGGGGATGGCTTAGATACAGTAGAGCATATGTCTGCCCCCTTTCCGCACCCCCGGGTGAGGGCACGGTGCTTGGCATTAGCGTTTTTAATCGGTCTCTGGCTCGTTCAGTTCTCTTGGCAGCTGCCTGGTAGGATTATTTATACAGAATATGCCGGAGATAATGCGAACAGACCCCCAGCACTAAGCATTTCGTGTACACACCACCTCTGAGTTTGCACTGCAGCGGTGGATTAAATCCAAACTGGTTTTAAGGAACTTAAGATGTATGTATGGCTTTCTTTGTTTTGTTTTCGGTCATTTTTATCAACAGCTTTTCAGCTGTAGGCAACCTCTTAGAAGGAGCGTACAGAGCTCTGAAGGAGGGATGGGCAGAAGGAAGGGACAGGGAACAAATTCAGTTTTTGCATTTTAATGAGAAATGACCCAGTTGGCACTTTGTGAACCGAAACGCAGGCATGCCTTGAAATTCGCACTTCTCTGAATTTTGCGATGGTTTCTGCAACTCAACAGAAATGTTAGGAGCAGTGTGCATATGAATGCGCGCGCACAAACACACATATTCTAGTGAAACGAACATGCAAATATGCATTACCTTAGGAAAATGTCCTACGCATAAATGCATATAGGACTCAAAACTGCATACAGAAATGTGTTTGTGATGAGAAATTTGCAGTAAAAATGTGGGCAATTTTTCATGAGGCCTTTGAAAAATAAAATAAAAACTGCAAACTGATGCAGAAATGTGTAGAAATGAAGAAACAGAGAAACCAGAATTGACAAATGTAGTCCATCTGTAGCAGTAGCTAGACCAGGAACTACAGGTAGATCTCTAGGTGATTTGCAGTAAGGATTTCTGACTCTCAATTGTTTAAAAAGAGCAACAGCAGTAACAAAATACCCAATAATTTCTACGTAAATTAGGCTGTAGAAATGACGAAAGCTAACCAGGAGTGGACTTCTGTGTGAAAGGACTGTGAGCTCAGTTCAGTTGTTGTACTGAAAAACAACTCCCAAACTCAGAATGTGGCCAGAATCTTCTGTTACTTAATTCTAAGTTTATATTGTTTGGACCTGGTCAGAGCTGGTGTGAGAAACCTCTGGCTCTCCAGATATTGCTAAATTTCAATCCCATAATCCTTGATCATGGTGGGAGTTGTAGTTCATCAACATCTGTAAAGGTTTTGCACATCTGGCTTAGAGCCTGGATGGGGAAACCCTGGGGATCCCATGAATTGCCATGTTAGAAGAACGATGAAATATAAATTTAAGACTGTAAAATAAAATATTGGGGTTATAGCGAAAAACAAAATAGTTCTGACACAGCTGAAATCTGCCCACATCTGCCCTTGCAGTTGCTTCTATCCCTTATCCCCATGTGTGAATTGAAGATACCAAACACAGTTAGATTTATTGTGCCATCCCAAATTCTCTTTAACGTTCTTACTCTTTAAAACAGAAATCCACAGAATGCCGAAATGCATGGGGTTGTTATTTTTTCAGGGGTTGTTGGTTTTTTTTTAAAAAAAAAATAATAGCGTCACAACTGCTTAATCAGTTTTGTAACACATGTTACAAAAGCCAGTGCAGAACAAGGGTGTGCAGAGTAAATCAACACAGGCAGCAGTAGCAAGTTCAGGAAAGTGTGAAATTGTGAAGGACCGTGTGAAAATAGGGGTGAGCTTGGTGTGAAGACGGAGGCATTGCATGTACGCAAGAGGTGCCCCCACCTAGTTTCATTGGAAAGATTATGTCCCATGAGCTGTTCCACTGCCAAATACATGTCCAGGCATGGGACACCATTACTGTTGCACTAGTATACTGGTATTAAGGTATTGTGAGCCTACCCAGGTCACTACACACAAGCCCACCATCCCTGCTGGAATTACGCTGTTAACGTTTCAGAGCATCACTCTTGGCGATGTCTGAAGAGCAAGTATTCCTGGTTCTGTTTCATGTGCAGCTTTGGCATGTGAAACTTAAATCACATTCACCCTGGGATTCTACTGGAGGCCTAGGGGCAGATTTTCTGCTCAAGAATGGCAAAAAAAAGAAGAAGGAAAGAAGCAGGGGCTGATTCTGCAACTGCAAAATGAAGGAGCAAGTTTTTATTTTTTTAAAAAACCATCAGACCAAATGGGTTCTTCCTGGTAGATCCCCATCTGTATCTAGAGCACTGATCAAAGGGGAAAGGGAGTGCATAAAGAATTAGCAGCACAGCTGATCACAGAAGTTCAGCACATCCCTCCCCAGTGTGATTTCAATCTTGTCAGATGTTGATGTGGTTGCTCAAGAGCAAACAGGCAAGACTCTGACCTGTCTTTCCCAGGCTTTATTCTTAGTGCAAACTACTTACAGTGAAGAGCATCATAAGTTCATGTCTGGCTCAGTCGCTAGCAGAATCTGGGAGTGGTCGGTCCTTGTACCTCCCCCAGCATAACAGTCGTGTGACCCCCAAACTTCTCCTCCCCTCCCTGTGCCGAAACCTACTGAGCAGCGTGGGCTCTGGCAAAGGGGTACTTCCCTCCTCTCCGGTTTGCTCAGGCTCGGTGTTGAGGCTCTCCCTAGCATCCCCTGGTCGCTGAATCTCCTCTCCACTGGAGGTGGGTCTTTCCTCCTCGCCAGAGGAGGAACTGCTTTGCAAGATTTTCAGAGGTTCCCTATAACACAACTGCCCTTCCACCTCTCGCCTCTGAGCTGATGGCAGTTCCCTGACAAATCTCAATAACAAAGAAAAGTCTACAGATTCAGAAATATTTATTTGTTGAATTTGGGCTCTGTTATTAATCATTTTATGCACTTCATTTTTGGACCACTCTTGTTTGCCTCTGCCTAATGGGGAAATAAAACTGAGCTGAACTGAAATTCTGCAAGTTTTAACGTAGCCACTAACATGGAAAGTGGCCTTAATGCAAACCAATGGCCCCTCTACCTCAATATTGTCTACTGTGACTGACGATAGCTTTCCTGAGTTTCAGTCAATGGTGTTTTCAAGCCCTGTCTGCTTGAAGCTGGGACCTTGCGAATACTTTGGATGTGTTCTGCCAATGAGCTACAGTCTCTCTTGAAGCCTGCTTAGATTTTTCAAGCGGCTCCTTCCCCCAATGTCCCTCTCTGAAGATGGGTTTGTGTAATACCTTTGTGAACTGGGCCAGAGATAGTTTCAGGTGCAGCACCTGCCAACTGTTTCTGTGAATGTGGTGTTCTCTGATCACACATGTGGGTGATCACGCCTATGTCCATTTGCAACATACAGATCAATCAGCACAGTCTTTTGAACCTATAGTCCCCCAGATACTGTTGGACCATTTGCCATACTGATTGGGGCAGATGCAAGTTTGGGGTGGCCATGTTACCTTCTTTACAGATGACAGCCCTCTCTGGTCCAGCTCTCTTTTAAAAATAAACAATCATATGAAACTAGTGGGAGTCTTGGAGGTTTCCTATCAACATTTAGTACAGTAGCACCTCGGGTTACGTTACCCTTGGGTAACGTAAACTTCAGGTTGCGAAAGCGGCAAACCTGGAAGTGTTTCACCACGTGCACATGCGCAGAAGTGGTCTACCGCCGCACATGTGTATAAAAGTGATCCTTGGGTTGTGAAAACCTCAGGATCTGGCCGGACCTCTAGAATGGATCCCCTTCGCAACCGGAGGTGCCATTGTACCTGAGTAATAGTCCTGAGCATGCACCATAGGTTACTTGGTCGTAGTCTTCCCTGCTCTGATGAGACATATTTATTTTTAAATTATATTTAAATTCCAAATGTGCTTCTGTACATAAGAAATAGCATATGCAAATATTATGCAAATAAGAGGTCTCTGCCCTTTTTGGTGGTGCATAAGTGGGCCATTCTACGGTAAAATGTAAAGGACCCCTGGACAGTTAAGTCCAGTCAAAGACGACTATGGGGTGCAGCGCTCATCTCACTTTCAGGTCAAGGGAGCCGGTGTTTGTCTGCAGACAGCTTTCTGGGTCATGCGGCCAGCATGTCTAAGCCACTTCTGGTGCAACAGGGCACCATGGCGAGTGCCAGAGAGCATGGAAACGCCGTTTACCTTCCTGCCACAGTGGTACCTCTTTATCTACTTGCACTGGTATGCTTTCAACTGCTAGGTTGGCAGAAGCTGGGACAGAGCAACGGGAGCTCACCCCGTCACACAGATCTTCTTATGTTTTTGATTTGAAGAAGTCTTAACTACAGCATGCCCCATTGACCAATGTGTGCCTATGCTTTACAGTTTTCAAGTTACCATAGCACCCCAATTTTACAACATCTGTGCTACTGACTCTCAACTTTGGGATTGTTGAAATATATACATGAGCAGAAATAATCAACTTGAGTTGTGCGACTCAAATTGGGTCTACGGGACCCAAAGTTTTTAAGCAATGTAGACTAAAGTCACTTTTGGAGTCCCTCCAGGATTAGGAGCCCTGAAGCTTAAGCTTCATTCGTTTCATAGTAGAATCGCCCCTGGGTGGAACTAGGGACTCCTCACATGCAGAGCTGATCCCCAGAATTGTCATCTGCGCAGGGCTAAACGAGAAGGATAGAGAGGGGAGATCAGCCATGAACTGGTAACAGTTTCCATTAAGGATGGGCTGCTCTTGGTTGGCCCTGGGTTAGGGATAGACAAATCTGCCAGTTTCAGTCTCGGTTTCTAATTTTTACCAATCTTAATTACAGATTGCCCAATTCCTGCATCAGCTGCCATTCTTTTTTTAAACAAACAAACCCTGCATTTAAACTTGTGCATGCTTGTATGTGTGTGTTTCCATTAATATAATACATTTTTGTATATTGTTTTCACCAACATATGCATTTTTCTACTTCTTTTGGCTCCTGATGCATTGAAAAATTCATCAAAGTGCGGATTTTGGAGGATAGCTGTGTATTTGGTTTGCACGTTAGTTTGGGAAGTGCATATCAGGTAGTTTTGCCTTAAAATGTGAGCTGAATGGATTTCTCCCCATCACTAGCTTCTATTTGCTTCCTGTTTTGTTACCTTGCTTTGAAGTTAATGGAGTTCATGTGGACCTGCTTTCTTTTGGCCAGCCCTCAACATGCCCTCCGCCGTTTTTAATGTTTAAGCTAGGTGGGTTACTTTTTTGCATGATAAAACTCATAATGTGGACTGGTTTGATTCATGATGTGTCATACAGCAGCAGCACAACTTTCCTGAACTACTAATAGGCTCCTGAGGAACTAGGGCTGGCACCCTTATGGAATATTACGCTATTTATGTTAGCATCAGGATTGCAGAGATATGTATAATTGTATACGGACAGGTTTATTTTAAACCCCTAATTGTGTCTTTCGGCTGCCTCTGCGGTTCCATTTCACCTTTTCTCTTTATTCCATTATCAGATTATGAGGTGTTCAGAGACATCCTGCAAAATGATTTGTAAAGCTATGTGTGGAATGAAGTGTTAACAGGTTAACATCACACACAGTGCCTGAAATTATACTAGGCATGGCTCATACTTTCTGTTACCTGTCTCTGCTAAGTCACTGCCCCTGTTTTCTGTATTCTGATTAAACTTCTTTTGGCCACTAGAGTTGTCATCCTTTAGACACATTGTAAGTGCGAAAGAGAAAAAAACTATCAAGTGGGTTACCTTCGCTAGGCTTGCACCAATCCATGCAGGTGTCATTTGAAAGCTGTTTTGAAAGCTCTACAGCTGCCAAGCCACTTGGCTTGCAAGGAAAATGCACAAAGAGCTATTTGGGGTTATGTTGCTTGAGAATCCAGTAGAAAATGGCTAGTTGGTCATCAAGACAGAGAAGTCATTAGCTTTTGTTCAGCGGGACTTGTGTTACTAATTTGCAGCCGACTTGCAGATAGAGCAAGCGAGGTAGGATTCCGTCTTTATTTCAGGGTCCTTTTTGTTATTTGTGAGAACCCTGGGCTTAAGCATCATGGGGCATTGTGAGTGGTAGGACCATGTTCCTGTGTTGTATATTGGTAATTGTCCTTATGAGTGTGGAAATGAAGGCTGTGCGCCGGATTTGGCTGAAGCCTGAAAGGATGCCAACATATTTCAAAGGTTTTGGACTTCACATGAGATGAGTGGAAAGGGTCCATGAATTGGTGGCGATCCCAGGCTCTCAGGCAGAAGGGATAAGGAGTTGGGCAGGAAAAAGGAAAGGAAAGACAAGGAGATGGAGAAGCAGTGAAAGAAAAGGCTTAGGAGAGGCTTATTATTAATTATATTTGTATACTGCCCCAAGGGTTGCGGGTGGCGCTGTGGGTTAAACAACGGAGCCTAGGACTTGCCAATCAGAAGGTCGGCGGTTCAAATCCCCACGGCGGGGTGAGCTCCTGTTGCTCAGTCCCTGCTCCTGCCAACCTAGCAGTTCAAAAGCACGCCAAAGTGCAAGTAGATAAATAGGTACCGCTCCAGCGGGAAGGTAAATGGCGTTTCTGTGTGCTGCTCTGGTTCGTCAGAAGCGGCTTAGTCATGCTGGCCACATGACCCGGAAGCTGTACGCCTCAACCAATAATGTGAGGTGAGCATCACAACCCCAGAGTCGGTCACGACTGGACCTAATGGTCAGGGGTCCCTTTACCTTTACTGCCCCATACCCACAGGTCTCAGGGTGGTTCACAATATAAAAACACAAAACACATAATAAAAATAAGAACAAGAACAACCCAATAACCCCTGTCCCCTCCTCAACATATTTAAAAGGACATTGGATGCCAATCCACCAAGGGCCTGGTTAAAGAACATTTTTGCATGGCGCCTAAAAGTATATAATGACAGCGCCAGCCGAACTGGCTGGTGGTTGTCCAGGGTTTCATGCAGAGATCTTTGCCAGTCATGCCTGGAGATGCCAAGGATTGACTCTAGGATCTAGGTGAGTTATGGCTCTTCCCTTTGAAAGTGGCTTGAGAACAGTTCTCTTCTCATGGTGTAAACGCATCTGGAAAAGCAAATGGCAGCTAGACCAACAAAGCAGCAGCTGAGCAGCAAGTAAGATTATATACAGTGGTACCTTGGTTTGCATACGTTTTGGATTACAAACCCGTCAAACCCGGAAGTGCATGTCCTGGTTTGCAACCTTTTTTTAGATTACAACCCATTTTTTTTTTATTACGAACATATTTTTTTTGGAGGCTCCATTGGCGAAAGCACGCCTTGGGTTACAACCTGTTTTGGTTTACAAACGGACCTCCGGAATGGATTATGGTTGTAAACCAAGGTACCACTGTATTTCAAAACAACTCTGCCAACTTCAGATGTTTGCTTTGAACATCCAGTGTGGTGTAAATAGAGGCTATTTTGCCGAGTGCCTTTCTGAACTACACAAAACTTAGCGAAAGCACCTGAAGCATTTTCCGGGTCCTTGTTTTGGCTTGGAATGCATACAGGAAAGGCTTTCTGTCTAGGCTGCTGAGCAGGCTTCTCTCTCCCCTCACCCAGCTATGGCGCTTCCGATAGTCGTAATAAGCTTCTCTTGTAGCACAGAAGCAAAACAAATCCCAGAGTGTCAGAACATTTTGGAACAGAACAGAAGGCCACTTTTCCTTGAATACAGCCAACAGCGCCTGGTTTTCGGAAGTGAACCGGGTTTAGAATGCCCACAACATTTCCAGATGTCTGCACAAGATAATTTAATGTCTCAAGATCTTGATTTGGAGTGGAGACAGTGTTATTATGCCAATTGATTTGCAAGCCCCACCAAGCTCTAGGTTCTCCTGGGGTCATGCAATTCTCTTGGATTTCCCCCTGTTTGCACAGAGGCTGGACCTGGGTATGGATAGTGAATGGGAGAAGAATCACATTCCCTACTCCCACGCTTGTTGCTCTTGGTCCACCAATTTATCAGAGTCTTGCATCCATCAGTTCCCTTTCTCTCTGAGTCATATTCTCAGCCCAGGAGAATGGCCTGCAAGTGTCAAATTCAGGGCACTTCTGAAGAGCGGATGCTGGAAAGCGAGCACCATTAAAATTATTATTATTTCCTTTGATTTTTCCCCAAAGAGCTCCTTTTTTAAAGTCTTGAGTTAATTACTAGATTGAGTGCTTGTGGTTCAAGTTGTGTACTTTGTTAAGATGAGTGTTATTTTGGTGGCATGGTGTACTTATTGGCTCTAATTTCTTTTTTTATATATACTGCATAAAGTTTTGTGTTAATAATAAACAATTTTCTTAAATTAGCATTATTCTCCTGCTTCATGCTCTGCCCTTTGCCCAGTGCAAAGATGGAGGAGAAATTTGATTCGGTTCTCATGTAAAGGCAAACCTACCAATTTTGTGCTTTCCAAAACCTTATGAGAACTGAAAGACAACCGCTCTTCGAAATTAACACTTAGCTGAATTTTGCAATTTAGTTTTTGTAAAGGCATCTATGGTGGTGATGGGTGAGAGCCTGCTCTGGTATAGATCTGGGCCCCTCTCAGCAGAGGTGGGCCATGAGTCCATTGGTACTCTGGATATTAGGAGTATGTCTTATTTGCCTGGCAGTGTCCCTTGGTTGTTGGGTTGTAATATTGCTTGTGGTAGAGAATGGCTGTTGTGTTTGTGAAATGGATAGTGAGTGAGATTGGATGATTGTATGTTGCACAGTTTGAAATTTTATAGTATACTGTCTTGCAGTGCTCTCTGATTGTATTTACTGTATATCATGCTTATGGATATTTTAATATCTTTTGTTATGTGAATCATTTGACATGGTTTTATTGTATTTGTGTGTGCGTAAACTGCTTTGAGATCTTTTAGAGAGTAAGTGGCATATAAATGCAAAATAATAATAATAAAGTAGTCACATAAATAGGGACGTGGGTGGCACTGTGGGTTAAACCACAGAGCCTAGGACTTGCCAATCAGAAGGTCGGCAGTTCAAATCCCCATGACGGGGTGAGCTCCCGTTGCTCGGTCCCTGCTCCTGCCAACCTAGCAGTTCGAAAGCACATCAAAGTGCAAGTAGATAAATAGGTACCGCTCCGGTGGGAAGGTAAATGGCATTTCTGTGTGCTGCTCTGGTTCGCCAGAAGCGGCTTAGTCATGCTGGCCACATGACCCGGAAGCTGTACACCGGCTCCCTCGGCCAATAAAGCGAGATGAGTGCCGCAACCCCAGAGTCGATCACTACTGGATCTAATGGTCAGGGTTCCCTTTACCTTTACCTTTATTCACACAAATGTGTGTATTAGTGGAAAAACAACATAATAACAAAGTGCATCAAATTAGGGGAAATAGCTTTGTAAAAGTATGTATACATCAGGCAAAAGTGGCTATAAAAATGTGAACAGCGGGAGAAATTTGCACAAAAAATGCATATGGTTTTTTATGGCAAACGGATGTAGAAATGTGGAGAACTGAATGTAAGATTGGGAAAATGAGAAACAGAGATAGGAGTAGGTTCAGCTTTAAATGTGAACTGAATCGTATTTCTTCCTCTCCCCTGGCCCCCAGTTGCCCCAGAGCCCCCAAGAGACACCCGTGGTTCCCTTTCAACCTGCAATGCTCTCTACCTGCTCCAAGAGGCTAGGAAATCCTTTAAAAGGCAGACCACCTCAAACATGCAAGCGGTTAAAAAGAAATGAAATGAATCGAAAATGCATTTTTATTTAAACAATTAAAATGTTTAATCTTTATCTTTAAAATGTTTAAACCTCGCATGCAACGGTGAGCAGGATAGAACAGCCTTTGTATTGGTCCTGTGCAAAGTTGGCACGGACTGGATTTAGACTGATCCATCCATCCCTGTCTCCAGAGCAGATAATTATTTCTCCACAGGCTGGCAAATATAGCTTTCTAGTATGCACCTATTTTTTCTTCATCAAAGTCTGGAGGAAAGGTGCAGAATTAAAAGCAAAGCAACTTTCTGCTGACTATTTTTTACCTTGTTATTGCCTGGCAGATACCTTTTCTTTGCGATAATAAGGATTCTGCCCCTGCTGTTGTGGAGATTAACAGCATCAGGAAAATAATGGGCATTATCATTATTTTTAAAACACTTTTGCCTATCACTCTCCTAACTTACTTTATTCAAAAAGCAGCTCTTTACGAAAAGCTTTGCCAAGATCAGAGCCTGATTATCTCCTGCTAGTAAAACATAATCATTTTTGCGGCACTTCTACTTGTCCCATCAACGCCATACATTTAAAGCAAATTTCGAGCACTTTAACAGTCATGTCTTCCCCTCCAAAGAATGCCAGGCTGTAGTTTACTCCTTGCAGATCTACAGTTTCTAGCACACTTAACGAACTACATTTCCCAGGACTCTTTGAGGCAAGCCATGTTCTGCAAATGTATGGTGTAGGTTTCATCCTGGTCACAACAACCAATGAGTAAGTTAGATCATTGTTCTTCGGCTGGTGCTTAGAAAACAAGCACAGCACTTTAAAAAGCACATCTTTTGGGCTCTGTGATCTCTTGTGGGTTCCATGGCTTGCACAGAAGCATGGGCGGGAAGATCCGCAGCCCAGTTTTAGGACTCAAGAGTTGGAGGGTACGCTGTATTTGATGCTGCTTCTTAATCAGGCCTCTTTGCAGCCATGCGGTTTGATCCAGAATCAGAAGAATCTTTATTTGCGCCAGCCACTAGCCATAGCAATAAAATAAAATGTACTGAAGATAGAGGTAAAAACTTAACTATACAATATACATTTTGGAGGTTTACATCAATAATAATAGATCTTATTCTAATTGCGCTCACTAAAAACCTTGCAGTTTGATCCACAGAAAGACAATCAGTTGTGTTCTACAGTTGCTGTTAAGGCTAATTCACATTTTTCATGAGCTGGGGTTCTGGCTCAGTGATAGAAGATATGCTTTACAAGCAGCTCAGTCCCTGGCAGTTCCAGCTAAAAGAATTGAGCAGTTGGAGGCTCTGGAGATCCATAGCTGGTCAGAGTGGATAATATTTTGACCAAAAGCATCCATGGAATACCTTGATGTAGCTCAGTTTCCTGTGAAAGACCACTGCGAGTCAGTTTCATTGCACGCAGTGGTGGAGGAAGCGGCTTGGGTGCCTGGGGCAGCGTGCCCAGAGCGAGGTGAGCCACCCATAGGGGTGGGGCGAGGGCAGGGCAGGCCACCCATAGGGGCAGGATGCACTGTGGGGCCTCCTGAGTCTGCCTGCCTCCTCCCACTCAGCCGCCCTACAGCTGAAGGGAGGCAGTGGGCAGACCATTTGGGCAGCGAAGAGACTGTGCGCGCCCAAGCCACCATGTCTCTCCCAGGAGTGATGCGTGGCTTGGGCACACTGCCAGTCCCGCGGTGAGTTCCGCCCTGCATTTTGTCCCCTCCCCTCAGTGGTGACACCTGGGGTGGCCAGCACCCACCACCCACCCCTTCCTCCATTGCACTACACTACGCTACAACAGCTTTCAATGCTCCTTGTGCAGGATTTCCTGTATTGCGTTGGTGGGTGCAATGGGTGAGATTCAATGTAGTATTAGTCCAAAGGTATTGGAGAGTTTTGACACTGTTGTGTGAGGATTAGTGCCAGCAATAGCACACAAGCTTACCTGCGATGTCATAGAGTATAATATTGCTAGTGGTTGCTCAAGGGTTTGTCCCACAACTTTTGCAAGGCCTCTCCTCCTTCCGGATGGGAGGCGTTGTGGGCGGGAGACGACTCCCGTGTCAGGCAGGGGGCGTTATGCCCCCTGTCCCATCCACATGGCTGGTGCGCCATGCCTCCCGGTTGAGCACCCAATCGGGCGGCTTGGTGGGGGCGTGGTTTGCTGCTCAAGACGCAGCCGCGCCAGCCATTCAGCCCATTTGCTCACCTTCTCACCGCGAGTCACCCACCCACCACTCCCTTAGGGCTTAGGGCTTAGCTTTTCTCTTGACCTTGCTATGGACCTATGGTTGGTCGCCCAGGTTGCCCAGGGGGCCTGGTAGGAATTTTTCCAACTGGCATTAGGCTTTTTGGTTTTTTTCATCTGCCTCGTAGCAATCGTCACAACTTTCTTGGTATTGGGCGGTTAGGCATTGGAATGTGTTGTTGGTGTGTGGAAGGGCAAGGTGTGGCCATCGCCTACCCCTTCAAATTTGGGTATTCCGTTAAAGGAATCCGGCGGTCGTGGATCCTGTCCGATGCCTGTGTGGCGGGGGGCCATGGCACGACCCCCGGTGACATCAGGGCAGAGCTTATAGTTGTATTAGCATCAACAGGCTCCCCCTACTGGTGGTTAACCCCTCTTCAGACTCACCCCTCACTGAGTGGGTGGAGTCAAATCTTCCGTGGTCCAATGCCTAAGCCAATACTGTAATCAATAAAGTTGTGGCCTTTTCTTGCCCATTAACCTTATATTCTGTGTCAACGTGTCTTTATTCCACCAAGCGGGGATCGGGTCCTCGAACCACAACTGCAAGTCACCCAATGGACCCCGCTTTTGTGCTTACGCAAGAGTGAAGCCACCAGCAGCAAAATTGCACAAGTGATATATTGGTGTTGCTCTTCTCTTACTAAAACCTTTCCGCTGCCTAAATCTCTGAATCTGTGCATCAGATATCTTAGCGCAAGGACTTACCTCTGAAATATGCAATGAGAAAACAGTCCTAACTGGCAGCGCTTTAAAAAGTCTGTTTCTCGGAGCGAAGAATTCTTTTAAGCATTATGTATTGTAGACTAAACTTTGTGCAGAAAGTGTTAATGAAAACCAGGAAATGTTTTGGAACATTTTAGTGAATTCCCAAAACACAATTTCTCACCCACCCATGCAAAAAGCATCGTAATCTTTCCCTCCCATTCCTTCTTATGAGGGGTTGTGAAAAGGAGTGTTATCGAATTTAAAAGTTAAATAGCACATGTAGTTGCATTTTTAATTCTAAATAATTCTAAGTGAATGATCTGATATTTAAATCTACCTTTTTGGCTGTCTGCTGTTCTGATGCAAAGGCGGTTTTACAGTGAGCAGGCATGAACTCAAGTCTCTGAATCCCTTTCCTGTTGATCCTCTTCCTTGGAAAATGGATGCTTCAGAACTGCAGAATAGAGCATGACAAATGAAGCCATGTTCTTCGTCATTCCTTAAACCTGAAGATCCCTTTACCTGCTTAGAGGCAAAGTTCGTGCTCCAGCATCCCCTGAGAATTCCCTTGCTCTCTGAAATTGAAGGAAGGTAGAACTGATGGAATATGCGGTGTTGCGTTCTGAGGCCAAAGGAAAGGATCAGACCCTGATTAAAATAAGACACAAGGCTTTGACCAGCAAGGATCTCGGAGAAAGTGCGTCCCCACACCCCTCACCAGGCCATTTTATTAGCAAAATAATCCTTTACACAGTACTCATAAGAACCCATCAGATTTCCTTTGAGCATTCAAACAAACCTCAAGTGGGGCCAAAGTTAAACTATAAATACTAGTTAGCCATGCATACTTTGGAGTAAATGAATGAAAACTACAAAGGATCGAATGCAGCACCCCCGGAGGTCATAAACAATCAGTACATGTGATAAGAAGGATGGCCAGGAGGACAGTGACCATTATCACCTTAATGTGAAACCTGTTTCCTGGCCCTAAGATTAACATCCTAAGATTAATATATAAGAAAAGCTACATCGACAAAACTGCCCAGTCTTTGAGGACCCAGGATGCCTGCCTGTCTAAGTGCGTACGTGACTTGTGAAGAGAGAGAAATGGGCAGTAGAGGGAAAAGGTATGAATGTAGAATCTTATGAGATTTAATCAGAAATTATCGTCAATATATCAAACCCAGTCAAAACAGTGCATTCATCGTGGACACGATGGCTTGATGTATATTTTATAATTCCTCATGGTAATCCCATCTGATCCCTACATGCGGAAATGGCGAAACTCACGGGAAAACACAGAGACAAGGACAATAGAGACTTTTAAAAAGAATGGGAACCGTTTATGATGTACATACAGACATACTGTAAAGAAGTGGACTCACTGGCAGGGTTTGAGTAAACACTTACAATTAAGCAAGCAAGCGAAAAAGTTAAGGTGCAACAATTGGGAGGACAACACAATGTAAGATGTAACTTGAAAAGATATGGTATAAAAATGATAATATAAGAATAGATATTTAAAAGATTACAAAATTAAGGTAGAATAAATAAGCAGGAAACCAAATATTTAGAGAACCAGAAGAGGAGGTTGAGGAAAGCCATGGGTGGGATGGGGTGGGGGGGCATATTGGGATTTACATATTCTTCTTTGTGACATTGATGATTGTGTTAAATATAAAAATGGTAAAACTGAATAAAAATTTACTTTAAAAAGAATGAAATTGAAGGAATGAGACAACGGCATCAAATGTCATCTTGGTGGACTGAATATTGGTGCAGCAGCTAGTGGAGCAGAGTAGCCTAGTATAGACTTATGAGTTAAATCATGTGACATTGACACAGACTGGAAATAGAGTGGTACCTCGGGTTACATACACTTCAGGTTACAGACGCTTCAGGTTACAGACTTGGGTTAAGAACTTTGCTTCAGGATGAGAACAGAAATCGTGCTCCGGTGGCGAGGCAGCAGCAGGAAGCCCCATTAGCTAAAAGTGGTGCTTCAGGTTAAGAACAGTTTCAGGTTAAGAACAGACCTCAGGAGCGAATTAAGTTCTTAACCCGAGGTACCACTGTAGACAGATCTGTCCATCCCTAGCTTTTTAAAATAACTAATTCCCCACAGCATATCCCCCCAAAATAACTTGTTCCCATTCTTATTTAAATTCCAGAATTGGATGGAGTCTTTGGGATGAAAATAGACTGATCAGTCTATCCCTAGCTCTTTAAAATAGCTAATTCCCCATGCACAAGCACATTCCCCAAAACAGCATTTGTTTTCATTTTGATTTGAATCCCAGAATTGGATGGGTTCAAAAGGCAATCTATTTCTATTATTGACAGCAGCCAGTAACTCCCTAAATATGTGTGTGTGTGTGTGTGTGTGTGTGTGTGTGTGTGAGAGAGAGAGAGAGAGAGAGAGAGAGAGAGAGAGAGAGAGAGAAGGCTGCCTTAACTCACACAACAGACAACTAATAGGTGTATTCCATAAAACAGTTCCACCCTATTTCCGCAAGAAAGTTGGGTCAGGAGTCAGCAAACTTTTTCAGCAGGGGGCCAGTCCACTGTCCCTCAAACCTTGTGGGGGGCCGGACTATATTTTTTTTAGGGGCAGGATGAATGAAATCCTATGCCCCACAAATAACTCAGAGATGCATTTTAAATAAAAGGACACATTCTACTCATGTAAAAACACGCTGATTCCCAGACCAGCCGTAGGCCGGGTTGAGAAGGCGATCGGGCCGGATCTGGCCCCTGGGCCTTAGTTTGCCTACCCATGTACTAGGGATGCCAGATGATTTTGGTTTGTTCTGTATTGCTGTTCATTCGACCCCAGATCCATGCAAGGATTGCAATGTAGATATTTGGATTAGTAAGAGCTTAAGGAGAGTCTGTCTGGATCAGACCAGTGGCCCACCTAGTTCACCATGCTGTTCTCAGTGGCGTAGCGTGGGGGGTGCAGGGGGGGCCGGCCGCAGCGGGCGCAACATCTGGGGGTTAGGGTTAGAGGGCGCAAATCCACGGGTTAGGGGGCGCAAATTACTTGCCTTGCCCCGGGTGCTGACAACCCACGCTACGCCACTGGCTGTTCTCACAATGGCCAAGCAAGAGGTCTTTCTTTTCTGCATAATCTACAAAGTGCTGCACATTTGGGTATGGGAATGCAACTGGTGACACTTACAAGGTGGTCAGAGGACTGTCTTCTCTTTAATTTTTTTTTCCAGCTGCATCTAGTGGGAACTTCACCACGACCGAGAACAAAAACAATTTTAAAATGCTGTCAGGATGTGACCATATGTCATAACTTGCGATCCCTTTCTGGTACAGCTGTCCTCCCACACTTGGTACCCTAGGGAATATTGAGGGTAGAATTGAGAATTCATGGTTATAATGTTTGATTGGAATTATACAAGCCTAAATATAGATTTTTTTAGGGTGAAAGTGTAAACTATAATTGCATGTTTAATTCATAGTGTGCAATTTTTATATTTGATTTTTAAAAAAATTGCATACATTTGTGTATCTTAATTTATTAGTATAGATGCTAATTTTGAAACAATGACTCGGATTTACAAAGAAACGCAGTGGGGGGAAATCTTCTCTTCAGTTGCTAACTTGCTGATGGGCAACTTCAAGGCCTCTGCTCTTCCATTTTATGGTTCTTCATCCTTAAGCTAGACGTGGACAGCCCTTCAGATACAGGATTTTCACCTATAAAGTAGGACATAAGGACACCCTATAGGAAAGCCATTTGTGGCGATCACACACAGGGCCCCCGGACGTTTGACGGTCTATTGACCCTGTGCCGCCACTGCAATTGCTTTTTCTGCTGCCACCACCCCGTATTTGACGGGGACACACGGAGTTCAGTCAGTTGTTAACATAAACAAATAATTAAGTTTATTTTAAAATGCAGGAACAAGCTTGTGGTTTCAGTTAATTTTACTTGGCAGTTTCTTATTCTTAGTTCCTAACAACTCCAAACTGACTATTCCCAACTATCTATCTGACTCCACCTAACAATTCCTCTCACTCTCTCACAATACAACTCTACCAACCCACTGCCTATTCCTCAGCCCAACTCAACTCTCAAACCTCAACCAACTGACTTTCAAAACCTCCCACTCTAACTTTTATTCCCCCCTTGCATTCTCACTGGCCAATCACGTCACACCCATTTTTATTTTTTTTTTAAAGATATTTATTAAAGTTTTAGAAGTACAAAAAGAGAAATCAAGAAAACATCCTTTTAAACAAAAAAAGATAAAATACGAAAAAGAAAAATCAGGAGAGAAAAAAACAGAAAATTAAAATCCATTAAGCAAAAAGAAGAATCAAGAAAAAAGTACAACAAATCTTCCCATTACTTTCCTTTCATTAGCTTATTTCCCTGACCTCCTCACACCTCCCTTTCATGTATTCTAAGTCAATTATCCATTTCAGCAAATCCTTTCCCTCTTTTCAAATTTTTGTCCTGAGAATTTATCTTGATATTAATATAAGTTTACTTTCCCTCCTTTCACCAATTAACAGTCTATTTTTCTTAAATCTTTGTTACATTTCTGCTAGAATCACATAAATTCATTCCAACATCATTCTAACATTCATTAATCTTACAATACTTCTGTAAATAGTCTTTAAATTTCTTCCAATCTTCCACCTCCGTCTCTTCCCCCTGGTCTCGGATTCTGCCAGTCATTTCCGCCAGTTCCATATAGTCCACTATACGTCACACCCATTTTAACCCTTTCCTTATGACCCATCCTAGGCGGCAAACGCCACGCCAGGTAAATATTATGAAGGCATGGCAGTCAGCATCCTGGATGAATCAACTTGAAATGACCATCAGAAGAGAAGGGAGGGACTCTTATATTGCATTAGCCAAGTTGCAACTTGGGCCATATAGGTCAGGTGGGGTGGGGGGAGGCCAGCCATAAGTGGGGCAGACCCACCCACTGACTGGTTGTAGGTCAGACGGCAGGCAGGTGGGATTTGGCTGAGTGCAGACTAAAGTTGGTGGGACAAATCAGGTCCTCCATTAAAGAGGGCATGTATTGCGGTGAGACCTGGACTACCGACACCCTGTGTTGTGGGTGGGTACGTTTGGACAGCCACAACAGCCGATTGGTGGGTCCCTCGAAGCTGGGTGCAATCTGGCCAGTGGGACGCAGTCAAGGTACCTATTTATGCCCATGCACATGACCCAGAGCTTCCTCTTTTGGCATGTGCATTCAGAACACCCGCCCACCTCTCCCTACTTTTAGGGCTTTGTGCTTGACCTTCCTATGCCGCCGTGTGTTGTCTGTTATTGGGACAGGGGCACGGCAGGAATTTTCCCCACTTGGCTGATTGGCTGTTGCCATTTGGGTTTCGCCTGCCGCGTAACAAATCATCACAACTTGTAAGGTTGCGGATAGGCTCTGGTTCAGGTGATAAGGATGGGAGAACGCTCTCGCCATCCCTATGTGAAGGGTATTCTGTTAAAGGAATCCAAGGACTTGATGGTTTGGTCGACCCCTGAGAGGGCGGTTGTGCCCGTGCCTGGGTCCAGGGGGACATTTGGGTGGTGGAGATAGCCTGTTCCTGGCTTTCTGCTTATCCAGGTGTTCACCCTTGGCTCACCTTTGATGGAACCCTGGGTCAGCGCTACCTGCAAGGGTGCAGGGAGCTAGTCAAACCAGAGCCTATGCAACCAGTCACTTTCTGTAATCAATAAAGTTGTGGCCTAAATTCTGCCAAAAACCAAACCAAAAATGTGAGTCTTGTGTGAATTTATTTAGGGGGGAGGTTTTTGGGTCTGAATGCGCAGTTTGCCCCATTTGCCGTAACAGACCAGCCTCCACAGCATCAACCACAGAACAAAACCTGACTCAGGTCTTTAATGGACTTCCCCCCATGGAGTCATGAAATAAAACGGCCTGTGTTCCTAACCCCCTTTCCCACTTGCTTCCGTCTCCTTCGAAGGATTCGTCTGTGCATCTGGTTGTGTGTTTTTGAGTCAGCGAGGATAATTAAGTTGCATTTCTGTGCATTGTTTACTGTTGCTCTGAACCAATCGCTATTCCACAGAGGCTAATCTTGGAGTTTGCACGCCTGTTTGCAATAAATTCTTCATTATGCTTCAGTTACAATTTTAATTTTACTATTATTAAATCTTCATAGACATTGTGCGGTGATGTGCCTTTGAGTTTAAATCCCTGCGTTGGGTACTGTTAGTATCTGGGCTTCCTTTTGCAAATGATTGATTGTTCTTCTTTACAAAAGAAAAGATATTAAGGCTGAATATTGACTTTTTGTGTGTGTCTACCCCCACTCTCTGCATATGTGTCTAGGGCTCTAATGTGCTTTGTTTTGGGATCAAACTGGCGGGGGGGGGGGCGGAATAGATATTTTTATGTGTGTTTAATTCTTTATTGCAAAAGCAAAAGAAATTTTTGAGTTTCTTTTGATCACCCAAGTTGCACAACAAAGAGGAGAAAACTGTCAAAGAAGTCACTGTGAATACTGGATCGTAACAAAGCAAAAATTATGCCAGGCATAGGTTATGTCTTGCACTCCAGACTTGTTCATTCCATATGTCATATTCTAATAAATGCACTTCCTTCTTCGACTTTGTCTCTTGAAACTAATGCTACCCCAGGGGTTCCTTGCCCATGGACTGATTTGTCACTATGGAGCCACTGAAGTGAGAAGAGGAAATGTATTTTGCATATTACTCCAATGATCTTCCAATACCGGAAATCTAGTTTACCTGAAAGTTAAGAGCAGAGATTCATTTCATTTCATCTTCATTCATGATGGTATGCAGGTCATTTGTGTTCTGTTCGCAGCAGTGACTTGGTGAGACAGATCACAAAGTGCAAAGTTTTTCCAATGGTGTGAAACGATAATCTCATGTCATTATTTATGATTTCTAGTTATTCTTGTGTTTTTAATCTGCACTTCAGCTGAAATTCCCAGTGGGGTGCATAATTCAAAATAAAAACATAGAATAAAATGTTCATCATGAACTCTTTACAAATACAATTATCATAAAAACCAGCAGCGGCAGGGTATACAGTCCAAAAGCTATAGGAACAACTGACCATCTTATGATCCACCAAGGCAGAGCAAATATGCCTCCAGTAAATGACCTAAAGGAAGCTAACAGTGTGGGTGATTGTATCTCCAAGGGGAGCGAATTGCACAATCAGGGTGCCATAACCAAAAAGGCCCTGCCATGAGCCAACCATGGCTCAAGCCCCACTTATAGATGGCACTATCAGCAGAGC
Organism: Podarcis melisellensis; assembly: GCF_964234715.1. NCBI lineage: Eukaryota > Metazoa > Chordata > Lepidosauria > Squamata > Lacertidae > Podarcis > Podarcis melisellensis. The sequence goes on along the minus strand of NC_138532.1, from coordinate 11,312,503 downwards.
CTCCCTGGTAGATCTCAGAGTGTGGGCTTGCACATATGAGGACAGATGCTCCTTTAACTGCCCAGTTGTGTGGGGCCTGAGACACATATAATATTAGGGCAGCCACTTACCGATGACTGAGAAAGAATTGCATCACCCAAAAAGGGCAAAACTAGGACACAAATTTCCATATTATTTGCACATGCTTATATAGATAGATCAAGAAGACAGAGCAAGAAGATGAAACCTATCCATTCTGAAGGAAATCAGCCCTGAGTTCTCACTGGAAGGACAGATCCTGAAGCTGAGGCTCCAATATTTTGGCCACCTCATGAGAAGAGAAGACTCCCTGGAAAAGACCCTGATGTTGGGAAAGATGGAGGGCACAAAGAAAAGGGGATGACAGAAGACAAGATGGTTGGACAGTGTTCTTGAAGCCACTAACATGAGTTTGACCAAACTGCGGGAGGCAGTGGAAGACAGGAGTGCCTGGCGTGCTCTGGTCCATGGGGTCATGAAGAGTTGGACATGACTAAATGACTAAACAACAACATATAGATGTGCAAATTTAGAAATGACTGGTGATTTAAATAGCAATAAAGTAAATCTCACCATAGTAAAGGTAAAGGACCCCTGGATGGTTAAGTCCAGTCAAAGGCGACTATGGGGTTGCAGCGATCATCTCGCTTTCAGGCCAAGGGAGCCGGCATTTGTCCAAAGACAGCTTTTCCGGGTCATGCGGCCAGCATGACTTAACCACTCCTGACACAACAGGACACTGTGACGGAAACCAGAGCACACAGAAACACTGCTTACCTTCTCACTGCAGCAGTACCTATTTATCTACTTGCACTGGCGTGCTTTTGAACTGCTAGGTTGGCAGGAGCTGGGACAGAGCAACGGGAGCTCACCCCATCGCAGGGATTTGAACCACCGACCTTCTGATCGGCAAGCCCAAGAGGCTCAGTGGATTAGACCACAGTGCCACCCACTGTGTGGAAGGACGTGAAGGTCCGGTCCACTTTCCAGGTGCTTACTGGTGATTCAAGGCCTCTGCATGCAGAAGGTTCCAGGTTCAATCCCTTGAATCTCCACTTAGGGCTGGAAGAGACATGCAGAAATCCCATAGAGATTCTGCTAGTCAGTGTAGGCAACACTAAACTAGATGGAGCAATGGTAATAGCTGGTTTCCCATGTTCTTGTGTTTTCTCGTCTTCTTGTTCTTTATCTTTAAACTGGACTTGGACCAGCCAACCCTTGAAATATTTTCAGAAAAGAAAACCACCGGGACCATACATTTCGAAGTTAAACTAGATAGGTCAATAACATTCCTGTTATTCTGTATCAGCCTTTCCCCAACCTCTGGCCCTCCAGATGTGGTTGGAGGCCAACTCCCACCAGATCCAGCTAGCATGGCCAACGGTCAGGGATGATTGGAGTTACAGTCTTAACATCTGACACGAACCAGGTGTTGGAAGGCTGTTCAAAATGTTAATAAAATTAAAATGATGCGTCCAAACTGTTCATCATCTGAAATATAATATATACCTTGGAATTCGTTTTGTTTTGTTTGTTCATCCGCACATCCTCTCTCTTTCAGAGGCAAAACAGATGTGGCCAGAGAGAGCTTATTATTGAATCTCATGACTCTGAAAACAAAACAAAACTCTGTGCAGCCACAGAAAGACCCGATTTAGGGGAATGGAAATAAAAGTGGGGATTGCTGAAAGCTAGAACCATCAGCACCGGCCAAACAACTGCTCACCTGCAGTTTGGGATTGGCAAATCTGTCAATTTCAGTTGCTCTCAGTTTCTGGTTTTTTTTATTCTTAAATTCAGTTTTTCACATTTCCACATCAGTTTGTGATTGGTTTAAAAAAGCAATCCCAAAAATTCACCTGCATTTTCATGCACATTTTTCCTAATATGCATGATTTTCTGTGCAATTTTGCCAGATTTATGCATATTTGCAAAACAGTTTCCAAATTTTGTATGCTACTTTCACCAATATACGCATTTCTGTGCACAGTTTGCCCCAGCATATGCATTTTTGTATATACTGCTTGACTGGATAATTGCACCATAAAATGCAGAGTAATGCAAAGTTTGAAGAATAGTTCTGCTTTGGTTTTGGAAAGTTTGAATTGTGTAAGTTCACCTTTAAATGCTAACTGATCTGAATTTCTGCCCTGTCCCTCTCTGAAGTTAAGCCACTGTGTTTTGGAGAGAGACAGAAGCCCCATTTGGGCACTCACTTCCCTTAGGTGATGGCAGCCACATAAGGAAAAGTGGGGATCAACTAGCAAGCCACTCTTATCCAGCGTGCCATGTTCCCTGTTTTTATCACCCTCCGTTGGTGGAAAAAGATATATAGAAAGGAGAATTCCTGGCTGTCAAGATCCAATATGGGGCAAGTACTCTGGTGAGAGGACGCGGGTGGCGCTGTGAGTTAAACCACAGAGCCTAGGACTTGCTGATCAGAAGGTTGACGGTTCGAATCCCCTTGATGGGGTGAGCTCCCGTTACTCAGTCCCTGCTCCTGCCAACCTAGCAGTTCGAAAGCACGTCAAAGTGCAAGTAGATAAATAGGTACCACTCTGGCGGGAAGATAAACGGCATTTCCGTGTGCTGCTCTGGTTCGCCAGAAGCTGCTTAGTCATGCTGGCCACATGACCCGGAAGCTGTACGCTGGCTCCCTCGGCCAATAAAGAGAGATGAGCGCCGCAACCCCAGAGTCGGTCACGACTGGACCTAATGGTCAGGGGTCCCTTTACCTTTACCTTTACTCTGGTGGGACAACTCCAGCAGAGATTTAAAGTCACCAAATATGCAGCAAAGTAAAGCATGGAAATATAGTCTGTTAGAGCTTTAAAACATTTGCCCCTTCAAATGAGTTTCAGAATGTCCCATTAAACAGCTTCTTTCCAAAGTTTTCATATTCCCCCAGCATAGGAAAAATAGCACGTTTGGTAAGTAAAAAAATTGTTTACTTACAAACTCTTCAAAGGTCAGCTTCATGTGCTTCAGGAAAGTTGCATAGGTGGTAAAACTCAGTTTAGTTGAAAGTGATAGAAATTTCTAGATTATTGGTATAAGAACTCAAGGGAAGCTTGTGAGAGCCATGCAGCTGAGCTGCTCAGGTATACTGAGGGAGAAGAAAGGCTTGGTTACCTATTTCCTTCCAAGGTAATGTAAGTGACACAGCTAAGCCCGACAGCACAACTTAATACCCCACCTCAAATTATTGGGGTAGCTGAAATATAAATTATCTGTAAAGATTACCATATCCTTTCAGGAAATAATATATTGTAGTTGGCATACCCAGACAATATGGTTTTTCACGCTACGTTTTGTATCCAGGTAGACAAAAAAACCAGGAGGAGCTCCAATGCGTCGGACTGAAGTCCCATCTTACTCCAGCACCCTGTTATCACAGTGGCTAGCCAGATATCTGTGAGGAGCTCAGATAGCTTCTCTCCTCCCTCATGTCCCCCAACAACTGGTATTCAGTGCCGTACCCCTGTGATACTGGAGGTAAAGGTAAAGGGACCCCTGACCATTAGGTCCAGTCACGAACAACTCTGGGGTTGCGGCCCTCATCTCGCTTTATTGCCTGAGGGAGCCGGCTTACAGCTTCCGGGTCGTGTGGCCAGCATGACTAAGCCGCTTCTGGCGAACCAGAGCAGCGCACAGAAACGCTGTTTACCTTCCTGCCAGAGTGGTACCTATTTATCTACTTGCACTTTGTGCTTTTGAACTGCTAGCTTGGCAGGAGCAGGGACCGAGCAATGGGAGCTCACCCTGTCGCAGGGATTCGAACCGCCGACCCTCTGATCGGCAAGCCCAAGAGGCTCAGTGGTTTAGATCACAGCACCACCCCCTGTAGTACACAGCAATGAAGACTACTTTTTGAATCTAATCTCACTTTAAAACCATTCAGGTTTCTGGCCATCACAACAAAATCCTTTGAACTTGATATCCAGGTTCTGTGCATAATATAATAATGATATTTTATTCATACTCTGCCCATCTGGCTGGCTTGCCCCAGCCACTCTGGGTGGCTTCCAACACACATTAAAATAATAATAAAACATCAAACATTAATAGTAGCAATCTGATCTGCATGTTGCAGTTTATTTGCATGTAGGTAGTCAGTTCACCCCTTTCCTGATTTCTGCTTTCCCTTTTAAAATATACTGGTGCAGCAACCCAAGGGATGTGCACCATTTGCAGTGAATGCAATAAGTAGCCAGGTAGTTGAATACAGAATGTACCCTGCAAAGCTGACACAAGGAGCCAACAATCCGACTGCTAGCCAACTGCTATATCTAGGACCAAGCTGAATATTCACCTGTGAAAATTCAGGATCAGGGATATTCGTGAATCCTGCTGCTCCTCTGCCCCACTTTTACATTCTGTTCACAGCTGCTCTTCCCCCCAGTTTGCAGCCCCAACACCCTTTTTTTTTTAATGGTCTTCGCCCTGTACAAATCTACAGCATGATGATGTCACGCTGTCATGCAGCCTGCTAGATATGAATTAGAGATGACATCATGAAGCCAAATCAGAGGAAAGGGATGGAGCACTATCATTCTGAATAGGTATCCTAACGAAAATCCCATGGCCAATTTGATTTGGCTACGTGAACATGTCCCAAATCAGCACAATTGCCTTCACTCTGAATGGGTGGACATTTTTGCCCCGGGTTGCAGGCACTACAGAAAAATAGCTGAAATTAGTCAGGGGAGAAGAGGCAATTTTTTAAAATTTATTTGTTTTTAAAAAAAAATTAACACAGATCATCATCACTTACCCCCAATTTAGGCTTAGTTCTAGTCACATTCCACTTAATCTGACTAGTAGCTCTCCACATTTTTCTACATGTGAACAAGGGATGGACGAATCTGTCATCAGGTTTTCTTGCATTTCTCATTTTTTAACCTTGTTTGCCATCATTTTGCTTTTTTTTTTTTAAAAAAAAAAGAGACCTCAAGATTTATCAGCATTTTCATGCCCATCTCTCTCCATCAGTGTATTTGGATGACTTTGTATGATTTTATGATTTTACTGTTTTAACTTATGCCAATAAAGGCTAGTAGAAACTAGTAGTAGATATACCATATTTTTCCATGTATAAGTCTAGGTTTTCCCCCCTAAAAAATAATATAAAAAATTAGGGGGCATCATACTCTGGGCCATCTCCCCCCCCCCATTTTCTTAAACCTGAGTCCCCCCAAATAGGGGGTGTCTTATACATGGGGGCATCTTATAGATGGAAGAATATGGTGTGGGTGGGTGTGGGTGGGTGTATACACACAGTGGTACCTCAGGTTACATATTCTTCAGGTTACATACACTTCAGGTTATAGACTCCGCTAACCCAGAAATAGTACCTCAGGTTAAGAACTTTGCTCCAGGATGAGAACAGAAATTGTGCAGCGGCGGCGCAGTGGCAGCAGCAGGAGGCCCAATTAGCTAAAGTGGTGCTTCAGGTTAAGAACAGTTTCAGGTTCAGAACGGACCTCCGGAACGAATTAAGTACTTAACCCGAGGTACCACTGTGTATATATTGTATGCAGTTTTCTGGGTTTCATCCAAAGCAGTGTTGAGTAATGTATTCAATCAGCACAAGTATTTTCACTAGCACAATAGGATTCTGCCCCCTTTCTTTCCCCAGCATTCCCCCAAAATCTGTTCTAGGGGTTCCCCTCTACACTCTGGAGCAGATTTAGGGAGGGCATAGGGTATGCAAGGGAGCAGATAGAGAATGTCCTGTTGTAGAAACAAAAAATCCTTGTGCTTATGACTTGTGCTAGTTGGACACTGCCCCATCTTTTGCAAGCATTTCCCCCATAATGCTCTACATTTTTGTTTGTTTACAAATACTTGTGTTCTTATGCACACATCTCCCAGCATATGCATCTTTCTACACATTTCTGGTTGGAGAACTGCATTACGAAATTCAGGAAAGTATAGGTTTGGAAGGATGTCTGTGTTTTGCTTTGTGTGCTGTTTTCAGAAGTGTGAATTGGGTAAGATTCACATTAAACTGTGAGCCAAACAAAACTTCTCCCCGTCCTTAGTGCGGACACATCCTCAGGCTTTTATAAACATGCACACACATAGGCTGTACACAAATGTTGAGTTTTGGGTATCTGCATGTATACACAATTTTACACACAATCTGCAACCTTCACCCCCCCCATTCCCATTATCTCTAACCCATATACTTCAGGAAGTTTAATTTGTTCTTGGTAGTAATCACCATTAAATAGAAATTGTCGTCTTCTGTGTAAACACGTCATTAGTGAAGCTGGTTTCTGCAGCGTCCAGATCTCATTTTTATTAAAATGAAACACTTTTTTCAGACTCCTCACTGTGTCCAAGGATGAACAGTATAATTTTAACCCATTGGGCTGGCCACAGATAATTGGGCTGGCGTTTGATTGGACGATTAGAGAAATATCCCCCTTTCCCCCCTCATGTGGTATAATTTGCATTTTCTCTTCTCTGGATTCCAGTTTCCACACAGGCAGCTTTAATGAGCATTATAAATCCTAATGAATATATTTTCATGTGCATTTTATTGGGTTGTTTTTATTGCCGAGTATCGGGAAAAACAGGTCCAGTTAAAACTCTGTGGGTGACATGATTGTACAGTTTAGACTGGTAAAAGGCACTATATTTTCTGTTCTCCTTCCTCCTTAATGAGGATCACTGTGAAGAGAGAAAACCTCCTGATTTATGCAATAGAGGAATAGTCTTTGACAGCTGGGCACAGAGTTAGGAAGCTCTTTGATTTTTGCTGCAGCTCAGAGAGAAGAATACAGGGCTTTCTCCCAGTAATGGGAAGGTGAAAACTTTTGTGACAAAATAACAGATCTAGACAAGAAGATTCTTCTGTGTTATTCACTTCAGAGGGGGATGACTTTGGAGACAAATGAGGATGGCGTTCTGTGGGACTGGTGGGGAGATCAAGAGCATTTTGCCTCTGTGATCCGCAGGGCCGGTTCAACCATTGGGCAGAGTGAAGCAGCCACTTTGAGGGACAGAACATGGGAAACGGGGAACAGAAGCAAACTTTGATTGTGTGTGTACCATGCAGTATTCTCTGTACCCCCTAAGATAGCCAGCTACCCTCAGGTGTGGGGGGAGACACTGTCCTATTCTTCCAGTAGTGAAGTGGGATTCAGCCTCCAGCCTGGTCAGCTGAATCACCTGGTCAGTGTGTGGAATGGGGAAGGCTGCCATCTTTGTGTCAGGAGGCAAAATGTCTGAGCTGGCCCTATTGTGGTTGCTCTTGGTGCCCCTACCCTTGGGCCCACGACCACCTGGTGGTGAGCTGCTGCAGCTGCCAGCCTAATCTCACCTCTGCTACCCTGTGAAAGATCCTAGATGTTGCCCACCTTGCATTTGACTGTTTAATAGAGAACAAAAGTCAACAAGCCGAGCCAGTGGAAAGCCATTTTGTAACCTGTTGTGAACTGTGCTCAGTTCAGAACACATTGGTACCTCGAGTTACAAACACCTCAGGTTACAAACGCTTCAGGTTACAAACTCTGCTAACCTGGAAGAGTTACCTCGAGTTGAGAAATTTGCCCCAGGATGAGAACACAAATCATGTGCTGGCGGCACAGCACCAACAAGAGGCCCCATTAGCGAAAGCACACCTCTAGTTAGGAACAGTTTCAGGTTAAGAATGGACCTCCGGAACGAATTAAGCTCATAACTAGAGGTAAAGGTAAAGGGACCCCTGACCATTAGGTCCAGTCGTGATCGACTCTGGGGCTGCGGCACTCATCTCACTATACTGGCCGAGGGAGCTGGCGTACAGATTCCGGGTCGTGTGGCCAGCATGATGAAGCTGCTTCTGGTGAACCAGAGCATTGCATGGAAACGCCAGTTACTTTCCCACCGGAGCAGTACCTATTTATCTACTTGTACTTTGACGTGCTTTCGAACTGCTAGGTTGGCAGGAGCAGGGACCGAACAACGGGAGCTCACCCCATCATGGGGATTCAAACTGCCGACCTTCTGAATGGCAAGTCCTAGGCTCTGTGGTTTAGCCCACAGCACCATAAAATGCTAAAATGTGGAGAAGGCCCTTTATTTTATTGCCAAAGCAATTCTCTGTTATTCATAGAACCAGATTGCTTGAGGCTAGTGGCTTTCGTGAAACCTGGGGTACTTGAAGCTAGTAACATCATTGGCTTCCTGTTTTCTAAGGAAAGGCTATGAGGAGTTTTTGTCCTCTGACATTTCAGTATTTTTTCGGTTTCCTTAGTGTGACTGGGTAAGCCCACTTGCCTGCAAGTATGAAGGAATAAGGCAGTCACTAGCCTCTCTATTATGCTCACTTACGAGGGGACTGCCCTTGACGTTGTATTGGCCTGAGAACTGAGCAGTTTCTTGCCCATTACATTGTGGGAGCTGCTACCACAGGCACTGGATAAACCCACAAAGAAGCAAGCAAGTGCAAAATGGAGGGGAGACGGTAGGGGCATTGCTATTAGGGATGTGAGAGAAATTTGATTCAGTTTGCAATTACAGGGGCATCTACTTAATTCACACTTTTCAAACCAATATTAGAACCAAAACACAGGCAGTCTTCAAAATACGGGCACCTCTGAATTTTGCAATGCAGATCTCCATCCAAGTAATGTGTACACAAATGCATATGCTGGGCTAAGGTGTGCATTAAAATGCTCATATCAATGCAAATATCAAACAAATATGCATTGTGTTACAGAAAACGGCTTGCAAAAGTTGTGCTTATTTGGCAAAATTGCATATAAAGATGTGAATGAAAAATTCGCACAAAAATGCAAATTTGGGTTGCAGTACTTTTGCAGTGTGTTCCCCTCCCCCCATCACTTTTCTTATCAAAAAATATTCCAATCTGAGGTAGAGGAAGAGTGGGTTTGTTGTGCAAAAGCACCACATTGACTTTTATTTTGCTATCCAAATTTGCTGGCATGTGGTTTAATTTGCTGGCGACAGTTTGGAAGGTCCCCCATTTTATTTGTTGCTGGGGGAAAGGAAGACTTGGAGAGTAACAGCCAACACACCATGCAGTAAAACTGGAAAGCTTTATATGCAGGAGTAAATGAACGGGTAGGACAAATGCAGCGGAATGAATGCTCTTCTGTACTCCTCACAGTTGCTGATTGATGACACTGATACGGTGATCTTGTGCAAAACCTGTCTCCTGTCTCCTTGCATTTAGTGTATTTATTTAAAATCCCAGCACAGATTAGCCTGACCAGAGCCCCACTGCTCTCCATTTATACACAGAGCCTCTTTGGCGCTGTATATCTAAGACCACTTGGGGAGAGCAAAGGATTATGGGATGACAGAAAATGGCTAGGTGAAACAAATTTTAATCATTTCCCCCTCTCTAAAATGGCTCCACGGTGTCCAACATGGAACACTTTTCTACTTAAAACAGTCCCCCCTCCCTTTCTTCTGAAATCAGGATCATTAAATTTAATAAAGATCTGCCTGAAATAAAACCTAGAGGCAGTGTTTTCTCCCTCCCCCCTACTGCCCCCCCCAATAATTTGCAACTCTTCAAGAGCATTAGGTGATATCTTGTTGAGCTGTGGCTTTGCAGAAGGGACGTGGAGGGGGAATCTTATTTAGATATTGTACTGTGGACAGCAAAAGCGATAGCATCTTTGCTGTGACCTGCAAGGGGCGTCTGTCAAAAAGACGCACATCTCTAGCTAGGGATACAAAGGGTCTCTTGTTAACAGCTGCCGTGTTTGTGTGTGTGTGTTTTGAGAGTCCTTTCAGCTCCCTCTTTGATGATTCCTACCTATCAAGGCCATAAGAAGTGAATGGCTTCACTTATAACAAGGACCAACACCCTCTCCCTCCCACATTATCACGGGCTCTGCCATTCCCGGAGCGCCCTGCCATCAGCCATTTGTGTATGTGGCTGCTAAGCTCTTTGATGCGCAATCAACGGTGCCGTGCCTCGTGCATGTCGCTTTGCACTTTTGACAACAAGCGCTGGCCCATAAACATTCATCCCTTCATCTCCATCAAAGGAAGGTTCTCTTCAGCTCGGTAATACTGCATCGGTTGCTCCCTGGACCGGCAGCAGGAGGGTCTTCCTCTCACACAGTATGCCTGACCGTACCCTGTAACAGCTGCAGTCCAGCTGCTGGCAACCCTGCTGAGGCAAGTGCTAAACCTCTCAAGGGTCAGAACTGTGGTATGTCGGTCTCCATAGCAACCAGGCAATGGGCTACTTTCTCAGAACAATTCCCCTCCTCAGGCCGAGTTGGAGAGTTAGCTCAGCCGATGGGTATGTGTCTTGGGGAGTGCTGGGTTAGCAAGGTCTAGGGGGCGTATATTTTGAATTTCCTCTTAACCCTTAGGGTAGGGGAAGTGAAGAAGAAGAAGGTGGGAAGGCATATGCTTGCAGTTTTGCACTGGGCTGCCAGAGTGAATGAAGAGATTTCGGTTGAACGAGGAGACATAAATGTAAATGGGGTTTTTTTTTAACCCCCAGAAGCTCAAAATTAACCTTGTGTCAGTTTTGACAGCAGCTTGAAGAATAGGTTGAAACTAGTGGCCAGGAGTCCAATGTCAGGAAGACCCCCAAATCACACTGTGGCACAGTGGTTAGAATTTAGAATGAGGGAGACTTGACTTGAAATCCCCACGCAGCTGTGAAGATCACTAGCTAACCAGGGACATGTCGCTATCTGTCAGACTAACTTACCTCACAGTGTTGTTATGAGAATAGCATGATAGACGGAAGAACGATCCTTGCCATCCTATGTGTCTTCAGAGGAAATGTGGTGGTGGGTGATGGGAAATAAAACAAACTCAAAAGTGGTGAAGTCATATGCAACTAATTTATGTTCACAGTAGACCCACTGAAATTAATGGATCTAAATTAGCCAGGTCTACTATTTTGACTGGGTCTATTCTGAGTCAGTCTATATTGGGTATGACCCTTCTTAAAACAAAATATTTCTTTTAGATTGCAGCTGGATGGGCAGCCTGGGAGGCATGGGCTGGTCTAATTTCCCACTCCTTCTCTACAAGCTTCTTCTTCTTCTTTGGCGATCCCTCATAGCCGAGTAAGATTGTCTTCCATGAATATGGTCTTAACAGTGAGTCTGTAAGTGACTGTGGAGGCCAATTCTGGATCCACACATCCTTCTTCAGTGAGGACATAGGTTTCCGGGCAGGATTTAATCACAGTGAGGGTTTGCCAAGCGTGCCTTCCTCTTAGCACGTTTCTCCCTTTCATCCTGAGTTTGAGCATCTTCAAAGCCCATGACACCTATGGTAAAGGCTGTTCTCTAACTGGAGTGCTCGCAGGCCAGTGCTTCCCAGTTTTCAGTGTTTATACTACATTTTTAAAGATTTGCCTTGAGAGAATCTTTAAAACTCTTTTATTGACCACTAGCATTACACTTTCCATTTTTATGTCCAGAATAGAGTAGTTGCTTTGGAAGACGATAATCAGGCATCCGCACAACATGACAAAGTTGATGTTGAAGAATCATTGCTTTGGCACTGGTGATATTTGCTTCTTCCAGTACACTGGCATTAGTTTGCTGGCCTTCCCGTGTGATGTGTAAAAATTTTTGGAGACACAGTGGGTGGAATCTTTCGAGGAGTTGGAGATGGCGTTTATAAGCGGTCCATGTTTCACAAGCATACAGTAAGGTTGGTAGTACAATAGCTTTGTAAACAAGCATTTTGGTTTTGCAGTTGGGATAATTAGAGCACTGCCCTGTAAGAATTCTGCGTTCCGCCTCCTCTCCTCCCAAATCAGTATCCTTCCTTTTCACTTACAAAGAGGAGACTCCAATCTCAGGTTTCTGTTCATCCCATCGCCAGCCAATTCATTCTTTAGACCAAGGTTTCCCAAACTTGGGTCTCCAGCTGTTTTGGGACTACAGTTCCCATCATCCTTGACCACTGGTCCTGCTAGCTAGGGATGATGGGAGTTGTAGTCCAAAAACAGCTGGAGACCCAAGTTTGGGAAACACTGCTTTAGACAAAGCACCACTATGTTCAGGGTTCTACCCCTTGTCTCTAGCTGGGGAGAAAGTTCCCATCCCAGTTGACCAGATGAACCTATCAATATACACCTAAAGCATTCAGGTGTCTGCTGAACCTATTTTTCTACACAGCTGAAACCTAACAAGTGAAGTGTTCATCAGTCTCGCCACTCTTTGCTCAATTCTCTCCTGCAAGTTCCTCTCCAATAAATATTTGAGGGCTTTCTGCTGTTGGATGTGGGCGGGTGCGAAGACGTCTTATTTTCTTGGCAGTGAATAATCTTTATTTATGGTGTTCTCACAAAACCTATGGTGTTCTCACAACAAAACACACAGATATGTACTCCAGTCCAGAACATCCAGCTATTTGATTTTGTTTTTATTTTTGCTCAGGATTAGAACGAGCTAGTTCCCAGCCAATATTTCTGGCCAGGTTTCTCTAGTCTGCCCTTTCCAACATCCATGTAACCTCTGAATATAAACCATAAACACCACATTTTAGAATTCCTCAGTTTGTTTTAAACTTTAGCCCCTTTCAGGCTTTCAGTGCATGTTGAAATTTTCATGAAGGGGAGTGGGGCACATTGCCAAACCCCACACCCTCTGAATACACACCCCTTCTTCTTTTTTCAGCCCTCCATGTGTTGGCTACTAGCCACAATGGCTATGTTCTGTCTCCACTGTCAGAGGTGGTACATCTCAGGATAGCCTTTGATGGGCCTCACAAGTAGTGTGAGTGTTTGGCAAATGTGTGGCCCCAACTCCAAATTTTCCAAGATCATGATAATGTAGGGACAGGGTCAAACATGTCAGAGGCCCAGTGGTCCTGTTGGGGCGGCACTTAACATCTCTCTCTTTTTTAATACTTTTATTAAGCAATTTCAACATAACAAATTATCAGGCCATTTAATCAATTACATTATTTTTCCCCTTCCCCCCATCCCTCCCTCTCCCTCCCACCAAAGACTTCACTCAGCTCCCCTCTCTGATGTCTTTGCACATATCGCTCTCTGCATATTATAAAATTGTACATATCTTTATTTTGTCTATCATATGTTCACCTAATAAATTTGTGGGTGTTTATTCAAAGCCTGCCAAGGAGTCCAGTTCATTTTGTTGTCCTATTAGGTAATTTGTAAAAAGCTCCCGTTCTTCCTTAAAGTCACAGTTGTCCTTGTCCCACAATTTGTATCTCAATTTAGCCAGCTCTGCATAGCTCATCATAGGCAGATGCTGGACACTGTAAAAACAGGACGTTGGGTGAGTTAGGCCTTGCAGCTGATGCAGCAAGGCTCCTTTTATGGAAGGGAAAGTTCTGAAGTGGAAAGCTTCCATAAGTACAGGGCTTTCCCTGCTTTAGAACTACACACTCTGTCTCATAGGTTGTTGTCATCTGTCTGTCTTGGTGGACAATGGAGGAGTGTGCCTTTGGGGGCGAAGTGAAATTGCTTAAGAGTTACAGCGCCTGCTGTGGCTGTAGAGAAATGGCTGGAGAGACATGTTTTGTTGCAGCCGGGGCAGATGAAGGCATCCGATTATGCTGATGCAAATAAGCCATGGTGTTTCTTCTGTCTGTCCTCTTCTCAGCAGTCATTCCTACACAATTATCTCTTCTACTGACAAAGGCAACCTGGGAGCTTTAAATGAAAGGAGATGCGGCCATGCTTCAGAGTGCAGGACTTAGCATCATGTACTCACTCTCCCACCTGCAATGGTCTTCATTCAAGAACAATGGAAGCCTGAATAGGGCTTAGTGGTACTTTCTAAAGTATGGGTAGGCAACCTAAGGCCTGGGGGCCAGATCTGGCCCAATCGCCTTCTCAATCCAGCCCGCGGAAAGTCCGGGAATCAGCGTGTTTTTACATGAGCAGAATATGTCCTTTTATTTAAAATGCATCTCTGGGCTATTTGTGGGGCATGCCTGGTGTTTTTATATGAGTAGAATGTGTTCTTTCTGGGTTATTTGTAGGGCATACCCAGCCAAATGGGCGGGGTATAAATAAATTATTATTATTATTATTATTATTATTATTATTATTATTATTATTATTCCCCTCAAAAAATATAGTCCGGGCCCCCACAAGGGGGAAAAGCAGAAAATGTTTGCTGGCCCCTGTTCTAAAGTGACCTCATTCTGAAATTACATGATTCTGAATTTTTGCCACCTATTGGCAAGTAAAGAAACTGCTCATAAGAGGGATATGTAAATATGGCCGCAATTATCTAAATGTGTTTTATTTCCTTATTTATTTCGACAAGATGCATACCACTTAATTGCAATCACCTCTAAGTAGTGTACAAAGAAAAAACTCAATACAATTAAAATAAATATGAATTAAAACTATAAAATAAGAATTCGGCTAAAACGGCTGACAGAATTCTTCTTCTTTTTCTTCTTCTTCTTCAATGTCATCAGCTTGTACTGGATCTTTAACAGTTTGTTTAAACCTCAGCTGGGAGTTCCATAAAATTGGACCCACAATACTGTTGTTTATTGGATTTCTTACCTGCCTTTCACCATAAGGTCCTTGGGCAGCTATATTGAAATAAGTTAATTCACAACCAAAAGAATAGGGAGGGTCCTAATATATCTTCCTTAAAGGTAAAGGGTTCCTTAAAGGTAAAGGGCAGCAATTGGCACCTCTGTTGGCCCCTGACCCCTAGTCAAAGTGCAGAGTACCCAAGTTATTTTGGCACTTGAGGTAGAAAACCCCACAAACCTCTCTCCCACATTGCACCTTATAAAGGTAAAGGTAAAGGGACCCCTGACCATTAGGTCCAGTCGTGTCCGACTCTGGGGTTGCGGCATTCATCTCGCTTTATTGGCCGAGGAATATTCCAGGTCATGTGCCCAGCATGACTAAGCCGCTTCTGGCGAACCAGAGCAGCGCACGGAAATGCTGTTTACCTTCCCACCGGAGTGGTACCTATTTATCTACTTGCACTTTGACGTGCTTTCAAACTGCTAGGCTGGCAGGAGCAGGGACCGAGCAATGGGAGCTCACCCCGTCACGGGGATTTGAACCGCCAACCTTCTGATCGGCAAGTCCTAGGCTCTGTGGTTTAACCCACAGCGCCACCCGCGTCCCAATATATCTTCCGTACATACATCAAAATGTAAGGCTGTTGTTGCACAGCTCATGCCGGACGATTTGTAGTGTAATATCAGAATCCTGGATTTACATGAAGTCAGCTTAGGGACCAAAACAGAAGGCAGGTTGCACAGTAACACTAGTGCAACGCCCTCCCTTCAGATGTCAGGGAGATAAAGAATCACACAACTTTTGGAAGACATCTGAAGGCAGCCCTGTATTGGGAAGTTCTTAATGCTTGATGTTTTTATCATGTTTTTAGATATGCTATAAGCCGCCCAGAGTGGCTGGGGAAACCCAGCCAGGTGGGCAGGGTAGTAATAATAATAATAATAATAATAATAATATGATTATGGTTTAAAATAATGACAGAAGTCTGAGTAAAGCAAGGATGGAGAGAACTCAGAGGGAAATGGCAAAAGGTTTTGCGTAATCTCTACCCATCTCTGCCATTTATCCTTGTTAAAACTAGTTTTGTTTGTTTAAAAAACCCTGTGTTTACTCAAATCTAAGCCATTGTTTAAAACCACATTTTTTGTCTCAGTGTTCCTCAGCCACTTCTTTCCTCTTTACTTCTGCTGTTGTTTGAATGCAGCAAGAAGGTAGAGGCACTGAAAGGGGAAAAAATATTGGCTCTTTTAAACATCTCCCTTTCCATTCCTCAGCTGCCTGGAGGGCCACAGGTTCGCTATCCTTGTCTACGACCAGGTCATTTGAAGTACTGTCTGACCCCGTATGTGCCTACCCCAGCTTTAAGGTTTATCCAGGAAACTCTTTTATTGCAGCAGTATTCTGAAACGTGTTTTTGGTGGCGGATTTATTCTGCTTTATTAGTTGTTATATGAAGCTTCTCCAATGCTACCCCATTATTACTGCCTAGAGAAGCTAGAGCACAACAAAACTAGGTCAAAAACACAACCCTAGAACATTTGTGGGATGAAAAGTTATGGGATTTCAGCAGTAAGTTACAGGAGATGCGCTAATTGGAAATGAAACAGTATGATTGCCCCAAAACTTTTGCAGGCATAAATAGTATTGAAAGAAAGATCACGAACGACTGCCCCAATAGCATCATTAGCACAAATCATCATGAATGTGCAATAAAAAGGGACCCTCTGGCTCATCAGTTGGTACAAATAGACTGCAGGATGCTAAGGACAGGCTATTTCATTGATGGCCCCAGGTTTGTGAAATATACTCGGAGTTGAGAGTGGATTTCATGCTCTTTATTCAGCTCATAGTGGTGAGGAGGAATGGAATTTTCCCCAGAATGTCTGCTTTAAATACATTATTTACACAATGATTGGCTAATTCCGGAATTCTCCTATAGGCCAATCAGGTTGTGGATTCACTTCCACCTGGAGCTGGATTGGGTGGCTCCTGTGAACCAATCAGACTGCTGCATTCTGGATCCTATTGTTCTAGGACCAATCAGACTGCTGCATTCTGAATCGTATTGTTCTAGGACCAATCAGACTGCTGCATTTTGGATCCTATTCAACTCAGTACATAACACCTTGTATCGCTCTCTTTCCCGATAGCTCTGTCATGTCCCTGCTCCTCCCATTTTTTTCAAAGAGCGCCAAATGTTTTTCTTTTTTGCAATACCCTTTTGGAATAATTCTGCTTTAAAAAAAAAGTTTGTTCAGTTCAAAAGTTTGATGATTTGATAATATTTCAATGGTATTCATTGTTTTCTTTTTTGTTGTGAGGTGCCTTCGAAAGGTTTGTGCCCTGAAAGGAGGTGGGAAATAAATTACTATAATAAATAACAATACATAAATTTAATGTATAGAGTCTCTGAAAGAGACAGCTGAATCCTGAACGACAGCTCTAGAGACACACATGAGCAATGATTTAACAAGGCATTAATCCGAAAGTCAAAATGGGGTGAGCAATTTATCAGTGGCAGCGGACAGGTTTCAGGAACAGAAACTGTCCCTGAAAAATAAAGGCAGAACACAGACAAAGGAACTAAGGGGTGCCTTGTCCACCCAGATATGATTATTCCTCCCACTCTTCATTTTTATTACGTTTTATAATCACGACAATCTTGCTGAAGTTGCTTGGCTGCTAAGAGCTTTCCCTACTTCAGAATTGCTGTGTGGGTGGCAAGGTAGTGATTGCACCCATTCATACCCAACTTCATTGTTTGTTTGTTCCTGTAAGACATGCAAATAGATCACTAACTAGCAGCCCTTGTACCTGGTGTTTCTTGGGGACTCAAAGAAACTGAAAGATCAGTGCAGTTTTGAAATTGGTGATCCAAAGTAATGAAGTTTTGGAAGGGGAAGTCTAGAATCTTGATTCAAACCTGTGCCCACTTCATAGCTGTCAAGTGTCCCTTATTTGAAGGGACAGTCCCTTATTCCAGGGCCATGTCCCACTGCTGTCCCTTACTGATGGATGTCCCTTAAATGTTGTCCCTTAAATTTCAAAGGAAGCAGCTCCTCTCCCTCTCTCCCTGCCGGCCAGGGAGGAGGGAGGCTCCAACTGTGTTGCTTGGCTGTGTGCTCACCCAATAAGAAGTCTAAGAACGACTGGGGGATGGAGCTTGCATGCCTTGTGTGTGGCTAGTTAATGCAAGCTGAGGGGGTTTTTGAATGCTGGACGCCATTTTGTTGCACGTGCTGCTGCAAACTTTGCAGTGCAAAGCCAGGCCGGGGAGCCATCTTAAGTTCAGGCTGCATAGGCCTTGTGGTGCATGTGATTCAGATTCTATTCAGTTGAACCTCTGGTTACAAAGTTGGTTGGACAGTGTTCTCGAAGCTACCTGCATGAGTTTGACCACACTGCAGGAGGACAGGAAGACTGGAGTGCCTGTAACAGGTGAGGCCGCAGGTCCCTTATTTTGGCTGCTGGTCCCTTATTTCCAAGGCTGCTGGTCCCTTATTTTCAAATCTGTAAGTTGACAGCTATGGCCCACTTGTATCCAAACTCAGTCTCAGGAACCATCATACAAAATTTGAATAAAATCAGTGCGGTTTTGAAAGATTCATTCCACCATCTTTATTCAAAACGACACCCACTTGCATCTAAATATAGACAAACACCTACTCCTTGCTCTCAAAATTTGGTTGCAATATAACAAGAGGTGTTCAAATGCATGGCAAATAGACAAATAACTTCCCAAAAAGCGGGTTCTCCTTCATGGAGAGCATGTGTTGCGGTGGGG
Source organism: Podarcis melisellensis (assembly GCF_964234715.1). NCBI lineage: Eukaryota > Metazoa > Chordata > Lepidosauria > Squamata > Lacertidae > Podarcis > Podarcis melisellensis. Next base: position 11,294,228 of record NC_138532.1, on the reverse strand, counting down.
GCTGCCAGGACACTCCAAAGTTGGGGCCAGGCTAATTGATCGTTGGCCACTAATGCGATTGGGGCTTCCCTTGTTGTTGGGAAGAAGTTAATGTTGTCATTTGTTGATTGACAGCCAGAAATGCTAAAACTCCTTGCACGAGGCTAGGGCTTCCTCTTTTCGCCCATGCATTGGATTGCCCGCCCCTCCCCTCCTAGAATTAGGGTTGTTCGCTTTGACCTTGCTATGCCTGTAATGGGGCCATCTGCTCTTGGGGCAGGGGCCCGGTAGGAATTTTGTCCATCTGGCTGATTGGCTGGGGCCATTTGGTTTTTGCCTACTGCGTAGCAAATCGTCACAACTTGTAAGGATGCGATTAGGCATTGGTTTATCGTTTGGTTGGTTGAGGGACATGGATTGGCTGTGCCTGCCCCTCTAATGCTGCTGCTGCAAGGGATTCTGTTAAAAGAATTGGGGGCTAACTATTGCTTGTCCACTCTGTCAAGGGGGCTCGGGCCATAGCAATGAGCTCCTGGTTGCATTTGGGGTGAGGGCAGGTTCCCTGCTCCATCGCTACCCCCAAGTGTATTCCCCTATTCTGACTTTCGCATCGTGCAGAATGTCAGTCTGTCCCCCATGGTGGGGGCAGATAGTCGCAACCAATGCCTAAGCAACCACTCACAAATTTGTATTTTAATAAAGTTGTGGCCAAAAGTATGTCAAAAATCTTAAACAAAAAAATCTGTGTGATGTGTGAGTTGTTGGGGTGGCCCTGGGGACCTCGACACGCAATCTATATTGTAGATTCTGGATCCTATTTTTGAATCCATGAGTTTGGTGTCAATAGGTCATGAAGGTCCTTAACCAGTGTTGCATGCAGCTGATTAAAAGTTTAAGTCAGGCTTTTGGGAACTGACTACTTTTAATGAAAGGACTGGTTCCATGCTGTTTTTATTGTAATTATTTGTACGGTTTTAATAGATTTGTGTGACTGTGTTATGCTGTTCTTATTTCTGTCTGTAAGCCAGCTTCAGACTCCTGTCAGGGAAGAAGGCAGAGTATAAATAAATATATGTTGTTGGCATGCATCTGTCTGAGAGACAATGGAGTGTGCCTCCAGGGGTGAAGTCAAACTGGTAGAGAATCACAGCACCTGCTGTGGTTGCAGAGACCAGTAACTTGTAACTGCTGCCTCCCGTGTTGTCATTTTCTGAAGCAGGATTGTTATAACTGAGCCTCACCTAAAATAAATAAAATGCTGCCTGTTTTTTTTTAATTGTATTATCAATATATATGTGAGAAAGAGAGAAATGCCTACAGAAACCTCAACTCTCAAAGCAGTTTATAAATCCAGCTACTCTCATAGGAGTGAAATTATAATATGTGTCAGATGCTAAGAAACAGATATGTTGCCCTTATGTTACCAGGCCAAGTTTAAAGTTCTTGTATAAATTAATGAGACCTTTAACAACTTGGGTCTAGGATACCTTATGGACCGGTCCATTTCTTATATCCCTGTGCTATCACTGAGATCCTTAGGGTGATCTGTTAGTGATCCATTGTGTGGCGATACCCGCCCCCTCCCACAGATGAAATAAATAAAGACACCGGACACCAGAATTTAGGTTGATGGGCGGAAAATGGCCACAACTTTATTGATTACAGGTAAGAGCGGTATTGGCCTTAGGCATTGGCCCCTAACAGACTATCTGGTCTAACCGGGGAGGGTTAGACCAGATGCTGCAGAAGAGGAAGAAGGGGCGAGCCCGGGCTGCCCTGACCTTAAGTGCCCTCAGGTAGCCCCGCCCCCAGCGCCAGCCCATTGGCCGGCGCTGCCAGATATGAATATTAATGAGATCCCTGAGTCCCGCGGGGCTGGCGCCAGCCCCGCGAGAATGTGGATGGTGGCGTGCGCCCGCAACCCCCCTCTGTAGTTCGGGAGTGGCTCTATGGCTCCACTATGGATCCACAGTTCGTATTCCCCAGAAGTCGATATTGTGGGTCCAGTTTTATGAAACTTCCTCTAGCCAGAGGTCAGAGAGATGCCCTCTCTGTTGAACTTCCGGCACTTGGCGAAGACCTATTTCAGCAGGAACTGTAAATAACCTTTCTGTTTTCCTGATTCATTTTAATTGATCATTATCCTCTGTGTGCTTTGTGTAATCTCTGCATACATGGGTAAGAAATGCTGGTTATTAAGCAGCGTAGTGTTGGTACTAAAGGACCTATACAGCTCAAGACCAGGTTACATGAGAGACTGCTTATGGTCACTATTGGGTCTTCAGGCGGACTTCTTCAGCAAGTTGCATAGTAACTCAGAGCAGGGCTTTCTTAGAATCATAGAATCATAGCTGGAAGGAGCCACGAGGGTCATCTAATCCAACCCTCTGCAACACAGGCATTTTTTGCCCAAAGTGGGGAAATGAACACACGGCCCTGGAATTAAGAATCTCATGCTCTACTGACTCAGTGCAGCCCCTGTTCTCTGGAATAGTATTCCTGCCAATATATGACTGGCGCCCGCAATCTGAACTTTCCATAAGCAACTGAAGACATTTTTGTTCCAAAGGGCCATGGGTAGGCAAACTAAGGCCCGGGGGCTGAATCTGGCCCAATTGCCTTCTAAATCTGGCCCGTGGATGGACCTGGAATCAGCATGTTTTTACATGAGTAGAACGTGTCCTTTTCTTTAAAATGCATCTCTGGGTTATTTGCGGGGCCTGCCTGGTGTTTTTACATGAGTATAATATGTCCTTTTATTTAAAATGCATCTCTGGGTTATTTGTGGGGCATAGGAATTTGTTCATTTCCCCCAAAAAAATATAGTCCGGCCCCTCACAAGGTCTGCAGGCAATGGACTGGCCCCCTGCTGAAAAAGTTTGCTGCAAAAGGCTTTCCCAGCTGCGTGAAGGGATCTCTGCTGAGGGTGTGTATTTTGTAGTGTGTATGTGTTTAAACAGATCTGATTTTTTGGTGTTCCTTTAACAGTTTTTAGCTGTTTTATTGTGCAGTTGAGATGCTTGTGTGGAAGGTGATTAATAAACGACTAGCAATTATAATAAATAAAAATAGCAGTAGCTTCCATGGGGATGTCAGGGGCTCAAATGGGTTCACCGCAATTTCACAGTATGAATTTTGTAGAACAATTGTGAGGTGTCCACCAGCTATCATCTGCCACCTTTCCGTGAAAATGATATCCAAATTATGTTGATTACATGCAGCTAAAATATGCAAATAAGATGGATTTCCTACAGCTCATGATGTAGCGTTCAGGATTTTAACAAATTCCTTACTCCTGCCTAGAAATAGCGTATGTGGAAAGAGAGAGAGAGAGAGAGAGATTGTGTGGGTGCGGGTGTGTGATAGAAATGGGATTCAGGATGAGAGCTGCTTAATCTTCTGATATTACCCCGATAAAAAACTGAAACCATTGCTGGCCAAGTTCAAAGGGAAAGTCTCCCTAGGGAAAGCAATTGGAATTTATTTGCTAAACAAAGTCCAGTGGAGCAACATGCATTTTGGTTCGACAATCTCTCAAGGGTGAATATTTGGAAGGGGAGGAAAAATATAGGTCATATTTAGTCATGGTGATTATCTTCCACGAAAGGAAGAAGGGGCTGTTACGCGAGGCTCCTGTTGCGATGCTGCGACAAAAATTGCCAATTGCAATCAGCCACCACGTAAAGAGGTTAATATCTAGGAGCAGAAAGAAAGTTGTGTATAGCTAGACTATTGCTCCACTTTGCTGTGTAAGGAAGCTAAGAGTATTATTCCACCCCAACCCACTCCAAGTAAGTAGGTTACATGACAGCCGACTACCAAAAATGTCACTACATAAAAAATGTCCTGTGTGTGATAGCTCTAACCACATACAGAGCACAGCGGTGGTTTTCTGTAGCATCTGAAAACAGAGTAAACACAATCTGCATGAAACTGCTGAGTGGGCCCATCCACAGCTTTGGAGTGTGTTGTCGTCAGTATGCTGATGACACACAGCTCTGTTCTTCAAATGAAAAGGTGGATGTACGGAACTGGGGGGTGTGCCTGGTCGTAGGAATGGATTGGATGAGGGACAATAAGCCAAAGCTCAGTCTAGACAAGACAGATATGATATTAGTTTATCAGCTCCATCTGGTACGCAGGCTGAGACCCTCTGGTTTGGACTGGGTGTTCATCAGTATGTGGATGATACCCAGCTCTACCTCTCCTTTAAATCAGAACCAGTGAAGGCGGTGAAGGTCCTGTGTGAGTGCCTGGAGGTGGTTGGAGGATGGATGGCGGCTAACAGATTGAGGTTGAATCCTGACAAGACAGAAGTACTGGTTTGGGGGGACAGGAGGTGTGGGTGTGGAAGACTCCCTGGTCCTGAATGGGTAACTGTGCCCCTGAAGGACCAGGTGTGCAGCCTGGGAGTCATTCTGGACTCACAGCTCTCCATGGAGGCACAGGACAATTCTGTGTCCAGGGCAGCTGTCTACCATCTCTATCTGGTACACAGGCTGAGACCCTACCTGCCTGTGGACTGTGGTGCATGCTCTGGTTATCTCTTGCTTGGACTACTGCAATGCACTCTATGTGGGGCTACCTTTGAAGGTGACCCGGAAACTACAACTAATCCAGAATGCGGCAGCTAGACTGGTGACTGGGAGCAGCCTCCGAGACCACATAACATCAGTCTTGAAAGACCTACACTGGCTCCCAGTACGTTTCCGAGCACAATTCAAAGTGTCGGTGCTGACTTTTAAAGCCCTAAACGGCCTCGGTCCAGTATACCTGAAGGAGCGTCTCCACCCCCATCGTTCTGCCCGGACACTGAGGTCCAGCACTGAGGGCCTTCTGGCGGTTCCCCCACTGTGAGAAGTGAAGCTACAGGGAACCAGGCAGAGGGTCTTCTCAGTAGTGGCACCCACAATTTGGAACGCCCTCCCACCAGATGTCAAAGAGACATATTTTAGAAGACATCTGAAGGCAGCCCTGTTTAGGGAAGCTTTTTATGTTTAAAAGGTTAATAGGTTATTGTATTTTAGTATTCTGTTGGAAGCCACCCAGAGTGGCTGGGGAGGCCCAGCCAGATGGGGTATAAATAATAAATTATTATTAGTAGTAGTAGTAGCAGTAGTAGTAGTAGTATTAATGATCCCCCAGCTGGTTGAGCAGGCCTCAGTCTGTTCTGCACACGATTGCTTTCCACCAGCTTGGCAGACGGCCTAGAGATAACCTGGCTCTGGTGATCGGTGCTGTGGTAACTTCCTGGTTAGATTACTGCATTGTGCCTTTGAAGATAGTCCGAAGCCAGTGGCTCGTCTAGTCCAGCATCCTGTTATCACTGTATCCCGTTGTGCCAGAAGCAGTTTAGCCATGCTGGCCACATGACCCAGAAAGCTGTCTGTGGACAAATGCCAGCTCCCTCAGCCTGAAAGAAAGACGAGCATCACAACCCCATAGTCGCCTTTGACTGGACTTAACCATCCAGGGGTCCTTTACCTTTACCTTTTTTATCTATCACTTTGTTGTTTGGATGCTTAATTATTACTGTTTTTTTTAAAAAAAATTATGCTTTTAATTTGGTTATAATTCACCTTTGTATAAGACAAGCAAAACTGTGTAAGCTATAATAGGAAACCAAATGTTACTATTTGGTAAGACAAGCTTCCCTCACTTCCTCTGATATTTGAGTGGCTGTGGCAATGGGGAAATCCCTGGTTGACCCCTGTGACTAGAGGCAACCGTATACCTGAAGTTTGTCACAACATGCTAAGTTGGCCTGGTGTCCAGATAGCTTAAAAAAGCTCAACAGCTTTCAGGGTGTCCTGCTTTTACTCTTTGAAATATGGCAACCCTGCTATGATGTGACAACAACAACAAGACTGTAACCGAGTGTTACTTTTTGGTAAGCCAAGTTTCCCTCACTTCTTCCCATTTCTGTGTGGTTGTGGCAGTGGTGTGACCTCTGCGGTTAGAGATTACTTTCTACATTCAGAACTACACACACTGTAAAGAAATTTATTCATGTATGAGACTACAGTGGCAAGAATGTTACTTGCCCTAATATGGAAAGAAGCAGGAGTCCCAGCAAAGGAAGAATGGATACAAAAACTTATGGGATATGCAGAAATGGCGGAACTTACCAGAAGAATAAGAAATCAAGATAACAAACTTTTTATAAAAGAATGGAAATGGTTTAGTGAATATTCACAGATAAATTGTAAACAGATAAAAACATTGACAGGGTTATTGTAATAACCTGCAGTTTCATAAGAGTGTATATTTACAGAAGATGAATAAAAGAGCAAATTAAGTTAATTAGGATATGCAGAAGATATTAAAAATAAATTTAAGGAACGGCAGGAAGAGGGGGAAGGAAGTCAAGTTTTGAAATGTCAAAAAGATTGTAAAATCAGTGAATTGTATAAATCTGAAAAGTATAAATACTTTAAAAGAGAGAGAGAGATTACTTTATACATGCAGTTAGTCACAACATGCTATATCAGCCTGTCCGTGATGTGGTTAGCCTTGATCGGTTTGCAAACAGGGATATATATATAACCCTAGCTGCTGATCTAGGTGATTTCCTTCAGCGGAAAGGTGGAGGCCATTTGAAAACACAACTGTTTAAAGCTGAATCGAAGTTTTCTCTGTGTGCAAGGGATTTATTTCACATGGGGGTGCTCAAAATGGTGTACCCCACAAACACCCCTGTACTTTGAGGTGTTGCAGTCTGTTCTTCCACCTTCTTCTGCCGCATTTGTAGACCCAGCCTCCCTCCCTCTCTCTTCTTTCTAGCCGAGATAAATCGGAGGTTAAGGTTAGTAGAAATAAGAGTTTATTTCAGTCGTGGCTTGCTTTCTGTTTGCTACAAGACTGTTCTCATGCAGCTACCATAGCACTGCAATTGCTTCCCAGTTGGTGGAGCCAGAGGAATCTGTAGGCAGAGTGGCAGAGCTTTGCAGTACTAGCCAAGGTGTCACTTCCAATGTGTTTGTTTCTAAGTCCGTTCCTGCATTAATCTGCAGTTTTTCAAAATGAAGATCTCTGAATTTATATCGGTGCAGGCATTTCAAATGTATCTTACTCTAAAATATGCATTTTTAAAATATACATATTGGGACATCCTGTGTTCTGAGAACTGCATTGCAAAATTCAGAGAAATGCAAAATCTGAAGGATTCAATACATTCTGATCTGCACATTAGTTTGGAAGGTGCAGGTCAGATCAGTTAACACTTGAATCCCCCAAATCCTTAGAATTTGCAAAATTCCCCAAAACTCTCCATCGTCTACTAAAAGATAATGCTGCATATTCAATCTTTCAAGTGTTCTTGTGCAGCAGGATCTTTAGGTAGGTGATGGAAACCCTGGAAAATACTGATAATGAGAGCAGTACAAGGGTTTGGAATCTCAAGGCCATTCTGACTTGGTTTCCCTTTCAGTTTTTGAGCAAAAGGAAAGTGAGACCAGATCATTAAGCTTTGCCTGCTACCTAAGAAAATGTGGTTCTGAACACACACACACGAGAAGAACCAAATTCCCAGAGTAATGGAAAACTATATTGGATTGTGATGGCCTTTGGCTGTGAGCAATAAAGTTTGCCTGGGTATGCCGGAAAACCCTGTGTATTTATACATTCTCTGATTTTGTCCCCAGAGATCTGCAGTAGTTGAACCAAAAGTTATCGCCTTACCTCAATAATTACAGCTTGAGTTTTTTATGAGCTGTCTTATGCAAGAGGTCAGTCTGAGTAGTAATAATGGCCCCTTCTGTTAAACACACAGGTCTCCCCACACACACCTGTAAAATGTGGAGGGAGATCGACATTTTCTGCACTGGGTCATTGCTTTTCCATCCAAAATGGCTCCGAAAACACAGAAGAGGGTATGGTTTGGCCTCATTGGCATGTTGTCAGCATTAAATGTGGCATCAAAAGCAGCAAAATTAAGTGTGTCCCCCCCCCTCCCATGCCGGAATTTTTTTCCCCCTGACTGAATCGAACAATGCCGTTGCCATAGAAACAGCCTTTCTCAAAAAGGTCACTTGGAAGAAACTGTGTTTTAGGTGCAACTCAAGGAGATTATGGGGGATTAGCTAATTTATATATATATTTCTTTAAAGGAAATATTATGAGCGAATAATATCCAGCTGAACTGGAAGGCTCTCTCAGTAAATTAAAAACTCTGTGATAAAAGCTTTATTTCCCCTTTTCAAAATAGGAACGGTATGCAGTCGGGTGATATCTGAAATAGAGATTGTGTGTGTGTGTGTGTGTGTGTGTGTGTTTAACTTGGTTTTAATTAAACCTCAGTCAGGGCTGAGAAATGTGGTGAGAGTAGATAATTGCCATATTCCCAATGCAGATTTTAAACTATGGCTTTGATATGTGTAACTCCTGACTTACTTGTACCCCCGCATTGCTTCCAGGGTGAGCTGATGCTCTTCCACCTTTCAAGGAGAGTAGGCCAGGGCCACATGCACACCAAACATTTAAAGCACTCTTGCACCACTTTATTACCCCTCAAAGAATCCCGGGAGCTGTGGTTTGCTACTGGGGGCTGAGTTGCCAGATCCCTGTTCCCCTTAAAGGTAAAGGGACCCCTGACCATTAGGTCCAGTCGTGGCTGACTCTGGGGTTGCGGCTCTCATCTCACTTTATTGGCTGAGGGAGCCGGTGTACAGCTTCCGGGTCATGTGGCCAGCATGACTAAGCTGCTTCTGGCGAAGCAGAGCAGCGCACGGAAACACCGTTTACCTTCCCGCCAGAGCAGTACCTATTTATCTACTTGCACTTTGCTGTGCTTTTGAACTGCTAGGTTGGCAGGAGCAGGGACCGAGCAACGGGAGCTCACCCGTTGTGGGGATTCAAACCGCTGACCTTCTGATCGGCAAGTCCTAGGCTCTGTGGTTTAACCCACAGAGTTTCAATTCTCAGAGTTCCCTGGGAAGAGGGACAGTTACATAAGCAATTTTGGAAACTGTAGATCCGAGGATCACAGGGCAGTTTGCAATAAAAAAACTCACAAAAATGCATAACATAAAGGTAAGGGTAAAGGAACCCCTGACTTTTAGGTCCAGTTGCGGACGACTCTGGGGTTGAGGCGCTCATCTCGCTTTATTGGCCGAGGGAGTCGGCGTACAGCTTCCGGGTCATGTGGCCAGCATGACTAAGCAGCTTTCTGGCGAACCAGAGCAGCGCATGGAAATGCCGTTTACCTTCCTGCCAGAGCGGTACCTATATATTGACTTGCATTTTGATGTGCTTTCGAACTGCTAGGTTGGCAGGAGCAGGGACCGAGCAACGGGAGCTCACCCCGTTACGGGGATTCGAACCGTGATCTTCTGATCGGCAAGCCCTGGGCTCTGTGGTTTAACCCATAGCGCCTTCCTCGTCCCTTAACACATAACATAGTGACCAACAAAAACAACAGCTCCCCAACGAAATCCTGGGAGAATTGGAATAGGTTTTTTGCCTGGCACCTAAAGATATTCAACTAAGGCGCCAGGTGAGCCACCCCAGGGAGAGTATTCCACAAACTACAGTTCTGATGATTCTGTGCCGGAAGTCCTGGCTACATACAGTTCGGTGAGAGTGCTTTAAATGTGGATGCAACCCAAATGCAGTGTGAGAGAAAAAATATGGGAAGAGGCAGCAGACCCTCCAAGTGTCCCTATTTTCCAGGGACAGGCCTGGATTTACAGAAGCCGTCCCGGTTTCTGATTTGACCCTGGAATGTCCTGCTTTTCCTAAGGACGTCCCAGTTTCCATCAGAGAATGTCGGAGAGTATGGGTGCAGTGAGAATGAAACTTAAAAGCTGTAGTGAAGAAGCTATTACCTGAGACATAATGATGTTGCCCATCCGACTGGGTTGCCCCAGCTACTCTGGGCGGTTTCCAACAAATATTGAAAAACAATAAAACCTCAAACGTTAAAAACCTCCCTGTCTTCAGATGTCTTCTAAAGTCAAATAGATGTTTATTTCCTTGACATCTGAGGGAGGGCATTCCACAGGGCAGGCACCACTACCGAGAAGGCCCTCTGCTTGGTTCCCTGTAACCTCGCTTCTCACAGCATAGCTGTCAACTTTTCCATTTTCTTGCGAGGAATCCTATTTGGAATAAGGGAATTTCCCTTTAAAAAAAGGGAAACGTTGACAGCTATGGCCAGAAGGCCCTTAGAGGAGGACCTCAGTGTCTGGGATAAATGATGGGGGTGGAGACCCTCCTCCAGGTATACAGTAATACCTCGGGTTAAGTACTTAATTCGTTCCGGAGGTCTGTACTTAACCTGAAACTGTTCTTAACCTGAAGTACCACTTTAGCTAATGGGGCCTCCTGCTGCGCCACTGGAACACGAAATCTGTTCTCATCCTGAAGCAAAGTTCTTAACCTGAGGTAATATTTCTGGCTTAGTGGAGTGTGTAACCTGAAGCATATGTAACCTGAAGCGTATGTAACCTGAGGTACCACTGTACTGGGCCGAGCCTGTTTAGGGCTTTAAAGGTCAGCACCAATACATTTATTATGTGAAAGACCATAATTATCTTAATATAATAATGTCTTTGGGGCTTCTTCTGAGTCAGTAGTCTGACTCAGCCAAGGCCTATGGGCACATTCAGATTTTTGAGCAAAACCTCCACCTCTGGTCACTTCTCTCAACTGTTCCCCATATCAACTGCCCCCCAACAGAGAGTGAAAACTTCGCTCTCCCAGTGGATTTGGGTAAAAGTTTGATCCAGTAGAATTAATCTGAACCTTGAAAAGCTGAAAGAAGAAGTGGAAGAGAATATCTGTCTTCCAACTTCCTCCTACAGCTCTGTGTGCCTCTTAAGAGAGAGAAAAGTAACCGACCTCACCACCACATGGCCTAGGAGCCGGCCCGTACAGTGGGGTGAACAACAAGGTACACTTGTCCAAAACTTTGGAAGGTTAAACTGGCTAACAAGAGTCCCGTCTCGGGACTCAGGTAAGCTTTGCAAAGGCCTGCCAAGGGGGCAGTTGGAGGGGGCACTCATAGGCTTTGTGGGCATGTAGTGAGATAATGCAGTGAGATAGTACACCATTTGTGTCTTCACCTCCATTGTTCTACCCGGACACTGAGGTCCAGTGCCAAAGGCCTTCTGGCGGTTCTCTCACTGCGAGAAGCAAAGCTACAGGGAACCAGGCAGAGGGCCTTCTTGGTAGTGGCGCCCGCCCTGTGGAACGCCCTCCCACCAGATGTCAAAGAGAAGAACAACTATCAGACTTTAGAAGACATCTGAAGGCAGCCCTGTTTAGGGCAGCTTTTAATGTTTAATAGGTTATTGTATTTTAATATTCTGTTGGAAGCCACCCAGAGTGGCTGGGGAAACCCAGCCAGATGGGCAGGGTATAAATAAATTATTATTATTATTATTATTATTATTATTATTATTATTATTATTATTTCTATAAGAATCAGAAATACATTCTTCAAATGGTCAAATTTACAGTCACTAATCATTGCTTTAAACTATTATTTCCTCCACTAGATTTCTGTAGTTCTTCTTCTTCTTCTTCTTCTTCTTCTTCTTCTTCTTCTTCTTCTTCTTCTTCTTCTTCTTCTTCTTCTTCTTCTCCATTGTAAACCTTTAATTGCTATCTTGATGTTTTTCAGATCAGTTTGCCCACTGATGAAGCTTGGCTTGAGTTCTAATCATTGCCAATCCAACTGTCCTCCGTCCAAACCAGCATTGTCAAACTTTTCAAACTTCATGGGATTTCTCTCTTCATTTTCATCACTGAACACATTGAACAGCATCTGGACCACAACAGAGTGCTGAGGGACCGCACATGCTACCTCTTGCCAGCTGGAGAAGAACCCATTAAAAAGTACTCTCTAGGTATGGATTTCCAATTGATTCAAGAAAGCATCTAATAGTTATTCTGTTCAGATGAACTTTCCCAAGCTTAGCATACCAAGCTATATGACTCAATTATATTTACTATATCAATTATACCACTCATTTTCTCAAAAGGAGTTGTGTTCATGAAAAACCTATGGTAGGTAGATGCCCACTAAATTTATGATTATGTTTCCGTATAATGCTAAAAGCAAGGATTCTGGATGTCTGTGTCCCCTGACTGCTCTCTGATCTCAGCTGAACTCACCGTGAATCTCCTGGATGTGGGGCCGCTGGTGACATGGAGAGCATGAGTGATGTGCACAGCTCTCCTTCTCCTCCAAGCGTTTTCTGAATGAAAGTAGACATAAAGCTTGAATAGGGATTGCGTGAGGTGAGATGGCAATGAAGCAAGTCGTAAAAAGTGTGTGTGGCGAGGGGATGCTCATTGTGTTCAGTGTTGAGGAGGAATAGGAACCTTCTGTGGTTCAATTGATGAAGGATAAGCTATGAGTACAATGCATGCATGCATGCATGCATGAATGAATGAATACCTGCTTGAAGAAGCAGTAAAGGTAAAGGTAAAGGGACCCCTGACTGTCAGGTCTAGTGGCCGACTCTGGGGTTGTGGCGCTCATCTCGCTTTATTGGCCGAGGGAGCCGGCGTACAACTTCCGGGTCATGTGGCCAGCATGACTAAGGCGCTTCTGGCGAACCAGAGCAGTGCACAGAAACGCCATTTACCTTCCCGCTGGAGCAGTGCCTATTTATCTACTTGCACTTTGACGTGCTTTTGAACTGCTAGGTTGGCAGGAGCTGGGACCGAGCAACGGGCGCTCACCCCGTCGTGGGGATTCGAACCGCCGACCTTCTGATCGGCAAGTCCTAGGCTCTGTGATTTAACCCACAGAGCCATCTACGTCCCTTCTGAGGAAGCAGTACCATCTGCTTAATATTCCTCTTCTTGAGGTAGGGTCTGGCTTAGGGAAAGGCGACCTAGCTATAGCGTAGTTTGTCATGGTATCTATAAGACATAACATGTTGTTAGGCAAGAAAGCAGGACATAGGGTTATATCCAACTCAAAGTAGATCCACTGAAATAAATGAACCTAAGTAGTCATGTCTGTTAACTTCACTGAGTTTACTCTGAGTAGGACTAGCATTGGCAACAACCAGGGATGCGGGTGTGCTGTGGTCTAAACCACTGAGCCTCTTGGGCTTACCAATCAGAAGGTCAGTGGTTCGAATCCCTGCGACAGGGTGAGCTCCCGTTGCTCTGTCCCAGCTCCTGCCAACCTAGCACTTCAAAAGCGCACGAGCCTAGGTAGATAAATAGGTACCGCTGCAGTGGGAAGATAAATAGTGTTTCCATGCGCTCTGGTTTCCGTTGCGCCAGAAGCGGTTTAGTCATGCTGGCCACATGACCTGGAAAGCTGTCTGTGGACAAATGCCGGCGGCTCCCTCGGCCTGAAAGCGAGATGCAAAATTCTGCAAATAGCCATTAAAATAATAATAATAAAAATTAAACAGCTGCAAAAAGCCTGCTGGCATCTAAAGTTCTTCCAAAAGACACTGGGAAGCCAAAAGCAAGGATTGGAACATGCAACACTCAAAGCCTGGCTTCTAGCTGTGTCCAGTCAGGCCTCTGTACCACTAGGGACAATGGTGCTTCTACAGATGATTTCAGCGATTGAGCTGGGATATAATGGCTCAGGTGGTCCTTCGGGTACCATGGACCCAAATTTGCACAGGTTCACATTACTGAGCTCCTTTACACCACCCTGACTTCTCCCCACCTCACAATGCTTTTGTCTGAGCAAAACTCCCTGCTACTTTCTGGTTAGGCTGTGACTTGTAAATATCTTGACTTTTTGTGCTACTTTAAATACTGTCTTGAGATTTTTTTGTTAATGTGCTGAGGAGTTAAAATGTAATAGAACCATCATTAACCAATTTTATTGAACTAATAACTCAGAAAGACCCTGCTCTTACCATTTGTAGCTGGGCTAACAACTTAGCCGTTTTTAGCACCCCAGTTAAGAATACTCCTAATTAAGAATCAGGAGATAGACATAAAGAGACTGATGTGAAGTCCTCTTTCAATTTTTCAAACTGTGAGAATACCTCTTCGAGTTTTATGGTGTTACAATCTCTGCTTGAACAATCTGCAGACAGAATGTAAAATTATGTGCTGAATTGTGTGTGCGTGTGTGTTTAATTACTGTTAGACTCAGGACAGACAGGAGCCTTTTTAAAATGCAAAAATTAAAACATGCTATAAATACAGTGGTGAGGGAAGAGGGATAGTATAGTACAACATCACCATACCTCTTGATGGCTTAAGAAAGCTTTAATTTTATTGTAGAGTTTTAAAGAATTGATTGCTTTATTGCACTATATTATTCCTATGTCTGTTGTTCCTAATTGTCATGGTGAGGCACCTTGAACACCTTATGGTGGAGGGGAAGAATATAGGTGCTTATTTAATAAGTAAATAACATGCATTCAGCTTCTTCCAGAAGGTACTTCACGGCCTAGGACCCTCGTACCTATGGGATCGCCTCTCCTGGCATGCCCCACGGAGAGCCTCAAGGTCCATAAATAGTAACACCCTAGAGGTCCCAGGCCCTAAGGAGGTTAGATTAACCTCAACCAGAGCCAGGGCTTTTTCAACTCTGGCTCCGGCCTGGTGGAACGCTCTGCCTCATGAGACCAGGGCCCTGCAGGATCTGATTTCTTTCCGTAGGGGCTGTAAGACAGAGTTGTTCCGCCTGGCCTTTGGCTTGTAGCCAATTTGATTCCCTCCCTCCCTCTCTTTCTTTTTTCTTTTCCTTCTCCTCCTGCGATGAGGCTACATTTTAATATTTTATTTAATACATTTTATTTTTGTTTTTAAGTTGTAATCATTCATCTTGTTTTTATTATTGCTGAGCCCGGCCTTGGCTGGGGAGGGCGGGGTATAAATAAATTATTATTATTATTATTATTATTATTATTATTATTATTATTATTATTATTATTATTATTATTATTTCTTACACCTGAACTAGCAGAAACCAAAGCTAGCAGGGGATTATTATTATTATTATTATTATTATTATTATTATTATTATTACTACAGTACTACTACTACTACTTTTAAAAAAATCACTGCCACTCCAGTCTCCAGTGAACAGTAGAAGAGTTGATGTGAAAAAAATACTATTATTATTATTTATTGAATTTATATATCGCCATATACCTGGAGGTTTAAGGGTGGTTCACAGAACTGTGTATTTCCATCCTTGCCCACATAAGCTGGAGAAATGGTGCTGTGAGATGCTTCCTCATATGAAAACATATTTATTACAAGCTACATAGAGAATCTAGGCTCTCTTTGGATCAAGGGCAAATGGATCTTGTGAAAAATAGGCAGGTGAAACAGTTTTGATGCCTCCTCTAATCCAGCCCACTGACCCTAAGGCAGCTTCCATTATTAGTCAACCTGCACTGACTTCCACCACCTGTGATATTGTGGGCAGGACGTATGGGACTAAAGATATTTGCCATATACTGAGCTGAGCAGAGACAGACCTTCCACAAAGGTCTGAAAGGCTACAACTGTGATGGTGCAGGACTAGACGATTGGATCTCAGCTTGCTGGGGAACTCATAGATGACTGACTCAGCCTATGTCAGAGCAGCAAGCATACTGGAAAAAAAAATACTGATGCAATGGCCCCAGATGGTCATGTGACCCTGTACTAATAAGTGTGATTTTATGGACTTGGATTGATAGAACGCTACGCGGGTGGCACTGTGGGTTAAACCAAAGAGCCTAGGACTTGCCGATCAGAAGGTTGGCGGTTCGAATCCCCGCGATGGGGTGAGCTCCCGTTGTTCAGTCCCAGCTCCTGCCAACCTAGCAGTTGCACAAATTGCAAGTAGATAAATAGGTACCGCTCCAGCGGGAAGGTAAACGGTGTTTCCGTGTGCTGCTCTGGTTTGCCGGAAGCGGCTTAGTCATGCTGGCCACATGACCCGGAAGCTGTCTGTGGACAAACGCCGGCTCCCTTGGCAAATAAAGCAAGATGAGCGCTGCAACCCCAGAGTCGGTCATGACTGGACCCAATGGTCAGCGGTCGCTTTACCTTTATCAATCAGTAGAACTGATTAAATGTCTAGCATTTAACCAATCTGTCAGTTTGGATAACTGTCCAGAGGAATTGCCAAGAGAGGGCTCCTTTGCTGATCTTAGCACCCTAGAAGGTTTGTAAGGAAAGAGGTAATATTTCAGATACATTTTTCCACCTTCCCATATCAGTTTGCAATTACGATGATTATTTTTATTTCTTTTTTTAAAAAAGTCATTGTGAAAATTCAGCAACATTTTAGTGGGAACTTTGCAAAGCAATTCCGTTTTATATAATACATTTTTGGCTGGAGAACTGCGTTGCAAGATGACGAGGATGGCTGTGTTGAAGTCCGCATATTGTTTCAGAGAGTGTGAATTGGGTTAGGTTTGCCTGTAACTGTGGACTGAATCAAATTTCTCCCCATCCGTATTCAGAACACCACAGGAAACTTACCAAGGAATGAATGAGTCACTCTGTTTCCAGTCTGTGTCACCTTTACATGTCTTAGAAGTTCATTCCATCCCATTTCCGTATCAATCTCCAGTTTAGAAAGCAATGAAAAAATGTGCATAAGTCTTTAAATATGCATTTTAAACATATTTTCTCCAAAAAAGCACTTTTCCAGATGTATTTTTCCTCAAAATTTGTATTTGTAAATGCATTTTGATGTGCTTCTTGAGTTGGTAAGTTCTATATAATGTGAAATCACTGGAAGATATGGATCAGAGCTGATCGCATTCAGATTTTCAAAGACAGAATTCCTCAAGCGCTTCTGATGGTTGATCCAAAATCTGGGTTACATGATGGAAGACTCTGACAGCGGCTTTCCTACACACTTGCTGATTTGCTTGCTGTATTAAAAAAAAATTGCCCTGAAGATTTGTTGACAATTTCTTCCTAATTCTCACACACCCAAATTGAAGTGGGGTGTCTCTAAATTGTAACTAGTGAGAACAGCTGGAACCAAAAATAGCTGTTGATTGAGAGAGAACTTCTTGCTTGCACAGAGCAGCCTGGTATTCTGCCTGTTTACATTATTTTGGCTCTTAAAACCACTCTAGCGATGGGTCAGGCTGTGTTTCCATCTTGTAATCTCTGCTGTCAAGTAAACAGGACATGGAGGAAAGCTTCTTGTTAATGCAGAAGCAGAAGAAAACCAAAACTTTTAGAGGCTGTATGTCGTTCGAGCCTTTAACCCCACATTGACCATCCAAATTGCATTTGTCTGACACAACTACAATGTTCTTGCAGGAGGGGGCAGGGGGGTTGAAGTGATACCACACGGGCTGCTACTTCAGAAAATCCAGTTGCAAAGAAGTTCCTGTTTGTTCTTGAATTGGTTTCAAAGCTTGTTTTGGGAATGTAATTTACCTAAAAGAGCAGGAATGCAGCTTTGCCTCAGAGGGGGAAGAGAAGCTCTTAAACTGTGTGGAGTTAAAGAAGTTTTCCTCTTCTCATCTCTGTTCCCATCCGCTTCAGGCACAGAGTGGTGACAGGTTGAAAAATGGACCGTTGCATAGCTGAGATAGCTAACCGGGGCCAAAGACGTCCCATTTGCCCTGTCCTGCTACAGAAGATTATGGATCGTGTACTGTGCAAACCAAACGAGAATTTCCTTTTTGTCTTGGCAACTTTTGGTATTCCCCAAGTCTTGAGTTGTGGGCCAGTTTTGCACAATGCACAGATGTCCGTACGTTTCGGAGCACAATTCAAAGTGTTGGTGCTGACCTTTAAACCCCTAAACGGCCTTAGTCCAGTATACCTGAAGGAGCGTCTCCACCTCCATCGTTCTGCCCGGACACTGAGGTCCAGCACTGAGGGCCTTCTGGCAGTTCCCTCGCTGCGAGAAACCAAGTTACAGGGAACCAGGCAGAGGGCCTTCTCGGTAGTGGCACCCGCCCTGTGGAACGCCCTCCCACCAGATGTCAAAGAGAAAAACACCTACCAGACTTTAGAAGACATCTGAAGGAGCCCTGTTTAGGGAAGCTTTTAATGTTTAATTTACTATTGTATTTTAATATTTTGTTGGAAGCCGCCCAGAGTGGCTGGGGAAACCCAGCCAGATGGGTGGGATATAAATAAATTATTATTATCATCATCATTATTATTATTATTTGTGTGGAGAACCTCAGTGTGTGAACCAAGACCCCGCAGGAAACAGCTACTGCTTCACAGCAGTTGTTCCCATGACTGCCTGTAGTTGAAAACACGCAGCTGGAATTGTGGAAGCAGGAAGTTCTCCCTGTCTCTGGGAAGAGCTTGGTTCTCCAGCTGTATTTCTCCCTGCAAGCGCATCCACCAGAACAGTCTGCATATGAGTCTTATAATCTGAATCATCAAGAGAAACAGCAGTCACTTCTTGTCTCCTGAACAAAAATATGTTTTTATTTTATTTTTGTGTGAAGAGTGCTATTTTCAAATGCATTGGGCATAACCAGTAGACAATTACGAGTACTTTTTATAAACAATACCATTTTTCCAGTACTTTGTGAGTTTAATGTTTTGGCCGGGGGTGGAGGTGGGAAGTGATACTGTCCCCCTCTTTTGGGGTTGAATTGCAGTCTCTCCCCCCCCTTCATGTTGAGCTACAAAAGTAACTTTAACCCTGAAACCTGACATTTAATCAGAAGATTTAGCATACTTGGAACAAATAGTTGTTGATGATGCAGGAAAAATCAGAGAGAGAGCAAAAATGCTTTTCATTTCCAGTGACAACAGGAGACCTCATCCAAAAACCCTTGAGCTAGCAGGAGTTCCATTGCATTTCATGGAAAGCAAAGAGGGGGAGGGGGATATCTTGCAAGTTCAGAAAATAACTCATCAAAATAAAACAGGAAAAGAGGCAGCAAACAGAAAAGAGAGAATCAAGAAGAATGAAACAGGGCTGTCACCAGATTAAAGAAACCTTAGGGTGAAACTGTAAGGTAAAGGTAACGGGACCCCTGACCATTACGTCCAGTTGTGACCGACTCTGGGGTTGTGGCGCTCATCTCACTTTACTGGCTGAGGGAGCCAGCGTACAGCTTCCGGGTCTTGTGGCAGAAGCAGGGACCAAGCAACGGGAGCTCACCCTGTCACGGGGATTCGAACCGCCGACCTTCTGATCGGCAAATCCTGGGCTCTGTGGTTTAACCCACAGCGCCACCCGCGTCCCAGGGTGAAACTGCACATTGCACTTAATCCACGCAGCTACATGTCTTTCTTTTCCTTAGATTAATAGCAACTGCAGCAAGGGGTGGTGGTATCAAGACCACAACATGTAGGGAGGGGAAGTCGATCGTTCCCTATCCCAGCCACAACCTCCCTTCTCCACATTGCTCCTGTAGCTTAGCAAAAAGGAGAAAAAATGAAAAAACTTCCATTTGTGCGAAGTCGGCATCACTGCACACAATATATGGGGCATTACAAGTAAACTTAGTTGACTGGTGCTTTAAGTTTTAGTGGATCAGTAAATCAAACGATTAAATTTGCATCAATGGGATTATGTATAAAATAGTAGGTCTGAAGCTGAAGGCGCATTTCCCTTCTGGGGCATATGTGGGGTGTAGCAAGCATATTCTGAGAAGAGGCATCCCAAACAGACATGCCCCAAACCCAGTTTCTCAAACAGGAAAGACTGTCTTCTAAGAAGGAGTTGGGTATCTTCCGCTGGAGGAGAGATCATTAAGAGGCAATATAACTGTCAGGAGCTTATCCCACACTCGAGTAGGACCCTGGCAGAGACACATGCCCGACTGGCATGTTCTCTCCCTCCTGGCCGATCATTCGAGAGCTTCAAAAGCTTTCTTCTGCCCGAACATCACAGCGACCGATGCCAACAGACACCGGCACACTTAGGGATCCGCAGAGTGTTCGCAGTTTGCGTAACAGACCTCAGCAACTCAGCATTTTGGCTAATCTATGTTTATTTACATACAAACACCCATGAAGCACTGCAACATGGCTCCCTCTCTCTTTGTGATGGCCTGGGATTCGGATTTGGATGCTGAACCTGAGGGATCCTAGCCTGCACAGGATTCCCCGCCTCCAGAACCAGCTGAGCTGGGGCTGGGGCATGAGCCTGAAGGGTCTTCACCAGTACTGGACCCTCAGGTGCAGGCATCAGCTGAGTCTGCTCTGGCTCCTGAGCTGATGGAGGATACATTGCCTGCAGGTGCTCCACTCTCAGCCCCGTCAGAGGAAGCTGAGGTTGCCTTTGGGTCCAGTAACCCTCCAGCCTCTCTTGAGCTGCAGAGGCTCAGGGCAGAGAGGCAGAGAGAAATAAGTTCCCGCAGGAGGAATGAGTGCTCACCTCCAGGCCAGGAGAGGCAAGTCACCAGAGGATCGGGGCTGCCCTATGCCTCGGGGCAGATAAAAGCCAGCCAGCCCCAGTCCCAAGTTGCAGCGTTGCTGGTTGTTAGTTCCTGCCTGTACCCTGCCCTGCACCCAGCTTCATCTTTTACAGACTGCCTCCTTATTGCATCATCAACCATGGACTGGACTTGGACCTCACCTCTTGGTTAATGCCTGGGACCAGCACACTCTCTAGAATCAGACAGCAAAGAGAAAGGACAAAGGACAATAGTCCCACTTCACGGAACACAGTAACACAAAGATCCTGTCTCCGTCACTTCCCACTCTGTGGAGTCAAAACATACACCGTCATGTGATAGACAACAATCCCATGACTGCAATCACGGAGCAGGAATTCTAACGATAATAGCTCTCTTCAGATATTTGGAGGGCATAGATAGCGCAGCAAATTTGCTTTCTGTTGCTCCAGAGAGCAGAGCCCAAACCAGTAGGTTAAATTATGAGACAGGAGACTTTGGTGAAACATCTGTATTGGCTGTATCATCTGCTACTGAGGCAGGTTCAAAACCCTTGTGTTAATTTACAAAGTCCTGAACAGCTTTGGTCCATGGTATCATAGGGATGGCCTGAACCCTTCCACCCCTTTCCTGACCACATCAGCAAGTGTGCTGTTGGTTGTCACCCAGGTTGGCAAAACTCACACTGGCAATTAAGACCCTTCTGTGACTGATAGATTTATATCATTTATATCCCCCCCTCAAATTTCTGCAAGGAGCTCACCGAGTGAGCTTCATAACTGACTGGGGATTTGAACCCTGTTCTCCCAGGCCCTAGTCTGACACTCTAACCACTATAGTACACTGTTAGCTGGTCTCTGATTTTTTATTTACTGTATGGTTTTATGTACAGCCATACCTTGGCTCCCGGACGCCTTGGGAGTCGAACGATCAAAAACTGGAAGTTAGTGTTCTGGTTTCTGAACATTATTTTGGAAGCCGAACGTCCGACGGGGCTTCTGCAGCTTCCGATGGGCTGCAGGAACTTCCTGCAGCCAATCAGAAGCCGCACTTTGGTTTCCAAACGTTTTGGAAGTCAAATGGACTTCCGGAAGGGATTCCGTTCGACTTCCGAGGTACGACTGTATCATTGTTGTGAGCTGCTCTGATTTTTTATATGAACAGTGGTATATAAATATCTTTATTAATAAATAAATTCCCCCAAAGCTGCTTGGGTGGATAGGGTTAATTACGATTGTTTGTTACACACCTTGCTTTGTCCTTCCTTTTTTGCATGAATTTCTTTCTTCTCTCTATCTCCCTGGCTTTTGTATTTTTTGTTTTTTTTAGATCTTCTGAACTTGGAAGTATTCCTTTTCTCCCCCGCTTCCTTCCCCCCTCCCTCTTCATTTTGCCTGAACGTGCGTCTTTGTCTCTTTGCGATTCAGGGTATTAACATGAGAGTGATGGCATTAATATTGATGTGGACCTCCCTTAGTAGAAGCTTCATTTCTGAGAGTGCCAGCAGCATATAAATAGTATTACTGGGTAATTAGCGAGCATCAAGCTGTGCTCTGATTTATCAGGATTTTATGTTTCACTCTTCTTGCCTCATCTAGCTTGCATTGGGTTTCCATTCCTAGATTGTGCCTAGAGAAACACTGAGCTGAACAGAGCAGAAATGGATGAGAACAATTCGGGAGCAATGACATGTTCTTGCTTGGCTCCTGTTTTCACCCCAATAGATCAGCTCCCATCAACTCTCAGCAACATGGCCAATGGCCAGGGATGATGGGAGTTGTAGTTGTAGCAGTATCTGAAGGGCCACAGCTTAGCCATTCTACAACAGAGATTATGCTTGTATACAGAATGCAGCAGCTGGAATGCCAGCTGGGACTGGGTATTGTGGAGTCATAGAATCATAAGAGTTGGAAGGGCCCCACAAGGATCATCTAGTCCAACCCCGTATAATGCAGGAATGTGCAACTTTCCCTTATGGGCTGTGGCGTAGCGTGGGGGGTGCAGGGGGGCCGGCCACACCAGACGCAACATCTGGGAGTTAGGGTTAGGGGGCGCAAATCCAGGGGTTAGGGGCACAAATCCACAGGTTAGGGGGCGCAAATCCACGGGTTAGGGATTTGCCTTGCCCCGGGTGCTGACAACCCACGCTACGCCACTGCTTATGGGTATTGAACCTGCAACCTTGACATTATTAGCACCACACTCTAACCGACTGAGCTACCCAAGAACACATTTAACTCTGCCGCAAGAGATGCACTGACTTCCAGTCCATTTCTGAGTAGGGATGGCAAAGAATTTTGATTCAGCTTGCATTTAAAGGCAGAGCTACTTAATTTGCACTTTCCAAAACAATGCACAGTTTGAAACACAGCCATTCATGGAAATTCACCCTTCTCTGAATTTTGCGATGAAGTTTTCCAGCCGAATTTTGTGTGCAAATACTGTATATATACCAGAATAAAGTGTGCATAGAAATGCATATGCTATTTATTTGTTTTTATTCCATGAAATTTATACACCACTTAATTGTAAAAAAAAACTCATAAAGGGAATTTTACAAAAAAGCATATTAGTAAATGTAACTTAGAAAAATCCATTACATTTGCAGAAAGTACATTGCAAAAATGTTTGTATTTGGAACGACACCTTCATTCTCTTAATTTTGGTGCTAAACAAAGGCCTTTAATTTCCCCCAGGCCTTTTATAACTTTTCAAAATTGAGCTTTTCTGCTGCTTTCGGGTGCTTTTTCCATTGTTGGATTCCTCTCTCTCCTAAGATGCCCTGGAATCTTTGAAGGGTTGTCTATAAATCTGTTATATACAATATTATTAGAAAGGAAAACTTCTGGATCTATCAATCTGTTTAAATATTTATCAACTGCACTTTAATATAAAACATCACAAGGCAGTATACAACCTAAAAAGCACAGCAAAGCATCTCAGGTGAAAATACAGTTTTTAGAAGATGTTTGAAAAAGAGCAGAGAGGACTCCTGCTAATTTTGGCCTAGAGATCCAAGACCTAAAAGCACAGGGATTTAATGTGGAAGACAAAACTCTTCAAAACAAAACAAAACGTAGCTTCTGATTTTTAAGAAAAGAGCTCTCTTTTTGTACATGCCATGTTTCTTAGAATCATTCCATCCTGGGTGCTCATAAAACTAGAGGGGCTTTCACACATGTTGAATGAACCTGGGGGAGGGGAATTCTGGGGGCTATGCAGTCACCCACCACTATCATCTGGGCTGTTGCCATAACCAGACACCTTTGACATTTGCACACCCTTTGGATATTGAAGGCCATTCTACTTCTATATGTTATGTCAAAAGTTCATTTCTTCACTGCCTTTTAGCCAAAAAGGCCCCCAAGGCAACTCATAAGGAATAGTACAAAGGATAATTCAGGCAAAATAAATAAAAAATAGTGTGGAAAAAATTAAAACAAAATCTAAAATGCATTCACATTCCTGCCAAAAGGGAGTACCCAGCAAGATATCAGAGATTGCAGGAGCTGTTCCTCCCACAGCTGTCAACGTTTTCCCTTTTTTAAGGGAAATTCCCTTATTCCAAATAGGATTCCTCGCAAGAAAAGGGAAAAGTTGATAGCTATGGTTCCTCCTTATAAGAATCTCAGGCAGGGGTGATGAGGTGGCGGGGCAGAAAGTAGCCTCTTGGTGGACCCAGCACAGTTTCTTGTAGCAACCTGCAGTTTGTGGGCAGAGCTCCTACACAAGAGGAAGCACCTTACTAGAGAGGCGCCATCCTTGTACGGAGAAGCCATACCATTATGTCTGTGCAGACGTCAGGGAAACATAGAAGCAGCAGTGGGTGGGACTAGGCAACCTTGCTACACATTTCAGTGTGTAGAGGGACTTAGGTGAACTCACCACTATCGTCGTGTCCCATGGCTTTCATTCGAAACCCCGGCTGTTTTACTGAAGAGGGCAGAAGTTGAAATGTTTTAACTAATCAAATCCGTATAATATTTTTTGTACAGAACAATGGGAGTCATGAAGTTGGATGTCAGAATGCTGAGTTGTTATGATGATGCTGTATATTATAATTTTGTCGCATGCCACCCTAATTTCCAAGGTGTGTGAGATTCCAGGGGTTGATTACCCAAGGTTCGTGTTTCCTTTTGGAATGAGGCACAGCAGAGACTGTGGTGTCTTTATGGACTATGGTTTATTTACACACATATATACTACCTGAGCCTATGATGGAGGGGTTCACGGCATTAACACCCCCCAAAAGGTCTTGTTCCTCTTGTAGCTACAGCCTTGGATTCAAACAAACAGCAGGCATGGTTCTGACCTTCTCTCTAGCTTGCTCTGCTCTCAACTTTGTCTTTTTCTTTCTAACTATCACGAGTTGGCCATTTGCCGTCTCACACTGAGCCCCTTTCCTTTGTTCCCCTTAATGGCCCATCACTCCGGCGATCACCTCATCAGACTAATATTTTAACACTTGCTGGATCCAGGGGCTAGAAGTGTCTTGGCCATGGGTAGGCAAACTAAGGCCCGGAGGGCCGGATCCAGCCCAATTGCCTTCTAAATCAGGCCCGTGAACGGTCCAGGAATCAGTGTGTTTTTACATGAGTAGAATGCATCCTTTTATTTAAAATGCATCTCTGGGTTATTTGTGGGGCATAGGAATTCATTCATTCCCCCCCAAAAAATATAGTCCAGCCCCCCACAAGGTCTGAGGGACAGGGGACTGGCCCCCTGCTGAAAAAGTTTGCTGACCACTAGTCTTGGCATACAGCCTACATCCCCCCCCCTTAAGCTCACAACACTATGATAAGCGCAACATTTTAACATTCTTCATTTTATCTTGTGTTTTATGTGATGCATTTTACGATTGATATTGCATACCATGCTGTGGTCTGTTGGACAGAAGATGAGGTCATGTTTATATGTGTGTATGTACAGTGGTACCTCAGGTTACATACGCTTCAGGTTACATACGCTTCAGGTTACAGACTCTGCTAACCCAGAAATAGTACCTCGGGTTAAGAACTTTGCTTCAGGATGAGAACAGAAATCATGTTCTGGCGGCGCGGCGGCAGCGGCAGGCCCCATTAGCTAAAGTGGTACCTCAGGTTAAGAACGGACCTCCAGAACGAATTAAGTTCTTAATTCGAGGTACCACTGTACATACACAAAGAGAGAACTTCTAGTGACCGTTGTAGCTAATCTAATGGCTTTAGTCATTCTCACTGCTGCCCTTAAACAGACTCCCCTCCAGTGCTAATTTCAAAGACGCATCGCACTGAAGATCACAAGGTATAGGATATCATGTAGCACTAAACATACCTATCCGAAAGTTTCCAACCACTTGTTTTGGTCCTATTAATATTCCTTGGTGCAAATGCATCCCTTCACTAACAAACCCCAGGGTGGAGCATAAGGCTCTCCCTAGAGCTGCTGTCAAGCTTCCAAACAGTTCAGACTTCCCAGTCGCTTACTAACTTGAGCCGCTGGTAGGAAGCTGAAACCAAAGATGTACAGATCAGATAACACCAGCCTGAGATTTGGTATAATCCTGCAGGGCTCTTAACATTTTTGCTCCACCAAGTATTATTTTGCTCCCTTAGCTCCTGTGTCTAGGCAATCACAAGTTCCATCTGAGGCTGTTTACCCGTGGCATGCAGCACAAACAGATTGTGCTGCTTCCAATGCTTTTCAAAGAAGGACAGAGTTTGATATGTGGAGGGCTGTTGGAAGAGCGAGTCCAGCTCCTGACCTGTACCCACAACTCACAGATTATGTATGGTTAGCTCCGCCTCTTTCTCTGTGAGAGATCTTGAGAATCCAGGTTGGTATTCCCTTGGTATTCCATGAAATTGTATTAGTGCTTTTCTAACGGGGACGCGGGTGGCGCTGTGGGTTAAACCACAGAGCCTAGGACTTGCCGATCAGAAGGTCGGCGGTTCGAATCCCCGTGACGGGGTGAGCTCCCGTTGCTTGGTCCCTGCTTCTGCCAACCTAGCAGTTCGAAAGCACGTCAAAGTGCAAGTAGATAAATAGGTACCGCTCTGGCGGGAACGTAGACAGCGTTTCTGTGTGCTGCTCTGGTTCGCCAGAAGCGGCTTAGTCATGCTGGCCACATGACTGTCTGCGGACAAATGCCGGCTCCCTCGGCCAATAAAACGAGATGAGCACCGCAACCCCAGAGTCGTCCGCAACTGGACCTAATGGTCAGGGGTCCCTTTACCTTTAACAGTGGCCAGCCAGATGCCCGTGGGACACCTGCAAACAGGACCTGAGCACAAAGGCACCATCCACTCCTACGGCTTCCAGTGTCAGGAGCTTGTCCTGCTCTTGAGTAGGACCCTGGCAGAGACACATGCCCAACTGGCATGTTCCCTCCCTCCTGGTCGATTGTTTGGGAGCTTCAAAAGCTTTCTTTTGCCCGAACATCACAGCGACCGATCCACAGAGTCTTCACAGCTTGCGTAACAGACCTCAGCAACTCAGCATTTTGGCTAATCTACGTTTATTTACATATAAACACACATGGAGCCCTGCAACATGGCTCCCTCTCTCTCTAGCATCAGACAGCAAAGAGAAAGAGCAAAGGACAATAGTCCAACTTCACGAAACACAGTAAAGCTAATGTCCTGTCTCCGTCACTTCCCACCCTGTGGAATGAAAACATACACCATCATGCGATAGACAACAATCCCATGACTGCAATCACGGAGCAGGAATTCTAACATCCAGGACCTGCTATTAAGAAGCATTACAGACTCTGACCATGAATGTAGAGCCCAGCCATCATGGCTAGTGGCCATTGATAACCCTATTCTCCATGAATTCATCTACTCTTTGAAACCTTCTCTGTTGGCAGCCATCACTGCCTCCTTTGGGAGTGAGTTCTGTAGTTTATGTGCTGCATGAAGAAGCACTTCTTTTGTCTGTACAGTCAAGTCTCAGCTTACACAGGGGTTGTGTTCTGGGGAAAGTGCATAAAGCCAAAATCCCCATATAGTCAAAACACACTTTCCCAGGGCCTCTGCACACTCTTCTTGTGCACCTAAAAATACTCTTCCCAGGTGAGTGCAATTTGGGGGTGGGATTGCTAACTAACCCCCCCCCCCCCGATGACTGACCCTTTTTCATTTTAACTTTTTTTCAGCCCGGTGTGTAAAGCTGAATTCACTAAAGTTAAATGCACTTACGCTGCAAGTCAACTGCACTGAATTTTCAAACATTCAGCTTCACTGGTTATCCACAAGTTCTAGTGCTGTTTCTTACTTAAAATTTATGACAAAGCTAAATACAAACACATACTCTCTGAATACACATGAGGAAAATATAAGATCAGAATGAACAATAGCCAAAATCAAATTAAGTATATAATTATATAAAAACGCACAGACGTTACTAATTTCTCCGAATAATTTTGTATTTGGAAGGTATAAGAAAGCAGAAAGGTTGATTATTCATATGCAACATAAAATTCCACCACTCTGCTAAATAGTTCTCCTTGCCCTTTTTAACATGCACAAATAGTAAGTTTCTCAGAAGTTGCTATAAATAAAGCTTGTGTATGCCAGTTTATCTAAAGTAATTGATGGAACAGTTTTCCATCCCTGTGAAATATCTAGGCGTGCTGCTACCATCAAATAAATAATTATGGGTCTGCAAACAGTACCAGCATTTTCTCCTATCAAATACAGAGAATAAGCATAACCTAGGATCTGTTGCCACTCTGTCTTCTGCGATGACATTAATGTCTATGA
The DNA here is from genome assembly GCF_964234715.1 of Podarcis melisellensis. NCBI lineage: Eukaryota > Metazoa > Chordata > Lepidosauria > Squamata > Lacertidae > Podarcis > Podarcis melisellensis. Next base: position 11,266,231 of record NC_138532.1, on the reverse strand, counting down.
CCACTTGTTCCCAAAAGGCTTTTACTGTTGGACAGGTCCATCAGCGGAGCCAGTAAGTGGTTTTCCCAAGTGGCGTTTTCACCAGCACAAAGCATTACCATGTGTTGGTGGCAAAGTTCATCAGCTATTGTAGAAGATGCAGGTTGATGGACTACGCAGGCCTAGTTTGGTAGCAATGCTTGGGATGTGAGTTCAATGGCCTTTGGTTCGTATAGTTTTCTCTGTTTGCCCTTTCTCCATAGTCACTTAACGCAATCAAATGCAAAACGATTTTCCTTTCAAATAAAAAGAGGGAAAAAGGCGAAATGGAGGTGATGGTTCTTTAATACAAGCTCCTCTATTTCTCATAATTTTGCAGTGGTAGCAGATTCATATTTAAATGCCATGTGAATAATTTAGAAATATTTTACATCTTTTATACATCTGGAATTCAATGTAAAACAGCTCTTGTGTAAGAGGAGCCAGTAAAATCAGGAATGAAAGCTTCTGAAATGCTGAAATTGGACAGGATTTTATAGGCCAAATTTTGAAATGTGAGGTAAGGCAAAGGGGTACAAAACTACAAAGGAATTATTTATTGTGAAGGCACGGGGGAGAACTAGGAATTAGAGTTGGAGTGCGGCTTAGAGAAATCACAAAGAGAGCTATAGCCAGCACTAGTTTTTCTCAGAGAGTAGACCTACTAAAACAAATAGGCATGGCTAACTTAGGTCCATTAATTCCAATGGTTGTGCTCTGAGTATAAGTTAGTTGGATGCAGTGCAGAGACAGCGGGTGATGTGATAACTCACCATCCCTGGGGCCATAGCTTCTAGCACCTATCATGTCAACATTTCTACACTTATCACAACCAGTTGGTTGATGCTGTCCTGGAAAACTCTGTGCGTCAGGTACCATATGATGAACATAGCAAGGTTAATTCACTGCACGGAGGCCGTTCCCTTTGGGTCTCCGTATTATGTTTTCGACATGTGCTCTGGCTGTTAGACAATAGGCTTAATCTTGGTAGGCAAAAACCTTTTAAAGTTTAGACCTTGCTAATATAAATATTTTAACACATCATTAATGGCCAAGCGTGGGACTTTATAGGCCAGACGTCTTGTAAAGTACAAGAGGAGTTCCTAAAGAACACAGATTGCTGCTTTTTGTTCTACATGCCAGCAGAGGTTGGCTGATTACATCGAAAACTTCACTTAGCAAGTGACACAACACATGCAGCCTGAAAGAAGGGATTTGCAAATCTGCCGATTCTGATTTCGTCCCAAGTTCTGATTATTTTCCCATCTTAAGTTCAGTCCACCATATTTTCACATCAATTTGCATTTTTTTTAAAAAAGGGATTTATGAAAATTCTGCCAACATTTTAGTGTGAATGTTTGCCAATATACACATTCCTGTATGTTATTTGGACTAATTTATCATTTATACATACACTCCACCCTAGTAGTTTTGTAGATGGCTGGAGAACTGCTTTGCAAAATTCAGAGAACTGTAAGTTTCAAAGGATGGCTGCATTTCTGTTTATTGACTGAACAGAAATGTAGTTTTAATTCATCACATTTTGTCAGCCGTGCATGTATTGCTTTCATAGGATGTGTTTTTGTGCAGCCAGTCTGTGTTCGTGTTCTTCATTGGATGCAGTTCAGCTTTCCTAAATGCATCATGTTCATTCACCATACCGGATCAACTGACTGCTTGCAATGGTTTCATTGGGAGGAGTTCACCATGGGAGGAAAGCTCTGCTTGCTTCAGAAGTGGATTGTGGCTGGGTGGAGCAGAGGCTGTATCCTAGTTTCACAGCACGTGGGTCCCTGTTGCTTACCCAGAGAGGGAAGCAACAAGGAGGTCAGTACTGTGCAAAAACACAAGAAGCTTCATGCCTCCATCTCTGTCACTGCATGAAAAGCTAATTGCAAGCTCTTTGGGGCACAGAGTTGTCTTGTACTCTATAAGGCACAATACATTGTTGGCCCTATAGAATCAATAGTAATTAAACCTTTTATATCACTTTCAGTATTCCATTATGCTTTATCATCTCACCTGCTGAGTAGGCTGCTAGCATTTCCATTGAATTTAAGAGCAACATGTGTCCCTTATTTATGTTTATGGCTCAACCGGCTCTCACCAAAGGCTGCTTGGCTACTGTTGAATCATGGCAGGTCCTTTTCAGTGGTGGTTGCCTATTTGTGGAAAACCCTCCATGGCGAGGTGTGCCTGTCTCTGTTGTTACTGATTTTTTAAAGGAAGAATTTGAAAACATTCCTGTTTACTCGGGCATTTGATGGTTGAACAATACCGTTCCTGTCAACCCTGAGATCACTGGATGAAATAATGTTTTCAACTGCTTTTAGGATGCTTTTAGGATGCTTTGACTGTTTTCAGAATGCTTGTTTTGTTGCTGCTGTGTTTGCCAAGCTGGGCTTCTTCAAGACGAATGGTGGGATGTACATTGTTGCTGTTGTTGTTGAGCCTTACAACGGCCCTGTTAGGTAGATTAGGAGATAACCAAAGACACCTATCAAACTGCAGAGACGATCCCTCTAATCCATACACCAAGCCAGTTTCGCCAGCATGGCCTCTGGTTGAGTCACAAACACTTTGAGACAGAAAGTTTGCTTAGAAACTTGCATTCATTGAGTGGTATGTTTCCTAAGAATGAACAAAGTAGGAATCAATCTCTGGCTCTTTTCAAACAGAACAACTGTTCAGTGTTCTTGCTCATCTAAAGTAAGTTGTCTTCTGCCAGGTTGAGTGAGCAAGCAAATAAGTATATTGAGTACACTGATCGTATGAGAAGAAACTGAAAGTGAATGCACTGCATTCAAGAATTTCATTGCAAGAAACAAGAAGGCTGCAAGTGTTGTTTTAATTAAACCTGAAGTTAAATCAAATGGAATGGTCATGGCTATGTACCTTCTCCCTCCCTCTCTTTCAACAAGGGTACCATACGGCCTGATCCCATCTTTGCCAAGGGTGAAGAGTCTCAGTTTCCACAACACCTCCCCACTACAACTTTTTTTTTCTTGCACCACCTCCACTTCTTTAATATCTACCTTATTTTTCGCCCTATAGGACACTTTTCCCCCCTCCAAAAATTAAGGGGAAATGTGTGTGCGTCCTATGGAGCGAATGCAGGCTCCTTGGCTTCAGCGATAGCAACGCGAGGCCTCCGAAGCGCAGAGGGAGCGCTCCCTCTGCGCTCTGGAGGCTTCACGTTGCTTTCGCTGAAGCCTGGAGAGTGAGAGAGGTCGGTGCGCACCGACCCCTCTCGCTCTCCAGGCTTCAGGAATAGCCACCTAAAGCCTCTGGAAGCCTCCAGAGGCTTCGGGTTCCTTTTGCTGAAGCCGGGAGAGCAAGACTCTCCCGGCTTCAGCAGAGAGGGAGAGCTGCGCAGCACCCCTTCAGCCAAATGGGAGGAGAAATGGAAGGGGCTCCGTTTCTCCTGCCGCTTCGCTGAAGGGGCGCTGAGCAGACGGGGAGAATTTTTTTTCTTGTTCTCCCCCTCTCAAACAAGGTGCGTCCTATGGTCTAGTGCGTCCTATAGAGCGAGAAATACGGTATTCCTGCAAGAAACGCTGTGGTACATATGTCCAAAAGTAATGGGTTGTCTGGGATTTTGCTCGTCTCTTCCTCTTGTGAAGTACAGCTCCCACACTGGCCTTGCCATCGCCTCAGTCGGCCATGCAACTTGGAAGATTAAATTTAGATTGCAGATGTATGCTCTTGTGATACTGGAGATACTTGTCAAGCCTTCTGAGAAGTGTGTGTATGTGTCTAATGACCTTCAGAGCGGGATCTCTCATCAGTTTTCTACAGCGTTTTCTTGGGAAATAAATCTTTTCGTGACAAGCAATAACCATGTGTACATTTAAGGAAACCCCGAGGATTTTCCCTATTGGCCATAATGAGGCTTCCAGTAAATCCTTCAAGTCAAACATTCCCAAGTGTTCCCCTCCCCCACTTTCCAGATGTTTTAGCAGCTTATCTTCCTCACTGCTTGCTCTAAAGCTGATCTTCCTAGCTCCTTGCCTTGTGCCCTCTCTGCAAGAATATATATCTACAGGCATCCAAGTCCCTGCTGTTTGGAAATATCAGTGACCCTAAAGGAGGCAATCATGTCTTCAGTACAAACCATCAGCCCCCACTGTGTTCTTGTTTCTCATTTTACCTTTTTCTTCTTTCTTGTGACATTTATGGAAATCAGGCTGCAATCCTACATATGTGAACTTACCAGGGAGTAAGTCCTAGTGAACTCAGAGGGACTTACTTCTAAGTAGACATGAATGAAATTGCTCTGTGAAACTCCTAGGTCGCAGGGAAGTTGACCAGATTTCTTCCTTTTTATTTTAATTTTTTATATTTACATTTATATGTACACAAAATTTCTTCTTCATAATAAAACACCCACCTTTTCCTGCTTATGACAAAGACATAGACACTCAAACCGATTTATGTGAACGTATGCCTCTTCCGTCTTGTTTGTATTATTTTACATTATATTTTGAGGTTAAATTTAAGCTGTAATAACTTAAATATATCCTTATCAATCATAAGTGTTAATGAATTGGTTGTTTTGCATACATATTTAAAAGGGATTTATTTATTTATTTATTTATTTATTTATTTATTTATTTATTTGAGTATGCATGAATGACCACTAGCATAGATGATTTTGAAAGAAAAAGAAACAAACTTATAGGGAGGGACAGGCCTCGGATAGCCCTTCCGTTAGACATAGTGTGACAGCTGCCTTAGTTGGCAGGTGCTGGATCTGTAGAACAGAACTCTGTGTGGCAGCAACCTTCACTACCTCTCTCAAGCTAGTGTCCTGCTCCTAGGTGTGCTGGAGGAGTTGCCCCACTGCCAACACTGAAGGTATACATACATTTGAAACCCATTGACAGACTTTGGGGAATCAGATCCCTCCCCCGGTGGCAGTGATTAAGAAGATCAAACAAAAGGAGCGTTCTTACCAGAGTTTCTTTAATAATCACAGTGAGGGACAAGGAATGCATATCCCTTTAAAAATGGCGTTGCTCCCTGTTAAGGTTTACGCCCTCTGTCCCCCTTCATCTACGTCACTCCTACGTCTGGTAACCTGAGCTTGTTGCCTATGCGCTTTCTGTTCTATCACTCTCAGAGCCCGTCTACTCCTAGGCGGGTGTGTGTGTGAGGAATGCTGTCCAAGGACACTGAATCTGCCAGCTGTCTTTCTCCTGGTGTGCCCTCTTCTAGCTGTTCCTCGCCCAGTATTTCCCAGCTTCTCCCCTCTGGACTATTCCCCTCTTCAAACCACTGTTCTAAATCAATACTGTCCTCCTGCCCTTGGGAAGGTTCAGGAGAAGGGGGCGGTGGCGCCCATGTATACCACTTTAACAGCCAGGCATCTTCCAAAGAATCCTGGGAACTGTAGGTTATTGAGGGTGCCGAGCATTGTTAGGAGACCCCTCACAGAGTGACAATTCACAGTATTCTTACCAAACTACAGTTTCCAGGATTTATTGGGGGAAGCTGTGACTGTGGCATGAAAAGTGCTGTAGGCATATGTGGTGGATGTGACCAAAGTATGATTCAGCTGCCGGCCCAATTGGCTTCCATATGCAGAGTGGAGGAGGGTGCCATCTTGTACTTCCCTCCAGACAGCGAAATGTCTTGTGCCAGCCCCAAAGAGCCTGTATCCAATGACTGTTTAGCCATGACCTCTCCATGGAGACCTCAGATTCATGCTCTGTGTACCTCTGCTTGGGGGAGCAGAGAGTGCGTGAGGGTTGTTAGCTTTCATGTCCTGCCTGTGGGCCAATATCAGAAACAGAAGATACACAGAAGACTGCACAAAGAAGGTAGGTCTTGTGTTCTTATAGATACACTTTGAATTCCTTACTGACTTATTCACAAAACAAACGAATCTTCGGTGGTTTTGCTCTTAGCAGCTGCTAAGCCCTTTAATTTATCCAAGTCATTTACAATTTCTGATGGAACTGTTAATGGTGTGATGTGCACAGTGGAGAGGGAGGAATCTGAAAGGCTTAAATACTTTCTTTTTGTTTACTGCTGCTGTTTGTAATTTGTTTGTGTTTTGTTTTTTTTAACTTCTCTCCCCAGAGGCAGAAAGCTGTGTTTGGAATATGTCATTGCCATGTCCCTAACCCCTTTATCATGTTGATGCAGTGTAGATTGAAAGAGCGAACTGCAGCCCACCCAGGGGGGGACGCAGGATTGCTACCAGCTTTCAGTTCAAAGTACCTGCCTGTGATATGAAACATACCATAAAATTAATGCTTTCCAGATGTCCCCAAGAATTCTCCACCATCCATTTCACCTACGTGAATGTTACTGAGTAGGAAATGTTTTTCCTTTCACCTCATTGTCCTTCTTAGCTAACACCCGACACTTTGATGGATTTAGTTGCTACTAGAATGTGTAAGCTAGTTGTGGTCATATGTTCTTGCCAGCAGCAGCAAGAGATTTTCTTTTCTTTTTTAAAACGAAACGGCTTTAAATACTGGTGTTGGGAGTTGAAAGGACATTTTTGGTAAGCGCTTAATTCTGCTACTGAGTTACTCCGTTGAGATTCCAATCCAAAAGCGGGCAAGGGCGGATGCTAAAGATGTAAGTACAGTGGTACCTCGGGTTACATGCGCTTCAGGTTACATACGCTTCAGGTTACAGACTCCGCTAACCCAGAAATAGTACCTCGGGTTAAGAACTTTGCTTCAGGATGAGAACAGAAATCGCGCGGCAGCAGCGGGAGGCCCCATTAACTAAAGTGGTACCTCAGGTTAAGAACAGTTTCAGGTTAAGAATGGACCTCTGGAACGAATTAAGTACTTAACCCGAGGTACCACTGTACCACTTCTGGCTGGTTTGCCAGTGTCCCTGGCACCACCAAAATAGGAGTGGAAAACACTGGTGCCAACTCCAGTTTTCTGGGCACCCACAAAATTTTGACAGTGTGTCCCTGGTCTCCACCACCACTGCCTTAACACCGACTCTCCAGAGCTACAGCAAAGACTGGCCCAGAGCCTCCGCCTCCACTGCAGGGCCTCTGTTGGGGCCCATTGTGGCCTCCCGGGTGCGGCTGCAGCAGGCCTCAACAGAAGTCCTGCGACAGAGGCAGAGACCCCAGCTCCTCCATGGTGCCAGAAAGTGGCAGCAGCGGGCAGAGGCCAAGCAGTGTGCACGATGTGTGATGTGACATCATGACGTCATGGCACATCGCGCGAACCACTGAGCACCCACAGTCTAGGGCCCAAGTTGGCGCCCCTGGTAGGAAAGGCTACTTGCTGAAACCTTGAAGAGCCATTTCCCCTCAGTTAGATAAATCAGTTGTCCTACTCAGTAGAAGGCAGCTTCATATGTTCACCCTGTCCCTTGGCCTCACCTGCACCACAAAATGGGAAATTGGCGGCTGCCGCGGGGTGTGTGCAAAAATCATGTGCAGCCCTCCAAGCTCCTTGGAGTAGGGCAGGATATAAATATATGTTCTGATTTGGTCAGAAATAACAGTTATTTATGCCTGTAATTTACCGTATTTTTCACTCCATAAGACGCACCTGACCATAAGATGCACCTAGTTTTTATAGGGGGAATGCAAGGAAAAAAATATTCTTTCAAGGGAGCGCTGAGCAGAGCCTGTATGCATCCCAGGCTATGCTCAGCGCTCCCTTTCACAAGCCACGTGGAGCATGTGTGCGGCTCTTGGGGGCTTTTCCCCGAGGAGGGAGAACGGCAGCCCATCACTGACAGGCTGCCCTTCTCCCTCCTCGGGGAAAAGCCCCCAAGAGCTGCACACACGCTCCGTGCGGCTCTTTAAAGGGAACGCTGAGCATAGCCTCCCACCTGCATTCACCCCATAAGATGCACACACATTTCCCCTTACTTTCTAGTAGGGAAAAAGTGCATCTTATGGAGCGAAAAATATGGTAATCAAGTTAAGGCCCATCTTGCTGTCTTGTAGAGTTATTGAAGGGTGGTGAGGTGGAGAGGGCCCAATCCACAGTCAAGCAGGGTGAACATTTTGTGATATAAATAAATAAATCCATCCTGTGTTCCTGCCCAGGTGGTAGCTTGCATTGCATCATTGGGCCCCTATCCTCTGGCCCTCCAGTTGACTCTACAGGGCTGGCACTGCAAACCTGATTCATGCCTGGGTTGGCCTGATCCTGTGTTTTGGCAGACCTGATGTGAGTTGACACAAAGGAAGTCAGGAAGCAGTTGGATCTAACCGATTGCCCCATGGAACAGGTTCAGTAGAGCGGGGCAAAATGAGGACCACAACGATCTCCTTAGCAAAGCTTTATTTTGTTTGGATTTAGGCACTGCCTTATTTTGCACACAGAGTAATAAAATATGCGCTGTGCATATCCAATGGGTACATTGGAAAGATGTAAATGCAGAGGAGTCATTTCCAAAGTCAAGTTTTGATTTACTTAAGTTTTATATGGATCACTTTTTAGAAACTTGGAGCCAGTATTATATAGCTTTGATGTGCTCAGTTTTTAATTTCTTTACAGGTTTTCCCATCAAAACTAGTTTTATAGTCTACCTTAGTGTTTAGGATGTAACCTAGACTAGTCATCAGAATGTATGAACAGAACTGCTGAGACAGACATCAGTTTTTAATAGTGATCAATCATGCTGGTATGATTAAATCTTGTAGCAGCATAGGTGTTTCCGATGCTGGTATAGGGTAAGGGCCAAACTGCCTTTCCAACATACGTTTCAATTGGATGTATTGCCATTGTGTTTCACTGGTTAATCCATATTTTACTTGCAAAGTCTTATATTCCACAAATTTGTAATTTTCATCAATTAATTGAGTCAATGTCAAAATATCTTTTTTCATCCAATTTTGCCAAATGATTACTTGATTTCCAATTTTTAATTTTGGGTTGGCCCATATTGTTAATTTCTCATGCTGACAGGGGTCATCCTTATTATTATTATTATTATTTATATTCATCCAATTTTTATAGGTGCTTTAATAGTCTCCAGGATAATGGGATATTTCATAAAATTGGAGCCGAGTTTAGTCCACCCTACAAGAGGTTCAAAGAAACTATATTCGAGAGTAGCCCAACTGTATTGGTTTTTTAACAAATATGAATACAATAACCATTAAACATTTATGCAGCAGTACAGGTAATGGTGTTTGTTTTTCTTGAATGGGGAGGTATTCCTAAAGGCCTTGCACTTTCCCCTCTGAGAGTGCAATTGACTAGACTACAAGCAACTGTGATCAGAGCTCTGTTCAGAAGACCCCCTCATACATTCTACCAGCACATAAATGTGACTACATCAGCTAGCAGATGGCCCACTCTGTCTCACCATGCTTCTGACACATGAACATCTGCAAAAAGGAAGCCCTTATTTGAACAGACCCTCCAAGTCTGTTCTGGATTTACAGAAGTCATTCCTTTCTGATTCGATCCTGAAATGTCCTGCTTTTCCTTTGGATGTCCATATTTACATCACAGAAATGTTGGAGGGTATGGTAGGACGTCCTATTTTCATCATGTTAGAGGGCATGGAGTTAGGCGATTCCTGAGCCAAGGGAATAAGTAACCATACAACTTTTAGAAGACATCTGATGGCAGCCCTGTATAGGGAAGTTTATTTTTATACTATTTTTTAAATATATGTTGGAAGCCACCCAGAGTGGCTGGGGTAACTCAGTCAGATGGGCGGGGTATAAATAATAAAATGATTATGATTATGTCCCTATTTTCATCTGAGAAATGTTGGAGGGTATGTGATCAAGGTTCCGCTTCATCCGGATGATTTCATGGGTACAGGTCTACCTGCAACTTTTGCACTCTGCATAATAATGTCAGCAGGTAGGCCAAGTTAGAGTGTTTGGTATCAGGGCCTGGCTAGTTGGCCCATTCCCACTAGAATGTTGATATACCTTGTGAGCCAGTCATCTGAATAGGGTTCTCGTCTTGTCCCTTTCACTGGATAACCGCAGAGAAGTTGAACAGTTGGGAAAACAGCTCCCCTCTTCTCTGCCTTCCCTACTGTTTTTTGTTTAGTTATCATTTTATGCAGCAAGCTTGATCAGAGCTAATGTCACGTTAGCCATAAATTGTACCAGTTGTCTTATTGAAATGATCTGCACACTCTCTTAGGAGGTCAAAGTAGTAACCAGCTGTACTGGGCTGATCCAACATTCTCAACCACTAATGTACAGAGGAACCATTGTGGTGCTTCCTTGCAGAAATATATACAGGCCCTGGAAATACTAACGATGATTTGGAAGAATGGTGATTGGGTAAAGGGGATCATAGAAAAAAAATATTACTATTCATTTCAAATATGTTGTTGCATACTGCTAATTAATTTTTAAACAGGCTCACTAGGGACCTCATTGCTAAAACATGACGATTTATCCGCTGGCAGAATAACTGTTAATCCACAACAAAACAGAAAGGAACCTCATGAAGCCTGGGTCTCGCTCTGCAGGCACAATTTGCTCCATTTTTTTACATTAAAAAGTTTTAATGGAACTTCAGAAAGATTTTAAGGTTTCAGGAGATGAGCGCTTCCAAATTTGGAAATTTACCAGCATGATTGGAGCAGTGGCGATGGAGATTACTCTTTAAGGAAAGGGTGTCTCAGAAAACAGAAAACATAAGGCCAGCCAGTGTGTAGGTTGATATTTGAAGATACATCCTTGACTGTATGAGGGAGGAAAAATTGCTGTGAAACATCATGAACACCCACACTAGCATCAGTTGATTCTCCTTCTTCTTAGGCCAGCATAAGTTTTCATAAGGCCACAACTAAGAATACTTGGAGCCCTTGTAGAGATAACCCCAGATCTCCAAGGATTCTCAACAGAGGAGACAGATACTCTCCTCACACAGCTTTCAGAGGTGATCCAAGAACCAAGACAGGGATTTGGTGCTGAGGAACATACAGAAGAAGTACAAGACAGCCCAAAATACCTTGTTGCCCAGGCAAGATCCCAACCCAAACAGGAGGCATTTTACCTTGCAAGTAGAACAGCAAGGATCATCCAGTTTGCAAATTAAGGGTTAATTCTGTTTAGTGTGAGCATCAACTAGCCAAGAGGGGAAAAGATGGAGGTGTTGCTTAGCAAGCAGTCAGAGTGTCATGATCTTCAGTGAAGTAGCACATGTTCTGATTGGCAATGTAGTTCTGAGGGAACTTTCATCTATATATTTGGTTGCATGTCTTCCGTCTCAGTGCAAGGCCTGAACTGAAAGACAAAACCTCTCTTTTCTTTTCTCCCCAAAGGAGACACTGTTTTTGTTCAGTTTGTTCAGCAAAGTGTTATCAGGACTTTTCTGTGTTATCAGAGACTGTGTCTGTGTAATATACAGTGGTACCTCGGGTTAAGAACTTAATTCGTTCTGGAGGTCCATTATTAACCTGAAACTGTTCTTAACCTGAGGTCCACTTTAGCTAATGGGGCCTCCCACTGCCGCCACCGCACGATTTCTGTTCTCACCCTGAAGCAAAGTTCTTAACCCGAGGTACTATTTCTGGGTTAGCGGAGTCTGTAACCTGAAGCGTATGTAACCTGAAGCGTCTGTAACCCAAGGTACCACTGTAAGTGATTTTGCTCACACTTTGCATCCAGGAGGGCCCAATGGAAGGCCTTTCCAAAGCCTGAGAGTACTCAGCTGCCTGCGTAGATGCTCCAGGCTGCATTTCTGATAGCTCACTACATGAGGCTCCTGCACATCAAAAGGTTCCTAGTTCTGGCCTCAGCAGCCCCTGGAAGAGCTTTTACGCTCTCAGCTGCTGCTTCCTCTCAGGCAAGCACAGAAAGTGCTTCTTATTCTCTGCTGGGTTGTTGTTTGATTGTTACACCTTGCAGTTAAGGGCCCTTGGCTCCTGAGTGCCCAAAAGGACTATTATCAAAAGACTATTTCCAGACAACCTGGAGCAGGTTGCACCTTATGCCATCTGAGTGGAACCTGGCAAAATAGCATCCTCTGAATTCATTTCTCTTGCTAGAAAGTCCCAGGAGCAGAGTCTCCCAGTGATGAATGAAGTTCCATGTTTGAACCATGTTTGCATTCCATTCCTTTCTGAACCTCTAGATCCATGCTTCCCATCATCACAAACTCTCAGCAAATGGGGAAGCACATAACTTGTGCCAGGAAAACCATGTTGATAACATATTACTGAATCATCTGGAAGGAAAAGTTGACTTTCTCTGATCTCCATTTCAGACCCATAGAATAGTTTTCATAGGTTACAGCCAATACTAGCCGTAACTCCATAACCATCCTATTCCATACCCTCCAACATTTCTCCAATGTAAACAGAGACGTCCCCTCCAACATTTCTCCAGTGAAAATAGGGACGTTCTATTCCATACGCTCGAACATTTCTCCTATGAAAATAGGGATGTCCTACCATACCCTCCAACATTTCTCCAATGAAAATAGGGAAAAGGGGGGACATTCCAAGATCAAATCAGAAACTGGGACGTTCTGTAAATCCGGGACTTTCCCTGGAAACAGGGACACTTGAGGATCTGCTACTGAGAACAGACTCATTGAAAATGAATCAAGTTATGTCCATGAATTTCAGTGAGTCTATTCATAGGTATGACGGAGTTGGATCCTCCACCATCTTAGCATACCAGCCTTAAAACCATCACTTGCCACTTAAAGAGGACTTTCTCCCTGGATGCAAGTGTCCAGCACAGCTGAAACGACCAATAAATGTTGCATATGGGCTGTATGTGCTGAGCATGTGTGCCGTTGCCCATTCATTTATTCCTCCGCATCCCTCTGGGCTGCTCCCGGGCTTTTGTCACCGTCTCCTTACCCTAGCTTGCTGTGTGTGTCATTCTTATTTTATGTTTTCTGAGTCTGCTCCCACAGAAAATCTATTATTAGTCTCTAGGGTGAATGTCAGTGAGTAGGATTATTTATACATGTAAATCAGGAGGACTGGGGGATTGAAGTTATAATGACAGGCTCCTCCAGCCTGATGCAGGTGATTACGACGCGGCAGGTTTCGTTCTTTCTGCCAGAATCCATGTACCAATAGAGGCGATTTACTGTTGGTGCAGATGGGAGCGTTGGGCTGTAAATCTCAATGCTGGATGTGTCCACTTGCTTGTTTCTCAGGTTCTTTTTTCCCTGACGATAAATCAAATCCCATGCTCTTCGAAAAGGGGAGAGAAAAAATGAGCATAATATGTTCATAGGCAGACCATGGCATTCATGGAAGGAAGAAATATTCTGAGCTTCCTGCTTTCACTCTTCCTTAAAAGCACACCATTGGAATGGTCCACTCTTTTATATTCTTTGTAAACCAGGGTGGCCAATGTGGTACCTTCCAGATTTTGTTGGACTCCGACTCCCATCAGCCACAGGCATCAGGGCCAATGGTCAGGGCTTATGGGAGCTATAGTCCAGCAATGTCTGGAGGGCACAACTGTAGCTCTTCCTTGTGGGATGTGATACATAAGAGAGCCAGTGTGGCATAGTGGTTAAAAGCGATAGACTCGTAATCTGGGGAACTGGGTTCGCGTCTCCGCTCCTCCACATGCAGCTGCTGAGTGACCTTGGGCTAGTCACACTTCTCTGAAGTCTCTCAGCCTCACTCACCTCACAGAGTGTTTGTTGTGGGGGAAGAAGGGAAAGGAGAATGTTAGCTGCTTTGAGACTCCTTCGGGTAGTGATAAAGTGGGATATCAAATCCAAACTCTTCTTCTTCTTCAGTCAAGTACAACATTCCTTGTTTTCCTAGAGTGGACATGCAGGGGAATGTTTGGTCCAGCCAGTCAAACTTTCTGTTTCCTCCTGGATGGGACATATGTCCTTTGCATGTGACTAGAGGTGAGCGTGACCTTACCTGTCCAGGTAACAAAAGGACAAGGCACACTGCACACACTTTCTCTTTGACTTCCTCTGTCGTTGGAGCAGCCTTTTAGCTAGAAATGCTCTGTTGGCTTGCAGTCAACAGAGGACACTGGGATTATCCCCATATGGGATAGATCCGGATGTATATACTTTATAACTAAGTCTGCCTTCTGGGATCCAACTGTGAACAGAATGTGAGTAAACTACTTTTATATACCTTACACAAGATTGTGGCGTGTTTATTCTTTTAAGAGGGGTATAAGGGAACTTACCAGCAACCTAATAGTGAGAGGCTTACACAAGCCTGCAACCAGTTATCCGCTGTGCGTTTAAAGGGGGCGTATGAAACTCTGCTAAGTAAAGGAACTTGCTAGTGAAAGTTAGGAAGGATATTAATAAACACTATATCCTCTCCTGCCTCCCTGAACATTCCCACATTCCTGCTGTAGATGGCTTTGTGAGCAGAGGTGGGATTCCAAGAATACAGCTAAAAAAAGTTTGCAGGCGTCTGTCTGTCTCAAGAGCAACAGAGTGTACCTCTAGATGTGAAACTGTGCCGCTACAAAAGAAGACTTGTGAATGTTTAGTTTAGGGCTGCCATAGGTCCGTCGAAATTAGCGTCCAGGTGGAATTTCATAAAATTGGTTAAAATGTTAGGGAAAACCCAGGCGTATGGCAACTCATGTCAGAATTGTTGATTTTTTGGCGAATTCCCTTTAAATAAAAAAAAAATCCCCCCACATAAGCTCAACAACTCTGCCAAAAAACACTCATCAATTTTTCTGTCCAGATTTCCACTTTTTGAAATATGGCGACCCTGATTTAGTTTTAGGCTTGAACTTTGCCACACCTGAAAGGTGGGTGTGGTTCGTAAAGCCTGGTGGGCCAAACTTATGAGGCTTGTGGGCTGGAGGTTCCCCACCACTGGGATAGATGTTAATTCAGGTCTCTAGTCAGATTAAAAAGGTGGGTGGCTGGGGTCTCACCAGCACTGCGTTCAGTAGCTGTGTAAGCAAAGGGCAGTATCCAACAAGACAATTCCTCTAGCTCAAGCACTTTGGGCTGCACCATGCACTCCCTCTCCTCTCTCCATGTACCCGGCCCCCCATCTGCTTTGGAGGGAAACCCATAACATATTTAAGGGGTGCACAGGGGGAACGTGGGGCCCAAAGCACTTGTTTAGTTGGATACAGCTCACAGCTTTTTAAAAATAAAAATAAAATTAAAAAATCAAGTTTTGTAAAGGGTGGAGGATTAGGAGATCCAGGGCCCAGGACAGGGCAGAAGTGCCAATCTCTCTCTCCCCATCCCCCTGTGTGTGTGTGTGTGTTGTGTGTTGTGTGTTGTGTGTTGTGTGTTGTGTGTTGTGTGTTGTGTGTCCTGGGTTCTCTTATCACCCCTGAGCTTCAAGGATTTTTCCACGTGCAAAAGTAATATGGCATCTGGTTTCACTTCCAGCAGCTGGCAGCTTGAGGTCTATATTTTGTGTTGTGCAGAGCAAAGAGAAAATAAAGTGTTGAATTGTTTGGCATTATCAAGGATTTCTGCACCCCAGGAATCCTGCATAAAGAGATGGAAATTCTAGCCGCCAAAGCCAAGAAACAGGCGGAAGTATATGAATTTATTACGTTTTATCGCATTCTCTTTCAAGCAGTGCTGAAAAATGTCAAAAGATCATCTATTGTTCCATCATTTATAAAGGATTTTTTTTGTTTTGTTTTTCAGTTGTAATTTTTTTGATGCATGGCTTATAGATGGGGAAGAAATTGGAACAGAAGACATAGGCAGGCACTGATGCTGGCCGAGCTTGCCATTTGTCTGGCTGCAGAACTGCCTGCATTTAAATTCCTCATATTCCAGTTCTTAATTTAACAAATGTAATTAAGGCTGAGGTAGGTACTCAGATTATTCATTTACTCCAGATGGGGAAAAAATTAAATTGAATGCAAATTTTGTAATCAGACGTGAAGTTCAGAACGCTGGACGTGATGGGGAAATGGCTGCAATTTAATAGGGACCCACTTTCCCTAAACAGAGCCCAAGTTTAGAAGCTGGGATTATTTGAATAATTGAGGTGGCATTAGATAAGATATCTGATTGCTGATATCTTCCGAAAAACGAAGTCCTTGTAATTCTCCACCGAGGGATTAGTCTGTGCCACAGGGCATGCTGAGGAGTCTGCTGCTTCAGATAGATTTGAGCCTGAATTTCAGCCAGGTTATTTGTGGCCTTTAGATCTTCCAAAAGGCCCAGCATAAGAAGAGCTGGCTAGAACAGGCCATTGGTCCTCCAGCATCCTGTTCTCACAGTGGCCAACCAGATGCCTGCAAGAAGCCCACAGCTAAACTGGTGGCTGGGAGTGGCCGCCGAGACCACATAACTTGAAAGACCTACACTGGCTCCCAGTACATTTCCGAGCACAATTCAAAGTGTTGGTGCTGACCTTTAAAGCCCTAAACAGCCTTGGTCCAGTATACCTGAAGGAGCGTCTCCACTCCCATCATTCTGTCCAGACACTGAGGTCCAGTTCCGAGGGCCTTCTGGCGGTTCCCTCCCTGCGAGAAGCCAAGTTACAGGGAACCAGGCAGAGGGCCTTCTCGGTAGTGGCACCCGCCCTCTGGAACGCCCTCCCACCAGATGTTAAAGAGAAGAACAACTACCAGACTTTTAGAAGACATCTGAAGGCAGCCCTGTTTAGGGAAGCTTTTAATGTTTAATAGACTATTGTATTTTAATATTCTGCTGGCAGTCGCCCAGAGTGGCTGGGGAAACCCAGCCAATTAATAATAATAATAATAATAATAATAATAATAATAATAATAATAATACCTGAACAGAACCACACTCCCCTTGCTTGAGATTCCCTTTGAGTGGCACCTAGAGGCTTATAGCCTCCAAGAGTGGCAGCAGAACATAGCCATTGTGGCCAGTAGCCACTGGTAGCCTTATCCCCCATAAATCTGGCTAATCCCCTTTTAAAGCCATCCAGGCTGGCGGTGCCCGTCACTACCTGTTGTGGGAAGGAATTCCAGTTACTGTTTGTAGACATCTGTTCATATGTAATGAGATCAGTGTTGGATTTACATATAAGCTTAAAAAGCTATAGCTTAGGGGCCCAATCTCTTGGGGGCCCCCAACAAAAATGAAAGGGGGAAAAATCCTGGATGTACATTTCCAAAAATATAAGACAAAAAAACAAATAAAGTAAAACCTACATACAGCAGGGTCCTATGATGTAAGTAATGGGCCCTGCCTGCTCCCTAAAATATCACTGGTATGCTCATTTCTATGTATAGGGTGCCTACATTCTGCATGGACTGGTTATTTTGTTATGTGCAAATGGCTTTAGATACCTGTTTGGTGCATAAATTACCATATAGCATATATTCAACACAAAAAACAGCGACAATTTGTTGTTGACAAAGGACAGCTGGACATATAAAGGGCTCCATTACCTTCACTAGCTTAGGGCCTCATCAAACCTAAATCTGGCCCTGAATGAGATCATATACTATTCTTCCCATTTCCCTGAGGAGTAAGAAGTTTCAGGTTTAGTGCTACCAGTTTGCACTATAGTGCATGAGTGCTCCTCCAGATAATCTGTGAGTGTTCCAGTATAAATCTAACACCAGTGCACTATTCCTGCATTAATGTCCTGTTGCAGCATACACCAGCAGCAGCAGCAACAACAACAAAAACACCAAATTGGAGGTGCACATTCTCTTCACCAGCTATGCTGCCTTCCCAGAGTTCATTTCCCCTCTTGCATTAATTGTGCTTAAGAGCTGTGTGTCAGCACCAACCCTAACCATGGTTGTGGCTAACCATGGTTGTGGCTAACTATGGTCTTAGCCATGGTTATGGCTAACCATGGTTCTTTACTTAATCAGGATTCGAAACCCTCATGCTGTTGCATTTGTGTCCTGCTTGCAGGCTTCCTATAGGCACTGGTTGGCCACTTTGGGTACAAGATAGTGGACCAGATGAGCCTTTGGCCTGATACAAGAAGGCTCTTCCTAAAGTTCATGTCCTCCTTGTGTGCTTCTCAGTGGCTACTGTGGGAGGCAAGAGGCCAATCTGATCTAGCAGGACTTGGGCTCTTATGAGACCCTTAAGAGTTTGTGTGCTGATGAGATTGTGTGGTTTCTTCTAATTTATCTCCGTTTCTCACGTTTTCATGTCTGAGGATATCTTCCAGGTCTAAAAGGCCTAGAAAAACCCTGACGGTGTTTGAACTCCACCCGCCCAAGAAGGGTAGCTTTCCCCGGGAACTTAAATCACACCAGACAAGTTGGGTGTTATCTTAAGGTTTGCAAATTGCTTGTTTGCTTTTTCCAGCTGGAGCTGTTAATTCAGAACAATTAACATGCAGTTTAAAACTGAAGCGAAGCATATGGAAGTGGTCCCAAGGAAAAGAGTCTCTCTCTTTTTACAGCATCTCTTTAGTATCAGAGAGGGAGTCTGAAAAGCAGTCTGCTTGCAGCGGGAGGGAGGAGAACAGGTCCTGAGCTGCTTAGGAGCAGGTGCAGCGCCATTCACATTCTTTAGGGAAATAACAAATGTCTAGTGTAAAATGCTCCAGCAATACATCTTCATTTTAAGGACTTAGTGGATTTCAGTTCAGCAAATGAAGACATAACGCAGGGGCTGATTTCTCTTCCTGACAAACTCGGCAAAGGCTAAGGCTCCCTGTCTCCAAAACCTACGGCATTCCTTCTTCCAGTCAAGCAAGTGAGGTTTCTGCTGAGGCCATGCCAAAAATGCCTGGTTGGTGTGACCAGCAAAGGCAGAATTATTACCCTTCAGTCCAGAACTTGGAGGGCTACAGGTTTCCAACCTTAGCTCTTGCTTGTGTTAACATGGTGCTTTGTGAGGTCTTGCCTCAAAAACCCTTTAGGCAATCCCTATTATGGGGGAGAGTGAGGCGCCCACCTGAAACCCTTTGGGGTGTCAGGAAAGGGCAAGAAATAGCTGGTGAATTAACTTATTATTCTATTTTTAGGAGGGGTATTTATTTGGAATATTTGTAAACCTCTAAACTTTACAAAATATCATGCAGTGACAAACCACTGCATCCAAACAAAAACAGGTAGAGCAGTTCTCCAGATAATTCAGGTACTGCCCACAAATCACGCCATCGTTCTGGGAAAGCCTGTAAAAAATCACAATACAGTCATACCTCGTGTTACGTTTGCTTCACATTGTGGCTTTTCAGGTTATGAACACGGCAAACCTGGAAGTGTTTACTTCCGGGTTCGCTGCACGCACAGAAGCAATCTGTGTGGTTCGCAGACATGCAGTAGCGGCACTCTACTTACAGACTTTTCAGGGTGTGGATGGCACCCCGAAACGGATCGGGTTCGTAAGCAGAGGTACCACTGTAACAGTTTTGAAGCATCTGATGTAATGGTTGTTATGTTGAGACCGGTCTGACTTCAGTGGGTTGAGGTGTGTTCCACAAGTCAGGTGCCATTGCACTGAAAGATCTAGTCTGAGCCACCATGGAATCGGGGACAGCGCCATAGCCCCCGCCAGAGGCACAGGCAGGGGGGCACAAAATTGGCTGCTGAGACCCTCCGCCATGCGCCCTGTCCAGCCAGCACTTCCTGCCCACAGCCAAGCAGGGTGGGGAAGAGGGAGCACTATGCGGTAGCTGCTCCTGGCTGCCCCCTCGCCCCTTGGTCCTCCCAGGTGCCCCCCTTGCTCCTTGGCCCTCCTGGCAGCCTGGCGGAGTAGCCTGCACGTGCCCCAGTGCCCCATCCCGTTTGGCCATGAGGCTCCAGCTCTGCCTCTCCCAGATCTCACTTGGGGTCAGGTCTGGGAAGGTCCACCAGCCTCAGCCCCTGACACTGCCCAGCCCACCTCACTGCCTCTCCGGGCGCCGGGGGGGGGGGAGTCACCAACTTCAAAACCTGCATACTCTGGAGTCACTTTTCTCTCTCTCTCCTCTTGCACACTCTCCTTCAAGGGTTCCAACTTGACTAAAATATATTGGGGGGACAGGTAAACACTGGCCTGTACAATTGAGATGGAGTGCACACACACTATTTGAATGGCAATGCCCATTAACTGGGGATTTCACTTATGCAGGCAGGGGCCCAGAACATAACCCGCACGTAAGTGGAGACACGCCTATACAGTGGTACCTCTGGTTGTGAATGGAATCCGTTCCGGAGCCCCATTTGCAACATGAGCAGAATGCAACCCGCGTCTGTGTGTGCACAGGTTGTGATTCACCGCTTCTGTGTGACGTCATTTTGAGCGTCTGCGCATGCACGAGTGGCGAAACCCAGAAGTAACCCTTTCTGGTACTTCTGGGTCGCCGTGGGACACAACCTGAAAAGACGTAACCTGAACTGAGCGTAACAAGAGGTATGACTGTATGCCATCAACTAGGTCAGCCTTCCCCGTCTTGGCGTCTTCTCTCTGTTTTGGCTTCCTTGAATCAGAATTTGTTACAGAAAAGAATTCATTGCAAGGTGAAGTGTGTGAGGAATTGAATGGGTGCAAGGGGGGTGGAGGAGAGGCAGAAAGAAGAGCCAATTTGTCCCTGGCTAGGGGGGGCGCAATCAGATGGTTCTGCCAGGGGCGCAAGATCACCTAGCTACGACTGCAGCTACGACTTACATTTCTACAGGGAGAAATGTAAAGTATTGCACTTGGGCAAAAAAAATGAGAGGCACAAATACAAGATGGGTGACACCTGGCTTGAGAGCAGTACATGTGAAAAGGATCTAGGAGTCTTGGTTGACCACAAACTTGACATGAGCCAACAGTGTGACGCGGCAGCTAAAAAAGCCAATGCAATTCTGGGCTGCATCAATAGGAGTATAGCATCTAGATCAAGGGAAGTAATAGTGCCACTGTATTCTGCTCTGGTCAGACCTCACCTGGAGTACTGTGTCCAGTTCTGGGCACCACAATTCAAGAAGGACACTGACAAACTGGAACGTGTCCAGAGGAGGGCAACCAAAATGGTCAAAGGCCTGGAAACGATGCCCTATGAGGAACGGCTAAGGGAGCTGGGCATGTTTAGCCTGGAGAAGAGGAGGTTAAGGGGTGATATGATAGCCATGTTCAAATACATAAAAGGATGTCACATACAGGAGGGAGAAAGGTTGTTTTCTGCTGCTCCAGAGAAGCGGACACGGAGCAATGGATCCAAACTACAAGAAAGAAGATTCCACCTAAACATTAGGAAGAACTTCCTGACAGTAAGAGCTGTTTGACAGTGGGAATTGCTGCCAAGGAGTGTGGTGGAGTCTCCTTCTTTGGAGGTCTTTAAGCAGAGGCTTGACAACCATATGTCAGGAGTGCTCTGATGGTGTTTCCTGCTTGGCAGGGGGTTGGACTCAATGGCCCTTGTGGTCTCTTCCAACTCTATGATTCTATGATTCTATGACTCTGCAGGGGAGGGGAGGAATTTGATTGATAAATTTGTGGGTGGTGGTAAATATGGGATGTGGCATGCTGTAGAGGAGTGGCTTGTTAGTATGTCCCAACTTTAGGTGATTGTCATCTCCTGAGGCAAGTGAATGCCCCACCAGGGCTTCTGTCTCTCCAAAATGCAGTGGCTCAAAAGAGAGGAGTCAACTGTCGGGAAGTATGGGGGAGAAATTCAAATCAATTTACATTTAAATGCAAACCTACCAAATCCACATTGTCCCCAGCACAGCCATCTTTCAAAATTTGCATTTCTCAGAATTTCACAGTGCAGTTTTCCAGCCAAGCAAGTTTTACAAAAATGCGTATACTTGGTTAGCGTTTGCATAAAAATGCATATATTAGTGAAAATAGCATGCACTATATTGAGGGGGAAATGCTGTGTACAAAATGTGTGTATTGGGCAAAATTACATACAAAAAATTGTATATCAGGAGAAATATGCACTAAGATACTGATGAATTTCCATGAAGTCTTAAAAATAATAATCCAAAACTGATGTGGAAATGTATAGGATTGAACTGCTAAGTTTGGGAAAATGCTAAACTGAGACAATCCAAAATTGACAAATTGACCCATCTGTACATGGAACAAACCTCCAGCACCTGAGGCACCACAAGCAAGGGCCCCATAGATCACCATATTTACCGGTATAATGACAAAGAGTTAGATGGGCACTTGTGTGATTTTATGCCTTAGATGCTAAAAATTATTGGCTAGCCTTGGGTACAAGGGGCCAGGTCCAACTCTTCGCAATAGGAAGAGTGTGGCTGGGGCAGCCTTAGACACTAAGCCCTGAGGGGCAGTGGTAAGGTGCTGGAGGTAAAAGCTGTCTGCCCCACATCACCTAACATATCCTGCTGCTCTGTCCCATTGCCAGCGTCCAAGTGCGTTCCAGCTATCATTGGAGAAGGGAGGACAGTCATCTTGTCCGTTTCCTCGGGCAGCAAAATGTCATCCTCTGGACCTGCTGGGCACTTGGACTTTGGAGGAGAGGAACGATGTTTGCTGCTGTGCTTCAGGCAGCACAGTTTTCTGTGCAAGCCCTGTTTCTTTCAAGCTTCTCTATCCAACACGCACACCTACAAACTAAAACCTGGAGGGGATTGGCAGGAATGCTCGAAAATTCCATACACCTCCAAAAGCTGCATTCAGCTACTCAGCTTATACTCATAACACAACCATGAAGATGATAATAACAACAACTGTGAATCGACACTATGTCTGTGTATAGTCCTACTATACAGTATAGTGTTTAGTCCTACTTTCAGGTGTCCCATAGGCTTCTGGTTGGACCTTGAGAACAAGAACCTGGACTAGATGGATCACTGGCCTGATCCAGCAGCCCTCTTCCCATGTTCTTATCTGTGAAAGCCAGTTCTATCGTGCAGAAAAACAAGTGGTCCAATCCTTTCTGGAACTATCACAGTCCAGACTGCAGGTCGTATATTATGTGTCTGAGGTCCACACATACCATGAACCTCCCTGAAGATGAATAGCCCATGGAGGAGGTTGAAAATCACCCCCACATGCTAGCTTTCTATGTACAGGGAGTTTTTCACATGGCTGTTGTGTTCAGGCATGCATTTCCTCCCACTCACTTACGGTCTGAACTCTACCAAGATGGTCCTCCATGCTTTTCCTGCACGGTCGAATTAGTTCTTTTGATAATGTCTTAGTTGGTTTTTAAAGCTGAAATCAGGAGCTGGGCTTGCAAATGGCAACACATCGCTTTCCACGTGGCATTTTCTGTCATTAACTTTTGCACTTGCGCTGTGCTCGGCGGTGAGAGGCGTGACATGGAAATGTGTGGCTGTATTGTCTAATGTCACTGTGAATATTCTAAAAGTAATTTTGCCCATCTAGAGGGAGCCGCCAGGTCATTTCTGGTGCCTTTTCCCTCCACCCCTGGGTGTGTTGCACTGACACTTGTCAGCCCTAACTACGGTAAACTGATGTTAGGCTTCCAGATTTTACTAGCAGTGTCAGGGGTTAAGCAGCACTCTGTCTAGAAGAATAATGAAATGATGTAACCCCCACATGCAGGTGCAAGTAAGAAGACCCCGCTTGCCTATAATGGAATAGTTATGACACTTAATGGAAGCTGGGGGCAGATAAAGAACAAAGCCATAAATTCAGCCTTTCTTTTTTAAAAAAGGAGAGAATTATTCCAGAGGTGAGAGACATAAACCCATTTAAAACATCTCTGCATTGGGGAGCAAAATCCAAGATCATTATTTTTGTGCGAGGATATAAAATACTAAACACCATCTTTATTAGGCCTTTTTTTATGAAAGTCTGTATAAAATATGGCTACTTCGAAAGAGTTTTTTGCAGAGCGGAATGAGAAGCACTTTAAAATAATCATCCAGACTTCTCTGGAGGGAGACCCCAAAGTTCAGCAGAAGATGCTGGCTGTTTCAGAGATATTTTAAATGTCCTTCCTTATAGTACCCTTTCCGTTCCTTGCAAAGTCAGGTTGCTACAGGAATGGAGCTTGCAGTATAACAGCTTTGACATAAAAGCAGATATTTGTTCTCTATTGCATCTACAGACATGGGAGCTGTAGATATACCTCCCTAGGAAGAGTGAAAGCTCAATGGTAGAGCATCCATCTTGCATGCAAATGGTCCCACGTTCCGTCCCTGGCATCTTCAAGTAGGACTGGGAATATCCCATGTCCAATACCATGGGGAGCCGCTGAAAGTCAGTGTAGACAAAACTGAGATAGATGGACCAATAGTTTGATTCAGTATAAGGCAGCTTTCTATGTTATCGTGTATTCTTTGGCAATTCCCCCTCACCAGCCTTGACATGTATGTTTGTCACACTTGCAAAACAAAGGATGGGAAGGTCTTCAGTGTTTTTGGGAGGTCTCCAGCAAGGTGCCCCAAGGCTCTCGTGAAGTTTATACCCAAGCTAATGAACCCATGGTTGGTGCTCTTCTCCATAGTAAATGGTGGTCTTACCCGCGAAAAAGTTCATAAAAATGTTATGTCCACCATAAAAACTGTAATATGGCATTCTGCATGATCCAGGCATTAACATTTCCCAGACAGTTATTGTGCGATAATGGTCCTAGCTATAATTCAGCTCTAACGTTCCTTCAAGCAAATGTTATGGAGGAATAAATGACTTCCCGATTACATTGAAGGGGAAAGCTTGAGAAAGTTCCTTGGCTGTAAAATTCACATAGTAACGCAAAAAAAGGGCTGGGAAGGAAGAGGAGGTGAGAATATCCACAATGCTCATAGGCACTCTATCTCCATGCCACAGGTGGTCCCTATGGCACCTGCCACTTGCTCTCAATTGCACATGGCTCTCAACCACACGAGAGAGAGAAGATAGGGTCCTTTGCTGAAAGTATGGAGGTCAAAGGGGTAGATCTGGGTGGGAATGGGGTCATTGGGGGTATAGGTGGTGGGGTATATGTCATCAGAAGTGGAGCCTGGAGGTGCTGTCCTCAGCTCCTTCTGTGTACAGTGGTACCTCGGGTTACATATGTTTCAGGTTACATATGCTTCAGGTTATAGACTCCACTAACTCAGAGATAGTACCTCGGGTTAAGAACTTTCCTTCAGGATGAGAACAGAAATCGTGCTCCAGCAGCGCGGCAGCAGCAGGAGGCTTCATTAGCTAAAGTGGTGCTTCAGGTTAAGAACAGTTTCAGGTTAAGAACGGACCTCCAGAACAAATTAAGTACTTAACCTGAGGTACCACTGTATTAGAAAGTTGTCCATGGCTGCATGGAGTTCCTGTCTTTCTACCATACAGTGGTACCTCGGATTAAGAACTTAATTCGTTTTGAAGGTCTGTTCTTAACCTGAAACTGTTCTTAACCTGAAGCACCACTTTAGCTAATGGGGCCTCCTGCTGCCGCTGTGTCGCCGCTGCACAATTTCTGTTCTCATCCTGAAGCAAAGTTCTTAACCTAAGGTACTATTTCTGGATTAATGGAGTCTGTAACCTGAAGCGTATGTAACCCGGGGTACCACTGTATATTTCAACAAAGAGAACCAGCAACCTCTTGACTTTTAAATCAAGCTATTACTGAGGTGTTTGAATGCAGCATCAAAAGTGGTACAATGAAGTTATCAGTGGTGGGAGATCTGGAGGGAGCAAACTTGACCAGTGATCCTCAAGTGTGAGCTTAGGGTAGGAATGGAATGAGCTGCCCATTTCAGTTTCCCCGGTTTCTCAATTTTCAAGTCTTAAATTCAGTTCTCCATATTTCTGCAGCAATTTGAAATCCCCTGGAAAATCCACCAGCATTTTAGTTTCATTTTCTCCTATTGAACATATTTTTATCTGCTGTCTTGACCAAACTACGCACATTTGCAAACGGTCTTCCCATATATAATCCATTTCTGTATGTTACTTTTCATTCATATGTAAATTTTTATACACACTTTCCCTTAATATATGCATTTTTGCACACATTGCTTTGTTTGAGAACTACGCCGCAAAATCAGTAGAAGTGTGAATTTTGAAGGATAGCACTGAATAGGAACAAATAGGGATAGGATTTTCCACTGATTGCCCTTTGTTCAAATTTAGTGCTAAATAGCAGGTTTACCAGAGGAAAGTAGCAGGGCAAAGGCAAAACTGCTGAGACTCCTGCCTAGAAAGCATGGCACACACAGAGAACCTCTTGGACCCAAGCTTTTAGAAGTCATCTGAAGGCAGCCCTGTTTAGGGAAGCTTTTAATGTTTAACAGACCACTGTATTTTAATATTTTGTTGGAAGCCGCCCAGAGTGGCTGGGGAAACCCAGCCAGATGGGCGGGGTATAAATAATAATATATTATTATTATTATTATTACAGTGGTACCTCGGGTTACATACGCTTCAGGTTACATAAGCTTCAGGTTACAGACTCCGCTAACCCAGAAATAGTGCTTCAGGTTAAGAACTTTGCTTCAGGATGAGAACAGAAATCGTGCTCCAGCGGCACGGCAGCAGCAAGAGGCCCCATTAGCTAAAGTGGTGCTTCAGGTTAAGAACAGTTTCAGGTTAAGAGTGGACCTCCAGAATGAATTAAGTACTTAACCTGAGGTACCACTGTATTTTTATTATTATGGGGCAAGTGGAAGTGTGGATGAGCTCTGAACTGGATTTCTCCTTCATCCCTTGCCTAGGGACAAAATTACAGGTCCTCTTCATCTGTGAAAGGTGCCGGGATCTCAGGGCTTGCTTTCAAAGTCAGGGGTGAAGTTTCTTCTGGTGGCGCCTTATGTACAACAGCTGCAAACACCATGTTCTTCCTGGGTTAACATGCGTCTTAAGTCAAAGGGCGTTTTTCACTTGTTGCCTCTGTTACTTGGGCTGCTCTCAGTCAGTTCAGCTGAAACAAACAGGAGCAACTGGATTTCACCATTCATTTATTTTTTGGAATATATACCGTATTTTTTGCTCTATAAGACTCACTTTTTCCCTCCTAAAAAGTAAGGGGAAATGTGTGTGCATCTTATGGAGCTAATGCAGGCTGCGCAGCTATCCCAGAAGCCAGAACAGCAAGAGGGATTGCTGCTTTCACTGCGCAGCGATCCCTCTTGCTGTTCTGGCTTCTGAGATTCAGAATATTTTTTGTCTTGTTTTCCTCCTCCAAAAACTAGGTGCGTCTTGTGGTCTGGTGCGTCTTATAGAGTGAAAAATACGGTGTATATATGTAGGCATTTCCAGGTGTTCCAAACTGTGCTAGTAATGCAGCATAGGACACTTCAAGGAAGTTGCGCTCCCTCTTGTTCTCACAAGAACAGGGATGGGGCACCTGTGGTTAGAGCAGGGATGGGGAAACTGTAACCATTCAGGAGCTGCTGGGCCAGGATTCCCATCTGCCTTGGCCAGTATGGCCAGTAGTTAGGACCAATTGAGAGCCAGTGTGGTGTAGTGGTTAGGAGCGGTAGTCTCATAATCTGGGGAACCGGGTTCACATCTCTGCTCCTCCACATGCAGCTGCTGGGTGACCTTGGGCCAGTCACACTTCTTTGAAGTCTCTCAGCCCCACTCACCTCACAGAGTGTTTGTTGTGGGGGAGGAAGGGAAAGGAGAATGTTAGCCGCTTTGAGACTCCTGAAGGGGAGTGAAAGGCGGGATATCAAATTCAAAATCTTATTCTTCTTCTTCTTCAATGTGAGTTGTAGTTCAGGACCACATGTCTCCTATCCTTAGTTCAGAAAGACCATGAGCACGTATAGCAATCTTTAGCACATCAATCACAGCTGTGAATTGTACAGGGACCAGCAATTTGAATGTGCAGATTGTGGGTGACCAACCAGATCTGCAGTCACCAGTGAAACATTGACTAAAAGTGCCCTAAAGCACCCCATTGCATTTCTCGAGATGGAGGGGGATTTGGAGAAACGTAAATGGCGAGAGGGGGGACGCAGGTGGCGCTGTGGATAAAACCTCAGCGCCTAGGACTTGCTGATCGCATGGTCAGCGGTTCGAATCCCCGCGGCGGGGTGCGCTCCCATCGTTCGGTCCCAGCGCCTGCCAACCTAGCAGTTCGAAAGCACCCCCGGGTGCAAACAGATAAATAAGGACCACTTACCAGCGGGAAGGTAAACGGCGTTCCGTGTGCTGCGCTGGCTCGCCAGATGCAGCTTGTCACGCTGGCCACGTGACCCGGAAGTGTCTGCGGACAGCGCTGGCTCCCGGCCTCTAGAGTGAGATGAGCGCACAACCCTAGAGTCTGTCAAGACTGGCCCGTACGGGCAGGGGTACCTTTACCTTTACCTAAGTGGCGAGAGTAAGAGTGCCAATGGTGGAATTTCTTTCCTTCTGTTCTGAAGGGAGAATCGGTGGGGGGACAGAATGAGACATGCACAGAAAGGGTTGGGAGTGGCAGCAATGTTGACCGATGGTGTTTGTTGTTATGTCACACCACGCCCACCGGTGTGCATGAAATATAGCTCACCGTGCAGGTGCGTCGTTCCAAAAGCCGCAGTCTCATAATGCCACAGGTCCCAGTGGCGTGAAAGGAGCATCAGAAAAGAGGACAGAAACACTAGCATTGGTTTGGAACCCAATTATCCCAAGCAGATTTCTCGTTCTGAGAAAGAAGCTGGGATATCTTAGGTGCTACCTACTGATCTCTTGCTTTATTTTTGTTTTGCTGAACTTGAGTGCTTAGCTTCCCCCACCCCCTTCTAGCTCATTTCAAAGCATAGCTTCTCGCCGGGTCACAGACAGGAACAAGCACTCCTCCTGGCAACAATCAAATTCAGCTCATAAAATGAAGCTCTCGGTTTGTCAGCCATATCACAAAACCAGCTCTGCCTGCTCAGTCTTGATAGCATTGACAGCAGCCAGGCCTACAGTGCTGAGACCCTTCTCCCTTCTCACTCCCTGCCTCAGTCCTCTACAAACAGTAGCGCTTATTGATCTTGTATCCTATGCGCCAATAAAATCTGTTTGCAGCAGTCCAGGTATGTGGACTTCTAAGCCAACCAGATATAAAGCAGCTCCTTTTGTAGGTTTTTGAGCACATATTGAAATTAGGGATGTGGGGTAGATTTGATTCAGTTTGCGTTCAACAGTGAAAAGGCCTAATTCTTACAATGCAAGAATCAAAACACACCCATTGTTCAAAATTCTCTGAATTTTTCAATGCCGTTCTCCAGCTAAGTAATGTTTACAAAAATGCGCATATTGATGAAAATAACATACAAAGATGCATTATGCTTAGTTGTTCTGCATCAATATGGATATTTGGCAAAATTGCATTTGAAGATGTGTACATTAGCAGAAGGGACGTGGGAGGCGCTGTGGGTTAAACTGTGGGTCAGCGGTTCGAATCCCTGTGACGGGGTGATCTCCCGTTGCTCGGTCCCTGCTCCTGCCAACCTAGCAGTTCGAAAGCATGTCAAAGTGCAAGTAGATAAATAGGTACCTCTCTGGCGGGAAGGTAAACGACATTTCCGTGCGCTGCTCTGGTTCGCTTAGTCATGCTGGCCACATGACCCGGAAGCTATACACCGGCTCCCTCAGCCAATAAAGCGAGATGAGCGCCGCAACCCCAGAGTCAGTCACAACTGGACCTAATGGTCAGGGGTCCCTTTACCTTTACATTAGCAGAAACTTTTTCATGAAACAATACATGAACCAAAATACAGTCATCCTTTCAGATCTGTAGTTCTCCAAATTTTGCAATGTAGTTCTCCAGCCATATAATATGTACAAAAAGGCAAAATTCCACACAAAGATATTAGCAGACATTGAGGGCCAGTGTAGTGTAATGATTTGAGTGTCATACGAGGGCCTGGGAGACCAGAGTTCGAATCCCCACTTGTCTATGAAATTCTGTGGGTGACCTTGGCCCGGTTACTGCTTCTCAGTCAAATCTGCCTCACAGTGTTCTTGTGGGAATTAAATGAGGAGGAAGAGAAGCAC
Organism: Podarcis melisellensis; assembly: GCF_964234715.1. Taxonomy (NCBI): domain Eukaryota; kingdom Metazoa; phylum Chordata; class Lepidosauria; order Squamata; family Lacertidae; genus Podarcis; species Podarcis melisellensis. The sequence continues at coordinate 11,236,544 of NC_138532.1, read as the reverse complement.
ACACGTCACTTCTAAGTCCTTGGAGGAAAAGGTGGGATATGAACGTAACAGATGAATAAATAATAAATCGGCAGTAAAATGCTGATCAATTTTCATGCAGACTTTCTTCCTGAAAAACATGGCAAAAACCGAAAAAGCAGAAACCGAGAAAAAACCAAAACTGGCAGATTCACTTATCCCTACCTGGGAGAAATGAAAAGATGCAGGGAAGAGAGACAGCCATTCATCATAAAGTTAGAGAGCCAGGAAATCAACTTCCTGGTGAAAAGGAGCAAGTACCTTTGATGATATTTCTGTAAAAGCCTATTTCCTATATGCTGTGATTCTAATTTCATTTTCCCCCTTCTTTAAAATGCACCTTGAACTACTGCTACATATTCTGCTTGGGGTTCCTAACCTTGGGTGTGTGTGTGCGCGCACACACACACACACACACAAACACACACTGCCTTTCACCTGCAGACAGTGCTTTTTTCCTAAAGAAAATGTTTAGGGGTACTCTCATTTTCCTACTCAAATTGAAATAATGCCCCTTAATGAGGCCAAACTGTTTAGGGATATGTGTACCCCCAGAAAAAACAGCACTGCCTGCAGATATCCCAACCATTTACTGTTTTACCAAAATTATAATTGAAGAGGCTGGATTCCTTTGACAGGCCAGACGTACGTCAAAGGGCTGTCGGAGGGTTAATTTACCAATAAAGAAGCTGAGCAGAGGGTCGGCTGCCTTGTAAGCAGCACAGTTTCAAGTGATGTTAATCCCCATACTTCATTATGGCTTTAATTGTTAGCTCTCATTCTTTGGTGGGGCAAGAAAGACGGGCAGGAATAATACAGTATACCTAAGGACTCTGTCTCCATGCTCTCTGAAAACTTTAAACCACCAAGAGAAACGTACTATTGAATCTGCAAAGTGTAGCTGGAGCTGGCTTGGAGAAACAGGAGTGGGGAGGAAATGTATTTACTGTGTGTGTGTGTGTGTGTGTGTGTGTGTGTGTGTGTGTGTGTGTGTGTTGTTGTTGTTGCTGGCTTTTTGTTAAAGAGCTTCTTTTTTACATCCTCCTCTCCTCCCCCTCTAGTAGGATGGATTGAGGCAGTGTAAGGAAATCTGAATAACTAATCAGAGTCCTCATTAACCCCCTGCTGCGATGCTCAAACATTCACTTTGCTGTTTATGAAGCAGGGGGAAGGAATCCGCATTAAAATTGATGTGTTATTAATCCCACTGTTCTAGACCTTGTGGGTGCTGAATTTCCTTTCTTTTGCCTGAGGCCAAACAGTATGTGGGCAGCTTCTGCGGGGCACAGTGACTTTCTATTATTTATTGGCCCGGTGCAGCCAGCAAGCCAGATTTCACATTGAGCAACCGGCATTAAATGTAATCACGGTTGTTTCACATCATCTTTACACGCACACACTCCTAGGTATGCAGACTGATTCACATTCATAGCGCACAAAGGTGACCCGCACACGGCCAGACACTTCCGCTCCCATACACGTGCACAAAAGCACCAACTACCTAAAAGTGCATGCATTGTGTCTCCCAGCGTTCCTGGAAGCAAGCAGGATTGAGTCCTCTCTGGTCTGCCAGGATCTGCTTTGTGCTAACAGCAATGGTTTTTGTACAAAGTGGTGGGGGACGGACATATAATAGTCTGATATAAAGTTGGACTTCTTGTCCATCTCATTTAATACTGCCTATTGTGACTGACTGCATATGGGTGGCACTGTGGGTTAAACCACAGAGCCTAGGGCTTGCCGATCAGAAGGTCAGCGGTTCGAATCCCCGCGACGTGGTGAGCTCCTGTTGCTTGGTCCCTGCTCCTGCCAACCTAGCAGTTCGAAAGCACCTCAAAGTGCAAATAGATAAATAGGTAGCGCTCTGGCGGGAAGGTAAATGGCGTTTCCGTGTGCTGCTCTGGTTCGCCAGAAGAGGCTTAGTCATGCTGGCCACATGACCCGGAAGCTGTACGCCGTCTCCCTCGGCCAATAAAGCGAGATGAGCACCGCAAGCCCAGAGTCGGTCATGACTGGACCTAATGGGCAGGGGTCCCTTTACCTTTACCTATTATGACTGACTGCAGTTCTCTAGAAGGTGTTTCTCATGACCAGCTGCACCTGATCCTTATGACTGGTTAGAATCTGAGACATTTCATGTGCAAAGCATCCTTCTCAGTGCCCTGGGTTTAGTATAGTTTCAGGTGGCGCTGTGGTCTAAACCACTGAGCCTCTTGGGCTTGCCAATCAGAAGGTCGGCAGTTTGAATCCCTGTGACGGGGTGAGCTTCCATTGCTCTGTCCCAGTTTCTGCCAACGTAGCAGTTTGGAAGCACCCCAGTGCAAGTAAGGTTACCAGATTTTTTTCAATGAATCCGGGGACATTTTTCAACTTCAGTAGGAATGATAGGATTTTGTCAAGGGACTGATTTGTAAATCCGGGGACTGTCTTCGGGAAACGGGGACATCTGGTAACCTTAAAGTCGATAAATAGGTACCGCTGCGGCGGGAAGGTAAACGGTGTTTCCATGCGCTTTGGCTTCCGTCATGGTGTTCCGTTGCACCAGAAGAGGTTAAGGCATGCTGGCCACATGACCTGGAAAGCTGTCGGAGGACAAATGCTGGCTCCCTCGGCCTGAAAATGAGATGAGTGCTGCAACCCCATAGTCACCTTTGACTGGACTAAACTGTCCAGGGGTTCTTTACCTTTACATTTTACCTATAGTTTCAGGGCTTGCATGAGTTGTGGGTAGGAATGGAAAAATGGGGGAGAAAAGTTGAAGTATTATTATTATTTTAAAGGGGGGGTTCCCCAAGGTTGGGGTTTGTGGAAGAAAAGAAAAATCTCAGAAATTTTCTCAGAAAAAAAAGTATTCGAATAAATCTTGGCATAGCTCTGCCAGGAAGATCCCCCTACACATTGCTGGGGAGCCTTTTTCAGACCAAGGGCCACATTCTCTTCTGGGCAACCTTCTGGGGGCCACACAGTGGGAGTGGGGACAGATGCCGGGCAGCAAAAGTAAAATTTGCCCTTGTAGGGGACGCGGGTAGCGCTGTGGGTTAAATCGCAGAGCCTAGGACTTGCTGATCAGGTCGGCGGTTTGAATCCCTGCAATGGGGTGAGCTCCCGTTGCCCTGTTCCAGCTCCTGCCAATCTAGCAGTTCGAAAGCATGTCAAAGTGCAAGTAGATAAATAGGTATCGCTTTGGCCACATGACCCGGAAGCTGTACGCCGGCTCCTTCGGCCAATAAAGCAAGATGAGCGCCGCAACCCCAGAGTTGGTCACGACTGGGCCTAATGGTCAGGGGTCCTTTTACCTTTACCTTTACTGTAGTCTAGTTTCTGCACAGACCCACACATGTCCCTCTTGATCCAGCCAAGCAGTAGGCATTGTCAAGGGCACTATTCTAGCCAGGCAAAAACAGTCAAGAAAGGGGCAAAGCAGAGCCAGTGAGAGGAAGAGGAGGAGGAGCCTGGGGAGAGCCCCAAGGGCCAGGCTGAGAGGCCTGGGGGCCGCAATGGGTCTTGAGGCTTGTGGTTCTCCCAGTCCAGCCATAAGGTGCGATTCTGATAGCTTGCCACATAGGATAGCTGCAATGGCATGTTGTAGGCTCCTGGTCCTAACACCACCAGACATTCAGGTAAGGGACCTTTCGTCAGGGCTGTCTTAAGCATATCTGGTGCTGTGGTGCAAAGCTCCCTCCACCACTGCCCCCCGCCCTTCCCAGAGTTATCAACCTTTTTTAGGGAGGGCAGGGCTGGAGCAGGTGGGCAGTGGCTGGAGGGCAGCTCCTCTGGCAGGGAAAAGGCAGGGCTGGACACGGCGCCTCCCAGCTCAGCTAGCTGCTTCGTGTTACGGTGGCCATGGCAGATGGAGGCTCCAGGCACAGTGCTGCTTTGGCGTGGCATAGCGGAGGCGGGCGAGGGTGGCGAGCTGATGCCGGGTGGCACCACATCCAGCCTCCGCCTCTTCCCTGGCACCTCACGCCACTAGCATCTATGAGTAAGATGCCCCTGCCTTTCATTATCTTGTCCACATCTTCCTCATGATTTTGGCACATTCCATTAGCACAAGTTCCTTCTGTTTCCTTCATTGCAACAGACTTTCTGAGTTTTCTTAGGGCAGTGTATATACAGGCTCGTTTTGGGGGGTGGGCGTATGTGTCGCCAAGGGATCAGTATGCAAACTGAGGCAGTTTGATAGGAGTTTGAGCTGGAGCTCATTTATTAGCCGACTCAGCCTCTCCCTCCGCCCCCAGTTTGCAGACTCACTTACCTCCCATGGTGCTCCAATAGAGCCAGCCCTCTCTGTTAATTAGGCATCTGGGGAGAGACAGCTTGATATCTGCGCCACTGACCATTCTGTAGCCTGCGGGCCAGTTGGCTGGAGGGAGAACAGGTTAATCATAAATCTATTCAGACTTTCTGCGCTGAACCAAAGTTTCAAGCTGAAGTGTCTCCAATATGGTCTTTTTCAAGAGAGAGAAAGCTCTCTAGGGACTCATAACACCCTCGCAGGAAAGAAGGGATCAACTCTCACTTACCCTAACGATCCATCCCATAGGCCAGAGCTCACCTTCTGGGGCTAAATCTGCCCATGTTCTCTCACTTTCCTTGCACTTCTTAAAGTATGGGTGCAGCGTTGCTCCATTTTTTCACAGTGAAGTCGGGTGGGCTTCGGGGTGGGGGAGAAATTAATTTGCATTTCAATCAGCCTAATTTGCACTTTGCAAAACAGCACCCAGACCAAAGCACAGCCAGTCCTTCGGAGTCTGCACTTCTCCCGATTTTACAATGCAGTTCCCCGGTCAAGTATCGTGTACCAAAATGCCGATATTATGCAACTTAACAAAAACAGTAAAAAAAAGAAAAGATTTGCAAAAATGTGTATGTTGAACAAAATTGCATACAAAAATGTGTGTAAAATAATATATATATATTTGAATCTCAAAATGACGTAGAAATGCGGAGAACTGAATTTAGGACTGGGGAAATGTGTCTTATCTGTAATAAACAAAATCTGCCCTTATTCCCTTATGGGGTCCACAAGAGCCCTTATAGAGTCCTTTGTAGGTTCTCCATCGGTCAGAGAAAATAACAGAGGCCAACCAGAGAATATTGAGAAGCAAAGCAGCTAGTAAGCCTGATCTTTATTGATCTGTTGCAACAGGGTGTTCCTCACACGCAGGAAAGGAGGAGGACCCAGAACCAAGGTGTGCCTGCCCTTATATAGACATTTTAAATTGCCTTCCCTGGAGCTCAAGACCACCCCTCCATACATCATACATACATCACAGAAGGGGTGTAACCCAAGACCACCACCACCCCACAAACATCATACCTACATCACAGAAAAGGTGGTCTACAACAGAAATTTGAATGTTGTTTTTCCTGTCTGCCAGGATATCTGATAATGCCTTTCCTGGTAGTCTGGCCATTCTTTTGAAATGGTGATTTCCCAATTCCTGAGGCAATGGGAAGGTTCCCTCACCCCCTCCCTCTTTGCAGAGAAAACATTTAGTCAGTTTGGGAGTCAAAATGGTTTCAGGGCGGTCTTCCTGTGCTGCTCCAGACATGTGGTCCACATATCGATGTATGTGCTTGGTTGGTACATTTATGAACATTTATTATATGTATAAGACCTTAAATTTTTCATTTCATATTTTTCTTTCTATGCTATAGACAGCTATAGCTATATGCTACAGTTAAATTTTCACTACCATACTGCAAAGCGCCTCTTGTTCCCTTAGTGTAAAGCACAGAATCCTTCCCCCACCTCCCCAATCTGTCAGATGTTTGAGGATATGGCCTTCCTACATGGTCTGCAGCAGCACAAGGCAAGGAAAAGAGCAACGCTGTAAATTCAGGCAGCTTGACACGGGCCGTAGTTTCCTCATTCCCTCCTTCCCTTTTCGTTTTGCCTTCTCTCTTCTTCCCGTCATATAAATTGTTGCACTTACACTTCAAGGTATGGCTTAGTGGCAGAGAAAATGAGATTAGGTGGGATATTTCAACCTGAAAGCTTTCTTTGGGCGGTCGTAGGGAAAATGAAAACAAGGTGGAGCATTAATTATGGGGAGAAAATCTGCTTATTTCCCCCAGGCTCGAGAATGTCAGGGGCGGCAGTGTCACCTGAGATGCTCTCTTCTGTTCCAGAATGTGTTTTATTAATCCCCCGTTGCTCGAATGCCATACATCTGTAGCAGCGTAAATTCAGGATGCCCTTGCAACGCAGTCTGGCTGCAGCATATTTCTTGAAGACTGAACTTTCAACAGCAAGGGCCATTTGCATCTATGCATCCAAAGAGGAAAGACTTGGGAATGCAGTTATGGAGCAAGGAAACGTCATTGTTCCTAAGAAACTGATACAGGGTCATGGATCATCGGTAACCAACATGGTTGTCTCTTGAAGTTTTGGGCTACTGCCTTTCTTTGTTTCTGCAAATATAGTATGAATGGTTCCCAATCTTTTTCAAAGTCTCTGTTGTCTTTTTCTCTTAGTCCTCCTGTCATTTTTGCCAGTTCTGCATAGTTCATCAGTTTCTCCTGCCATTGTTCTTTAGTTGGTATTTCTCCAGTCTTCCAATTTTGTGCAATCAACATTCTTGCTGCTGTAGTGGCATACATAAATAAAGTTCTCATTTCTTTTGGCATGTATTGACCTAAAATACCTAATAAAAAGGCTTCTGTTTTTTTTTTACAAAAGTTCTTTTCGTTTTTATACATTTTTGATGGCAGGATTTAAATAAACATCCACATGACTAGCATCAGAAAATGTTTGGAAGATAGTGAAATAAGATGATGTAATTAATTTAATTTTTATGTTTTTAAGGTTTGATGTTATGTTATTAATAACTTTTTCTGTTGAGAGATAGCAAAGTGGGTGGAAATATAAACAAACCAGAAACACAAGTTGGGGGAAGTTTTGGAGGGGAGGGAGGGAGGAATATATAGTAAATGTTAAGAATTTCAGGTGTATGTAATGAATAGTGAATAAAAAATAAAATAAAAATAAAATATCTACCGAGGGGAAAAATAGAAGTTTTGGGCTACAGGTTGGTTGGTTAGTATTATTTAGAGTGTGCTGTGGCCAAGTAAGTTCTACTCAGAGTTGACCCATTGATGCAAGAGAGTATTATGGTCCCTTCAACATGATTTGGTGTGATGTCTGTAGGTTGCTTTGCCAGATGAATGATTTGGCAAAGTTTGGTGTTCCCTCGGCCCATTGTGTGCTCTCATTTCTTCTCACTTTCCATTTTATTTATTCATTGTTTATTCAAAAATTTAAAGTCCACCAACTCATTAAAATACTGATAGGTGGATAGAATGGATGGGGTACAATAAACATAATAGCATTCTAAAATCATAAACTATGCTAACAAATACCGAATCGATTTGATATTTATTCATTTACAATTGTTTGCCAATTATATCGAAGCTGAGCAAACTATGGTTTGACTATAGCATAGTTTGTCCACAAATCATGACTGCGCACTGTAGCTTTTAGATAAGCTCTGTTTTGTGCAGACCTAGGTTGTCTGGCTTGAATATAATGGCAAATGGCTGCTAAATTGGAAGTACAGTGGTGCCCCGCAAGACGAACGCCTCGTAAGACGAAAAACCCGCTAGACGAAAGGGTTTTCCATTTTGGAGGCGCTTCGCAAAACGAATTCCCCTATGGGGTTGCTTCGCAAGACGAAAAAAATCTTGCATCCCCCCGCGGGGTTTTTTCACTTTTTTCGCCCTTTTCTTAAGCCGCTAAGCCACTTATCAGCTGTTCCGCTGATAAGCCGCTTAACAGCTGATCGCTGGAAGCCGCTTGACAGCTGTAGCGCTAATCCGCTAAACTGTCAATGGGCTTGCTTCGCAAGACGAAAAAACCGCTAGACGAAGAGAATCGCGGAACGAATTCTATTCGTCTAGCGAGTCACCACTGTAAAGGGAAATCAGAGCACTTGAGAGGAGGGGGGTACATGGATTAGTACACATTGCACCATACTATCTGCTTGTCTGGGTGTACCTTTGCCCTGTTAAAACTTTATAGCTGTTTGGGGCTGCTGAAATACAAGTAGGGTGGAACAGAGGAACAGGCTTGTTTAGTCATTTAGTCGTGTCCAACTCTTCATGACCGCATGGACCAGAGCATGCCAGGCACTTCTGTCTTCCACTGCCTCCCACAGTTTAGTCAAACTCATGCTGGTAGCTTTGAGAACACTATCCAACCATCTCGTCCTCTGTCTGCCCCTTCTCCTTGTGACCTCCATCTTTCCGAATATCAGGGTCTTTTCCAGGGAGTCTTCTCTTCCCATGAGGTGGTCAAAGTACTGGAGTCTCAGCTTCAGGATCTGTCCTTCCAGTGAGCACTTAGGGCTGATTTCCTTAAGAATGGATAAGTTTGATCTTCTTGCAGTCCATGGGGCTCTCAAGAGTCTCCTCCAGCACCATAATTCAAAAGCATCAATTCTTCAGCGATCAGCCTTCTTGATGGTCCAGCTCTCACTTCCATACATCACTACTGGGAAAACCATAGCTTTAACTATACGGACCTTTGTTGGCAAGGTAATGTCTCTGCTTTTTAAGATGTTGTCTAGGTTTGTCATTGCTTTTCTCCCAAGAAGCAGGCATCTTTTAATTTCATGGCTGCTGTCACCATCTGCAGTGATCATGGAGCCCAAGAAAGTAAAATCTCTCACTGCCTCCATTTCTTCCCCTTCTATTTGCCAGGAGGTGATGGGACCAGTGGCCATGATCTTCATTTTTTTGATGTTGAGCTTCACTCTATAGACTGTTTTTTGTGCTTCTCACAGTACTTTGTTTGAGTAAAGGAGTCTGGGGCTTTTCAGTACCTTGTCAAAAAGGTGTTTGACTGATATTGTGAACAATCTGATGCACGTCTCTTGACTGTTAACAAGCTGAAATATTTTTAAATGGTGGCTGAAGAACAGCAGCTGATTCGGAGACTAGAACTTAGAACTGTCAGTTTCCGTTTGCTTGCTTCCATAACTACACAGTTATTATTTAGGAAGGAACAAGTCTGGCACTGAATCTCTTCTCTTCTCCTCTCCTTCTTTTGAAAACCTGATGTGTGAAATCTTAACCTCTTTGAAAGGGTTCCCTTTTGGTGGCATGATGTTCACTGGGGTAACATATGCTCTGATTGGCTGTGTAGTTTTAAGGGAATTTTCCTCTGGATGTTTAGTCACATGACTTATTGCCATGGACAAGATCTGAAGAAAGGCAAATCCTCTCTGTTACTTTCTCCTCAAATTATATACTGTTTTTGTTCAGATTCCTCAGTAAAGTGTGGTCAGGGTTTCCTTTATCTCTGGACTCCGTCTATATTCTTTGAGTGATTTTGCTAGCAGTGGACAGGGAAGGGGCATGCATGCATGCAAGCCTTGCCCCCAGTGTCTTCATGTGTGTGTCCCTGCTCAGTGCCTGACTTCCCCATGTAATGTGAGGAAAGCCTGCTTGTGGGGATTGTACGGAGGGTTCTATTTGCATTCAGACAAGTGTGAGGAGAAGACCCATGCAGATCTTCCCTGGGCAACATGAGGAGGTTGGGACTGACCATGCAGGGAGGACAAGCATGAGAATGTGGGTGTGAGTGGGTGCTTCTGCCCACATCCACACTTCGAGCATTCACATGTTCAGACTGTTGGGAAACTGTGTATGTGCAGCTACTCACACAGAGTCAATCAAGGTTTGGCAGACAGCCAGAAGGCAATCTGAAGGAGTAAGTCTGCCTGGTGATAACAGAGACATGCAGACAGCTCCCTGATTGGTCAAGCTCTTTCAAGGGAGTGATAATTAATGGCCTACTAACTGGAATGTGTTAGTTCAGTATTCAGAGGTTCAGAGTTCTGTGTGTCAGTGTAGGAGTTGTGAGTCGTGTCAGAGAGAGCTAGCAAAAGATCCGTGTTCTGTTCCTGTAAATAGTCCACTGTATATAATAAACACCTAACTACAAGTTCCTGGTTCCTGCTTCGTCTATCCTGTCTGCAGCCAAGTCGCCAATTGCTTCCGTGGATTCTGCGTTTACTCTGCTAAGGTCCTGTAGCTAGTCAGAAAGTTGCGAAACACCAACTAGGTTTTGCCGATACAGACAGCTGCCTTAAGAAAAACAAGGGCAAATGTGCAAAAAAGCAGATCTAAATCATCAAGGGCCAGGTACGTCAGTAGTGCTCTGCCATTCTACATGAGAAAGGCTGGTTGAGGCCCTGTTGAAAACCGGGGGGGGGGGGGGGAATCACTGCAGACTTAATCTTGGAGGACAGCAGGGGTATGCAATGTTGTGGCAGCAGTATCATCTGGATTCTCTGTAATAACAGAGTGAAGAAATGATTTCGGTTCCAGAGAAAACAGCCAGTGTGTAAACATCCAAGGAAAACAAATGCAAATGCAAAATTCAGACCCGGGCATGCCTGGCTGCCGTAGCTCTTTGGACCACAGCCATCAAACAATACTGAAGTTCAAGAAAACTGAAAGATGTGGAGAAATAGGAGTAAGATCTGGGAGAGCATATTCTCTCCAGGCAATCCTACACATGCAAAACATAACAGCTGAAATTGCTTCTCAGGGTGTTGGAATGACAATTAAGTTTCAGGTTTCTGCGGATTGCTATAGCAAGCTTGTAGTGAAGGGTTGTAAAATACATGCTTTGCACGAAGGAAGTCCCTGGTTGAATCCCTGGCAACTGGGAACCCAGCCAAATGGGTGGGGTATAAATAAATTAATAATAATAATAGATATGTTTGGGAACCTCTTCTATAGACTATACTCAGCTAGGTGTCAGAGAACAGTCCCCTTTTTGAAAGGGTTCTTCATTTGAAGTGCTCCCTGGTTCATTTCTGGTTTAAAGTTAAAGACCTCTAAGAAGGGAGAGCAGAAGGGGGCTTTGAAGATGCCCATCAGTATCTGGGCAGCAGACTGAGCAGACGTGGGAGTCCACTGGTCAGTCTTCCCCGCAAAGGTGAGCTGTATTACAGGCTACGACCAATTTACAATTTACACACATCCAGCCAGAGCCTTCTTAAGCATATCTGGTGCCATGGTGCAGAGCTCCCTCCAGCACACACACACACACACCAGTTCCCAGAGTTGTCGATGGGGCTGGAGGAGGCGGGCAGTTGCTGGAGGCGGCTCCTCCAGTGGGGGAGAGGCAGAGGCTGGACCTGGCAGATGAAGGCTCCAGGCGCAGCGCTGCTTCGGAGCAGCATGGCGGAAGCGGGCGAGGGCAGTGAGTTGATGCCAGGAGGTGCCGCATCCAGCCTCCGCCTCTTCCCTGGCGCCCTCCAGAACTTGGCGCCCTGGCACCCCGCACCACTAACCTCTATGGGTAAGATGTCCCTGCATCCAACTGATGCACAACCATGCACACACATCACAGTGGCTTGGAATTGGCCGGAAAAGAGAAATAACAAGGTGTGCATATGTGCACTGTTGACGAGCACAATGACCTGGAACGCAACCCCTGCACAAATTGAGGGTTCCCTTTAAACATTTCTGTTTAAAATATAGTAAAGGGGCCCCTGACCATTAGGTCCAGTCATGGCCGACTCTGGGTTGTGGTGCTCATCTCGCTTTATTGGCCGAGGGAGCCGGCGTACAGCTTCCGGGTCATGTGGCCAGCAGGACTAAGCTGCTTCTGGCAAACCAGAGCAGCGCACGGAAACACCATTTACCTTCCCGCCAGAGTGGTACCTATTTATCTACTTGCACTTTGGCATGCTTTCGAACTGCTAGGTTGGCAGGAGCAGGGACCGAGCAACAGGAGCTCACCCCGTTGCGGGAATTCGAACCACCAACCTTCTGATCGGCAAGCCCTAGGCACTGTGGTTTAACCCACAGCGCCACCCGCGTCCTGTGTTTCTATACCTAAATTGTCACCTGCAACTTGAATGCATATCTTTTTCAATGATTCATTTCCTCACCCCCCCTCTTTTTTTGCTTATTGTGCCTATCTAAACCAACCAGGCGAGTATCAGAGATGAAATCGGACTCTTACGATACATTCAGCAGAGCTGAATTCTGCAAAAAAATGGTGCCTCTAGCAACTTGCACTATCAAAATTTTAATAACGCATTCCCAAAGGGGGTGGGGAATAGAGACTGTGTTTTGCTTTTGGTTTTTAGGGAGAAGCAAAATAGGGTCTTTTTTTGGTCAACAAGTACAGCGGGGGGGGGGGAGATATGGCATTTTTGCAAGGCTGCTGTGTGCCCTGGAGCCTATTTGCATAAGTCATGGCTGCTGTGGTTTAATCTCAGGAAAACAAATGGATAAACCATATATATATATATATATATATATATCTGATGTTAGTTGAGATCAGGTAGGATCCCATGGCCAATGGCTGTTTCCGAAGATCCGGGCTGATTTTGGCTTCTGCTGCTTATCGGGGCGGTTGTCTTTGGAAAGCGCTTCTCCTAAAGGAAGCACCTCCTTCTTCGCAACTGATGGTTTTATCTGTCTCCTCTCAGGTGGCTCTGCTGTGGCTGGAAGAAGCAGCTTTTGTGTAACCGGCAGAGAAAGGGCAGAGGGGAGAGTTTCAAAGGACAAGCGGCTCCCGGAGAAGACTCCATAGAAAACACTGCATTTTCCATCGTCTCACATACACAACAGTGGAGCAGATTGATTTCCGTAAGTCCCACCAACCAACAAAAAGCTACTTTGCATACGGAATTGATGGGGAACGGGCGTATTTCCATTTTAAAGGATGCCTTTTCAAAGTTATTTTTAGTGGGGCCCTGCAATAAGATAACCCCCAACACCTGAATTGCAATGTGTGGATGCAGCAATATGATATAGGTCCTTTTTGTGCCATCACACACACACACAAACACACAAACACACACACACACGGCTTTATGGGTCACCCCCCCCCCCAATGTTGGCTTAGGAAAAACAAAATAGAAGAGATCTGTTAGGGTGGAAAATACTCAAATGTAAATCGGTCTCCTTCTCCACTGAAATAAGTAATTTGAAGACACTCTAAGGGTATTATGGCTCCAGGAAGAAATCTCTTCCTGTGGTTTTTAACAATTTAACTGATTAGTTTTTAAAAAGCATGATGCTTTAAGAAAAATACAAAGCGTTCAACACCCACCCCCTCCGCTGGAAGACTACTTCGCAGAACACACACGATTTCCAGTGAAAATGCACAATTCAGTCCCACTCTCCCTTCTGTCTTTAGGCCAACCTTCCCCAACACGCCGCCCTCCAGAGACAATTCCTATGAGCCCATATTGGCTGGAGGTGATGGGAGCTGTAGACTGAAGCATCTGGAGGGTACCAGGTTGGAGAAGGCTGTTCTAGGCATTCTTCCTCCTCTCTTCTTGAAGGTCCACCCATCTTCCTGTCCTGTTCCTTGATCTGCAGACCATTGTTCTTCCTTTCACCTCCTGTGACCCATACAGAGATATTGTAGGTCCTCTTCCAAGCCTTCATCTACTTCTTTTCACAAAGTATGAATCCATTGGGGTGGGAGGGAATAAAATATTGAAGAATGGATGGATGTTTTTAAAGCATGGTTATGATTTTTTTCTCAATCTTACTGTTTTATCTTTTTATAAACCACTTTGAGGGTTTTGTTTTGCTTTGGCAGCCAAAGCGGTATATAAATTTTATGAAATAAATACACTTTTATGAATGCATCCTTAATGCATTTATGGGTTCCATGTATCACAGAAGTGCAGAGTGGAAATATTTTTGCATTATTACCATCTCACTCCCTGTATTCAGCCCACCTGTATTTTGATCCTGTGAACAAAGCTCACCTTGTCTTAATATCTCTGTTTTTATTCACTTTTTTAAAGCATAGCTTTTATTTAACCACAAACACCCAACCCATGGGCATCAAATCAATGAAAACACAATGGGTTATGTTTTGTTTTGAGTTTAGTGGTTTCACCCTTTGTCTATTTGCAATTGTTCATATTAATTCCACAAATTAATATTACCAATTCTATGTCCATTAAATTTACATTATTTGGGAGTTCGGGTCCAATTTTGTTCATAATCACCTTTTTTAGTTTCCCAGGAATTACTTCTTTTTTTATTTAGAGAGTAGTCATGTACAACTAGTCCAAAATGATGTGATATTATGCTCTGAGCATATGCACAGCCCCTAAATAGAGTTCTTTGGGGGCAATTTGCAATAGGAGAGGGCTGATGAAAACTGGAATCCAATAACATCTGGAGAGTACGATGCTTGCAGTTACATCTGCTGTTCACTGGCTTGATCCCCATGGCAGAAATGTAGGATAAAATGTATTAAATGTTCAAGCTTATGACCTGAATGCCACATGCAAGCCTAAGTGTTGTACGTGGAAAAACTGGTTGTTGATCACCAGAGCCATAATGAGTTACCCTTAAGAATGCTGCAGCAATTCCAGCAAAAGTAAGAGGAGAATCTTAGGATTCAATCTCATTTATTCCAGTTTCTCCATGGCATGGATTTCAGAGGCATTCCAACTGCATGTCACTGTGACTTGGATAAGAATCACTATATGGCTGACAGTTTGTGCTTAAATTGAAGTGCTCGTTTGGAAAACTCTGTACACTGTTTTCTTGGGTGTCTGTCACAAGGCTAGAGACAGGATTTCAATGATTCCCAGCCCACTTTATATTGTCTTGTCATTTAGGCTCTTGATACATAGATTTCTGCTTATAGGAATACATTCCAATTAGATGCCCTTAAAAAAAAGAGGGACGCGGGTGGCGCTGTGGGTAAAACCTCAGCGCCTAGGACTTGCTGATCGTCAGGTCGGCGGTTCGAATCCCCGCGGCGGGGTGCGCTCCCGTTGCTCGGTCTCAACGCCTGCCAACCTAGCAGTTCGAAAGCACTCCCAGGTGCAAGTAGATAAATAGGGACCGCTTACTAGCGGGAAGGTAAACGGCGTTTCCATGTGCTGCACTGGCTCGCCAGATGCAGCTTCGTCACACTGGCCACGTGACCCGGAAGTGTCTCCGGACAGCGCTGGCCCCAGGGCCTCTTAAGCAAGACAGGCGCACAACCCTAGAGTTGGACACGACTGGCCCGTACGGGCAGGGGTACCTTTACCTTTACCTTAAAAGAGAGAGAGAGTCCATTTTTTTTAAGTGACATTTTTCTTAGTGAGAGCTGCAAACTAGCAAAAGAGTTGGGTTTTGTCACTTCTAATTCCTCTGCACAATTCGGAAAGGCTGTTTAAGTAGCTGTGAACAGGGTGTCTGTTGTTTCTAAGAGTGCGGGTTTTTTAAAAAAATAAATAAATGGTGATGTGGAAGGGAAAACAGTTTTGCTAGGTTCCACACCCCCCCCAAAAAAGAACCCCAGTGGACTCATTTGTTCATGGTACACCAGGTATCTCATTCAGATTTCAAGTCTGAGTTATAACTTCAAAAGATTTACCAGGAAGTCCAAGGATCTGTGCAAATGATCTTTTGTCAGAATCTACAGAACCCTTTTTGCACCTCATAAATAGCTCTTCCTTGCTAACTGCATTTAGATGGTTACAAGTCTTTGAGAAATAGCAGGTTCGTGCTGTCCTTCTTTCTAGTGAGATGAGTACTGTATTTACTTTCAAAAGCATCTATTAGACCAGTATCTTTTTCACTCTCTGGTTTTCTGTTCAGTACCAGAGAAAATATATGATACATTGTTGCTTTTCATTACTTCCATTTGTATCCTGCCTTTCTTTGATCGTGGAGCTGAGGGTTATAGACAGTGCTAGTCCTACTCTGAGGAGACTCGTTGAAAACAATAGACATGGCTCACTTAGGTCCACTAATTTTAATGAGTGTACTCTGAATATACATTAATTAGAGATGACCTTCAGTGAGGTGACTGATGTCAGTATCCTTTTCCTATAGATTGTAGAGCAGCATGCCATTTTGTGGTTCTATCTCTTTTCCTGCTCATTTAAGATGGGACAGACTTTTTTTATCACGCTATGTCCCCCATAGCAGCCATTTTGTGTTATGCCACACCCACATAGCAGCCATTTTGTGACTGGTGCCCACTGCACTTTTCAAAATTCAGAATGTTTCAGGCTGCCCTCCCCCCAAAAAAAGTTGGGGACCCTGTTCTTTGGTTAAAGATATAATGATAGGTAAAAAGGTAAAGGACCCCTGGATGGTTAAGTCCAGTCAAAAGTCCAGTACGGCGCTCGTCTTGCTTCAGGCCGAGAGAGCCAGCGTTTGTCCACAGACAGCTTTCCGAGTCATGTGGCTAGCAGGACCTAACCAATTCTGGCACAATGGGATACCATGACAGAAGCCAGAGCACACGGAAATGCCGTTTACCTTCCCGTCACAGCAGTACCTATTTGTCTACTTGCACCTGTGTGCTTTAGAAATGCTAGATTGGCAGGAGCTGGGACAGAGCAAAGGGAGCTCACCCCGTCACGGGGATTTGAACCACAGACCTTCTGATCAGCAAGTCCAAGAGGCTCAGTGGTTTAGACCAGAGCGCCACCCGCGTCCATAATGATATGTACAGATAGGGTAACTATACGCAGAAGCAGCACTTTTTTTCAGAGGGATCTTGCCAGAACTCAGTTCCAGCACCTTTTAGTTGGGTTCTGGAATCTCTCAGGTGAGTTCCAGCACCTCTCAGGTAGGTGCTATTATCATTCTAAGTTGAGTTCTGGCACCTCTTTTTCTAGTAAAACAGCGCTGAGCAGAAGCAATCAGAAAAACAAAGCTCTCAACAAATATCACAGGATAACAAAGGATCAGGGGCCCAAAACCATTGTGCAGATGGTAAAAAATCTGGGTACAGCCAGTGAGTTCATATATAACAGAATGGCAAAGGGTAGCCATTGAGGGTACAGTTGGAGACAGAGATCCTACGAGGAGAGAGTGCACAGAGACTAAGACATAAGGGTTGCCATACGTCCAGAATCAGTGGCGTAGCGTGGGTTGTCAGCACCCGGGGCAAGGCAAGTAATTTGCACCCCCTAACCCGTGGATTTGCGCCCCCTAACCCTAACCCCCAGATGTTGCGCCCGGTGCGGCCGGCCCCCCCTGTACCCCCCACGCTATGCCACTGTCCAGAATATCTGGAACACCTGTAGCCAGCGGCAGTGTCTGGGTGAAAATCATGAAAAATGTCCAGAGAAATCCAGATGTATGGCAGCCCATGTTGGCAGTGCTGGTTTTTTTTGCCGATTTCCCAAAAAAAAAGAAAGAAATAGCTTTACTTTATTTTGCCAATAAAGCTCAACAACTTTGCTCAAAAAAGCTCAGTAACTTTTCTGTCCAGATTCTCACTGTTTGAAATATGGCAACCCTAACTAACACAAAATGCCTTGAGGGTGAGATGGCTGTAAATCAAACTGTGAAAAGATTGAAATTCCCTCTTCTATGCTACTATTTTTATTTTTAATCCCTCCCTTCCTCCAAGGAGCTCAGGGTGCGATTCATGCTGCCCCTTTGAATTTATTTCCCATAAAACATGTTGAATAGGTTAGGCCAAGCTTCCTCAAACTCGGCCCTCCAGATATTTTTGGCCTACAACTCCCATGATCCTTAGCTAGCAGGACCAGTGGTCAGGGATGATGGAAATTGTAGTCTCAAAACATCTGGAGAGCTGAGTTTGAGGGAGCCTGGGTTAGGCTGAGAGACCAAGTGGCTGAGCTTTTATGACTGAGTGGGTTTTTGACCTTCATAGAAACATAGAGAACCATTATTCTGAGTCAGACCATTGGTCCATCTAGATCTGTATTGTCTACACTGGTTGGCAGCAGCACTACCTGGAGATGCTATGGATTGAACCTGGAACCTTCTGTGTTCAGAGCAGATGTTCTACCATCGGGCCATTGCTTTTGTGCCAGTTCGGTTCTCTCAAATTGTGCCACCATTCCTATGGAAAATAAACTCCATATTATTATTATTATTGAGGACCCTAATTTCTCCTTAATAATCCAGGGGTGGCGAGCCTGTGGCCCTCCAACTGTTCTTGGACTACAATTCCCATCAGTCTTAGACAGCATGACCAATGGTCAAGGATGATGGGAATTGTAGTCCAACGTCTGGATGATCACAAATTTCCCATCCTTTGTTATAACCACTCACTTCCTGTCTCACAGTTCCTCATGGTAGACACACAGCAACTTTTCCATCAATGTCTGGCCGCAGGACCATCACTGAATATTTCCATGGCCTTAATATAATATTCAAAGTGAATGCCTTTTACCTCCCCCCGCCCTGTTTATTTTGGAGCACACTACCCTATCTATGAACTTTAGAAACCTTGTAAACTTTAAAATTCTGCTTCCACTTACAAATAAAAACAACGTTGTTTAATGCTGGTGGTCAAGGTACACTAACTTTGTCTGCTAAAGATCTCCTTGCTTGTTGCTGTGGTGTTCAAAAGAAAGAAAAAAGAAAAAATCCCAGTGTTTATGTTATAGAGACATCCCTGGAGCAATCTATTCTTAAAGATTGGTTTGCGATTAGCTCCTTTGGAAGGGAGAAAGTGGCTGATTTGGAATTGTTACCCTTCAGAAATGTTACAGTACCTTTTCTTTCTCCCACCCAAAGCTTCTGTTTCAGATACCTCTAGACCACCCATTTGGAAAAGACCTCAAGGGATTGGGTCCAGTGTACTGAACTGAATGGTTTGAATAAGGTTGCAAATCCTTGCTCAGGCAGGAAGGTCACTAGGTGGTAGTTCTCATGAGAACCCTAAACAGAACAAAACAAAACATCGGCATGTTTTTTTGGTATGCTAGGCAGCCAAGTGCCAACAGAAATGAATAAGAGCAGGCCCAGGAGATGATGAATCAATTGGAATCGGTTGTGAGTCCATCTTAAATTGTATGAAGGAGCTGAACCAGGTAGCGTTATGCAAGCGCTACAGAAGCTGGTGAATTTTGCCATCAAAATGCAGGAAACCCAGGCAAGGAAATAATGAAATATTCAGCCGCTATTTACGGAATTGATTTGAAGATCAAGAAGTTACGAGCAGCTAGATGAAAAGGATTAAGTAGGAAGCGTGAATGGAGAGATACTATGGTGCAGAATTAAATTGGCGTTTCAGCTGTTCAATACTTTATGCGGATTTTATGAACAAGGAAGGGAAGGATACGGGCATGCAGATACGGTAGAGCCTTTGCTTTTCATAGTAGGGGGTGGTAGTTCCTTCCAATGGGGGTGTGTGGCATGGGGCGCATGGCGTTTCCCTCCCCAACACCATCAACTTTTGTATGTGCTCCCTTGGGCTTTTGTTTCTGTATCTTGAGATCCAGCATGGAAGTGACCTTCTAAATCACCAGCTAACCTCTCCCCACCATAAGAATGCAGGGACAAGTGTGGGCTGCTTCTCTTGCTCTTATTGCAGTATTTGATGTGGCTGAATGAGGCAGCCCCTTGCTTTTCACTGTCTTTTGTGGGTAGGGTGACAAGGTGAAAAGAGAACAGGGCTCTGCCCTACACAACTGTTATAGGAGCTGGAGCCCTGCCCTCCTTTTCACCTGCTCACCCTACTTGGCAGGGGTGAGGAACCTTTGGCTCTCCAGCTGTTGCTGAACTACAACTCCCATCATCCCTGGTCATTGCTAGGGCTGGTGGGAGTTGTAGTTCAGTAACATTTGAACATCTGGTGGGCCAAAGGATTCTCACACCTGCTAGAGAGAGACCCGCAGAGTTGTGCATCTCTGCCGCTGTTTAGTTTTCCTGCCTCCAGATCTGTGAGCATTGGTGGATATATGTGTGGGTGCGCGCACACGCATGCACTCTTAAGGTAAAGGGACCCCTGACCATTAGGTCCAGTTGTGACCGACTCTGGGGTTGCGGCGCTCATCTTGCTTTACTGGCCGCTCATCTTGCTTTACTGTACTGAAGCGTACAGCTTCCAGGTCATGTGGCCAGCATGACT
This sequence comes from Podarcis melisellensis, assembly GCF_964234715.1. Lineage (NCBI taxonomy): Eukaryota > Metazoa > Chordata > Lepidosauria > Squamata > Lacertidae > Podarcis > Podarcis melisellensis. Next base: position 11,216,686 of record NC_138532.1, on the reverse strand, counting down.
AAGCCACTTCTAGTGAACCAGAGCAGTGCACGGAAACACCGTTTACCTTCCCACCGGAGTGGTACCTATTTATCTACTTGCACTTTTGACGTGCTTTCGAACTGCTAGGTTGGCAGGAGCTGGGACTAAGCAACGGGAGCTCACCCCGTCACGGGGATTCGAACCACCAGTCTTCTTATTGGCAAGTCCTAGGCTCTGTGGTTTAACCCACAGCGCCACCTGTGTCCCACACACACTCTTACATGGGAGTAAATTGCACTGAGCACATTGGGACTTTCTGTTGCATATAGGAGTTCATTGCACAAAATGCAAACTAGGTTAGGCTATTAGTCTATAAGGCCAGTATTTTCTATTCCAGGGATGGAGAATCTGTAGTCCTCCAGACGTTGCTGGAGCAGTTCCTATCAGTCCCACCAAGCTTGGCCAATGGTCAGGGTCAGGGATAATGGAGGTTATAGTCCAACAACCTCGGAGGGCCACAGGTTCCACACCCCAGCCTACTCTTACTAGCGGTGTCTGTTCAAAGTCTCAGACAGAAGTCTTTCCTATTGCCTAACACCCAAGTCTTTTCATTGGAGAGTCAGAGTTTGAATCAGGGATCTCCAGTGTGCTCTACAATCCCTCCCCAAATCAGATTTAGGAGTAATTTCCTCAGTGTTTTGGTAGGACCTTCTCTTCTACCACTACCGTCGACTCCTCCTTCTTCCCGAAGCCTTGAGTCAAGTTAGTTTCCAGATTGTTTTACACAATGCATTTGTTCCCACTGAATGTATGAAGGGAGGAATCATGATCACTCCCACAAGCCCCAAACCCAACCTCTGTTCATTTGGACAAAGGTTTAAGCAAACCCAACACACAATTATTTTGCATTGTTTGGATGGAGCCTGACACATGCAGTGGCTCACAATGGGAAAATATCAATTAAAAAACACTACATATACTTAACGATGTAACATCAAATACTTTATCCAATCAAATCAAATAGGAGAGGGAACAGAAAAAATAAAAAGCAGCAACAAGAAGTTAATAAAATAAGCATAATAAAATATCAGAACCAGTAAGAATTTGGAAATAGATTCTGAGTATTGAACATCAGTATTGATGAGAGGCAGTGTGGTGTAGTGGTTAAGAGCGATAGACTCGTAATCTGGGGAACCGGGTTCGCATCTCCACTCCTCCACATGCAGCTGCTGGGTGATATAAGGAGGAGCACTTGACAAATGCACATAACTACCATGAACTTTTGGTTAAGCCTGGAAGATTTAACACCCGCTGCAAATTCAAAGCTATATGATGCTTTTAACTGGAGCCCAAGAACAAGCCTGCTGGGCTCTAGTTGTGTGCTAGAGGAAACGTCCATATCTTCCTAAAATGAATGCATTTTCTATTTTATACGTAAGTGAGGCATATATATTTAAGTAAAGGTTAAAGATGAAGGACACAAATTTGAATGTTTGTAAAGAACAATGTATCCATTTAGAATTCAAAGTTTGTAAAAGAATAAAGTTTCCATTAGAGTTGGATAGAACTGTTTGTAAAGTATTTGGATATATATATTTGGGTTAGTCACACTTCTCTGAAGTCTCTCAGCCTCACTCACCTCACAGAGTGTTTGTTGTGGGAGAGGAAGGGAAAGGAGAATGTTAGCCACTTTGAGACTCCTTCGGGTAGTGATAAAGCGGGATATCAAATCCAAACTCTTCTTCTTCTTCTATTGCTTCACTAATAAAGGCCCTTAACTTGGCACCTAAAACTTAGCAGAGAAAGGTGCAGATGAACCTCTCCAAGGAGAGTCTTCCATATGTGGGTCACCACCACCAAAAAGGCCCTTTTCTGTAGTTGCCACCTGCCTAACTTTTTCAGGCAGAGGCAGCCTGTGCAGAAATGCAGTTAGGTAATTACAGACTCTGCAGAGCCCATTAAGATTTTAATGTCCATAAAGGTGGTAAAGGCAGCTCTGTTGCATTTGAGAGCTATCCTGCTCAACCTGCTGAGTGAGGACCTGGAATCAGGGCGGGGGTGGCCCTCCCCGGGTGTCTTCGCTGAGGGTGGTGACATTTGGCAGTTGCGGGTCAGTGGCATGCCGAATGTCTGCCATCGGTGGCTCACTCCACCCTGTGGCCGGCTCTCTCTACCCTCGGCTGCAGGGCACGCTTGTCTCACCATGCACCTGATCGGCTACCCCGTGCTTGGGAGGGCACCCTCCATGCCCCACACCTCAGGAGCATGCCCACCTTGGGCAGTGTGGGCATATGCTCCGCCACTGCCTGGAATCCTGCCCTCGGTGTGTTTGGATGTAGACACAAATGAGAAGGGGAATGAATGAAACCTACCGATATCCATAATTGTACCACTTGGAGTGGCATGCATTACAAATAGATGCCGTTCACAGGCATCTGCAGCCAGCCCTCTCAGCTGTATTTTCTTTCGGAGTGATTCAGCAGCTTATATTCCAACTGGGCATTTTTTACTTCCCCCCTCACTGTTGTATGAAGTCATGCCGTTAATCAACAGGAACTAAACACAAAATGGGTATGAGACTCGTTTCTCTCAGTGCTGCCATTCCTGCAGATGAATTAAAGTTCTGGGTAAGGATCTCTAGAGGTCACTTTTGGCTAAACGTGAACAATCATCAGTTATGAGAGCTGGGCTCGGCCAGTTGCCAGCTGTACTTTAGATTTTTCTGCATTATGAGCTAAAGGGATAAAGCCAAGATTGGTCTGTTTCTGTCGTGAATGTTGCTTCTGTTCTCCTCCTGGCTTTTACTTTCCAGCTAATGACAGATGCGTCCTGGTCTTTCTGATCAAGGCTAGGGCATGTTGGGCTGGTGAATTCCAGACTGGAGTGGGGAATCTGTGGTGGTCCACATGTTGCTGGGCCAATGGTCAGGGTTGATAGGAGATGTTGTCCAGAAACACCTGCAGACCCTGGTACAGAGCAACGTGGGCCTCCAATCTGAGCGTGCATGTGACTGTGCGAATTAATGCATATAATAATTAGCATAAAGTGAGCGTTCTTATTCCCAAACCCTCCATCTTTACTCAGGTGAAAATAGGGACATTGTCCCAGTGTTCATACCTGCTGCCTTGTGGGATGTCTTCAGGAGAAGAAAAGGCAAGTCTTGGCAACTCCTTCAGCCAAGCTGGTGCCAGATATTTTGCTCTGCTTTCCTTTGGAGACCACACCAGTGAGGCTAAGAGGGGGGTCTTGTAATCTGGGCAGCCTAGGAGCTCCACACAGGCATGTGCCCTGGGGAGGTCCTTCGGTGCTGCTGATAATAATAATAATAATAATAATAATAATAATAATAATAATAATAATAATATTTATACCCCGCCCTCCCCAGCCAAGACCAGGCTCAGGGCGGCTAACACCTGACATAAAAACAAATTGATTGAAATACAACTTAAAAACAAGATAAAAATACAACATTAAAATATTAAAATACAGCCTCATTTCAATGGAAACTCAAATCAAAAACTTTTTTGGGGATGAAAACGTCAAGTCTTCACCAAGGCTAACTTTCCAGACTGGTCCTACATAGGCCAGAAAAAAGTCAGGGAAGTCCCCAGATAGGAGTTCCATCACAGAAGGAGAAAGGAAAAAAGAAAAGGGGGAGGGAATCAAATTGTTTTCAAGCCGAAGGCCAGGCGGAACAACTGTTACAGGCCCTGCGAAAAGAAATCAGATCCTGCAGGGCCCTGGTCTCATGAGACAGAGCGTTCCACCAGGCCAGAGCCAGTGTTGAAAAGGCCCTGGCTCTGGCTGAGGCTAATCTAACTTCCTTAGGGCCCGGGACCCCTAGGGTGTTGCTATTTATGGACCTTAAGGTCCTCCATAGGGCATACCGGGAGAGGCGAACCCGTAGGTACGAGGGTCCTAGGCTGTGGCAGTGTGGTTTAACTTCACCCCCAGAGGCACACTCCATTGTCTGTCAAGATGCCAAAGGATCACTGACCAAAAACCACATCCTGACATCACACAAAGTCCTTCTCCACCTGCCTTTCAGTATGTTCGTGCTCCAGATTCCCTCAGTTCAACCCTCAGGTCACAGCCATACATTTAATGTACATGCATACCACTTCAACAGTCGTGAAAATCCTGGGAACTCTAGTTTACTCCCCCACAGAGCAACCATTCCCTTCACCCTTAGCAAACTATATCTCGCAGAATGATTTGGGGGAAGCCATGACTGTTGAGATGGGACGCGGGTGGCGCTGTGGGTTAAAGCCTCAGCGCCTAGGGCTTGCTGATCGAAAGGTCGGTGGTTCGAATCCCCGCGGCGGGGTGCGCTCCCGTTGCTCGGTCCCAGCGCCTGCCAAACTAGCAGTTCGAAAGCACCCCCAGGTGCAAGTAGATAAATAGGAACCGCTTACTGGCAGGAAGGTAAACGGCGTTTCCGTGTGCTGCGCTGGCTCACCAGATGCAGCTTTGTCACGCTGGCCACGTGACCCGGATGTGTCTCCGGACAGCACTGGCCCCTGGCCTCTTAAGTGAGATGGGCGCACAACCCCAGAGTCTGTCAAGACTGGCCCATATGGGCAGGGGTACCTTTACCTTTACCTTTTATGACTGTTGAGGTAGTATACCAGTGCTTTGAATGTATGGTGCAGTTGTGACCATAGTTGCAGGATGGATCTCTTCTGTTTTGCTCTGCTTCAACCATGTGCTGCTTGGATTGGTCCAGTTTATTTGTCTTTTCCTTTCCCCCCTCCACCCCCTCTCTGTGTGCCTAACACCAGGCTGATGAAACAAAACTCTTTCTCAGCCCTTCATGGATTTTGCAGAACTCATCATGTGTATTTTTTCTTCAGATACATCCATGGAGCCACATGAAATTGGTGACAGCTTTACACCGTTATTTCAAGATTCATAGCTGAAGGTTCTCAGTGAGAGAGAGCTGTCCAAATCTTTCTAGCAAACAGAATGCTGTTTCCTGGCATATTTATTGCAGCAAAGCGAATTTGTGTCCCAAAGATAAATATAGCGTTATCAGCAACAGCTGTCTCTCATTTTTATTTGTTTTTATATTTGACTATAAGTTGAATTCTCTAAAAACACCCAGAGCTGTAAATCCTATGACACGAGGCCCTGTGATTTAGTAGCTTGGGGTGTTTAGGGGCTGTGATTTAGGGAACACATTTATGGTACACGAGACAATTAAATAATGTGCCATACTGCCACCCTCTGGAATATACAAAACAAAAAGCAAAAAAAGAAACCCAAAACCTGAGGTGGAAGGTCATCATTTCATCCTGTCTGTGGCTATTTGGTTCCTCAGGACAGGGAATGCTTCAACATCTGTTCTTCTGCACATCTGTATAGGTTTACTGACTTCTGCCCACCCACATTGATGATAAACCTATCAAAATGTAAACACATTGTGGGCATGAAGATGGACCGAAGTAGGATGCAGAAGGCCAACAACAGGGCAATATTTTATCACCATTAAGCTTCCTACTATTGCTGCAGACAGTTCTGCAGCAGCCGCTAACTTTCATCGAGACTGGTAGGAGGAGGAGCCAGAGCTGACGATAGGTGGAGCCAGAGTGAATGACAGGCTGAGCCAACTAATTCCAGTTTTCTTCCTGTCTTCCTCCCTACTGAGTTCTACAAGGGAGAACAAGGGCTGGCACCCTTGTTTGGCACCCAAGGTGAACCACAAAATGGCGTCCCCACTTAAAGGTTTACCTTTAAATGCAAACTGAACCTAATTTCTACCCCATCCCTAGTAAAGGCACACCATGGTGTGCAAGAAGCAGAGGTCGCTCCACAAACTAAAAGCCCTGTCCACAGAAGTGCCCGTCATATTTCTGATGCTGTGTATCTAACCCACACGTCTAAACTGTTGAAGCACTGAGCTGTCTCTCCTTTCCCACATGAGATTAGCTGTTATGATGCTTTGCAACCAGTCCTTGAATGCACCAGCCTTAGCTGAGAGGTTTAATCCTGGAGGGAGTCGGAGGACTTAACACGTCCCATGAGAAATCTAGCATCATCCGCTCAGTGGAAGGGTTGGGTTTGTTTTCAAATATTTTCCATCAGTTGTATCCTTGGTGATGACACACAAAAGGGATCCTCTCCTTTTTGGAAGTGACCTATGCAACACGCAAAGCTATCTAATGTACAATCCCATCCTAACCATGTACACCTGTGATCCAAAGATTCCAGGTACTCCTATTTACCAGGGATAGCTCCCAGTGCAAAAAGGAAAAATATAACATGGTCCCTTTTCCCTTCCGGTTTTTTTTTTAATCTTGGGGGTTGCCTTATTAAAATTTTGTTAGGGGGAGTTACTGGAGGTTTCTGTCTTGAATTCAGCTCCCTCCATAGAAGTTAAATCCACAGGTGCACTTTTTCTTTAGTGCACATGCGTTTAAGCACTTGCACATAAACAACAAGACATCACACAATGCACAGCATGCCACAACCAGTAACTGTGGAGGAAGATTCAGGTAGGTAGCCGTTTTGGTTTGACACAGTCGAAATAAATAAAAAATTGTCCAGTAGCACTTTAGAGACCAACTAAGTTTGCTCTGGGTATAAGCTTTCGTGTGCATGCACACTTCTTCAGACACACTGAAACAGAAGTCACCAGACCCTTAGATATAGTGGGAGGGTGGGGTGGGGTATTTCTCAGAAGGGTAGTGGGAGATGGGTGATTGACTCAATGGGTATGGTAAAGCTGTTGACGATGGTTAATGACTGCAATTAGTCCTACAGGAAAAAGCAAGGGGTAGTATGCGGATGGTCAAAAATAGCTTTAGCATATGTAACGAGACAAGAATCCAATTCAGACCAGGTCTCTCCATAGTTTTCAGTTTAGTAATAAGATGTAATTCAGCAACTTCTTCAAATCTATAGATAGAAAAACCCCACTCCACCCTCCCGCTATATATAAGGGTCTGGTGACTTCTGTTTCAGTGTATCTGAAGAAGTGTGCAAGCACACAAAAGCTTATACCCAGAACAAACTTAGTTGATCTCTTAGGTGCTACTGGACAATTTTCTATTTAATTCAACTGTGAAGGAAGAGTGAGTGATGCCACGATGAACAACCAATTCCTCACAAGTGCAGAACAGGTGTTGTGTGGCAACTGTGAACAAAATGCCTTTCTGTTGCCATCAGGGCACCGAATTTACTAATAAAGGGCGGCGATTTGTCTAAAACATTTTCAGGATCTTTAAAACCAAGCAGCAGATGACAAATTCTTAAAAGAGCCATACAAATCAGCAATCTCTGGAACAGTCCATACTTTGGTGAAAGGAGAAAACAGTGAAAAAAGTTAAACAGGTCACAGTCAAAGGTAACAGAACACAGTGAAGTTGCTATCCAAAAGCTCTGGGGAAATAAAATAGTTTTTACTTGCTTCCTAAATGCCATTTTATATCCCAAGTGGATATTTCTGGGGAGGGTAGGTATCCTGTGCTGCACCTGATGAGAAATATTTCTCTGACACGCAGCCAAGCGGCATTTTGCTTCCTTCTGTTTATGTCAGTATTCAGAATGCAGGAAACAACATTCATGGTGGCAAAACAAATGGTATTGCTCAATATTACCCTTGAAGAGATGTATACATTGGAGCCTGTTCAGCTGAAAACTAAATTTTACTGCAGGATTCTGCAGGGAAAAGGGGTTCTCTCCATGCAAGGAAATTGGTTTTTCCTCTATTTTTCACAATGCACCAATAAGAGAACCCAAAGGAATGTAGAATTCTATCCGTTGCATTAACTTATAGATTTCTGTCCCCAGAAACATCCATCCAACCTCCGTTCTCTTTCATTTGATACTGGCTTCCTCTGCAGCTTCATTTCCCTGCCTCCCTGTGTAATGTATAACCAAGTAGATAAGAAATAATAGTAGTCTGGCTTTTAGCTTCCTCTTTCCACATAAATATTTTTTGGTTTCGTTTGGTTTTTTGCTCGGTTTTCTTGAGCTCCATCTGCACTATACATCTTAAGCACTATTATAACCCTTTAAGCAGCCATGGCTTCTCCCCAAAGTATCCTAGCGCTGTAATAATAATAATAATAATAATAATAATAATAATAATAATAATAATAATAATAATTTATTTATAGCCCACCCATCTGGCTGGGTTTACTCTGCCACTCAAAATATTAAAATACAATAATTCATCAAATATTAGAAGCCATGACATCTGGTGGGAGGGCGTACCACAGGGTGGGTGCCACTACCGAGAAGGCCCTCTGCCTGGTTTCCTGTAACCTCGCTTCTCTCAGTGAGGGAACCGCCAGAAGGCCCTTGGTGCTGGACCTCAGTGCCCAGGCTAGACGATGGGGGTGGAGACGCTCCTTCAGGTATACTGGGCTGAGGCTGTTTAGGGCTTTAAAGGTCATCGCCAACACTTTGAATTGTGCCCAGAAACGTACCGGGAGCCAAGGTAGGTCTTTCAGGACTGGTGTTATGTGGTCTCGGCAGCCACTCCCAGTCACCAGTAATTAGTTAAAGATGCTTGGAGTTGTTAAGAGGACCCTTTGTCCTCACAGAGCTGCAGTTCCCAGAGTTCCCTGGGACTGATTATTAAACTACTCTGGGAATTGTAGCTCTGTCCCCTAACAACTCTCAGAACCTTGAACAAACTACAGCTCCCAATATTCTTTTGGGAGCAAGCCATGACTTTTTAAAAATGATATCACCGTGCTTTGAATGTATAATGCAGGTGTCACATTCCTCTTCTTTGTCAGGATCACATCCCTCCCCACTTAGAAAGCATAAGAAGATTGGGGGGGCACCAAGTTGCTGGAGGGGAGTTCTGCTCCTTGCTTTCCAAAAGCAACTTGAGTTACAGGTTATTCTTCTAGAGTTCTAAAGAGCAAGATATTTGAAAAGTTCACTTAGTGATGATAAAGCCTTTCTAGATTTCCCAGAGACCAGCATACAATATTCTAGTATCAGAGACAATATGCTACTGAATGCCAGTTGCAACTGATCACAAGTGGGAGAGAACTGTTGCCCCTGCCCTGCTTTTAGGGTTGGGGGTGCAGATTAGGGGTTTTTTCCCATTTTAATGAGAAACTACCAAATTCGCTCTTCTTGAACCAATGCGCAAAGAGAAACGTGAACTATCCTTTGAAATTTGCACTCCTCCAAATTTTGCAATGCAGTTCTCCGGCCAAGCAGTGTGTACCAACATGCATATACAGTCTTGCCTCTGTTTACAGACGCTTCAGGTTGCGTTTTTTCGGGTTACGGACTGCCAAAAAACTGGAAGTACCAGAATGGGTTACTTCCTGGTTTCGGCGGTCACGCATGTGCAGAAGCACTAAATCGTGCTTTGAACATGCGCAGAAGCACCGAATGGCAACCCACGCATGCACAGATGCGCTGCTGCGGTTTGTGACTATGCATCCCGCACAGATCACGTTCGCAAACCAAGCATCCCCTGTACAGTGGTACCTCCGTTTAAGAACAGCCCTGTTTACGAACTATTCGGTATAAGAACTCCGCAAAACCGGAAGTAGTATCCCGGTTAGCAAACTTTACCTTAGTCTATGAATGGAAGCCGGATGGTGGAAGGGCACTGGTGGTGGGAGGCCTCATTAGGGAAAGCGCACCTCGGTTTAAGAATGGCTTTGGTTTAAGAATGGACTTCCGGAACGGATTAAGTTTGTAAACCGAGGTACCACTGTACATACAAAAATGCCTAAGATTATGGAGAATTGCTTGCAGGAATGAGTACAGGCGCTGAAAGCATACAATGGTGTGTTCAATAGGAGAAACGCACACTAAAATGCTGACAAATTTTCATGAGGAGCTTTGTGTTGCTTTTTAACTGCAAGTGGCTGTTGAAATATGAAGAACTGAATTTAAGATGGAAAAGTGAGAAAGTGGAAGAAACTGAAAGTGAAACATTTCTCCATCTCTACCTCCTTTTGGACTTCCCAGAGACATCTGCTTAGCCAGTTATGGGACACAATGTACTGAACTAGATAGACTTTTACTCTGATCTGGCCTGGCTCTTTCTATTTATTTATATTTTATTCATTAAAAAATAGGTATAAATCATGTGAAATATATCAATGCAGAGCAGAAAATACCATAAAACAATACAAATGTTCTTAATGGTTTTTTTGTTTTTTTAAAATTCTACAAGAGATCCTGGACAGTAGATGTTTCTTCAAAATCATCCTTTTATTTGCATGCCTGAAGTGGCTCCAAACACATCAGACGAATGGTAATAAATGTAACAGTTCAAAAAGCATAATAGGAACAATTACAAGTAGCCATATCAGTAGGTAAATAAATGAAAACTATTGATCAATCCATGAAACAAATAAAACTGACCTAATCCAACTGCTTAAAATAAATCAGGAGACAAAACCTTTCACGGAAATAAAAATGCAATATCGATCGATTTAATAAATATCTGTACCGCCCTCTGACAATAAAACTCTTCCTAAGGCGGTTCACATAAAATTCAACCATCAATATGTCAGCCTTTGCAATTTTCCTGTGCGGAAGGTTCGAACAAGAGGCAGGTAGAACTCAAGGTGAGGAAATTAGTACCCAGGGAAAAAAGAAAGTACAGAATTCATAGTTTAAAAGTAAAGGAACTCAAAAGTTCAAGATGTTACAAAGCTGTTAGCTAATCCCCTCTATCAGCACGTAGTTTTATTGACCCATGCCTAAAAGCCTGAGGGCATCTCCTATAGACAGGGCATCTTCATAAGCCCGCCCCGCAAATTATATTTAAAAAGGACTAAGGAGGCCAAAAATCTTACAGTATAGGGTGAGGAATTCCCCCTTGTAAGACCATCAGATTTTAAACTGGAAAATACAGTTATTCTGGTCATTTGATGTGACTAACTCTGGGATTGTACACTTTCCGTTGCGGGCAGAACCTGTGACCCTCCCAACGTTGTTGGACTCCAACTCCCATCAGGCTCAACCAGCTTGGTCAAGGATGATGGGAACTGTGATCCCACAATAACTTGAATGCCACCGGTTTTCTGCTGGTTCTGGAGGAGGGAATCCTGTGCAGGCTGGGATCCCTCAGGTTCAGCATCCGAGTCCAAATCCCAGGCCATCACAGGCAGGGACAGAGAGAAATGTAAGACTGCTGAGGGGTGCGGCTTAGGGAGATAGGGTGTGGCCAAAGAGGGGGTGGCCTGGGGTGAGTCCCGAGGGCCAGACAGAGAGATGGGGACCATGTTTGGCCCCCAAGTTTGGCTCCCCACCTTATGTAATAAAATAAGTTAGGGGGTAAAGACTGAATCTCAGACAGAAAGGCAGCACAAGCTTCTTTTCCTGTTCCGCATTAGAGAAGCACCTGAAACTGGAAAGAAAACACATCTGGAGTCCCAGAAACTCCAGCAGGTGCAGAATGCTGCAGCGAGGCTCCTCGTGGGGTTTCTGCCATGGGAGCGTATTCACCCAGTGCTTTTCCAGCTGCACTGGCTCCCGGTGGACTACAGGGTTAGATATAAGGTGCTGCTTTTGACCTTTAAAGCCCTTCGCGGCCTAGGACCCTTGTACCTACGGGACCGCCTCTCCCAGTATGCCCCACGGAGGACCTTAAGGTCCATAAATAGCAACACCCTAAAGGTCCTGGACTCTAAGGAAGTTAGATTAGCTTCAACCAGAGCCAGGGCCTTTTCAACACTGGCTCCAGTCTGGTGGAACGCTCTGCCTCATGAGACCAGGGCCTTGCGGGATCTGACTTCTTACTGCAGGGCCTGTAAGACAGAGTTGTTCCGCCTGGCCTTTGGCTTGGAGCCAATTTGACTCGCTCCCCCTCTTTCTTTTTTCCTTTTCGCCCAGAGGAAACCTGTGGTTCTCCACAATTAAACTGAACGTAGTTGCTAGAAGCTGCTCTGCTCGCTTGAGCAACTTTCCTCCCACTTCTTCTCCTGGCTTCGAGGAGAGTAAGCAACTGTGGGGATTTCAGAGATGCCGGTTTAAGGGAAACAGGAAAGGGGGGGAAAACAGGAAAGAATCTTGAGGCAGTCTAAAGAGTAACAAATTAATTATGGCATAAGCTTCCCGCAGATGCATGAAGTGAAATCCTGAACTGACAAGTTTACCTAGGTGTAAATGAGAGAGGTGAGCGTAGTGGTTGGGATTAAATGGTAATGAAATGCAAAAAGTTTGTGACAATCCAATTATAGGAGTTATATGCAAAATAAGCACAGTGACCCTTCGCAACAGCAGTAATTGGTGATGACATAATCGTCTTAGCATTGCTAAGTGAATCAACAGCTTTAATAGGACAAGAAACCATGGTCTCCATTCATCCCCCAAACAGGTATAACTGAACTTCTTGTTAAGTTGTAATACAGCAGCTTGATCACAATTTGATAAATTCTAATTTGGTGACTATTTGTTTCTTTAAGCTATTAGATTTATATCTGGGTGTCAGGAACCAGCATCAAAGCCCCAGTAGGAAACCTACTGTCAGTAGTTGCAGCTGTTTACCTCCTTGCTATCATTCTAAAACATTGTTATAAGCATGTAGTAGCAAACTCCCTTGGTTCCCTGGGCTTTTGTGTTCCTGCACACTATTACTCAGGGTATTGGTGTAGCTGATAAAGGGAAGAAGAGGAAAGTGTTGTGCTGAGTGAGGCTTATGGGAAGTGTAGTCCAATACATCGGAAGGAGACCAAGTTGGTGAATAATAATATTAATAATAATTTATTATTTATACCCCACCCATCTGGCTGAGTTTCCCCAGCCATTCTGGGCAGCTTCCAATCAAGTGTTAAAAACAATACAGCATTAAATATTAAAAATTTCCCTAAACAGGTCTGCCTTCAGATGTCTTTTAAAGAGAAGATAGCTGCTTATTTCCTCCACATCTGAAGGGTGGGCGCCACTACCGAGAAGGCCCTTTGTCTGGTTCCCTGTAAAGGTGAAGGTTTTTGGGGTTTTAATGACCAAATCAACACTTTGAATTGAGCCTGAAAACAAACTGGAAGCTGGTGGAGATCTTCCAACACTGGTCGAATATGTTCATGGCCCTTGGTCTTTTAACAAGCTGGTTTCTTGTGTTCTGCACCTGTTGAAGTTTCTGGGTGTTTTTCAAACTCGGGGTTCTTTGGAACCAGCCCTTGATAGCCCACATCCTAAACATTCCTACTTGGAAGTAACTACCACAATGTTCAGTGGGACTTTCATCCTTCTTAGTCGGCTGAGAGTTGCGGCATATGAATAGCCGTTATCTTCACTTAGAGCTATGTGGGCTTATGGCCAAGAATTCATTAGTGCTGTATTAACTAGAGATGAATTAAACTCTAAAGAATTTGTGCCTTAAAAAAGAAAAGAAACGAAGAAAAATGCTCAACGGATAAAATTAGGCCTTGGAATGAAACTCTGTTTTGGATAAGAACAGTTCAACCTCTTTTTATTTTTTATTTTTATAAGGTCAGGATTTAGAACTGCTCTTTGAGTAATTCCCAGAGAGGTAGCTATGATAATCTGTTGCAGGGAAGGGTGGGAAGAGTCTTGTGGCATCTTACAAGACGAAGGACGGTATCCAATGTCCATGTTCCATTGGCACTATGATTTATGATTGTGCCAAGGAAATGTTAGCCACATGCCCTCCCCAAATCTGCTCTGGAGACTTGGTGGAAAACCCAGAGTGTAACTGGGAGAAACAGGGGAATGAGAGAGCTAACAGAATGAGTGATTAAAAACTACTTTGTATACAATCCTAATAAATTTACTATGGCATAAGTTTTCATGGAGCCAGAGTCCACTTCAGTAGATGCGCTAAACTTCATGCGTATGATGAAGAGGACTCTAGTTCATGAAACCTTGTGCCACAATAAATGTCCTCATTTTTTAGGTCCAGGATGTAGCTGCAAAGATCCTGGTGGGTGCCTGCCCTTGGGATCATGTTACACCGACCCTGCAAAAGTTGCACTTGCTTCTGAGTTACAATTCAAAGTTTTGGGGATTACCTTTAAAGCCCTAGATGTCTTAAGTCCAGAATACCATAGGGATCACTTCCTTTCAGAGCACCCTGCCCATTCCTTAAGATGAGAAGCAGAAACCTTTCTCCATGTCCTGCCAAAGATGGAACCATGGCTGGGTGGGATTAGAGACAGGGCCTTTTTGGTGGCTGCATCCAGCTAATGGAGCAGCTTGCTCCGTGGTGTGTGGCTGGCTCCATCCTCCCTCAGCATATTTGAAGGTTCTTTAATTCCAGCAATCTTCTGTTTTATGAAGCAGACAATGCTTTGGAAGGGGCGGGGCTGTTTTTTAAAAAAATACCAGCTGACTATGCCTCTCTTTTTTTACTTGCTCATATGACATTGTAATTTTTAGATGATTGATGTAAGCTTCCTTGAGTGGTGTATATAGGGTGCCGCAACACTTTACTAGTTTTGCTTAGAATAATTGTAATTTTTTCTTCTTCTGCCCTGCTTGCATGTTCCCACAAACTTGTATGTTCCTACAAACTTGGGATCCTGTAAATCAGAGTTTGCTCTACAGATGTTGTGGGACTCCTAGCTCCCATCTGCCTCAACCAGCATGGCTCTAAGCGGAGGAGAATGCAACATTCACACATGATACAGTCATTGATTTAAGCAAACATTTGCTCCACTGCTAGGGAGATGGTGTAGATCTGTTGTTTTGCCTACCCTGAGTGTCTTGAGGCTTCACAATTAGTCCTGGTTTATTTTTCTCAGGGGGGAGGGCCTGTCGTTAATTCCGGCGTTTGAGGATACACCTCTCAGATGCTCACAGAGCAATTATCATGATGCAGAGATTAACTCATTGGTGCTCTGAGGAAGGCTCAGTGCCATTTAATGGAATGTTAATTGGTCTAATGGGTTTAATGTCAACAAGATCTAATGAATGCTTCTCTAATGAGCCCATTGTTTTTCAAGCCTGTTTTCAAAATGTACTTTATTAATAATAATCAAAACCATTCCGTCATCTAAGGCATAAAACAGCACCAAAGCTATGAAAACTTCAGGATTCAGTGGGAGGAGGGGAGGTCAAAAATAGCAGCCCGAAAATAGAAGACCCAACAACCATTTTTAAAAAAAGAAACATAATTCGCAAGTCATGTGAGGACCAGACATGGCAGGAGAAGTTGCACTATAAGGAATTTAAGGATAGCCCTGCTAGCTCACTCCAGTGATGCCTAGGGCCATTTGGGATTGGTAGGCTGGCAGGTGGGCAAGTCAGCAGAAGGTGGAGTCAGAGCCAATGGCAAGCAGAGTGTTCTGGGCCAGAAGTCGGCTTCACCTGCTGAGCAGTAGTCTGAAAGAGCAGAAGGTGAAGTGACTCCACCTGCTGTTGATCAGCCTTCTTGCTCCTGATGAGAACCAGCTGGCTCCAGCTTTCTTAAGCAGGGTTTCCAATCTCCTTCAGTTGCTGCCAGCCATGGCGGAGCTCAGTAGAGGGAGAAGCCAGCCAGCCAAGACTCAGGGGGATACGTGCTAGGAGGCAGAGTCCATATACAAGGTCCAGTCCAGTCCTATTGTTGTTGTTTAGTCATTTAGTCATGTCCGACTCTTCTTGACCCCATGGACCATTGCACGCCAGGCACTTCTGTTTTCCACTGCCTCCCGCAGTTTGGTCAAACTCATGCTGGTAGCTTGGAGAACACTATCCAACCATCTCGTCCTCTGACGTCCCCTTCTCCTTGTGCCCTCCATCTTTCCCAACATCAGGGTCTTTTCCAAGGAGTCTTCTCTTCTCATGAGGTGGCCAAAGTATCCTCAGCTTCAGGATCTGTCCTTCCAGTGAGCACTCAGGGCTGATTTCCTCAAGAATGGATAGGTTTGATCTTCTTGCAGTCCATGGGACTCTCAAGAGTCTTCTCCAGCACCATAATTCAAAAGAATCAATTCTTCGGCGATCAGCCTTCTTGATGGTCCAGCTTTCACTTCCGTACATCACTACTGGGAAAACCATAGCTTTTACTATATGGACCTTTGTTGGCAAGGTGATGTCTCTACTTTTTAAGATGCTATCTAGGTTTGTCATTGCTTTTCTCCCAAGAAGCAGGTGTCTTTACATTTCGTGGCTACTGTCACCATCTGCCGTGATCATGGAGCCCAAGAAAGTGAAATCTCTCACTGCCTCCATTTCTTCCCCTTCTATTTGCCAGGATGTGATGGGACCAGTGGTCATGATCTTCATTATTTTGATCTTGAGCTTCAGACCATATTTTGCGCTCTCCTCTTTCACCCTCGTTAAAAGGTTCTTTAATTCCTCCTCACTTTCTGCCATCAAGGTTGTGTCATCTGCATATCTGAGGTTGTTGATATTTCTTCCGGCGATCTTAATTCCAGCTAGGGATTCATCCAGCCCAGCCTTTCGCATGATGAATTCCGCATATAAGTTAAATAAGCAGGGAGACAATATACAGCCTTGTCGTACTCCTTTCCCAATTTTGAACCAATCAGTCATTCCATATCCAGTTCTAACTGTAGCTTCTTGTCCCACGTAGAGATTTCTCAGGAGACAGATGAGGTGATCGGGCACTCCCATTTCTTTAAGAACTTGCCATAGTTTGCTGTGGTAAGGTCGGAAATCTCTCAATTCACATAGTCAGATGATCTAGGGGTCAAGAAAGCCGAGGGTCCAAGGTCATGAGAAGCAAGAAGCAGCAAGGTGTGGTCAGGAAGTACGAACGTGCCAACCTCTAGACTAGTGTTTCTCAACCTGTGGGTCCCCAGATGTTGCTGGACTACAACTCCCATCATTCCTAGCCAGCATGACCAGTGGTCAGGGATGATGGGAGTTGTAGTCCAACAACACCTGGAGACCCACAGGTTGAGAACCGCTGCTTTAGACTCAGTGTAATTAAGAAGGCAGGCCTGCGGGGGCTGGCTGAGGGCAGGCTGAGGTTGGTGGTGCAGTGCCCCATTTCCCCAAATGGGCCAACCTCCACTAGATCACACCATAGGTCCATCTCATCCTATTTCTTGTAGTTAGCCAACTAGATGCCCTCTGGGAAGCAAGGACTGAATGCCAGCCCTCTCTTGCTGCTTCCCTCCACAAGTGGTGTTCAGAGTCGTACTGCCTCTAACAAGGAGGGCTTATTTAGCCATCAAAGCTTCCGGAGCCCTGAAGTCCACATCTGCCAGGGCTTGATCCTGCATTAGTTCTTTCTCCATCCATACATTGGTGCAGCTTGCTTCCCATTATCAGAACAGAAATAAGGTAAGCAGAATGCCACCCATGAATCATGGTGCCACAGGGAAGCCAAATGTCCTGAAGAGCTGTCAGAGAACAGTCCTGTGTTTGAAGGAGTCTTCTGCTTGGAAGACTGCCCAGTCCAAATCCTGATTGAAGATCAAATGCCCTAAGAAAGAAGCCAGGATGTAATAGCACCTGGACAAGGAGATTGAACAGGCACCAAGGTCAGCTCATCAACATCCACAAACATCTACACAAATGTTGTCTCCACTCTGAACCTTTGCATTCAATGCGAAGGTGGACTGTGGATATGTCTAGAATCCACCCCATGATCCGGAACCCTCTGTTACCAGAGTTCCTCATTCCTCACTTAAAATCCCCCTTCAAAGCTTAGTGCCAAATGCAAAAGGTCTGAAGTAGAGCTTATGCGCATGAGGACATTATGGGGCTGGGTCTCCACTTGAAGCCCACATGCGTTTGCCCTCAATGTATGGACATGCTCAGGTTCTGGCTTCATGACTGAGACTGTGTGGAAATAAGGAACCTTTCACCACTTTTAACAAAAGAGGACATAGAGCTACACCAGCTAAAATTAAACTTTGAGTCAGCAAGAGTAGATAATTTAACACGGGATCTTGAGGGAATAATCTGAAGAGTTTTGGTACCCTAGATATTAATTAGAACAGACCTTGGAAGCCAGCGAGAATTCTTCTTTGTTGATGAAAGACAATAAAGGCCTGATATTTTATTCTGCCATCATTCTGCTGAAAAAAGATCAGAATGAGTAATTTGTGAGTCTCATCCAAATATTTTGGGATGTTTTTCACTTGCTTACGTGGTACACAGTCAATGACTCACAGCTGAACAAGCAAACAGATTTTGCTGAATAGCCTTGCATTTGAGGTAGAATCATAGAATTGTACAGTTGGGCAGGGACCCCAAGGATCATCTAGTCCAGCACCCCGACATGCAGGAATCTCACATCTGCCTGCAGAAGAAATCTGCAGTGTGGTGTAGTGGTTAAGAGCAGTGGACTCATAATCTGGTGAACCGGGTTCGTGTCTCCACTCCTCCACATGCAGCTGCTGGGTGACCTTGGGCTAGTCACACTTCTCTGAAGTCTCTCAGCCCCACTCACCTCACAGAGTGTTTGTTGTGGGGCAGGAAGGGAAAGGACTCCTTCGTGTAGTAATAAAACGGGATATCAAATCCAAACTCTTCTTCTTCTTCTTTTAAATTAGACTAAATTTGGACTGTTACCTGTAGACGTGTCCTCATGATGGTAGGCAGAGAGCATTTGCTGTGTGAGTTTTGCATACCTTCCAAGGGTCAGCTGCTCCTAAGAGCCACCAGCAGATGTTGACATTATTCTTTCTTCTTCTTCTTCCTCTGACGTTTCATGATGGGTTAATTTGGTGTAGCTGAGAGCGGGGCACTCAGGGCAGGACTTTTAGGCAGATTTACAGGGTTCCTACTCAGCAGAGAGAGCAGGAGGGCACTCAGACACAATTTATCATATTCACCATACATGTTACTACACAAAGAGAGCACCTTCAGACTCTCCAGTCATTACCTCACGGCACCACCGTCAGTTATCTTCCTGAGCTTTTTGCATGTGTGTCATGCTTCCTTCTGTCCTCTTCCTTCTGCGGTTCCTTAACCCAAGTTGAACTTTCTCCCACCAACAGGTTCTAGATGTGAATCAACCCCAGGATGCAACATGTCTCCCCAGCGCCAGCTCTGACAATGATGGCCACACAGACTGTGCCCCCTCCCCCTTATCAAGAAACCCAACAGGTGAGTGTGCTGCTAAACTCTTCCCCTCACCTCCTGCTGCCCCTTTAAAACATTCCAACAGCAACTTTTTAGCGGAGGAAAAGAGCAGAAAAAGTGGTGTGTGCGCTCCTGCATGCATGCATTTATTTACATGTATATTTGTATCCTGCCATTCTGCTCTAAGCATAAGGCCTCCAGGATGCTGTCTTAATAAAATTAGTCACAAAAAAGGAGTATGTACACACACACACACACACACACACACACACACACACACACACAAATGCACATTTCTGAATTCTTATTCCAGGTAAGGAAGAGGCATTATAACACATTCCAAAATGGCAAAAGCACTCAAGGGGTGTGTGGCCTAGTGAGAGATGGCCGATGGGAAAGGGGCGTGGCCTGGGAATCATAGAATCATAGAGTTGGAAGAGAGCACGAGCGTCATCTAGTCCAACTTCCTGTAATGCAGGAATTCATTGCCCAACATGGGGCCCAAACCTGCAACCCTGAGATTAAGAGTCTCATGCTTTACTGATTGAGCTATTCCACTCATAGCATCCCCAGGACCTGATAGAGAGACCTTGAGGACTGGATGTAGGCTGTGGGACTCCTGTCTTAGGGTTGGTGGCAGGGCAGGAATAATTGCCTTCACTCTGATTGGATTTGGAACTGGGCATTGCATGGCATCACTTGGAAGCCATTCAATGTGAGAGCAGGGCTTCCTGTAAGGGTTCCGTGAGCCGGGGGGAAACCCAACGCCTACCACCAGCCACAATGCCTGAATAGACATTGCTTCTGGCTTCCCCCAGTTTTGCCAAAATGGCCTTCTCTCTATTTTGCCACTTGGCAACTTTGTAGGAGGTTGGGATGGAATCAGACTCGGCACTAGCATAAAATCACTTTGTAACTCTATTACTGCCAAATGCCAAGTGAAACTGTACTAGGGAAAGAAGGAGGAGGTTATCATCTTGTGATTTGGAGCGAAGTGTATGTCAAGTATCGTCGCTAAGCGTTGAAGGAGTTCTGCTTTGCTTTTCTGGCTAGGTCTGCTGTTGTGAATGCCAATTGCCAAGTTCATCCAATAAAGGCAAAGTCCCTCCCCAGCACCACTGCGAAATGGAGTGCTTAAGCACTCTTTAAACAACACTCCACTTTTTCAGGAGTGTTGTGCTTATTCAGGAGTTTCAGCAGGAGGAAATTCTCTTAATTTCAGAATGGTGCTTACCTATAAGGGTCCATGTCTGAATATAATAGTCCACCATCTTTTGTGTTTCTGTTCATAGCAGAGGGTGGTGAACAGATAAAAGGAAAACATGAACCACACATTTATTATCTACTTACACAAGTGGATTAATAGGTAGGAGTTTTAGAAACCTTTCAGTTACATGAGAAATCAAATCTCATTCACCTTTGCAAGGGCTTGTTCATCTCTGTCACTTCTAAGTGTGCATTAAAAATAATAATAACATAGTTATATATTACATAAGAGACTGTAAAAGGCAATAGTTCTTTCTGATCTTTTCACACTCAAGAATATGCTGATGCCAAAGCTGGAGAATAAAATATATAGAATGCGTGTAAATAATATAGAAAAGTTAAGTGCAACTTTAATCCAAAATAAGAATATTAAGATATATAGGCAAAATTATTGAAATACAAAAACAAATTGACTTGATCCAGTGGGTCAGTGCCTGATCAACAACCTTGTAAGACCAATAGATGACAATGAAATTTGTTGAAAGCCAAACATATTTCATCCCAGCTGCTCTTCTTGTTGTTAAAATGGTAAAACGGTGGGGGGGAAATATATGTAACCTGGTCAGAGAGAATTCACCAGTGGGTTAGTCTGCCTAGATGAAGTGGTGAGCTAGCCAGCTTAGGGGATAAATTTTCAGGTTGTTATTATTCCAATGCAGTGCTTGGGTTTTCTATATTTTTAGAGGTATTCTATATATTTTATCTTACTGAACTTTGTTTTTGAGTTCAGTAAGTGAAGTGATATTCATAACCCCCATAGGACCATTGAAAATATTAGATTCTATCTCTCTGACATTAACCCAGAAGTAACTGTAAGGAAGGGACGTGGGTGGCGCTGTGGGTTAAACCACAGAGCCTAGGACTTGCCGATCAGAAGGTTGGCGGTTCGAATCCCCGCAACGTTGCTCAGTTCCTGCTCCTGCCAACCTAGCAGTTCGAAAGCACGTCAAAGTGCAAGTAGATAAATAGGTACCGCTCCGGTGGGAAGGTAAACAGTGTTTCCGTGTGCTGCTCTGGTTCGCCAGAAGCGGCTTAGTCATGATAGCCACATGACCCGGAAGCTGTACGCTGGCTCCCTCGGCCAATAAAGCGAGATGAGCACCGCAACCCCAGAGTTGGTCACGACTGGACCTAATGGTCAGGGGTCCCTTCACCTTTAACTGCAAGGATCACTGAGTTTTTTGTCAATAGTATCTCTTAGAGTGGTGAATGGTGGGAAGAAACCTCAATGAACATCGCCATCGTTGCATTTTTATTTGGCTCTTGCTTTGTATATATTTTAAAAACTTGTATATATTTTAAAAATGTATATATGGATGTCTTATGATGGCTATATTTGTAATGCCTAATAAAAGTGGCAAAAGAAGGAAGACCATTAAGCAGCAGTGTAGCAGAGGAAGGATGCAATGGGATCACAGCTCCAGGTCTTACTTTTTTCTTCAGAACAGAAGCAATAGCATTATTTGCTAGAGCACCTGAGCTCATGGTGTTATACACAGGTGTGGGGCATTTCACTTCTCCCTCCTAATAGCCTTGTGGTGTGGGCTATGCCTGGCCACAGATTACCCACTGAACATCAGAGATGTGAACCCAGGTCTCACCCAGCCAAAGTCTGGCATGCTGACAGCTGCATAACCCTTTGCCAACTTACTGGAACTTAATAAAATGGCTATTTGCTGTTTGTTATTGTTGTTGTTGTTGTTGTGTGTGTGTGTGTGTGTGTGTGTGAGAGAGAGAGAGAGAGAGAGAGAGAGAGAGAGAGAGAGAGAGAGAGAGAGAGAGAGCGCAATGCTGGATTTACGTATAAGCTAAACAAGCTATAGCTTAGGGCCCCACTCTCTTGGGGTGCCCCCCAAAATATACTTCTTCTTAATTGTATTTCACTATTAATATAGTTCTTCTTAATTATATTTCATTTCAACAATTACTTTGGTAAAATACATATTTTGTTATGTGCAAATGGCTTTAGATACCTATTAGGTCCATAACTTACCATATAGTATATATTCAACACACAAAAAAGCGACGATTCATTGTTGACAAAAGATGGCCAGACATATAAAGGGCCCCATTACCTTCAGTAGCTTAGGGCCTCATCAAACCTAAATGCAGGCCTGAGCAGGCACCATATATAAATTTATATACAAAGTAGATCAACAGCTGCCTGAAAGTTTCGGGCTCTTCTTGGGACAGCAGTAGACCTTGGGGTCTCAAATTTCAGGGGTGTCCTGTGCAACACCAAAATTCAGCATGCCCACCTCTTGCACTCCTTTCTAAGTCATAGTTGTGCCGTCCCCCACTGCGCCCCCGAGGCTCCATGCCCTGTGCAACCAAACCAATTGTGCTCCCCTAAATCTGCCTCTGCCTGGGGGGTGACTGTGAATTCCTCCTGAGGGTTTACCTATAGGGGTTTTCATGAGAAGATCCTACACAACAAAATGGGTAAAGGTAAAGGGACCTCTGACCATTAGGTCCAGTCGTGACCAACTCTGGGGTTGTGGTGCTCATCTCACTTTATTGGCCGAGGGAGCCGGCGTACAGCTTCCGGGTCATGTGGCCAGCATGACTAAGCTGCTTCTGGTGAATCAGAGCAGTGCACGGAAACACCGTTTACCTTCCCGCTGGAGCGGTACCTATTTATCTACTTGCACTTTGACGTGCTTTCGAACTGCTAGGTTGGCAGGAGCAGGGACTGAGCAATGGGAGCTCACCCCGTCGAGGGGATTCGAACCGCCAACCTTCTGATCGGCAAGTCCTAGGCTCTGTAGTTTAACCCACAGTGCCACCATGAAGTAAAATCGAGTCTACCCGCTTCTTCTGATAAGGGGAACCCAGTTAGGACACAAGTGGTCACTGAGCATGTACTTCAACATGTCTATCTCCTCTCTATTCCATGCAGAATATGGCTTTGCCACCCCCTGCCACCGCTGCTGCCCAGAACACACACATTCTCTCCCCCCCCCCTTTAGATCCAGGTCTGTCCTTTGGAATTTCCCTATCCCTAAATTTTTGCAATATAATACTCTGCCCAAAACACAAATCAAAATGAGTTAGAAATAAATGTGATAGGATGCTAAAATCCCAAGCTAGCTGCCCTCCCCAAGAAAAACTAGGGTATTTAAATAGTATTTTTGTGATCAGATGCATATTTTAATGCACTTTTTGTACGTTCTTTAAATTACTGATTTATGTGGAAATAGAGCAAAACAAACTTATGAATGAATACATGTGAAACTGACATGACTTGAAATAGACTGATCTTTGCATCCCTAGCTAATGGCACATTTGCAACTTTCATTGATCAGATATCACATCTGCAGGCAGTGTTTACCTCTGGGGGTTTTTGTAGAGTGGCGATTGATTAGATTTGATCAATTCAATTGATTAGAAACCTTCCATCTCTACAATTCTATGATTAAAAGGCCACTAAACGGAATCCCTAATTAATTGGGCTACATACATACATATAGATAGATAGATAGATGATAGATAGATATAGATAGATGTGTGTGTGTGTATATGTATATGTATGTATGTATGTATGTATGTATGTATGTATGTATGTATATAGGGACGCGGGTGGCACTGTGGGTAAAACCTCAGTGCCTAGGACTTGCCGATCGTATGGTCGCCGGTTCGAATCCCTGCGGCTGGGTGAGCTCCCGTCTTTCGGTCCCAGCTCCTGCCCACCTAGCAGTTCGAAAGCACCCTAAGTGCAAGTAGATAAATAGGTACCGCTTTATAGCGGGAAGGTAAACGGCATTTCCGTGTGCTGCGCTGGTGCTGGCTTGCCAGAGCAGCTTCGTCACACTGGCCACATGATCTGGAAGTGTCTCCGGACAGCGCTGGCCCCCGGCCTCTTAAGTCAGATGAGCGCACAACCCTAGAGTTGGACACGACTGGCCCGTATGGGCAGGGGTACCTTTACCTTTATATATATATATACACACAACCTAATAATTGTTTTAAATATAATAATGTAAAAATGCAGATAAAAGGCACTGCCATAGAAGAGGCAATATACCATTACACTCACACAGGGAGCCTTTTCAGATATATGCACTCAGCATCAAAGAACAATGAAAACACGCTTTTATTCTCCAAAATTATTGCTTTGTCATAGTTTACTTGATTGATTAAAAACTGCACATTTAGTCAATAAACAGGTGATAGCACCCTCACTTTTATTACAGATAAGGGACCTGGTGGGTTTTATTTTTAAAAAAATGTTACAGACCCCCTAGAATAAATCAATTCTGCTTTGCTACAGTTGTAGATTGTGAAGTCCTTGGGGCGGGGACCTGAATGTAGTACATACTCATTTAGGTTGTTGACAATATCGTTGTCATCATATTTGCAGTGCTTGGAAAGCCTTAGCGCAGTCTTCATAAGCTCTTGCAACCTGTTTTGTTTTTATTCATATAAATATTTACATGATGCCCTTCTCCTCGTGGTCACAGGGAGTGTACGGAAAATTACAGGAGTGCCCAAGTATTAAGAACTCCACCAAATTAAAATTATAGGCAGATAAAACATCAGATAAGGGATGCGGGTGGCGCTGTGGGCTAAACCACAGAGCCTAGGACTTGCCGATCAGAAGATTGGCGGTTCGAATCCCCCCGACAGGTGAGTTCCCGTTGCTCGGTCCCTGCTCCTGTCCACCTAGCAGTCGGAAAGCACATCAAAGTGCAAGTAGATAAATAGGTACCACTCCTGCGGGAAGGTAAACGACGTTTCCATGCGCTGCTCTGGTTCGCCAGAAGCGGCTTAGTCATGCTGGCCACATGACCCGGAAGCTGTATGCTGGCTCCCTTGGCCAATAAAGCAAGATGAGCGCCGCAACCCCAGTCAGTCACGACTAGACCTAATAGTCAGGGGTCCCTTTACCTTTACCTTTAAAACATCAACATCATAAAACAATTCAACAGAGAGAAACTCATAAAATTTATTAAGACTTTGCAGAACCAGTTGTGGTTCCCTAAAGTTGGGGTTCCCGATTGGAACAGGACTCTTTCCAGAGCAGACCCCACTTCTCGCACTCAAAAAAAAAAAAAATCTGCTGCAAATTTTTTATACTAGAGAATTCAACATCTTCCCTATTTTTTGATCCATATAAACTGGCACTGAAAGACTGTTAAGGCAGTTTTCACACATGAGGCTTAAATTGGCTTTTGCCTTTCCCACATCCACAGTGTGAATGCAAAACATGTAGCATGAGGGTAAGAGGAGTGAAGCAGCTATTTTAGACCGGCAATATAAATGACTCCTTCGAGGAAGCTTCCCTTTATGGAGCCTTCTGTCTGCCATTTCCACATTTCCATTTTCCTGCTCCCATCTTACTGTTTGTTTTGTGAAATTTATATACTGCTTGATTGTAAGGGGAAAAAATAGCAACCTCAAAGCGGTTTAGGAAAAAAAGGTAAAGCAATCAAATTATCAATAAGTTTCAGATAATTAAAAGCCTCAATGAAGTAAAAACTCATTAAAACCTCACATCAACATTCTAAACATCTAGCTAGGCTTGTCTAGACAAAAATGTTTTCAGCAGGCATCAAATACAGTACAGTCGTACCTTGGTTCTTGAATGCCTTGGTACTCGTGCGTTTTGGCTCCTGAACACCGCAAACCTGGAAGTAAGTGTTCCATTTTGTGAATGCTTTTCGGAAGCCAAACATCTGATGCGGCTTCTGATTGGCTGCCAGTGGAAGCCAATGATTTCCGTTCTCATCCTGGGGCAAAGTTCACAACCCAAAGTACTACTTCCGAGTTAGGGGAGTTTGTAACCCGAAGTGTTTGTAACCTGAAGTGTTTGTAACTTGAGGTACCACTGTATAGACAAAATCAGCAAATGAATCAAATGTGCATAAAGGTTCTGAACATTCTGCAAAACCAAAATAGTACATACGTTGGCTCTGAGGCATTCTGCCCCACGTGAACAACATTCGCACACCTTCACAAATAGCTTGAGAGAGACTCAAAGGCAATTAATTCCTCCCATCCCCTCCCCCGACTCTGTGAAACAGCCGGCCACACTTTCTTGCTCCCTTTTTTGTAAAGTACAGCCTTGGAACCCCAGAAGCAGTTTCTTTCCAGACCTTGGCATGAGCAGGAAAACTTTCTTAGGTTGGCATTTACACTGCCTGAGAGGAAACGGCTCAGAGGAGGGGAGCTGGAGACTGGCCAGCTGAAAGGAGACACTGCTGCATTCCCAAGTTAATGCTCTCCTTGGAGAACTGTAAAAGATACAAGCCTATAAAAGACAGCTGTAGACTCTCAGCGACTGGGACACGTACCTGCGCGACACCCAGTAGATCCTGGTGAAGCCCTTAGGCTACTAACATTTGAGCCAGTGACTTTTAAGCCCTCGTTATTCTTTTACTCAGAGGCCAAGGTCAGGAGCTTGGCCTACACTCGAGTAGGACCCTGGCAGAGACGCACGCCCAACTGGCATGTTCCCTCCCTCCTGTTCTTTCGTTCGGGAGCTTCAAAAGCTTTCTTCTGCCCAAACATCACAGCGACCCATGCCAACTGACGCCAGCACACTTAGGGATCCGCAGAGTTTGCGCATCATGTGTAACAGACCTCAGCAACTCAGCATTTTGGCTAATCTACTTTATTTACATATAAACACACACGGGGCACTGCAACATGGCTCCCTCTCTCTCTAGCATCAGACAGCAAAGAGAAACAAAACAAAGGACAATAGTCCCACTTCACGGAACACAGTAACACAAACATCCTGTCTCTGTCACTTCCCACTTTGTGGAGTCAAAACATATACTGTCATGTGATAGACAACAATCCCATGACTGCAATCACGGAGCAGGAATTCTAACAAGATTCTTAGGGTAAGTCTGGGTCTCTTTCAAGTTCAGAGTCTCTGGAACATGGTAAAACCAGATCTCTCCATGCTCACTAGGCCCAGTTCAGATGATCATATCTCAGCTTATTAAGATGAGATGTGCAGAAGTCTTATACTCATGCATTAAGCCCCTTCACTCTTCCTTTTGTGTTTCTACCTGTTTTTGTCAGAGGTGACACAATGTTCAGCAGCAGATCCCATGCTATGCATACAGAAGTCCCCAGATTCAATCCCTGGCATCTCCAGGTAAGACTGAGAAAGGCTCCTTTCTGAAACCTCAGAGAGCCATACCAGTCAGGATAGACCAATGATCTGACTCAATATAAGACAGCTTCCCATGTTCCTATATTCCTGTGTTTGTGTAGACAAGTGTTCTACAAACTATGCCCTCCAGATGTTGTTGGCCTACAACTCCAATCCCCTCTGACCATAGGGCGTGCTTCCTGTAACTGGTAGGAGTTGGGGTCCAAAACATCTGGAAACCACCAGGTTTGAAAAAGCTGGCGTAGACAAAACACAGTCAAAAATGAATCCAGTTATTTTAATCCAAGTATAACTGGCCACATAAAGAGGCCTCAATTCTTGTAAATCACAGAAAATACTTACCAAGATATTTTTCACCATGGAAAAAATAGGTGTCCCCAGCCTATACTTCTCAAACTCATTGCAGAGAGTCAAATTATTTTTGTTTTGTTTAGGGAAAGGAAAGCAAATATTGAGCTTGCATGATCAAGTTCTCATACCAGGGATATTTCATATTTATGCAGTCTTTCCAATTCTCTTGATTCTAGATATTTTTTTTCAGAACGCACCAGCTGCTAAAATTAGGCGATTCTCAGCTTTCATTTGAGGATGGGAGTGCAAGTGGGAAAGATTGCAGAGAAGCTGAAAACATAACTGCAAGTTGTGTTTTAAGATGCCAGAAAAAATATATCTGTGTTACATTACAATTATGGAATATATTTTTTTGCAATCTTAACCATTGAAAAAACCACTGAGCAAAATTTCACTCCATCATAATCATACCTACAACACTATTCATTATGGTTTACAAGAGCCTCAGACTAACACAGTCTCCTTCACAGAGATGATTGACAGCATGAACTTTTGGTTCTAAACAAGCTATAGTACCCCACGTCATCAAAACTCTAGCGACAATGGTTAGCAAGAACAAACCAGGATTTGCAATATAAGGAAAAGTATCATTGTTGACAACAAGAGCTTTCCCTTCATTGTGAACCACCAGCATGGAGTGGGCGATTCTGATTGGGACCATGACATGTGCAAAGGGTTAATTCCCTCCCCCCTTGAAGCCATGGTCCCATTCTGGCTCTTGGGGGAGGGGGCCTGCATTGCCTATTTGTTAAACTAACAAACAAAAAAGAGGCCAAACTACATGACAACATCACATCTAGTTTGTTCCTGATTTTTTGTTCCTGATGGGGAACCTGTAGCACCCCAGATGTTGTTGGACCCAACATCAGCCAGCATAGCCAATAGCCATAGCTCGACAACCTATGCAGGTCCACCAAATTCCTGTCCTCAGTGGTGGGTGGTCCTCTAGGGCAGTGTTTCTCAACCTATGGGTCCCCAGATGTTGTTGGACTACAACTCCCATCTTTCCTAGCCAGCATGACCAGTGGTCAGGGATGATGGGAGTTGTAATCCACAGGTTGAGAACTATTGCTCTAGGGCAAATGGGGCGATGTTCCACGTATTCCAGGCAGTCCCCAGCTGCCTAGCTTCTTTCTTATATATTACAGCGGGTGGCCCTGGCTTTCAGCTTCCTCTGCCGTAGTCTCTGTGCTGTTGTTGTAGAACTCAGCAGCGAGGCGGAAGGCAAAAGTAGCAATAGTTAGCCGTTCCTGCCATTGGCTCCGGTTCCGCCAACTGCTGGGCTCTCTGCTTTCTGCTCCACCAGTGTCTGTGGGCACAACCCACCACTGCCTACCCTTCTTCTGATCACCACAGCCCTGTGTCTCTCGCACCATTATTGTACATGTGCACAAGGCCCTCTCTAAAACATTTCTGTCGAGCAAATGTGCTAATGCAATAATTCCTATGGTCCATACTTTTTTAACGAATGAGGGAGGGTGACAATGATGTTAGCAACGGTCAGATCCTTTTGCAGGAGTCACCCAGCATGTGGCCCTTCCCATACCATTGTTAATCTGGCTGCGGCTGGCAAATCCCCTTTTTATGAGCCGAAAGCGCTGCTTGGCATTCTGGAAATTGTTCCCTTCTCCCTGGATTTATAGCCCTAGGACCAAGACAATTAAAAAACACCCAGCAAGAAAAAGGCCTGACTGAGACAAAACTGGGATAAACAGGAACCAAGACGATTACCGTGCATATATGAGACTGTTGGAAATGCTGAGCTGACTTTGTGCTCTCAGTCCAATAAACCTAAAAAAAAAAAAGTTAATAACCTAATCCATCCTTAGAGGCAGCCATATACATTTTTGTAGATTAAGAACACTGAAATACTCTCAGCATATTGGTTACACATTTTGAGTAGCCTTTTAAGTTGCTCTGAAGGGCTCCTTCCTTACATTGGGTTGTTTTTCAGATCACATTCCAAAATTCTAAAATTACTTTGTGGGGGTGTTTTCGTCTTGACGTGTTGTGGGTGGCATGCCAGCAATGGCTGGGACCCGAACCACAAGTATGCATGTCCACCCCCCACGGTTCCTTTCACTCAGGCACACACACACACAACATCCCCAGCTTATCCATTTGCACACAGACGCCTGCCCCTTTCACCTAGACTGTAAATGAAGGACAGGTTATTGTAAATAAATAAGTCCTCAAGCTTTTAGCAAGATGGAGTCCGCAGCAGCCAGCCCTGAGCTCCAGAACCTGTTTGAATAGCATGGTCTCAGGCTTGGAATACATTGGATTTGAAGATGCTCAGACTCAGGACAAAAGGGAGAAATGTGCAAGGAAGGCACACTTGGCAAACCCTCACCATGCTCAGCTCCAGCTGTGGAGCTGTCCTCACTGTGGAAGGACATGTGGATCTAGAATTGGTCTCCACAGTCACTTACGGACCCACTGTTGAAACCATGTTTATGGAAGACAGCCTTACTCAGCTATACGTGATCGCCAAAGAAGAAGAAGACATGATGTCATGTGAAGAAGAGGGTCCCAGGTTGTCATGTGTCAAACTTCCTTTTCACGTTAGCTAGTCTAGGAGCATTTAGGAACAGAATGCAGGTTTTCTAGTTTGGTGGATCTGGCACTGAACCATGTTTAGAAATTCTGGGTGAGGCCTAGAAATCGGCCACATCAGCATGAGAATTGCTTGTGAGATTGAACCAAGGTGCATCTATCCTTGTATTTGGCACAAAATAGTGGCCAGTTGATGCCTCTAGAAGCTTGCAAGCAAGGCTGCGGTGGTGTTATTCCATCCCTTTTGCGTGCATATTGCCTCCAAATCTGCATGCTCCGATTAACTCTTGCTGCTAATGATCCCTCTAATCAGTTTCACCAGGTATCCCTACATTCTAGTATTATGCATGAAGGGCAGGGTGGGGGTTGGGTGATATATTTGCATCCGTTAATTACCTGATACCTACCATTGATATGTATTCTTTACCCTGTTGTAGCAAGCAACCCTTATGCCCTTTAAGCATAAATGTATATGTAGCTCATTAGCAGAGCACATGCTTTGATTGTAGAAGATCCCAGTTAGAAAGTATTAATCTTCTAGTTAGAAAAATGTAAATAGCAGGGCAAAGAAAGACGCCTCCCTGAGGCCTTGGAGAACCACATTATCAGTCAAAGGTACCAAGAATGAGCTAGATTAGCCAATGAGTTGATTCATGAGTAGGAAGGATGGTATGGAAATATATGTGGTGCTGCAAAGGTAGCACCATTCCAATTCCAGAGAGAAATGTGTCCAGGTCAGGCACAGACATGTACCCAAGTAGCCCACAGACAACTTAGTCTGGCCTTGTAGATCATCCATGGAAGGGCCATAGCTCAGTGGTAGATCATCTGCCTTGCATTCAGGAGGTCCCAGGTTCAATCCCTGGCATCCGCAGGTGGGATTGGGGAGAGATTGTTGCCTGAAACTCTACAGAGCCATCACTAGTCAGTGTAGACAGTACTGAACTAGATAGACCAATAGTCTGAATGTAAGGCATCTCCTTATGTTCCTGGATTCCTTGTGTTCCGGTCTACTCATCTACAAGAGGCACAGGACATGTCAAGACTATTTTATTCATCCCTCACAATGGGTGCTTTGGCCAATATTGTTCTTGTACATATGTGTGCTATAAATGGAGGTACATAACTATCAGTGCAGCCCATGCACAGCTGGACTCAAAATGTCAATATGAAGATAGCATGCTAGCAATGATACCCATTGCAACAGGGCCCTGCTCCCCCTACAAAGGCACTTAGTCAAGAACACTAGCAACTTTTAAGTTCCCGTACCTTTTGAGATCCTGGTTGTTCGGCAATCATGATTACTGCCAGTTTTGGTTTCTCTGTTATTTTTCCATTCTTAAGTCTTCCACAGTTGCAATTTTTTATTTTTTATTTAGATCTTCATGAGAATTCACCAGCATTTTGGTGCAACTTTCTCCTAATTTCTGT
Source organism: Podarcis melisellensis (assembly GCF_964234715.1). Taxonomy (NCBI): domain Eukaryota; kingdom Metazoa; phylum Chordata; class Lepidosauria; order Squamata; family Lacertidae; genus Podarcis; species Podarcis melisellensis. The sequence continues at coordinate 11,185,062 of NC_138532.1, read as the reverse complement.
ATGCAATTTTGCCTAATAGGCACATTTTTGCCAATCCATTTCCCTTTATACAATGCACTTCTGTATGTCATATCCACAGATATATGCATTTATATGCACTCTTTACCCTGATGCATGCATTTTTGGGCACGATGTGTAGCTAGACAACTGCATTACAAAATTCAGAGAATGCGAATTTCAGGTTCATTTTGATCTGCAATTTTTTATTTTTTTGAAAGTGTAAATTAGATCAAGTTGCCTTGTGAACTGAAACTATCCCCCATCTCTTAATGCCAACTGAGCAAAGCTGTAACATCCTCTTGGCCTGCCCATCCTAACACAGGATGTAAGTGCCAGTATTTTCTATACTATAATCTGTAAGATCCTAACAATAGTATCGCCATGGCCAGAGAGCACAAGGAAGCTAGGGAATATGCAGTGCAGCATGGCTTTCTGGCTAAGCCCTATGCTTCGGCACGTAACCTGAATGCCTCCTTTCCTGTTAATTAAGGCTAACAGCTTTAAATTGGTGGGTCTCGTTATTTTAGAAGAGCCTAACAGCTTTAGGATTAAGTTTACTGGCCCTGAATTGTTGGAATCCCTCCATAACAGCTATGAGCCAGCAGCTGGGAGAAGTTTAGGGCTGAAGGGATTAGCTGTTAGCTGCATCGGAAACCTCAGGAGTTACAAAAGAATGCAGATTGAGGGTTAGTTAAGTGTGAAGAGCCTAATTTAATTCACATTATACTGTGGATTAACAAATCGCAGCTGCTGAAAGGAGCCCCCATGGCTAGTCATGGTGCCAAGTGCTTTCATGTCCCAGGAGAAAGTGATCAGCGCTCCAAACACTCGTTTCTGGGTTGGCCAAGGATTTGCCAAACAGCAGCACTGATGTTTCAGCAGTAGGGCTTTAGCGTCCGGATCTCCGGCAAGATCCATATCACTGGAAAGCATTTCAAGTTGTTAAGAAATGCGATCCCTCTGGAGAAATGTGGCTTAGTTTCTTTGAAAGCCCCCTGATGGTTGATTCACATCCTTCTGAAGGTGGGTCAATCAGCAGGACTGAATTTTGGGGTACACCCTGAAGTAGCCATGACATTACTTTGCTGCACGCTGCAGTCTTGATTTGGCCATGCAGATATTTTCCTACGTCCCCATTAGCCAACTTCCAGAAGCTGTTGCAGCTTGGCAGTGGGGCTGCAGAATATTTTTCACCACGCTGGAAAACCTTAGGACATGGTTGGAACTTGATGAAAGTATGATATAACTAATTGCACTGGGCTCCTGGGTAGTGTTGATGGAAACACAGTCACTCCCTGTAGATCTCATGTATCATCTCATTATTACCAAAGTAATTAATGTCCTGAGAAGTAGCAGGTCAGTTTTCAAAATGTGCTTCTAGGAACATAAGATACTGAGTGGGGTTTTTGGTTCATCTAGCTCGGTATTGTCCAGGCATGGGCAAACTCAGCCCTCCAGATGTTTTGGGACTACAACTCCCATCATCCCTAGCTAACAGGACCAGTGGGCAGGGATGATGGGAATTGTAGTCCCAAAACAACTGGAGGGCCAAGTCTGGGGAGGCCTGGTATTATGCATGCTAACTGGCAGTAGCCTTCCAGGGTTGCAGGAATTGCCTTCAGAGTTTTGAGAAGCTGATTTTCTGGCACCTCCTGCTACTGAGCAACCATCCATCCCTCATTCAGATTTAACTCCTGGACTGCTGCTCTGTGGGTTTTCCCTGACCGTTGTAACTCATGGCTCAGCGCCTCCTCTGGGAAATATCTCTTAGGCCAGAAAATCCCTTTCCTTCAATTGTCGGTGTTTCTCAGGGTAGGGATCCACCATAAAAATATGGCTGAGCCAAAGTCTCCCCTAATTCAATAGGACCATTCATTTCCCCCACGAACATCAGCAAATGGGGGTGGGAGCGAGCAAATTCTCAGAACTTTCAGGTGTGTGGAGGGGTACCGTTAAAGGTGAAGTGTTCCAAGATATCTTCTTCTTTACAGGAATAAAAGCACTCTTTTGCCACGTAAAAGCAATGGCTAGTTTGCTATTTGTTTGGACAGAACACTCCATGAGAACAGAGTTATGGGGGCAGCCATCATCCCCCCCCCCAAGAATGCCCCCGGAAGCAGTGCTGAAACATGGAGGAGTGCTGTTCCCATAGGGAATTCTATCTCCTAAAGATGAATCCAATCTTTGAAGGAGGTGCTTTCTCCTAACCCCAACCCCAGAAATTCTGAAAATGGCCTGGGCTTTGGCAGGCAAAGTTGCAGGCACAAGTTGTTCTGTGAGAGTCTTAACAGAGAAGTGCTTAGGAAGAAAGCAGCAACCACAGAGATAGTGTTATTAGAATGAGCTTCCAGCTTTTTGACATCTTTTTTTGCCCTCTGATCTGAAGGGATTTCTGCTGGTTGGGACGGCAGTGAAATGCTATTGATCTCTTCCTTTGTGAACGCACACGTCTGCTGAAGCCACAAAGCGACTGCATTTGAGCACCCAGTCTCTGCATTTTTTTGTAAAAGTCCTGTTCTCTGCATAATTATGCCTTTGGATTTTAGCCATGTCCTCTGATGCTTTGCAGATTTGGACAGGAGTATATATTAATAGCCCTGACGCACTTGGAATCCTCATGGAAGCTTTTAACTGACAGCTTCGCTTTTGTCAGATGCTCAATTATTATTTAAGTGGTTCCTTAAAGATTCCTTAAAAATTAGCCTAAATAAAAGTTATCTATCTATAGTTATCTATTTCAGCAAAGTTTGTTCCATGCTGATCATTTCATCTTTCTTTCTTTCTTTCTTTCTTTCTTTCTTTCTTTCTTTCTTTCTTTCTTTCTTTCTTTCTTTCTTTCTTTCTTTTTGCATTTTGCATTTTTATTGATTTGGGATGGGTTTTTTTGCAAAGTTATAAAAATAGCACACCAACCAAGCAATCATCTCTACAACCAAGCCATCTCCTCTCACAAACACACATTTATTTATGTACCTTGGAGCAAAGCTGCTATGTCCCAAACATCTGAATGACCACCTCATTCCCTACAGACCCTCTTGTGTGTTAAGATCAGATTGGTAGTTCCACTGCCCTCAGAAGTTCAGGGGCGGTGGCCCAGGAGAGAGCTGGTAAAAAGAAACCATCAAATATGGTTTTTCCTTCTAAAGATGAATGGTGGCTCCTCCCCCCCCCCCATTTTTAATGATTTTACACTTCCTTCATTACTGCCAAAGGGCACCCTATGTTGAAGTTACGGTCCCATACAATGGTCATCATGAGGGTGGGGGTGGATTATCAACTAATATTTTGTTAAGTGGGTGAAAACCCTAGATATTGCATATTTTTTTAGCATTTGAAATGCTGAGGTGGTTTGAGGTAAGCATAAAAAAGAGTCCTGAGGTGTGTTGTTTTTTTACCTGCTCCAAATGGAAGTTAATGTTTAGGGAAGCTTTTAATGTTTGATGCATTATTGTATTTTAATATTTTTTTGGAAGCCCCCCAGAGCGGCTGGGGAAGCCGAGCCAGATGGGCAGGGTATAAATTGTTGTTGTTGTTGTTGTTGTTGTTGTTGTTGTTGTTGTTATTTACCAGTAAATGAACTAAAATCTTCCTTTAATACAAAAACAGAAATGGGATGTCAAATATATGTTTAGGTTTTTAAAAGGAGAGCTGTTTTTGCTCATACTTCATTTACTTTTATGAATTAGCAGTACATATTGGGAAGGAACAGTAGTATTCCCGTCAAATAAGCAAATGAAGGCTGCAAAACTTGGAACAGCAGTCATTTGTAAATCCCATTGGGCTCAGTGGGAGTGACTCCTGAGAAGAAATGCCTAGACGGCGAGTAACTGGGCAGTAATTCTTATTAGCTTATCCTGAGTCCACATGGGGACAAGACATAGGTGGGGCACCTCCAGCCTCCAGGACAAATAATGTGACAAAAATGCTGCACATTGAGAACCTCAGCTTCCCTGATCATTCCCTTGCAACTCAGTGCCATGTAAATTTGGTGCCGAATGGAAGCCACGCTGCCAGGGTCAGATCCACTTGAGGGCTCCTGATCAGAACTTCCAAGTAGATCCAGTGTCTGCCAAAAGCAGCACATCTGGCATTTGGTGCCATATTTAAATGGCGTCAAAGGCAAGCAGCACATGCAGAGGAACAATTGGGAACCCTATCTGATATGCTGTAAGTGTCATTGTCCAGCTTGTGAGCCAGTGTGGTGTAGTGGTTAAGAGTGGTAGACTCGTAATCTGGTGAACCGGGTTCGCGTCCCCACTCCTCCACATGCAGCTGCTGGGTGACCTTGGGCTAGTCACACTACTTTTTTTTTACTTTTTTGCATATAAAGATGTGTTTATTAAGAGAAATTCACACTATAATGGTGATGAATTTTCAGGAGGCTTTTAAAGTAGTAATTATAGCAAATTGCTACAAAATGTCGAGAACAGAATTTAATACAGTGGTACCTCGGTTTTTGAACGTAATCCATTCTGGAAGACTGTTCAAGTTCCGAAACGTTTGAAAACCAAAAACTTAATACAGAAGCCGCTCAGCCTCACTCACCTCACAGAGTGTTTGTTGTGAGGGAGGAAGGGAAAAGGAGATTGTTAGCCGCTTTGAGACTCCTTAGGGTAGTGATAAAGCGAGATATCAAATCCAAACCCTTCTTCTCAGTGGCACACGGCCTCGCCACATTTTGCAAATGAGCATGCTTATAACAGCCATGTCCCCATAACAAGGCAAATTTTGCAAGCCCTCTTCTGACCATTGCTTTTAAAAACCCAGGGAGTGTTTGCTCATAAGAAAAGCTCCTAGAAAAGCAAATGCATATTTTCCTTCTAGGGATCCCTTGCCCCGATTCTCTGAGAACCTGTTGGTCAAAGCTATTGTGGCGTAGTGGTTAGAGCGTTAGACTTGGCTTGGGAAGACCTGGGATCGAATCTCACTTGGCCATGAGATTCACTGGCAATTGACTTTGGGTCAGTTGCCATCTCTCAGCCTAAGCTACTTCACAGGGTTAATTGGAGGAGCGGGCATGTATACTACCTAAGCAACCTGTGCAATAAATGTGTACAGTACTAGATAAAAATAAAATAAAATAAAATTGTTGGCCAGCCTCCTAACAAGCTCTTTCTGATCCCTCTTGCAAGAGCTTCTGGGTGCTTGGGAACTAGAGCAGCCATATCAGCCTCACCTGTGCCTACTCAACGTGCAGCAGCAGGGCCAACTCTAACCATTAGGCAGAATAAGGAAGCCTTCTCAGGCAAATGATCTAGGGCAGGCATAGGCAAACTCTGGCCCTCCAGATGTTTGGGACTGCAATTCCCATCATCCCTTACCACTAGTCCTGTTAGCTAGGGATGATGGGAATTGTAGTCCCAAACATCTGGAGGGCCGGAGTTTGCCTATGCCTGATCTGGGGTGTCATGAAAGGGCAGGAAATGGTTCGTTAGTTTTTACTGTCAGGGAACATACTTGTGGAATTTATTGTCTCAGGTGTGAAAGTAGCTTGACTGCTTTTTGATAGTATGGGTTGTAGCCAACCAAATTCTACTCACAGTAGCCCCGTTGAAATGAGTGGATCTTAATTGTGTCCTTTAATACAAACGGTCTCCTCTGAGTAGGACTCACATTGGATGCAACCCTATGCACCTTGACTGGGGGTTGGGGGTACTATTTGTTCCTCAGGCAGAAAAATGTCTTGGGCCAGATTCGTGCAGCATACAAGGTTAATGGGAGAGTCCTGGTAAAGGGTTACATCCAGGACTAGTCCTACTCAGAGTCAACCCGCTGAAGTTAATAGACTTCATTAATTGGCTTCATTAATTTAGCTTCATTAATTTCAGTGGGTCTACTTTAGGACTGGCATTGGTTGCTAAAGTACAGAGCTTGGAAAGTTCTAGTTCAGCATGTCCAAAAAGGAACTAATTCCAGTTCGTGTTTGCCCTTTGGCAAAGCAAACTGCTTCTATTCACATTCAGTTCATCGTTCATACATACAATCATCAGTACAAACCCCACTAAAAATCAGCATTCAGAGGGTTACAAGCTGCTGTGCTAAAGTATAAAATATATGTAAGAAGTCTAAGAAAAACAACAAAAGGCACCACAGTGGAATGTGAACTGTTTAATTTTATTTCCCCCAACAAGAATTATCTTTAGGCTTAAAGGTCCAAAGAGTATAAAGAAGTTAAAAAAAAAAAAAAACCATGTCAGTGAAGTGAGTGAATTAAGTTCATTTTGAGGTAGAACTTTGAATGATTTCTAGCTCACCTTCAGCTAGAATACCCCAAAATTAACTTAATTCACATTTTGTTCACCCGGCAGTCATGAGACCTACTTTCAGGTGTAGTTCACATATTTCCAAATGTCACTAAACCGAACCAGTTCCTTCCAAGCACTGACAAAATACGAGAGGAAGTGGCTGTGACCCTGGGTAGGTGCAGGAGTGGGAAGAGGAATGCAATTGTTCTGTGCACACACAGAGAGTGTGAGCGCGAGAGCCGATTTGTTTCGCTTCTGGCTTTCTGAGATATGTGGCAAGGTGCAGCTCCCTGCATTGCGAAGGCCACTTTGCCACCTCGTAGAGGATTTCTGGGCTGGAGTGAAATCTTTGCGTTATGAGCCTCTTTCAAAGTCACATGGGCCTCTTTATCCTCATCTCTTAAATGTGTCCCTCTGGTGAGAAAGGTCACTTTGCACAAATGATACCTTGGTGGGGTTTTTATGGCTCTTGGAACTTCTGTGTCATCGTTTGTTCGCTTCGCTGCTCCTCTTGGTTCCTTCTTTCACTTCTCTTCCCACCCACCCCCCACCCCCCACTCCAACGAACTAAGTTGAATAGACGTGGTGTTTTATAAAACGCAGCTCCATTTCCCATTAGCTGTTCCTTGAGTGTGACCTCTTTCCTGCATAGGCAGCTGAAACTGGAGACGGAAGAGGCAGCGGGGAAATGTAGTTAACTGTTCATTCCTACTGGGAGTTTTGGGGGGGTGCGGATTCTGACACTAGAAGAGCTTCATCATACTGTCACACTTTCCCACCCAAGTCTGTTTGAATTCTTTTACTTGTGCAAAGAAGGGCAATAGTAGAGGACTGCTAAAAATGAAATGGAACACCGACGCCCTAGAGCAAATCCGTCAGGACTGACCACCATGCCCAAACACAGAAACAGTTCAGATTCCTGGTGCTTTTTTCCCATCCCTCCCAGCCACCCTGATCCACAAATACTTTCCTGGCCAAGCACCTTGAACTCTCTCCCTGCATTCCCTCCCTGTAGTTTCCTTGGGAAGCTACGATTGCCTCTGATCAGTGTTTTGTGGCAGGGATACCAGCGCATACCAGAAAAAAGGGATGTGAGTGGCGCTATGGTCTAAACCACTGAGCCTCTTGGGCTTGCTGACTGGAAGGTCGGCAGTTTGAATCCCTGCGAAGGGGTGAGCTCCCGTTGCTCTGTCCCAGCTCCTTCCAACCTAGCAGTTTGAAAGCACACCAGTGCAAGTAGTTAAATAGGTACCACTGTGGCGGAAATGTAAACAGCGTTTCCGTGTGCTCTGGTTTCTGTCACAGTGTTCTATTGTGCCAGAAGCAGTTTAGTCCTGCTGGCCACATGACCTGGAAACTGTCTGCAGACAAATGCCGGCTCCCTCGGCCTGAAGGCGAGATGAGCACCACAGCCCTTTGACTTAACCATCCAGGGGTCCTTTACCTTTTTACTTTTACTTACATACCAGAAATGGAGGCAGAAATTTGTGGCAGTGCATACCAGAAATTTAGGTTTGCACAGTTAAAAGTGAATTAAATCACTCTGCCACCCACCACCCCAACCTTTTAAAGTGGGTTTTCAGAGTTTAGGTGTTGACTGAGAAACACACTGAAAAATACAGGAGTAATGAACTATTAGCAGGAAGATGTGTAAATGTTGCATGAGCAAATGAGGATTTCAGGCTTTCAAATTGCAGTGGCACCCTGTGCGGAGCCAAAATCCGCCCACGACACCCCCTGGCCCCTTGTCTTCCATTCTGCTCAGTTAACTGCATCACAGTTTCAACACCCCGCAGCGCCCCCTGGAGCTGGCTCCCAGTGCAACAGAACTGGTCAGACTGCCATAAATCCACCTCTGAATATCCACTGTTATATATATAAACCACCCTGCAAACTAACTAGAATAAATGCTCAATAAAGACTCGGCAGTCTAACCTCTGTGTAAGCTTTGTATGAGCAAATCAGGATGATTGCTCAGTAAACGAGTGGTCTGGAGCCATCCTTAAACTCCCAAGGGCCACTGCAGCCAGGGACGCAGGTGGCGCTGTGGGTTAAACCACAGAGCCTAGGACTTGCCGATCAGAAGGTCGTGGTTCGAATCCCCGCGACAGGGTGAGCTTCCATTGCTCGGTCCTTGCTCCTGCCAACCTAGTTCGAAAGCACTTCAAAGTGCAAGTAGATACATAGGGAAGGTAAACAGCATTTCCGTGCACTGCTCTGGTTCACCAGAAGCGGCCTAGTCATGCTGGCCACATGACCCGGAAGGTGCCAACCTAGCAGTTTGAAAGCATGTCAAAGTGCAAGTAGATAAATAGGTACCACTCTGGTGGGAAGGTAAACGGCGTTTCCGTGCGCTGCTCTGGTTCGCCAGAAGCGGCTTAGGCATGCTGGCCACATGACCCGGAAGCTGGATGCTGGCTCCCTTGGCCAGTAAAGTGAGATAAGCGCTGCAACCCCAGAGTCGGTCACAACTGGACCTAAGAGTCAGGGGTCCCTTTACCTTTACCTAATAGGAGTTAGGTCTCTTCTGCATTGCCCCACCACCACCACCCTAGAGCAATCCAACCCAAACTGAGACCTAATCACAAATGCTAGACCAGGCGCCAAACCAAATCAGGAGGACCTTGCATAGCCCTAGTTTGAAAGATGTTCCTGCTTTCATCTAATTCTGTTATCTTCCCTGTAAGAGATAAATTCTTATAAGTGTTTAGTACGGAATGAACTTGCCTCTGGATTCAGGTTGGACTAAATGACCATTGAGGTTCCTACTGTACCATGGGCCTATGGATTTCACACTTCTGTAGCATACCATCATCATAGCCACAAAATTGTGCCCAAAGTGGTTTACAACATATCAAACAAACTGTAGGTTTTTTAAAAAAACATTTTGTACATACGAAGCATCACCCTGTTCCAGACGCCGTAGTCTGGATCTGAGATGCAAATCTTCAGACCTTCAGGGGCCCAAAACCACCTCTCAGCTGGGGAATTGCAGAAACTCTCTGCCCGGCCTTTAACCCACCAAACAGGTCTTATGTCCGATGTTATTGTGGGTGCTCATCCCACCTGGAAAGGTATTTAGATTCTCCTGAAACATACCTGTTTGTGATTTTGCTGAAAGGGTTCCTTGTGTGAAAGCATCGTTTTTTACAGAAAAGCCCGGACAGAAGGCAAAAGTAGACTTCCTATTCCAGTAGCTTAGCATAAATATTCCCTCCCCCTGCCCCCACCATATAAAAGACTGCTTGATGGGGCTTTTCAAAGGCAGCAGAACTGACTGTCATAAAAGGGCTGGATTTTATGAAAATAAAGAGGAAGCAATGGGAAAAACATCCTTTGAGGACAGAGCAACTGCTTTAATAATCTTCTGGTTCTGCTAGGGGCCAGTAATATTGAGCATAATCTCTCCAAATACACAGGAGAATCTGTCTTTTGAAAATTGGGAATCTGCATAAAAATCCTGCACTTCATATGTTGCTTTATAATAAATTAAAGCATCTCTAATGGAAGTTCTTTCCCTGCTATTTTGTCCTTGAAGTTTAGGGAATAAAGTCCTGAAAAGTGAGCGCATACATTAAAGATGCAATATCTTTCCAAGCATGTTGCGGATGAACCCTGGTGATCAGAGTACATGCGGTGAAACTGCACTTGATTGTTGTCAGTCAGATGAACAAGAAGACGGTTTTGCTGCCTCTTATTTTCTGATTTTGTGTCTTGGTATTTCGCTCTAGGACAGTAAAGACTACATAAATCTGGTACAGCTGTAAAACTGAGAAGGGTGGAATCATCTGTGTACTGCAGTAAGCAGTATACCCCAAACTGACTTAGGTGTTTTCATGCTAGTGAGAGACTTGAAGTCTGGTATGTGATGCAAATCTTATCCTGATATGAGGCATACATTTTGATGTTTCTACTGATGTTCCTCCAACTGTTGCTCATTTCTCATGTTGCGTGTTGAGGACCCCCAAGACACCCCCAAATAAAAACACGGTTCACACATCATTTTTGTTTTGGTTTTTGGCATAATTTTGGTCACTACTTTATTGAATTACAGTATGTGAGTGGTTGGTTAGGCATTGGTTAGCGACTATCTGTTCCCACTTGGAGGTAGGAACAGAACTGACAACTGCACCCCTGTGGAAATCAGTAAGGGTAAACAATTTTAGGGAGAGAATAAAGCTGGGTGCCAGGCTCTCAACTCTCCCCAAATGCTCCCATGGGCTCTTGCGTGGCCCTAGCCCTTTGCCAGGGATCCGGACAAAAGCATGGCGAGCCCCTGGATTCCTTTAATGGAATACACTTGCAGCAGCAGCATTGGAGGGGCAGGCACAGCCAACCACATCCCCTCCACCAACCAAAAATTAACCAATGCCTAACCGCAACAGGACGCGGGTGGCGCTGTGGGTTAAACTACAGAGCCTATCCCGGCAACAGGGTGAGCTCCCGTTGCTCGGTCCCTGCTCTTGCCAACCTAGCAGTTTGAAAGCGCGTCAAAGTGCAAGTAGATAAATAGGTATCTCTGGCGGGAAGGTAAACGACATTTCCGTGTGCTGCTCTCGTTTGCCAGAAGCAGCTTAGTCATGCTGGCTACATGACCCGGAAGCTGTACGCCGGCTCCCTCATCCAGAAAAGCGAGATGAGCTCCACAACCCCAGAGTCGGCCACGACTGGACCTAATGGTCAGGGGTCCCTTTACCTTTACCTAACCGCAACCTTACAAGTTGTGACGGCTTGCTACAAAGTAGGCAAAACCCAAATGGCGCCAGCCAATCAGCCAAATGGTAAAATTCCTACCAGGCCCCTGCCCCAAAGCAGACGACCCCATGACAGGCAGAGTAAGGTCAGTGCAAACAAACCCTAAATAAAGGGAGGGTGAGCAGGTAATCCGATGTGCACAGCGAAAAGAGGAAGCTCAACGCTGCACACAGGGAACAAATATAGCACCCCCCCATCAATCAAATAAAATGCAACAATAAATTTTCCCCAGTAACAGTTGAAGGTGTCCAATAAAATTCGTGGCTATCCAAACTAACCTGCCCAGCAACAGAGGATGTCATGGTTGCTCCCACCGCAACACGTGCTCTCCATGAAGGAGAACCCGCTTTATCATGGAAATGAAAGCAAATGGAGGACCAGAACATCATGTCTCTGGTCCCCCATTTCCTGTCATTTCCATGTCAGGTGAAGACTCAGGTTTCTTAATCTAAGCCACTGTCAGTTTTTACCCTGTTCTGTTCCGTTGGTAATATTTGTAGCTCATTTTTATTTTTTACTCTTTGGTAAGCTAATATGGGAATGCCAACTGGTCGATGAAAGACAAGACATATCTGTTAGAAATAATTAAAATGGATCCTGGACCAGTTGTAGTTTTCGAACTGTTTATTAACAGTGATCCCACCAGGAGAGAATTGCAGTAGCCCAACATGGATGGCATCAAGAAAAGCAGCAATATAAATAAATATGTAGATGAGTATAAATGTAGCAAATACATGCATAACTTATAAACAGACACATTGGTACTGTAGTTTCTTCTTTTGCCACCATGCTTCCTTTATTTTACCTTCTCATATTTGCCTCTTCTTAAAGAGGTGCTGGGAGCCAATGCAGCCTTGGAACCTTCCTCAACAGGAGTTCGTCATAGTCAGCAAGCCGGTGCTTTGATCAATCATTAGCATCAACCTTCTGGTTTAATTAAGTCCAAAGAAAGTGACCCGGGGAAGGCAGGCTGGATGGCTTCATGTCAGAGCTGCCTTAACGGGCGACAATGGTACTTTGTTAAAATGCATTAACGTTCACTTTACATTCCTCTCATCTCTTTAAAAGCTCCAAAATCTCTTGCATTACACAGACCTCTGGTCACTTGGCTGTGAAATGCATTCACTCCGTAGCAATGGAGGCAATACAATTGCTTTAAATCCGGTTTAGAATTTCCAAAAGCCCTTTGGAAGCCCTTAGTGATTCATTAGCCTTGTTCAGGCCGGCAACAATGGAGGCGACAAGGCATTTGCACCATGAATTTTTCGGAGTTTTAGTCTGAGCGCTCCCTTTGTGCCTTTCTTTCTCAGGTTGTTGCCATTGCTATTTTGTGTGTGTGTGTGTGTGTGTGTATACCCACCCACCCTTTGTTTTGTTTTACTCTGAAGTTTTCAACTCCTTTTCTCCATACTGCAGGGACAATCTGCTACTTCAGAGATCAATCCAGATGTTTTCTCTTAGTGCTACTGCAGTTGTTTCCAGGGCCCTTCTTGCTTTGCTTTGGTGACACGTCACATGCTTGGTAGCGGCCTCTAGATTATGAAACCACTTTCTTTTCAGTTGTCCCCCAATCTGGCTACTTTTAGGTGTGCTGTGAAGACCTTTTTATCCCACCAGGCCTTTGGGGTGTACATTTTTTCCCCTGCTGACCTTCCTGGTGTTCAGTTCTTCTTGTTTTATATGTTCCTGCTGGTTTTTAAGTGGGTTTTGTTGTTGCTGTTACTTTAATTCATAGGAGCCAGCTCCTATGGACTGAGGTCAATAAAATATTTGAGGGAGTCACACACACACACACACACACACACCCCAAGTTGACGGGCATTTCCATTCAAATAGTGTGTGTGTGCCATGTGATCAATTATGGGGGTGGGGCTTACCTACTCCCCTCCCCCCATATTCAAGTTGACACCCCTGAATTAATGATATATTTGCTGGCCACCCTGTGCTCCCTTTGGGAGGAAGAAGCAGAGTATAAACCCATTGAAATAGGTCAGCTTTACATAGCTTCCCCAACCCTTATGTCAGAAATAATACATTTTTCACAACCTAGAGTGGGGGGCTCCCATGGACTGATTTAGAAATGGTCCACATTTATTATGTTTGGGAGTGACCAGTTTCAGGATGACGTGAGACCATATGCTTTATTATCTGCGATTTCTTACTCCGGCCTGTCTGCCTGGAAGCAATCCCTACTGTGATCAGTGGGGCTTGCTCCCAAGTAAGTATGCACGAGATTCTGTCCTATTCATGTTGGCCGTATTGAATCTCCATGTTCATAGGTAAAGGTAAAGGGACCCCTGACCATTAGGTCCAGTCATGGCCGACTCTGGGGTTGCAGCGTTCATCTCGCTTTATTGGCTGAGGGAGCCGGCGTACAGCTTCCGAATCATGTGGCCAGCATGACTAAGCCGCTTCTGGCGAACCAGAGCACATAGCTGTCAACCTTCCCTTTTTTTGTGGGAAATTCCCTTATTACAGCGCCATTTCCCGCTGCTTTCTGCTGCTATCCCGGATTGTTAGATATCCCGTAGACTGTCCCCAGGACAGGTGAGCCTGCTGTTCCCTTATTTTCAAATCTGAAAGTTGACAGCTATGCCAGAGCAACGCACGGAAACACTGTTTACCTTCCCACTGGAGCGGTACCTATTTATCTACTTGCACTTTGATGTGCTTTCGAACTGCTAGGTTGGCAGGAGCAGGGACTGAGCAATGGGAGCTCACCCCGTCATGGGGATTTGAACTGCCGACCTTCTGATTGGCAAGTCCTAGGCTCTGTGGTTCAACCCACAGTGCCACCCGTATCCCATGCTCATAGGTAGCGTGCCTTTGAATATCAGTGGCTGGCAACAAGAAGAGAGGGATTTAATGCTCAGATTCTGGGCTTCCAAGAGACATCTTGCTGATCACTATTAAAAAATGCTGGGCCAACTCAGGCCTTGATTTGAACCACCCAGCAGGGCACGTCCTATGATCATCTTGGGGAAAAAATAAACTTTCACACAAAAACGTAGCAGCTACCTAGCACTTGTGATTGGTAGTATCACAAGACTTCCGGGGCTCACTTTGCAGGGTGTTATCGCACAGGTGAGGAACTTGTGGCCCTCCAGATATTGCTGGCCAGCAACTCCCATAGCCCCCAACCATTGTACATACTTCTTGAGACTGATGACAGTTGTAGTTCAATAGTTTCTGGAAAGGCAGAGGTTCTTCACCCTGCCCTAATAGAACTGCCGCCTGAAGAGAGTAAAGTAAGCAACTCAGTAGGCTTGTGATCCTGCTCCTCTCAGCTGTGACCTTTTGGTCTCTTCCAACAGAGTCTCTTTGCATTGACTTTCTTGAGCAGAATAGGTTGGAAAGACCTCCGCATTGCCCACATTCCTGTCTCCTCTTCCAAGGCAGGCTTAGTACATTATTGGTATAGCTTGAAACCAGCCTGACCTCTGTCTGTTTGCTGCAAAATACATGAAGGGCATTTAGACCTCGTAATCTACTTCTGAGGCATGGAATCCCTTTTCGCTGCCAGGAAACCTTATACAGATACATTACCTACTCGAGGTATTTGCACAGGGGCCTTGCTCTTTATTTCTCTTTCAAACTTGGCACTATAGCACATTAACAGGGGACTCCATTAGGCATGGGGATAATTGCATTTATTCCAAGGAGCAATAATAGTTTAGCAAAAGCCACATGCAAAAAGAGAGCGCCCAGCCTGGTACCCATCAGCTAAACCACTTCTGTGCTGGTTGTACAATAAGTTCTGCTGGAGAATTCCATGTATGGTTTGACTAAAAGTAAGGGCATGAAACAGATACCATTTTTGATTCTACTTTGATGGGTGGAGAAGGTGGGGTGGAGAGAATAAATGCTACTATTAAAAGATCTGGGTTAAGGGCTAAGGAGTTCATGTTCTGCTGACCAGTGAAGTGGTTAGAGTCGCCTTCCCTAACCTGGTGCCCTCCAAATGTTGGACTACAACTCCCATCATCCCTGACCATGGGCTGTGTTGGCTGGGCTGATGGGATTTGTAGTCTGACATCAGGAGGACACAGGTTAGGTAAGGATGGGTAGAGTGTTCAATTCAAATTCTTACTCAGCCATGAAATTCACAGGGTGTTCTTGGATCAGCCTTTCCTACCTCGTAAGATTGTTCTAAAGATAAAGGAGTGGGGAAGAAGTTTATATACTGCAATGAATTTGTTGGAGATAAAAGGTAAAGGTAAAGGTACCCCTGCCCGTACGGGCCAGTCTTGACAGACTCTGGGGTTGTGCGCCCATCTCACTTAAGAGGCCAGGGGCCAGCGCTGTCCGGAGACACTTCCGGGTCACGTGGCCAGCGTGACATCGCTGCTCTGGCGAGCCAGAGCCGCACACGGAAACGCCGTTTACCTTCTCGCTGGTAAGCGGTCCCTATTTATCTACTTGCACCCGGAGGTGCTTTCGAACTGCTAGGTTGGCAGGCGCTGGGACCGAGCAGCGGGAGCGCACCCCGCCACAGGGATTCGAACCGCCGACCTTTCGATCGGCAAGTCCTAGACCAGGGTAAAAACACGAATAAAAACTGTGTAGAGAATAAGAGCTGCAACAGGTTAGGCCATCTGATCTCATTTACTATCTATATATATTTACCTTCCATAGGTCAAATAGCAGTTTCTGGGGAATCATGTTATATTGGGGAAATGGCATGGGGGGGGGGTAAATATCCCTTTCCTCAGTGTCACAAACCTGATCTGATTCTGAGGCCCTCTTTCATATGTTTTTAAAATAGAACGCTCTGTTCAGATATCTCCTGTGTCTTCATGTGTAGCATTGGCTTAAGTTTCCTGTGTTTAATAAAAACCTTTATATACAAACATGCATCCATGACTAAAGAGAAGATTAAAAATGTTTCAAGAACAAATCAATGAACTGCAAAAGATTCTTGGAACTCCACAAACGCCAGCATCATTTTGGCATAAGCACAGTTCAACAGCTACATATAGAAGAAAGTAGGCTGGTGGCACTGAAATTTCTATATGGAATACAGAAAATGTTGTTCTTTCACGCTCTGATATGCTTGCAAGCAAGGATGTAAGAAGACATCAGTTTTCTGTTCCAACCTGTATTCTTGCAACCAGCGCTGTTTCCGTTCTGCTACAGTTTGGCTTCTGCTAAAATATACATTATCTGTCTTGCTACTATGGCCCAAACTGACATAATTATGTAACTGACTGCATTTCGACGGGAGGAAAATGTCAAAAGCAATGCAGAAAACAATGTGGTTATTTATGCAATGCTGGTTGACTAAAAACCCCCCTAATGATTAGCAAATATCAGTTGCATTCACTTGCGTGATTTCCTGACCTCGGGTGAACATGAGAATGGTGGCAATTTCCACTCGCACTTCCATTTCCTACAGAGCTTTCCCTGCTTTCAAGCAACCCGTAGAAATGCTAGTGGAGTTCTCTGCTTCTCCTCCCAAAAGCAACCGCACGTGCATAATTTGATTTCTTTTGCCTTTAAACCTCTCGCTTTCCTGTCCTCTTCTTAACAGATGACTGCCACAGCGCAACAGCCGGCCAAAGCCCAGCCAGTACACATCAACACACCTTCGGCAGCCGCCAACACTCCTATCCCCAGCACTCCCATCGACCCTCAGGCACAACTGGAGGCTGACAAGCGAGCTGTCTACAGGTACAGAGGGATTCTGCTGCCAGGCTGCTCTTTAATGTCGCTTCCCATCCCTGTAGCAGCATGCTGAGATATTACTGGAATCTGGCCTGGGGCTATCTTGTCAGCGAGATGCTGCACAGAGGCTGCTTCGTAGCTGTCTTTGTCAATAGACTGAAAAAGACAGGTTCCAGTGCATGTTCAACTAGGTGAGCCTCAAGCTGAGGACTTAAAAGAGATTTGCTTTCTTTGTTGGAGCGGGAGTTAAATTACAGGCAACAGAATGGTGATGTGGCAATGAATGTTTTGAACGATGGAGGAAGAATGGCTTAGGGGCCCTGTCTGCGTGATCTGTTTCTTCTTTGGCAATGCAAATGCATTTTGATTCTCGCTGGCTGAACGCAGACCACTTCTGTTTTAGGGGTCGGACATATTCAGAGCACTCAAAAGTAAGGTTGACTCCTGATTTAAAGAAATCTAAAAATTTCCTGGGGGTAGGTAGAGATAAAGAACCCCCAGGCGGTTAAGTCCAGTCAAAGGCGGCTATGGGGTTGTGGCGCTCATCTCGCTTTCAGGCCGAGGGAGCTGGTGTTTGTCCACAGACAGCTTTCTAGGTCATGTGGCCAGCATGACTAAGCCACTTCTGGTGAACCAGAGCAGCACACAGAAACACTGTTTACCTTCCTGCCGGAGTGGTACCTATTTATCTACTCGCACTGGCGTGCTTTTGAACTGCTAGGTTGGCAGGAGCTGGGACAGAGCAACAGTAGCTCACCCCGTCGCAGGGGTTTGAACTGCCAACCTTCTGACTGGCAAGCCCAAGAGGCTCAGTGGTTTAGACCACAGCTCTACCTGCGTCCCTCTATCCTGGGAGTAAGCTCCATTCCATTCAGTAGGAACATGGAAAAGAGAGCCAACACTGCTCACCCCAGCACTGCTCATACCTGGAGAAACAGGTATGCTCCAGGTGCAAAGGATGCTGGTTGCCAGTTGGAAATAAAACTGTAGAAGGGAGAAGGGGGATTAGTTGCCGTGCTGAAACCTTTTCCATCTTGTAGTATCCTGGAAGAAGTCATGGCTGACTGGAACCTGGAAGAGGAGCACGTTTTGTTGCTGGTCCCACTTGTCGATATCTAAAAGCACTCTTAAAACAATATTAAAACGTATAGCATAAAAATAACATCTTAGAGAAGAGCCTTCACCAGAGGTGACATAATAGCGGTGGTAATTGATTGCATGCATATACAGTAATACTCATTTGCTTGAACACCACCAGTGGTAACTCATTTTGGGGAATCGCTCTTTGCTTTCTGCACCCACGGCCGACTGCCAATGGGCAGTCAATTGTCGGTGCGGTGCTTGAGTATGTCAACACTCCTGAAGGGACTTGCGATGCCAGCGCTATGCGAAAAATCCCTCTGCAAATGAGCTGCGTGAGTGAGGCAGCCTGCAATTTTGAGTCCTTTTGTAATTTTTGATTTCACACTGCATATTAGCAGAATTGTGTTTTATATGTGAAGAAAGGAGCTTGAGAAAAGGGAAGCAGAGACTTTCATGCAGGATAGAACAGCGGCGGGTGGGGTAGGGTGGCAAGGCAAGGAGAAGTGTGTTTGAATCGAAGCCTTGTATATCACACTGAGTGCCTAGAGGGGATCCTTTTTGTTTTTTTGTTTTTTTTAATTAAAATTTCTTGCCTCTGGGTAGCATGACAGTTCAAAACCGCATTGGGGATTTTTCATTTCATGTCAATAAATTTAACAAGGCCCTATTCAATTCAAATTAAGGCTTAAGCTGTATCTTTTATGCTCTCCTCTTGGAGAGGACAGATAAAAAAGAAAAATATATGTGGCACTTAATTTCTCGTCTCGCACCTGCATGCTGATGTGCCAAATCCCCCAGCCTAAGCTAAAAGAGAGCAGTAAGAGGAGAACGTGATAGCAGTAAGTTTGTGTTGGTGGTGATTGATGTGTTAGGAAAGACAATCTCTTTCCACCAATCCAAAACTTCAGAACGAAGTGCCTGGTTCTGAATGGAACGTGCAGGAGTGTCTTGTTTGCTACCTGGCCAAAGTACAACACAGTTTGGGAGAGCCTCTGTATAAGGAGCGGTACCTGGGTGTGCTTATATTACTCTTCTCCTTCCACCCCCTTTTTCAGTTGCTCTGGGTCTACTAGACTGCAAGCCCATGAGCAGGGCTAGTGCCATTACTCCTAATTTTTGTTCAGCACCTAAATCCTCATCGTTGTTGTCTGCATGATTGTTCTGTGTTGGTCAGTAGGACATTGACTGTGGCTGGATGGGTGGGTGGGCAGGAACAATGGAGGGTGGGTGGGTTTTGTTGTTATGAAACAGAAAATTCAGTATTTTAATAGTTAAAGTAACAAGAATGATTGGGGCTAAGTTCCTCTCACAAGTATTAAGAAACAGAAACCTACATGCTCGGATGAAACATAGCGATCGCCTTGGAACCCTTTCCCTGTACTTCTGTTTAATTTTGCTTTTGAAAATGTTTGTGGGGTTCTTTGGACTGAAATAAAGTGTGTGTGTGAATGTGGAATGAGAGGTGGTGTCGTTTTGTGCAGCAAAATGTCTTAGACTTCCCTGACATTGATTAGTATCCATATAGAACTTAAAGAAGTAACTTTCTCCTGGTGTAAACTATATACACTTTCTTATATATGTAATAGGGACACAGGTGGTGCTGTGGGTTAAACCACAGAGCCTAGGACTTGCCGATCGGAAGGTCGGTGGTTCGAATCCCCGCGACAGGGTGAGCTCCCGTTGCTCAGTCCCTGCTCCTGCCAACCTAGCAGTTTGAAAGCACGTCAAAGTGCAAGTAGATAAATAGGTACCGCTCTGGCGGGAAGGAAAACTGCGTTTTCGTGTGCTGCTCTGGTTCGCCAGAAGCAGCTTAGTCATGCTGGCCACATGACTCGGAAGCCAATAAAGCGAGGTGAGCGTCGCAACCCCAGAGTCGGCCATGACTGGACCTAATGGTCAGGGGTCCCTTTACCTTAACAAGAATGATAATGACTGATGCTAATTGCAAAATAATATTAACGTATGTGAAATCTGACTGTGTATCAGTGATATATCAGGAACATTTCTGTCTCTTTTTTCTTACACACACACCAGTACATAGTATGTCCATGCCTACAAGAGACAACAGCAAAACTCAGTTGTGGCACACTTTATTATGCCCATCTCCTGTTTTGTTCATGCCACTTACGGAGTTGGCCTTTGATCTCTTCCATCTTCTTCCACTTTTCCCATCTGAAATACATTAGTTGCTATGGAAATGCATGGAGGAGGGCCAATGCAACTCCCAAATGCAAAGTAAAGGCAGTTTAATAACTGGTGCCTTGGCCTGAAAAATGCTCTGGATTACTTAAGGCCATTACTGGTGTACGTGTCTAATTTGTGTACACTCAGCGATGTGCTCCATAGAAGCAGCTAAGGATAGGAAGAGATACACCACCATACCAGGAAATGCAGCTTCAGAAAGACTTAAATTCCGACAGCCAAATTCTCATTTCATACTTCCTGGTTCTCATTTAGCTGAGCTCCTTCGCTGAGCTGGCATACCTCATAGCAGCAACAGTGCGCTGGCCGGAGCTGAGCAAGGAAGTCACCACAGTAGGATCCAGGAGCAGCGAGAATAAGCTGAGATCCAGGAAAGGCTACCATGAGCCAAGCAAAGTTTCAACCTGATGTCAGCGGCAGGACTGAGGAGGAATTGTGGGGGCCGCCCCTCCTTCTCCTGAACCTTCCTGAGTACAGGAGGACAGTATAGATTCAGAACAGTGGTTTGCAGAAGGGCATAGTTCAGAGGCTGCAGAGGGGAGAAGCTGGGAAGTATTGGGAGAGGAACAGCAGGAAGAAGAAGAAGAAGCACCAGGGGAGAGACAGCTGACAGACTCAGTGTCCTTGGAAAGCATTCCTGACCTCTCCTGTCCCAGGACCAGGTGAACACTGAGAGTAGTAGAACAGAAAGCTCAGAGACAGAAAGCTCAGATTAGCCGATGCAGGGGTGACGTAGAATAGGAGAGACGTAGGGGGTGGGACTTTACTTGGAGCAACACCATTATCTAGGGAAGACTGCATTTCTTCGTCTCTCTCTGTGAATAGTGAATAAAATTACTTGGTAAGAAATTTTATTGTTTATCTGATTCTTGGCTGCCACCCTGGGAGGGATTGGATTCCCCAAAACCCGACGCCTGAACAGAAAGCCTTTAGTGCAGCCTTTCTCAACCTTGGGTCTCCAGATATTGTTGAACTACAACTCCCGTCACCCCTAGCTAGCAAGGCCAGAGCTCAGGGATGATGGGAGTTGTAGTCCAACAACATCTGAGGACCCAAGGTTGAGAAACACTGCTTTCGTGGCTCTATTCCAGGCATAGGCAAACTCGACCCTCCAGATGTTTTTGGCCTACAACTCCCATGATCTCTAGCTAACAGGACCGGTGGTCAGGGATGATGGGAATTGTAGTCCCAAAACATCTGAAGGGCTGAGTTCACCTATGCCTGCTCTATTCTCTCGAAGAATCAACTAGGAACCTACGGCCCTGGACCATAGCTCTCCCTATCTCTGAACATTGTCCTTGCTGGTTGGTGCTAATGGGAGTTAGACTGCTACAATATTGCAGGGTGTGTGTGTGTGAATAGATTCCCATTCCTGGCGTAGACAGATGCTCTACCTCAGGCATAGGCAAACTTGGTCCTCCAGATGTTTTGGGACTACAACTCCCATGATCCCTCGCTAACAGAACCAGTGGTCAGGGATGATGGTAATTGTAGTCCCAAAACATCTGGAGAGCCGGGTTTGCCCATGCCTGCTCTACCCTGTATCCCTATTGACTTACTAGTTGGAGCTATTGCATCTTTCTTTTTCACGGGCCATATTTGTGGTACCAGTGGTCCTAGCTGTGATGATGGGAAGGGTGCATTCGGCATTGTTGCTTAAGCGTGTATAAAAGGTAAAGGGACCCCTGACCATTAGGTCTAGTCGTGGCTGACTCTGGGGTTGTGGCGCTCATCTCGCTTTATTGGCTGAGGGAGCCGGCGTACAGCTTCTGGGTCATGTGGCCAGCATGACTAAGCCGCTTCTGGCAAACCAGAGCTGCGCACGGAAATGCTGTTTACCTTCCCGCCGGAGCAGTACCTATTTATCTACTTGCACTTTGAGGTGCTTTCAAACTGCTAGGTTGGCAGGAGCAGGGACTGAGCAACGAGAGCTCACCCCGTCACGGGGATTTGAACCACCGACCTTCTGATCGGCAAGTCCTAGGCTCTGTGATTTAACCCACAGCGCCACCCGCGTCCCTTAAGTGTGTATGGCAGCCCGCAAAAAATCCTTTGCGGGGCAACCACTGTGCCACAGGAGAGGGAGACGGTTCTTAAGTGGTTTGCACCTATTATGTTCTTAGTGGTGATGTGAGTCAGCTTGGACTCTAAAGAGCTGGTTGAGGATAACACATTTTTTGTCTACAGCGGTTTAATCTATTTCACCGTAATGGACAGAAGTGCTTGTTTGTTTTTTGGCTGTTGTGGAAGTGATGCTGCCTGAAAGTCATAACTCATGTGCAGTCATTGCAACATTTAGCGGAACCCCCATTTATATCCGGAAGCTTTCTTCTGCCAGAGTGCACTCTACGCTTTCCGTAGACATCCAGAGAAATGCACTTTCTGATAGATTTATGGTTAGTGCTGAAATTTATAACTCACTCAGTTGCGTGGGGATCATTTTCTATTTTATTTTCCTTTAATATCTAGTTAAAGCAGCCTTTTTTTCTTGGAGACAATAGAATAAAATGTTTCTGTTGGGAGCCTTTGGCTTTGAGGTTGTTCGCCGCTGAAAAAGATTCTGCGGAAAACACTCCTTCGTGCAGGTTGCAACAAACCTCAAAACCTTGCTTACAAGTTCTTCGTTGATGCTTCGAAGATACGGGAGGGGTCCAAGCGCCGCCTCCCTTTATTCCGAAACCTGCACAAAGTTTTATGGAATAACTGTCCCATTGGGAGGGAGGAGGAAATTAGAAAACTCAGGTGGACTGTGACTCCCTAAGTAAGAACTATAAAATTTATTGAACTCAGATTAGGTTAGAAATATCCATTTGAATTGCAAACGGGTAAATAAGGTGGAGAATACTGGAAAACGGCAACAGTGGCGTAGCATGGGTTGTCAGCACCCGGGGCAAGGCAAGTAATTTGTGCCCCCTAACCCGTGGATTTGCGCCCCCTAACCTGTGGATTTGCGCCCCCTAACCCTAACCCCCAGATGTTGCGCCCAGTGCGGCCGGGGCCCCCTGCACCCCCCACGCTACGCCACTGAATGGCAATGTGTCCATGTGAGAAAAGTGGGAATCAAGGGAAATTAGTACTGATTATGATGGTGATGAATTAACTAAAAGTGGTTCTGCACCAGGAGGTTAGCATGAAATTGCCATGCTTTGTTCACTCTGTGCGGCATCTGCATGAAGTTGGCATCAAATTGTTGGGCCATTGCTTGCCCCCTGTGGGACTTCTATCTTCCCCTGCCCGCCTTGACTGCAGAAAGTCTTACATTTTCTTTTTTTAGACAGAGTGGAATAATTGCCGCAAGGATAGATTATTCCACTCAGTCTTGAAAACTGCCGTAGTTTTCAAGAGGTGTGAACGGTATCCTCTGGAACATCTTCACTACTGCTGTTCCAGTCAGTGCCATTTTATATATATCTCTGCGTGTGTTATCCATCTTTTACAGTGGAGTTAATATGTTTCTTTCGGTTACATTTAAAAAAGAATCACACAATAGTGCTTTAATGAAAAAGTGTTATGGTGCTAATTAAAAAAAATTATTTTGTCTTTTTTATATATAAAAACCCCCCACTGCTTCTAGGTCACAATCATTTCTGAGCTTTGGATTTGCGTGAAAAGTTTGTAACACTGAAAAGTTAAAAAATCCAACAGATCTTTAATTTATTGATTTTTTAAAAAGTGCTTTGGCAGAAATGTAAAAATCAGCCTTAAAATGGCTTCTGGGGTGAACTGTGACTTCCCTATCCACACAGCTATGTCATACCCATTGCAGCAGACGGAACATAATGGGGTGGACACACCAAAATAACTGGAAATTCAGCTGCAATTCTGTTTGTAGCTTACAGCGGAAGAGCAATGACTGGATAGTGCTAGGAGGAGGCTGAGTGTGGTGCTGAGCATGACGCAGCTTCAGTGACTGGATCCTCCAGAGCGCTTGGCCTCCTCCAGACGGTGCGACGGTGCACGTGTGACATCACACACGCTCAACACATATGACTTCACACACTCAACACACATGATGTCACACACGTGCAACACATGTGATGTCACACACACATACCGTTCCCCCTCAATGCTGAGGGCAACTTGCCGCCTATGCTTCTGGGAATGTTCTGTTCCAAGTTACTTCATCCTTTGTGGCACATACACAGGACAGGACTTTTTCAGTAGTGGCACCCAGGCTCTGAATGTCCCTCCAACGCTCTTCCAAGGCTCTTAATTCCTCCTCACTACCACCTTAGAAAGATCCAGGGCTTCTTCTTTTTCCAGCCAGAACTCAGTTCTGGCACCTCTCAGGTGGACGCCATTGCCATTATAAGAGGACAAGGGAGCCATTCATGGTGAGTCAAATCAGGATCAAATCAGAAACCTGGGCGGCTTCTCTAAATCAGGGATGTCCCTGAAAAATAGGGACACTCAGAGGCTCTGTTAGGATACAGTGAAGATTTTCCTCCACATGGCATCATGAGCTGTTGACAGGCTACTGACATTGGTGTTTCCACTGGCAGTAGCCAGCATACGATTAGGCTTATTCAATTTCTATAAAGCGCCCCCAACCTTCTGCCATGACTGGTGCTAGTGGTAGGGCTTTGGATATAGTGGCACACCATTCAGCCCCACTGCTCCCCAAATAAGAGCTAAGGTTGTTCCTTTAACTGTTTGCCATTGTTGTTGTCACTGTTGTAGACCCTGAGAAGGAGAATGGGGCTGCCTGGGCAAGGACAGAGAGGGAGAATGGGGCTGACAGGTGACCTTGCAGAGGCATCTAGTGGGCTGGGAAGGTCTCTACCTGGGTTGGGAGAGCGTAAAGGATAATGGGGAAGTTCCCATGGGGGAGTGGACCTCCCTTGTCTTGTCCCATCCCATCATCAGTCCCTGCAGTGCAAGACATGGGCTCCACCTCTGGGGCTTTCAGAGAGGCCAGCTCTGGCTCGTCCATTTTGCCTGTCTGGCCACCAACTCTGCCTCCGGAGTTGTCAGAAATCCTGTCCTGTCCCACCTCTCCAGAGGCAGTCATTACCTCACCTGTCCCATCCACTTCTGATGAGGCAGTAACACCTCCTCCATCACCACCTCACACAGATGTCAACAGGCATGCCTTCATGTCAGGGAACTGACATCGGAGCCAGAGGTGGAGGCAAGGCTCCCAAGTGATGCTGGAGAAGGGCCCAGCAGGGAGAGAGGGAGCTCATCGGCTGGGGAAGGAAATCAGCGTAACACCAGGGATAAAGGGGGGCAGATGGGGGAATCGGCGAGAGGGCTCCAGGACTCCTCGCCTGAGACCAGCGGGGAGGGCACGGGTCCTCCGCTACCCACACCCACCCTGCGCAGAAGACTTCCACGCAGGGAAAGTAGGCGTAGACTTGGCGTCAAAGAACTTCTTTGCTAGAAGAAGTTCAAGAAACACCCACTGACGGATTCTGCTAGTGACTGAACAGCCACGAAGTGAAGGGCTGTCCAGCCAGAGAAGGTTTAACCAGGATACTAGCCAGGAGTGGTGGCAACTTATGCACGAGCAACCCCATATAACCATTACACTTCAGTTCAGCCTTCTTGGAGAAATGCCCGGTTGCTTGACCAGTCTCCAGAAAGGAACCGTTTGCCGTGCTAAGTCGTGTCTGCAGGGGGCATGTTCTTGTTGTTGGACCAGCGTCTTTACTTGTATACAGCTCCATCTGGTACACAGACTGAGACCCTATCTGCCTGCAGACTGTCTCGCCAGAGTGGTGCATGCTCTGGTTATCTCCCGCTTAGACTACTGCAATGCGCTCTATGTGGGGCTACCTTTGAAGGTAACCTGCAAACTACAACTAATCCAGAATGCGGCAGCTAGACTGGTGACTGGCAGCGGCTGCCAAGACCACATAACTCCGGTCTTGAAAGACCTACATTGGCTCCCAGTATGTTTCCGAGCACAATTCAGAGTGTTGGTGCTGACCTTTAAAGCCCTAAACGGCCTCAGTCCAGTATATCTGAAGGAGTGTCTCCACTCCCATCATTCTACCTGGACACTAAGGTACAGCGCCGAGGGCCTTCTGACGGTTCCCTAACTGTGAGAAGCCAAGTTACAGGGAACCAGGCAGAGGGCCTTCTCGGTAGTGGCACCCGCCCTCTGGAACGCCCTCCCACCAGATGTCAAAAAGAAAAGCAACTACCAGACTTTTAGACGACGCCTGAAGCCAGCCCTATTTAGGGAAGCTTTTAATGTTTGATGCATTACTGTATTTTAATATTGTGTTGGAAGCCGCCCAGAGTGGCTGGGGAAACCTAGCCAGATGGGCGGGGTATAAATATATTATTATTATTATTATTATTATTATTATTATTATTATTATTATTATTTACCACCTGCTGTGCCTTTGAACTGCATTTTGCACCAATCTGAGCAGTGAAGATTTTGGCAGAAACCAGTTCTTCATCAAGCTGGATCCAGGACTATTGCTATGAGTATTAAACTGGAAGCCCAAAGCAGCAGCATATAAATAGTTGAATAAATAATATCTTCTTGCAGGTAGAATCAAGCACCAGAGGGGCGGGGGCAGGAATTTTGCTCTTTAAGAAAGGGACTGTAGCTGAGTGTAGACTTCACTTGCAGAACATCCCAGGTTCAATCCTGGTATCTGCAGCTACAAGGTTTGAGTAATCCAGGTATGGAAAAGGCCTGAGACACGGGTTTCAGTCTGTGTTGCTAACCTCATTTGGTTTTGCCACACAGCACAGTGCCTGTAAACAGTTATCAGTGGTAGTCATGCAAATCACACACACTTTATAGTGGAAGAATGAGCAGCTCGGATCCCTCTGCGCCAATCTGTGATAAATGAGCAGTGCGGATCCAGCTGTCCTGCTGTGGATCTGCAAGAGGGGGGCCAAGTAAGCAACTGGTAGGTGAAAGACAACTTCCGGCTCCCGAACTAAATATCAGAGTTAATGCCCTGCTAAATTATTTTTTCTGTCTGTTAGCGTCGGCTGTAAAAGCCGAAATGCCGAGTCCCTTGCACGCGGCAGAGGCTTCCAAGGTCGCTCATGGGGGAAGGCAAGAACTGCCCGGCAGTCAGACCACGGTACAGTTGGTTGGCTCTCTAATTGAGGTCGGCTTTCCCGGCCAAGGTCACTCGGAAGAAAATGGTTGAGTGGCTATGAAGTTACTGCTCGGGTTTATAGTGTGTCGGGAGTTTTATCACCCATAAAAAGAACTTTGCAAAATTATTTCTTCCCCCTTGCTCTGCCTCCACAAAACATGTTTCTAGAGCCCCGCTAGTCAGCGAGATGTCTTTCAGTTTCGTCATGCGTGACGGTTTCTTCTTCGCAACCTTTTCATATTCTAGAAGCTGCGATTTCCTTGCCGGTTTGGGCAAAGCAGGAGGAGCAGAAATGCTGCGAATATTATTATTATTATTATTATTATTATTATTATTACTACTACTACTACTACTACTACTACTACTACTACTTTCTTAGCCTCTGCAAAGCAGACTTGAGTCCCTTTCTCTCCAGAAAATGTACATAAAAATGGTTTCTCCCCTGCCATGAAAAACAAAAACCAAATAAAAGCCCGAATTTACATTTCTTTCTCCTACATGGAAGAATTAGGAAAAGGTGCTGAACCTAAGTTGTGTCATTGACATTCATGAGTTAGGGGGCTCTGTCACCTTCTTGACATAGGACAGATCTCTCTTTCAAAGAGTTCTCTGTTCGAAGGGCTGCCCTGTCCAGTTCTGGTTTAAAATTAAAGATCCTTAAGAAGGGAGAGCAGGAGGCATCTAAATTTGTCCATCCACAGTGAGCACCGAGACACAAGGCTCCGGAGGCACACGGGTCACTTGGTCACAGTTTTCCACACCGTGCGGAGATTTACCATGGTTCCTATTTAAATTATAGTAATTAGTTCTGAAGTATGCATCTATACCATGGGTAGGCAAACTAAGGGACAGGGGCCGTATCTGGCCCAATCGCCTTCTAAATCTGGCCCATGGATAGTCCAGGAATCAGCGTGTTTTTACATGAGTAGAATGTGTCCTTTTATTTAAAATGCATCTTGGGTTATTTGTGGGGCATACAAATTCATTCATTTCTCCCCCCCCCATTCACCCCCCCAAAAAAGTATAGTCCGGCCCCCCACAAGGTCTGAGGGACAGTCCCCCTGCTGAAAAAGTTTGCTGACCCCTGATCTATACATACAAATTAGCGTACACAAATCTTATGCAAACTGCTGTCCTTTTTTTAGATTATGTATTCCCTCTTTGGGGGCTCAGTCTAAATGGTCACCCTATTTGTGTTAAATATGTCCCAACAGCTCTGGCAAAAGCAAGTCGCTTAGCATTACTTCGCTATGGAGGGAGAAGGTCAGCTCACGAAAGCTCATCATCTATATTGAAACAGAGGGACTGTTCACATCAGAATGCATGTGCACATACCATTCAACTGTCTGGGTAACGGGGACATCCCGTTTTTGTTCAAGAGCACAGCAGCCATTTTGGGCGCTGCAATCTTTGCTCTCAGATCTTGACCCCAGAAAGCATTTTTTCAGGGCTGCGACCTCACATGGTGCCCTAGAACACATGCTTTTGGGTGCTGTGCTCTCATGCGAGAGCACAGCCCCCAAAAATGTGGGTCTTTGTGGGCCATGATCTCACACAAGCCATTTGACTTCTGGGAGAGCATCCTGTTTTTTTGCCTCGATGTATTGGAGGCTATGATGTGTGCAGAGTCTACCTTATAACACCGGTCCTCAAGGATCTACTCTGGTTCCCAGTACATTTCCGAGTACCATTCAAAGTGTTGGTACTGACCTTTAAAGCCCTAAATGGCCTCAGCCCAGTATACCTGAAGGAGCGTTTCCACCCCCATCGTTCAGCTTGGACACTGAGCTGCAATACGGCCGCAGTTTATTCATTATTTGGCCTACAAATTCCCAGACCTCGTTTCACAGTCATTTATCCCGAGGTAACAGTCCCTGAACCTCATTTAAAACCTCTGGCTTGCTGCAACGTTCAAGGGGTATATGAGAGGTGATTGGTGAGTCAACAATCCCTGCCAAATGCTCTTGACTCGACTGCCAGAGTTTTTTTCTGGGATGAGAAATTATTCAAAATAGTGATGGCCGACTGGTGGCCCATGACCCAAATCTGGCCTGCAAAGCAATTTTATCAGGCCCTAATTATATGGGAACACAGAGAGGCCTGATAATTCTTGGGGATGGGATTCAGATTCCATAAAATGACACGGTGACCTGCAGATGACAGAAAATAAATCAGCAAGCATGCTCTATAGCTTCAACATCCTTGTTTGTGGTATAGATGGGATTTTATGCCAGGATAACACCCCCTGGGCTAATAATCCTCAAACAGCATCCTTTTCCCCTTTCCGTATGAAATGAGAACCCTGTTAATAAATAAAGGGGGGAACCTGTGTACCTGTCACAACATCACAGTTTTAATGTGGGGAATGTGTTTTTGCTGTCTTTTAATTTTGTAATGTAGAGTAGCATACAGTATATCCCTATCTGTTGCCCCTTACGGGAAACTAGGCAGCAAGAGCCACATACTGGTATTCTAAAATCCTGATTCCCCCCCCCTCCCCAGCCTTCTTCCCTTCCTTCCCTCCCCTGTCCGCATTCTCTCCTGGCAGTTCCCCTCCTGGCTCACTTGCAGGCAGAACAGTGCTGAATGTGCTAAATTAGGCCATTAGAGGAATTCATTTCTCTTTATTAGCGTGTGTCAAATCCTTTTTATTAGTGGCTGAAAACGACCTCTCTTCTGCAGTAAAATGTCAGGCCAGTTCAGCCCTTTTATTTGTTCTGCGCTGACGAGGATCAAACTTTCCCTGAATTAGTGTAGAGAGATTTATTTCCTCCGAATTCTGAATGGCTTGAGAGAGGGAGGGAGATAGAGAGAGAGAGAGGGAGGGAGGGAGGGAGGGAGGGAGGGAGGGAGGGGGGAGATGGGGGGATTCGCCAGTGCGTTCTGCTCAATATCAGGGCTCGTTTTACTCAGCCTAGGGTCCTTCCAGCTGATTTTTTTAAAAAAAATACTGTACACTTATTCACACCAATACTGACCAATACCTAGATCTTGTTCACTCATTATGGAAAGAATGTGCTTGCTGAGGGGGTGCTCTTATTCTGAATATTATTATTTAATATTCCTTACCTGCTGTTCACTATAAGGTCCCAGAGGGGGTCACGGCAATCTAAAAGTGCAATACAGTGGTACCTCTGGATGAGAACGGGATTCGTTCCGGAGCACCGTTCACATCCTGAAGCGAACACAACCCACGTCTGTGCGTGCGTGGATCACCATTCACCGCTTCCGCACATGCGCGTGATGTCATTTTGAGCGTCTGTACATGCGCGAGTGGCGAAACCTGGAAGTAACACGTTCCGTTACTTCTGGGTCACTGCGGAGCGTAACCTGAAAACGCTCAACCTGAAGCGTATTTAACCCAAGGTATGACTGTATTTAAAACAGTTAAAATATTCCTGCATTGCAGAGGGTTGGACTAGACTACAGAGGTCAGCAAACTTTTTCCGCAGGGGTCTGGTCCACTGTCCCTCAGACCTTGTGGGGGACTGGACTTTATTTTTTTGGGGGGGGGGGAGGTGAACGAATTCGTATGCCCCACAAATAACCCAGAGATGCATTTTAAATAAAAACACACATTCTACTCATGTAAAAACACACTGGTTCCCGGACTGTCCCCGGGCTGGATTGAGAAGGCGATTGGGCCGGATCCAGCCCCAGGGCCTTAGTTTGCCTACCTATGGACTAGATGATCCTCATAGTCCCTTCCAACTCTGTGATTCTGTAATCTATTAACTGATATTAGCTGTGCTTCCAGCATTGTAGGGGGTTGGACTAGATGGTCCTTGGGGTACCTTCGAACTCTATGACTCTTTGATTGCAATCAAGATCCCCAAATATACATATGCCTCATGTGTCAAAGGTCAGGGTAAAGAGGTGTGTCTTTAGCTTACAATGAAAACTATGTGAGGTGCACCTCCATGGGGAAGGAAAGCCACAACTTAGGGGTTGCCACATATAATTCCCACCTTCTGGGCTTTCTCTCGCCTTCTGAGATCAGTGGAACTACCAAAAGGATCTCTTCTGCTGATATTGAAACCTGGGAGGAATCTGTAGGGAAGGAGTCAAACTTTCATGACTTTGAAAAATGATGTTAGTGGAGATATGAAGTTGAGAAGGAGAGTTCTTTGTGTCAGAGAACAATGGGTTATGATCCACTGTGGCAGTTTTAAGTCCTATTGACTTCAACAAGAAGGTAAAGCTCCTCTAGGATGGTGGCTAAGATTCAGCACTTCTCATTTTTTAAAAAATGCTAACACTGTGGCTAATGTTTAAACTAATGGAAGGGGGGAAGAGTTCAACAGTCTAGAAAACCACTTGGATAAGGAGCTTCTTTGATGTCTGCAAAAGCAATGAAATTTTGGAATACTCTGCCTTTTGCAACTATCCTAGGAATTCGGTGGAAAATGACTGGTGTGTGTTTCTGGAGCTTTGCATCACAGCTAAGCTGGTGTAAGTTTCCCAGGAAATTTGTGCTTGGCTTCTGAGCTGATGAGGATGCCATTAGGGCACTCTTAATACATGCCAGCCCTTGCTTATATCCTGAAATAACATCATTATGAAGTGCCATTGACTTTACAACATATCCAAAACACCCCAAGCCTGGTATGCCGTCTTAATCTTTTGCAAAGCTGCTTCAGATGTACAGGTGTACTCAGTGTGCTGTCAAATGTGTCAAAACCACCAATACGTTGCAAGTACTTGGTAGTTAGCTTTAGCCATGTAAATTTTCAAGTTTACCCAGCATGGCGGTTGATTTTTGTTGTTTAGTCGTTTAGTCGTGTCCGACTCTTCATGACCCCGTGGACCAGAGCATGGCAGGCACTCCTGTCTTCCACTGCCTCCCACAGTTTGGTCAAACTCGTGTTTGTATCTTCGAGAACAATGTCCAACCATCTCGTCCTCTGTTGTCCCCTTCTCCTTGTGCCCTCCATCTTTCCCAACATCAGGGTCTTTTCCAGGGAGTCTTCTCTTCTCATGAGGTGGCCAAAGTATTGGAGCCTCAGCTTCAGGATCTGTACTTCCAGTGAGCACTCAGGGCTGATTTCCTTCAGAATGGATAGTTTCATCTTCTTGCAGTCCATGGGACTCTCAAGAGTCTCCTCCAACACCATAATTCAAAAGCATCAATTCTTAGGCAATCAGCCTTCTTTATGGTCCAGCTACCAGTTCTCATTTTTCCCTGACTCCAAGGATTAGTGGGGCAACTAGACCTGGAACCTGGGAGCAAAGTCCAGTCCATGAGTCTCCCAACCAGCATCTAGAGAGTGGCAGATGATGGAAGATGCAGCAGTGCCCACAGAGGCCTAGGCTGATCACGACATCTGACAGCATCCTTCCTTTCATCTTTTTTAAAACCTTTCTACATTCCTTATCTGTTACAGAAAAAAGAAAAAGCCACAGTTTTGCCCTCCTGATTTTGAAAGAATTCTGTGAGCATGTGCAAGCCTTTTTGATCTAGCATGTTAGGGGTGTAGAAGCCGCTGTAATTATCATTATTATTATTGTTGTTGTTGTTGTTGTTGTTGTTGTTGTTGTTGTTGTTATTATTATTATTATTATTTATACCCCACTTATCTGGCTGGGTTTCCCCAGCCACTCTAGGCAACTTTCTGCAAAATATTAAAATACAATAATTCATCAAATATTAAAAGCTTCCCTAAACAGGGCTGCCTTCAGATGTCTTCTAAAAGTCAGGTGGTTGTTTATTTCCTTGACATCTGGTAAAAATGGAGGAGGACAGAAATGGTAATGGGGTGGTTCATGACTGGAGTAATATGAGTGGCTTCCTAAAATGGTTCTCAACATCCAGGTTCTACATTTGTGTAGCTACACCTTTGCCTTCGGAGGCCAGGTTCCCTGCTGTAGAAGATATAAATATTTCCCAATGAAAGCAGGGTTGCAGATGCAGCTCAGTCCAAACCTTCCAAGGTCAAGCAGTCTAGGATCAAGCACAACTCAGAGACAAAGCTGAGCAGCAGTCCGAGGGCAACATCAGAAAGAGTCCAAGAAACATACAACAGAGGAAGGCAGCACAACTTGAATCAGATCCTAGAAGCCTAAACTTCTAGAAGCCTTAACCACAGCTGCTGGCAGGGAGTATTAGTAGGGCTTGCTTACTCTTAATTGACCCCTCATTCCCAAGCAGATGTACTTTTCTTTTGCCTGAATTCAAAGCTTTTGGTGCTGGAGCTGTCAGCGATGGTTTGTTTTTGTACATATTTGTGTTATGTCTTTTGTGGCTTTTATATTGTAATCTTATGGTTGCGTGTGGAGGTCCCCCAAGCCACCCCTCAAATAATTCACAAATCACACGTAATTTTAGTTTAAGGTTTTTGGCACTATTTTGGCCACAACTTTATTAAAGTACAAAATCTGTGAGCGGTTGCTTAGACATTGGTTATGACTATCTGTCCCCCCGCCTGGGACAGAACTGACTTTCCGAACTCCATCGGAAGCCAGTGAAGGGAAAACAATGTTGGGGATCAGTTGAGCTGAGCAACAGTCTCTCACCGCTCACCCAACCAGCTCCCCAAGGCTTGCCGGCCCTGGTCCCATTTCAGGGATTGGATGAAATGGTGGCAAGCCCCAGGATTCCTTTAGCGGAATTCCCTTCCACACCATCATTGGAGAGGCAGGCCCAGCCTATCCTGACCCCTCCTCCACCAATTTTTATAACCAATGCCTAACCGCAACCTTACAAGTTGTGATGAGTTGCTAAGTAGTAGGCAAAAACCAAATGGCACCAGCCAATCAGCCAAATGGACAAAATTCCTAATAGGCCCCTGCCCCAACGGTAGATGACTCCATGACAGGCATAGCAAGGTCAACCAGAACACAGGGCGGGCGGGCGGGTGATCCGATGCACTCTGCGAAAGAGAAGGCAAAAGCAGTGTGCCCCAATATTTAAAGCCTATGGTCCCACCCTCCCAATTTGCTACATGCAATTTGCCCCAGTAACCCGGTCAGCCAATTGTTGTGCCAGGCAATAACCATTAACCCGCCTGACAACAGAGGGCTGGCCCAGTGACCCCCACCGCAACCCGTGCTCTCATTTTAGGGAGAACACGCTTTGCAAACTGTCCCGAGATGTACAGGTAATAATAATAATAATAATAATAATAATAATAATAATAATAATAATTTATTATTTGTACCCCGCCCATCTGGCTGGGTCTCCCCAGCCACTCTGGGCGGCTTCCAACAAAGATGAAAGATACACTAAAATGTCACATATTAAAAACTTTCCTGAACAGGACTGCCTTCAGATGTCTTCTGAATGTCAGGTAGATGTTTATCACTTTGACATCTGATGGGAGGGCGTTCCACAGGGCGGGCGCCACTACCAAGAAGGCCCTCTGCCTGGTTCCCTGTAACTTGGCCTCTCGCAGTGAGGGAACCGCCAAAAGGCCCTCGGAGCTGGACCTCAGTGTCCGGGCAGAACGATGGGGGAGGAGACGCTCCTTCAGATATACTGGACCGAGGCCATTTAGGGCTTTAAAGGTCAGCACCAACACTTTGAATTGTGCTCGGAAATGTGCTGGGAGCCAATGTAGGTCTTTCAAGACCGGTGTTATATGGTCTCGGCGGCCGCTCCCAGTCACCAGTCTAGCTGCCGCATTCTGGATTAGTTGTAGTTTCCGGGTCACCTTCAAAGGTAGCCCCACGTAGAGCGCATTGCAGTAGTCCAAGCGGGAAATAACCAGAGCATGTACCACTCTGGTGAGACAGTCTGCAGGCAGATAGGGTCTCAGCCTACGTACCAGATGGAGCTGGTAAACAGCTGCCCTGGATACAGATTTGACCTGTGCCTCCATGGACAGCTGTGAGTCCAAAATGACTCCCAGGCTGCGCACCTGGTCCTTCAAGGGCACAGTTACCCCATTCAGGACCAGGGAATCCTCCACACCTGCCCGCCTCCTGTCCCCCAAAAACAGTACTTCTGTCTTGTCAGGATTCAACCTCAATCTGTTAGCCGCCATCCATCCTCCAACCGCTTCCAGACACAAGAAGGTAAAAGGGATCTATAGGTATAAGGCCGTAAACAAATTTTAATAATTTAAGTAGTAATAATAACAGCAATAATAATACCAATTAATTAGGGTGAGAGTGGAACCCAGAGTTATCCTCTTGTTCTACAGCCATGTTGTCAGCTACCCTCTTTTTCTGTCTGCCACAAGCAGCTTCAAGGCCTTCACAGAAACATTCTGTTTGAGGCCATTTCAGTGAATGAGGTGACCTCCAGGGGGGTTGAATCAATAAAACCACCACTATATTATGTTATTTTCTTCACTTTCTTTAGGAATGACTGTTTCTCATGATGAATGGGCACTCCCATCGATAATGGCTAGAAAACACACCAGCTGAGACTGTGTCCTTGCCTCTTTCATGCACAGAAATAGTATCAATAGTCGGTGAAATAAAACTTTCTGTAACACTCAGAATCCTAGAACTGTAGAGTTGGGACCTAAAGCATCCATGACAGTTGTGAGATAATATACCACATTTAGATCATGGGATGGGCTCAGGGCCTGCACTTTTGGTCACTTGCTTTACCATCTAATAAGACTTTGCTTGATACCACTAATGGAATTTGGCTATGTCTCGCCAGTACTGCCATGATGCTTTGCTGAGACTTTATAATGTTGACTATAATTGCAGGACCAACCCAGTCATTAGGCAGCTGATTTCGGTTGTCTATGAAAGGGCAGCAAATTATTGACTCTTCAGTTTATTGCTATTGCATGTTCAGACCCAGAAACCTCCCCCCTAAATAAATTCACACTTGACTCAAATTTTAGTTTTTGGCAGAATTTAGGCCACAACTTTATTGATTACAGAAAGTGACTGGTTGCCATGCAGGTAGCGCTGACCCAGGGTTCCAGCATAGGTCAGCCAAGGGTGAACACCTGGATAAGTGGAAAGCCGGGAACAGGCTAACTCTGCGAACCAAATGTCCCCCTGGACTCAGGCACGGGCACAACCCCCTCTCAGGGCTTGACCAAACCGTTGAGTCCCGGATTCCTTTAACGGAATACCCTTCACATAGGGATGGCGAGAGCGTTCTCCCATCCCTATCACCTGAACCAGAGCCTATCCACAACCTTACAAGTTGTGATGATTTGTTACGCGGCAGGCGATACCCAAATGGCAACAGCCAATCAGCCAAGTGGGGGAAATTCCTGCTGTGCCCCTGTCCCAATGACAGACGACACACAACGGCATAGCAAGGTCAAGCGCAAAGCCCTAAAAGTAGGGAGAGGTGGGCAGGTGTTCCAAATGCACGCGCCGAAAGAGGAAGCTCTGGGTCACGTGCATGGGCATAAATAGGACCCACAAAACATTTGGACTGCATCCCAATGGCCAGATTGCACCCAGCTATGAAGGACCTACCAATCGGGTGTTGTGGCTGACCAATCGTACCCACCCACAACACAGGGTGTCGGTTTTCCAGGTCTCACCGCAATACATGCCCTCTTTAAGGGAGGACCCGATTTGCCAGGATAGGGAGATGGAATGTGTAGGATTTTCTTCTTCAGATGCTAAAATAACTTGACTGGCCAGTGCATCTTTGCCTTGCTTCTCCACCCTGGGCAGCAAAATGTATTCCTTAGGAACAAAACTTACAATGGGCTATATCCAATGTGGGGAGCTGTTAGATGATGATGATTTTGGATAACAAAGTCATAAGAGTTGTGAGGAAATCTCTTCTTCCCCTTACAGTGTTGCAGTTCCCAGAGTTCCCAGAGAAGAGAGATTTTGGGAATTGTAGGTTTGTGAAGGGAAAAGAATTCTCCTGTCAGCACCCTTAACAAACTACAGTCCCCAGGATGCTTTGGGGGAAGCCATGGCTGTTTAAAGTGGTATGATACTGCTTTAAATGTATAGTGCAGATGGAGCCTAAACCTCTGTGGGTATACTCTTGAGTAGGACCAGCATTGGCTACAACCCAATGCTCCAAACAAGGAACATGTATTTATTTGTTACATGCATGTGCAGTGCTAGAGGGAGACAGCAGGGGCAAGCACCCCCCAGACAAGGAACTTGGCTCCACACACACACACCTCAGTTGCTGGACTCATTGCAAAAATAAGAGTGGAGGGGGTGTTTTGTAGAATCAAACTACATTCATACCTTGGGTTACAGATGCTTCAGGTTGCGTTTTTTCAGGTTACGGACGCACCGGAACCCGGAAGTACTGGAATGGGTTACTTCTGGGTTTCAGCAGTCGCGCATGCGCAGAAGTGCTAAATCGCGCTTCGCGCTGGCACAGAAGCGCCAAATCGCAACCCGCATGTGTGCAGACGTGCCACTGCGGGTTGCGAACGTGCCTCCCGCATGGATCATGTTCACAACCCAAGCATCCACTGTAGAGTGAAAGGGGTGTTTTGTAGAATCAAAATTTGATGATTGACAGTAGAAAAAAATGTTTTAGAATAAATTTCAGTGGCCAAACTTGTAGGATCTGCTTTGTTTTACCCCACAACCCCAACTGGAGTCACATGCAATATGGCATATGTTTAAAATTATAAGAATTCCGAGGCTAGGGATTTGTTGTGTTATGTTTGGTTTTTTAACGGACAGAAAGCACAAGTGGAAATCTTCGTGCTGACGGAACACGTTAGTGAATACCACCCCAAGTTTTTGTTTTTATTTTTTTAAGGGAGGCAAAGTGGATAGGATGTATGAAGCACAGCTCAAAAAGCCCTGGACGCACCCCCCCCCCCAAGCAATCATTTCTCTTGAATATCAACTTAATAAATAAATTTATTATTTTGGTCACAGACCTGTTCCAGCTCACATACAATATCAGGAAAGTCATAAAACACGATAGGGATACATTTGAATTTGCAGTTGCGTATAACAGGGAGAATACAGATACAGAATGTCAACTTGCTCCTGTCTTAAGGAACAAACAAAAAAACACACCCTAAAAATTACATGCTGTTATGAGAGTCTGGGAAGGAGATTTTAAGTGTCCTAGCTAGTGTTTTTCCTATCTTCCACTTTCTAGGACTTTGTTCTTTTTGAGCCACAGCCATGTACAAAGAGGTTGCATCCCTCAAAGATTTTGCCAAGGGGTTGCAAACTGCTGCTTCTCTCTCTCGCTCTCTGTCTCTCTCTCTCCTCCCACTGCCTGCACTTTAATTCTCTCCATAACATTGAGAAGGAATTTCTGCTGTGTGCAAAGGTGTGTGCATGTGGGGGGGGGGTTGGGGTGCGTTGCTGAACTCCTACCACCTGGCATTACTGCTTGGATTATTAGTTCCTAGTAATTTAGTGCCCTTGCGCAGGGTCGATTTGTGCCTTTCATTTCTAATTGATCTAGAGGCTGTTTAAATGACAGCAGGCATCTGTTGAGAGTGGGAAGGTTCATAAGGCGAAATAATTCATAACACCGTCTGGAATTTGCCTTTCATATCCCTTAGCTAAGCCTCGGCAGGGCTGCCTAAATTACGACCAGGGAGGATTCCCCCCCCCCTCCATATTCAGCTCATGGCTTGAAGAATCTTGCATTAAACTGGGATCAGTCTAGATTAGACTGTAATATGCTGCAGTATTAGTAGCTGCAAATGAAGACTTATACCAGAGTTTAACCCCTTCACCTGCTTTTCTCTTTGCCTTGGTCCTGGAAGGCTTGGCTAATCCATTGGTTCCTCTTATTTGTTGATGTGTATAATAGATCTTTCAACCCACTGGACTCTTGGGATAACTTTAGCACTAAAGCATTCAAGACAACAGGTTTCGAAGAAATTAAAACACACTTGCTTTGATTAAATAAAGAGTGACTTTTCAGCCCTTAGTGAAATGGGCATATGGTTTTTCCAGCTCCTTGCATATGTGAAAGCAGGAGGGAAATGTGATATCTGATATTATGTTAGGCCTGCACTGCCAATCTCAGCAGCCTTGTTGCCAAATTAGTGCACAGAGGTGTGGAGTACTTAATTTACTTGCAATGCACCTCTTGCCCTTCTTAGTTTCCCTCAGTGTAATGTCAGTTAGCAGATGGGTAGCCCAAGTAAGTTTACTGTTCTCAGTTTAACGTTGCTTACTTGTTTTCCCCTTTAAACTCTGAGCAGGTGACCTTAGTTTCAGGAGTAGTCAACACATAGATCAGGATTGTGCCTCCTGTCCCAGACTCCCAACCTTCATATGGTAGTTAAGTTGTTTTCCATAGAGTCTACATGGGTACCCTCCAGTGGTGTAGTGGTTAATTCAGAAGTACAGGGTCCCTTCGTTACAGTCACATCCACATTCCCTCACAGCCATTGTTTATTATACAACAAACTTACGATTGTACAATAATAATACTTGGGGTGCATTGCCTTGTGTTGCCTTTCAGCTAAATCCACTACAGTGGTACCTCGGTTCTTGAACGTAATCTGTTCCGGAAGACCATTCGAGCTCCGAAATGTTCGAAAACCAAGGCGCAAAGAGCTGTCTGCAAATTCAATTGAGAAAATTGAAAAACACGCAGCGGAAGCCGTTCGACTTCCGAGGCACTTTTGAAAACGGAAGCATTTACTTCTGGGTTTTCAGCATTCAGAGATGTGGGTGGCGCTGTGGGTTAAACCACAGAGCCTAGTACTTGCCAATCAGAAGGTCGGCGGTTCGAATCCCCATGACAGGGTGAGCTCCTGTTGCTCGGTCCCTGCTCCTGCCAACCTAGCAGTTTGAAAGCACTTCAAAGTGCAAGTAGATAAATAGGTACCACTCCGGTGGGAAGGTAAATGGCGTTTCCGTGCGCTGCTCTGGTTCGCCAGAAGCGTCTTAGTCATGCTGGCCACATGACCTGGAAGCTGGACGCCGGCTCCCTCGGCCAATAAAGCAAGATGAGCACCGCAAACCCAGAGTCGGTTACGACTGGACCTAATGGTCAGGGGTCCCTTTACCTTTTCAGCATTCGGGTTCCAAAACATTTGTCAATAGAGGAATTCGAGAACTGAGGTATCACTGTATTTTCTGTGCACGTACAAATGAAGCTCTGCATCTGGGCAGCTGTAAAGAGATCCTGCCTTTTGCATTGTTCCTGAACGAGGATACAGAGCCTTGTGCACAGCATCCTATTGTATTGCTGCTGTTCTTAGCTTATGCTGTTCTTTCATTGTTTGGCTTTAATTTGTCTTCTTTTGTATTACTCTCTGGATGGCTGCATTTAGTTGCTTGTTTTTAATTTGTGTGGGCTCTTTGAATGAGTAGTATGCAAACATTTTTCAATAAATATCTTTAAAAAAAAACTTGTATACATGGAGACTGGATAGGATAGATGTGTGTAGCTCAGGAGCAGTGACTGAGGACACAATCCCATGCCACCCCCCCCCCCACACACACCATTCCCCAAATATATGAAAAGAGCCAGTGTCATTTCCCAGATGTGTGAGCAGGACTTCTTCATCATCAGTTTCCCTGTATGTAGTTTTCCGTGCTAGCAGCTGCCTTTACACTCCCCCTGCCAGATACATGTTTTAAGGATGTTCCTTTCCCTTCTCCTCTCCAGACCCCAGTTTTCAACAGTCAGTCAACAATGTGTGGCCAGTATGTTCAATTCTCATTGGTCAGTTTTTTGAGGGTCCCACCCCCTTAGGAGTTCCTTCTAATTATTATTATTTTGTCCTTCTGCAAAGCTTGGGATTGCTCCAAAACTGCTAATGCCACTCACTTGTGCACAGGTGATAGTGTTTTGGTTACATAATCAATGGCAGTGGAAATAGAGGAAATGGTGGACCTCATCCACAGCATGAGTGAACTGTGTTTATCTGTGAAAATGACATTGTGTTTTCCTTTTCTCTT
This sequence comes from Podarcis melisellensis, assembly GCF_964234715.1. NCBI lineage: Eukaryota > Metazoa > Chordata > Lepidosauria > Squamata > Lacertidae > Podarcis > Podarcis melisellensis. Next base: position 11,144,249 of record NC_138532.1, on the reverse strand, counting down.
AGACATCCTCTCTTCCCCCTCCTGACCCTGCTGTTTGAGAAATGTGAGCAGGCAACGCAAGGCTCAGAGTGCATCACTTCTGCCAGCTTTGATGTCGACATTGAGAATTTTGTACACCAGCAAGAACAAGAGCACAAACCATTCTTCAGCGATGACCCTGAGCTCGACAACCTGGTAATGGTTTTGCCCGGACCAGTTAGTCATGGAGTGTTGAACATTCTCAAGGGAAGATAGGTAGATAGATGATCAATAGGTAGGTAGTTAGATTTGGGGGTGGGGCAAAAAGAGAGGGTAGAAAAAAATGGTAGTGGAAAACTAGATATGATGGAGACTTTTGATTCAAAATGCACACTAGAGTAAAGTGTGCATACACTGGTTAAAAATAACATAGAAAAACACATTATATTATGGGAAATTGCTTTGCAAAAATGTGTAGTTTAGGCAAAATTGCATATAAGCAAGTTTGTGCAAGGAGAAATTTGCACTGGAATGCTTGTGAATTTTCATGAGGACTTAAAAAAAAACAAATTTGCAAACTGGTTTCGAAATGTGGAGAACCGAACTTAAGAATGGACAAATGAGAAACTGAGAGAAACAGAAAACTGGCAGGTTTGGCCATTTCTTTGGTTGACTTTTCTGGTGACTTTTGAGGGCGCTATAAGAGGCAGAGAGCTTTTATTTTTAATTTTCAGCAGTTAGAGACAGCAGCGCAGACACTTACTTTTAAACATTACTCCTCTGCCATTCCTGCCTTAACCAGTTTTTGTCCGCAGTTCCCATGGAGGCAGCAGTCCTCTGTCACGGGTCATCTCACCCCACATTTCATCTGAGGAAGGATGCTACTGTCCTCGTTCAGATGCATTGCAGGGCAAAATGGTCCCTAAGGGAGGAAGGCCGCCAGCCACCATGGGAAAGCAGCAGCAGAAACTGTTTAAAAGAAAGAGAGGAGTGGGATGAGTTTGCTTTAGTTATGTCACTGTGTGATTTTTGTGGACGAACACTTTTAGTACATTTGCTTCATTTTAATAGGCGTTTATTTATTTAAGGCATTTATATGGCGATTAACCATTAGCATTTCTAAGTGGTGTACATAAAAATAAACCACACAGAGAATAAAACTATAAAAAAATCATCATAAAACTGAGCATAAAACCTGAACACTACATTAAAATGCCTCCTGGAATAAGAAAGCCTTTGTCATATTCCTGAAGTTCAGCAAGGAACTTCTGCCTAACCTTAGTTGAGCAGAAGATCCACAGCTTTGGCCCCACAACACTGAACACAATATACAATGTTGTGCGCTGTCCCTTTAAATTGCTTCAGGAATCCTTTCGAGGTCCCCAAGTCACCCCCAATAACTCACACATCACACATCAATTTTGTTTAAGGTTTTTGGCATGGTTTTGGCCACAACTTTATTTAAATACACACATGTGAATGGTTGCTTAGGCATTGGTTACGACTATCTGTCCTTGCCCCAGGGACAGAACTGACTTCCGGATTCCAGTGGAAGCCAGTCAGGGAAACAATATTGGGGAGAAATGAAGCTGGGCATCAGTCTCTCACTTCTCACCCGCATGCTCCTGGGGGCTTGCACGGCCCAAGTCCGATGCCAGGGACAAGGACGAAAAGGATGGCAAGCCCCTGGATTCCTTTAACAGAATTCCCTCTCAGCAACACCATTGGAGGGGTAGGCACTTACCCCTCCACCAACCAATTTGAACCAATGCCTAACCACCAACCTTACAAGTTGTGACGATTTGCTACATAGTAGGCAAAACCCAAATGGCACCAGCCAATCAGCCAAATGGACAAAATTCCTACCAGGCCCCTGCCTCAAAAGCAGACGACCCCATGACAGGCATAGCAAGGTCAAGCAAACAACCCCCCCCCCAATTCAGGGAGGGTGGGCGGGTGATCCAGTGCAAGCAGCCAAGAGGACGCCCAAAGCTGGGCGTCCAGCATTTAAAACCTCTGTCCCTCCTCCAAATTGGAAACAAGAAAATCTCCCCAGTGTCCCAATTTAACCAATCCCTGCCTGGGTCTCTCCAAACATCCGCCCAGCAACAGTGGGGTGGCCTGTAGGCCCCCACCGCAACACGTGCTCTCAGTTAGGGAGAAGACACTTTGTTTGAGGCAGTATGTACATTTAATAGAGCTAATCCATTTTGAAAAAGAAGAAACCTCTGACCATGCTGCTTGGCTAACACCAAGGAAACTCAGGTTGGGCTGCTGGAATAAGTTAGGCCATTTGAGAAAACATGCATATGTCTTATTTTTGCATAACAGAGCCTGCTTCTAAGAACCAGCAGTCATTCATGGAGGCTGCCTTCTTGGGAGGATAGAATCAGTAACATTGGGAGAATGGTTACGCTTGGGAATTGACATTTTTGAGAAGGAAATAGCCAATCTGCAGAGAGGACACTGTGCCTAAAGGGAGAACGCCTCTGGCATTTATTTAGCTCTACCAATAGTTCCTTTGGAGAATAGCCTTATATTACAAGGGAAGAATCATTAAGGAAGCCTCGCAGCCCAAAGGGATTGTGAAACCATGGACTCCTCCACATGACCTATGTATTGAGCGCTCATCCTGATTTGCTTGCACAAAGCTTATGCAGAGGTTAGATGAGCTCCAGCCTTTATTGAGCGTCTATTTTGATTTGTTTATGGGGCAGTGTGCATTCATCCTGATTTGCTTGCAGAGTGTATATTTGGTTTCCCGTTAGCCATCCACGCATCCCACTCTCCAGTGCATCTCACACATCACTTTGCAAACCACAAAAAGTCCAGTTCTTCATTGCCAGGGTGACAGAGCCATTTAATCCACTTTAATTGTGCAAACCCAAAGTTCCAGTATGTGCTTACGTCCCTTCCACAAAATACTGACTGCCTGGAGGTATCCCTTGCCAGTTGCAGATACCCTAGATCTATGTCTGTGGCTGGCTGTGTGTATATGTACTTATTGTTGTTGTTTAGTCATTTAGTCATGTCTGACTCTTCGTGACCCCATGGACCAGAGCCCGCCAGGCACCCCTGGCTTCCACTGCCTCCCGCAGTTTGGTCAAATTCATGATGGTAGCTTCGAGAACACTGTCCAAACATCTCGTCCTCTGCCATCCCCTTTTCCTTGTGCCATCAATCTTTCCCAACATCAGGGTCTTTTCCAGGGAGTCTTCTCTTCTCATGAGGTGGCCAGAGTATTGGAGCCTCAGCTTCACGATCTGTCCTTCCAGTGAGCACTCAGCGCTGATTTCCTTCAGAATGGATAGGTTTGTTCTTCTTGCAGTCCATGGGACTCTCAAGAGTCTCCTCCAGCACCATAATCCAAAAGCATCAATTCTTCGGCGATCAGCCTTCTTTATGGTCCAGCTCTCACTTCCGTACATCACTACTGGGAAAACCATGGCTTTAACTATACGGACCTTTGTTGGCAAGGTGTCTCTGCTTTTTAAGATGCTGTCTAGGTTTGTCATTGCTTTTCTCCCAAGAACCTGTACTTATTACAGGTGTAGCAATAATAATTAATGGCAAGAATCACCTAGCCTCAGCAAAATGGTATTTACAGCCACTGTCTTACATGCTAATAGTTCACGGTTTCAGAAAAGCCTGGCTAGCAAAGCTAACGTTAACTGTCGGCCATCCTCTTAAGTTTCCATAATACAACTTCATAATATCAAGCTCTGCTTGGTCAAACCCAGCGTCCCTCCACTCCACAGCAAATGCTACATATCTTGGGTGATGTGGTTGGTGTGATATGAGGAATATTTAAAGGACACACAGACAATAATTTTGCATACACGGATCCCCATGTTAATGTCGGATTGTGTTGATAATGTGATGTCAGTTAAAATGTTATGGCTGAAAAATGTAAATAATGGTGTCTCTTTTGCATGATTATTGCCACCAGGGCAAGACTCTGGCATCTGGTTTTGTAAATGCAGTCCCACCTGATGCAGGCATCTTGCTCAAGCTTCGTAGGTCTGCATCTGGTCAGTCCCTGGTTGGGAGGCTGCCTGGGAACGCTGTTCATGTTGCTTTGAGTTCATTGACAGAAGAAGGGAAATGTATGGGTGATAAATACCTTGAAAAGTGCCACCCAGAGCATAACATGAGCAGCTCCTGCTGACTCAGGCCATTGGCCCATCTAGTCCAGCTTCCTGTTCTTACTGTGGCCAGCCAGACTCTCAGGGAAAGCCTGCAAGCAGGACCTGAGGACAAGCAAAACTCTGCCACCTGGAAACTGGCATTCAAAGGGATACTTCGCATAGTAATGATGTTCCCTGCAAATAGGTAATGGCTGCCTGATTAGCATAATTAGTGCATAGTTATCTCTCTTAGGTGCTCTTTGCAAATCCATGCATTGTGATTGGCCAGCCCCATTATTACCCAAATAGAGCACGTAGCTTTGAATAGTTATAGCATTGTGAACGGCTCAGTAGCCGCGCTGCAAATATGCTGATAATTCCTTTAACTGTCTAGTATAATCCTATCTTCCAGCCTTTCTGTCTCTTTAGGATCTGAAGGCACATTTGCCGCCTCAGCTTCTAGGCCACATTTAGGAGAAGAACCCCCCACAAAGAAATCTTAAGTGGATTTAAATAGTAATAAATACCAAGAAGGAAATTTGCCAAAAAAAAGAAGATGGGGGGAAAGGCATTAACCTGCATAATATGACCAAGCAATTAATTCTTTATCATTCTCCCCCCCCCCAACTTTTCTCTTCACTTTCTTCAAAATTTCTGTTAGGTTTCACATTACCTAGAGGGTGCTTAACTTTTGCCCTGTGCATTCTAGGCACAAGTCCATGCTTTCCTGGTCCATGTTCAAGAATGGCAGGGGAAGGCTGCTCTTTGCTGCTGAACTGGAGCAAACAGCAGTTGGAGCAAACAGTTTTTCTGCGGATAGCTCTTTACTCTGATTCAGTGCTAAAGAACAGACTTTTGCAGGGGGAGCGCCAAGGCAGGAAGAAAGGCTCTCAGGCATGGACCTTGGAAAGCCCGGATCTGTGCCAATAAATGCAAAGGTGAGTGCAGATGAGCTGAGAGTTGTCTTATATTTGGTTACACTCATGTCCACATTCAGAGCTGAGTGGCATGGCAGTGAAAGTGGACACCTAATAAGCACATAAGAGCCATACGGGGTCAGATCAAGATCCATCAAGCCAAGCATCTTGTTTTTCACAGCGGTAAACCAAATACTCCTAGGAAGTTGGTGGTGGTGGTGATTTGCTGTTTACAACTAAGTCTCAAAGCAACTTACAAATACAACGTGACTTAGACAAGTATTTGAAAGACAAAAATGCCATAAAGTTGACAAAACAGTAAAATGCAGACAAGCTAAAAGTATTTGACGTTCCAACATCAATGGCAAGGAAAACATTCTACTCCAGTAAAAGCTGAATGCCAGAACAGGCCATAAGTCGTCCCACGTTAATATCCAAAAATCTGGCAGAACAGGAACATATTTGCCTGGTGCCTAAAAGTGGACATTGTTGGCACCAGGTGCGTTTTCTTATTTATTATTTTACATACCGCTTGATTGTAATATTGTAAAACAACAACAACCTCAAGAAGAAGAAAACTCTGAAATTATCTGTAAAAGGAGTCAAAAACAACTATTTAAAACTTTCAGAAATAGTTGAGCTAAGAACTAGATTAAAATACACGTCAGCATTCCACGTTTATGGATAGGCTTGCCTAAACAAAGATTTTATTAGCAGGCACTGAAAAGAGTACAGTGGTACCTCAGGTTAAGAACTTAATTCGTTCTGGAGGTCCGTTCTTAACCTGAAACTGTTCTTAACCTGAGGTACCACTTAGCTAATGGAGCCGCCGTGCTGCCGCCACACAATTTCTGTTCTCATCCTGAAGCAAAGTTCTAACCCGAGCTACTATTTCTGGGTTAGCGGAGTCTGTAACCTGAAGCGTCTATAACCTGAAGCGTCTGTAACCCAAGGTACCACTGTACAGTGAAGGCACATGCCTTCTGTCAACAATCAGGGAGTTTCAAAGTGTGGATGCTGACACACTGAAAGATTTATTTCAGTGGAACAAGTATTATGTGGCAACTGTAAGCAGTGCCAGGTCAAAGCAGTTGAGATGAGGGATGGGATAAGGCCATGTTGCGAGTAAACTGGTCCCAAGCTGTTAAGGGCTTCCTACAGTACTGGTAAAAACCTTTAACTTGGCCTGGTAAGAAATCAGCAGGTCTCTGAGCACAGGTGTTATTTGCTGATGGGGTCTCGCTCCTGTCAGCAACTGTGCTGCAAGCGTTCAGCTTCTGGATTAAGCATAAGAGAAGCCCCGCGTAGAGCGCATTGTAGAGATCCAATCTTGAAAGCAACCGCAGCATGAGAGCATCCCACAATTTTGCAACTTCAACCCACGATGAGCAACTTTCAGCTGAAGGTACTTCGCCACCGGATCTCTTGTCTTCATATCCAAAGCACGTGATGAGCAGAAAGATCCTGGCCCATCCTGCAAGCCAGCATTGTTTGAAAGAAGACCTACAATCCTTAAATCTGGGACAAGGGGGTGAGTAATATTCTTGTGCATTGAGAACATTGATCATTTTAAAGCAGCTGTGATTTTTTTCATTCTCGGCTTCCCGTTTTTCATTTTGATGCATATGACAGTTTATTTATTTTGTTATTTTTTCCAGGCTACGGTGGTATGGAGGCTTCCTTCGGTGAAATTGATAGGAATGGGGCTTGGAGGAGACCACAATGGGTTAAACGCCTGGGCTTCTTTCTTCCTTTGTTTTGAGAGATTGTCTGCAGAGTATAACCAGCTTGTTGCGACTGCCTCCTGCTATTTTTGCACAGATTATATTAAAGTTCACCGTTCTTATATCAGCATCCCGTGTCATTTATCCAAGGGATTCCGTGTCAAAGTGAAAGCTGTGCCAATGAATTCAGGAGCATTGCAAAGCGCTGCCGTCTTCCCACGAGGCCGGCTGGATCCATTCCTTGCCGTCACTTGAACTCGCTGCAATACATCTGTGGGACATAATTAAATGCAATAAATAGGAGAAAGCCCTTGGCACCAGCCTGCCAGGTTGCTGCTTGAACATTTCCATGCCTAGAAAACATGTCATCCCATCTTCTCACACCCCCTGGAATGCCCAGCCATTGCACCAGGGCATTCGAGATAAGACATAGGCACCAACCCTGGATTTCTTCGGCTTCGTAGCATTAGCTGTATAGGAAATGCAGTTACTCCTTACTGAGCACCATTGATTCTGCAGAAGTAAACAGCCATCCAGCCATCACCACCAGTGTGGTGCAGCTTTGAGAGACAGAATGGTATTTTGCTTAAAGCAAAACGATCCCACAAAATGACTAATAGCTCAGTTGTTTTCATGTGTTTCTTGCTGCAATGGCATTCCCTGCAACTCACACTGATGTGGCTAGAACTTGTGCATAGGAAGTTGCTTTCCACTGATACATTCACCCTGGGATTGTCTAAACATGGATGAGGAACCTGTGGCCCTTCAGGTGTTATTGGATTCCATCTCCCATCAGCCCCAGCTAGCTTGGCCAATGATCAGGGATGAAGGGAGTTGTCGTCGAACTATTCTGACTGGCAGTGGTTCTTCGGGGCAGAGGTCTGTCCTATCACCAGCTTCCTAATCCTTTTAGCTGGAGATACCCGAGATAGGGGACGCGGGTGGTGCTGTGGGTTAAACCACAGAGCCTAGGACTTGCTGATCAGAAGGTTGGCAGTTCAAATCCCCATAATGGTGTGAGCTCCCGTTGCTCAGGCCCTGCTCCTGCCAACTTAGCAGTTCGAAAGCATGTCAAAGTGCAAGTAAATAAATAGGTACCGCTCCAGCAGGAAGGTAAACAGGAAGGTAAAAATAGATTACCCTTGTGCTCCCTTCCAATTCTACAAGTCTGATTCTACCACCCAAATGAAGCTCGCAGATGAGTGGTGGTCCATGGACCACAATTTGGGAATCCCTGTTTTAGTGCATTTTTAATTTTTAAAATTTTAATTTAATGAATTCATATACCACCCTTTACCTGGAGGTCTCAGGGCGGTTGACAGAATAAAGATATAAGATACATAATACATAATCAAAATAAAAACAATGCAATAGCCCTCCCCCCAAAAAAACACATTTTAAAAGGGCATTGGATGTCAAACAAATCAACCAAAGGCCTGATTAAAAAGGCACATTTTTGCCTGGCACCTAAAGGTGTATAATGAAGGGGCCAGGTGAACTTCCCTGGGGAGAGTATTCCATAGACAGGGAGCCACTTCAGAGAAGGCCCTGTTCTCGTATTGCCACCCTCTGGACCTCCCAAGTAGGAGGCACTACTACACACACACACACACACACACACACACACACACACACATATATATATATATATATATATATATATATATATATATATATATATGCAGGTTTTGGTGTCCTCGGGTGTCTTCCCGTGTAAAAGTTGGGGTGTCTAGGCGACGTTTCGACGAGGTCTCACTCGTCATCTTCAGGCTGGTGCTTTCGGCTTCTTGTTACTGGAACAGAGCAGGATCTCAGTGTTTGAGTTCCTATAAATACTGTTGAGGGGGTGTGGTGTATAGCCTCCAATGTTCTGGGCAGAGAGGAAGTTCCCAGGCTAGTGTGCCTTTTCTTCTTTTGTTCCTTAATTACTTGAGGGATATCTTGAGTGATTTCTTGAGTGATATCCTGAGTACCACTTAGGTGGGTCATTAGGTGTGGATTAGTTGCTAAAGTCTTTGTGTCTTGACCTCTTGAACTTTGTGAAGAGTTTTTCTGAGAAGATGGCTGTACTGCACTTAGTTGTGCTCTGGCTTGGCTTCGTGTATAGGGGCGAGCTGTGGTTTTGTGGCCTGTGTCAGCCAGATCTGTGTAGGGATTGCAGGGGGGTGCAGCATCCGGAGGTGCCACCATGGTTTGGCTACTGGATGGTGTCTGTAATTTATCTGTGGGATCCCTGCAATCCCTACACAGATCTGGCTGACACAGGCCACAAAACCACAGCTCGCCCCTATACACGAAGCCAAGCCAGAGCACAACTAAGTGCAGTACAGCCATCTTCTCAGAAAAACTCTTCACAAAGTTCAAGAGGTCAAGACACAAAGACTTTAGCAACTAATCCACACCTAATGACCCACCTAAGTGGTACTCAGGATATCACTCAAGAAATCACTCAAGATATCCCTCAAGTAATTAAGGAACAAAAGAAGAAAAGGCACACTAGCCTGGGAACTTCCTCTCTGCCCAGAACATTGGAGGCTATACACCACACCCCCTCAACAGTATTTATAGGAACTCAAACACTGAGATCCTGCTCTGTTCCAGTAACAAGAAGCCGAAAGCACCAGCCTGAAGATGACGAGTGAGACCTCGTCGAAACGTCGCCTAGACACCCCAACTTTTACACGGGAAGACACCCGAGGACACCAAAACCTGCATTCCTGTACCCGTGAAAATCTACGAAAGCATATATATATATATATATATATATATATATTGCAATTTCCCCATACATAGTAAATGCTGAATGCTAATTTCATTAATATGTGCACTTTTATGTACACACCCAAGTACAGGGTTTCCCAAACTTGGGTCTCCAGCTGTTTTTGGACTACAACTCCCATCATTCCTAGCTCCCAGGACCAATGGTCAGGGATGATGGGAGTTGTAGTCCAAAAACAGCTGGAGACCCAAGTTTGGGGAACACTGGACTAGTATTATGCATTTTTGTACAAATTTTTTGGTTGCATCAGAAAATTTGGTGAAGCGTGAATTTTGAAGGATAGCAGTATTTTGGTTCACATGCTTTTTCAGGAAGTACAAATTATATGGGTTCATATTAAAATGCAAAGTGAACCAAATCGCTCCATCCCTAACTATCAATGAATCCAGACAATACAGACTCAGTATAAGATATTTTGATCATTATCATTCTCTCACACGTTCCTCTCATTGGCTCATTTTCCTGCTGGGTCGCAGTTTGGTGGGAATTCCGCAAGAAATGGCTCCGTCTAAGACAGGCTGTAGCAAATATGGTTTTCCCCCAAAGTTTGTTTGTTGTATCTACAAAATTTTAATGCTACTAATCCTATGTAAATTGTCCACCACTGCTGACGGCAAAGAGGAGATGAAAAGGCCAGCGACATTAAGCATCATTAGAATAAGAATCATGTATTCCTCACAGGCGAGATGCACATAATTAGAAATTAGAAAAAGGTCAGATCTTGCCATTATCAACTCAATCAGCTGCTGAGTGCCACACAGTCAATTAATTCAGCATCTGTATTTTTTACAACCCCGCGCACGTATTCCATTGGACTGTAACTCTTTATCCGGACAGATATACTGCTCAGCGAAGCAGGGACATAAAATGAGAGACCCCAAGCAAATGAGCTGAGATAATTGAGAGATTTATTTTACATACACACACATGTATATGTCAAGTCTTCGTGCCTTTGCCCTTGAATGCTGACTTTCAGGAAAGCAGATAGTTGGATGGACGCGCCGGGCTGACAGAGCATTCCTTGAGGACTTTTATTATTATCATTCGTTTATGTTACTTATTACATTTTTTATCTTGCCCCTTCCTCCCAAGGAGCTCAGGGTGGCCTCCGGCTTGCATTTCATTCTCACAACAAGCCTGCGAAGTAGGATAGGTTGAAGCAGGCTTCCTTAACTTTGGCCCTCCAGATGTTTTTGGCCTACAACTCCCATGATCCCTAGCTAGCAGGACCAGTGGTCAGGGATGATGGGAATTATAGTCTCAAAACATCTGGAGGGCCGAGGTTGAGGAAGCCTGGGTTGAAGGATGGTGATTGCTGATTTGAAACCAGCACTCATTCCAGTCCAGCACTCAATTTGCTCAATAAGTGTGTGTGTGTGTGTGTGTGTGTGTGTGTGCTAAATAGAATGTGTGAGACAACCTGTTTGTTCAGAAAAAGCTGTCACTACTGCTTCTTCTCCACTCCTCCCAGGGCAAGATGGTCCTTCAGTTTCTTTCCTCCAACTTTATTGGTCAGACTATTTTCCCATGTAGTCATTAAAATTAAAATAATGCTTACCCCAAAAAAATTAAAAATACTATACACAAATTTTATACAACTTGATGTTGCCTTTCTTTTCTTTTCTTTTTTTGGTGATGCAAATCCTCTTTTCCGGCAACGCATTAATGTGAATCCTAAGTGGGAGGCAACGAATTGAATGCCTCAACCTGCGAAATTTCATGGATTCTTAAAAAGTGCATAGGGTGACCTTTGAAGCATGTTTAAAGCACAAGCCGCCTCCCCCACAAATAACCCTGGGAACTGTAGTTTATCCCCCACAGAGCAGCAGTTACCAACACCCTTAACAAACTATAGTCCCAGTGTACAGTGTGAATACGACCAAAGTATGTGTGTTGGGAGACAGACAGATAAAAATCCAAGGTTGCATTCAGCTAACCTCTACTAAGGGTAGATCCACTAAAAATTAGCCATGTCTATTAATTTCAGGCTAGACAGCATCTTAAAAAGCAAAGACATCACCTTGCCAACAAAAATCTGTATAGTTAAAGCTGTGGTTTTCCCAGTAGTGATGTATGGAAGTGAGAGCTGGACCATAAAGAAGGCTGATCACCGAAGAATTGATGCTTTTGAATTATGGTGCTGGAGGAGACTCTTGAGAGTCCCATGGACTGCAAGAAGATCAAACCTATCCATTTTGAAGGAAATCAGCCCTGAGTGCTCACTGGAAGGACAGTTCCTGAAGCTGAGGCTCCAATGCTTTGGCCAGCTCATGAGAAGAGAATACTCCCTGGAAAAGACCCTGGTGTTGGGAAAGATGGAGGGCACAAGGAGAAGGGGACAACAGAGGATGAGATGGTGGGACAGTGCTCTTGAAGCTACCAGCATGAGTTTGACCAAACTGCAGGAGGCAGAAAGACAGGAGTGCCTGGCGTGCAATGGTCCAGGGGGTCACGAAGAGTCGGACACGACTAAACAACAACAACATTAATTTCAGGAGGTCTTCTCCAAGTATGAGTAGCATTGAGTGCAACCTGTAAAAGACAGGTTGATACTACCGATCTGTATTGCAGGTGGGGAAAATTTTAGGCTCATCCAATTGAACTGCGATCACCAATGTGTGGGTCCTTTTGGACCCTGAAGAGGGCAGAACGGGGGCAAGGTGGGCTGTCACAGTGCATGGCACTCTTATGCACACTTCGCCAATGCCCTTGGGGGTTGGGAGTGGAACCCCATGTGAAATAGTCGTCACCTGTCCTGGATTCCCATGTGAATGTTCTGGGGTGCCCGTGAGCTAGTGATTCTTGGATCTGGCTCCAGAAAGGGCCTGTAGTCAGTGGTTTTCTTGGGGGGGGGGTGCCAGTACTGCATACCCTTGCAGATTTTAATTTGTCCAGATTTTAATTTGTCTGATTTAATTTTACAATGTTTTTAAATTAATTGATGCCTGTTTTTATGTGTACTGTGTTATTTATATGATGTTAGCTGCTTTGAGCCCAGCTCTGGCCAGGGAGGGCATGGGGTGGGGTACAAATAAATTTATTATTATTATTATTATTATTATTATTATTATTATTATTATTATTATGTGCCCCCCAGAAAAAAGCCCTGCCCATAGTCATCATTTCCTGCTTTCTACCGAATCATGCATGTACACACATACAACTGAATCACAGACACTCCCTTTCCAAAATCCAAAATGGCAACCGTGCTATCATGGTTTCTATAGGAAAGGCATGAACTCACACACACTCCCTTTCCAAAATCCAAAATGGCAACCGTGCTATCATGGTTTCTATAGGAAAGGCCCAGGAAGCAGTACTGCTCCTAAAGGTAAAGGGACCCCTGACCATTAGGTCCAGTTGCGGACGACTCTGGGGTTGCTGTGCTCATCTCACTTTATTGGCCGAGGGAGCCAGCGTACAGCTTCCGGGTCATGTGCCCAGCATGACTAAGCTGCTCCTGGCAAACCAGAGCAGCGCTCAGAAACGCTGTTTACCTTCCTGCCGGAGTGGTACCTAATTATCTACTTGCACTTTGGCATGCTTTCAAACTGCTAAGTTGGTAGGAGCAGGGACCGAGCAACAGGAGCTCACCCCGTCTTGGGGATTCAAACCGCCGACCTTCTGATTCGCAAGTCCTAGGCTCTGTGGTTTAACCCACAGCGCCACCCATGTCCCTCTAGTACTGCTCCTACATCCTGCCACAGGCATCCCAGTTCACCCCATCTGCGTCACTTTGCTCCTTCCTGTCATCTGTAAAAAATGAACAATGGTGTATAGGAGTGCTTCAGCAGTTCCAATTCAAGGGAGAAGCCCCATCCAAGCTGCAGCTGCAACAGACTCCCAGGAGTTTGGGGGGGGGGGGAGCAGTGTCATCACTTTAATCTCAAGAATTCTCTAGAGTAGAACAGGGAACGAGAGGAATTTGCCCCCTATCTGATCCTGGGTTGCTATGCTTCTGATTAACCTTTTTTTCTTTCTGTGTTTGTCAATTCCCCCATACACACACACACACACCCGTGCCCTTTCCTCCTGCCTCCCTTCTGTCTTTGTGATTCGATTTGGAAAGCCTTCAGTGTGCATTAGGAGAGATGAACACCTCCTTATCTTCAGGTCGTCCTCATCACTGCCCAGCTCTTCCGCTGCTTCTTTCCCTGAGGGTAGACACCCGTTGGCAAAGAGCAAAAAGGGGGTGTCCCTGTTTGTGCTGGACTCCTTCCCTAATTGTACCATGGCAAGCTCATCCCAAGTTAATTTGCATAGTCATCTTACCCATGAGCAGCCTGTGACTAATAGTTTGTAAAGGTGGCCACTAAAATTAGCAAGTTGAAAAAGTGCTTTGAAATTTAAAGACTCTTTGTTACATAAAAAAGCAGATTTATTGCCCTGTGGTGAATAGCTGGGATTTTATATATTATTCAAGATTTTGAGCCGGGGCTGTAAAACGTACGGTCTCAGTTCCATGCATGGAATGTTTTATGTGTAAATTTTTTAACATTTATGGGGTATATTTTACTGAGGCCAAGGCTTTGCTCAAGGGAGAGCTTACAGGCATGTTTCCACTCTCCAGCCTTGTTAGGCAGAGTGGCCAGTTGAGAATAATCAGGGACGCTTTTGCATAGAACACTTACAGCTGGGTCCCAAAAGCACTGCAGGAGCGAGATGCTGAGTTTTGCAAATGGAGCTTCTGGTGTTTTTGGCCTGCTTAGGCGACAGAAACATCCATTTTAAAACATGGATGCAATACCTGGTTCAGATCAATGGGAAACCATGGTTGCCTGCCATACAAGGGAGCCATGAAAGAGCATGCTCTCTGCTCCCCTTCCCTTCTCTTTCGCGCGCCAAACATCTTTGCTTCCAGTTTTAAACTGGAATTTAAGTGCAATTCCCCCAACATGTCCAAACTCGAGAAAGGAAGCATGGTTTGTTAAAGCTATAGTTTAGGAGCCAGCTGGAGTCAGAAACCGTGGTTTGATTCTGGCTTGCTCTTACTGACTATTGTTTAAACCAGGGATGACTGAACATGTAATCCTCCAGGAGGCTTTTGTGGTCCCCTGAGATTCTTCCAAAATTTATTTTGAAATTAGGAAGTTATAAATCACTTCCAGTATTTGTTGCCCTTCAAATGCCCCCCTTTTCCATTTTGATCCAGCTAAGTTATAAAAAAAATGTCCAGTGGCACCTTAAGGTAATGGTAAAAGGACCCCTGACCATTAGCTCCAGTCGTGACTGACTCTGGGGTTGCGGTGCTCATCTTGCTTTCTGGCCGAGGGAGCCAGCGTATTATTCTGGGTCATGTGGCCACCATGACTAAGCCGCTTCAGGTGAACCAGAGCAGCGCAAGGAAACGCCGTTTACCTTCCCGCCGGAGTGGTACCTATTTATCTACTTGCACTTTCATGTGCTTTCAAACTGCTAGGTTGGCAGAAGCAGGGACCAAGCAACGGGAGCTCACTCCGTCATGGTGATTCGAACTGCCGACCTTCTGATCGGCAAGTCTTAGGCTCTGTGGTTTAACCCACAGCACCACCCGCGTCCCTCTGTGGCACCTTAGAGACCAACTAAGTTTGTTCTTGGTATAAGCTTTCATATGTATGCACACTTCTTCAGATACCGATTTTTTATATTTTTATATATATATTGACTGTGTCAGACTAATACGGCTACCTACCTGCAGCTAAATTATACTCAGAGTAGACCGTTTGACATTAATGAACCTAAGTTAGCCATGTAGATTAATTTCAGTAGGTCTACTGACTAGAACTAGCATTTGATACAGTCTATAGCCTTTTCAGTTACTGCACCTATGTTTGCAATCTACTGCTGAGAATGGATCAGATTGCTCCTATGAACATCTTGGCTGCGCTCTAAAGAGTGCCTTCAAGGAGTTGACTCAAACCAACCAAATTCAATCCTAACTGAGTTTCACTGGAAGCAGCATCTGTATTCTCAGAGACTTTCCAACTGTAGATAGAAAATAATGGTATGTTATTTTTATTTTTTTCTTTATTGGGTTTATATACCGCCCTGTACCTGGAAGTCTCAGGGTTAGTTCACAGAACAAAATCAAAATATAAAACCACAAAATATATAATCAAAATAAAAACAACAACCCAATAACCCCCCCCCCAAAAAACCCACATTTTAAAAGGGCATAGGACTAATAGTATAAATAATATTCTTTGGTGGTTCTCTTGCAGCCATAGAACTCCTTCACCCTGGAGAGTTGCCAAACACTAGACTACTTTTACAAGCACTATTAGACATGTTCCCTCATGGTACCTTTTAGTGGATTAGTATTTTATGAATGAGGGACGCGGGTGGCGTTGTGGGTTAAACCACAGAGCCTAGGACTTGCCGATCAGAAGGTCGGCGGTTCAAATCCCCGCGACGGGGTGAGCTCCCATTGCTCAGTCCCTGCTTCCTGTTCCGGAAGACCATTCGAGCTCCAAAACGTCCGAAAACTGAGGCACAAAGGGCTGTCTGCAAATACAATTGAGAAAATTGAAAAAACACACAGCGGAAGCTGTTCAACTTCCGAGGCACTTTCAAAAACGGAAGCGTTTACTTCCGGGTTTTCAGCATTCAGGGGATGTGGTTGCGCTGTGGGTTAAACCACAGAGCCTAGGACTTGCCGATCAGAAGGTCAGTGGTTCGATTCCCTGCGATGGGGGGAGCTCCTGTTGCTCGGTCCCTGCTCCTGCTAATCTAGCAGTTCAAAAGCAGGTCAAAGTGCAAGTAGAAAAATAGGTACCACTCCGGCGGGAAGGTAAACGGCGTTTCCGTGTGCTGCTCTGGTTTGTCAGAAGCGGCTTAGTCATGCTGGCCACATGACCTGGAAGCTGTACGCCGGCTCCCTCGGCTAATAAAGCGAGATGAGCGCCGCAACCCCAGAGTCAGTCACGACTGGACCTAATGGTTCCCTTACCTTTTTATTTTATGAATGAGAGAGTGTGCACCTTTGCTTCAAACACGTAGTTCTAACTTCTGAAGTTCACTGTCTTTCTAAGTGTGGCTGGGCTGCATTTCACAAACATTAATTATCAGTGAGGAAGGGATATGCCAGAATTGTTAATCACTATGGAAACTAGAACTTTCTGGATACCTTACAGCAGGTATGGATAACCTGTGGCCATTCAGATGTTGGGTTGCAACTCCCATCAGCCCTAACCAGCATGACCAATGGTCAGAGATTATGAGAGTTGGAATCCAGGGGCATCTGGATGGCCACAGATTTCCCACTCCTGGTTCACTGATTTTATCATCATCATCATATAATAATAATATTTTTTTAAAAAATTATATCCCACCCAACTGGCTGGTTGCCCCAGCCATTTTGGGCAGCTTCCAACACATAAAAACATAATAAAACATCAAACATTAATAGTAGCAATCTGATTCAATACAAAAAAACTCACAATATCTTTAAAATAAACAACTTATATCAAATAAAGCAATATTCAGCAATCCATTTTAAAATATAGTCATACCTCGGCTCCCGAACACCTTGGGAGTCTAACGTTCCAGCTCCCAAACGACCAAAAACCGGAACTGTGTGTTCTGGGTTTTGAACTTTTTTTGGAAGCCAAACGTCCAGCACGGCTTCCGCTATTGTTTCCAGTGCGCCTGCGCAATTGGGAACCAATTGGAAGCCGTGCCTTGGTTTTCAAACTTTTTGGAAGTCAAACAGACTTCCAGAACAGACTCCGTTTGACTTCCGAGGTACGTCTGTAACAGTAAACAGTAAAATTAAATATCAGCAAGTAATAATTTAGCAGTTTACTACTATCGGTTACAATAAAGAATTACTAAACAGTAAAAACAACGGCAAGTCACAATGCATAAACATAAAAAGCCAGGAAACACAACTTATAAAATGATTTTTAAATCCTTGTTAGTATATGTTTAGGTCACTAGTAGGGCTGCCACTGGGTTAAATAAACATTGGTAAATAACCAAGAGTTTTATTTAGTTCAATTTGCCTATGAAAAAAGATAGTTCTGAAGAAAATTATATACTTTGGTTTAAGATGATACACTGAGGTGCCTCAATAGGCCTCTTCATAAAAGATGCATTTTATCTTGCTCATGAGAGGGGGAACCTATTCTAAGATGGTCTTGTCTTTTGCCGTTTCTATCAGTACTTGTGTTGTAGAAATAAATAAATTCCGTTTGCTAGGCAATTAATCAGGCAGGAGGCTTGTTAATCCATAAGAATATTCCAGCTGTTTAATGCACCCAATGAATGTATACATTTTGGCAACCCTGGTTGCTACGCTTATCTTTTTGAATGTGATGGTGAATGCTTTCTATCGTTGGACTGACCCTCTGCTCTCTTCGGTTTCTTCTTCATCCCCAGATGGTGAAAGCCATTCAGGTCCTGAGAATTCACCTCCTGGAGCTGGAAAAAGTGAATGAATTGTGCAAGGACTTTTGTAACCGTTACATCACCTGCCTCAAAACTAAGATGCACAGCGACAACCTACTCAGGAATGACCTCGGGGGTCCTTACTCCCCAAACCAGGCCTCCATAAATCTACACACACAGGTAATAATTGAAAAATGTTCAATGTAACACGACTCCTTAAAGAATTTCAGGGTTTCTTCAAGCTGTTTCGTATTTTCTACTGTAGAAAAGTTAGCATTTAATTCATTTTTTCTTTTCTTTTGTGGACTGGCAAAAGATCTTAGAGAAACGTGGATATTTCCAGGCATCAGAGAGATGAAGCTATGGTATTTAAAACTCTGCACCAGGGTGAGCCAAATCCTGCTCTAAGAGAAACTGATTTATGCAACCTGTATAAATAGCATTCCCTGGTCTGAGCAGTGTTATTGGGTAACTATGACTGAGGATTGATTCTGTTTCTGATAGTCAATGGAAGGGGCACTGAAGCACTTTTCCCTGATCACAGGAAATCCTACTGAGTCCCCAGCCTTATCCCCAGCTTCTGAGACTTCACCCAGCCGCCCTCCGGCAGAACTTCCCAAACTGGAGTTACTTTAAAAGAGAAGGAGAAAAGCAGAGAATCTCAGAATTAACTATAACTGAGGTTGGTGGGTGTTAGATTAAGATTTGCTGGTAGAATGGCTATTTCAGTAAAAGGACTGCAAAGTAGCTTCCAAACAAATTCCTGGACTCAGAATTTTTGAATTCTAAGTGTACGGCTCTGTTTGGTGGGTTTGGGGGATTCTAGCAAAAGGGGGGAGAGAATTCGAGTTCACAAGCCTGATGTTTGTCCACCTCTGTCCCATGGGGCTTGTGAACGCGGGATTTGGACTAGTAAATTGGAGAGGGCGATCTCTTACAATGTGACATTTCTGGTTGTATTCAGCTTAGATTCCATCAGCACACCAATTTTTCCATGTGCAATGGAATGTTCTTCCCCTATCCTCTCTCTGTGCATCCACTAAATATGTTCATGGGGTCTGCTAATCCTCCAGAACAGATTTGGGGATAGCTTGGGACATCCATGAAGGGGGGGGGGGAATTCCCTTGGACTAACGCTCATCCTTGAAAAAGATTAGTGCAACATGACCCTTCATTTCAGCACTGTTATGTTTCAGTACGATTTTTCACAGTGTCAACATTATATGACCCGTTCCCTATTCTGCTTTGGCTGCTGTGGTTCTTAGAAGGTTTGTCTGTGCCTAGATAGCCCTGTTCAGAAGGAACACTCTCTCACATGTTGAATTAACATGCAATCAGAGAACAAAGCTTCACCACCAACATTATGCACACCACGCAGATGTGTGCAGAGAGGAAGTCTGGGCACATACGGCGTTGGTGTATTTAGGCATTCACTTGAACATGTGAACACTCGAAGTTTGGGCAGAGGTAGGGGGCTGCACACAAGCCCTGGCTGCTACATCCTGGAGCAGGTTACACCTCCCCTCAATCTTAGGTTGAGCAGGAAACATCTGCAGGAAGCGTCTACCCATATTTGCTGAAATGCAAGCAATTGCATGGAAGGTTCTACCCGTGTTCAAGAGAACACAAGCTGGAAGATATCTTGCAGATCTATCGTGCTGAATGCCAAGATAGCCAGTAACTGAGCATGCACAGGGATGTTGGGGGAAGTGTTTGTGTGTACACCCCTGCCATCCTGCCCACAGATACAGAGTGCACGCGTTCAGGAAAATGCACTGGTGTCAGGGGGAGAAAGCTGATGTGCATGGGATTGAAGCTAAATTAATCAACAGAGCCTGGCTCCTCACTCATATGTTGTTTTGACATGTGAGCAATGCTTTTTTTCATTAAAAAAAAAGATGTTTAGGGGTACTCTCATTTTCCTACTCATATTGAAATACTGCCCCTCAATGAGGCCAAACGTAGATTCACAAAATGTTTAGGGTGTGCGTACCCCTGTGTACCCCCCCAAAAAAGCACTGTGTGTGAGCACTTCTAAACAGGACTTCCCTGTACTAGCTGTTGTTGCTGGCATCTGACTCGAGAGGCAATGGAGTGCGCCTCTGAAGGTGAAGTCAAGTCACCGCGGAATCACAGCGCCTGCTGGGGCTGCAGAGATTGGTCATTCATAACTGTTGCCTCCTGCATTTATTTTAATTTTAATTTTAATTTTTTTGCTGCATTAGCAGCACCAAAGCAGCCTCTCTGGGGCACAAGCCTGGGCAGTGTCTCTGAAGGTCCTGGGTTCCCCAGATGATAAGAACTCCCCCCCCCCCCCGGCCTTGCTGATGTGGTCCAAAGGAAAACAGAGCAATATGCTTGGCTGCAGGAGTTGCCAGAAGGAGGCGAACAAGACACCATCCAACTCTCTTAGGGACTCCAGTCTGGATTTGTGTAGGGTTTGCTCCTTAGCCTTTTCTCCCGAATATGTCCTGCAAGGCAGCAGATATGGTTTTTTCGTAGGGGTTTACTCCCAAACTCTTTCTCGGGAATCAGTATAGCCCCAAGGCAGAGGAGGTTTAGAATCAGAGTTTCCTTCTCCTAAATAGGCTACCTTCCCAGGTTGATCTCGCTTTACTGGCCAAGGGAGCTGGCGTACAGCTTCTGGGTCATGTGGCTAGCATGACTAAGCCGCTTCTGGCGAACCAGAGCAGCGCACGGAAACACCGTTTACTTTCCCGCTGAAGTGGTACCTATTTATCTACTTGCACTTTGACATGCTTTCGAACTGCTAGGTTGGCAGGAGCAGGGACCGAACAACGGGAGCTCACCCCGTCGCGGGGATTCAAAGCACCAACCTTCTGATCGGCGAGTCCTAGGCTCTGTGGTTTAACCCACAGCACCACCTGCGTCCCAGCATAATAATCTGTACTGCAGCACTTTTAGCAGAATTTTAGCTGAACATGGGAATTAATTTATATCAGGTCAGATCATACCTGAAGTCTTTCCCACCACCTGCTATCTGATGCTTTCAAAGAACAACAACAGAAGCTTGAACCCAGGGCCTTCTGCAACTGAAGCACTTGCTCTGATGGTCCCTCCACAAATATTAGCTATAATCCTGATATTCTAGGTATCACCTGAATGTTCTCATTATGAAAGCTCGAACTCACCTCTCTGCTCCTGAGTACCGTTTACTCCGATGCTTTTATAAGTCTACCCATGAATGCTGCCTTATTTCTGACTTGCTTACAAGTATGGTTAATGAGGCATGTAATGTGGGAAACAGCCCTTTTTAATTCAAATCATCGCTCCCAGAAATGCAGTAGCTTAATTTGAATGATCTGGTGGATATGCAGTTACCTGTCCTTGTATTCAGTCCTAAAGAGGAGCACTATTGAATGTCTATCATTATTTTTGCATTATAATTTTGGGGCTCTTCCTTCTATACCAGAAGTAGTATTCCCTCCCCACCCACCCCCTCACCCCGGCAAGGAGGACCACATTCTCTTGGGGTAACGTGGGTGGCTCTGTGGGTTAAACCACAGAGCCTAGGACTTGCCGATCAGAAGGTCGGCGGTTTGAATCCCCATGACAGGGTGAGCTCCCATTGCTCGGTCCCTGCTCCTGCCAACCTAGCAGTTCGAAAGCACGTCAAAGTGCAAGTAGATAAATAGGTACCACTCCGGCGGGAAGGTAAACGGCATTTCCGTGCGTTGCTCTGGTTTGCCAGAAGCAGCTTAGTCATGCTGGCCACATGACCTGGAAGCTGTACACCGGCTCCCTCGGCCAATAAAGCGAGATGAGCGCTGCAACCCCAGAGTCGGTCACAACTGGACCTAATGGTCAGGGGCCCCTTTACCTTTACCTTTACATGCCAGCAGTAGAGATTTTGAAGAATTGCTGTGCATTTCCATTCAACGTGGGAGCTGAAATTGACACCATTTGCACATTTGTCTGAGGTCAAGAGGGCATATTGCACAAGCAAATATTCACAGTGTTCTCTGTAGTTGGGTTATTATAGTCCTCAAAGACTACACATATAATTATTTTATTTTCTGCATTGTTTTTGACGCTTCCCTTCCATTTACATTTATTGAAATCAATCACATTATTTATTATATTAGTTTGGTTATAGCAGATAGTGAGACAAATGACGTAGACTTTGACAGAAGCCAAACTGCAGCAGAACTGAAACAGCGCTGATTGCAATGATCTCTGGATAATAAATGTTGCCTCCTAACACCCCTAGCCAGCAGTAAGTAGAGCAGTGGCAATTTGAGACAGTGTCCAAAGTGGCTGGGGGAATTTCTCTCTCTTTCTTTCTGCCAACTCCCCTCTCTTTCTCTTTCTGACACCCCCTTCCCTCTTTCCCCTCCCTCCGCACATAGCTGGGGAGGGAAACATTGCTATTACCAGAGGTCTGCAGAGTCTTTGAAATTAGCCTGAGGGTTGCATGCTCTAGGAATTTGGCCTCTCCCTTACTAGAAAACGTAAGGGGTGCTATTTATATGTGTCCAAATATATCAGCATGGGGACATGCACAATGCAATTTGCAGTGACATCTGTTTACAAATGTTGGGGGTGCAAAGACTATCATATTTGGTCAACAGGGTTCACAGTACAATTCTGTACATGTTTACCCAGTGCTAAGCCCTATTGTGTTTCATTGTGTTCCAAGGTAAATACAGAGTTTCAATCTTAGGCTTGTGTTTCTTTGAACCGCAACCTCGTCTGCTGCACAAAAAACCACACTCAAATGCCCTTTGCATAAGCTTTGGTGCGTCTTTGCAAAATCCTACCGTATATGCTCACCTTTAAAAAGTGTCTTATGTTTTGTTTTGGGTTTTTTAAGGCATGTACATAGGAGTGGGGGAGAAATTACATTATTTCCATAAAAATTCAGAAACAATATGTGAACCGGAATGCAGCCAGCCTTCAAAATTCACACCTCTGAATTTTGCAGTGCAGTTCTCCAGCCAAGCAATGTGTACAAAATGCATTTACTGGGATAATGTGTGCATTACATTGCATATGGTATTAAAATTAACATAAAATGCAATATGCTAGGAGAAAATAGTTTGCAGACTGTGTATATAGGATGAAAATTCATACAAAAATAAGATTATTAGGAGAAATTTGCACTAAAATGCTAGCAGATTTTCACGAGGAGATATATATGTGTGTGTCAGTGTGTAGAAATGTGAACATCTAAGATTGGTAAGATGAGAAACTGAGAGACCCCAAATTGACAGGTTCATGCATCCCTATGTGCGAGTTCCTTTGCACACATCAGCCCAGTTGATTTGGATCAGAGCCTGTAAACACACTTCTCCTCCATGAAATTCCATAGGTTCTAATGAGATCCAGTCTCCAGCTTTGGCCAGTCATGGAGAGCAATCACACAGCTTGCTGGAAGGGTGCTGAGCTTGCTGCAATGTGGTATTGCTGCTTGTCTAAGAATCATAGAATTGTAGGCCAACACCCTGCAATGCAGGAATCACTGACGGATCCTTCTCTGAAAGATGCACTAAACAGCAACAGCAACATTGCATTTATATTCTCCTGAAAGAGGCCAGGGCAGTTGGAATAGGAAGAGCAAGAGGAGTAGTAATGTCAAAGCTTTGGGAAAGCTATTCCTCCCCAGGTTGCAGCAAGAACAGAGAAAACAAGGTACAGTCCTTTTTTAATGGGTTTTCTTCAATCCTAATAGTGAGAGACAAAAGAAAGCAACAAGCCTTAACAATGGCGTTGCTCCAAACTGGGCTCCTCTGCCTCCTTCCCAGCAACAGCATCTTCCCTTATGGTGGCCACTCATGGTCCCTCAAATGTCTTTGAGTCCTTTGTTCCTGTATTCTTAGTGAACGTCGTGTCCTGGGAGAAGGGGGATCAGAAATACTTTCCAGTGACAACGTGTCATCTGGCTGCCCTGCTGCAGTCCCCACCCCTTCTTCTAACACTTCACAACTTTTCTGTTTCTCTCTCTCTCTCTCTGAGCTGTGACTTTCCTCAAAGCCCTGCTGTAAATCAAGGCTGTCTCCCTCTTCTCCTACAGATCTGGAGAAAGGGGGGTGATCTCTACCACTCCTCCTCCTCCATCTCGCCCTCTTGAGTCCAACCCCTGACTAGTAATAGAAAGACAACACTTTCAGGTTTCAAAGCAATTCAGATGCTTTGTCAGGTTCTGATATGCACAACAGCCCTGCAAGATTGGTCAATGTCAGTATCCCAGTTTTGCATGTACTGTATAGTTGACTGAGTTGAGGAGATTATGCTAGCTCATGGTAGAAGTGAGAGCCAGACAAATATGATGGTTTCTTGGGCACTGCACTACATCAGGTCTTAGGAACATAGCAGGTCATCGGAAGCTGCTTTACACCAATTCAGCCTAATGGTTCACCTAGCTCAATATTGTCTACACTGGTTGGCAGTTGCTGTCTAGGGTTTCAGGCAGGGGACACTTCCACCCCCTCCTGGATTGAACCTGGGACCTTCTGCCAAGAGCTATGACATTTTGAATGTCCATGATGGCAAAGTCCATCAGCAATATGAATTTGACTGTGGCCTGTCTCGCCAGAGTGGTGCATGCTCTAGTTATCTCCCACTTGGACTACTGCAATGTGCTCTACGTGGGGCTACCTTTGAAGGTGACCCCAAAACTGCAATTAATCCAGAATGCGGCAGCTAGACTGGTGACTGGGAGTGGCCGCCAGGACCATATAACACCGGTCCTGAGAGATCTGCATTGGCTCCCAGTAAGTTTCTGAGCACAATTCAAAGTGTTGGTGCTGACCTTTAAAGTCCTAAAAGGCCTTGGTCCTGTATACCTGAAGGAGTGTCTTCACCCCCATCATTCTGCCCGGACACTGAGGTACAGCACCGAGGGCCTTCTGGCGGTTCCCTCATTGTGAGAAGTGAGATTACAGGGAACCAGGCAGAGGGCCTTCTCGGTAGTGGCGCCTGCCCTATGGAACGCCCTCCCATTAGATGTCAAGAAAATACGCAGCTATCCTATTTATAAAAGACATCTGAAGGCAGCCCTGTTTAGGGAAGTTTTTAATATTTAATGCTGTATTGTTTTTAACACTCGATTGGGAGCCGCCCAGAGTGGCTGGGGAAACTCAGCCAGATGGGCGTGGTATAAATAATAAATTATTATTATTATTATTATTATTATTATTATTATTGAGGGCCCTTACTCAAAATTTTTCTGCCCTTTCTATTCTCCATTCTCCAGTTAAGCCCCCTCCTTCTAAACAGGTTTTTGAGAGAAATAGCGAAGAACGCAGCAAAAATAAAAGGTCTTTGTTCCTCCTACTTCACATTGACGCAATGCCATTATCGTAATTTAGAAGTAATGTGGCTGAGGAAACAGACACTATGAAGTCTGTGCAAAGGTGTGCAAACAAAGCTTCTCCCAAATACATACAGGGGCGCCGACGTATAAAAAATATTGGGGGGGCGGGGGCCCATACCGACTTATAAAAAATATTGGGGGGGGCCCAAGACCTCCCAACCGCTGCTGCTGGGGGAACGAAAGGGGCGAGCCCCGGGCTGCCCCGACCTTAAGTGAACCTGTGAGGGCCCGCCCTTTGCGGCAGCCGATTGGCTGCCGCCGTGGGCGGTGAATATTAATGAGCTAGGGGGAATCCCCGCTTCTCGCGGGGCTGGCGTCAGCCCCGCGAGATTGTTGATGGGTCGAGAGCCCGCAACCCCACCCCCTCTCTAGATCGGGAGTGGCTTTGTTTTAACTCATTACTGAATGTATTTTAAAAGGTAACTATCGTCAAACAAGGAAAATAAAAAATACCAACATAATTTTGTGATTTTACAAAGCATAATATAACTAATAATTTTCTTAAATTATTGGCGGGGCCGAGCCCCCCAAACGAATTTTTGAGGGGGCTCGGGCCCCCTCATGCCCCATGGAGTCGGCGCCTATGAATACATATGGTGGTTGGTGGCACATTTGCACCTTGCCTGTGCATTTTAACGCAAGATTGCCGAAGTGCATGTGTGTGGCACATGGGGGAGCATGTTGAGGCAACATTTCGGAAATTCAAAAACCCAGGCTGCAAACCTGTGCACACTTACATGGGAGTAAGCCCATATGTGCACAGCGGGTCTTACTTCTAAGTAAACATGCATAGGATCAAGCTGTAAAGTTGCCATCCTTTTTTATTTTATTCTTATATTTGCTGCTGCAGTGAGTGTACTCCTAGACTATTATGTGCAAGATCACAGCATAAAGCTGCTCTCCCACACTTGGCAAAAACAAAGCTGCTTTTAAAAAATCTTTTTAAAGAAAAGAAAAGTTTTACTGCAGTAAAAAAAACACGCTTCATTTTCCTGAGGTTTTTGAAAAATAAAAAAATCTAAACATACCTGTGCATTCCAAAGCAGAAAATTTGCTTTTCAGCGTTTCAACTCTCAGCCCTGGAGATACGAATAAATCTCTGTTACGTGTTACTGGCAAGAAAAAAAACTGCTTCAGGAGCAGAAAAAAACACACAACAAACTTTCCTTTCTACCCCTTATGTTCCTCTTGGAAAAAAATACAGCACAGCGAGAAAACAGTTTGGAGAGATGAATATGCTTTTTAAAGCACATGTAGTAGCACTTCATGAATATCCCATTGTTTTTCCTTCTTGCTTACATCCAGCAATCTATCTATCGAGTCCCATTTGTAAATGTAGCTATCCCAAAGTACAGTATCGCTCATTCCGCTCCAAGAGAAAACTCTGCAAACTGAAGCACTTATGTAGTCCAGTCTCAATGCCAGACTCCTAAGATGGGTCAACCCCTCGCTCCAGCACTGGGATCTGCCCAAACTTGCTGTATAGAGTGTAAGAGCAGCACCAAATAAATAGCTTTGGGGGGTATGGTAATGGTGTGAGCCACAAACTTCAAAATTTAGACTTTGAATAGGGCACCAATGGCACGATTTGCAGCCTTATTTTCCTTCTTGGTAGACAGAAGCAAAAACGTGTTGAGTTGTGTTGCAAGTAAATACATGTCAGTTAAATAATTTGCAATATACAGTGGTACCTCGGGTTAAGTACAGTACTTAATTCGTTTCAGAGGACCGTACTTAACTTGAAACAATTCTTAACCTGAAGCACCACTTTAGCTAATGGGGCCTCCTGCTGCTGCTGCCGCTGCGCCTCCAGAGCACAATTTCTGTTCTCATCCTGAAGCAAAGTTCTTAACCTGAAGCACTACTTCTGGGTTAGCGGAGTGGGAGTGTGTAACCTGAAGTGTATGTAACCCGAGGTACCACTGTACTTATTTTTTCGTAAGATTTGAGTCACGCACTTTAGAACTGAAACCAAGCACAGTCTGAGTAGCCGTTTTTCCAGAACGCAAGGTTTTACATGGGTTAAGCACACATTTCATGTATTTTTTTAATGTGTCTCAATATACAGTGGTACCTCGGGTTAAGTACTTAATTCGTTCCGGAGGTCTGTTCTTAACCTGAAACTGTTCTTAACCTGAAGCACCACTTTAGCTAATGGGGCCTCCTGCTGCTGCCACACTGGAGTACGATTTCTGTTCTCATCCTGAAGCAAAGTTCTTAACCCAAGGTACTATTTCTGGGTTAGCGGAGTCTGTAACCTGAAGTGTATGTAACCCGAGGTACCCCTGTATATATTTTATCGGGTTGAGTTTGAGGTAGATAGAGCGTTAGACCAGAACCAATCAAACTCAGATTAAATTTTTTCCCTGATCAAAAGCTTATCTTAGGGCTCTCAGACTCAACCTGGCCTTCCTTACAGGTTGTGAGGCTAAAACCAGGAGGAAGCAGGGTGGAAGACAACTACATGCTCTGCCCTGAACTCCTTGGATTTGGAGCACAAGAAAAATGGGTGTTTTGGGAGGAGGGATAAAACCCTCTATTTACGTTCCAGAGCTGTATGTGGGCACTGAGGCTCCTCTATGGTGTGCCCTGGTTCAAGTTAAGGACCAAACCAGACATGATATTAGTTGGAGTTGTGGTAGGTTAAAGCCCCACACAGTACAGCATGAGACTCAGGGTCGGGTCATGGATTTGAGTGCCATGTTGGGCCCAAAGATTCCCGCAAAGCAGAGGGTTGGACTAGATGACCAGCGTAGTCCCTTCCAACTCTACCTCCAGAGCCCCAGTCGGTGTACCAGATTTTTTTAAAGGGGCGCAGTGGCAAATTATGTGACAAATGTCATTGATTAGTTTGGCTCTAAGCAGGGCTGCATTTAGGTTTGATGAGGCCCTAAGCTACTGAAGGTAATGGGGCCCTGTATATGTCCAGCTGTCCTTTGTCAACAACAAATTGTCGCTGTTTTTGTGTTGAATATATGCTATATGGTAATTTATGGACCTAGTCGGTATCTAAAGCCATTTGCACATAACAAATAGGAGCCTACACAACAGAAAACACTGTTGCTGTATATAGGTTTTATTATTTTATTCGTTTTTTATCTTATATTTTGGAAATGTACATCCAGGTGTTTTTTTCCTTTAAATTTTTTTGGGGGCCCCAAACTTTTTCAGCAGGGGGGCCAGTCCACTGTCCCTCAGACCTTGCGGGGGGGCAGACTAAATTGGGGGGGGGGGCTGAACGAATTCCTATCCCCCATAAATAACCCAGAGATGCATTTTAAATAAAAGCACACATTCTACTCATGTAGACACCAGGCAGGTCCCACAAATAACCCAGAGATGCATTTTAAATAAATGGATACATTCTACTCATGTAAAAACACGCTGAATCCCAGACTGTTCATGGGCTGGATTTAGAAGGCGATTGGGCCATATCCGGCCCCCAGACCTTAGTTTGCCTACCCATGCTCTAAGCCAGTGGTTCTCAACCTGTGGGTCCCCAGATGTTTTTGAACTACAATTCCCATTACCCCTAGCTACAAGGCCAGAGCTCAGGGATGATGGGAGTTGTAGTCCAACAACATCTGGGGACCCACAGGTTGAGAACCGCTGCTCTAAGCCTTCTAGTTATATGGACCAAACTGTCCAGGAGTTGGAGGCCTCTTCAGGTGAAGAAGACTCCAAAACAGAAGGGAAGGGGCACGCAAGTCGCACCTCGGAAGCGTTACTTCCGTGAGGAGCCTGTGCCCCCGCTGCCCCCAGCCAGAGGATGTGGCACTTCCACCCTCGGTCTTGGAAGGCTCCATGCAGGACTCTGTTCGACCAGAGACTCCCCCTGCTCAGTGTCAGTAAGAGACTAATGAAGAGGGATGGGCCCCTGTGACGTTAACATATGAGAGTGCTAGAGGTGAAATAGTTAAACAAGTTACCCAATCAGAACCCAGGGGGTGGAGTCAGAGGGACTATAAAACCAGCTCTGGGAGGGCTGAAGGGAGAAGTTCGTTGGGAGTTGGGTGGTTGGTTGGTGTGGGAGTGAATTGGGATAGAGTTTGTGGGTAGGTTGAGTTAGTGTAGCAAAATAAGCTGAGTCAGGAACAGTTAGGGGCTAGACAGACAAGTAAATATCTGAGAGGTGGTTTGGTGGGTGAGAGCAGGTAGCGGAAGTTATAGGTCTGGATAGGCAACCCATGATTGTAATGGACCGATACCGTTTATGAAACCACACGCTTGTTAAACTGCAATAAATAAACAGAAGTTTATGTTCCAATTTAACCCTGACTGGACTCAGTATTGTACCAGGTAGGGCCTGGGTGGTGGCAGTGAGAAATAAAGTGGTGGCACAGGGATCAATAGACGGTGAAACGTCCGGGGACCCTATGTGGTGGCCACAGCCCGTTTAATCAAAGCAACATCTATATGTTCAGGTGCATCTCTCAAACAGGAGGCAGCCCCTGTGCTGCTGCTATATAGGTCTGAGGCTCAGTGTGTTCTCTGCTGGAGAGCAAAGCAGCTTTGTGGTTTGAGAGCGCAGCCTGGTCCCCTGAATTCAGCCTGCTCTATCCTACACCCAGCATTGCCTCAACCTGGCTGGTACCCAGCCTGAGTTCCGCCTCGCCTTGGCACAGAGCGCGACACAAACACTCATTTGCCTTTGCCAGGTGATGATGTCTGTCTGTGGAGTTTTATTTCAGAGATGCTCGATGAAGCTTAGGGCATCTAAGGTGATAATCTAAAATCCATCTTTCTCAGCAGCACAGATCCATACGGCATGAAGGCAACGGTGTCCAAATGCCAAAGTGATTCTGGCAAGAGAAAAAGGAGAGGCGATGAGATTTTTAAAAAAGTTTATTTCCCATTTAGATATACTGAAATATCTAAATCACTTAATCATTGATCTAAAAACAAAACAAGAAAAAATACCCCGCCACCGCAGCCTGTCTGTGTTTTCAAATATTCTCTAGGAATGGACTTAATATTCCTTCACTGCTTTATTGTAGTTTCCCTTATGATCAAAATTAGCAAGAAACTTGCATAAAGGAGAACAATAATTGCTCAACGAGCATCTCGTTTGTAATTTATTAGTTTCTATTATTGCGAGTCGCCATGGCAACGCCTCGCATCCAGGGCGATGAGAGAGATGTTAGATATGAGCTGACAAGGCTCCAAGTCCCAGCAAATGGAGATGCACATTTTTATCAGTAATTTTCATGAAAATAATATGTGAGGAGTTAATGAGATGGAAAGCCGTCCTGTGGCTATTGTGAATTTTTTTTTAAGTGTTGATCTAATTAGAATGCATCGGTCAGGAAAAGTAATGAGGATTTAGCGCCTCACAAAGATGTGAGGATCATATCAGAAAATTAGCACAAGTCTTTGGAAATAATCGGGTCCTTGGAGAGGCACTGAACAAACCCCCCTCATCCCCGCTCCCTTTTTCCTCAACCTGACATTTTTACAAGGAATTCTACCATCAAGGAATGGTTTAGCTCTTCTTCCCTTGCAAGGCTGCTAGGATGCACATTCCACTATCTGCTGGGGGAGAAGTTCACACGTTTCTGTTAAAATTAGTTTTAAAAGCATCGACTTATGCAAAGGTGATGTGTTGTTGGAGTTTGAGAGGGGGCATCATCCTCCATCTAATCAAGGTACAAGCAATGCAGCATCTTCTCTGCATGGCATTTAATGGAGGCAGGCAAAACAGGACTGTAAACTCAGCAACCCAAGCTGAGATTGGGGTAGCCTTGTGTCCTACTTTGCAGAGGACAGTTCTCTGTTCGATAGGCTGTCTTCCCTAATACTGCTTTAGAGATAAAGCAGCCTAAGAAGGGAGAGTAAAGGGACGCGGGTGGCACTGTGGGTTAAACCACAGAGCCCTAGGACTTGCCGATCAGAAGGTCGGCGGTTCGAATCCCCGCGACGGGGTGAGCTCCCGTTGCTCGGTCCCTGCTCCTGCCAACCTAGCAGTTCAAAAGCACTTCAAAGTGCAAGTAGATAAATAGGGGAAGGTAAACGGCATTTCCATGCGCTGCTCTGGTTCACCAGAAGCGGCTTAGTCATGCTGGCCACATGACCCGGAAACTGTACGCCGGCTCCCTCGGCCAATAAAGTGAGATGAGCGCCACAACCCCAGAGTCGGCCACGACTGGACCTAATGCTCATGGGTCCCTTTACCTTTACCTTTAAGAAGGGAGAGCAGGAGGGGCTGTTAGTAGTGAGCTCCTCAGCAGTAGTCTGAGCTGCCACACACTTCCCCTGGTCATGTCCCTTACTCTTATGAGAGGCATTGTAGTTCTATTTTAAAATTATAACGTTGTATCCAGCTAAGTTCTACTCAGAGTATACCTACTGCAGTTAATGGACATAGGTTAGTATTGGGTCTGTTCATTTTGATTCCATCCAATCTAATACAGTGGTACCTCTGGATACGAACCGGATCCGTTCTGGAGCCCTGTTCGCATCCTGAAGTAAACATAAGATGCGACTGTGTGTCTGCGAGTGCACAGGTCGCATTTCACCACTTCCGCGCATGCGCATGACATCAATCTGAGGTATGCCTGTATGTACAACTGCTGCCCCCGCCCATCACCTCCACCACCAAGGTTACAATTCGTGCACTTCCTCAAAGACGCATCAGAATTTTGGATTCCTAGGGCAGATGTTCAAGGTTCAAACGAGCTTTCTCACATTACCTTAAGCCTTATAAGCATATGCTGCCACTCCAAAGCTGCAACATGAGCCAAGGGAACAACTTGTCAAGTGCTATTTCCTCACACAGCAGGGCCCCTGCACATGTCGGAAAAGATTCCCAAAACATGGTGTGGCATTGCTTTCCAAGAGTGTTCATGCCTGCCTTTCTGTACAGCAGTCATTATTAGGATAATGTCGGCCAAAGACACAGAGCAGTCATTCGACAAAACAATAATGCCCATTTATACCGCAAAGAACTCATAACCCACCTACTTTCAGCAGCCAGAAACACCATAACCAGACACTGGAGAGACCTGTCAGGAGTAAGCATGGACCAATGGTACCAAATAGTATGGGAAACAGCCTTACTAGAAAAATTAATGAATAAACTGAAACTGACACGGGGGCAAACAGAAGAAGATGCCTTCACCCCGGTATGGCTCCCCTTTATCACATACACAGCCCAACAAGACAACGACAAAAATCCACCAACAGCATACAAATCAATATGGCTAACCTGATCCAAAACACGCACCCACCCCACTCACACATGAAAACAAAGACCACCACAGCCAATCACAAACGAACAACCACACCCTAGGCCAACCCCTCTCTCACCACTAAAGGAACACAAGCGAATAGCAGAGAACCTGCACAAGCAACACTGACACAAAACCCCACATATATTAAGTATATTAAGTATATATTAAGAAACAGCCCCACCTGACCCCCCCTCCACTCACCTCCCCCCCCCTTCTTCCTAATGTCTCAACAAATGAAACTGATCTGTAAAAACTGATCTGAACTTGGGGGGAAAGAGAGAGACATTGCACATACTTTTGTAAACCAAGAAAATCTTTAATAAAAATACGTTAAAAAAAAAAAAAGAGCAGTCATTTGCAACTCCTATTAGCCTCTGGTTCTAATGAGGGTGGATAACCTATCGGAGTCCTATCAGGGCTCAGCCTAGCCCCACCACAAGAGGACTTCATTTTCCTAAGCCAGGAGTTCAGTTTTTCACTACATTGGCCAGTTTAAGTGAACAGTGCACTGTGTATCTACTGATTGCCCTTGTGCTTTTAACAGCTGCATGACAGGAAGAAATTTAGCAGCTGAAGCTAAGCTGCTCAAGACCAGGAGAAGTCTTTTACCTGCTGAATTTTTAGCTTGCCCTGTAGTTTTTTTAATGACCCAAGAGTCCCGCTGGACAAAAAAGCTAGTAACTCTTTTATAGATTATGCTTAGTTCTGAGTTTAATCCAAATTATGACTCCTGTCATTATTTCCATGCAAATTATTTTTATTTATTTATTTTGGCTCAACACCAGTCCAAGGGAAAGGGGCTTGCTGATAGTAGTTGGTGAACTCCTATGAACTTTGTGCATCAGGTATGGATAAGAGAAGCATCTTCTCCAATTCGCTCTTAAGATTGCTACAAGCTACACTTTTGATGCCCATCAATTTTCTTTTCATGATATGTTTTTCCCTGCCCCCTTCTTTCTTCCTGGATTTTTTTTTCCTTTTTCTCATTTTTCTCTTCTTCTTCTTATTCTTCTTCTTCTTCTTCTTCTTTTTTTTTTTTTTTTTTTTTTTTTTTTTTTTTTTTTTTTGCTTAAAGTTCAGTCTGAGGAAGAGTTTCTGGAGAAATCAAAAGCCTGCTCATTTTATGACATTTCATTGGGCCCTAATAAAGATTAGGGCCCATTACAGCTGATTTGGAACAGAATGAAAAATTGCTTTTGACCACATTTCTTTTGGGAAGGGCAGAAACTTGTAAAACTATAATAGTCTGCAATACTAATTCCCCAGTGAGCTGACTTCAATTGGGTTTCCTAGGTATTAACAGAAATTATTCTTTGACTAGCCTCCCCTCCTTATTCCATCAACATATGCCAGTTGGGTGCTAACCTGTGGCCTTCCAGATTTCCAGGACTACATTTCCCATCATCCCTTGACCCCTGGCCATGCTGGCTATGGAGTTGTTGAGAAAGGGAATCCAGCAATGTTTGGAGGGCCACTGGCTCCCCATCCCTGCTTTATAAAGTCAGCTGGAAAATACTGGGAGGAATAAGGAAGGAACGAATAAATACCTGGACAGTCCATGCAAATTCAAGCCAGAGAGACTACAGGAAGT
This sequence comes from Podarcis melisellensis, assembly GCF_964234715.1. NCBI lineage: Eukaryota > Metazoa > Chordata > Lepidosauria > Squamata > Lacertidae > Podarcis > Podarcis melisellensis. Next base: position 11,110,221 of record NC_138532.1, on the reverse strand, counting down.
TTGTACAAGGATGCTGGTGGATTTAACAGTACCACTGACTATTATATTTGCTAGCCCAGTGAAGGCAATAAACCCCACCGCTTTTAATGAAGATGAATTGCAACCCAGATTACTTATTGAGTTTAAAAGCCAGTTTAGTTTAGTCCAACAACTGCTGTGTTTGAAACTCAGGGCACAGATGATGGGGAGAAGGAGGGGATATGAAGACCCTGGTGGAATTGTTGGCACCAGTTATAAGCATATCTATTCACTCACTGAGGCTTTCAGCTAAATGGTTATTGTTGGAGATGAGCCCTGCCCTTGCTGTTGTTCTTTAAAGGTCATATTCATTTTATAGATAATGAAGTTTTATTATGTTTTGTGATTTATGTTATGCCCCACCCTTGGATTGGATTTAATGAAGAGTGGACTAGCAGAGCCTCAAATAAATAAATCTAGCCTAATAGAACATTAAAAGTTCATAAGGAGATATCTGTGATCAATGCATAGAATTTAGGCTAGTGTCAAGGTGAATTTTTGTTTCTCCCTATGTATGATGGGATGAATTTTAGCTTCTTTAGCACAGCTAAAGATTCTTGACTTACATGGAAATGATTGTGCTGGAGCAGCAGGACCATTCTATAAATACCTTGGATTTATATCTTGAGCCACCCTGTGATGTTTTCATCCATTCTGTAATATTTGATGCTACTGTCCCTACAGAAATGTAGGAGGTGTTTCCCCCCCTGCTTAGCAATATCAGCTTTCATCATCATATAAATAGGCATTTTGTCTGTATGTCTAAAGCGCAGGGCTGGATTAGCCATGATTCCTAGTGCGCTGCACTCTAGTCCTGTCTAATGCCACAAGGAAGCAGCCTGCATAGTCTCAACTATACAAGGGGCTTAATTGGAGCCCTGGGTGAGGAGCACGATATACATACTTTGATGCTTTCATCATTACACTACAGCAGTGGTCTTATTTTGGAACAATTTCTTTCTTATTGTCAGACTATTCATTGGATGTATAGATGGACAGACATCATCATCATCATCATAATAATAATAATAATAATAATAATAATAATAATAATAATAATAATAATAAAATAAAAATAAAAATAATAATTCCCCCCGCCCATCTGGCTGGGTTTCGCCAGCCACTTTGGGTGGCTCCCAACAAGTTATTAAAAACACGATAAAACATCACACATTAAAAACTTCCCTATACAGGGCTGCCTTCAGGTATCTTCTAAAAGTCAGATAGTTGTCTATTTCCTTGACATCTGATAGGAGGGCACCACTACCGAGAAGGCCCTCTGCCTGGTTCCCTGTAACCTCACTTCTTTCACTGAGGGAAGCACCAGAAGGCCCTCAGAGCTGGACCTCAATGTCCAGGCTGAACGATAGGGGTGGAGACGCTCCTTCAGGTATACTTCAGGTTTAAAGATTCATTTGAAGGTCTGCTTATACATGTGGAAGGACCATAGTTCAATGGTAGAGCATCTGCTTTGCATGCACCAAGCCCCAGGTTCAATCCCCAGCATCTCCAGGTCAGGCTGGGTATGTTCCCTGCCTGAAACCCCAGAAAGCTACTGCCAGTACGATTAGATAATTCTGAGCCAGATGGGCCAAGGGTCTGATTCAGTGTTATGATGTATGGCGTACTCTGTGCATCAGTTGTACGCCCCTGTCAGCTGTATTCCAACCTTCAGTTTAATCAGTAGTGCCATTAAAGAAGGACAATGGAGCAGCGGTCCAGGGCCCCATCACAGCAGGACTGGCTTAATAAATTTTAAAGCAAGGCTGCAGTCTCCCCACTTACACAGAGGTTACATCAGGCTTTCTCACACTCGGCCCTCCAGATGTTTTTTACCTACAACTCCCATGATCCCTAGCTAGCAGGACCAGTGGTCAGGGATGATGGGAACTGTAGTCTCAAAACATCTGGAGGGCCGAGGTTGAGGAAGCCTGGGTTACATTCTGCACGTTAGTGAAATTGCACCCTCTAAACTCCCTTTGGGACACGGGTGGTGCTGTGGGTTAAGCCACAGAGCCTAGGATTTGCTGATCAGAAGGTCGGCAGTTCAAATCCCCGCAACGGGGTGAGCTCCCGTTGCTCGGTCCCTGCTTCTGCCAACTGAGCAGTTCGAAAGCACATCGTGCAAGTAGATAAGTAGGTACCGCTCCGGCAGGAAGGTAAACGGCGTTACTGTGCGCTGCTCTGGTTCGCCAAAAGCGGCTTAGTCATGCTGGCCACATGACCCGGAAGCTGTATGCTGGTTCCCTCAGCCAATAAAGCGAGATGAACGCCGCAACCCCACAGTCGGCCATGACGGTACCTAATGGTCAGGGGTCCCTTTACCTTTAAACTCCCTTTAAATGCCCTCTCTGCCGCTATTTCTTCAATGCATACCAAAAATACTTTATCGGAAAATATCTACAACTAGAATTGAAGCTCTGGGGTCGGCTGGAGACTGGGGGATGCGCAGGGAAGCAGCCAATTTTTCTGAGCTACCCTGCAAATCTGCTGTCAGACGGAAAGGCTGAGCAGCGTAAACAAAGTCCTGCTGCACCTCAGGTCTCAGGCTCTGGGCTGACCCTACGAACCACAAGGACTCTCCAGCAAACTCACACCATTTCTGGGTTTGAGTTTTAAAATTTCCCAGCGCCGCACGTTTATGCAGTCAAGCACAAGTCGGTCACGTATAAGGCGGGTGGGAATGCCTGTATAGACTTAGCAGTGTGAGTAAATCCCATTGAGATCAATGCGGCTTACATCTGAGTAGTCATAAGTATGGGTTGCTCTGTAACTTTCTCATAATGAGAGCTTTGGAACACCTGGCAATATATCGCTTCTCAGCTTCCTGGCTAGATTTTACTCCGCTTCTGTCATTTAAAATCCCAGCGCTGAAGAGGTCACTGGGCATTTGATCATTAAAGTTAGGAAATGTTAATTACTCCCTCTCAAAACCACATGACCTTTCAGAGGTACTCCCAGTGATGGGTGCTGAGCAAAGGCTTGGAATAATGAGAAACCGTTCCAGTCCCAAGAGACCAGCAGCTCAGCAATTTGAGCTACACAGTCGTCTCACAATCACACTCTCTTAATTGTGCAAAGCACACATTCGTACTCCAGACAAATAAATAAGTATAATACGCTGGCCCGATAAACAGGTGACAAAATAAGAACTCACCCACAATAAATTATATTACAGTTTGTTTATTTAGATACTGCAATGTCACCCTTCTAGTGCCTATGTGCTTCTAACAATTTAACATTACGATCTCATATAAGTGCAATCAGAATCAATTGAAATTCCAACAATAAATATACATTTGAAAATACAGTGGTGCCTCAGGTTAAGTACTTAATTCGTTCCAGAGGTCCATTCTTAACCTGAAACTGTTCTTAACCTGAAGCAACACTTTAGCTAATGGGGTCTCCTGCCACCGGAGCACAATTTCTGTTCTTATCCTGAAGCAAAGTTCTTAACCTGAAGCACTATTTCAGGGTTAGCGGAGTGTGTAACCTGAAGCGTATGTAACCCGAGGTACCACTGTATAGCAAAAGTGGTGACCCACACAAAACGGCTATCTAATGAATAATATTAAAACCAGTTCAACAAACATTCTTGTAAGGAAAAATAAAATATGTGTTAGCAACTCTTTCCGAGGAGAGACATTCTGGCACTGAACTAAGAACTCTTTGTTTACAAGTGGTTTGGAAAATCCCAGGCAAAGGACTGTACAATGCAAAACAACAAATGCTTATCTGTAAATCTGAGACTGTCCCTGGAAAATAGGGACATTTGGAGGTTCTGTGGTAATGGTCAGGTAAGCCTGTTCTGTGGGTCTTTGGGAGGAATTGCTTGGGTTGTTTTTGTTTTCGTTACGTTTTGTACAAATTTCAGATTGGGAAATGTTTGAGGGATGGGATTCTGCCAGTCAATGGAGATCTGATCAGGGACATATATTTGACTTTTATTACAATTATTTATATCCTGACTTTTCATGATACAAATCCTTCTATGGTGGTTTACAGGTAGCTCTAAATTACAAATCTTAAAAATACAATAAACAATATTCACATGTTAAAAGTCACCAGGATCCTTTCCACAAAGCAGCTGATGGCAGTTCATCCTGGGGGCAGGAAAAGTCCAACTTGGATATAAGCTGAATAGGGCTTACATTTAGTAATTAAAAACTAACATGTTAATATTACATACTGTACAAATATCTGAAAAGTTTGTCCAGTACACAAAAGTAATTGAACTGAAATATTTGTTTAGGAGAGAATTGCGATAAAGTTCAAATCTCTTAATGCGGTTTAAATGTTATATTTCAAGAAACCCAAAGCTTCATTTGGAAGTTATTTTGACTGGGATACTTGTAAATATCTTAAGAAAACTCAGCTTAATAGCATACACTTCTCACATATCGTTATTTGGATCTTAAGAAGAAGTGGAAGCACTAAAAACAGTTATTGAGCATTCATCCTGATTTGTATGTCCCAGTGGAGATATTGTGAAAACGGGATAAAGTGTGAGTGTAGCCATGCTCAAGCATTCCATTCACACAGTGGCCAACCAGATGCATATGGGAAGTCCACAATTAGGACAGCAGGAATTCTCCCACTCCTGTTCCCCTGGCTGTTGCCTCTGCAGCCTGCCTCTGATCCTGGAAATAGCATAATAGCCATCACGATCATCCATGAATCTCCTTTCAGAGTTGTCTGAGTGGATGGCTATCACTCCAGTTCTGTGTTTGTGAATTCTATGGTTTAACCCTGTGTTGTGGGAAGAACAACTTCATTTTGTCTGTCCTGAATCTCCCATAATTTAGCTTCATTGGAGGATCCCTGGTTCTACTATTAGGAGAGTTGGAGAAAAACTGATGAGCCCAATGGGGGACTTCGAATGAAAATATTGCAATAAATAAACTGGATTGTGTACCGCCACCCAACACACAACCTAAAGCAGGTCGCTCCAGTGGCCTAATCATGTTCATTGTGTCTTGTCTTGTCTTTTCTTGTCTTGTCTTGTCTTTTCTTTTCTTAAGAAATTGTTATTTGTTAGAAGAGAGAGATGGAGTCTGCAACTCAGGCAAAGAAAGAGAAGCATAGGAAAGTGATAGGCAGAAAGGGCATGTGAAGAGAAGAAAATTAAAAGTGAATCCCATGTTCCCTGTTTAGGGAAGTTTTCAATGTTTGGTGTATTTTTAATATTTTGTTGGAAGCCACCCAGAGAAGCTGGAGAAACCCAGCCAGATGGGCAGGGTATAAATAATAAATTATTATTATTATTACTATTACAGTTACTATTATTACTGAAAAGATCGAAGTGTTCTGCTGTATAACATAGCCTGTTTTGCAGCTGTTTTGCTCTTGACTTTTTACACCTAGGGAAGTAAAAAAAGCAAAGCAGGCTCCGTGCGCATGGGAAAAAGAGACACATTTTGTACTTCCTTTAATTTTCCACCTGCGCATCTAATCTGAAGGCAGTGGGGGGGCGGGGAGCATGAAGTAGGTGTCAGCAGTGTCGGTGCAAAGGGGACAGGTTGCACAAAATCAGCAAAGTACAGGTTATTCATAAATGTGATGCACTTGGGTTTTCCTTTAAAGCCAAAGGGGTCGATTTCGGCTAAACTCGCCGACTAAACTGTGTTTAGGGGGCTCCGGAAAAGGGCTGCATCTCGCAGGAGTTGGGTAGGAACACTGGAAAACTCCGGTCAGGGATTTTTCCACAGCAACTTGGCATTAAGTATGCGTTTTCTGAGAGAGAGAGAGAGAGAGAGAGAGAGAGAGAGAGAGAGAGAGAGAGAGAGAGAGAGAGAGAGAGAACGAACGGGAGAGAGCAAGTGAGAGTGTGAAATTCGTCATGGTTCAGAATTAATCCCAGCAGCTTGAAATAGAAGAGTCATCATCTGTGCTCATGGTGAGGTTGCTCCCCACTGGAAAATGATACAGCAGGCTAAAAATTCCACTCTGCTGCCAGCTTTGTTGAAGGCAGCTTGCTAATGTTTTTCTCAAGTTGTTAATTACTCAGATTCGTGTTACAGAGAGAGAGAGGAATAAGTCGTCTCTGGGAGAGAGAAAAAAGATGAATATTAAACCCCATGCTCAATTCTGGCTCCAGGGTGCTGGGGCTCTTGTCTCCCCCCTGCGACGCTAGAATTGGGCTGCCTCTACTCTGTCACATGCAAGATATTAGGTCCCAAAGGATCTAATATTACAACACTGGAATGAAGCATTTAAGCATAGTCTGCATTACTGATCGGGGCCAGGAATTTCGGGTGCTGCTTCCACCTCTCTCTCTGTTTCTCTTACCTTTGACTAGAAGCGGAGAGATTTTATTCGGTTTTCATTTAAAGGTGAACCTACCCAAATTGCAATTTGCAAAACAACAGACAAACTGAAACACAGTAGTCATCCTTTGAAATCGGCCTGTCTCCAAAGTTTGCAATGCAGTTCTTCTCCAGCCAAGTAACGTGCTCAAAAATGCATATACTAGGGGGAAGTATGCATATATGAGTGAAAATAGCTCACCAAGTTGTGTTACATTAGGGGAAATTGCTTTACTATATAGTGCAGAATTACGTACAAGCAGGTATATGTTAGGAGAAATTTGCACTGAAAGGCTGATGAGGACTTTTGAAAAGAAATGCAGTCTGATGTTGAAATGTGGAGAACTGGACTTCAGACTGGAAAAGTGAGAACCTGAGAAACCCAAATGGACAGATTGGTCCATTCCTACCTTTGACACACGATATCTGGTGTGATTTGCATCGTCGTGATTGCTCTGTTCCTTGGTATTTTGAGAGATGCAACCTAGATGACGGTAGAGAAAAGGGAGATCCTTTCTGCTGCTTCTGGGGGAAATCTCAGTCAAGCTATACATAGAGAAATAGCCTGGTTGAGAATGGCTGCACTTCTCCCTGGCTAACAACAGCCTCCCATTTGCCAGCCATGAGAAAATCATGGCTCTCTTTCTCGCCATCGTTCCCCTCCCTTATTCCCCGACCTCATTGTGCCTCACACTAGGATGCTACGAGGAATGGAGGAGTCAGCTTATCAGCCCCAGCTGGAGCGGGAACCTCATGCCAAGGAACTGAGAAAGCAGAAGGGAGCTCTAATAATTCCACACTGGGGAAGCTACACAGGCATTTAAAACAAAAAAAAGGATGCTGTTTTATCATCTGTTGGGAATCATATGAATTGAGGCGGCTCATGCAAACTGCTTGAACTTGGAGGTCTGATTGACTCATGATTCTGTTTTCTTTGGCTGTCCATCAATTACATTCTAATAGAGAGCTAGCTACCTGTGACTACACAAGAGTTGTCGACAGGCTCTCACAGCATCAGTTTGCCAGCTCCAGAAGCTGCAAGAACTTCCAAAACAGGGATGGGGAACTTGAGGCCTTCCAGATGTTGTTGGGCTCCCATCAGTCCCAGACAGCATGGCCAGTGGTCAGGGATGAAGGGAGCTGTTGTCCAACAACATCTGGGAAGTGACAGGTCCCCTATCCCTGTTAAGGGAAAGAAGGATTTCAGGTGTTGCTTCTCTCACCTCTCCCAACTCTGGCAGAATTTTCTCAGCTATTCATCCATTCAATGTGTATAGAATGAGCCCAGGTACCCTGTTCCGATAATGTTGACTCTTCCATTGGAGTGGGGGAGAGCCTCAGGTTTAGGAGATGTTGCAACCAAGTTTAAAAATTTGGAATTTTGAAGCAATGGTAAGGTGTGCCTAAAATACATTTAGCTTTCTAGTTCTTTGTGTAAACATGATCTACAGAGATGTGAGCCTGGCATCTTTAGGTTAGATCCTCTTCTGTCTTCCCCAAGGGGCAGATGTTAGCTTGAAATGCTATAGATAAGAGCAGGCAAAACTTGAACAGAAAGGGGTAACAACCTAAAAGAAAAGAACGCTGCTGTCCAAGGAAAATCAGGGTTGACTTGACCATTTGTTATGCTACCTGGGACTAATGGGAGTTGGATGTCAGCAACATCTGGAGTCCCCATCCCTGAATTAAAGGAAATGAATCTCTGGATATAACACAAAGGTAATTCATCACTTAACGGTGCCTACTCAAATAACTGAAAGAAAGGAATTGTACTAATCTCTAAGTCCTACTCATTATTGAAAAAGCAAAATATGGGTGTAATATATGCAATACACATCTGATTCTTCCTCACACAGGCACACACTTGGGTTAATCCTTCCCTATAGGAAACACTGGGACTTCACAAGAGCATTCAAGGCTGGGATTCCAGCCTTGTTATGTTTGATTTCCATTAAAATTTAAATAAGCATGTTTGTCTAGTGTGTTCATTCACAGAATTTTAAATTCACTCTGTACGTGCGTTCACATTGGACTCTGAATTTGGGCGTCACTTTCACCCAAATAAGGGAAACAACTTACTTTCGGTATTGTACAGATGTTATATTGCAGGTCTCGGTTTAGGATGGGCAAACGTAAAAACGCAGTTGTGGAAATGTCGTTTTGCAGTTGTGAGTCTCCATCTTCAGCACTTGAATTCCATGAAAAACTGAATCTGTAGTTTAAATTTCAGAGGACTGTAGCTGCACATTAGTTCATTCCGTAGTATCAATTTCTCATCCTCACTGAAGTCTTGATAGTATTTTGTATGCATACTTTTCTCACAGTTGCACTGCCTCATGGTGGGGGGGGGGTGTTTTTGTTGTTTAAAATCTGCATATGGTGCATTTTGTGCATCATATTTCAGGGAACGGCAGTAGCAGAAGGTCCCAGGTTCCAATCTCTAGCATCACCAGATAGGACTGGGAAATATTTCCTTTAAGAAATCCTGGATAGCCTGTAGTCAGTACTGGACAAAGGTTCTTGTCAGGGAACTGCCATCGGAGCCAGGAGTGGAGGTAAAGCTCTCCAGCGATGCCGGAGAAGGACCCAGCAGGGAGAGAGGGAACTCATCCACTGAGGAAGGAATTCAGCGTGACACCAGGAAGAAAGGGGAGCAGGGGACGGCTTCAGAGAGATGTCTCCAGGACTCTTCCACAGAAACTAGCGGGGAGAGCACAGGTCCTCCACCGCCCATGCCCACCCTACGCAGAAGACTTCCACGCAGGGAGGCTAGGCGGAGACTTGGCGTCAAAGAACTTTTATGCTGGAAGAAGTTCAGGAAACGCCCACTGACGGATTCTGCCAGTGACTGACACAGCCGCGGAGTAAGGGCTATGCAGCCAGGGAAAGGTTTAACCAGGCAACTTTGCCAAGAGTAGAGGCAACTTACGCACGAGCAACCCCAATTCCCATTACAGTTCTGAATTGGTATAATCTATGCTTATACATGTTTATATCTATATATAGTATATTGTTGTGTTTGATCAGAAGAATGGCGACAGTTTGGCATTCAATATCTAAATTAGCATAAGAAAATAGGTGATTGAATTTTAATCCAGTGCGGTGCAAAAGGTCTGAAATTTTGTGTGAATGCACGTTATTTGCAAGAGTACAGCATATTGGTTTGTGTAAGCACAACGCCTAAATAAATTTTGTTGAAAAGATGTGCATTTTGGAAGGGCTGGGAGAAATTTCATGTCAAGTTTACAAGTGCAGAGCCACAATCTTCAGTCTGAAATCTATAATAAATATTATTTATAAAGTGCCCTGGGGAGCCCAGAGCACTCCACATACATTATCTGACTGTAATTCTTACAACGATCCAGTAAGGTAGACAAATATTGTTCCCATGCTGCAAATAGACTGAGAGCGAGAGGCTTGTCTAAGGTCATCTAGTAGCTTCCTGGATTTCCCAGTCCTGAACATTTTACTAGCGAGCCTTTTTAGGGAATTAGATATATTGCTTCCATGCACTCACTCATGCTAGCCCTTCTCCACCAGACTGAAAGAATCCATTTCAGAACCAGAGACTGCACAAGCCTTCACAGCTGGATGCCAGCTTCCTGTGGGAAGCAGGAGAAGAATCATTTGCCCCTGTCTAAAACAACCTTTCCTTTCCTTCCAGTCACATGCTGTTATATCACCAAACGGAGATCAGTTTAGAAGAGGTGGTCCCTGTTTACTGCTTGCTGTCCCTTATAAACCCCTGCCTCAATTGTGCACCGTTTTTTTCTTTTCTTTTTTTATTAAATCATTTTTATTAAGTTTTCCATTTTAGCAATCCAATCAAATATTCCAAATTATACATATACATATCAAATAATCCAAATATTCTGCCAAATTATAATTTTTTTATTGGGACTTCCCATGCTTCAAGTTCGGGAGGGGGACTCTGATCATCTCATATCTCTACTGCTTTTCATAGTCATTTTCAATAGTTCCTTTAAATCTTCCTGTTGTTAACCTCCTACTTTCACGGCCTCTGAGTTGTTCCCACAAGCGAGTTGAAGTAATCAATGATATGTTTCTGTGTGAATTTTATGACTGTGCGCCATTTTTCATTTGTGGGGGAAGTCTTGCTAAACCATTGTTACTGTGAGTTGCTGAGGTTCTTGTCAGGGTCGAGCCTTTCCTTCCTCAGGACCTCTGGAAGTTAAAATCCCTGAGTGGAAGAAAATAGATGCACCAATTTTTTTTTTCCTAGCACACATGTCTGCATGTGACTGCTTGCCCACGAACATTCAGGCACTCTGCCTCCCATCTCTCCCACGACAACTGGTGAGGTATATTTTTAACTGTTGAGAGGAACATGGGGCAAACACCTGACTGGCCTTTAGAGCAGTGCCAAGAAGAAAAGGAGGGGAAGGCAGCAGGGAAACTCCAGCTGCGCAGAAATACAACTGCAACAGAGCACTTTGGGAATACACAGGGCTTTGTTTTACAGTGCCTCTGATGTAGACCTTGCTGTGATGCATCTATGGTACTGGTTTTCAAACAGAGGAAGGGCCATGGTTCAGTGAGAGTGCACCTGCTTCGCATGCAGAATGTCCCAGGTCTGTTAAAAACCCCAGCGTCTGTTAAAAAGGTTGATGAGGAAGGCCTCCTACATTCTGAGTGTTAGGCCACATGCTCTGCATGCCAAACATCCCAGGTCCCATCCCTGGCAGTCTGGAAAACCCTGGGGTGATGCCACCAGTGCCAAGGTTGGGAGATTCAAAAAGGACTTCTTCACATACCGCGAAGTTAAACTATGACTGTAAAAGAGTACTGGATAATTTGATGGAGGCTGCAATTTTTCTAAATGTTGCTGGAAACCACAGGAGGGGAGGGTACTGTGTTCAAATCCTGCTTGCTAGTTTCCCACAGGCATCCAGTTGGCCACCGTGGGAACAGGATGCTGGACTAGATGGGCCTGATCCAGCAGACTCTTCTCATGCTATGATTCTTCCAACCTGGAGTCCTCCAGATGTTTTTGTCTACAGCTCCCCAGCCATCATGGCCAATTTTTAGTGGTGATGGAAGGTGAAGTCCAAAAGATCTGGAGAGCACCAGTTTGTGGCTGACATGTGTAGATGCTGAGTTAGATGGAACAATGGTTTGGCTCAGTGTTAATCAACCCCCTGTGTTTATAAATTGCACCCTAGGGAACACTGGAGTTCCTTGGGAGCTTATATGGGGTTCCTAAATGAGGAACTCAGCAAGAGCAGAGAAGTGTACCAGAAAAAAATCAGCTTGCCCCCATTTTATACACCACTGCCAATCTTGAGTCCTGGTCTGCGGGAAAGGTGGGTTTTAACAGTGCTATTTTTCTGGGGAAAGAGGTGCTGGGACTCCCCATGAATGCCTCCCTTGTTCTCTTATAATGGCAATGGTGCCCCCCCCGAGTGGTGCTGGAACTGAGTCCTGGCTGGGGGGAAAGCCCTGGATATAAACAAATAAATAATCTTCCTAGGGATGGGGACCCTCAAACCCAGGTGGCCAGTGTACCCCATCAGACCACTCTTTCTGGGTCCTGGGGCTCTCCCCAGGACACACCCCTTCTTAAGCCACACTCCTCACCAACTGTGCTTTGAATGTTTTTGCCTGGCTGGAATTTGTCCTTGAACTCTGATCATGCTTCTTACTTGCCTGGATAGAGGGGGGGGTGAGAGTAAAGAAAATAGCTTCCTGTACAAAGATGTAATCCCCATTCATTTCTCTGCCTCTTTTGCCTCTGGCTTTGCCCTTCTCTGGCATGTGGCCCCTGGAAAGTTGCCCAGAATGGAATGTGGCCCTCAGACTGAGAAGGGCTTCCTTCCTCCAAAATGATTCTTCAAAAGTGTGGATCTCTGACAAAAAATATAAGAGCTTCTTCAAAGTTCATTAGGTGCCATCTACCCTATACTTTTAAAGTACATTTAGCAGACATGGCTTCCCTGCAAGAATCCTGTGAACTGTAGTTTGTTATGGGTTCTGGGAATTGCAGCTATGTGGGGGTCAACTATAGTTCCCATGTTTCTTGAGGGGAAGCAACGTATATGATCTGGGTGTGAACACAGCTGCAAAGTGAAAGTAAAGAGCAGAGTAGGTATCAGATTGTAAACCACTTTAAACTTTTTAAATGATATTGTGGCCTATAAATATTTCCATAAATAGATCCTTCAGCAATATGAAATAAACGGCTCAGGCGTTGGTATGAGAATGGGAATTTTAACAGTTGAACACAGTCAAGTTTATTTATAAGTCCCTCTATGGCAATTTCTGCATTCAAAATTGGTTTGCCACAACAGCAGCATCAGAAGGAAGCTCATTGCCAAATTTATTGGTTTGTTTGTTTATAAACCACATTGCAACAAAAATAGGAAGCTGGGTTTTTTTGGACTGAGTCAGACCATTGGTTCATCTAACACAGTATTTCCAACACTAATCAGCAGCAGCTCTCCAGGGTGCCAGACAGGAGTCTCTCCCAGTGCAACCGAGACATGGTGTGGATTGAACCCAGTGTCTTCTGTGTATGTACCACAACATTGCTATTGTCTTTTGGGGGGATTACTGGTGGGGTAGAATAAAATACAATATTACGAACTAAAGATGATAAAGCCCGTTCTACAGTTCTACTGTTATAGAATGAGAAGTTCATAAAATGCCTGGGTCACATTTCAGGGAAAGCATTAGTTGTCATTCCATAAAATTACTTGGTGAGGCTTCGGGGAAAGACGTGGCAGCGAACTGATAGAATTAGGCATTTCCAGTTGCTATACCATTTGTGAGTAAGACAAAATAGTTATTGTCTAGCTTCATGACTCGTGTGCCCGATAAGCCTTTTTTAGGAAAATCATTAAGACCATAGACTACAGTGGTACCTCTGGTTGCGAATGGGGTCCATTCCAGAGGCCTGTTCACAACATGAAAAGAGTGCAACCTGCAGTGGCGCGTCTGCGCAAGTGCAGGTTGCGATTTGCCACTTCTGCACATGACGCCATTTTGCGCTTCTGCGCATGCGTGAGCAGAGAACCCTGGAAGTAACCCTTTCCAGTAATTGTGGGTCACCGCAGGATGTAACCTGAAGCAAACATAACATGAGGTATGACTCTATTTAAATAACCGATACAATATTCAGTTCATTGTGCTAGAACAAGGGTTGTCAATATTTTTGGGGGGTGAGCACATTTGGGGATTTGAGAGTGCTGTGGGTGCCAGTCACAAAATGGCTGCCATGGGGGCGCTGCACATCTCAAAATGGTTGCCGTCGTGTGCGGCATAATGGCTTCAGTGTAGGAGAGGCTGAGACAGTGCAAACAAGAACTGAGCAGGAAGAGCTAACAGTCTCTGGTGTATTGAGGGTTTATGAGGCGATATTTACTTTATCAGGTGCTATAGGTTGTACTAGTGGCTGCACTGATGCCCGCAGGTATCAGTAAATAGAGAGTCACAATTACAAGCAAGTCCCTATTTTCAACTGCAGGGTCTGGATTGGGCCAAGTGGCCCTGAGATGAACCAGCAAAACATTCCTGGGGTCTGGAATAGCGAGCCAGGCTGAAATAAATGTCTTCTTCGGGATCTCAGCACTGTAAAAAAAGAAAAAAGAAAAATGCATGGAAAGTTCAGAGGAAAAAAATAAATTAAAAATCTGCCCCCAATGTGTTTGTGCTGGTTGTTTGCTCAGACTTTCCTGGGTGTGTGCGTGTGGTGGCTTTTTTTTCTTTTTTCTGTGTGCTTGATGCTTGTTTACTTGTGCGCCAAGCAATGACGTTGAGAAAGTAATGCCACGCCGTATGGGTTTACTCAGATAAGGCAAATATTTAATCAGCGACAAAAAAAGTGTTAATTGAATGGTGACCTCTTATCCCAAACAATGACAAGAATGTCTTCTTTAATAATTGAATAATTCTATTCTGCATCATTTGCTTTGGGGCTTTCCCAACGCTGCAAGCTGTATACCAATAGTGCCGCCAGCTCACGGAGGAGAATTTCTCGCTGTATATTTAGCTTGCCTCGGCAAGAGGCACATCTCGCCGGCAAGGCCGGTGGCAGCCAAAAGGAGCAGATGGCTTGCACAATGGACGAAACAAGCCTCAAAGCTGAGTCACGAGTGCCATATTGTGGGGACACAGTGGAAGTCAGAGGAATAAGAAGGGTGTTTTTCTTTAAGCAACAATGTGCCACAAAAGTCGCCCTTTCAGTAAACGTGTAATGGCTTTGGTTTCCTGGAGGGCAAACTTTCTTCTCTCTCTCTTCCAAGCATTTATATCCTGACTTCCCAACCAACATAAGTCTCTGAGGCAGCTTTGAATGAAAGCCAAAAGCCAATCTCATCCTATGTCATGCAGTGGAGCCTTTTTTGCCTCTTCCTTCTCTTGCCTTTCTTTCTTTCTTTCTTTCTTTCTTTCTTTCTTTCTTTCTTTCTTTCTTTCTTTCTTTCTTTCTTTCTCATCCTTCCTTTGTGCAGTAAAGTAATTTTAGACCCTGAGCTTACACGGAAGTGGGGTGGCTTTAGACTGCCTTGTGTACTACATCAGTTGTGAGGCATACAATTAACATTTCTCTTTCATTATTTAAAACTCTGTCTGCATTCCTGATAAGTTAGCGTAGGTAGGCAAACTATAAGGCCCGGGGCCCGGATCCGGCCCAATCGCCTTCTAAATCCGGCCCACGGATGGTCCATGAATCAGCGTGTTTTTACATGAGCAGAATGTGTGCTTTTATTTAAAATGCATCTCTGGGTTATTTGTGGGGCATAGGAATTCGTTCATTTTTATTTTATTTCCAAAATATAGTCCGGCCCCCCCACAAGGTCTGAGGGACAGTGGACCGGCCTCCTGCTGAAAAAGTTTGCTGACCCCTGCGTTAGAGCCACAAAGCCAGAACAAAAAAGTTCTCCACCCATTATGTAAACCTAAGAGCCTGTTGGATCAGGCCAGAGACCCAGCTAGTCCAGTATCCTGGTCTCACAGATGCCCATGCAAAACTCACAAGAGCCCTTTCCCCTCCTATGGCTGCCAGCAACTGATTTTCAGAAGCATTTCTGCCTCCATCTGTGAAGGTGAAGGATGGCGGAAGATTCCCTCCGTGAATTTATCTAATCCTCTTGAGAGCCATCAAGTTTAGTGGCTACTGTTAGTGCAAGAATTTCCACTTGCACAGCAGATCTCCCCTCCTGCCCATCACACACAATAATTTATGTTTGCACAACAGAACTTCCCCCCTTTCCCACATGCGCCCTGAGCCCTCCCCACATCTTATCCAGAGGACTGGGGTTACCCCAAAAACAAATTTAGGGGTGAAAGGGAGGTTCTGTTGCCTGAGGGTAACATGAGACACTTGGCTGTACTTTGGTTATTAGCCTGTCGGAGAATGAGCATTTTCATGTTTTAAAAACTCACTTAAAGCATTATGACTACTGGAATAAAATGGTGTTTGCTTCTGCTGCCCTGATAGTAAACACATTTCCTTTTGGGAAAGTGTATTTTGTTGTAGGCAAATTTTAAAACGCATCCCTTCGTGAAAATAACAAACAAAAATGATTTCTGTTGGGAAAATTGCTTGCAGAAATACATTGCTCAAAATTGCATTTAAAAATGTGTTTATTGGGAGAAATTCACAGTAACGTGCTGTCAAATTTTCATGAGGATTAAAAAAGAAACTCAAATTGCTGAAATTGCTGAAATGTGGATTTAAGCCTGGAAAAATGAGAAAGGAAAGAGAAAATGAAATTGACAGCGTCGTCCACCTCTAGCAACAACCAGCATCAACATCAATGGGTCACCTGCCAACCTTGATTTTTTATGTTAGACCTGTTTGACATTGCCTGTGTCATATGTTACCCCCTGATTTGACACTGAGGTGCAGAATCCTAGACTTTGGCCCAGATGCCATACCTCTGTTATTTTTGTTAGTCTGTATAAAATAGTGTGATAAGCAGAGGGCGGGAGCAAGGACAGGAAAGGGAGAACGGTGACTGAGTCGGGAAGAAGGGTGGGAGGGATTAGAGGGTTTTAATGCTGATTTGTCATAAAACTATTAAACTTGCAGCTGCTGGCAATAAAAACAAAAGCGATCCATTGCAAAATAAGCCACAACTGCTAAGTTATGCACAGAAAACACTCCCAGAAGCTTGGGCAAATAAAGGAGGAAGACTTTAATCAGTGCCTTGAAGTTAACACTGTAGGGGCCAAACAAGCATGTTCTAAACTCTGGTAGCCACCACAGAGAAGGCCCTGTCCCCAGAAGCCACCGGCCTCACTGCATCTCAGTTCTGAAGGCAATGGCACCCAGAGCAGGGCTTCTGCTGAAGATCTTAGCAAGGAAATCCATATGGCTTAGTCAGCAGGTGGTATAAACCCCAGTCTGCAATCGGTCATGAGCTTTCCATGGTCGCATTCAAGCACAGAAATTGGTACTGTTGCACATTGTTCAGCCTCAGGAAAATATTAGGGTTGTTAAAGAAAGAAAGAAAGAAAGAAAGAAAGAAAGAAAGAAAGAAAGAAAGAAAGAAAGAAAGAAAGAAAGAAAGAAAGAAAGAAAGAAAGTGGCTAGACCTTAAAACTGCAGAAATAGACTTGAAAACGTATAGGCAATACCTGATTAAATTTCAAAAGCCAGAATGGGTCTTCTGACCATTAGGGCCAAAATGTGGGTATTCTTCATAGTTCCTTTCTATCGCTCGCAAAAGCAGAACAAAGTACACTATGTAAATATATTCAAGTGACCCTAATTTACATAAGTTATGTACCGTATTTTTTGCACCATAACACTCACTTTTTTCCTCCTAAAAAGTAAGGGGAAATGTCTGTGCGTGTTATGGAGGGAATGCCTACGGGTGGCATACCTACGGATTTTCCTCCTCTAAAAACTACGTGTTTGTTATGGTCGGGTGCATGTTAGAGCGAAAAATACGGTACATTACAGAATTTGGGTTGCCTCGATGCAGAATGTGAGAGCCAGTACAGTATGTTGGACTACGAATCTGGAAAATCCAGATTCAAATCTCTGCTAGGACATGAAGTTTGCTGAATGACTTTGGGTCAATCGCCGTCTGTCAGCCTAAGCTCCCTCACAGGATTGTTGTGAGGATAAATTGTGGAAGAGGAAGAGCTCCTTGGAGGAAGAAAGTGATAAAATAAAACGCAAGCCCTCCGTTTAAGTTTCCAGGCCTGACCTTGGAGACTTGCATCAGCTTAAAACTAGTGTGGGAGTCAGCAAGACCTAATGGAGGACAAGTACTATTTAGGGGAATGTAGATAAGGCAGTAATATTTTATCCCTTATTAATTAATCTGGAATAGCTACCATTTTTCATAGTTCAGCGACTCAGGGTTGCTAATTCAGATTAGAATCTTCACTCCCCACAAATTAGGAACCCCTAATGGCGTGAAAAGGAGTTAGGTTCAAGGAATTAAACTGAAACTGCCTCCTGTACCGTAGATTCCTTTTCAGTGCACATTTCTCTACTCTCTCTTTCTTAACTCCTCTCTCAAAATAGTAAATGTAGCATCTGGATTCGTGATTATCATTTGACCTTGTTCACTTCTAGCATCTTTAACTAAGCTCTTAAAACTACAAGAGATGCTTGGCCCTCCAAACACAACAGATTTACTGTTTCAGTAAATGGAAGGACAAATGTGTTGCAACACATTCATTCAATAGGTTGTTATTTTCCATGAGTTTGCTGCTGGAGCTGCTTGATTCAGAGGGATAAAAATGGAAATAAGGCAACTTTGTGGAGGTGGCTCTGCAAGCATGAGGCAAAAGGAGATGATCACCCAAGGAAGAAATTCGGGGTGAAGTAAAAGGGGGCAGCAAGGGGGGAAAGGAGAGAGTTACCGTATGACCCATGATGGGGTAAATCGTGTCCTCCATCATGGAGGGCATGTGTTGTGGTGAGATCACCATAAACTGCCTCCCTGGGGTGGGGCGGGACCGTTTGGATGGCCACAACATCCCATTGGTTGCCCCCGGTTGCTATGGTTGCCCCTGGTTGCTAGGGCAGAGATTTGACTAATTGGGATGGCTATGTTCTGAAATGCTTTTTTTTTTTTACTGGAGATGATGAGGGTTGAACTTGGGACCTTATGCAAGCAAAGCATTTGTTCTGCCACAGAGTTATGTGCATGCAAACCATCACTGTGCCCCCATCAACAGGGGACATTTCTACAGATTTCTGGAACCATTACAGACCTTCCTGCAGTCCTACTCCAACCTGGTACTCTCCAGATGTTTTTGACTGCCCCTACATGAACCTACCCAGACCCTGTGTTCATCATCTGAGGCTCTTATTTGTGTGTCCCCTCCAGGAGGGCTGTGGAGGGTGTCAATGCATGGCCGGGCCTTCTTGGTGGTGGCTCCTTGCCTGTGGAATGCTTTCCCCAGAGAGATGAGCCTGGCATTGTCAATATTTAGGTGCCAGGTGAAAACATTTTTATTTACCCATGCATTTTGCTCATGGATGGTCCATGAATCAGCGTGTTTTTACATGAGCAGAATGTGTCCTTTTATTTAAAATGCATCTCTGGGTTATTTGTGGGGCATAGGAACTCGTTCATTTTTATTTTATTTCCAAAATATAGTCCGGCCCCCCCACAAGGTCTGAGGGACAGTGGACTGGCCTCCTGCTGAAAAGTTTGCTGACCCCTGCATTAGAGCCACAGAGCCAGAACAAAAAAGTTCTCCACCCATTATGTAAACCTAAGAGACTACTGGATCAGGCCAGTGACCCAGCTAGTCCAGTATCCTGGTCTCACAGATGCCCATGCAAAACTCACAAGAGCCCTTTCCCCTCCTATGGCTGCCAGCAACTGATTTTCAGAAGCATTTCTGCATCCATCTGTGAAGGTGAAGGATGGCGGAAGATTCCCTCCGTGAATTTATCTAATCCTCTTTAGAGCCATCAAGTTTAGTGGCTACTGTTAGTGCAAGAATTTCCACTTGCACAGCAGATCTCCATGCATTTTGCTCACAATTGGTGTTCATCTTTTAGTTGGATGTGTCCTTTGTATGTTATGGCAGGATGAGCACTTTTGGTTTTTTATCTTTTGGTGTATTTTAATTTGCTATTTGTACTTTTAAAAAATTGTAAGCCGCTTTGATGCTTTTTTTTTTTTAGTAAGTGGCAAACAAAGGTAAGTAAATAAACAATAGTTATTTATTACATTTCTAGCTTGCTTTTTTCCCTAAAGTAACACACGGGCAAACTACACAAGAACAAAACAATGCAGTTTAAAATGAAATGAAAAACGTATTTAAATCATTTAAGAACATCTAAAAACACTAATAGCATTTCAAAATGTTTAAACTTAAATCATGTACCCTCACAGCTAATGACTTCAAGGTTGCCAGAATCAGTATATTTCAGCCATCAAATGCCTGGGTGAACCGGAATTTTTTTTTAAAAAAAATCCCCCTGAATTTTAAAAAGAGGGTAGATAGATACACCTAGCAGGGAGAGCATTCTGCAAATGGGGAGTCACCACCAAGAAGACCCTGTCACGGTCAACGCCAACCAGGCTGCACCCAGATTATACATGACATCTATAATGCAGCTGTTTGTGGGACAGACGTCGTCTTCATTCTCATCCGCAGAGTTCTGTGATGTCTTCAGAGTTGGAAGTGCAGCAGAAGCCTGTGATGGGCACCGTGTGTTTTAAGTTCCTCTTTTTCCATCTCTCTGTCTGTCTCTAGGATATGCTGCAGAATTCTCCTAACTCAATGACTGCAGTATCCGGCAACCCCCAAGGAATCGTGGTGCCCGCATCAGCACTGCAGCAGGGGAACATCTCCATGACAACAGTCAACTCACAAGTTGTGTCAGGTGGGAGGCGTGGAGCGTACGTCTGACCATGTTAGTCGCGTCTTTTGCATGCTTGGTATTTTTAAACTCCCTCAGATAGTTAGCTCTGAATTGTGCATAATCGTGAGGAAAACCTGGGGAAACTGGCTGTGTAAAAAGAACACACCTCTCATTGCACTCTCCATTCCCCTCTTAAAAGCCACCGCCATTCGCCCACAGACCCACTCTGATATCTCTCTCACATAAATACAGAACTTCTAACACACAAATCACTCGACATGTGCATTGTTGGGCTTCTTTGTAATATTTCAAGGGGTTTTGAACAGCCCGTTTACCCGAAGGAGCGTCTCCACCCCCAACATTCATCCCAGACACTGAGGTCCAGTGCCGAGGGCCTTCTGGTGGTTCCATCACTGCAAGAAGCCAAGCTACAGGGAACCAGACAGAGGGCCTCCTCAGTAATGGTGCCCGCCCTGTGGAAAACCCTCCCATCAGATGTCAAGGAAATAAACAACTATCTGACTTTTGGAAGACATCTGAAGGCAGCCCTGTTTAGGGAAGTTTTTAATGTTTGATGTTTTATCATGTTTTTAATATTCTATTGGGAGCTGCCCAGAGTGACTGGAGAAACCCAGCCAGATGGTGTATAAATAAATTACTACTACTACTTTCTGTCTGTCAGTGGAGGGCCACAGCTCAGTGGTAGAGCATCTGCTTTGCATGCAGAACGTCCCAGGTTCAATGCCTGGCTGTTCCATACAGGGCGGAGAGGTACTCCCTGCCCAAAACACCAGAGGCCTACTGCCAGTCAGTGTAGACAGTAGTGAGCTAGATGGACCAAGAGTCCTAGTAAAGATTCCCAGAAAATGGTCTCGTCTGGTCTCCTTGCACTGTTTCTTGAGGATGTCGGCATGTCTGTTAGAACCATGCCTCTATGAAACCCCTGAATTCCATATGCACCCAAGTGTTATGATGAGTGAAGTGAGCAAACAGGTAGGATGTCTTGCGGTGGCAAACCAGACCCTGCCCACTGTCGGTGGCTGGCATCCTTGTGGAGCTGTGCCTGCTCTCCCCCCTCTCCTCCCACCCCACTATTTAAATTTTTCCCACAGCACCCTAAAGCAACACTAAGGTACTTTGTGGGACTGTGGGAAGTTTAAAATGGCTTCCCAGTCCCGGAGTCCTTGCCAATTACCAAGGGAGGGAGGGTTTAGGAGGTTGGTGCAGTGGAGGTGCAGTGGCAGGAATGGTGGTTTGGCTCTGCCACTGCGCCCATACCATACCAGACTCCCTGCTGCCTTGCCCCTCTCCATCTCAGTGACCCCAGAATTTGGAAACCAGTTAAGAAGTGTCACCATGCCCCTATGGCCTGATAGGTATCAGGCAGCATTCCAGGGCCTGGAAATGGCTCTGATTCAAATCAAGTCAACGTGTTGGATGGGATTATTCCCACTGGCCCCTCCGTGTGCTATTTCCCTACAATAAGAGAGAGTACAGATTGCAGAGAGAATCCAGTTTGCACATGGATAGACCCTGTGCAGGCTCTGTTTGTGCTTCCCCCTCCCTTGTCCACACATTGACTTTACCTGAATTGCCATCTGAATAGGGCTAGGAACTCATGCGCAATTGTTATTCAAGCAGCATTCTCTTGTCAGGAAAGTGACACAGGGGCCTCACTTTCGATTCTTGCTATATTCCTTCCCGGCATGAAAATGGTGGATCGGGATCAGGCCTTTTGCTTTGTAATTGAGACCAAATCAGACTTACACACACTCTCTCTTCCTGCTGAAATGTCACAGCATTCCTGTATCTGCAGCAGATTATTCTTCCCAGTCCCATCTCATCCCATCACACCTAGTTTGGTGGCAGAGCATCTCCTCTGCATGCAGAAGTTCTACGGTTCAATCCCTGGCATCTCCAGGTAGGGCTGGTTGAGACCCCTGCCTGAAATCCTGGAAAGCTTCTGCAAGTCAAGATAGACAAGCAATAGGCACACTGATGGTCTCACTTGACATGACAGCTTCCTTTGCACCAGAGCTTGGACTCTGGGGGTTTGCAGAGTCTCCCTTCCCCGTCTAAAAGTGTTGCCACTTTCTTCTCCGTTCCTATCAAAATGAAGCCAAATTCAGATGAATCAGTTTAAATGTCCTGGAAATTATTTAATAATCATAATAATAATTTATTATTTATACCCCGCCCATCTAGCTGGGTTTCCCCAGCCACTCTGAGCAGCTTCCAACAGAATATTAAAATACAATAATCTATTCAACATTAAAAGCTTCCTTAAACACTTCAGATGTTTTCTAAAAGTCTCTTTGACATCTGATGTTTTCTAAAAGTCTCTTTGACATCTGATGGGAGGGCATTCCACAGGGCAGGTGCCACTACCAAGAAGGCCCTCTGCCTGGTTCCCTGTAACTTGGCTTCTTGCAGGGAGGGAACTGCCAGAAGACCCTCAGTGCTGGACCTCAGTGTCCGGGCAGAACGCTCCCAGACCCTAGTCCAACAAGCTTACCACAACACCACACTGGCTTAGACTGCAGTGCATATGTGTTCATATTACTTTCACCACACTAGCAGTGCAATCCTATGCATGTCTGCTGAGAAGTTAGTTCCACTGAGTTCATCAGAGCTCAGTTAGTGTGTGTGTGTGTGGACTGCAGCCTTAGAATGATACATCTCCCTTCATCTTCACCTGGGCCAGGAAACCTGTGGCCCTCCAGATGTTGTTTGACTACAGTACACATCATCCCTAACCATTGATCATGATCCAAACTGGAGATCAATACCATATGGAGGGTCTCTGGTTTCCCATTCCTGCCTTAAAGCCTTTATGTCTATCTTCATCCTTAAACTGTCTTTAAAAAAAATTCTAAGAAAGAACATAAGTAAATCAGACAAAATAAAGTTTCTTAGTTCCAAAGAAGACCAGAAAATGCAATAAGCTAAACTGGGCACTGCCATCTATTAAGACAGATTGTCATAGAATGAACAAAACAACAACAAACAAACAAACAACAGGCTGATTTGAGAAATGCTATACCAAAATATTGTTCGTATAAGAAATAAGTGTAAAGCATCTGTCAATCAATATATGAGTCTGATTGTGTTTGTCCATCAAATGCCTGTATTTGTTCAGTCAATTTCTCCATCAAGGCTAAATCCTAAATCCTTCTGTGTCCACTGAGGTGCAAATTCTTACTGGTTTGCTAAAAAGACCAAACAAAAAAAATGTTGCCTGTGACATTTGTCTTTACCCTCCAAATGCCTTCTTATGGGGGATCCTGCAAGAAAAGTCTTGTGGCTTTAGCGGGGTGGGCATAATTCTGTTCATTTTTTCTCATGTCTCTCTGGAAATATACTAAATCCAAATAAGGGATTTAGATCCGTTATGTTTTGGCTGGTCCTGATTTCTAAGACCACTGGACAGCCTATGGGATCTTTCAGGTGAAGATGGCTGTGGGGATCCCTTCCGATACAGGTTTCCCCCACTGAACTTTCGATTCAAATGCATGAGGCTGGTTGAAACTTCTTCTTTTTTCTGTTCTGCCGATAGATTTCAGCTGTCTTCCTAAAATTCTGCTGTGAAATCCTGTCTCTTTGCCAGGTGGAGCCCTTTACCAGCCTGTAACTATGGTAACGTCTCAGGGCCAGGTGGTAACCCAAGCAATCCCACAGGGAGCCATTCAGATCCAGAACGCGCAGGTAAGACCAACCGCCTAAGAGAACTGACCCAGAAGCTGTACGCCGGCTCCCTCGGCCAATAAAGTGAGATGAGCACCGCAACCCCAGAGTCAATCATGACTGGACCTAATGGTCAGGGATCCCTTTACCTTACCTTTAATCCTCCAGGGGCCCTTTACTTTTTTAACCTACCTTGGCTAGGCCCAGGTCTGCATAGCTTTAGCAAGGTGGTAGCCTCATCTGCCTTCAAAGCATAGATTGTAAGTACCCATTATGGAAGGGAAGCAAGAACGCTGTGCTTTAACATGACCTGTAGTTCCACCCCAAGGTGATAATGGGAGAAGTGTACAAACCACTGGCCAAGCCGTTTCTCTAATGCCACCATGGGAGTTGACCACAAACTTGACATGAGCCAACAGTGTGACGCGGCAGCTAAAAAAGCCAATGCAATTCTGGGCTGCATCAATAGGAGTATAGCATCTAGATCAAGGGAAGTAATAGTGCCACTGTATTCTGCTCTGGTCAGACCTCACCTGGAGTACTGTGTCCAGTTCTGGGCACCACAGTTCAAGAAGGACACTGAAAAACTGGAACGTGTCCAGAGGAGGGCAACCAAAATGGTCAAAGACATAGCTATTCAGTTGGAAGGCTGTGCGGTACATCGTCATGACCGAGGCATGGACTTCGGAAAAACCAAAGGAGGGGGGCTGTGTGTATATGTGAACAAATGCTGGTCCAATAATTCTAAGACTGTGGGCAGTCACTGTTCACCGGATTTGGAATATGTGGCAGTTAAATGTAGACCAGCCTATCTCCCTAGGGAGTTCACAGCTGTTATGCTAACTGGTGTGTACGTGCCACCAGATGCCAATGCCAACTTGGCTTTGGGATGCCTGCAGAGCCTTATCAGCAGCCAGCAAGACAAGTATCCTGAAGCTGTGCACATCATTGCGGGAGACTTCAACCATGTTGAACTTAAAACAGTGCTCCCAACGCTCTATCAGCATGTGAAATGTCCCACAAGAGGGGACAAGACACTGGATAAAGTTTATTCGAATGTAAATCACGGCTATAGGGCTTTACAGCTGCCACATTTGGGC
Source organism: Podarcis melisellensis (assembly GCF_964234715.1). Taxonomy (NCBI): domain Eukaryota; kingdom Metazoa; phylum Chordata; class Lepidosauria; order Squamata; family Lacertidae; genus Podarcis; species Podarcis melisellensis. The sequence continues at coordinate 11,085,310 of NC_138532.1, read as the reverse complement.
CAGTCCGACCATATGTCTCTGTTCCTGGTACCAGCATATATCCCACTCAGGAAACGGGCTCCCACAATATCAAGGACTGTTAAAATCTGGCCTGAAGGTGCTATTCACCAGCTGCAGGACTGTTTTGAGAGAACCAATTGGGATATTTTCGATCGTTCAGACCTGGAGGAGCACACGGCGGCAGTTCTGTGCTATATCAATCACTGCACAGACACTGTCACAGTAAATAAATCCATCCGGATTTACCCCAATCAGAAACCCTGGATGAATAGAGAGGTCCAGTGCCTGTTGCGGGAAAGGAACAGGGCTTTCAGGTCGGGCGAGGTGCAGCTTTACAGTGTGGCAAGAGCAAACTTGAAGAGGGGTATTCGACGGGCAAAACTGGATTATAGGCAGAGGATTGAGGATAATTTAAGGAGCAACAACACAAGACAGATGTGGCAGGGGATTCAGCATATTACCAACTACAAACCTAACCTTGGTGCTGTCGACGGTGACCCTTTGCTGGCGGAGGAGCTTAACCTCTTCTTTGCTCGCTTCGAGAAGGAGCCACCTGAGACGCCGGTATTACAGCCACCAGCCCATAGGGGCCCCTCATTCACTGTAGAGGAGCACGAGGTGAGACAGGTATTGAGGATGGTGAATCCGAGGAAGGCTGCTGGACCTGATGGCATCACTGGAAAGGTGTTGAAGGGCTGTGCGGATCAGCTGGCGAGGGTCTTTACTAAGATCTTCAACAAGTCCTTACACCAGTCTATTGTCCCACCCTGCCTGAAGTCGTCAACTATTGTTCCTCTGCCTAAAAAACCCACAATCAGTAGTTTGAATGACTACAGACCAGTTGCACTGACTCCAATCATCATGAAGTGTTTTGAGAAACTGGTGCGCCGTCACATTATTTCCTGTCTTCCATCAACTTTTGACAACTACCAGTTTGCATACAGGGCAAATAGATCCACGGAAGACGCTATCACCACCACTCTCCATGCTGCTCTGTCCCATCTGGAGCAGCCGGGGAGTTATGTGAGGCTGCTGTTTGTGGATTTTAGCTCTGCTTTTAACACTATCCTCCCCCATAGACTGGTGTCCAAGCTAGAGGCGATTGGACTCTCCAACTCCACCTGTCTCTGGGTTTTGGATTTTTTGTCAGAACGTTCTCAGAGGGTTAGAGTAGGGTCACATATGTCCAAAGCCCTTAGCCTTAACACCGGCTCACCACAGGGTTGTGTGTTGAGTCCCCTGCTCTATACTCTCTATACATATGACTGTACAGCCATCTATTCCAGCAACAAAATCATCAAGTTTGCTGATGACACTACGGTGGTGGGGCTCATTTCAGGAGGGGATGAGTCCGCCTATCGGGACGAGGTGGAGCGGCTCTGTTTGGTGTGGAGAGAACAATCTGGCTCTTAATACGGCTAAGACCAAGGAATTGGTGGTGGATTACAGGGAAAAAAAGGCGGACATTCAGCCCTTGTATATCAACGGGGAACGGGTGGAGAGGGTGGCGGAATTCAGGTTTTTGGGAGTGACTATCGATCAGGGCATGACTTGGAGCGCAAATACCACTGCTCTGGTGAAGAAGGCCCAGCAGAGAATTTATTTCCTCAGACTTTTGAAGAACAATCTGAGTGAGAGACTGCTGGTGTCCTTCTACCGAGGCTCCATAGAGAGCATTCTCACATACTGTATTTGTGCTTGGTTCTCCAGTTGTACAGCTAGGGAGAGGAAGGTGCTCCAGAAGGTCATAACCACAGCCCAAAGGATTATTGGTCATCCTCTCCCATCTTTGGAAGAACTGTACGGTTCCCGTTGTCTTAGGAAAGCAAACAACATCCTGCAGGATTCATCTCACCCGGGATACAGTCTGTTTGCACTACTGCCTTCTGGCAGGAGATATAGAAACATCAAGTCAAGGACAAATAGACTGAAAAATAGTTTCTATCCAAGAGCTGTGGCCTTTTTGAATGCTGTAACTCGATAGTGTGACCTGGGAGTTTGATGGGTGTGGGTGTGGGTGTGGCTGAAATGTGGTTTGTTTGGTTGTTGTTGTTGTTTTGCTTTTGTTGTCTTTTAAGGGATGGCATCCAATTTCGTTGCACTTGTGCAATGTTGCACTTGTGTAATGACAATAAAGAATCTATCTATCTATCTATCTATCTATCAAAGGCCTGGAAACGATGCCTTATGAGGAACGGCTAAGGGAGCTGGGCATGTTTAGCCTGGAGAAGAGGAGGTTAAGGGGTGATATGATAGCCATGTTCAAATATATAAAAGGATGTCACATAGAGGAGGGAGAAAGGTTGTTTTCTGCTGCTCCAGAGAAGCGGACACGGAGCAATGGATCCAAACTACAAGAAAGAAGATTCCACCTAAACATTAGGAAGAACCTCCTGACAGCAAGAGCTGTTCGACAGTGGAATTTGCTGCCAAGGAGTGTGGTGAGGTCTCCTTCTTTGGAGGTCTTTAAGCAGAGGCTTGACAACCATATGTCAGGAGTGCTCTGATGGTGTTTCCTGCTTGGCAGGGGGTTGGACTCGATGGCCCTTGTGGTCTCTTCCAAGTCTATGATTCTATGATTCTATGAGATGTTGGTGGGTAGCCTCAGCCCCAGGATCTTTTGCAGTTGGCCCCAGTTCTCCTGCTTCTTAACCCCCTGCTTTAAAATTAACTTACCTTATAACACTTTATTTATAGGATATCCGTTGGACACTGCAAAGTACAATGGTGGTGAGATCTCACCCATGCACAACTTTAATTTCCCAGTGGCATCAATACAGATCCATTCACACTGGGAATGGGGGGGGGGGATTCAGTTTTTTTCACATTTAAATGCACATCTACCTATTTTACCCATCCTAAAACAATACAGAAGCCAACATGCAAATGTTCTTTGAAATTCACATTTCTCCGAATTTTGCAATAAATTCCACCAACCGAAGAAATGTGAACAAAAATGCATACGTTATAGGAAAGTTGGCGTGAAAATGCATATATTGGTGAAAATAACATACAAAAATGCATCGTACTGGGTGAAATTTCTTTCTAGACATGTGTATGTTAAGCAAGATCGCATGCAAACATGTATCTGTTAGAGAATCATGCGATAAAATGCTGATCGATTTTTACTAGGCTTTTTAAAATGTGCAAAAATGTGGCAAACCAACCCTAAGTTTGAAAAAAAATGAGAGACTGGGAGGAAATTGTTCGTTCCTAATTTGTATATGCAAATGTTATGCAATTTTTTGTGCACCTGTTCCCTAAATGCTTTAAGAATCTAGCCATGCCCCTAAATACAATTTTCAGTGAGTCCCCCCCCCAAAATAAAACACTACAGTGGTACCTCGCAAGACGAAATTAATTCGTTCTGTGAGTTTTTTCGTCTTGCGAATTTTTCGTCTTGCGAAGCATGGATTCCCTGGGTACTAACGGTTTTAAGAAAAAGGAAACAAACTTGCAAGACGTTTTCGTCTTGCGAAGCAAGCCCATAGGGAAATTCGTCTTGCAAAGCAACTCAAAAAACGAAAAACTCTTTCGTCTTGCGAGTTTTTCGTCTTACGAGGCATTCGTCTTGCGAGGTACCACTGTACCATCTATCTCCATCCTGGGAGGCACTTAAATCACTCTGCTAATTGGAAAATTCAGAGAACAGAGGTACGAATAATGGAGATTTTATTGTAGTAGGAAATAGCATTCCCAGTTAGTTTCTGCATCAGAGTTTTACGGGCAGAAAATCCTTACCTACTTCTTGAAATGTGTCCCACTTATTCTGCCCCCGCCCTATTCTGTATTAATGAGAAGCAAATCATACACTGCTTGCTATATAAGCTCAGATCTTTTTTTTTTATAAAATAATAATAATGATGAAAAAGCGTAGGCATTGATGTACTGACATTTCCTACTGAGTCAGCACTGGCGGGACCACAACTGCACCCGATCAGTCTCTGAGCTCCTTTAAAATCTCTCTGGTCCTCTCTCTACATTAGAGCTTTTCTTTCTTTCCTTTTTTCCCTTTTTACTTAAAGCTTAATAATAATATAAAAACCTATTGGAAAAGGCATTGGCAGGCCTGTCATATCCCCCAATTCCTCGTCTTTCTCTCAGCTCGGGGATGAGGAGTGGAAAACAAAACCTGAATCTCAATTCTATTTAATGTGTAAAAGCTGTTGCTAGCTCAGATCTTAGAGTGAAATTGATCAGATCTGTTGAATACAAGTATGCTGGGAATATTGTGGCACTGGTGGAGCCCTGGACAAGCACTCCTAATGTTATTTCTGTATTGCCTGGGTAATTTATTCAGCCCAGACCTTGCAATACATCCCAAGCGGTACCTGGGGGAATCATTTATACCTGACACAGGGCTGCCATCCTGATGTTTAATTCATGCAGGAGAAATGTTTTTATGAAGAACCTTAAAAAAAATGTGTCTGTGTCTGTGTCTGTGTGTGTGTTTTTTAACTTGACGTTGAGATTCCAGTTTCCTGCAACCTCATTAAAAACTTCTCTTCCCCTGCTTCCCAAGATCTTTGCATTTCCTCTTCTTTTCTGCCAGCCTTAAAAAAATAATAATAATAACCTTCTTCTGTTAAGAAGAATCATATTGAGAAATTTACATTTTAACACTGATTAATAGATTGAAGGGTATTTTAAGGCTATTTACTGGGAAGTGACTTACAGGTAAATCAAAAAGGCCAGAGCAGTGCCATATTAACCAGGATGCACTTCAGACGTCAGCAAAGCAGGGGCACCCAAAAAAATATGAGAAATTTCTGTTTGAAAGGATTTTGCATTCAGAAACTTGAAGGGGGAATGCTATTTCATTTCAGCATACATGTAAGTTTTGTGTCACTTTGAAAAATCTAATTTTATTTTCCGGTTTAGTATTTTTTTTCAAATTTTGAATACGGGCACCGTATGTTTTTCAGTACTTGGGGCCTCTAAAACTCTTGATCCGGCCCTAGATGAAAGGCTGGTTCACACAACAAGCAAGCAGCTTGAGTTTGTTCCCCTCTTCGCCTCTCTCCATGGGTGTACCCAAACTTGCATCGTGTGAACTGGAATACACATGCACTGTTCCCCACCTTCCCCCTCCCCAAGACTAAAACAGTGGACATTTGCTTATTAAAAGATAGAAGCAACCTCTGGCCTGAAGAATTAGGGCCATTCTGCGCTATTATATAGCCAGAGCAGATGCAGAAGATTTCAGCATTCCCCCAGATTGCATTTGCAGGTAGTTAGCAGCAGAGGTAGGATGCAAACATCATTTCTTAGAAAGTCTCCTCCTTACAGAGGGGAGGGGTTGTGAGCGGGAGCCATTTCCCGCGTTGGCAGGGGAAAACCAATCAGGTTGAGGCTCAGGGGCGGGGTTTAGCCCCCCAAATGTGGACGCAGCAGCGCTTCGCCTTCATTCTGCTGCTGGCTTTCGTCGGATCACCCACCCACCCTCCCTTTAGTTCCTTTCTTGGTTCTTGGCATTGCTATGGACCTGTGGTTGGTCGCCTTGGTTGTCCAAGGGGCCTGGTAGGAATTTTTATCCAACTGGCAAACTGGCACCAGCCACTTGGTTTTTCGCCTACCTCGTAGCAAATCGTCACAACTTTTGGTATTGGCAGTTAGGCACTGGAATATGTTTGTGGATTGGAGGGCAGGGTGTGGCCATCACCTACCCCTCCTCTTTATGGGTATTCCGGTAAAGGAATCTGCCAGTTGTGGATCCTGTCCGACACCCTTGCTGATGGCTAGGGCCATGGCATGACCCTTGGTGACATCAGGGGGAGCTTTCAGTTGTATTTGCATCAACAGGCTCCTCCCACTGGTGGTTAACCCTTGATAGACTCACCCCTCCCTGAGGAGGTGGAGTCACGCTCTGTTGTTTTATCCAATGCCTAAGCCAATACCTCTCACATGCTGTAATCATGTTTTTAGCCCATTAACCTCATAACGTGTCCATGTGTCTTTCTTAAGCGGGTGGCAGGTCCTTGAATCACAAACATAGGAAGCTGCCTTAAACTATTGCTCCATCTAAACTTACAGTTACTTTCTCCTTTATGATTCTCCCCATCTTCCAAGTCTGTGCCTCGACCCCAAAGTGGCATTTGGAGGTGAGATTTCCTGAGCTTTGCTCAAATTATTCCTTCCATGTATTAGCTTTTCCACAACCTTTCCAGCATTAATTTGGTGCAAGGGTGCTTTCCGAGTAGAAAGATCATAAGTCACTCCCTGTCCAAACCACTGTGCAGATGAAAATGTACGATGAAACCACGCCATTTATGTGTGTGGTCATAATTTGATGAGTAGCATGTTCTGCCTCCACTGTTGGAAGCAGTATGCCTCAGAATGTCAGTTGCTAGAATCATCATCATCATCATCATTTATTAAACACAATCCATAGAACTCAGGGTGGTTCACAACACAAAAATACAATATAAAAAACACAAAGTACATAATAAATATAAGTGGGGGGGGGGGACAAACAAAACAATAATCTCCAGGCAAAGAGAGCATTCTTGCACTCATATACCATATTTTTCACTCCATAAGACACATTTTTTTCCTCCTAAAAAGTAAGGGGAAATGTCTGTGCATCTTATGGAGCGAATGTGTGGTCCCTGGAGCCAAATTGCCGTTGCCCTGCGCTCCTGGGCTGCTCTTTGGGGGTGGGGGGAGGAGCCACGCTGCTCTGCCGGCAGCCCCCACTTTCCTCTGAAGTCCCAGCAAGGTTTGCAAGCAGCAGGAAGGCTGACTATTACCATTCTTGATTAATAACAGCAAAATGCTCAAATTTTAGTTTATGTGACCGCTGCCAATACTGACTTCCCAGTGATAATGAAAACGGCTACATTGTAATGGAATGTCTATCCTTTTTCCATTCTCTTCATTATATTCCGTGGCTCGCTTTAAAGCAGCAAAGCGGACAGGAGCCGCCCTCTTTGCTGTTTTAAATAGTTTAGTACAACATTTGAGTCAGATTTTTTTTCTTGTTTTCCTGCTCTAAAAACTAGGTGCGTCTTATGGTCAGGTGCATCTTATGGAGCCAAAAATACGGTACTCCTTGCAGGCTTTCCATAGGCATCTGGTTGGCTGCTATGAGAACAGAGTGCTGGGCTAGATGGACTTTTGGCCTGACCCTGCAAGTCCCTTCCAGTCTTCCATCTACATTCATAAGCAGATTTATTTATTTTTAACTCTAACTTTTGGCACAGCGGAAAAGCCTACTGATTTCCCTTTCTTCCCCAGCTTCTAAGTGTTCCTCCTAAGTTAGTTTTGCTCTCCTCCTCTCTGAATAGCGCAAGCCTCGCAGAGCCACCGTGAAATCGGACCGACGTTGCGATCTGTGTCACCATGGCAACCCAGGCTCCTCTTTCCCTTTTCTTTTTTCCCCCCTTTTTTCACCTGCATTGTTGCTTAAGCTTCCCTTTCTCTTTCCCTGCCCTGTAGGTTAACCTGGACCTGACCTCTCTCCTTGACAGCGAAGATAAAAAGTCAAAGAACAAACGAGGAGTCCTGCCGAAGCATGCCACGAATATCATGCGGTCCTGGCTCTTCCAGCATCTTATGGTGAGAGGACTTAACAAGTGTGTCTGAGCGATTAACCCCTTGGGATCGTTTTCCCATTAAGGAGAAGCCAGTCCAAAGGGTGCTCACTGCCTGGGTTTCCATGAAGTGGCTTGCTTATCTAGGATAAGCACAAACATCTTCACAATAGCCAGAGAAAGAGACTGCAGACAGGAAGCTGTGCGCTATTCTTTATCTTGTGGATTAGAGGAAAAAGCCAAGCAGCCCATTCCTAAGGATCCGCTTTAGTAGCTGTACAGTAGGTGCAAGCAGTGGCTTTTTCCGCCGCAGCTTAAGCATGCACATACTAATGGCAAGCAGGGCAGGAAAGGCCTTCTTTCTCTACACTGTACCAAAGAATGACAGACTTCTCAGGCTCTAAGGGACTCATTAGGTGCATCTGGCTGCACAGAATCAAACACCTTTGTACCCAGGCCTAGGATGTTCCAAATGTTTACCTGTTTCAGTTTGCAAAAAATCTTGTTTTCAGCGGGACTAAAACATTTCCTGGAAACACCTTTTTGAAACCCGTTTAGGTGTAGCTGCTTGCTGCTGTTTGTTCCTCCTCTCTCTCCTGACTTCAGTGCGGTTGTGTTCATGCATTTCTGGTTAAAGCTGTGTTTTCTTGGGCAACTTATCCTAACCAATCAGGGATCACCAAGTGACTAGAATGTCACAGCACTACATAGCCAATCGGGTTGGACTATGGGGCAGAGTTACTGAGGGTAAACATAGACAATTGCCCTCAAAGTGAGGGTAAAAACAAAAAACAAATATTACCTGCCCGTCACCCTAAGGTCCCAGGGCATGTCCACAATGATTTAAAATACGTTAAAAAACAATTTATAATTGCAAGATTAGGGTGGCTTCTAAACATATGCAACTCAAGGGTCAAAGGGTAAAGAAGTGCATCTTCAGTATTCGATGAAAACATTATTGTGAAGGTGCCGGGTGCATCTCTCCCTGGACTGGTCACATGGGTGTTCCCAGCCAATCATCCATGAGAAAATACTTGGAGAAACCCTTGGGAAAGAAACAGCCAAGAGGAGGCAGCCTTTTGCTAGCTACCCATTTTAAAAACCTTTTTTAAAAAGTAAATACAGTAGCACTCTCAATTTCTGCACTCTTCATTTCTATTATATATGTTGCTAACAAGACTGAGCTATGGGCGTGTGCAGATATAGTCAGTGCCTTTCTTCTAGGGAAAAAAAGTGCCACTACTCCCCATTAAGTTGTTACAGTAAGTGGCCTACTTTTAACCAGTGCTTTTATTCTAGGGGAAAGGGTACTGTGTACTTTTGAGTTTCCCCAGGAAAAAAAAAACCAGATATAGATACAGATACAGTGGTACCAAGGGACGCGGGTGGTGCTGTGGGTTAAACCACAGACCCTAGGGCTTGCCGATCAGAAGGTCGGCGGTTCAAATCCCCGTGATGGGGTGAGCTCCCGTTGCTCAGTCCCTGCTCCTGCCAACCCAGCAGTTTGAAAGCACATCAAAGTGCAAGTAGATAAATAGGTACCGCTCTGGTGGGAAGGTAAACAGCGTTTCCATGCGCTGCTCTGGTTCGCCAGAAGCGGCTTAGTCATGCTGGCCACATGACCCGGAAGTTGTATGCCGGCTCCCTCGGCCTGTAAAGCAAAACCCCAGAGTCGGTCATGACTGGACCTAATGGTCAGGGGTCCCTTTACCTTTACCTTTACCTTTACCTTTACCTTTACAGTGGTACCTCAGGTTACAGATGCTTCAGGTTACAGACTCCGTTAACCCTGAACTAGTACCTCAGGTTAAGAACTTTGCTTCAGGATGAGAACAGAAATCTCACGGCGGTAGTGGGAGGCCCCATTAGCTAAAGTGGTTCCTCAGGTTAAGAACCGTTTCAGGTTAAGAACAGACCTCTGGAACGAATTAAGTTCTTAACCTGAGGTATCACTGTATACTAGAGAGAGAGAGAGAGAGAGAGAGAGAGAGAGAGAGAGAGAGAGAGAGAGAGAGAGGGGCAGAGGCAGAACGTGTGAGGCAGAACGTGTGAGGCACCTCTGCCATCCCGGCTTCCCAGCACAGCAGGTCACGGCCGCTTACTGAGGGGAGGCGCAGAAAGCTCAGCATGTCATGGCGGTAGTGTTGGACTGGCTCTACTAAACTGCACCAAGCACCCCATGCCTTGCACCTCCCCTCTCTCTCTTGGTAAGTGGTAGCGACCCGTTGTGTTGGAAAGCCAGGAGAGCAAGAGGGCCCAACCCACATGCATCACCAGTTACTACTAAATATCTTCTTCTTCTTCTTCTTCTGTGATCACTCATAGCTGAGTAAGATTGTCTTCCATAAACACAGTTATAACAATGAGTCCGTAAGTGACTGTGGAGGCCATTTCTGGATCCACACGTTCTTCCACAGCAAGGACATAGGTTTCTGGGTAGGAGTTGATCACGGTGTGGATTTGCCAAGCATGCCTTCCTCTTAGCACGTTTCTCCCTGAATATAGATATAGATGGACCTCAGTCCCATGGCCAGCATTCTGCTCTCACAGTGGCCAACCAGGTGTCTTTGGGAAACCTGAGAGCAGAAGCTGAGCACAACAGCACTTTTTCCCATCGGTGAATCTCAGCAAAGGGCAGTCGGAAGCTTAGCGCCTCTGACAGTGGAGCAGTTGTCACAGACTAAAGCAAACCTGACTGACTTATAATCCTCCACATCAAATGCCACCCATGAGTTGTGTCTCGTAGCCTATCAGGGATTCAATCAATCTATTGATCTGACTACCTTCTTTGGCCTTCGGCTGTCATGCATGTGACAGACCATAAGACATGACTGGCAGCATTTGGCTTGGTGTAGGCTTAGCTTAAAGGAAGAGACGGGAGAGAGCATGTAAGAAAGAACGGCTAATGTGAGTTCTCATACATCCACAGACTGAGATCTGGGGATCCGGATTTTGAAATCCTTACATTTTGATTTTTGTAGTTTTCGACATTTGTAGTTTTCGACTGATGTGCACATTTTTTAAAGCAGTGTCTCCTAACGTAATGCTTTTTGTATGTTAGTTCCACTGATGTGTTCATTTTTAGGCAAACTTTCCCCCTAGTTGATAGGACAACTGCATTGCAAAATTCAGATTTTGAAGGAAGGTTGGGTTTGGGTTTCCTTGTTGATTCGGAAAGCACAGATTTGATAAATTCAGGTTCAAATGTGAACTGGATCAAATTTCTCCCCATCCCTACTCCTTACAGTGGTACCTCAGGTTAAGTACTTAATTCGTTCTAGAGGTCCGTTCTTAACCTGAAACTGTTCTTAACCTGAAGCACCACTTTAGCTAATGGGGCCTCCTGCTGCTGCCACGCCACCGGAGCCCGATTTCTGTTCTTATCCTGAAGCAAAGTTCTTAACCTGAAGCACTATTTCTGGGTTAGCGGAGTCTGTAACCTGAAGCATATGTAACTCAAGGTACCACTGTATTTTAAAATGTTTAAGGCATCATTCACTTGATCCATGTGGCATTTTTGGCACAGAGCAAAACATCTCCCTCTAATGCATCTTGGCCTGTTGAACACAATAACTTTAAGAAGATCTTGGCTGCTGGATCAGACCAAAAGCGCCCCTTGTTCTCACGGGGGCCAACCAAATGCCTATAGGAAGCCCCCAGGCAGGATTCTGTGTGTCATGTCTGCCTGTTGCTTCTGGATCAGCCAAAGATAACATAGTCTCAAGCAGCCTACATTCAGCTGCTGCAAAAGTTGGGAAGGAAGAGGAGTCAAGCAATTTGCACAATGGCACCAATTTTCTCTATGTCTAGAACACACGGAATATGTTCATATTCTACAATAAATGGTAGAGTTCCTCTAGAGGGAAAGCTCAGCCATGCTTTGCATTTCCCCTCCTATTTGCCAAAATTATTGGATAGAGGGAAACGGACCATTTTTTGGAAGCAATACATGCTCTCATATTTAGGGCTATAGCTGCCACCTAGTGCCCAAGTGAGAAAATATATTCCAATTTGCTAGACAACCAACGACCATCATACATGCATATGCCAACCCACAATCTCATAAGGAGTTTTGGGGCATAATAGCCTTTTTGTAGATGTGTCCTACTGGCTTGGGCTTCTTTGACTGGTTCAGGCCTCTTCATTCTCATGTGTTATTCAGCCCCACCCCCTCCCTTGTGGATCAGTATTCCTTCTGTTTCTTCTCCAATGATGGACTGAAGCTGGAATTGCCCACTTCCCTTCATTTCACTCATTTGTGTGTTTCCTATAAGACTCTGCTCCCACATCTCATTGAGGACTAGAAATATGCAGGCACCTTTTCTGGATTCTACTCCAGAAAGCTTGATTTTGAGCTATAGAATGGTTCATATTTCTAAACCTTAGATGTTACGCCTTTTTGCAAGGTCTGTGTTATGTAAACAAAGCAATTCACAACATAGAATCTAATGGCTGTGTTCAGATAGTATATGTGTTAATCACTGGATAACGAAGGAAGCAGGTGACATACATATGCAACCCAACAAGTAATATCACCCTCAGCACTTTGAGAATAAAGAGCTTCAGCCCTAACTTTTAAATTTGGCTCTTTAAAATTCTGCTTCATTAAGTTAAGCTAAGGGTGATACACATGTCTTTGGGGGTAAACATGGTTTATACTGGGTTTCAGTTACAAAGCTGAAAGTAAATAGAAAGCTGAACTAAATATTACAAATAAAATATGTTAGTAAGTCAAGGGGGGAGCAGTTGAGTATAGTTACAATTATTAATGCTGAGAGTGTCCCTCCTTATATTACAACCTGGGATGTCTCAGCCAGTGGGATTCATTAGCAATGAGATGCCTCCATATAAGCTACTCAGAGTAGGCTCACTGAAATTATTGGTCCCCAGTTAGTTGGGTCTATTAATTTCAGTGTGTCTACTTTGAGTAGAACTAGCACCAGCTATAAACCACTAGGCAGGATTCAATGGCATTGTTGCACACACTGCTCTCTCAGTGGGACTGTCTGCTCTGGAGGGTTGGGGAATGTGTGGAACATGTGTGGAACATGTGTGGAACCCCTAGAACAGGTTTAGGGAATGTGTGGTAGGAAGGGGGAAGCCCCATTGAGCAAGCAGACCTTGTCCCCCATGTCCGTACCCCACTTTGTGCTACGTTGATTTCCACCCAACATGTTTGCAGTTTACAGTGCAATGCCCTCCAATAATAATAATAATAATAATAATAATAATAATAATAATAATAATAATAATAATAATTTATACCCCGCCCTCCCTGGCCAAAATTACAATAGAAACATAATAGGGGGGAGGAGAGAAGAAAAAAACCAATTTAAAATACGGGTTAAAATACAATTTAAAATGCAGCCTCATTTTAATAGTAGCCCATAGATCAAAACCATAAGGGGAGAGAAACATAAGGGTCAGACTGAGTCCAAACCAAACGGAACAGCTCTGTCTTGCAGGCCCTGCGGAAAGATGTCAAGTCCCACAGGGCCCTAGTCTCTTGTGACAGAGTGTTCCACCAAGTCAGGGCCAGTACTGAAAAGGCCCTGGCCCTAGTTGAGACCAATCTAACCACCTTGTGACTTGGGACCTCCAAAGTGTTGTCATTTGTGGACCTTAAGGTCCTCCGTGGGGCATATCAGGAGAGGCGTAATGTATAATGGTACCATTAATATTATAATAAAAGGTAATGGTAAAGTACCCCTGGATGGTTAAGTCCAGTCAGGCGACTATGGGGCTGCGGCATTCATCTCGCTTTCAGGGCAAGGGAGCCGGCGTTCGTCCACAGACAGCTTCTCGGTCATGTGGCCAGCATGACTAAACCGCTTCTGGCACACGGAGGACCATGACGAGTGCCAGAGAGCATGGAGACTCCATTTACTTTCCTGCTGCTTTGGTACCTATTTATCTACTTGCACTAGTATGCTTTCGAACTGCTAGGTTGGCAGGAGCAGGGACAGAGCAAGGGGAGCTCACTTCATCACAGGGAATCAAACCACCAACATTCCAATCGGCAAGCCCAAGAGGCCCAGTGGTTTAGACCACAGATAGTTCTTTAGAAAAGGATAGGTCTATTATATCATTTATTTAATTAGTTCTTTTTATATTTTACTTATATCATTTATTTATATTCTGTCCTTCACCTAAGGACCTTAAGGCAAAATGCATGGTCCCCATCTTCCTGCTTCCATTTTATTCTCACAACAGCCCTGCAATGAGTCTGAGAGAGAGAGAGAGAGTGACAGGCTCAAGTTCACCTTTGTGAGCAAATGAGCATTTGAACCCAGGTCTCCCTGGTCCTGGTGCAATATTCATTATGCACTAAACCATGGATGGGGAACCTATGGCTCTCCATATAGTATGTTTCTGAACTCATTGTCCCTAGTTACAGATAGGGACAATGTTGACGACTCTTAACGACAGCACCATTACTGACCCCAGCAACATCACACATACCATCTTGGGACTATTTAATTGCTCATCGTCTAACATTGTGTATGCCATCAAATGCCAACAGTGTCCTTCAGCTCTCTATATTGGACAAATAGGCCAGACCTTACGCCAAAGAATAAATGGACATAAATCTGACATCAGGAATCACAAGACAGAGAAACCAGTAGGAGAACACTTCAATCTCCCAGGACATTCTATACAAGATCGCAAAGTAGCTGTTTTACTACAAAGGAATTTCAGAAATAGACTGGAAAGAGAAGCTGCTGAATTGCAACTTATCACCAAACTTAAAACCATGGAGAGACCTGGTCTGAACAAAGACCTTGGATTCTTATCTCATTATACATGACAAAGCCATTTTTCACCTTCTCACCCCTTGCTTTTTCCTGTAAGACCTATTGCAGTTGTTAAGAGTCGTCAACAGGCTCATCACAGCTATCTGCCAATCACCCATTCCCACCACCCTTCTGAGTAATACCCCTCCCCACCTTCTCACTATATAGAAGGGTCTGGTGACTTCTGTTTCAGTGTATCTGAAGAAGTGTGCATGCACACGAAAGCTCATACCAAGAACTAACTTAGTTGGTCTTTAAGGTGCTACTGGAAGGAATTTTTTTTGTCATTGTCCCTAGTCATTCATGTTGCTGAACCCATTGTCCCTAGTCATTGGCAATGTGACCAAGACTGGTGGGAGTTGGAGCCCAACAACTTCTGGTGAGGTCCAGGTTCCTCACTCCTGCTTTAGATGGTAGGGGACATTGGACAAGGGGGGCCGTTATCCCGCCCACGAGCTTCCCAAAGGCATCTGTCTGGCAACCGCTGGAAACAGATCACTGGAGTGTGATCTTACATCTGATCTTACACAGCAGGGCAAATCCTTTTTTATATATGTTTTGAGACGAGTTCTAGGAGAAGCCAAGAAAGCCTTTGCTTGGATCTTGGGAGCCTGTAAAATGATACGAGGCAGGAAAATACAACATGGCAAGCAATCTTGCATGAAATACAGGAGGTGAGCTGAATGTGTATCTTATCACCCTTTCTGTGACTCATTTTTTTTCAGTCGTTGTTGTCAATGTGCCATAGCCTATAGGATGCTGCCTTGAGGAGCATGGGGTTTTTTTTGTTTTCCATCATGCGTTCACAACAGTTGGCTCCAACTGCAAAAGAATTAAAAGGCATTTGGCAGATTTTCCAGAGCACTATTTTACACAGCAATTAATACAGATTTATGCAATTAGCACTGTTAGAAAGAGACTCTGGGGCATTCCAGGCTTCTTGTCCCAATTATCCCTGAAGCTTTGGGGGAGAGAGGGGTCGTTAGGATGCAGTTTTTAATCTAAATGTTTTTCACATTCAGTTTGGGGGTGTGGGCGTGTGGGGGTGTTCATTTAGCGATCAGTTCAATGGGCTGCGTTTCACGGCACGCGGCAACCATTTCTCATAGGTGTAGCCCAAGGGAAGGCAGAAGATAGATCTACTGGCAGATCCCCTGGGTGATCCACAACAGTAGATCCACAACAGTGTCCAACCCCTTATTGTTTAACAACTGCAACAACAAAATGACTCCCCACCACTGAAATGGGGAGGGGAGAGGCAAACAGAAATGGATTTTGTATGTGGAAGGGCTGTGAAAATAATAATAATAATAATAATAATAATAATAATAATAATAATAATAATAATAATTTTATTTATATCCTGCCCATCTGGCTGGGATTCCCCAGCCACTCTGGGCGGCTTACAGCATATATAAAAACATAATAAAACATCAAACTTTTTTTAAAAAACCCTGAATATCTTATGCAGACTATAAATAAACCAATAAATCAACAGAAGATCCTAATCATAACCATAATAATCAGTTTACAGTTGTACCCAAATTAAAATAACCACCAACCCCAACTAAATATTTATTATTATTATTATTATTATTATTATTATTATTATTATTATTATTATTTTCAGTTTTATACATTTCCATAATTTTACAATCATTTTAACATTTCAAAACTCAACTTCCTTCCCCCTCTTTCTGCAGTTCCTTAAAGTATTTTTTATATTTTCTGCAGGTTCCAAATTAACTTAATTTACTCATTTATTCATCTGCTTTAAATATATATTCTTATAAAACTGCCGGTTATTACAGTAATCCTACCAATGTTCTTATCTTGCGCAGGGGCCATGCTAATCTTCTCTGTATTGTTACAATTTTAGTATTTGTGCTGCTGAAGCGAACCCAACCCCAACTAAACATTTAATCAACCCCAACCCAACAAAAACAAAACAGAGGAACCAAAATTAAAACCGTTTTTAAACATTTTTAAACATTTTAGCCAGCTGCCCCAACCCAAGAGTTGTTCCAGCAATGTCCCTCTGGCCTCCCAGAGCCTCTTTCAGCTGTTCAAGGTGAGTCTGGCCCTGCCCCCTAGGCCAGGTGGAAATGGGCCAGGGAGCAGGAAGCAATCTTCTCAGGGAAGTTTCTAATGTTTGATGTTTTATCACTTTATTATTAATAATAATAATATTCTGCTGGGAGCTGCCCAGAGTGGCTGGGGAAACCCAGCCAGATGGGCAGGGTATAAATAATAATAATAATAATACAGTGGTACCTCAGGTTACATACGCTTCAGGTTACAGACTCCACTTACCCAGAAATATTACCTCGGGTTAAGAACTTTGCTTCAGGATGAGAACAGTAATCGTGTTCCGACGGCGCGGCAGTAGCAGGAGGCCCCATTAGCTAAAGTGGTGCTTCAGGTTAAGAACAGTTTCAGGTTAAAAATGGACCTCCGGAACGAAATAAGTACTTAACCCGAGGTACCACTTTAATAATGATGATGATGATGATGATAATAATAATAATAATAACAATAATTTGTTGTTGTTGTTATTGTTGTTGTTGTTGTTGTTGTTATTTTCATCATCATCATCATCATCATCATCATCATCATCATCATCATCATCATTCCAGCACTCACGGCAGCAGCAATGTCCCTCCAGCCTCCCTCAGTCCAGTTCTGGTCCTTACAACAGATTGAAGAACAAGGTGCCTCTCAACTGTGTTCAGCAGCTGTTCAGAGGCAACCTGGTCTTTCATTCCCAGAGTGGGCCTTTTGCACCCGGCTCCGCTTAGGGATCTCAAGGTTCTAGTTAAAAAAACAACAGCGAGTGGATGCAGCAAGCCTGAAGTCTGCCCCCCTTCGCTCTCATCTTCCTGTTTTGCTAGACAGGTGGCCCAAAGGGACATTTAAAGAAAACACTTAGCATGGTAATGTGTGACTGTCAAAAAGCTCACAAATGCAACATTCCATGAAAGCCATACAGGATTGTTTTCAGGCCTAACTGGTAGCAGTCTCCAGGGGCGTGGGAGGGGGGTTCATCCCACCCCGGGTGCCACCCTTGTGGGGGGTGACAGATCGGCCAGCGACACTCACCGTGGGGCCAGCAGCTCGCACGAGCCACGCGTCTTGGCGCGCGCAGGCTCGTGTGCTGTCCACCCCACCAGCTGCCTCCCCACCAGCTGCGGGGCGACAGGCCCTGCAGTGCGCCCCATCCCTAAGGGCACCACATGCCCCATCCCATCCCTCCTTAAGGGCACCACACAGCACCCATAGGGACGGGATGGGGCATTCGGCGCCCATAAAGACGGGGAGTGTGGCACACATAGAGAAGGCATGGGCCATGCTGCCCCTATAGGTGGTTTGCCCTGCCCCTTGGCACGCCACTCCAGGTGGCCCAGAGGCTTCCTCTGCCGCTGGCAGTCTCACCATGTTACCAAATGTGGAGGGGCTGCAGCTGCAGGAGTTCCCATGTTCAATTCCGGCATCTCCACGCAAAGCTGTGAAAATATTCCTGCCTGGAGCCCTAGAGAGCCACTGCCAGTCAGTGTAGCCAATACTACTAATACAGTGTAAAGGTAAAGGTAAAGGTAAAGGGACCCCTGAGGTACCTATTTATCTACTTGCACTTTGAGGTGCTTTCGAACTGCTAGGTTTGGCAGGAGCAGGGACTGAGCAATGGGAGCTCACCCCATCGCGGGGATCCGAACCGCCGACCTTCTCATCGGCAAGTCCTAGGCTCTGTGGTTTAACCCACAGCACCACCCGCATCCCTACTAATACAGTGTAGTCAACACTAAATAGGGAAATGGCCCAGTGCCCCAGCAGCCCCAATTTCTTGCAAGATCATGTCCATTTGGGGTGTGATCTGGTTAGAATTTGGTGCCACCTGCCAGTCCATGCAGTGGCAGCAGAGCAGGTGGCGGCGGCAGGTATCGTGGTGGCAGAAGCAGCAGCAGAGCCAGGACAGCACTTCCCGTTTCGCCTCAAGCAGCGAAAGAAGAAACGACAGCCCTGCCAGTAGGTATGATCCTCACCTGGGAAGTGTAGTTTGTTAAGGGTGCTGAGAGTTGTAAAGAGACCCCTATTCACCTCAGAGAGCTACAATCCCCAAATCAAAACAACAACAATTTATTACTTATACCCCGCCCATCTGGCTGGGTTTCCCTATCCACTCTGGGCAGCTTCCCACAAAAGATACATTAAACATTTAAAACTTCCCTAAACAGGGCTGCCTTCAGATGTCTTCTAAAAGTCAGGTAGTTGTTTATTTCCTTGGCATCTGATGGGAGGGCATTCCACAGGGCGGGTGCCACTACCAAGAAGACCCTCTGCCTGTTTCCCCGTAACCTCACTTCTTGCAGTGAGGGAACTGCCAGAAGGCCCTTGGAGCTGGACCTCAGTATTTGGGCTGGACAATGGGGGTGGAGATGCTCCTTCAGGTATACTGGGCCGAGGCCGTTTAGAGCTTTAAAGATCAGCGCCAATACTTTGAATTGTGCTCGGAAACGTACTGGGAGAACCCCAAAGTTCCCTGGCCAGAAGGCTTGGTTATTGAACCACTTTGGGAGTTGTGGGTCTGCATGCTTAATAAACTACAGTTCCCAGGATTCTCTGGGGAATCAATGGCTGCAGTATGGTACTGCTTTAAATATATAGTGCAGGTGGGTCCTGAGTGTTGCTCTTGTCAAACTCAGAAGGGAGGAGGGTGGGGACAAACTAGACTTAGTTAGCTCTGCCTGGCATTAGCCTGCTGCTGCCGAATGAGAGGGAAGTTGCCCGACACATCAGTGGCACTTAAGCAATATCTCTGAGCTTGGGTGCATTCTTAGATTCCCACACGCACATGCACGGCCTCTACAAAAGCAAGCAGAGCTGTCCTGCCTAGGAAGAGGTTTCCTCTTCTCCCCTCGATGGTGCTGCATTTTGTTCCTTCAGGCTGCAGGGAGGACACTTGCAATAAATCCTTCTGTTTTCAAAGCACCTTTCCCATTAATTAATTAAGTTGCACAGCCGGCAAATCAGGGCTGTCAATCAGTTTCCATTGATTTGGCAGGCGGAATCGGTTCTGAGTTGCCCAAGGTCAAACTCTGAATCATGGAGAGATCCCAAATAGAGAACCTCTCGCAGACCTTCTCCCTTTGAGGTGGGGATGTGGAGGAGCTATAGGTATTTTAGCTCAAAGTAAATAAAAGAAAGGGACGTGGGTGGCTCTGTGGTCTAAACCACTGAGCCTCTTGGGCCTGCCAATCAGAAGGTCAGTGGTTCGAATCCCCATGACAGGGTGAGCTCCTGTTGCTCGGTCCCAGCTCCTGCCAACCTAGCAGTTAAAAAGCACACCCAAAAAGTGCAAGTAGATAAATAGGTATCGCTCTGGCGGGAAGGTAAACGGTGTTTCTGTGCGCTGCTCTGGTTTCCAGAGGCAGTGTAGTCATGCTGGCCACATGACACAGAAAAACTGTCTGCGGACAAACGCCGGCTCCCTCAGCCTGTAAAGTAAGATGAGCACCGCAACCCCAGAGTCATCTGCGACTGGACTAAAAAAAGGTAAAGGGACCCCTGACCATTAGGTCCAGTCGTGGCCAACTCTGGGGTTGTGGCGCTCATCTCACTTTACAGGCTGAGGGAACCGGCATACAGCTTCCAGGTCAAACCACCGACCTTCTGATCGGCAAGCCCTAGGCTCAGTGGTTTAACCCAGTGCCACCCACATCCCTTACCTTTAAGTAAAAGAAACGAGATCATTTGACAGCAATGGCAATCCTCCCCAGCATTTATTGCAATATATTTCTGCTCTGCCTTTTACAGCAAGGCCTCACAAGGCCTTTATAATTTTTTATAATTTTTTACAACTCTGCCAAGAATATAAGGTCCAAGAAATTCCTCCATGGCCTCGTTGACAATTTTATTTCCCAGAAGAGAAGGAACAAGGGGATCATCTATATTGGACCTGGTCCTCATCAACAAGGAGGAACAGATTGACAAAGTGGAAGTACTCAGAAACTTGGGAGGGAATGATCATGTTTCATGATACAGAGGCAAGGGAAAGCTGAGTGTAGCTGTGTGTGTGTGTGTGTGCAAGTTATTTATTTTTTTAAAAAACACTAATAAACTTCTTAATTTAAATTTATATATATCTTAAGAGTCTTATAGCATAAAAACAAACAATATTGTTAAAACAAAAATGCAACATAAAATCAATTAAACATTCTATAGGGAGTGGAACCACAAGCAGAATTTCCTCAGATGATCTAAGTTACCTTCCAGGTCTATAGGACATGTGGTGTTTCAGGTAACCTGTTTGCAAGTTGTTGTTTTACATGCAATCATCATCATCAATATCCTGTTACTCTTAATAATAGTGTAACCAGTATAAGATTGGTATAATGTGAGCTGGTCTACTAGGATCTTAGCAGCTGCATTTTGCCCCAGCTGAAGTTCTGCGCAGTCTTCAGGGGTAGCCTTATGTAGAAAGCAGTACAATCATCCAGTCTGGATATAACTAGCAAGTAACTGAGTCCAAACCTGTTTCTCCCAGGAAAGGTCACAGTTAGTGAAGCTTCTAAAGGCACTGATACCAAATACATTTTAATTTCTCTTGTTTCATTTGACACATTTATATCCTGCTTATAACATGACTCGAAAGAAGCCAAAACCAAAATCATTTTATTTAAAAACAATAAAAGGTTAAAAATGTATAGTAAAGGCAAATCAAAAATTATTTCAAAGCTGCAAGAAAACCCCGCTTTGGGCAGTGAAACCTAATTAAGAAGCTACCAGCAGATTGTTTACTTGGAAAACTTTTTCCTGTTAAGCTACATTGGGCATTTTGTACTATTTCTTAAATTCCTCCGTTCTCAGCTTCCAGTCCTTGAGTTTAGTTTACTATGACAATAGCTTGAAATCACTCTCTGCAATGCCTTAAAATGTCCAATGAGCACTTTCCCCCTCTGCTTAGATAGAAATAACCCATCAGGAAAGCATCTTGGGAAAGCAAAATTGCTCCAATATCACTTGCTATAGATTTTAGCTTAGAAGTTGTAGCTCCTCGCGAGGGCTTTAAATCAAGAGCAGCTTTTATTAAACGAGAGCCTCTTTATAAGCCAGTGTTGTACCAGTCGCTTACTGAAGATGGCATCTGAGCTAAAAAATAAAAAGGCGAAGTCCAAGGCCAGGCAGGTGGCTTTGAATAAAAGCGGGGTGTCGCTGCTGAAGGTTATTCATACCTGAATCCTTACACCAGGGGTGGTGAAGCTGTGGCCCTGCAGATGTCCTCCTTGGCCACAGGGTTGGCCAACCCTGCCATGCACCCATTTCCAACACAGATGTCTACATCTTGTGCAGTAGCATCTGGTGCCCACTGGCACTGGTGGGGTCAAAAGCAGGGAGGGCAACAGTAGGTGGAGTCAGTGCCAATGACACAGGCAGGGCCAAGTAATTCTGGTTTTTCACACCATCCTGCTCCCTGCTAAATTCTGTAAGGGCAAAACTGAGACTAAGGAGGAGGGAACTGACTGTCTGGGCCACTCTCTGGGTCAGTTGTAAGAAGGCGGGCAGTTGTGAACTGGCTGGTGGCAGACTGAGGCTGGTGAGGCAGTGCCCCATTCTCTCTAATGGATCAGCCTCCGCTGCTCCTCTTGGATGGGAGAAGTATTCAAAAGCGGACTCAAATCAGATCAGATCATGTTGAGAATCTGCAGTCCAGCAGGACTGCTCTTAGAGGGGGTGCAGGTTAAGATCATAGCTGATCCTTGTTTATACGTAGAGCCAACCATGATTCTTCCATATGATTTCCTCTGAGAGTGAGAGAAGCACATGGTGGCCTGGGCCTTTTAAAGAAGAATTGGAGAGAGAGAGAGAGAGAGAGAGAGAGAGAGAGAGAGAGAGAGAGAGAGAGAGAGAGATGCACATTGCACACAGGTCTTGCTCTCCAAACACGGTGCTCCCTCAGGAAATTGTTTGCTCGGCGAGCATTTGCATAACGAGTCAACGATTTCTATTGATTCCTATGGGGGAATTTCTAATGCGTTCCTGACCACGGCATCTCGACCCTGAATTGACAAAAAAGAAACTGGGAAAGCCCCCTGAATCCTTGCAAGAGGCAAACTAAGAAGGGGGAAATGCTCTCGATTGTCCAGTCTCTCCCCCTTTCTCCTACTCACCTTGGTTGAGTATCATGGTTTCTGGTGAAACAGCTGTGTAGACCAGCAAAACACAAAAAAGTAAGGCTTATTTAAGGCTGCTTATTTGTTTACAGTGCTACACGTAGGTCCAGCTCTTCATATATCTGAATCTGTGGTGTGAATAGTGAGGTTTGGTTACGAATTCTTCACATTTGGATAAGTGAATTTTCTATAATGAGCATTTGGATAGTGGGACCTTCATGTAGTTAAGAGGACAGAGGAACCCTGAAACCACTCGACCTCCTCATAAGTATATTTGTTTATTTTAACTTTACAATTTTGTGCAGATATTAAAAGACTTTTGCCCTTTAAATCTGCATTGCATCTGGATGGGATGAAATTAGTTCTGTCCCCATGTAGAACTGGGACTGAGAGTCATTGGGTCCATCTATACTTACCCTCCAATGTTATGGAGAGTAACTAGCCTCTGACCTAGACTAGTACCATCAACTTGACTTTTTGAACATGGTCACAGAGACGCAATTAGACTAGCACTGTGTGTTTTACCCACATAGCGCTTAAAACTTAGAAACATGAATGGCAGCAAAAACCAAAATCTGTTGTGATTCAGAAGCTTTTGTGGTGATAAGCTGTAAATCAAGGTTCTGCTTGCTATGCAGCAAGCAAAATTGGAATTAACGGTTCATTTACCATCACTAAGCTAAGTTGCTGCTGCCCTCTGCTGCCCAAACAGTAGAACAATCCTGTTTAAAGAAAAACATTTGAAAAATCTGGAAAAGTACGTGGCATTTATATGTAAGGATGGGAGAGAAATTGGATTCAGTTCACTTTTAACTGATTTGCAGCTTTCAAAACGATACAAGAATCGAAACACAGCCATCCTTTGAAATTCTCTGAATTTTGCAACCCCAGAATGTGCACAGGATTAATATACTGGCGTAAAGTCTGTGTAAAAATACATGTATTTGTGAAAATAAGTTACAAACACACACTAGGTTAGGGGAAATTAATCTGCAGAATGTGCCTGCAAAATTGCATACATACGTGTGTGTGTGTGTGTGTGTCTGTGTCTGTGTTATATGTTAGGAGAAAATTTGCAGTAAAACACTAGCGAATTTTCATGAGGATTTTTAATTTTTAAAAAATTGCAGACTCATGTGGAAATGTAGAGGGGTGAGCTTAAGACTGGAAAACGGGGAGAAACAGAAAATTGTCAGATTTTCCCATCCCCATTTACAGGCACAGAATTTCTGGAGTGTCCAAAGTATTTCATATACTTACTCATAAGGACATAAGAGGTACGCGGGTGGCACTGTGGGTTAAACCACAGAGCCTAGGACTTCCAATCAGAAGGTTGGCGGTTCGAATCCCCATGACGGGGTGAGCTCCCGTTGCTCGGTCCCTGCTTCTGCCAACCTAGCAGTTCGAAAGCATGTCAAAGTGCAAGTAGATAAATAGGTACCACTCCAGCGGGAAGGTAAACGGCGTTTCCGTGCGCTGCTCTGGTTCACCAGAAGCAGCTTAGTCATGCTGGCCACATGACCCAGAAGCTGTACGCCGGCTCCCTTGGCCAATAAAGCGAGATGAACGCCGCCACCCCAGAGTCAGCCACGACTGGACCTAATGGTCAGGGGTCCCTTTACCTTTAAGGACATTAGAAGAGCCTGTCAGCTGGATCCGACCAAGGGCCCATTGAGTCCAACCTCCTCTTTCCCATAGTGAGCTGCTATGGTAAGCTCCTGAGCGGGACATGAGGCCAATAGGCCTCTCTCACTCTTGTTTCCCCAGGCAACTAGTATTCAGAATCATGCTGCCTTTGATACGGGAGGTAATATATAACCATTGCGACCAGTTGCCATTGACAGCCTTATTGTCCATGAATAATCCTTATCCTTTCGATAATCCCTTTGAAACAACCCTCTAAGATAGTAATACTAATTCCACATATTGCAGATGAGAGCCTGAAGCTCAGAGATAAGCATTGTGCAAACATTATCCTGAACGCATGTGGAGAAGCAGTCAGAGTGTGCTAGCTCGCCCACCCTCTAACCATTTCCAGTGTAATGTCCGACAGAGCCTGTGAACATACAAACCTTATCCTATGACCACTCATCCCTCCAGCACAGTTTCAGACAGGGCCTCTCCCATCCCCACCTGGAGACACTGGGGATTGAACCTGAGACCTTCTGCATGCAAGGCAGATGCCCTAGCCTTGAGCTGTGGTCCTTCTCCAAAGGCACAATTGCAGAGCCTTTGAGAAACAGCATCCCCACCTGGCTATTTCAGAAACTGATGCAAGTGTGGGGATAGGGTGGGTCCAGCAGACACAAGTGGGCCCAATCCAGCTCCGCCATCTATGTATGCTCCGAGGAACGCTGCTACAGAGATAGGGAACATGGCATCCTCCAGATGTTGTTGGACTACAGCTCCCATTATCCCTGACCATTGGCTGAGGCTGATAGGAGTTGGAGTCCAGCAACATCTCAGGGGCATCATAGTGGCTGCTTCTGCTGTGGATCCATGGTTGAGATGAGACTTGAAGCTGGGACATTTCATTTCTTTGTTGTTGTATATAATTTTTATTAAAGTTTCTGTTTTACAATTTAAAATACTCATTTAAACATCCTTAAAATATCAATGACTTCCCCTCTTCTCTTTCCATGGTTCATTTTGCATATAATAAATCCCTGCATATTTTACAAAAACTAAGCCATTATTGCATCCATCAAAACTTATTTACACTGTTGAATTTATCTTAATGCTGCCAACGTTTTCAAGTGTACACAATTTCCCCCCATATATTCAATAAACGTTTTCCAATCTTCTCTAAACGTATGTTCTTCTTGTTCTCTTATTCTATGTGTTAAGTCTGCAAGCTGTGCATATTCTGTCAGCTTAAGTTGCCATTCTTCTTTTGTTGAGACCTCGCTGGTTTTCCATTTTTGGGATATCAAAACACGGGCCACAGTAGTGGCATACATAAATAACCTTTCTTTTTCCTTCACTGATTAACTCCTGCTTTTTCTCCCCAAGAGAAACTCAATGTGACTAAAAGCAAAGCATAAAATAACATGAAATATCAGTCAGCAGAGCATCTTTCAAAACATAAGGCCAGTCAAAGCCAGATTCATGTTGAAACAGTACTAACAATACAAGAAATACATTAAATCCATAATGAACTAAGGAAAAAAACAAGGGTCTTCCCTCAGGCCTTGATCTCTCCAGGTCCCCATAAAAGGTAGAGGGACCCCTGACCATTAGGTCCAGTAGTGGCCGATTCTGGGGTTGCGGCGCTCACCTCACTTTATTGGCCGAGGGAGCCAGCGTACAGCTTCCGGGTCATGTGGTCAGCATGACTAACCAGAGCAGCGCACGGAAATGCCGTTTACCTTCCCGCCGGAGCGGTACCTATTTATCTACTTGCACTTTGACATGCTTTCGAACTGCGAGGTTGGCAGGAGCAGGGACTGAGCAACGGGAGCTCACCCCGTCGCGGGGATTCAAACCGCCAACCTTCTGATTGGCTAGTCCTAGGCTCTGTGGTTTAACCCACAGAATCACCTGCATCCCCATACTTGGCCTAATTTGTGCAGTGAATGGAGCTGCTTCTCTATGAGTGGCCCCATGGCACTGAAGAGTGCATCTGGCTATCCCTCCCTGCTTCCCCAAATGCTACAGTTCCTGGGGTGCCCGTATTGGCACACAGGCCACATTGCCCAGGGCAAGGATGTGAAATCTGTGGCCCTTCCAACTCCCATTTCTGTTGACCATTGATGATGCTGGATGGGGCAGTTGGGAGCTGAGTCCAGCAATATCTGGTGCTCCTCATCCCTAAGGTAGTGGAAGGACCGTGGCTTCCTGGTGGAGCTCATGCTTTGCATGCAGAACGTCCCGGGTTGCAGGACAAGGAGTGTTTCCGCTTGAAACAATGCCACAAGGACAGTGAGTGGGAGACCCATTCTGAAAACAAGCTAGGTGAGCTGAGCTTTCAGAAGTGCACACATCCGCAGCAGTTCAGATCTCAGAGAGAACGAGCTCTGGATAATCTCTGCAGTGGCATGTGGTGCAACAATACCGTTATCTCTCTCTCTCTCTCTCTTCTTTTTCAGCACCCTTACCCGACAGAGGACGAGAAAAGGCAGATAGCAGCACAGACTAACCTCACGCTTTTGCAAGTCAACAACTGGTGAGTGAATTATCGACCTCCTCTTTGGAAATTGAAGAAGAAAGGGCGGTTTCTTCGTCAAAGATGCCGTTTTCTGACCTACAGTCTTATTCGCTCGTCTCAAGTTGTTGTTGTTGTCCGCAGGTCAAAGCAGAGCAGGGCCATAGCTGTAGAAAGGTCTGGCCTCTCAGGGATATTCCAGGCTTCCAGTTTCCTTTCCTTTTTTAATATAAAAAAGTAAGCCTCTTGCCCAGATATAGCCAATATTGCGCCTTCCAGGTGCTGGAACTCCCATCAGCCCCAGCCAGCTTGACTAGTGAGAATGGATTATGGGAAATGTAGTCCAATAACATCTGGTGGACACTGTGTTGGCTGTCCTTGCTCTAACCCTTTGACTTGTGGGGAGATATGAAAAACTATGCAGCCAGTATTCTATCCAATAGATAGAATTGTTACTGTGAGAAAATGATATTTCCCCAGGGTTCCAGGCAATGAATACAAAGGGACAATGGTTAAGTACAGTCGTATCTTGCTAGCCGAAAAGGACGCAGGGCAAAGCACTGCGTCTGCGCACGCGCGCCAAGCGGTTTGTGCTTCTGCGCGTGCACAAAAAGCGATTTAGCGCTTCTGCGCATGCACAAGCGGCAAACCCAGAAATAACCCGTTCCGGTACTTCCGGGTTTGCCACGGACGTTCGCCAGAATGGACGCTGGACGAGGCGGACGTTTGCGGAGGTATTACTGTATTAGGCTAGTTTGTGTTTGCAATTTTTTGTAAATGATTTTATTAACGTTGAATACAATTAAGCATGTTTATAAACACTTTAGGTTCCCTGTGCAGAGGCTCTGGAAGTTCCTCAGTTATTCCTTGCCTCCTTCCTCCTCCCCTGTGGCTATAGGCCTGTAGAGGAAGTTTGGGCTGAAGGAGGTTTCATGTTTTTTAGAAAAATTAAAACCTGGGTCTGAAATGGACAAGGCTACCCATCATTTTTTGAGCAGGGAGATGCCCATCCTGCCTTGACAGTCACCTCTGGTCCTTCTGTAGTTAAGATATTCTTTGTCAAGATTCACCCACATGGCCCTGGGAAACTTTCAGGCAGAACTACATGTGACGAAGCACATATGTTTCTTTTCCCCTTTTGACTAGTATGCTTAGGTGAGGCAGGAGGACATTTGAAGGAGAGAATCAGTGAGGAACCTTCTTCCAGCAAATACCGTATTTTTTGTTCTATAAGACTCACTTTTCCCCTCCTAAAAAGTATGGGGAAATGTGTGTGGGTCTTATGGAGCGAATGCAGGCTGCGCAGCTATCCCAGAATAGTAAGAGGGATCGCTGCTTTCACTGCACAGCGATCCTTCTTGCTTTTCTGGCTTCTGGGATTCAGAATATTTTTTTTTTCTTGTTTTCCTCCTCCAAAAACTAGGTGCGTCTTGTGGTCTGGTGCGACTTATAGAGCGAAAAATACGGTAAATGCCTAGAAATAAACTGCATAGACAAAAGTATCTGCCAATTTCGGTTTTTCGGTTTTCCTGTCTTAAGTTCAGTTTGCCCATTTCTTCACCAGTCTGCAAATCTTTTCTAAAAACACACACACACAAACACACACAAAACCCTTGCACATTTCTCTCACACGTTTTGGTACACATTTCTGCCTATTGTATGCCTTTTTGCAAGGCACGTCCCTTAATGTAAGGCATTTGTGTATATTATCTTCACTCGTATACACATGTGTGTTTGTGTGCAAGAGAGAGAGAGAGTTATACTTTTATGCAGGTTTTCAGGGTTTGCTAAATTCCAGATCTCGCCACATGAGGGCACATTCCGAAAAGAAGTCCAGGCCAAAATAACAAGAAAATGTCACTTTGCAGAAGTGAAGCTAGATCCCAGATATGTTTAAATGTACATGCACCAAAGTTTTTTAATCTCACGTAGGTGGTAAAAAAATGACCAGATGGGCAGCCTTCCTTGTAATGGGGATTTTTCCAGGTCAAAAATAAACATGAGGATCAGGCCTTAATTGCATTGAGATGGGCTGACAAGGCTTAAATAATCAATTTCTGGCAACACACATAAACAACACTAGGAGGAGGGAGAAATTTGATTTTATTTGCACTTTAATGAGAAGCTACCTAACTCACACTTCTCAAAACAATGTGAGGACCGAAACACAGTCATCCTTCAAAAGTCACACTTCTCTGAATTTTGCAGTGCAATTCTCCAGCCAAGTAATGTGTACAAAAAGGCATCAACGAGAGTAAAGTAAGCATAAAAACACATATATTAGTGAAAGTAACATACAAAAATGCATTATATTAGGGGGGATTGCATTGCAAAAACGTGTAAATTAGGCAAGATTTCATTCAAATTCTCAAAATTCAAATTTTGATTTCATTCAAAAATGTGTATATTAAGGAGAAATGTTCTCTAAAATGCTAATGAAGGACTTGTTTAAAAAAACAGAAAAACAATTGGAAGCTGCTGTGGAAATGCAGAAAACTTAACTTAAGACTGAGGAGAGAAACTGAAAGTGGCAGATTCACCCCTCCCTACTTGGGAGAAAGCCTCATTGAACTCAGTGGGCTTACTTCTGAGGAAGCATGCATAGGACTGCAGTGTAAAACAGTGGTGGACAGCAGATAGCTTGAGATCTCCTGATAGATCTTAGGGTGATTTGCAGTAGATCAACAAGATTTTCTGATTTTGGG
The DNA here is from genome assembly GCF_964234715.1 of Podarcis melisellensis. Classification (NCBI taxonomy): domain Eukaryota; kingdom Metazoa; phylum Chordata; class Lepidosauria; order Squamata; family Lacertidae; genus Podarcis; species Podarcis melisellensis. The sequence goes on along the minus strand of NC_138532.1, from coordinate 11,055,967 downwards.
CTTTCTAACAATAGTAGCTTCTAAAAGGCTTCCTCCCTACCTTAAATTAAGGGGCTGAGAAACACAGAATGCGTGGGGGGGGGGAGAGAGAAGAGTCAGATTTTTTTCCTGAGCTGAGCAGGTACTCAGAAGTAGCCTGTCCTGCTTTTTTGAAATGTGAGAGGCTATTCTGCACCTGGTTCCAATTTGTGAACCTCGTGGTCCTAGTAAAACAAATGAATAAAGTAAATTGCACAAGTGTGAGGTCTGCCTCATCCCTGCTGTAAAAGACTTGGGCTTTGTTTGTTTGTTTGTTTGCATTAATATATTTTGTATTTCACCTGTATCCATCATGTTAGATAATTTACAAACCAGACCCTTTTTTTCTTCTGTGAAAGCAGAAATGCACCTCAAGATGGTGTGAATCCACTTTCAGTGCCTGTATATTTTTATAATAATAATAATCTTAATAATAATTTTTTATTTATACCCCGCCCTTCCCGGCTCAAAAACCAGGCTCAGGGCGACTAACAACAAATTTAAAACACTTAATTATAAAAGCAGCATAAAATACAGTATAAAAACATGAATAACAATAAAATTCAAAAATCAGTTTAGGGGAAATAAGCATTAGATAACCCCCAGGGCTGGCTGGCTGAATTGGTCCTACTTGGGCCAGTGAGGAGGCCAGGGGAGAATTAGCTGTGGGGTCTCAGAGCGGGTGATCTTCATAAAAGGAGAGGGGGAGGGAAGAGAAGAGAAGGGAAGGGAAGGGAAGGGACGGGACGGGACGGGACGGGAAATAAAAGATCAGGCTGAATTCAAATTAAAGGCCAGGCGGAATAGCTCTGTCTTACAGGCTCAACAGAAGGAGGTTAAATCCTGAAGGGCCCTAGTCTCATGGGACAGAGCATTCCACCAGGCCGGAGCAATCGCTGAAAAGGCCCTGGCCCTGGTGGAGGATAGTCTGACTTCCTAAGGGCCTGGAACCTCTAAACTATGGTTGTTCATGGACCTTAAGGTCCTCTGCAGGGCAGACCAGGAGAGGTCCTTTACCTTTTTACCTATATGGAGTAAGGCAATCTCACAAGTAACCTTGTCCCAAGTTGTACAAGAAATAGAACTGTAGAAGTCTTTCTTTTTTAAAAATGATGCCACTTAACATGCAGATGCTCCAAATACGTAAATAAATGCATCCATTCATTCTGGTTTTTCCCCTTCTTGTGGGAAGGTTTATCAATGCCCGGCGACGTATCCTGCAGCCCATGCTTGATGCAAGCAACCCAGACCCTGCCCCCAAAGCCAAGAAGATCAAATCCCAGCACCGGCCTACGCAGAGATTTTGGCCCAACTCCATTGCGGCTGGAGTACTGCAGCAACAAGGAGGCAACCCCGGTACTAACCCTGATGGTAAGAATTTGATGTATGGCTGCAACCCTCAGTTGGCTTTTTGATTCTGTTGACCAGGCATAGCATAGGCAACCTCGGCCCTCCAGATGTTTGGGACTACAACTCCCATGATCCCTAGCTAACAGGACCAGTACCCAAGGGTAACGTAAGCCAAGGTACTACTGTATATGCATTTTTCAAATGGTGTTTTATGTTTTAACGCTGATATTTTATTATATGGCAGTATAGAAATACCGTATTTTTCTCTCTATAGGACGCACTTTTTCCCCTCCAAAAATGAAAGGGAAATGTGTGTGCGTCCTATGGAGCGAATGCAGGCTTTTGCTGCACACAAAAAGTGCGCAAAAGAGTGCTCCAAAGGCTTGCAGACAGCAGCCTGCAGCCTGGCGAGCAATGTGCCAACTCCCGCTGCGCTCGCCGGGCTTCAGGCAGCCATACGCAAGCCTTCTGAGAGCGGTGGGAGTTCCCGCTGTACTCCAAAGGCTTGCGGATAGCTGTCCGTTCTGGGGGCTGGGGTCGGCGGCTTCGCCGCCCCCAGCCCTTCAAGCTCCGGGAGCGGCGGCGAGGTTGCACGCAATCTTGCCGCCGCTCCTGGACCTGGGGGGGGGAAAATAAATTTCCCCCCCTTTATTTCACCCCCTAATAACTAGGTGCCCATAACAGGACTGAAGAAAGCCAATTTCCTTCAGCACGGGCAACAGTTCGCCTCAATTTTACCCTCAAACAATTCAGTGAGGTTAATTTAATGCACTGCCCCGGTGGTGGTACCATAAGCGGAGCTCTTCCCCATGCGCCATATCAGCTGTTTGCTTTTTCGTTCTAGGCTCTATAAACATGGACAACCTGCAATCCCTCTCCTCTGATAACGCCACCATTGCTATGCAGCAGGCTATGATGGCAGTGGCTCATGATGACTCACTTGACGGGACAGAAGATGAGGAGGACGACGAGATGGAAGAGGAGGAGGAAGAGGAAGAGGAAGAGGAGGAGCTGGAGGAAGAGACCGAGGAACTCCAGACAACAAATGTTAGCGACCTTGGCTTGGAGCACAGTGACTCGCTTGAGTAAAGGACCCTGGTCAGTGGTGAAGCATACGCCTCCTGAGAAACCTGGCTGCTTGCCTAAATCATTGGCCTGAGAAGAGAGCCTGAACTTTCATGTACAAGCCCTGCATCCCTTTAAAGAGATCATTCAACGACAATGCCCTTACCCCGAGTCCGGCTCACCTGCTTTCAGTTGCAGGAGCAGGCACGAATGATGCACATTTAAGAGACCTGCCGAATGTGCAAAGTGATTATTTAAGTGAAGGAGACACGTTTACAAGGCACATATTGTGGCCAGTTCATTTCTTCTTTTTCCCCCTTTGTTTTTGATAATAACAACAAAAAGTGTTTTTAGGGTAAGCTGTTTTCTGTACGACTGAATGTTTTATGGATGTTCTAATGCAAAGCCTTTTGGTGACATGCAATTGAGAGGCAAGTCTGTTTTCATTTTCACGGCTTTTATGAGAGATTTATAGATGCAAAGAGAGAGAGAGAGAAGAGATTGATGGTTTTTACAAAAAGAAACTAAAAGACTGTAATGATTATAAATATCTAGATGTAGAAAAAAAACAAGTTTGCAAATTTGCAAAAAACCAACAACCACACGACTGGACGTTGAGCGAGAGTTTAATGCTGGACCCAGGTAGATTCCTGGTTAGTTCTGAAGAAATGGATATCAAGTCTTCAGGATTTCAGTGGGCCAGATCCCAAGGCATGTGGAGAGAGCCACATTGTGGTTAATTTGAGAAATGGATACCACACTGCCATCTGAACCATTTGGGTAGGGGAGATGAAAGGTTTTAGCCCTCTGAATGGAAATGTCATAATAGTAACATGCCTGGTTTGATTCCCTGTTTACAGGATGCAAAGTCAACAACCCCCCCCCAAAAAAGAGAATGCCCCTGAATAATTATGTTAATTGTTTAGAGGATCATAAATTGAGATGTAACCATTACGGCTTTTTGCATTGGTTGAATATGAGCAGGCTCAGATTTCCATACGTTTACAGGTCCACAGGCCAAGCAAAAAGTGGCTTGGAGAATTCACAGGTTTGTGAGCAAAGAAGAGATTTTCTGGAGCTTAGTGGAACTGCTCTCCAGATGGTGAGATAAATGCCCCTTTCACAATCTCATTTCCCTGGAACTCGTCACCTGTCACCTTTGACCACCTGTGTCTCTGCCACCTCCAGAACCTCCAAATGAAAAGGTCTCCCAGGCACAACACCCAACTGGATGCGTTTTATACATTCAGGATCAGGATAAGATGAAAAATAGCTGCCCCCCATTGACCACCATCACTCACTGCCTTTGGGCAGACATTTCTTTGAATCTCTCCACACGAGGCACACAGTAGCTCACAAGTGTGGATTGTCCTGTTTTCCATCCTGCTGCAGTAATCTTTTTTTTTTTAAGCCATTTGGCACCCAGGCGAAGAGGGGATCCACCATGCATGAACAGCTCACCTTGTGGTGGCAGAGCTTTAAAGCAGCTTCCATGTTGATATAAGCACTAACCATAAGAATGCCTTGTTGGTCTCTGAAGCTGTTTTTTCTTGCCACTTAAAACTCATGAGTGTGGCCCGTAAGTCAATAAACAGCCGCTTTTAATTCCAACAAGTGTTCCTAGAAATGCAGCTGTTAAGTTTGCCTAAATCTGGTGGAGTTCGCCATCAAGCAGCACATGCCCACTTCAGCCTAAACACATGCAAAGCGCATGCATGCATGCAAGCTCCTCCAATAGCAGGTGCAGTCCTAAGGCCAGCAAAGAAATTTGCGCATGGAGCCAGCCCCTGTGATACTTCCGCCATAGAGAGACATACAGCAGATTGCACTTTCCTCCTAGGGAGCGTAGACACTCCCAAACCAGAAGATGGTGCGTCTGATCATTCAATGAGCATGACATTTGAACATGCAGTTCCGGGGGGTAGTGCGCGACTTGTAGCCAAGGAGGCTTTGCATTTTGAGATTCGTGCATGCAGCACTGTTGCACCAGTCCTGGGTCAGAGCGCTCCATCACACTCATCGGCAGTGAGGTCAAAAGGAGGCAAGGGTGGAACACAGGCTGGTTTCTCCAGGAAAGGAGGAAATGTCAGTGTACATCCAGTGCATACCCAATATCCTGCACCGCCAATCCTAAATCCTTTCTCAGAAGTAAGCCCCACATACTTAGCTCAGTGAGACTTTCTCCCTGGCAAATGCATGCACTGTAACTTCTAATGCAGCATTGGGCAGAAATAATCAGAATGCTTAATGGAACAGCATGTGCAACGTGACTTCTGCAGGCACCAATGCAAATCAACCTCAACCAGGGGGAAACCAATGTTGCTTCAGGCTACAGCTCCCATAATTCCTGGCCATTGGCCATGCTGGTTGTGGCTGATGGGAGTTGAAGTCTCCTTGCAACCCAGACCAATCAGAAAGGACAGAAACCTCAGGATGGCTACTAAAGAACTGTACGTTGGCTCCAACCACATAGGGGGCTGGTCAGTGTTGGGTCCAGGTTTGGGGGAGCCCTTGGGCAATGTTATTTCAATGGGCCGCCTACCAGAGTGGGTGCCCGTGCTCCTTGCCACAGCTACCCTTGCCCATATGCTTGCTTTTTTCTCTTTGGGCCCACCTCCCATGGAAAGGCAGCAAGGGGTGTAGATTTTACTGGTCCTCCTCACTCCATTCAGCACGCGGAGACAGCAAATGAATAAACACAAGCAAGGAGGAAAACTTCACATGGCCAGGAAGCTCCCAGGATTGGCTGTGAGGCTGTAGACTTTTGCCCAGTTATGCCAGCCCTTGACGCCAGCCCAGTTCTTTCTACGCCTTGGTTTTGTTGTCCTCCATTTCCCCACATTATCAAAAGGTAGCAAATGCCCCACTAGGTGCTTGGAGCCTTCACCCAACAAGCTCTCCAATGTGTTGAGTTTTTTTATGGTCACTTGAAGCCACGTTGAAAATGATCATCTAGGAGGGGCGAATTTCTCAGAATCGAAAATTAACTTTCACACTCAGTCTTTCCATTCACTTCCCAGTACTAAATGGAAGTGGGCTCCAAGAGAAAGCTCCTAAGTTATCATTGCCCCTATCTTCACTTAACTTATTATTTTGTTTTGTACATTGTGCTCAGGAAAATGTCTCCAGTGTACAAAAAAAAAAAATGGATTGTCAGCTTGTGAACAACAGTTTGTGGACCTCTGGATTATCTGGTGGTCAAATGTCCCTGAAATGAATGTATTTTTCCTGGGAGGAGGGAGCTGCTGTTTCAATAGGACCCCAATAATCTTATTTATAATCTGTGTTATCCTAGCAATCTGTTATGGGGCTGTTTTTTCCTATGCTCTCATTGCAATGAAGCTCACTGTTCCAAAGTTAGGGGTTCGTCTTCCTTCCTAGCAAGGCACAATCTGCCCTGCCACACACAAATCCTTGCAAATGGTCCACACTCCTTTCCTCAGTGTGTCAGCCGAACAAACCACAAACGTCCGAGACAAAACAATTCCCCCACCCCCAATTTTAATGTTTTGATTACCCATTAAAGCTTTATTTGTCTCTTCCAATTCTTCCCTCACGAAGCACAGTTTTTCAGCTTGCCCCTTCTTTTGGCTCTTAGAGGAGTTGAGAGGTTTGATCAATCGCTTTACATTAAGGGTTGAATCGATGATAATTCCTTGGGAATGTATTGGAATATCAGTGGGCAGGAAAGCTCCCGTTTTTTTGGATACTGATATGGCATGAATGTAATATGTAATTTCATAGAAAATTCATTGTAATTTAGTATTAATTCATGTCCATTTATTATAAAGTGCTACCAGATGAGGTTTTCCAGCTGTATTTCATTGTGTTTATTTATATGCTCTTGTTAGTAAAAAGGATTAGGAATAAAGAATAAATAGAGACCCAAGTCGACAGGAGGGAGCCCCATGTTACCTCGCCACAACATGATGCACCCAAGGAAGATGTCCATTCTCATTGGTTATTTCAGCCAATGGCTCATGCGCTTGCTTGCCCACTCCTCTCCTCCAGCACAGCCACAAAGGAGCTCAGAAGGATGGCTTCCACTTTCTTATAAACCATGGCTTGTCACGTCGGCCGAACCCAGCAAACCGTGGCTAATCCCATGTGGTTTGTTTGAAGCATCCCAGCTCGTTCTGAAGATTCCTTGTTTCTGAAATCCGTAGCTAGGATTAATCACAGTTTTGAGTCCCAGTGTGACAGTAACCTGCAGTTAATTATTACTTTTTAACTGAAAATTCCTTTGGGGCAGAGAAGAGGGGCAGTGTACACAAGCCCAAGGCTTGCACAGGTTTGTTCCCATTGTGATGGGCCGTAGTTTCTCACTACTGAATTTTGTGGCATGTAGATCATAAACTTCACAGTAACAGTTTTACTACAGGTGTAAGAGCTGCCTCCATTCATGTCAAAGAATGAAGGGAAAAAAACCTGAACACCCTTTCTGTATGGAATATACGCATGCATGTATCAGATCATTGGTCTTGTGTACTGGGAATCTATGCTGTATTTGACACCAAGTACGTGGCTCAAAGCTCTTATCTCCCTCCTGCGTGTTGCATTAATTTACTCCACAATAGTCAAGTTCCATGGTTGATTACTGTATGTAGAAAATCTCGCCAGCTGCAGCATGCACACTACATGGCGCTGTACTGCTCATGCGCTTGCATCCACACGCATGCGCACTAAGGTCAGAAGGCCTCTAGCGAACTTGGGAGATTTCAAATCTGGAGAGCTAGCAGTGGGGACTGAAGAAACCCAACAAGTACACTGGACATTTTTCAGAAAGCAGTCTCCTCACTAAGAATTTTTTTTTCCCATCCCCAGCAAAATAGGGACAAATTAGGGGTTGTGTTTCTTTTAGAGTCTGGGATCAAAATAGGGGGGTCCTCTCTGCTTAATAGTTGGGGTGTGTTCTATATATTTAACTATAAATTATAAACCCACTCCCTTTTCTGCAACGAGGCCCTCAATACACAATTAAATAACACTGGTGACAGAAAACTAAAAGATTTAGGAGCTTCAGCAAAACAAACCACAATAGCAGGAGGAAAAACAACTTTCAGGCACCTGAAGAAAGAAGGAGCCAGCTAGGCTTCTCAGAGGAAGGAGCACCACAACCTTGGCACCACTACTGAGAAGATTCTGTCATGGGTCCCAGCCAGCCGAACCTCTGAAGCAGAGATGGGGAACCTCAGGCCTGGGGGCCAAATGTACCCACTCCCAGGCATCTCTGTCTTGACTCTTCCCAGGCCATACACCCTCCTGAGTGTCAGGCTTCAGTGACTTGGCTTCCTCCCCCACTTTGACCGTAAATAAGTAGAACAAAGTGAAAGGAGTCTCTTACCAGTTAGAAATTTTAATGATCACAGAGAGAGAACAAAGAATCCCTGTCCTAGGAATAGCGGTGCTCCCAATTAAGGGTTCCACCCACTTCCTCCCTAGTCACCCACTTCACTTCCACACCTTGCAACCACTGTGCCTTCTGTGCTGCTGTCCTTGACCTTGGGGAGAGCGGATGAATGTCTTTCAGCAACAGTGAGTCTGGTAACCCTCTCTCTCCCAGTGCTGCTTCTCCTAGCTGTTCCCCATCCAGTATTTCCCAGCTTCTGCCTTCTGAACTATGCCCTTCTGCAAACCACTGTTCCAAATCTATACTGTCCTCCTGCTCCCAGGAAGATTCAGGATTCTGATCAGGAGCAGGGGGAGGCTCCCATCATTCCTCCCTCAGTTCAGCCCTCCTCAGCACGGTCCCTGACACTGAGTTACACCCCTCAGCAGCCCATACCTTACAACGTTTCTCCAATGAAAATAGGGACATCCTCCCCACCTGCCTTGATTCATGCCCTGCCCTAGAAGATTACCCAGAACGGAATGTTAAAATGTGAAAAGGGTCCCCCACTTCTGTTCTAAAGGCAAAAGTCCCCAGAGCAAGACAGGGTGGTCCTACCATTGGGTGGGGTGAGGCAGCCACCTTAGGCCACAGATGCTGAGGGACAGGGAGCAGCAGCAGGTGTTGGAGGGCCAAGATGTGGGTAGCTCTGCATCCCCTAAGCCTTAGTTGAGGTGGAAGATGCTGCACCACCATCAGCAGTGTTGAATTAAGTTTCATCTCTGAGGCCAGTCTCCTTCTGTATGGACAGGAGGCATCACCTTGTCCTCTTCCAAGAACAGAAAAATGTCTTGGGTTAACACTGGTTCTGAAAGGCCTTCAGTGACGAGCCCAGTGGGTGGGCAGACTCATAGCCCAAATCTGCACCAAACATTTAAAGCACTATAATACCATTTCGGACTGAACCAAAATAATCCTGGGAAGTGGGAACTGTAGTTTGCTAAGGGGTCTGAGAGGTGTTAAGAGACCCTCCATTTCCCTCCCCGAGCTACAATTCTCAGCATGCCCTGGAAAGAGGGATTGCTTGCCAAGCCACTCTGGGAATTGTAGCTCGGAGGGGAGGGATAGGAGTCTCTCAGCACCCTTAACAAACTATGCTTCCTAAGATGCTTAGGCGGAAGCCATGACTGCTGAAAGTGGTTATCATAGTACTTTGAATGAATGGTGTGGATGGGTCAATGCCGAAGAAGGTGGTCTTTCAAATTATCTGGTCCCAAGCTATCAATTATAGTTGTACAGTGGTACCTCAGGTTAGGTTCTTAATTAGTTCCGGAGGTCCATTCTTAACCTGAAACTGTTCTTAACTTGAAGCACCACTTTAGCTAACGGGGCCTCCTGCTGCCGCCGTGCCGCCAGAGCACGATTTCCGTTCTCATCCTGAAGCGAAGTTCTTAACCCGGTTGTCAGGGAACTGCCATCGGAGCCAGAGGCAGAGGGAAGGCTCCAGAGGGATGCCGGAGAGCGTCCCAGCAAGGAGAGAGGCGGCCCATCTGCTGGGGATGGAAATCAGCGTAACACCAGGGGTGAAGGGGGGGCAGATGGGGGAATCGGAGAGAAGGCTCCAGGACTCTTCACCGGAGACCAGTGGGGAGAGCACGGGTACTCCGCTGCCCACACCCTCCCTGCGTAGAAGACTTCCATGCAGGGAGAGTAGGAGGAGACTAGGCATCAAAGAGCTTCTTTGCTGGAAGAAGTTCAAGAAACGCCCACTGACGGATTCTGCCAGCGACTGAGACAGCCACGAAGTGAAAGGCTGTCCAGACAGAAAGGGTTCAACCAGGTAACCTAGCCAGGAGTGGCGGCAACTTACGCACGAACAACCCCTAGAACCATTACACCGGGGTACTATTTATGGGTTAGCGGAGTCTGTAACCTGAAGCATATGTAACCTGAAGCGTATGTAACCCGAGGTACCACTGTATAAACGAATTGCGTGTGCTTTCTGCGTATCTGCTATCTATATTGAAATTATTGGGACATCCCATGCGGTCGATGGTTTTGTTCTGTGCACACTTTGGAGAAACTCATTTGGCAAGCAAAGGATCCAAGACTCCTCGATAAAACAGAAAGGGGGTGGCATTAATGTGCCCAAAGAAAGGCACAAGCATACAACTATGCACAACCATTTTAGGTTGCCCAAGCATAGGTTTAGGGACATGGGTGGCGCTGTGGTCTAAACCACTGAGCCTAGGGCTTGCCGATCAGAAGGTTGGCAGTTCGAATCCCCGTGATGGAATGAGCTCCCATTGCTCGGTCCCTGCTCCTGCCAACCTAGCAGTTCGAAAGCACGTCAAAGTGCAAGTAGATAAATAGGTACCGCTTCGGCGGGAAGGTAAATGGCATTTCCGTCCGCTGCTCTGGTTTGCCAGAAGTGGCTTAGTCATGCTGGCCACATGACCTAGAAAAACTGAGGACAAACGTCGGCTCCTTCGGCCAGTAAAGCAAGATGAGCGCCGCAACCCCAGAGTCATTCACGACTGGACTTAACTGTCAGGGGTCCTTTACCTTTAAGCATGGGTTTACATGTTACATTGCTCAAACAGCAGGGGGACTTATAGCCTTGTAAATTTCATTAGACACCCCCCCAACACTCATCATCCCCAGTTTTGTTCACAGGTCAGGGATGATGAGAGCTGTATGCCAGCAACATCTGGAGTTCCCCACTCCATTAATACAGGGCTCATCATTGAGCCAGAAGAAGAAACCATTGCCCTGGTTCATGCTTAATGCTTGACAGTTGTTTAGCACTATGTGAATGGCCACAATCAGAAGCATCTACTTCCATTTTTTTCCAATTCAAGGCAGGGAACTGAACCTAGAACTGTGTTCTTAACCCGAGGTACTATTTCTGGGTTAGCAGAGTCTGTAACCTGAAGCATCTGTAACCTGAAGCGTCTGTAACCTGAGGTACCACTGTAATCAAACAATATATCCTCTCCTGCATCCCTGAACTTTCCCACAGGAAGTAGTACCTCGGGTTGAGAACTTTGCCCCAGGATGAGAATGGAAATTGCGTGCCACCACCGGAAGGCCCCATTAGCAAAAGCGCACCTCAGGTTAAGAACTGTTTTGGGTTAAGAACAGACCTCCGGAACGAATTAAGTTTGTAAGCTGAGGTACTACTGTAGTTCTCTTGCCACTGAGGTGAGAAGGCGAAGACTGGTGGGGGGGGTGAATCTAAAAGTTCCCTGTGGCCCAAAAGTTTCAATTGCTGTAGCCCATGTGATGCCCTCCATATGTTCTTTGGATCCAGCTCCTATCAGCCCCAGAAGGGGGTGTGCAGACCTGTCAGTTTCAGTTCTCTATTTCTCATTTTGCCTCTCAGAGATTCATTGCACCACATATTGGCAGCAATCTGAGATATGTATAAATTTTTAATCCTCATGAAAATTCATCTGCATTTTAGTGTGAGTGTCACCTAATAAACACATTTTTGCATACACTTTGGACTACAGTGGCACCTTGGTTCTCAAACTTAATCCATTCCGGAAGTCCATTCTAAAACCAAAGTGTTCCAAAACCAAGGCGTGCCTTCCCATAGAAAGTAATGCAAAATGGATTAATCCGTTCCAGACTTTTAAAAACAACCCCTAAAACAGAAATTTGACATGAATTTTACTGTCTAATGAGACCATTGATCCATAAAATGAAAGCAATAAGCCATGTGCTGCAGTCACACAATCAATCAATTAGTAGCTGAACTGGGTTCCAAACAGTCACAAAAACAAAACAAAAGAGCCGCAAAAACAAAAACGCAACATAAATAGCAAAAACAGACAGACTTCAGCTTAACAATCAAAACGGAAGTGTGACACTCAAATCATCAGTGTAACACTCAAAACGGAAGTGTGGCACTCAAATTGGAAGTGTAACACTCAAAACGGAGCATGTTTGGTTTCCAAAAAAAGTTCACAAACCGGAACACTTACTTATGGGTTTGCAGTGTTTGAGTTCCAAGCTGTTTGAGTACCAAGGCGTTTGAGAACCAAGGTGCCACTGTAATGCATTCCCTCACCCCACAAAAAAAAACAACAATTTCCCCTACCAGAATGCAATTTTGTATGTTATTTTCACAAATTTCTATGCTCATTTCCCCTTCATATGTCAATTCTTGTAAACGTTGTTTGGTTGGAGAACCAAAATTTGGAGACATGCAAATTTTGAAGGATGGCTGTGTTTTGCTTCTCATGCTGTTTCCGAAAGTGCTAATTAGAGATTTTTCCCTTCAAAAGCAAACTGGATTGACCCCACCCTCACCCCACAAGCCATAGCAAGTGCAAAGTCCTGCCATTTGCAGAGTTCTTCATTAAGGATACATCATATAATGATTTAAACACATGCCCCCCCCCCCGAATAAAAATGGATCTTTGGGGAGGGGGGAGGCAGTGAGAAAAGTAAGTGCTCAGTGCACAGCTTCCTTTGGGATCTACGGCTGGCTGTGCTAATTAAAAACCAGCCAGCAATTCTGCTGCCAATTTGCATATCTGCCGCTTTGAAGCGATTATGAATATGCATGGCATCTCTTCAACAGAGATACTGGCCTCTTCAGAACATCTCCCAGAAAGCACCCTAATAAATTATGTGGAATGTACCTTGCATGACTGGCAATGATGCTTTTTTTTATAACCTTCATCATATTGCAGCGGCAGCAGGGAGGGGAAGGGGACAAGAAATGGGAGCCATAATTTTTCTCAGCACCACAGGGTGCTAAACCACAGGAGCCCATCAAATTTGTGCCTCTTTGGCAAGCCGTTTTTAATCTCTGCATTTTATCTCCTTGCATTACCAATTGCCAGGGGCTGCCAGACCTGCTTTCAATAAGCACCCCTCTCTCAAAAAGCAAAATAAAAGCCCTTGCACTATTTTTGCTCAGCGATAAGAATCCTTTTTGCAGTCAGCACTGATAAAAATGGTTTCACTCTCTTTCCCTGTTACAGTCATCCATATGGTGCAGGGAAGGAGTAAAAGCTTGCACCTCCCTTGAAGTAACACGTAGGACTCAGCTACATTAGAAAAAAAAAACCCCAAAACAGCTTTTTAATGCATTATAAACATGCAACACCAGATGGCGCTGTAGAGCAAAAACTTTTTCTATGCAATTTTACATAGTGTTTTCTTTTTCTTTTGTTATAATGATTTAATTTCTGACTTATTTACAGCATTTGCCCCCTGTGTATAGATCCACCCTCAGACAGGGGACTAGATGAGAAGCAGCTCAATGAGGTCATGGGTTCAAGCCCCAGCTTCTCCAAGCCGGACTGTTAATGCCCCTGCCTGAAACTCAGGAGAACCCACTGCCAGTTAGTGTAAGACAATACTGATTTAGCAGAACCAACTTTCTGTCTCAGTATAAGGCAGCTTTCTATATTCCTAACAGCTCAGCTGAAGAAGCAGCTAGCATCTGAGATTCCTTCACTTGGGGCAATTGGTTGTAGATTGCCTGTGGGTTTTTTGTGGGTTTTTAAATTTTATTTAATCGTTTTTTCAATACAAACAACAACCGTACAAGACACTACAACAAAAACCATAATTATAATAACACAATTTGACAATTCAGATTTAAATACACTGATATACCTATGACTGCACCCTTTTAACAATATTTTCCCACCTCTCTCTCCTCCCCCCACTTCCCACCACTATCCGCCTTATTGCTGAAATATTCATTCCAGATTTCTTCATATTTATCCATTCTTAATTTGCGTTGACATGCAATTCGTTCACATGTAGCTAATCTGTCCATATTATCAATCCATGTGCTCAATGGAATCTTTTTGCGGCTCTTCCAATTCATCAAAACAAGGTTTTTTGCTTCTAATATAGCACGGTACAGTGGTACCTCGGGTTAAGCACTTAATGCGTTCCGGAGGTCCGTACTTAACCTGAAACTGTTCTTAACCTGAAGCACCACTTTAGCTAATGGGGCCTCCCGCTGCTGCCACGCCGCCGGAGCACGATTTCTGCTCTCAACCTGAAGCAAAGTTCTTAACCTGAAGCACTATTTCTGGGTTAGCGGAGTCTGTAACCTGAAGCATATGTAACCTGAGGTACCACTGTACATCCAATTTTTTTAACCCCTTGAAATCTCCCACGTTTCCGGAATATAATTTAGGATTAAATTCAATTCCCCTAAACAACCTGTGTTGTAATTCAGTGGGACCAATCTAGCCCAGCATTCGGTTCTCACAGTGGCTGACCACATGCCTGTAGGAAACTCACAAGCAGGAATCGAGCACAAGAACACCCTGTGTCTCCAGAAACTGGGATTCAGAAGCCTTCCTGCCTCCAACTGTGCCCCCATCATGGCTAGTAGCCTCCCTTTGCCCTCTCCTCCACCAATCTGTCCAATTCTCTTTTAAAGCTGTTATGAGAATTATAAGGTCTAAGATATAAAAGAAATGTTCATAAATGTACCAGACAAACACATACACTGAAATTGAAATACTTTATTGTCACTTGTACAACTTGTATAAAGAAGGTTGATCGCTGAAGAATTGATGCTTTTGAATTATGGTGTTGGAGGAGACCCTTGAGAGTCCCATGGACTGCAAGAAGATCCAACCTCTCCATTCTGAAGGAAATCAGCCCTGAGTGCTCACTGGAAGGACAGATCCTGAAGCTGAGGCTCCAATACTTTGGCCACCTCATGAGAAGAGAAGACTCCCTGGAAAAGACCCTGATGTTGGGAAAGATGGAGGGCGCAAGGAGAAGGGGACGACAGAGGACGAGATGGTTGGACAGTGTTCTCGAAGCTACCAGCATGAGTTTGACCAAACTGGGGGAGGCAGTGGAAGACAGGAGTGCCTGGTGTGCTCTGGTCCATGGGGTCACAAAGAGTCGGACAAGACCCAACGACTAAACAACAATAACAACTTGTATACAGTGAGATTACACGGGCACCCCCGTCTCAGATCTCTTAGTCTTAATTCCCCTCGTTTACTGACACACACACACCAAACCCGAAAGTCAGTTGCCCTGTTGTTATCTTTTCATTCAGCAGCCTAACAGCCCACGGATAGAAGCTGTTCTTTACCCTGTTGGTGTGACTAATCATGCTTCTACATCTTCTGCCTGAGGGCAGGAGATCAAGAAAGTGCCGGCCAGGGTGTGAATCATCCCTGAGAATTTTCCTCACTCTCCTGAGCCGACGTTCTTCTGCTATTTCATCCAGCGGATTCACGGGACAGCCCATAATATCTTGTGCTGTGTTCACCACCCTCTGTAGGCACTTCCTATCAGTTGATGTCAAACCAGCGTACCACACCGTGATGCAGTATGAAAGGACACTTTCTATTGTTGACCAGTAGAAGGAGATCATCAAATGTTGATTGACATCGTTCTTCCGCAATACTCTTTATATATTATAGACATAAATATATAATGACCGCTGCCCACATCAAATGGGGGAGCGCCTTTTGTGAGGTTGCGCATGCGCACACACCCCAATCCCACACAGCTCCCAGCAGTACAGCCTAGATACGCTGTTGGACACCTGGAGGTAGCTACCTACCTCTGCCAGTTACCCAATCCCAGCTGGGGAGGCGTTGCCAGGAGAGAGTTGGCCAGGTAAGGGGAGGGATCGCCCAACCCACACAATAGTGGGCAGAACTTACCTGGGAGTTCTCAGGCGGCTTCAGAGCTTCTAGAGTGAGGACATAAAGATAAAGGTAAAGGGAACGATGACCATTAGGTCCAGTCATGGCTGACTCTTCGGTTGCAGCGCTCATCTCACTTTACTGGCCAAGGGAGCCGGCGTACAGCTTCTGGGTCATGTGGCCAGCATGACTAAGCCACTTCTGGCAGACCAGAGCAGCGCACGGAAACACCGTTTACCTTCCCGCCAGAGCAGTACCTATTTATCTACTTGCACTTTGACATGCTTTCAAACTGCTACGTTGGCAGGAGCAGGGACCAAGCAACGGGAGCTCACTCCATCACAGGAATTTGAACCACCAACCTTCTGATTGGCAAGTCCTTGGCTCTGTGGTTTAACCCACATAGTGAGGACATAGCTGGGGGCATGAAGCGGTGACCCACACACACACACACACGGCGGCAATCCCAGGGTTCCTCGTTAAAGGGGTAGTTTTGAGGAGAGGCATTTGCCATACGCCGTTAGGTTGTCACTGCTCTCCCCTGTGATGGCGGCAAAACGGGGGGGGGGCTCTCTGCTTGAACATGTGTTCTCCAGAGCCAGCCCAATCCCCACATATCCTGGATAACCCTAGTATTCCCCAGATCCCCAGCCAAGGACTGGGAGGGATAAACGCCCAATGCCTAAGCCGAGGCCCCCCTGCATCTGAAGTTTTAATAAAGTTGTGGCCAAATTTTAATCCCATAACATGTCTTGAGTTATTATTCCACATGGGTGCCGCGCAGGGTTGGGGGGGTCTCCACCTGTCTGAACAAACCACATGTCTGAAAACAGTACAGGAAAACAGCCATGTTGGCTCTTTCAGTGACCTCAAATATTCCTCTGCAGTTGGGATGGAAATGGGAAACGCCTCCCCGTTGTCTCTGTGCTTACAAATCCTGCCTTAAGGGCACATTTATGTATGAATAGGGTTAGCCTATGACTTGGACTCAGGAATTAAGTATTTATCATCACAAAAGAGTGGTCAGGCTGTCCAAGTAAACCCATTAACAGGTTTCCTGCCAGACAGGAATTCTGCCGTAGACCGCCCCTTCTATGATGTATGTATGATGTTTTGGGGGGTGGTCTTGAGCTACAAGGTGGGCAATTTCAAAAGTCTCCAGAAGGGCTTGCACACCATTGTTCTGGGTTCCTCCTCCCTCCTGCGTATGGTGAGTGAGGACCCTGTTGCAACAGTTGAATAAAGATCAGGCTTACTAGCTGCTTTACTTCTCAATATTCTCTGGTTGGCCTCTGTTATTTTCTCCTACTGATAGGGAACCTACATAAGGACTCTGTGTAGCTCTTGGGTACCCCATAAGGGAAAGGGAGCAGTTTTTTCTTATAGCAAAGCAATCTCGGTTTCATTTATCTCTCCTGAATCTTCCAACATTCAGCATCATTGGATGTCATCAACATCTAGTGTTGGAGGGAGGGAGAAAAAGCTTTCTCTATCCACTTCCTCAGTGCCATGCATAATTTTATAAACTTCCATCACATCAATTCTTGCCAGTCTTTTCTCTAATCTAAAAGCCCCCAGATGCTGCAACCTTTCTGTCCCCTCAGTCATTTGTGTTGTCCTTTTCTGAACCTTTTCCAATTCTACAATTGGTTGCTAGGGGTGGAACAGGGCTACTGCTGGTGGGGTGCCTTAGGTGAATCCTGTCCATACCATACATATAGTTTTGGCAACTGTGGGTTTTTTTGGTTCTTGTTTCATTTCGCTTGAAGAATGTTATTCTTGGCGCACCAGTTGTATTTTTATAAACGTTGTGGGTTTCTTTTGAAGACTGTAGCTGAAAAAGCAAGATTCGAAATGGTGATATTCCACATATACCTCTATCCTCCAGCACCAGAACGTAAGTTGTTGTGGAAATAATTGTTTTCAAAGAAATGAAAACCCATTAAAACTCAATTAAAACTGTGTTTCTGTGGAGCTTCAGAGCTAACTGCCTGCCCTGTCGCCATCTTGACTGGAAGTCTGGTGATATTCGGCATTAGCCATTCTCAGGAGCGACGTCTTGAAATGAATCTACTGAGTTTTATATATGTGTGTGTGTGTGTGTTTGTGTGTGTGTGTGTGTGTGTGTGTGTGTATTATAGAGAGAAGAAACACCATGGTGCATCTGCAGCAGCACAACCGGACACCTTCATCTTCCCCAGCTGCAAGAAAACATGTCTCTCCCGCATCGTTCTCTACAACCTTCCAACAGCTTGACTTCAGCCCCAAAAGAGACAGACAGGTGCCAACATGCAAACACTAATTCATACCGAAAAGGGGAGGGGGGGACCAGAGCAGTTTGCAACACTTGTACATAAACTACACAATCAAATCCATGACA
Organism: Podarcis melisellensis; assembly: GCF_964234715.1. NCBI lineage: Eukaryota > Metazoa > Chordata > Lepidosauria > Squamata > Lacertidae > Podarcis > Podarcis melisellensis. The sequence goes on along the minus strand of NC_138532.1, from coordinate 11,038,170 downwards.
AGTTAAAATAAGAAAACAGGTGACTACTGTGGAAATAGGTACTCTTAATTGCCTGCCTAAGCCTGACAGAAGAGAGAGAGAAAATTCAGCAAGCATTTGAGGAGTTGAAAGAGAAGATGCCTGCTGAATCTCTGTGGGCAGAGTAGCCCACAGGACTGGGCTGATGACACTAAAGACTCAGTCTCTTGTTGTTGACAAATGAGCCTTGCCAACTTCAGTGTTCAGGTTGGGATGTAAGGGTTCAGGCCATCCCTAAATTGTTCAGGGCTTTGTAAATTAATACAAGGGCCTTGAACCTGGCTGGGTTCAAGGTGGGCAGGCAGTGCATATATTTTCAGTGAGTCTGTTGGATACCATCCAGTGTCTCTGGATTTGGGCATATGAACAGGGCTATTATTTGAAGGGTTGGGGTGTCCTTATTTCGTTCTGTTTCTGTGTTAACCTTGCAAAGCAAGAAAACCTTCATCCTGCAACCTTGTGTGGGTTATGTGCCTGTCTAAATGCCCATTTATCAAACCAGGGCAAACCTGAAACCATAGGTGAGGTTTTTGGGACCGGATGCCAATGTGAAGTTTTCCTTTCTGTATGTGGCTCTGTATGCGATGAGATCAAGGCTGATTATTTCCAGGCACCTTTGATGTGTGGTTTTTTTAGCCTGTCTAGAAGCAGATTATATAAGACCCAGAAAGTCAGAAATTGTTTTCCAAAGCATGCATCAGAAATAGAGGTTGCTGCGGAAACAGACACATAAATTAATGTCACTGCCTTGAGAAGTTGTTGGTAAACAAGTTAGCATTTGATATCGATTCTTTTTACATAGATATAGATATATAAAAGCCTAACTCCAAGCAGCTCCAATCAGGCTGTACATTTTCTCTTTGAGCTCCCAACTTAGCCATGACCTAAATAGAGGAAATTGCAACCACTGCCCAATTCACTACATGGAATAATGTTTGCACTGTTTCAAAGAGACATTCTAGGGAGTTATTTGTGATTATGCTTAACAGGCTTATTTATGCCATGCAAACACTTCAGCTATCTCTGTTTTTCAGGGACAAGCCTATCGTTTTGGTCAAACACTGGGTTTTTCTTTTGCTGCAAAGCTGAGATGCCCTCGGTAAAATAAACAATCCAATTACACAATAAACAATAAAACACACAAATCATAACAGGGTCTTCTCCTGATGTTGATGGAACACACCATATATTTAAGGCTCACACAGAGACACCAAGAATCCTGGGGACTGTCATATGTTAAGAGGGCTGGGAATTGTAGCTATGCAAAGATAAACTACAGTTCTCAGAATTGTTTGGGAGAAATGGATTTTGTGTGTGCAGCCCTGGTGTAAAACTTCTGCCATAAAGCTTCATTGTGTGTGTGTGTGTTTATGGATGTATCTACAATATTTTTCTGTGTGCAATTTTAGTAAAAAATTGGGGGTCGTCTTATACAAGAAAGAAAGAAAGAAAGAAAGAAAGAAAGAAAGAAAGAAAGAAAGAAAGAAAGAAAGAAAGAAAGAAAGAAAGAAAGAAAGAAAGAAAGAAAGAAAGAAAGAAAATGGTGAATATAGATATAGGACTCTCTGCCTCTGGTCCTGACTCCACACATTTATTGTAACATTTATCTATGGCTAGTGCTTGGAATAGGCAGTGTGTGTGTTTGTGTGTGTGTGATTCTGTTTGCACTTGAAGGTGAACTCACCTAACTCTCATTTTGCATAACAATATAGTAAGCACGTTTTGAAATTTCTGCTTCTCCAAATTTTGCAATTCAGTTCTCCAGCCAAGCAATGTGTACAAAAATGCATAACATATTAGTCAAAATAAGGTACCAAAATGCCTTATATAAGGGGAAATTGCTTTGCAGAAATGTGTGTGTTAGACAGAATTGCATACAAATTCTGTTGGGTGAAATCCACACGAAAATGCTGGCAAGTTTTCCTAATTGAGTTTAGATTTTTATTGAAATTTATAGCAAAAACAATCACAACATAGTACTACAGAACCGTTGTAGTGGCTAACATCATAAAGGAGTGGAGACCAGCAAAAAGAAGTACCTTAAAGACAAAGATTGGTTTCAAATTGGATGGCAGGCCGTGTGTTGAGATCCCTGCATCACAGAGGGTTGGAATAGATGACCCTTGGAATCCCTTTTATGATTTTACAAGTAGGGTCCTGGCTGAGACCGATGAGTCAATCCAGAGGGAGGGAAGAGTTGCCGGAGTCTGAAGTTTTTCATCCTTCGTATTAAGATCAGTAATAAATTGAAACCACACCTCTTGAGAAATTGTCCTTGCATATTTCTTAGTTCTTTGACCTCGTCTAACACCAGCTGTCAGCCTCTGGCATTCTAAGCATAGCTGTCAACTTTTCCCTTTTCTTGCAGGGGATCCTATTCGGAATAAGGGAATTTCCCTTAAAAAAAGGAGAACGTTGACTGCTATGATTCTAAGCATTAGCAGAAAGACTAGCAAGATCTTTCCAGTTTCGGACAATTTCCAGCCTGACAGCCACACACAATTTCACCCTCAAGTCCTTGTGTACTTACAATGAATGAACACCTCCCTTAAAAATAGAAAGAAGGGCTGGGACAGAATCACATACCATAGGTTGCTGTACAACTTGACTAATACAAGTTGATATCATTTTGCACCCTGTACAAGCCTAAATGAGATAGGGTGCCCTTAACCTGACAGCACCTCCAGCACATTGGCAAAAGGCTCAGGTTTATGTAGTTCAATCTGACTGGAGTCCAGTATCACCTATGTATTAGCTTTCATCCAGCCTCCCTGATTTTTGCAGAGGTTCAGTAAGCTGACATTCATCTCCCAAAGAACTTAAAGACCTCCCCCATCGGGGTATGAACAACCCAACAGTAATTTATAGATTGAAGAAAGTGCTCCTTTCCCCCTTCCTCAGTGTATTGTCACCTAATCTCTCAAATAAAGGTCATGAACACAGAGTGCCTTCAAGAGATATAACAAGAAAGAGACAATATTTGTACCTTCTGGAAACAAAAGATTATCACACCTTGCAACACCTAACCCGGTCAAACTCCTCTTATAGGGTTACCTTTATCAAACAGATTCTGCAACATGTGTAGCCCTTTCGTAGACATTTGAATGTCTGAATATCTTTATCTGAATAGCTGATGTTAGGATTATCTAAATGGGGAGCCAATTTTTTAGCCCATTTCTTCTGAATTCTAAAGGACATATTAAGAAAGGGATTCACCATATTTCTGATCTGAGTGAATTAGAGAGGTTAAAAATGGCATCAAGTTATCCTGGGAGAGGTGGAAGTAAGCTCCACCAACACCCATCATCGAATCTAATTACAGGAATTGTTTACGTTGACTGACAAGACTCAAAACATAACTGCAAAGTAGGGAATCCAAACCCTCCCTTTTGGGTAGGTGATAATGAACTACTTTACACATCCAGATCTTTTACCCTGCCCCAAACATAATTTGCTACTTTTACAGAAGCAAGACGGGAATCTATACAGGGAGAGTTTAAAACAGGGGCATGAATTTTAGGAGAATCACCGTCTTTAGGTCTGCAATGCGACCAAGACAAGTTAATTGAATTCCACCCAGTGATTTCTTTCTTAATGGGTTTTGCAAGGGTATTAAAATTTCTCCTCCATAATTGATGCAAATCTTTGGTAATGTGGACCCCTAAATAATGGAAACTGCCAAAAGAGAACGAAAGACCCAGCAAAGCTTTCAGTCAATCGTGCACTGAAAAGGGGATATTATTCCACAAACACTCTGATTTGGAATAATTAATTTCTAAGCCTGCACAAGCTTGAAATTCATTGAGATGTTTTTAAAGACCTGGAAGAGCCTGAAGTGGATTGCTAAGCGTAAGTAAAACACCGCCCATCATAGGCGCTCTCTTGCTCTCAGGAATGGGGGAAGGGCCTGCCTGCATTGCCTGATGCACACATGTCATGTCATGCTTCCAGCATGCATTGTGCATGTGTGACATCATGCAGGCGACACGGGACACACCACAAAATTGCATTGGCTGGGGGAGGCTGAGCACAGAGGAGCCAGCCACTGAACCGCATTGTTCTCGGCCGTGTGCTCAGCCTCCTCCAGGCTCCTTATTATTGAGGGGGCCGGCCACCTGCCAGCAGATATTGAGGGGGCCAAAGACACCTGCGTGCCTTGGTTGCTGGTGCACCTATCACCACTGAAGAGGTTTATCACATGTACCTTGTTATTCACCTTCGTGCCTAAAATCTCAGTGCCAGATTCCCCAACTAGTGTTTTAATTGCAATAGCCAAAAAGATTAGGGACAGGAAGCACCACTGTTTTGTTACACAGGGAAACCTGATCAGAGGAGAATCAAAGGCACGAACTCAGATCATTGCAAGAGAGGTGGGAAACAGTGGGCCAGAGTTTAGTTTAATTTGTCAAGCAAAGTAAGCGGGAAAGACCATTTGAAGTGATCAACTTAGCAAAGTAGGAGAGGTTTGTGCACATTGCTATGGTTTGTCATGTTCAAGACCCTTTGAATCCCATCAGGGAGTTGTCTTCATGGCCAGTTTGGCCTTCTGCTGTGTAGCAAGTAAAAAAGATATTCAATCTCATTGCCAGTAAAGAGTTTGGCAACTTGATTCGATAATGCCATGGGACAGTATGATCCCAGGTACTCCAAACATTCACGGAGTTTGGGAATAAGTGTTGGAAATCTGCCTGGGTCAGAGGAATGTGCCACAGCGTAGGCACCGGCAGATATTCCTTGGCGACCTCCCCGCTGCTCCACTCTGCTGATAAGCAGCTAGGTCTCGGCGATTCTTCTCAGATGTGTGAGAGGAACACACCGTTCATTCTCTCTCCCCTTTGGTGTCCCCCAGGGAGGGGAAAGAAGCAGACAGAAATCTATTTACATCTTTTATTCCTGTCTCTTATATCAGTACAGAGAAACATGTCTGCACTCCATAGCAGTTAGAAGAAACTCCACCCATGTACTTCCAGTACGGGTCATATGACACACACCCTGAGCTAACATCCGGTGCTCAGTACAGAATGGACTGCCCCTTTGTTCCCATGGCAACAGTCACAAACATCCTGTTTGGCTTTCCAGCCACAAGCAGCTGACTGAGCTGCTAGAGCCTTTGCTTGCTGCAGCATTGGTGCTTTATGATAACATACTCCCCCTAAAGTATCAATGCGTGCTGCGAGCAAAGCGTCATCCAGAGAAGAAAACAAACAGTTGTTATACTTATAACACTCCCCTGTTGTTTCAGTTCCACCCTTGGAACTACCCGCCACTGGTTTTACCAATGTACCTCTCTGGTTGTGTGCATTTGCATTACCTTGGTTGGCAACTCTCTGTTGTGCCTTTGTCTCTGACTCAGACACAGCTTCAATTTCTCCTTTGTCGTTTACAACAGCAACACATGCAATAGCTAGGTTTGCAAACTCTTGTGAATACCTCTTTGGTGTTACACCCTTCGTTGCTCTCTCAGACCTACGTAAGAGGTGCTGCTCTTCTCTGCTTTCTGGTTCAGCCTCTGAACTCTCTGGAGAACCAGTACTAAGCTTAATCAGTGGTTCATCCTCCTCTTCTGAGGGTCTAGTCATTATGTGAGATTTCCTCTCAATGACTGTGTCAACTGAGCTCCCTGAGCTATCGCAGCATTGGTGCTTTATGATAACAATAAGTACCTTACAAGATTTGCACCAAGTTCCTCAGACCAACCCCTTGTGCAATATCCCTAAAGAGATCCTGGAAATCTTTCTCTAGGTGGCACCAACCTTCAAAAGGTGTGGACACCTGGAGCTTGTATTCCGAACCCAAATGCCCCAAATCCCACACAGACAGATGCCAGTTTTCCTTTCTTTTTTAAACTTAAAGTTCAGTGGGGGCAGGCAGCAGGAATCAGTGAGTGGGGGGGGTCATTGCAGAGTTCCCCATCCTCTGGGGAATACTGGCCAAAAGGCATTAGGTCCACAGCTGGAGGAATTTCCCAGGGCAGTGGTCTGATACTTGCCTGATTTCCCACAGCCCTCCGGCAACACCTTTGGCAATAATGTACATCAACCTTAGTACTTTCATCAAGTTGCACCAATCACACCCTGTCATTGCAGTCCCCTGGTATTTTCTTTTCTTTCTTTTTATTTAAAAACATAAAGAGAGAGGAAGAGACAAGGTACCCAAAGCAATAGTAAATTAGAAAACTGACTTACACAGCTGCAGACCCACTGCACTAAAAGATAATATCATTTTACAAAACAATTGTAGAAAATCTAACATGAAAGCATTTACTCAACAAGAATTAAATATGGAAAGGCTGAGAGCCACAGTGAGCAGAGATCTGTTTCCTTCCGGAGAAGTGACAAATAGACAAAAGATCAAAAACAGACGAGTGCAAAGAAGAAGAAAGAAATCACCAATGAATTCGACACGATTTGTCTTAACTCTTTGAAAAATATAATCCCCAAAGAATAAGCCAGGACCTATGGACTGAGTTGGAGGGAGGGAGGTTATTGAATTAATAATAATAATAATAATAATAATAATAATAATAATAATAATAATGTTTGTTTGTTTGTTTATACCCCACCCATCTGGCCAGGTTTCTCCAGTCACTCTGGGAGGCTCCCAACAAAAAAACATCAATAAAACATCAAACATTAAAAACTTCCCTAAACAGGGCTGCCTTTAGATGTCTTCTGAAATAGTTGTTTATTTCCTTGACAACTGATTGGAGGGCGTTCCACAGGGCGGGTGCCACTACTGAGAAGGCCCTCTGCTTGGTTATTTTATTATTATTATTTTTATTATTATTAGGCACTTCCAGACTGTCACAATATTGGGGTGGGATTCAATCACATAGTGGCAAGTTCAGTTGTTTTAGCAGGTCTTGCACACCAACCCCTCCCCCTCCCCCCAAGATCAGACTTCCCCTGATAAGGAAATATATGGGAAATTGTACTGGAAAGTATGGGATAGCAACGCCACCTAACTTCCTCTCAAACAAATCCAGATTAATGCTTATTGAACAAACAATGTGGTTTAGGTAAAGGTAAAGGGACCCCTGACTGTTAAGTCCAGTTGTGGATTACTCTGAAGTTGCGCACTTATCTCACTCTGTAGGACAAGGGAGCCGGCGTTTGACCGCAGACAGCTTCCGGGTCATGTGGCCAGCATGACTAAGCCGCTTCTGGCGAACCAGAGAAGCGCACAGAAACGCCGTTTACCTTTCCACTGGAGCGATACCTATTTATCTACTTGCACTTTGACGTGCTTTTGAACTGCTAGGTGAGCAGGAGCCGGGACCAAGGAACAGGAGCTCACCCCGTCGCAGGGATTCGAACCGCCAACCTTCTGATCGGCAAGCCCTTGGTTCTGTGGTTTAACCCACATAGTGAGGGCATAGCTGGGGGCATGAAGCGGTGACCCACACACACCCCCACGGCGGCGATCCCAGGGTTCCCCGTTAAAGAAGAAGAAGAAGAGAAGAGTTTGGATTTGATATCCCGCCTTTCACTCCCCTTCAGGAGTCTCAAAGCGGCTAACATTCTCCTTTCCCTTCCTCCCCCACAACAAACACTCTGTGAGGTGAGTGGGGCTGAGAGACTTCACAGAAGTGTGACTGGCCCAAGGTCACCCAGCAGCTGCATGTGGAGGAGCGGAGCCGCGAACCCGGTTCCCCAGATTAGGAGACTACCGCTCTTAACCACTACACCACACTGGCTCCACTCCAAAACTACCACTACTAAAGGGGTAGTTTTGAGGAGAGGCATTGGCCATACGCCGTTAGGAGCTCACCCCGTCGCAACAGGAGCTCACCCCGTCGCGGGGATTCAAACTGCCGACCTTCTGATCGGCAAGCCCTAGGCTATCAGCTCAATAAACACTCTGGAAGTGCTATTTGAGGAAATGGAGGGGAACAGCAGGTAGGGATTTTCAAGCAGGAAACCAGCATGAGACTCCAATCCAATTCAATGCATTTCTGATCAGAGGTCCATAAATAGCTTTTCCTCCAAAGGAATTCTGACCAGTACTTCTAATAAAACAAGTGTATTTATTTGCTTGATTTGGTCCTACATAGTACCGTAGATGTTAAAAGGCAGGGAAAAGGAGAATAAGAGTTGAAATCGTTTTGATTCTAGCAGATCTGTATACCCTGTTTGCCTTATGGCATTACCTCTCACCTAGAAACCCATTGTTTTTTCCACCTTTGAACTCTTCACCTATCTTTATCAACCAATTAAGTGCTTAAAACAAGATTACAACTTGCCCATCTGCATCTCTGCCCTCTCTGTTTTGCGAAAGAATTAAGAAAGTAGAGCAAGGGGTCAGATTAAAAAGGAAGTCAGAAAAAATGCCGGTAACCTGGCAATAATTTCAAGACAGGAAAATGGATTATTTCTGAAGATCAAATAGGTTAACATTATGATCAGGAAAGAGATGTGAAAATGAAGCAAATATAGGCCCCAAACTAGGAACTGAAATTCAGTTTGAAACTCAAGCATCCTCTGAAATTTGCACTTCCCTGAATTTTGCAGAACAGTCCTCCGACCAATAAATGTGTACAACAATGCATATACTAGGGTAAAGTGTGCGTCAGATGCACATGAAATAATAATAAAAAAATTGTCCAGTAGCACCTTATAGACCAACTAAGTTTGTTCTGGTATAAGCTTTCATGTGCATGCACATTTCTTCAGATTTGTCTACCTGAATCTAAGATCCATATATTAGTGAAAAGAACATAGAAAAACAAATTATATTATGGGAAAATGCTTTACGAAAATGTGTATATTAAGCAAAAAATGCAAGCCAAATATGTATAGTAGGAGATATTGGGGCAAAACTGCTGATGAGTTTTCATGGGGACTTTTTTTTCAAAAAATCAAACTGATGTGGAAGTGTGGAAAACTGACCTTAAGAGTGGGGAAAACGAGAAACTAACGTGGACAGATTCACCCATCCCTATTGAAATTCTTATTGTCCATTTTTAAAAGACTATTTTAAAGTTAACCATTATCTACAAACCTTAAGAAAAGCCCTACTGTTAGTCAGAGTGAGAGAAGACTTCAGGTGGCAACTGCTGCATGGTGACAATAGCAGCAGTACTTGGGCTTCTCTCCTTGAGTCCGATAATCAGTCCTCTCTATCTGAGGTCACAGCTAGGCATGCCACATGTCCTCTCCTGGGCCCCCTAAACTAGCCTGCTGCCCCAAGTGTGATAGAGGGTGCTCATCAAACATTTCTCCAATATCCTGTAGGCTTCCTGATCTCAAAAAGGCCCAGGGGAGGCGTTACCTAATGATATCTTCCCCTGAAATCTATTTGACGTGTGAGCAGCTGGTGTTTGTGGGCCTACCAAGCACCTGAGATCAGTACACTGGTGGTTTTGCTTCTAACTTTTTTTTTTAAAAAAAAAGAAAAATAATTACAGTATTTTTCCATGTGTAAGATGCCCGCCTGTATAAGACGTCCCCTATTTTGGGGGACTCCCAATTAAGAAAACACCCCTCAACACTACCTGTGTGTAAGACGAGCCCCAATTTTCAACCTTATTTTTTGGTATTAAAAAACCCTAGTCTTATACACGGAAAAATACGGTATATTGCTGCACTGACACTCACTAACATCCCTTGACCACCTCAAATATAAGATAACCATGAAAGAATCTCTGCACCCCATTAACTCCTATATCAGGAATGGGGAATATGTGGCTTCTCAAGTATCTTTAGACATCACCACCCATTAACCCCAGCCAGCAATGATGGGTGTTATTGGTATAAAAATATCCATTGGGTTACAGGTTCCAGCCTGGTCTTAGCTTCTTTCTCCTCCGTGGTTTGTTGCAGCAGACATCACCTGCGGGCACTGCAGTTTCAACCTATTAGTTCCTCAGCCCAGTGAGCAAAAATAAGCCTAAAGGAAAGCCAGCTTGGTTTTAACATTGATTCTCAGAAGAATAACTTGCCGGAGCAGAATCATGCATAGGGAGAAAAAACTGAGAAGACTGATACACTTGGCTCATTGCACATTGAACACAGATTGAAGTCTGTTTTATTTATTGGGGCAGCAGAAGGCAAATATTCACAAAGGGATGTCAGCCTTGTTAATGTCATCAGCATGACCACAAAGGAGGATGGGATCTATTGTAGGAGAGAGGATTTGCATGTTCAGACCCAGAAACCTCCCCCCGAAATAAATTCACACTTGACTCAAATTTTGGTTTTGGTTTTTGGCAGAATTTAGGTCACAACTTTACTGATTAGAGAAAGTGAATGGTTGCATAGGTTCTGGTTCAACTAGCTCCCTGCCATGCAGGTAGCGCTGACCCAGGGTTCCAGCATAGGTCAGCCAAGGGTGAACACCTGGATAAGTGGAAAGCCAGGGACAGGCTATCTCCACCACCCAAATGTCCCCCTGCACTCAGGCACGGGCACAACCCCCTCTCAGGGGTTGACCAAACCATTGAATCCCTGGATTCTTTAACAGAATACCCTTCACATAGGGATGGCGAGAGCGTTCTCCCATCCCTATCACCTGAACCAGAGCCTATCTGCAACCTTACAAGTTGTGACGATTTGCTACGTGGCAAGTGAAACCCAAATGGCAAATTCCTGTCGTGCCCCTGTCCCAATGACAGATGACACATTATGGCATAGATGACAGATGACACATTAGGTCAAGTGCAAAGCACTAAAAGTAGGAAGAGGTGGGCGGGTGTTCTGAATGCACGCGCTGAAAGAGGAAGCTCTGGGACACATGCATGGGTATAAATAGGTCCCTCAAACCGTTTGGACTGCGTCCCATTGACCAGATTGCATCCAGCTACGAGGGACCTACCAATTGGGTGTTGTGCCTGACCAATCATACCCACTACAACACAGGGTGTCGATTTCCAGGTCTCATCGCAATATGTGCCCTCTTTAAGGGAGGACCCGATTTAGGAAGATCAAGTTGGTCATGCAGGAATGATGGGGTGAGGGGCAGTGCTCTTTTTCTTCTGATCACTCTAAGGATGGGATAAAAGACTCCAGTGGTACTTGGCATCTGCCATCTGTCCTGCTTTTGCTTCAGATGCAAAAACCGATTGAAGGCTCACCACTCGCTTCCTTCCCAGTTCCAACCACCCCCCAATAATGAGATTTCAATGAATTCTTTATTCACAGCATCTCCTGCCCTTATAAGCAACATGCCCGAATAATATCCTAACAAGTTCCATATAAGCGCATGATATTATACAGGAAGGAGGGGCTGTCACTGGGGCCAAGCTGACAACCAAGACATTTATAATGCGCTTTTGACATCACGTGCTAAAATTAAGAATGCTAAATGATAACACATTAATAATGTTTGATATTATGGTGGAAATATTTATAAACGCTGTACATTTTCTGGTTTTTAAGTGACAAAACATCTTTCCAAGAAGTGTGACAACTTTTTTTTTAATTAAATGAAAGTTTATTTCAGTATTCAAATTAGTCTCATAGCTGCTTGGGGAGGGAAGATGGGCCGAGGATACAGGGCGAACGAGAACGCTTGGCCTCCTCTGAGTTGGAGGGGGTCGAGAAATGAGCAGCCTTTGCCTTCACTCATGCATTCAAATGTTTACTATGACTAGAAATTGACAGCAAAGGAAAGACTCCTGCTCCTGTTTAATCCAGGTTAATGCTATACATCTTTAAATACACAATTCAAAAGTTTACATTACGTCATGCAGTCCCTGTGGTGGAATGACACACTGGCCTTGTTGTCTCGTGTTGGCATCACAATGCTCAGAGCATGGCGCTTAGGTAGGACAGAGAACTGGAAGAAGAAGGAAAGAACCAAGTCAATGCAGAACAGGGAAATTCGAGATGATGAGTGCAATTTTTGTGAATGCGAATAGCATCTCTCGGAAACTTATTGGGTTGGAATGACTGGTCTTGCAACTTCAGTATCCCCAGTTAAAAGTATTCAGGTTGCAAGCCTGGGAGAGATCTTGACCTCAGAATGCAGACAGTTGTTTCAGTCAGAGTAGACCAAGAATCCCCAGACTTGGCCCTCCAGATGTTTTGGGACTACAATTCCCATCATCCCTGACCACTGGTCCTGTTAGCTAGGGATGATGGGAGTTGTAGTCCCCAAACATCTGGAGGGCCGAGTTTGGGGATGCCTGGAGTAGATCATACTAGACCATATAGATCAATGGTCTGAGCTGGTATAAGCAGGTTATTCTGTCCTTGATTGTAAAGGAGAGAGCCATAGCTCACAAAAGGTCCCTGGTTCAGTTCCTGGCCTCTCCAGTTTAAAACAGCAAGGAACAGATGGGAGAGAAAGATCTCTTTGGGCCTGAGACACTTTTGAGAGCTGCTACCAGTCAGGCAATATTGGTTCGAATGGACCAATGACTCAGTATAAGGTGCTGCTGCTGACGCTTACCTTTTAAAATGTAGTCGGTTAGCAACGTTGGGACCTTTTCGTTGTCCTCCTTCATTGCAAAAAGAACTGCGGGAATAAATTGTTGAAAATAATAATTAGTAGGTTATGCTCAAGGGCAGCTCACTTCCGTATCAACCTGGAGAGTCATGTGCTTTAAATGTGTTTTATACTGTGTACACAGCTATATAGTGATCATAGCTAATGAAGGGACAGATGCCCTGTACAACACGGAAAACTGACAATCCTATTAATGGTTTTCTTAGCATAGCAGTTAAATTCAGTCCTTGTTGAGAGTTCACTCCTTACTAAGACATGTGAATGAGCATTTAAGAGCAACACCAGTGGGTAGGAAATCAGCCCAAAATTAGAGAATTTTGAGAAATACAATTTCTACAAATTCTCATATAAATTGTCTTGCTCCAGAAATACTCTTCTTACTCTCACCTCTTGGACTAATGTGCAGGTCAGAAGTTAGCTGTGTTATAGATTTTGCACTTCTCCAAATGTTGTGATGAGGGATGGGGGGAAGAAATTCAATGCTGTTTGCATTCAAAGGTGAATCTACCTAATTTGAAGTTTCCAAAAAATACGTGAACGGAAAACACAGTCATTATTGTAAATGTGCACTTCTCTGAATATTTCAATGCAGTTTTCAGCCAAGCAGTGTGTACAAAAAATGCATATATGCAGACAAAACGTGCATTTTAAAATATGCATTTATAAAATAGTGAAAATAATATACAAAAATGCATTATATTAACAGAAACTCTGTTGCAAAATTGTGCACCTTAGGCATAACTGCATACAAAAATGGATATGTTTGGAGAACTTTGCACTAAAATGCTGGTGAATTTTCATGCAGATTTTAAAAGGAATTCACAAACAGATGAGGAAATGGGAACCGAATAAGATTGGAGAAATAAAATAAAACCCTGAGAGAAACTGAAGCAAACTGATTTGCTCATCCCTAGCTGTAACACAGTTCTTGAAAGTTCAAACCTATTAAAACACAATTGAACGACTATTTTGAGAGGAAACGTCTATTTCAATATGCATTTTGAGAGAAAATATGCATTGAAATATGCAAGTGAATATGTGTTTTAATATTTGCTGTTCTTGTTTAAAATTTGCAGATTAACGTGGAAAGGCAAAGGAATAAAACGAGGGGTAAAAACAGGCGAAAAGCAACATGCACTGGAAAGAGGCAGAATCGCCAATCCCTATCCAGAATGAAGGAAAAGTAAAACATACATGTCAGATATCAGTCATAGCATCTCATGCTCTGTTGGTAGCAACTTAGATACCAACAATTTAAGAGCTTGTTGTTTGGAGAGGTTGGTTGGTCTTTCAATGTTATTCAAGGACATTTCTTCCAGACCAGTAACTGATCTCATCTAAATAAATCCTATGTTTGCATCACAGTCCAATGCTGCTTTGCACACCAGTTAATTAGGGGGGGGGGGAGAGACCACAGATTTATCCCTGGTAACCTCTCTGCCAAGGCTTCGCCTCAAGATACAAATTGTCACTTGCACAAAACTCTCTCTGTGCACAAAACTGCCATTCATAGGACTTTGCTCTTTTCAAGAGAACTAAGGCTGTGTTTGTTCCAGTCAGTTCAAAACACAGTTGCCATGGAGACTCAAAAGGAGACGAATGATTCTCCCAGAATGCACAAGGGCCTGTCACAACATCTCAACCTTTCCATTTTTGTTCCACAAATTGTTCAGTCAGAGTTAGAGGCTAAATCCACTAGCCGAAGAATTCGGATGTTTATGAAATAGCTTTTGAAGCTTGCAAAGTATTCTAGAACATGCTATTTTTCTCGGGGGTGGGGTGGGGTGGACAGAAGCTTGGATGGTAAGTAGCAGCCCCAAAAGAGAGAGATGTGCAAACGATTAGATACAAACACAGAGAAAAATGAATTGGCAAGAAGAACGTGTAGAATTTTCAAAAAGCAAATGAACAACTGTCTTGACATAAAACTAACCTGAGAAAATTGAGCACCTAGATTCAAACCGGATGGCTCCAGGCACAATTTATATGCCTGTCTCTTAAGCCCCTATACAGGTATTTTCACGCACAAACATAGCATGATTAGAATTGCATAAGGGAAAAAGCAGGACCACACTCACTTAAGCCATGCCTTTTCCATAGTATCCCTGTCACTCAGCCCTGCTGCCCTCCTTACACTAGAGGAGAAAGGTCTTAGGTGGGCAACCCATGTGATCGGAAGCACTGATAGAAACCATAAGCTTTTCTTTTACGTATTATAGGACCAGAGATTCCAAAAGACCAGACGAAACTATTTATGTAAATGACCTAAAGCTGTGCAGACTCAGCCCAGAAATGGAAAGATGGTACAACTCTGACCAAAGAAGTGTGGCAGACAAAATTGATGAGCCATGGGGTCTTGGAGCTCTGGGCAGGGTCTCCACGCGAGCTGGAGGGACAGCAGAGCTCGCTCAGCTGACGTGCTGGGAAGCAGACCTGCTGCTGCGCTACCCCGCACGTCAGCTGTCAGGCAGTGAGACTAAGCAACAAAGCCCGGCTGCCCCTCCAGCTCGTGAGGATGGGCCGAGGGAGCTGGCGTTTGTCTACAGACAGCTTTCTGGGTCATGTGGCCAGCAGGACTAAACCGCTTCTGGCACGGAAATGCCATTTACCTTTCCACCGCAGCGGTACCTATTTATCTACTCATACTGGTATGCTTTCGAACTGCTAGGTTGGCAGGAACTGGGACAGAGCAACGGGAGCTCACCCCGTCGCAGGGATTCGAACCGTAGACCTTCCAATCAGCAAGCCCAAGAGGCTCAGTGGTTACTTTTGGCCCAAAGAGGACCCATGTGACCTTAAAGTTGTGTTTAGATGCATCCAACATGACAGACTAGGAACTTACTGTTTGTGAGCATTTGTAAGTCTTCAACTGAAGGAGGATACCCTTTCTTCTCGTAGGGGATAACGGTGTTCAAATACTAGAAAGGAATGACACTGGCAGTTAGTAATCCTCTTTCCAAGAGGGACAGAAATCAGAGGCATCTACCAGAAAGAAACATCTTTCTGGCCTTAATTGACCACAGATTGCTGGATCAGAGGGCTCTTCATACATTTAATTTATTACATTTATACCCCCTCCTTCCATCCAAAGGAACACAGGATGGCAAACAGCAGGCGACAAAGAATAACAACGTATTCTTTAAGACATATCTTAAAGCATCTCTCATGCAGATGTGAGTTGGGAAAGAGCTCTGCTTCAAAGGCTTGTTGGAAGAGAAAAGCCTTTGGAAGTGGCACCTGTATAATATTTAATGGGAGGGGATCCCAAAGGCTGGGCGCTGCAACACTAAAGGCCCAATTCCTATATGATGTGCAAGGACCCTCCTGATAAGATGGTATCGGCAGCAGATGCTCACTTGAAGAGCACAGCGATGGATTGGGTATATAAGAGATGAGATGGTCTTTCAGGTTGTCCTGGTCCCAAGCTGGAATGCCTCAACTAAGATTTCAAACATGAGGTTGTTAGCATTTGTGGAGTCCAGGCTGTGGTATACTTAGGACATAATGGTGCTTATTAATATGTTTGTTGTTTGTTTGTTTGTTTGTTTGTTTATACATACATACCCCACCCATTTGGTTGGGTTTCTCCAGCTACTCTGGGCAGCTCCCAACAGAACTAATGATAATAATAAAAAAGCAATAAAACATCAGACATTGAAAACTTCCCTAAACAGGGCTGCCTTCAGATGTCTTCCAAAAGTCAAATAGTTGTTTATTCCCTTGATATCTGATGGGAGGGCGTTCCACAGGGCGGGCGCCACTACCGAGAAGGCCCTCTGCCTGGTTCCCCTGTAGCTTCATTTCTCGCAATGAGGGAACCGCCAGAAGGCCCTCGGCACTGAACCACAGTGTCTGGGCTGAACAATGGGGGTGGAGACTGGGCCAAGGCTGTTTGGGGCTTTAAAGGTCAGCACCAACACTTTGGATTGTGCTCGGAAAAGTACAAGGGGTCCCGCTCTGCGATTTCCTTCACAATGTTGTAATCCAGCCTTTGTGTGTCTGAGGACCCTCCCTCCTCATTCTGCTCAGGTGCCCTTGACATCTGCCCCCAAATCCTGCCCCAATGGCGCCACTGAGTCCAGGAAGGATCAGGTCAGCAGGGCTTTCAACAGCCAAAAGGTAACCATGGCACACATTTTAGTCTTCTAAAGCTTTGGCTGAGTCATGATACCCATTTTAATTGATTGACGCTTCAAGCATCAACAAATTCATAGGTCAGAGAGAAATGCTGCCGGTTCTCAAAATAAACACGTTGCAAACTGATGAAAAGCACAAATGGTACAGCAGGGCATCTTTAGTAAGCAAACTTTCACTTTAAAAACGTTAAGGCTTCTTTAAAACAATACATGGCATTACACTTCAATTATCTGGCATGGGGAAGATAAAGCATGACTTTCCTGTCTGCCAATCCTCCACAGCAAATATTCTTGCACCCCCATGAACCATCACACATTTTTCGGAATTGTTGTTGTTGTTTAGTCGTTTAGTCGTGTCCAACTCTTCGTGACCCCATGGACCAGAGCACGCCAGGCACTCCTGTGTTCCACTGCCTCCTGCAGCTTGGTCAAACTCATGCTGGTAGCTTCGAGAACACTATCCAACCATCTCGTCCTCTGTCATCCCCTTCTCCTTGTGCCCTCCATCTTTCCCAACATTAGGGTCTTTTCCAGGGATTCTTCTCTTCTCATGAGGTGGCCAAAGTATTGGAGCCTCAGCTTCAGGATCTGTCCTTCCAGTGAGCACTCAGGGCTGATTTCCTTAAGAATGGATAGGTTTGATCTTCTTGCAGTCCATGGGACTCTCAAGAGTCTCCTCCAGCACCATAATTCAAAAGCATCAATTCTTCGGCGATCAGCCTTCTTTTTGGTCCAGCTCTCACTTCCATACATCACTACTGGGAAAACCATAGCTTTAACTATACGGATCTTTGTTGGCAAGGTTGGCATCTGCTTTTTAAGATGCTTTTTTGGGATAACATGCTTGATAATGCACTAAGTGTTGCAATGTGAGGGCTGCTGCTTGGGATTCCAGCCATTCCATTCTCTTTTTAGATGTATTTTATTTTAATATAAAGCAATTGAGAAATGCTTTCGGATATAAATAAATAGTCTCGTTCCCTCAGAAGAGGGACTCACCTGTTTATCATTTGCCGAGTTCCCAAATGTCTGCCGAATACTAGTCTGCAGAATGTTTGAGATACCTTCCATGCTGAATCGCTACAGAGAAGAGAAAACAGAGTACATTAGGATTTGCCCATAAGTGTCTACGACAGGATTTATTTCCCTTAATTCTATTTCATAAAATTTGATTATAAAAATCCTCAAAGTTAGTTTATAAAAGGAATAAACCAATGAGGAAAAAACAGTTACACATGTTAACAGAGAAATCTGAGGGCTCTCTTGGACAAAAAGCAAGGACACCAGCCAGGAATACCAGAGCAAAACAGCAGCCAGTAGGCTTGGTCTTTATTGAAGACTATCGCGACAAGACTCCCACCTGCCACAAAGCGAAACAAGATGGAAGCCCCGAACAAAAGAGCACCCAAACTTTTATTAGCTGCTAATCCCCATGTTACACTCCCCCAAACTACATCACTAATACATCATGGTTACATCATGAAAGGGGAGGTCTGGCGGCAGTCATCTGAGCATCCTGGACCCTGCCCCATGGTTCTCCTTGCCCTCCACCAAACACCCATCAAGTGTAACAAAAAAAGATATTTACATTTCCCTGTTTTCCCAGCCAAGTTAATCTCACGCTTTTGTCTTCATCTGGGTTTGTTATTTCTGGAATGGCTACCTGTCTGGCACTCAGGTATCAGGATGCCAGGAATTATTGCCCAGGCAGAGGGGCTGCTGAGTAGCTGAGCTCACATGTTTATATGAATTTCTGAAGTTTTCCCAGTGAGCCAGTACATAGATACCGTATTTTTCGCCCTAAAGGATGCAATTTTTTCCCCTCCAAAAATGAAGGGGAAATGTGTGTGTGTCCTATGGGGCGAATGCAGCCTTTCGCTGAAGCCTGGAGAGCGAGAGGGGTTGGTGCGCACTTCACGCAGCTCTCCCACGGCTTGCGGAGAACTGCCTGCACCCAGAAGTCTGGGGCGCGCTGAGCTCAGCACGACCCAGGCTTCGAGATTCATGCGGCTCTCCACAAGCCGTGGGAGAGCTGCGCGAAGTCGCGCAGCTCTCCCACGGCTTGCGGATAGCAGCCTGTTCTGGGGGCTGGGGTCAGGGGAAGCTCGGGCTTCCCGCGCCCCAGCCCCGTACCTGGGGGAAATTTTTTTTTTCTTTATTTCCCCCCAAAAAAACTAGGTGCGCCCTATGGGCCGGTGCGCCATATGGGGCGAAAAATACGGTACATTTATCAGTGAATTCTTACATTTGGTATCATGCAGCAAAGGCCCTTTGAATAGATAGGAAGAAACTGTAGTGAAGTGTTTTGTGGGGACAAATCACAAAAGTCACAAAAGTGATTGTGCTGATTTTGGTAGTGGGCTGCATGTGCATGATATCTGCTGGAGGGGCAACCATAATAACAATAATAACACAATTCGACAATTCAGGTTTAAATACACTAATATACCTATGACTGCACCCTTTTAACAATATTTTCCCACCTCTCTCTCCTCCCCCCACTTCCCCCCACTATCCGCCTTATCGCTTAAATATTCATTCCAGATTCCTTCATATTTATCCATTCTTAATTTGCGTCAACATGCAATTCGTTCATATATAGCTAATCTGTCCATATTATCAGTCCATGTGCTCAATGGAATCTTTTTGCGGCTCTTCCAATTAATCAAAACAAGTTTTTTTTGCTTCTAATATAGCACGGTACATCCATTTTTTTTGCCCCCTTGAAATCTCCCACGTTTCCGGAATATAATTCAGAATTAAATTCAATTCCCCTAAATAACAATTTCTTTTTATTACTCTTACTATAAATATCCTCACCTCACACCTTACCCTAACCTGCCCACCATCAACGCTTGAGATGTTGCCCTCCTCAACAGACCAGATGTTGCCTGCCTCCATCTTAAATCATTGTTTTTAATTCCTTGCTCACCTTGAGAGGCATCTGGGTCGCCCTTTCTATTCGGCTGCTCTGTAGGCTCAGCCCTTTCTCTTTCCGCCTTCGCTTCATCACCTCTCTGTGCTCTTTCTGCTTGTTCTGGACCTCAATCAGCACCGTGATGAAGGAGTTCTTCACCTCCTTCTCAAACTCCAGCTCATCCCGGCGAGCCAGCTGCTGCACCAGTTCTTCGGAGTAGTCCCGGATAGCACCTTCTACGCGATCCAGGAGCTCTGAAAGCTCTGAGACGGACATGTGCTTCAAGCCTTCGAAGGATGGAAAGAGGCAGACATGCATGTTTAAGCAACTTAACATATCAGTGGGCTGCATTGCCAAAGGAAGTAATAAGGATGTACTGAGACAGTCGCCGTTTGGACATTCAGAAAGCGCCACGTAAGTGCTAAGCATTGTTTTGAACACCCACAAAGCGCTATATAAAAGCTAAGTGTTAATCTGAACACTCACAAAGCACTATATAAATGCATACCGTTATAAATGCTAAGCATTACTAATGCAAAGCGTTATTTCTAGGGCTGTCACTCAAAGAAATGCATGTCAACTCAGAAGGAAGCCTTACTGAGCTTAGTGGAACTTATCCCCAGATAAGTGTGTATAGGATTGCAGTCTCGTTCTAGGAATTTTAGTAAATTAATGGATATTAATAAATATGTGAAAATGGAAAAAAAGAATACTTCTGATGGGGGGAAAGCATACACAGCAGGCAACATTTGAGAAGAAACCTACAGTTTTAAGACATAATTAATTTTTAAAAAATAATTTAATCGACTGCTCCACTTAGTCAATCAAAAAATTAACTAGTCCATCTAAGGCTGCAATCCTTTACCCATTTAATACACTGAGACTTACTCCTAAGTCGACATGTGCAGTGTTGAACTGTAACTAATTAATGCAGCCCTCGTTAGTTTGCATTTTAGGGTTGCAACCTGATTAAAGAAAATTTTAATCAATTGCTTCAGAGAATGACCAGTGCTTCACTGGAGAAGGGGTGTGTGCTATCTGCCTTGAATGGGGCAGTGATGCACCCCCTCCTTAAGAAAACCTCCCTGGACCCAGAGGTGCAAAGCAACTATTGGCCAATGGTGAATATCCCCTTTTCAGGCAAGGTGCATGAGAAGGTGGTAGCAGTCCAGCTTTAAGCATGCCTGGAGGAAACTGATTATTTCAATTTGTTCTGGCCTGGTCATGGCACTGAAATTGCCTTGGCTGCCCGTGTTGATTACATTTGAGAGATAAGGGAGCATGATCCTGCTCATTCGCCTCTAACTCTCAGTGGCTCTTGATACTGCTGACCACATGTGTTGTAGCAGGGCGTTCTCATCCTCTAAGAGCCATTCTCTCCCAACCAAGCGGAAAAGCAACACAGTGCTTGCCATCTGGAGTTTTTGTAACAACTTACATTTTAAAAAATGCTCGTTTTTTAATAATAAAAAAGCAACCCCCAAACGTGCGACATGATAAATTGGAGGTTCCTTTTTTAGTTGCTTAAAAGCTTTTGGAATAGATGAACCAATCCATTATACATTGCAGCCCTATAGGGTGGTATTCTGAAGCTGGTTTTACCGTAATTAGAATAAAACATGTGCCTGCAACAAAACATTGCCAGGTGTGCAGAGTGCTCTTGTTCAGGGAGCCAGCCAGCCATGCCCTCTTCCAGAGACTCCATTCCATTTCCCCTCCCGCCTGGTTTTCTGTCTCCACTCCACCCTATCAGTCAATCCACATTCCATGCCCACTGAACATGCTTAGGCCATGTTGGACTGTTTCGGGGGTTCCCCACCCCATGAAGGTTCCCCCCCTAAAGATTTCTTGTCCTTCAACAAACCTTATATTAATTTACAAAGCCCTGAACAATTGATCCAGGGCGCCACTGTTGCCCAATGCAACAGAAAAGAGGTACCATATCTGTCCAGATCTGGAAATTATGTTGTGTGTTTGGAGGAGCATGCACATGCAATGTACCCACTCAAACCATCTACATGTCAAAAGGGAAAGGAGCATGTTTTGGAAAAGCATGACCCCCAATGTTTAAAAATGTGCTTATGTATCCCGGGAGATGAGTGAGTGGATAGGCTCCCTTCCACAAACCTACTGCAACCCAAGGCCAGACCTTTTTCAGAATCATTGCAACACATTTTCGTCTTCATCATTTTTAATTAGCTGGGCTTTTAGCATCCAGGGTTAAGCTTGGGTGCTTTGGCATGTGGTTTTATGTACTCGGCGGGGAATTTTGTGCCCATTTTCGTTTGCTTTATTGCTTGTTTTGAAAAACTGTAACTCACCCCAGGCTCTAAAGATGGGGTAGCCTACAAATAAATAAACCAGTGTTAAAGCATAGCATAAACTGGACATTTTGAGCTCATGCTAAATAATAATGATAATAATAATTTTTTATTTATACCCCACCCATCTGGCTGAGTTTCCCCAGCCACTCTGGGCAGCTCCCAATCAAGTGTTAAAAACAATACAGCATTAAATATTAAAAACTTCCCTAAACAGGGCTGCCTTCTGATGTCTTTTAAAAAATAGGATAGCTGCTTATTTCCTTGACATCCGATGGGAGGGCATTCCACAGGATGGGCACCACTACTGAGAAGGCCCTCTGTCTGGTTCCCTGTAACCTCACTTCTCGCAATGAGGGAACTGCCAGAAGGCCTTCAGCACTGGATCTAAGTGTTCAGGCTGAACGATGGGGATGGAAATGCTCCCTCAGGTATACAGGACCAAGGCCATTTCGGGCTTTAAAGGTCAGCAACAACACTTTGAATTGTGCTTGGAAATGTACTGGGAGCCAATATAGGTCTTTCAGGACCAGTGTCATATGGTCCCAGCGGCCACTCCCAGTCACCAGTCTAGCTGCTGCATTCTGTCTAAGCGGGAGATAACCAGAGCATGCACCACTCTGGCAAGACAGTCTGCGGGCAGGTAGGGTCTCAGCCTGTGTACCAGATGGAGCTGGTAGACAGCTGCCCCGGACACAGAATTTTCCTGCGCCTCCATGGACAGCTGCGAGTCCAAAATGACTCCCAGGCTGCGCACCTGGTTCTTCAGAGGCACAGTTACCCCATTCAGGACCAGGGAGTCCTTCATACCTGCCTGCCCCTTATCCCCCCAAAACAGTACTTCTGTCTTGTCAGGATTCAACCTCAATCTGTTAGCCGCCATCCATCCTCTAACTGCCTCCATGCACTCACACAGGACCTTCACTGCCTTCACTGGTTCTGATTTAAAAGAGAGTTAGAGCTGGGTGTCATCTGCATACTGATGATAAAAAGAAACACATCATCACTTGTATGCAGTCCTGCTATATTCCACAAGAACAGAGCTGTCATGAGGACACCGCAACAGGGGGAAAGAATCAGCATCCAAATAAGTGGAATGCATTATTGAGTGTTGCTCATTGCAGTGAAGGCTGGTCCATTGGGGAGATGGGGACACTGCCCCTCCAAGCACTTACAAACAGTTGGGACGTGGCATTGGTTTGCAGCTTCCTCCTCCTTGTTGCCCTTGAAGAACTTGGGAAGAAGGGACGTGGGGACAAAACCAGAATTAGTTGCCTCTACCTATCATTGGAGGGATGGTGCTGTGGGTTAAATCACAGAGCCTAGGACTTGCCGATCAGAAGGTCGGTGGTTCGAATCCCCGCAACGGGGTGAACTCCCGTTGCTCGGTCCCTGCTCCTGCCAACCTAGCAGTTCGAAAGCACATCAAAGTGCAAGTAGATAAATAGGTATCACTCCGGCGGAAAGGTAAACAGCGTTTCTGTGCGCTGCTCTGGTTCGCCAGAAGCGGCTTAGTCATGCTGGCCACATGACCCAGAAGCTGTACGCCGGCTCCTTCGTCCAATAAAGCAAGATGAGCGCCGCAACCCCAGAGTCGGTCACGACTGGACCTAATGGTCAGGGGTCCCTTTACCTTTAATTTACCTATCATTGGCTCTGGCTGCACCAGGCCCCACTGTCACTCAATGGGAAGACAGTTACAGCTCAGCTTTAGACAGTATCTACTTCACCTTCAGGAGCTCCCAGGTTTGATCCCTGGCATCGCTAGGTAGGGATGGGAATGTCTCCTGCCTGAAACCCCAGAGAGCTGCTGCCAGCACAGAAATATGGAACCAGACAAACTACAGGTCTTGACTATACCAACAGGGCAGTTTCCTATATTCCTCTTCAAAGGTCTGTGCTGCGAGAGGAGGCAATCTTACAGTAAGGTCAAAGGAGACCTGATGTTGGGGATCTATGATCAGACCTCCTGTAGATGCAACATAAGTTGAAAGCACTCTCTTACCACGTTAAGAATCATAGAAACTGTAGTTTGTTAAGGATGCTGGGAGTTGCAGATCTGTACGGTCAGGACCCTTAACTGCAGTTCCCAGTATTCACTGAAGGAAGCCATAACTATTTAAAGTGGTTAAAGAATGCTTTATGGTGTATCATATGGGTGAGAGTTTCTCCCGCCTGCCCCCCTGCAAATTCCAGGTGGGGGCAGCATCCAGATTGGGACCATTGTTGTGGGTAAAGTGTTAAAGGTCGGGATTTGTGTAAAGAAACCCTAGACTTAAAGGTACAGATTAGAAGCTAATGTGCTGTGTAGTTTGTCCCAAAGAAAGCAGCAGATCATCCTCCCTGGACCTTATAGCCCAGACCCAAATGCCCTCACCTTCATAGGACCAGTTGTTGTTCAGGGTCTGTGTCAGCGCCTGCATCTCTTGTAGAAGGACAGAGTCGGCCTGGCTGCTGGTCTCTCCACCATCGTCTTCCTCCAAAATATCTTCTTCCTCTTCAGGGTCTGGTGAATTCTCCATCATCTCCTCGATTTCTTCAATCACCTGCAAAAAGAACAAACTGCTTAAGAATTATGTTTGGCTTCGGTGCAGAAAGAAAGAAAGAAAGAAAGAAAGAAAGAAAGAAAGAAAGAAAGAAAGAAAGAAAGAAAGAAAGAAAGAAAGAAAGAAAGAAAGAACGTTAAATTTTATTATGAAAATGCTGCGTTTTATTTATTTTCTGTCAAGAAAAAATGGAATGTTAGCTGATGTTTAAATTTCTCGGCAAGAATACATTTTCTTCAGTGTACCTGTTGGGTAGTTTAGGCAAATGTACCTTATAGGGACCATTCATTTATTTTTATTTTTATTTTTATTTATCAAGCCACTTTAAATACCGTTGGTGAAAGCTGAATCATCGAGGTCACAGCATGAACACACACAGATGCAATAAATGACAACCAAGTCCAAACACATTTATTAGCTACACTTGTATGCCACGTTCCTGCTCAAAACACTCAAGGTCTTTTACACTTCATAAGTTTACAATCTAAAAGACTGAAAATACCTTTAAAAAAATATTCGAAATCGTCTTTGGCTCAGCTTCAGTCACTATCTCTCAACATAACATGCCCTACCTCACAGGCTGTGATGATAAAATGGAGGGAGAACCATGGAGGAAAGGTGAGAAGGTGCCCACGAGAATCTGGGAATCATGGACATGCTTAGGGACAATCCAGTCGTCTCAAAATAACCCAGATGTGTTAAGGCATAGTACACAATTCTAAAAGCCACAAAGTCACTATTAAGGAGAAGACTACTGTGGTGTTTACCTCCTAGGTGGGTCATAAGGAAAGGGTTAAAAATGAGTGTGATGTGATTGGCCAGTGGCAACTGGTAGGAGGAGTTAGAGTGAGAGTTGGTGTTGTGTGAAAGTCAGTTGAGAGTTGGGAGTTGAAGAAGGAAGAGGGAGGTTTAGTCTGTGGGTTGGTCGAGTTGTGTTGTGAGAGAGTGAGAGGAATTGTTAGATGGAGTCAGATAGATAGTTGGAATAATCAGTTTGAAGTTGTTAGGAACACATAGAACAGTTACGGAACTGGGATTAAGAAACTGCTAAGAAAAATTAACTGAAACCATAAGCTTGTTCATGCCTATAAATAAACTTGATTATTTGTTAATGTTAACAAATGTCTGGACTCCGTGATTACCCGTGAGGAGAAACGGGTTGGTGGCAGCAAAGAAAGCAATCACAGTGGTGGCACAGGGTCAATAGACCGTCAAACGTCTGGGGGCCCTGTGTGATCGCCACAACTACAAGGAATATTTGGGTACTGAGCCATGGAGGAACCTAGCCCTCCACATCAGCCTTTGCCAACCAGGTTGTCTCCAGATGTGGCTGGACACCAACTCCATCAGCCCCGCCCCCATCCTTGCAGCCACTTGCTGATAGGCTGCTCTCTGGTGTGCTGCAGTGGCACCATTTTACACGGCCAGAAGGTGGTATTGCAGCTACCGAGTCAAGAGGAATCAGGTGACACAAGGGACCAATAGGGTTCTACGCCAGGCCCTCTTCTAGCCTGGATCCTTTGTCCGAGCTACTCTTTGTTGACCTTTCCACTCTGGCTTCCCTCCAATCCTTATAGAGACGAGCTAGATACAAGTCATCCTGATACACTTTAGGAAATATAGTATGCAACATCCTTGATGAGCACCGTGCTGCCAATATTTTAAAACAAGAACCGTGCTTTGACATGATGAGATAACTATTTGCACAAAATTCATTACCCACACATGGGTTGTTATTGTGTTCATCTTTCTGCTTCTCTGGGATTGAGTGTTACACCACTCTGAGAATTGCATCTCTGGGAACATGGGGGTCTCCTAACAACTCTCAGTGCCCTTAACAATCTACACTTCCCAGGATTCCTTGTGGGAAGCCATGCCTCTTTAAAGCAGTATCATAGTGCTTGAAATGTATAATGCAGACTGTATTGGCTGCTTGCCCTTCTTCCTTCTTTTATGATTGTTGTTAGGCATAGTCTCTCCCAAATATTACTACGCCATTGCTATCTATCAAATGGTTTGGAAGATTTCCAGTTAGCGGCCATTACTTGGCTACCTGCCAATTCCCAATGCACTTCCTAATTGTTCCTGAGGGACGTCTCTTGACACCTACGTGTCTGGTGGTTGGACCCCAAGGTTGACCCAATAGCAATCCAACAGACTTTAGGAGGAAACGCTCTACGGCCCTCCTTCTTCAAATATTTTGACACTGTTAACAGCATTGCCCTTCCTAAAACAAATTTAAGAGTTGAAATGCCTTCCATGGAAAAGAAACAAAGCTCTCCTCCATCGATCACTTGTTTTTGTTTTTTTCTTATCAAGGCTGCCATCTTTCAAAAGTAAATAAGTCTCCTGCATTCCTTGCAGAAAACACCGCTTGGAACGGTGGGTCATTGCAGCCGCTCAATAAATGGAGTATCATTGCCATGGTAACGAACAGAAATTCTCAGGTGCAGCTGAAAGCCTCTCAGTATGGAATAAGCTCCCGATATTAATGACCGACTCACTCACTCCTCAAACCCGAGAGACAAAAGCAAAGAATCCCACTGAACCACAGTATATGGATTCTGTGGGGGAAAGACGGTGTGAAATTTAACAGCTAGCATGAGCACCAACCCTAAATCTTACTATGCTGTGTATTTTTGTGTCTTTATATTGTAAACCACCCTGTGATCCTTGAATGAAGGGTGATATGGAAATTTAGTAAATAAAACAACAACAACAATCTAATCTAGTAGTGCCAGCTCTGACTGGCAATGATATTCTGGGGTCTCAGACAGAGAGAGCCCCTTCCCATCTCCTGCTGCTTCAAGGATCTTCAGCTCCGCATGCTGAAAGCATTTAGAGGCTTCCCAAGGCAGAACTTAGAAGCTAGAAGAATAGCAAAGATCGGTCACTGATTAAACTTCTTTTTTTAAAAATGTGCTGACCTGTGGTCCTCCAGATGTGGCTACATGGCCCAGACTTCAAGGCCAATAGTCAAAACTGATGGGAGTTGTAGTTCAGCCACATCTGGATGACCCCAGGCCCTCCATCCCAGGTTTACAGTAACTGGCAGTGGCTAGCCAGGGTCTCAGAGAGGGGTCTCTCCAAGCCCTCCCTGAAAACGCCATGGTTTGAACCCGGGATCTTTTGCACACAAAGGATACGCTCTACTCCTGAGGGGTGATGGCACACCCCTCATAAGCTTCCCAGTTAGCTGGCGAAAGAGGCAGTGATTGTGTCATTCATGCATTCCCCAAAAAAGACAGAAGCCGTTTTTTGTGCATTTACTTCAATTGTCACATTTATGCCCGGGCAAAATATACCCAACAACACAGCATTACACTACAATCAGATCTGTGCTTATTTTTAGAAGCTGTTCAGATGGTCCTTTTATCCTATAGCAATGTTGCGTCAACAGGCGGCTGAGGCTGTTTCTACCCACATACTAATTCACGCATGCTCTCTCTCATTCTCCATATTCCAGTCCCCCCAAGGCCACAGGCGGAAGGAGATCTAAAGATTTTTAGGAGGAATTTTTCCTCCAAAAACTGTGATGGGTGAGGGATGAGAGAAAGGGATGGTGTTGAAAACCACTGGCCAGTTTGAGCAGGGAGGATTCTCGGCTTTAGGAGCCAGTGCTACCTGGGAAGAATTGCAGGATGGGATTTCCCTTTTTGTTTTGTTTTTAAAAAATGTTCCATTGCCTGCTTTTGGGGCTCCTAGGGATGACCTGAAACATTTTGCCGCCTGAGGCAAAGACAATGCCCTCTCACGCCACATACAGAAGGGTTGTTTTACATGCAGGTGGTCTCAGGTTTAATTCCCATCACCTCCACGAAGAGATGCCATTCTGAAATCTTGTCAGCAATGTCAACACGATGACCATGTAGATACACAATAAAGGTAAAGGGACCCCTGACCATTAGGTCCAGTCGTGGCCGACTCTGGGGTTGCGGCGCTCATCTCGCTTTATTGGCCGAGGGAGCCAGTGTACAGCTTCCGGGTCATGTGGCCAGCATGACTAAGCCACTTCTGGCGAACCAGAGCAGCGCACGGAAACGCCGTTTACCTTCCCGCCAGAGTGGTACCTATTTATCTACTTTCACTTTGTACTTTCGAACTGCTAGGTTGGCAGGAGCAGGGACCGAGCAACGGGAGCTCACCCCATCCCATTGCGGGGATTCGAACCACTGACCTTCTGATCAGCAAGTCCTAGGCTCTGTGGTTTAACCCACAGCGCCACCCGGGTCCCTTTTACATACACAATAGACAATCTTTATAGAATTCCTTCAAACCATAACAAGTACAAAATGACATCTTTAGTCTCAAAGTCTCTGAAAATCTTTAACTGAAGCGAGGTACCAGACTGTGTATGATGAAAGACAAGCTGTGAAACCCATCTTATTATAGCATGTACGTATTACAGTTTATAATTTTTGTAAAGTGGTATGTGCATGCAGGTCATCGTCTGTAAAATTTTATTTTCAGTTTATGAAGCAATTCTATATCCTCCCACCATGCTGACGAAGAATTCTACGAAACAGTAGTCAATATCCGGAATCACTGCTCAGTGTTGGACATCATATTTGCTGAATACACAAAGCTTGTCTTTGTATTTGATATGGTTTGAAGGAATTCTATAAAGATTGTCTATTTCGTATGTACATGGTCATTGTGTTGCCTAGACATTGCTGACGTTCTCTTTGCAACACAGGAGTTTGTTTCATTCTGAAATCTTGGACAGCTATTAGATGGTCTGGGGACTACAGGTTAGCCGTGTGGTGACAACCCTGTACATGTTTTCTGTTTGCTCTGCAGCCAATGTAGGGGGATGCATAGCAAAGCCGACATCTGAAAGCATTTGAGATGCCCATAAATCTCCACCTGCTCTCCAGCCACCGTTGTGAGCAATTTCTCAAGGCAGATTTGCTGAGCCTGGAAAGAAAGCGGGTTGCCTAACGGGCAAACACCGCTCTTCGGAAAAGGCTGAGCACGTTTGCCGAGCAGGTGGCAGAAGGTGCCTTAGAATTTCCCATCTTTTACACAGGAAAGGCCAAGGGAAGATTGTGTACCTGATCTGCTGTGAGTAGAGGCTCCTCGTTAATACCAGAGTCATTTTCACTCTTCTCGTTAAGCTCTTCCTCTTCCTTCTCGTGGATCTGAAGGGGGAAGAAAACCCAAGCCGCATGCTGATTCAGTAGCAGGTATGGGTGGTCCCCATTTAGGTTTATTCTATTTCTATTTTTATTTTGGTCCTTAGGCTAATCTTTCCTAAATGGACCGGGCAGGTATTTTCTCTGCTTTTTTTGTTTTTTGTTTTTTTAAAATAGAAAACCAAAGTTCTAAGAAGCAGTTCAAAAGGGTCTGCCATGTTTCATTAAAATCCCCCAAAATCTCCCTCCATGCAACATGCGTCCTTGTTTTGTTTCCTCGTCTTCCCCAGATATCTGGGAGAGGAAAGTGTTGGAGGAAAAGAAGGATCGTTCACTAAAACAAGAGCTCAGAGGAGAAGCCTAGAGAGGAGATAATGACTCCCGGCAGGCAATTACACTGAAATATCTGGCAAGAAGCATCAATATGAAGTGTGGCTCAGGTGTGGCTCAGCACTACCACTTGGCATTTTCGGGCAGCTTCCAGAGCCCAGGGAGACCCAGCCAGGACACCACCAATTCTGTTCTCCCTCCACCATTAAATTTTATTTGGCTGTGTCTTCTTCACACAGCCAGGAGTGTACTGGCATATTCACACGTGAAGGGTCCCTTCACAATAGCCACAGCCAGGTCTGCTCCTATGACTATGCAACCTTCTAAGATTACAACAACAAACAAACCTATGGTCCCATAAAGCATCCTCAATAAACACACGAGATGTAACCGGCTGGGTTCTTAGATAAATAAGGTATACTATTCATTGAATCAAATTGTAAATTTCAACAGAAGTAACTCATAAAGTGGTCCACAGCTACTACTATGCCATAAGATCCACTGTCTTGTAATATCACATATGTGCTTTAACTACTGATGAAGCCCAGGATGGCGAAACAAGGCCAATATTCCGGAAATCCTTGTCTAGAATCTGTGATAGGATTTTGTGGAACTGTAAAAACCTTTCATGTGGATTGTTTGGACTTTATGAACAGACAGGTGGAAGAGACACCATTACACAGATGGACCTTATGCATGAACTGACTAGAGAATTATCTGATCCACTGGGTCTTCTGCTTTGTTCGTTTGTTGAACTTTATGAATTACTTCTGTTGAAATTTACAATTTGATATAATGAATAAAGGTAAAGGTAAAGGGACCCCTGACCATTAGGTCCAGCTGTGACCGACTCTGGGGTTGCGGCGCTCATCTCGCTTTATTGGCCGAGGGAGCCGACGTACAGCTTCCGGGTCATGTGGCCAGCATGACTAAGCCGCTTCTGGCGAACCAGAGCAGCGCACGGAAACGCTGTTTACCTTCCCACCATAGCGGTACCTATTTATCTACTTGCACTTTGACATACTTTCGAACTGCTAGGTTGGCAGGAGCAGGGACCGAGCAACGGGAGCTCACCCCGTCACGGGGATTCAAACCGCCGACCTGCTGATCAGCAAGTCCTAGGCTCTGTGGTTTAACACACAGTGCCACCCACTTCCCTGATACAATTAATAGTATACCTTGTTTATCTAAGAACACAGCTGGTTACGTCTCGTGTGTTTATTGAGGGCCTTCTAAGACTAGACAATAATCTAATTATACAGTAACAATAATTAGGGATGTGTTGCACCAATCAATGCAGATCACCTTTCAGCTAGATCTACTTTTTTAGGTGCGCACCGTTCTCCTGAAATGGAAGCACCTTGTATTTTCAGTGTGGCTAAATTCTTAACTCTGGAGCACACAAAGCAACAATTCATTTGTGTTCTTCCTTCTCGCCTTCTCCAGGAGCCAATCCTCAACGACCGACTCGCCTCCTTTCACTCTGATTGGCTCCAAATGACAGGTGGCCGCCTGTCATGGATGCTTCAGGTGAGATTCCTGAATTGCAGGGGGTTGGACTAGATGACCCTCAGGGTCCCTTCCAAGTCTAAGATTCTATGATTCTATGAATCAAGAGGGAGAAGACTTCTTTTCAGATCTGAGCCATTGGCCGACTTCTGGTGCTGGACCCCTACGACTGCCGGATTTACGTATAAGCTAAACAAGCTACAGCTTAGGGCCCCACTCTCTTGGGGGCCCCAAAAAAATGTAAAGAGGAAAAAACTTCATATACATTTCCAAAATATAAGATACAAAACAAATAAAATAAAACCTACATACAGCGTTTTGTGGGGGCTCCTATGATGTAAGTAATGGGCACCTGGTCATTTTAAGTTAGAGCTGAATCATTATTTCACTGTTAATATACTTCTTCTTAATTGTATTTCAGTTCAGCAATTAATTTGATAAAATACATATTTTGTTATGTGCAAATGGCTTTAGATACCTATTAGGTCCATAAATTACCATATAGCATATATTCAACACAAAAAAACAGCGACAATTTGTTGTTGACAGCTGGACATATAAAGGGCCCCGTTACCTTCAGTAGCTTAGGGCCTTATCAAACCTAAATATGGCCCTGACCCCTACCATTATTGCGATAATGACTTCCTTGTGGTCTTCCGATAGGTATCTGGCCCAGCCACAGAATGTCTTATCAAATGAGTTTTTAGTCTGATTCACCAGGGCTCTTCCTGTTTGTCTAGCTGCCATTCTCATTTCCCATAAAGTGGCCCCTACATCAGGGGCATTGTGAAGCGTAAAACTGCAACTGGAACCAGAAGCTCATGGAGAATAAGGTTATCAATGGCTAGAAGCCAAGGTAGCTCGGCCCGGCCTCCACAGTAGAAGGCAGTGATGCTTTTGAATACCAGTTGCTGGGAAATGCAAGGGGGGAGAGAGCTCTTGAGCTTGGGTCCTGCTGGCTGGCCACTGTAAAAACAGGGTGCTGCGTTAGAAGGGCCATTCTGATTTGATTACTTAAAGCCAGCCTCTTCAGAATTGAATTACTTTACAGGAAATTTAAAAACAATACTCATGCTCAAGGAAGGCTGAAGCCAGAGATTTTCTCTGAAGGGACCAGTTCTGGTTCCCTAGTGATTCACCCTCAGCCTTCAGCTTATAAGGGCCATTCCAAAAAGCCAGGAAGTCCTCCCTTCCTGTTTGATTCTTATTTAGGAAGGCGATCAATACTTTCTGGCCTCACTGTTTCACTGGCTCCAGCAGTTTATTTGACTGAATTGCTGCACTGGCTGACGCCACTAGCATCACCCGCTTCCTGAAGCTGAGATTGCATAACACCCACTAGAGCGCTGGAAGAGGTAGCTGCTGCAGAGCTTGTCGAACAAGGCAGGCGAGAGCCTTGCGATCCACTTTCCGGAAGTCACTACTAATTCTTACAAATATATCCCCTGCGCAGAGGCCACAATACTTGACATGTGCCTGCTTTGCTTGCAGACCCAACACAAAGCCTCCATGGGCAGTTGCCGGTGTGTGTGTGTGTGTGTGTGTGTGATGTGCTGGCAGGGCCCACTGCTGTGCCGACAACTGCTCTGGGCACCCTCAGCCACCATATTAATTTCTGTAATATAACATCACGCCAAGACATGGTAGTAAGTTAACATGGCGAATCCCAGCCACCCAGTGCTGGTTGCTGTGGGACATTTAGCAGTCAAACATATCTCTGCAAGATTTTGCTAGTTAGTAGATGAAAGGGTTAAGGACCACAGAGTTAGGTCATGCTTCCTCACCCCCAGTGAGGGAGGAAGTGATGTATTTCTTCCTTCCAGTGTGGTGAGCCAGTGTGGTGTAGTGGTTAAGAGCGGTAGACTCGTAATCTGGTGAACCGGGTTCGATTCCCCGCTCCTCCACATGCAGCTGCTGGGTGACCTTGGGCCAGTCACACTTCTCTGAAGTCTCTCAGCCCCACTCACCCCACAGAGTGTTTGTTGTGGGGGAGGAAGGGAAAGGAGAATGTTAGCCGCTTTGAGACTCCTTCGGGTAGTGATAAAGCGGGATATCAAATCCAAACTCTTCTTCTTCTTCCTGCCTTCCCTTACCCTCCTTCTCCATGCTGTAAGCAATGGAGGCGGACGTGACTCAACATGGCTTCTAGCTTCAGACACATGTCTGAATCTATATTTCCGTATTTCTACTAAGAATATTTTTAGCTGCATTTCCAATTGCTGCTGCATAGGACAATGCAGGTCTGTGGCCTCAGATAAGTAAGTAAAGCATTTTTCAACTGACTTCACTATGGAGTCTATTTCATTGCAGAAGGGTAAAAGAGGGTCAGCTGTTTCACACAGCAGAATGAAATAATTAAGGTTTAATAAACTATTCCTATGTTTCACTAAACTGCTTGACAATGGCATTTAAACTCTGCTACTGGGGCTCTCTGGATGCAGGCCCCATGCTTTTGAATTCAGACTTTTTTCCTTTGCTGTTAACCCCCCCCCCCACGGTTCTCTAGAGGATTAAATATAATTAATATATCCTCTTACCGATTCCCATCAATTGCCAAGCTCTTGTATGCATCAAGCAAGCTTACCTGGGCCAACGTAAGAGGGGAACCAGTGTTTTGACAAAAGGTCCCACAAGCTTAGAGCCAGCTTCTGCCCACCAAGGAATCTGGCCCTCAGGCCAAAAAAAAGGGGGCCCCACCCACTTCTAAAAGCCTGCAAAAATATTCCAGCCATCTCCCCTAGAGCACACTTGCAGTCAGGAACATTAAGTAATGGGAGCCTAAGAGGTCAAGGAAGAATTGCAGAGCAGCCAGGGCATAAAATACAGGTAGCCTAATGGGTTTAAAACACATTAAATTGCACCAAGCACGAATGACAGTGTTTTGAACGTAATTTAAAAAATAAGGGCTAAATGCA
Organism: Podarcis melisellensis; assembly: GCF_964234715.1. Classification (NCBI taxonomy): domain Eukaryota; kingdom Metazoa; phylum Chordata; class Lepidosauria; order Squamata; family Lacertidae; genus Podarcis; species Podarcis melisellensis. Next base: position 11,003,896 of record NC_138532.1, on the reverse strand, counting down.
CATTTGTACTAATAGGGCAGCTCTGGGGGCAAACTGACTTCTTAGCAGGCAGTTGGGTAGGATCCTGCCTGCCCACCCTTTTTTCCTTAGGAACACTTCATTACGGGTGCTTTGTTGCGTGCTCAGTGCTCTTTATGCAGGCACGTTTTTCGCAGCACGCACACAACATCAAAATGTCGCCCCTATTTCCCCCCATTTTATCCAGAGTTACTGTTTCTGCCAGTGTCTCTGTGTATGTTATTCATCGGTAGGGATGCAAGAAGGAACTTTTTTCCATTCTGCCCTGTACTCATTGCACTGTTTCCATCTCACTGCAGGCCATCTTCCATCAAAAATCTCTGTTATTTCAGTGCAAAGGAAAAGCAATGTAAATGTGAGGAAGGGGGGGGCATCATCAATTGTGTATCATTTGCAGACTGAAAACAACAACAGCTCTAGACAATTGGAAAATAATATTGGGCAGCATTTAAATGCTGGATGGCATTTAGACAAGAATGGCATTGTGTGAATACTGCACAAAGCTTTTATCTATTTAATATCTTTTATTATATTTCTATCCCAGCTTTCCTCCTAGCAGGTCGTGTGCTCAAGACATTGATTCTATAAAACTTATTTTGCTGCACTGTGCGAAATACGAGCAAGCCAGGGCTGAACTGATATTACCCTTGCTGGTACCTTTCCCGGGAAAATCAGAGGCTCACTACTTCAGGTTCCTATTGGAAGACCAGACAAACGCTAGAACATTAGCAGTGGCGAAGTTTTTATCGGTGGTTGCAAGAACCAATGATCCCTATCTTTAAGTCTGAACAGAATGCTTGTTTAACCTGGAGGTAGGCTGTCTGAATTGTGCATTGCTTTTTAACAATTTGTTGGGTCTCTGGACCATAAGAAAGATTGATTGATTGATTGATTGATTGAATATATTTTATTATATTTCTATCCCAGCTTTCCTCCTAGCAGGTCAAGGTGGTATACACAATTCTCCCCTCACAACAACCCTGTGAGGTAGACAAGGCTGAGGGACAGTAACTGGCCCAAAGTCATTCAATGAGCTTCATAGCTGAGTGGGGATTTGAACCCTGATCTCTGAGTCCCCAGTGAACTGCTGAGTGGAAACACGCTAAATCTCCACAAATAAAAGAGCTGGGGGAGAGCGAGTCTGAGGGACCACAGGTTTTTCACCATTGCTATACAGTGGCACTAGAAGGAGTGCTCACTGGAAGGACAGATCCTGAAGCTGAGACTCCAATACTTTGGCCACCTCATGAGAAGAGAAGACTCCCTGGAAAAGACCCTGATATTGGGAAAGATGGAGGGCACAAGGAGAAGGGGGTGACAGAGGATGAGATGGTTGGATAGTGTTCTCGAAGATACCAGCATGAGTTTCACCAAACTGCGGGGGGCAGTGGAAGACAGGAGTGCCTGGCGTGCTCTGGTCCATGGGGTCACGAAGAGTCGGACACAACTAAATGACTAAACAATGACAATACAGTGGTACCTTGGGTTACAGACGCTTCAGGTTACAGATGCTTCAGGTTACAGACTCCGCTAACCCAGAAATAGTACCTCAGGTTAAGAACTTTACCTCAGAATGAGAACAGAAATTGTGCGGCGGCAGCAGCAAGAGGCCCCATTAGCTGAAGCGGTACCTCAGGTTCTGAACAGTTCCAGGTTAAGAACGGACCTCCAGAACGAATTAAGTTTGTAACCCAAGGTACCACTGTACACTGAAAAGCCAAAGCTCTTCTTGGTTTCAGGAGCCTTTTCTAGCCTCACCCAGAGATGCCAGGTGAGCACGGGGCACTGAATCTCAGGGTCGAGGGTTCGAGGTCCTCGTTGGGCTAAAGATTCCTGCATTGCAGGGGGTTGGACTAGATGGCCACAGTGGTCCCCTCCAGCTCTACAATTCCATGATTCTATGAAGCTGGAAGTTTCCGCAGTCATAGCATGTGCTCTGCCCCTGTGCTTCACCCCTAATGTTCACCATCTGAATCAGCTTTGAGAAGCAATTGCACATTCACTCGAGACTCGTCCATTTACAAATGAACAGCCCTGATACCTGAACATGAGGTAAAGGGGTTTCTCTCTATGGCTACATACACACCATACATTTAACGCGGTGCATTGCTTCCCCACCCACCCCAAAGAATCCTGGGAACTGTAGTTTGTTAATGGTGCTGGGAATTGTAGTTCTGTGGTGGGTAGACAATAGACCCCAGGATTCTTGTGCTTGAAATGTATGTTGTGTATGCAAACCTTGTCTTTTCTATTATTTCCATTGATTTTAAAAGACTGCTATTTCGTTTTTAAAAAGCTCTTCTCCAAATAAAACCTGGATGAAATACAAAGCTATTTTAATTTATTCCTTGGTCCTGAGCAAAGGAGTAATTTCGCCTGTTCAGCTGCTTTCAAGGTCAGCGAGTTCTGGCTACAATACAAGACGGTGCAGGAAGAAGAAACTGCATCGCAGCAAGGGTTATTCAAGGTTTGCATAGGAGTGTGTCCCTCTCAGCTTTCGAAACCCTACTAGCAGATTAGCAAGAACCCCTCAACGTCTGGAGGCAATCCAAGGGCCCAAACAAGAACAGTAAAGGTAAAGGTAAAGGGACCCCTGACCATTAGGTCCAGTCATGACCGACTCTGGGGTTGCAGCGCTCACCTCGCTTTACTGGCCGAGGGAGCCGGCGTACAGCTTCCGGGTCATGTGGCTAGCATGACTAAGCCGCTTCTGGCAAACCAGAGCAGCGCACGGAAACGCCGTTTACCTTCCTGCCGGAGCAGTACCTATTTATCTACTTGCACTTTGTGCTTTCGAACTGCTAGGTTGGCAGGAGCAGGGGCCGAGCAACGGGAGCTCACCCCGTCGCGGGGATTCGAACCGCCGACCTTCTGATCGGCAAGCCCTAGGCTCTGTGGTTTAACCCAGACGTTATGCTAAATGCACCATCGGAGCTTGGAAAGTTCATTTTTTAAAAAGAAACTATTCTCTTATAAATTCCAGACTGCAACATCAAGTGCGCCACATAAGTGATGCCATATTAAAAGTATCAGGGAAAAAAGAAAAGGAAGGAAGGAACTAATTCCAGATCACGTTCGTCGCTTTGATAAACAAACTAGTTCAGTTTATGGCTCGAGTTCATCCAAATAATCCTCAGCCAAAAAAAGAAAATCAATTGAGGTGTCGACTTTACAGCGGTGAAGTTCAGAACACCAATGACAAACTGTTCTCTTCTCCTTTTTTAAGACGCTGCCTGGAGCTCTGAACATCGGAGAGGACAGTGACGATGGCTGTCAAGAGCATCCTCAAAGACCCGCATCATGTGCCTGTATGCTGCTGGGGGGGATGCTAGATCTCCTACAGGCTTCCACTGCCCGCTGAAAATAACATCTCTCTGGCCATCTGTTGTTCATGCTTCCTGGCCCGATTAAATTAGTCCTTCACTCCAGCAAACCCATTAATAATATAAGGCCTAATAAGTTATTGTTGACTGAGCAGAATAGCAGGCTCCTGGTGGAAGCTGCAATTCTCCATGCGTCAGCCTACAAAGCCAACACACACATTACGATATGATACGATAATCTTTATTGTCATTGTCCCACACAAAACAACAAAATTGAAAAAATCTACATAAGATATTCAAAAACCAACAAGCCTGCCATCCCAGCTATCCCAACCTGGTTAGCCCCCTAAAAACTCTGATACCCCATTTTTAAATAAAATATACTCCCGTAGAGACTCTTTACACTGCATTTAAAACCAAAATCACATTTGGATAGAAACTGTTTCTCAGGCAGCTAGTCCTAGTCTTTATAACCCTGTACCTTCTTCCAGAAGGCAGGAGCTGAAAGAGATCATTTCCGGGGTGCGCACTATCCTGCACTATCTCTGCAGCTTTCTTATGGCACCTGGAAGCAAAGATTTGATCCAAGGGGGAAGAGTGCACCCAATTATTCTCTCTGCAGTCTTTACAACCCTGGACAGCATTGTTTTTTCTCTGACCGTGCAGCTCCCAAACCACACACACAGACCATAAGTTATCCTGCAACATTTTGGGAGGACAAAGTGGGATGCCACCCTCCCACTCATGCAGTCTCCGCTCTCCATAGCTGCACCACCACTTCTCTCGCCCTTACCCACTTGGCCCCCCACCCGTCCTGCCACTTTTCTCGTGCCCCCACCCACCCACTGCTTCTCACCCTTGCCTGCCCACCCATGAGATCAGGGTGCCCTGGGATGAAGGCAGAGCCTGGAGCGCCTTCAAAGAAAGCAGGGCCACCCCGCTTAAAACAGGACACTTGGCAAGTATGACACTCTTGGAGCAGATAGGGAGAAGGGAGGTGGGGACAAAACCAGAATTAATTGCCTCTACCTATCATTGGAGGGACGCGGGTGGCGCTGTATGTTAAATCACAGAGCCTAGGACTGGACCTAATGGTCAGGGGTCCCTTTACCTTTTTAAAGCCCTAAATGGCTTGGGACTTGTTTACTTGCAGAATCGCTTTGCCCCGCCTGTGCCCAGTTAAGCACTTATACTCAAGCCATGTTTGTAATAAAACAATCTTTTAGTGTGGCAATACCTACACCTGCCTATTGACATCAGGCAAACACCTTCACTGCACAGTGGTACCTTGGGTTACAGATGCTTCAGGTTACAGACTCCGCTAACCCAGAAATAGTACCTCAGGTTAAGAACTTTGCTTCAGGATGAGAACAGAAATCCCGCAGTGGTGGCAGCGGGAGGCCCCATTAGCTAAAGTGGTGCTTCAGGTGAAGAACAGTTTCAGGTTAAGAACGGACCTCCGGAACGAGTTAAGTTCTTAACCCGAGGTACCACTGTATTCTTTCCAGTGCCTTCTTAAATTAATTTTGTTTTGACAAGTGTATCCCTGACATGTAGACCTTGGTGTGTTTCAGTCTTTTTTTCTTTTTTCACATTGATTTTTAATTATCATTAAATGAATGTTTCCTGTAAACCACAAAGAGATTTTACAACAATCACACAGCATATAAATGCTGTTCAATAAATAACGTGCACCCACGGAGCTTCTTCATGAGAGCAGCAATGCTTGCCAATCAGGGATCCCAGTCACGTGGGGAAGCTGGATGAAAGTGAGCAGGCAGAACCTCCTCACGCTAATGCCAGATTTGTGGCTGCTGGGGGAGCGGCATGCAAACATGTTAGACACAACAATAGTGAAGATGTCCTCACACACACACACCCTTTCATCCTCTGTATTCACTGAGCACATGGGGTGAAGTGTTCTTTGAAAACTCCTACAGATGCACTAAAAAGAGAGCTGAAAAGCCATTTCTGAGCTTCGGAGGAGAGGGGGTTGCGGGCTACCCCCTCCCACACACGCGGGGGCTGGCCTTTTGGCCCCGCAAGAACAGGGAATCCCCGGGCGTGCCTTCGACCCTGCCCGCCAATTGGCGGGCTGGGGAGGCGGGGCCTAGCCTACTTAAGGCCAGGCACGCCCGGGGACCGCCCTCTTTCCCCTTTCCAGCTGAGCGGGTGCTATGGACTCCGGTTGGTCGCCGCAAGGGGCCTGGTAGGAATTTTTCCAATTTGGCGCACTTCTAGCCTTTGGTTTTTTCGCCTACCTCGTAGCAAATGTCACAGCTTCCGCAGTATTGGCAGTTAGGCATTGGCAGGGGGTTAATTGTTATGCAAATGAATGGGGGGAAGGAAGCGTCATCACCTTCCCCCAATGAAAAGGGTAGTCCGGTAGAGGACTCCGGGGGGGCGTTGCCTTGTCCGAAACCTAGGGAGGTAAGGGCCTCCGGCACGCCCCCGAGCGGTGACACCCGTGGGATCCTAGTTGGCGTACTTCAACAGGACTCCCACGGCTTGTGGATAACCCTTCCCGGTCTCCATGCCGGGTAGTCGATAGGAGCCAATGCCTAAGGCCAATACCTTCCTATTCCTGTAATCAATGAAGTTGTGGCCTTTTTATGCTCATTAACCTTAAATAAGGTGTCCAGTGTCTTCATTTCACATGGGGGAGGGGACTTGCCATGCAAGTGCTCCCCAAGCTGTGAGCTGCCTTTTGAATGCTACAAGCCTAATTTAACTGCAAGTGGGGGTGGGGGGAATTGCACCAAATTCTGTGAATTATATATGACTCCGAATACGGAGTGTGGATTTCCAAGAGCTCCGTTTGAAGTGTGTTTTTCCTTCCCTTCATTTCTGTTTTCTTCTTTTCTCGGCTACAATTAGCCCTCGGGTTTCAAAAATTATAGAAATGGTGAGGTGAAAACACCCAACACCAAAATGGCAAAAGTTTCTGATGCATAGTTAAAAATAAATACTGTCTTCAACATTTCAAAATGTCTAACTTAAATATTGTCAGATATTGTTATTTTTAAGATGCGGGTTTCTACGAGTCCCTTCCCCTTTGATTCCCCCAGACCAAATCCTTATTAGACTTACCAGATGCTCCCAATACCAAGAAAATTGTCACCAGATTATACTTCAAGAATGCAAGCATTCTCTACTTTAAGAATGCAAGGGTCTTTCAAAATCCACTAACCCCCATGGGGTCTTCCAGACTCCACAGTTTTCATCACCGCTATGAATTCTCATCTTTAGTCTCATCCCAAACCAATGTATGATGTCCTGCCAATCTCCAGAATTTCCTTTCCACTGGAGAGTTAAAGGTTTCTCCTTCATTTCAAAAAAATCACAAGCTAAGAAGACAATAATTGGTGTTCCTTATCTCAGAATGCTCTAGCTCTATATTCACCTTATAGTGAATCCTATTTCTGACATATTCATCAGGCAAAATCCTAACCCCAGCCCCCAGCCCTCTCGTTCTCCCGTTCAATAGGTTTTGTTGGAAGGAAAAGGCGATAGAGGACCTCACTGCTTCCATGTGGTCTAACACAAGAGCCTCCTCCCTCTAGCCTTTCAACAACACTCCAAAAGGAGTGCAGATGCACAAGGACCCAGACGATCCTTTGCTCTGTGATGTGTGTATTCTTTTAGCCATCACAGCCACCATTGTCCTGAAGGCTGGCAAGCTATTGTTCCGAACGTGTCAGGGGTAGAGGCGGTACAAACATCGCCAATGTCAATCTCAGAGCAAACAACAGCCTAGAGGACAATGCCTCCCTTGACACACACATATCAAGCTGTTTCATTCACTGTTCCCCCTCATTATACATGCCTTTCCATTACCAAAGGACGGTGACCACAATTCAAGGATTGCTGAGAGATCTGTTCAGCTACCTGACAAGAGCTTCATTCTCACATTCGATTACTCCTGTGTCCTGGAATGGCAGCCAGCTGTAATTTTTGTTTTGCATGTGTTCCTGCAGCTGCTTAACCGCTGTCCTCCCATTTCACTGTGCTTCAACAGCACACTGCTGCCCAAGCTTGCCAATGATTATTTCATCTTATGATTCATGGACAGGAAAGGGGGGGGCACAAATCCAAGGAAGTACCTCTGTGTCGGAGACATTGCCGTTTAGCACCTCAATGTTAGGATCCCTCCAGTCTTCGGTGATGGATGGGATGTAATTGTCTGTAAGAGCATCCCAAACCCTGGAGAGAGAGAAAAGGCAAGAGGTTGTTAATGGAGGAAAGCTGCCTTGACAACAGGGGTGCATCTCTCGGAGCAATTTGCTCAGCGGGCAGCCTTCAAAAGAGAGCAGGGGGAAAATAAGAGCCACAAAGCCGCCACATCCAGTTCAGCGGAATGGCCCCAGTCGCAAACAATCACTAAACCGCCTACGATGTCCAAGGTGAACACAGTGCTGTAGTTGATCTGAACTGAATTCTCTTTGCTGAGATCGAATTCAAAAATATTAAATGACAGGAGGGGTTCTAATTCAGTTTTAACGTGAAAAATATTCAGTCTATGAAACAATGGTTTGGATCAAAAAGGTGCCCTTCTGATAGCAAAAGGTGTCTTTCATATGCGGAAGGGTCCTTTTGCCCCAGCAGTGGGCAGAAGCTAGACTGGGATCTACTGGCAGACTCTGGGAGGTTTCCAATAGATCAGCAAAGGTCTGAGACGTCTGCTATTTTTGGTTGCACAATTGGAACAGACTGGAAGTTCTTACGCAACAAACCCACTTCCCCCCCAATTTTGGACTTTTTGCGATAAGGAAAATGACAGAAAAATGCAATCAAAACTAGTCAAAACACTTGCTTTGACACAATATCATCTAATCTCCCAGCAAACAAGTTAGAATGAATGCTCTTTAAATAGCTAACCTCGTCTAACCTTCCCGCAAAAAAAAAAATGGATGAATGGTTAACAAACAGGCCATACAAAGTGCCCAAAATGGCTAAATTAGGCTACTGAAATGACAAAAGTTTAGGTAATCAGAAGCAGGCTTTTGTGTGAAAGCCTGAGCTCAGTTCTGATAATGAAAGCAAATTTATAGGCTCATCATTTCCTCAGGGACATCCAGTTCCTTAATTCTAACTGCATGTCTTTTGTAGTTGGCTCTGCCTGACAGAATTTTGGGTTCTAGATCAAACAAGATTCAACTCTGCACATCCCTGCTTCACACCTCATGCAAGAGCATTGTGTGAGGAAAAACAAAACTCAGTCTAACAACTTTCTTCCACTAGCACAAGACAAGAAGCAGCCAAAGATCTGCTACAGAACCTCCATATTTTGCAACTAAGCAAACTGTGAGCATAATGAGGTTCTTTAGAGGCAGCCAATTGGTTACAATCAGTAAAATGTTTGCTTCCAAACACTCTATTCAGCTAAACCCTTCCATTCCAAAAGAGTAGAGTAAACAATAAGTTTTCATAACAGTACCAGCAGACCAGTCACTATGATTCTTGTTTTAACTGACATGAGAATTGAAGCAGAGAAATCTTGGCATCTTCTGGTTTGATGCCTAATCCCCCAAAGAAGGGAGTAAGGCAGGTCAGGAATTGCAGAACCACAGATAGCTCCAAGTGAGCATCTTGCCCATCAAAGCTTGAGAGCAGGCAGAGCGTCTCTAAGATTCTACCCTCAAGGGGAGGGACTATAACTCAGTACATGAATGAATGCTTTTCCTGTCAAATGACAAGCTAAATCCCTGGCATCTCCAGTTGAATTGTCAAGCAATTGATGTTGGGGAAACACCTTCTACCCCAAACCCTGTCAATTTGCACCCTTGTTAAAATCAGCTACAGCTAAACCTCTTAGGAGCGCTCAGCCCAAGCTTGCTTTTGTCATTCTTGTATCTGAATTGTTTCTCAGTGACGTCTTCCACCACACCACTAGACCATTCAGTGTGTCATTTTTTGGCGGCATCCCCAAAGCAGATGGCTTGCGGGAAAAGGCTTCTGATAAACTTGAGTGTCACCTGCTGCAAACCAGTCCAAAACCGGACGCTTGGGCCTTGTTACCCAAAGCACGGAACATTCTCTCCAATGTTTAGAACTTCCTGCTTGTTACCTGGCCCTTGCCACCTCTGCTTCTCACACCCCTGCTGCCACCACATGATTTGTTTGCAGTGAAACAGCCCAGTGGCTGCCATGTTTGTTTCTATGTGTGCCATGCACACATGGGCAAAGTACCATACAGGACCAGTATGGGCATGGCAGCAGGACCCATATAACACCACACACACAAGGGGGAGTGATATGCTGACCCCAACCTTATGTACAACTTGATCACAAGAACTTATCATTTAGGTTATTCTGTCTAGATCTGAGTTTTTCAACCATATGTTGTTGGACTATGACTCCCCTCATCCTCACACAGTTTAGCCAGTTATTAGGGATGATGGGAGTTGTAATCCAACAACATTTGGGGCCCAAGGGTGAAGAACATTGGTCTAGATGATGGCGAGCTCACCACTGATAACTCATAAATGTGTCATTTCTGTGCACAAGTGGTTATCTTGATGGTATATATAAACAGCTCAGGACCGCAATACCTCAAGGACTGCCTCTTTCCATATGAACGTCTCCAGACCCTGAGATCATCTTCTGAGGCCCTCCTTCGTGTGCCTCCTCCTCGAGAGGTCCAGAGAGTGGCAACACAAGAATGGGCCTTCTCTGCAGTGGCTCTCCGTCTGTGGAATGCTCTCCCCAGGGAAGTTCGCCTGGCGCCTTCATTATACACCTGTAGGCCGCCAGGCAAAAACGTTCCTTTTTAACCAGGCCTTTGGCTGATGTGATTTACATCCAATGCCAGACATATCCAAAGTCCGTTTCAGGGGCCGAATTCGGCCTGCCGGTCGATTTAAACCGGCCCCCGTGGCAGTATATGTCTTGGGGTGAAATCCCAAAAAAAGCTCAGCAACATCAATCTTAAGAAAACCTCAACAACTTTGGTCGGCCCTCATGTATGTTCACTTCATTAAATCTGGCAATCTTTGAAAAAAGTTTGGACACCCCTGGATGCCCTTTAAAATGTGTGGGGGGGTGCTATTGTTGTTTTTATTTTTATTATGTATTTTGTGGTTTTATATCTTGATCTTATTTTGTGAACTGCCCTGAGACCCCTGGGTATAGGGCGGTATATAAATTTGAAGAAGAAGAAGAAGAAGAAGAAGAAGAAGAAGAAGAAGAAGAAGAAGAAGAAGAAGAAGAAGAAGAGGAGGAGGAGGAGGAGGAGGAGAGCTTGCACTCTCAGTCTTAATAAAGTGCCTCAAATGAAGAACTAATTTATATTTAACAAGGCATTTACTGGATGTTAGTCAACTAAGGATTGATTTATCTAAAAACAAAAAAGTGGAGAGTTATAGCTGTCTCATCAGCTATGAAAAAGATGTTAAAATATACATTTACAAAGAAACCAGAGACCTTTCTTTTAGGAATTACAGGGAACGAAATCAGAAGAAAAGACTGTAAACTTTTCCAATATGCAGCCACAGCAGCAAGAATTCTACTGGCCCAGAAATGGAAACAAGAGGAGCTTCCGACAATAGAAGAATGGAGAATGAAGCTGATGGACTATGCAGAGTTGGACAGACTAACCGGAAAAATTAGATATCTCCAAGACCAAAAGTTCATCGAGGACTGGGGGAAGTTTGTTGAATATCTGAAAAGAACATGTGATGTGCAAACAACACTGGTGGGGTTTCAAGAAGCACTGTAAAAACAGAGATATATTGTTAAAAACACAAATAGGAGTGGGAGAGAAGTTGAATGGCAATATAAACAGAGAAATGCGTAAACTGAGAAGTAAATATGGATGATTCTCAGAGAATCCGAAGGAAGTCCAAAAAGCAACAAGTTTATGAAAATTTGTGAAAATTTGACATAATTGTATTTTTCTTGTTGTGTTTTGTATTGGAAAATAATAAAAATTATTTATAAAAAAAAAGGAGGAGGCGGAGGAGGATTGGTATAAGTAGTAGCATTTTTTTCAGATCATTGTGCCCAGTCAACTACACTGCTGAGGCATCTTCCAAAGCCCTAATATCCAACTGTAGGCTCCCAGCCATGCATTCTCCCCTAGGTCTTCAGTGCTTTCGTACAAAGCTTGACTAGGACTCTGCAGGTAGCAAGAACAGTCAGAGGCACCCGGTTGCCACCAAAATTGAGGGGGCCGGCAGTCAACGTCACACACATTGTGCACATTTGTGAGGAGGAGCTGGCCACTGGACCTGCGATGCACAATGCACAACATACGCAGGGCCACATCAGGATTGAGGGGGCCCAGCCCCATTAAAGCAAATATTGACGGGGCTGAGGTGCCTTCAGTCCCGTAGAGTCGGTGTGTCTGACAGCAGTAGTAAAAAATTGAGTCCCCCTTTAACTTTTAAGTGCCTAAGCAATTCTCTTCTTTAGATGCAGAACCGTTAGTAGATGTTTTCTTGTAGGTAAAGGCAAACCAGTCTCTGCCCAAATCTTCGAAGCTTGAGCTGCAGAGACACAGCTCACATTCATCTTTATTGAAGCAATGGCACAAAAATATTGAAGGGAAAGAAGCCCTAGAACAATAATACTAATGAAAATGCATTTGACATGATGTGCCCACTCACACAGGCATCGAAAATATACTCGTGCCTCTTTTTAATTTCCAAATATTTCGCTTCCACGAGCCAAGCTGTTCAGGGTTTAAAAATATATATTCTCATGTAGTTCGTCCATACTGGGACTGTAACCAGGGTGGCTGCTAACACTTCATCCCCAAAAGGAGGAAATGCATCATACACCCAAAAGGCAAACATTTGCATGCAATTTACATGTGCTAATTTATATGCAGATTTAGAAAGGATTTCTATCATTTAAATAGAAATACAATATATTTCACCAGCTCAGTTGCAAGACATCAATCTTTTAGTATGTCAACATCCTCACTGTGGAACTCCCTGCCACTTGATATTAGACAGGAATCTTTGCTGTACTGTTTTTTGGTGCCTGCTTAAAACATTTTTGTTTAGGCAAAAATGCCCACAGATGTCAACACGTTTTAATCTCTCTTCCTGTTAATTTTAGTTTTAATGTTTTCAATTAACTATTTTCATAACGGTAATTACCATCTCTTGCAAACTGCTTAGTGGCATATAAATTTTCTTAAATCGGTAAGTGGAGCAGGTGACCTGGAGGCCGACTAAAATTGCTGGGCAGATTAACATAGTACATTTAAGCATATTCAACGCACATTTAAAACACATGACTTCTCCCAAAGAATCTTGGGAACAGGGGTCTCAGTACCCAACAAATTATCTGGGAGAAGCCATGGCTGTTCAAAAGTGGTATCATAGCACTTTAAATGTGACTGTGGCTGTAATTTTCTCTAACTCCTACTATTTTTGTTGCCTCCTTTTCTATGCCTCCTCCCAACAATGGTCAGCTTTCTGCAGACGCTGGGTGTGCTAAGTCCTCACTGGTTAGGTAAAGGTAAAGGGACCCCTGACCATTAGGTCCAGTCGTGACCGACTCTGGAGTTGCGACGCTCATCTCACTTTACTGGCCGAGGGAGCTGGCGTACAGCTTCTGGGTCATGTGGCCAGCATGACTAAGTCGTTTCTGGCGAACCAGAGCAGCGCACGGAAATGCCGTTTACCTTCCCGCCAGAGTGGTACCTATTTATCTACTTGCACTTTGACATGCTTTTGAACTGCTTGGTTGGCAGGAGCAGGGACCGAGCAACAGGAGCTCACCCAATTGCGGGTATTTGAACCGCCGACCTTCTGATCAGCAAGTCCTGGGCTCTGTGGTTTAACCCACAGCGCCACCCGCGTCCCTCCTCACTGGTTGGTTTGTCTTGATTTTCCCCCCCCTTCCAATGTATTTTTTCTGCTTCTGCGAATTTTAGGGTTCCATTTAGCATGCCAGTACCCTCCCTCTTGTTTCCCAGTTGCCCTGTTTTGACTGCAGAAGCATTATAATTCAGTCTTCATCGTATCTCAGCGTCTGAGTTCACAATTAATATCCATAATCTGCACGTCGATAGACTTCTCCATGATTTTTCTCTTGGTGCTCTTCTTGCCACACAAATTATTAAACTGGGAGACAGATCACACAGCACAGATGACCACTTCCCTCAAACCAGAGGGCTGCGCATCGTTTAAATCAGGGGTCAGCAACCTTTTTCAGCCGTGGGCCAGTCCACCGTCCCTCAAACCATGTGGTGAGCCGGACTATATTTTTGGGGGGGAAATGAATGAATTCCTATGCCCCACAAATAACCCAGAGGTGCATTTTAAATAAAGGCACACATTCTACTCTTGTAAAAACACGCTGATTCCCGAACCATCCGTGGGCCGGATTGAGAAGGCGATTGGGCCGCATCCGGCCCCTGGGCCTTAGGTTGCCTACCCCTGGTTTAAATGCATCTCATATTATTACACAATCACAATGGTATCTGCATAATATTTGTGCAAACAGCTGATACGGAGGAAGCATCTTCACTGTTTTGACAGCCAAAGCAAACCTAGGATCCTTTTCGTGGAAGGAAGCATAAATTCTCTTTGTTTTGTACTACAACAACCAGATTTTCATTTGCTTTTTCTTTCAGCTGTTGAATCTGTTGCTTCCCTGTTTGGTTCCTTGCAGCTGGCAGAAGTCTCCCCACCCACCCTTGGCTTAACCCCATCAATGTTTTGCCTCTCCTGAATAGACACGTTGTTTACTAGTATAGAGACATATCAGAAGAACCTCATGTTTTCCCAAAACTCAGTTGCACAAAACACCTTATTGTCCAATAGGAGTGCTCCCACTCCAGGAGAAATCAGTGAGGAAACACACATCTTTCCCCACGGAACTTTATACCAATGGAACTAGTCCTCATGGAGCAACCCCCCTCTCTTTTCTTATTACAGTGGTACCTCAGTTCTCGAACGTAATCCATTCCAGAAGACCGTTCAAGTTCCGAAATGTTTGAAAACCAAGGCGCCAAAGGGCTGTCAGCAAATTCAATTAAGAAAATTGAAAAACACACAGCAGAAGCCATTCAACTTCTGAGGCACATTCAAAAATGGAAGCATTTACTTCCAGGTTTTCAGCATTCGGGTTCTGAAACATTTGTCAACGGAAACATTCAAGAACCGAGGTACCACTGTATTATTATTATTTTTATTATTTTTATTATTTTTATTATTTTTATTATTATTATTATTATTATTATTATTATTATTAGAGTGGTCCCTCGGGTTACATACGCTTCAGGTTACATACGCTTCAGGTTACAGACTCCGCTAACCCAGAAATAGTGCTTCAGGTTAAGAACTTTGTTTCAGGATAAGAACAGAAATTGTGCTCCGGTGGCGCGGCGGCAGCTGGAGGCCCCATTAGCTAAAGTGGTGCTTCAGGTTAAGAACAGTTTCAGGTTAAGAACGGACCTCCGGAACAATTTAAGTACTTAACCTGAGGTACCACTGTACGATTATTATTTATTGAATTTATATACCACCCTATACCCGGGGGTCTCAGGGCAGTTCACAAAATAAAAGCAAGATATGAAACCACAAAATACCTAATAAAAACAAAAACAGCAACCCTTTTCTGAAGTAAAAACAGGGTTGTGTTCGAAGAAAAAGAGGTGCTGGAACTCACCTCCCTTATCTCGTACAATGGCAATGGCGCCCACCTGAGAGGTGCCAGAACTAAGTTCCAGTGAGTTCCGGCTGAAAAAACCCCACTGAGTAAGAGCTATGGAAAACACCCATGGACCTCTCAGGTATGGTCCCATTTCAGATGCAATGACCTTGCTTATTAGCTGAAGTTTGCTGCTTCAGAACCAGACTGTTTCCAGGAATGCTCACCTCTTCTGATGTTGTGGGTATGAGGAATATAGGAAGGGATTGAATCACATTATCTAAGAACAGGCCACCAATATATTTGCATTTGCTAATATATATGTGCGCAAATGGAAAGTTAGGAGCAGCTAATAATTTCAATGGAAATGCAACACCTCTCTCCACAGTGCAGAAAATCGTGGTGCTAACTCTTGATAGGCGACTTCAAAGCACCTTCTTGTGGTCCTTTAATCTTCAAAACTTCACCACCCAGACTTGGACCAAACAGCCCATTAACTCCTTCGAATGCAGGACTGTCCTCCGACATCCTTCAAATATATGCTGCTTTTTCACATAATAAATGTCTGGCTCCTCCAGCCACCTCCAGAACTACAGTTCCCAGAGTTCCCAGGCAGCTTTCCCCGGCTGCATCAGGCCAATGGCCCACCCAGCCCAACAGCAACTAAAGCCCATATTTATGTTCTTGTTGTTACTATTAGTCTTTTTCAGTGGTGACTGGTGTCGTGGCACAGGGTCACCCTCTCAACCCTGGCATCGTGAAGCTTACTTGGACATAGCAGAGAGTTCAGGCCTGCACAGAGGCATCAGCTAAGCCAACCTAGGGCACCTGTTGTGTCATCTGCACACCCCACAAACCCCTGTTGCCCTGCAATCCACAGCTGTATTAGTATTGGGAGAGCAGTTCTGCCCTGCATTTTCCTGCGTTTCTTGTACTGGATTTCTATTTAAAGGGACGTGAAGCAGTGGGTGGGTGGGGAGGGGAGGGAAAGCTAAAAATGAAATGAAATATTTCTAACGACACCTTTAGGTGTTTTCCAAACTTCTTACAAAGTACCTTGCAATGGCAGCATGGCCTGAATGCAGGCAAGAAGGGACTTTCAGTAAATAAATAAGGCAATACAGTAGAGATCAAGAACCTGATTTAAATTAGAGAGCAAAAGCACGGGAAGCAGTGGGAAAGAAAGAAAAGGGAGTGGGAGAGAGAGAGAGAGAGAGAGAGAGAGAGAGAGAGAGAGAGAGAGAGAGAGAGAGAGCATCAACTTGCCAACTTTGGGTTCCAGCCCAGCACAATGCCTGTCTGCGGCCTTCAAGAGCAAAAAGGTTTCCTTGGCCTTGTGGTATGGCACTTTCTTCTCTCTTCTTTTAGAAGTTTGGGTTTTTACATTTACAAATCTGCTCTATGAAGGGCGGGGAGTGATAGCCAAGGGCCAACCAGCCAGCACTTGAGAATGGAAGAAGTGGTTTTATATGACTGATGCAGAGGCCAGCCAATCAGTGTTGTGCAACTCCAGATTCTGCAGAGAATCAAAATAAAACCGGCTCCCTCTACAGTTTACTTTGGAGGGATGGGAAAACAGTAGAGTTTCTTTTTCCTAAATAAGACCTTACTGTTGACACTATTTACTTGCAAACATATACTTAACTTTCTACTTCTGACCATTGATCTACTTACTCTTCATCCTGCAGATTTTCCTCCTCTTCTTGTATCTGGAGCTGGTTTTTCACAGGGGCCAAGTTTTCAGTTTTGGCATTGTAATTCCGAAAGCAGACATTGAGCTTCTCGTCAAATTCATTGACCAAATCTTCCATGGACTTGAAGCTGATGATCTCAGAGGAGAAGTTCTCAAGCTCAGAAAGGGAGGGGTCTTCCAAATGCCGAGGAGAGGAGCCATAAAAATAATGAGATTTCTCTTCCCGGTCTTCAATGTAGCACGGCCTCAGATCTTCAAACTCTTCATCCAGGCTTACCAGAGGGGCTTCCATCTTAGGTAGCCTAATGGAAGAGGGGAGACTTCTGGAACACAAAGGACATTAATGAGCCAATAGCAGTAGACATTCAACGATGCAAGAACAGCCCTACAGCCATAGGCATGTGTCATTGTAGCATCAGAAATGAGTTACTCTCTAGGGTAGGAACTTTTCAGAATGGAGCATTTCTGCAACAGCAGCAAATAAGGAGGACCTCAACTCCCTAGTGCTGTGGTGGTATAAACACTAGGATTACAATGGGTTAAGACCCAGACAACCCAGAAGGCATTCCCGCCCCGTCTCCCCAAAACAGTACTTCTGCCTTGTCAGGATTCAACCTCAATCTGTTAGCCACCATCCATCCTCCAGCCACCTCCAGACACTCACACAGGACCTTCATCGCCTTCACTTGTTCCAGTTTGAAAGAGAGGTAGAGCTGGGTATCATCTGCATACTGATGAACACCCAGCCCAAACCCCCTGATGATCTCTCCCAGCAGCTGCATGTAGATGTTGAAAAGCATGGGGGAGAGGACAGAACCCTGAGGCACCCCACAAGTGAGAGCCCAGAGGTCTGAACACTCATCCCCCCACCACCACTTTCTGGACACGGCCCAGGAGGAAGGAGTGGAACCACTGTATAACAGTGCCTCCAGCTCCCAGCTCCTCTAGACGGTCCAAAAGGATTGTCATGACCAGTGGTGTCAAAGGCCTCTGAGAGATCCAGCAGGACAGCTTTCACCTCAGTCCCTGGCCTGCCCGGGTTAAAAACAACAACATGGTCCATAAAGGATATTACTCCAGCAATCGCTCAGCTTGCTTCTAAATGACCATTGGGTCCAGTCGTGACTGACTCTGTGGTTGCGGCGCTCATCTCGCTTTATTGGCCGAGGGAGCCGGCGTACAGCTTCCGGGTCATGTGGCCAGCATGACTAAGCCGCTTCTGGCGAACCAGAGCAGCGCACAGAAACACCGTTTACCTTCCCGCCGGAGCGCTACCTATTTATCTACTTGCACTTTTTGGCATGCTTTCAAACTGCTACGTTGGCAGGAGCAGGGACCGAGCAACGGGAGCTCACCCCGTCACGGGGATTCGAACCGCCAACCTTCTGATCGGCAAGTCCTAGGCTCTGTGGTTTAACCCACAGCGCCACCCGCGTCTCTTGCTTCCAAATATCCTGCTTTAATTTGCTACATTTTTGCCTCGTCACCCAATCTGAACCAACTCGGTTTCCAAAGTGTGCTGTTAAGCACTTTGGATATTACAACCTTTAAAATGAGTTCATCGCAGCAACATGGAATGCAGCTAAAGATCAGGCCTCCTTATCCGATCTAAAAGAAAGCTGCCCATTTTCCTGCTGTTTCTATCTAGCCGTGGTTGCTGGTGGATGGACAGCAGCCCAAGCTCTTCTGGGTTAAATCTTCTCCATTGTCACAAAAGCCATTACAAATGCGAAGAATCATTTGACCGTCGCTCCGTTTCTGTGACAACCCCGCGCAGCACAAAGAAGCAACTGTTGCTGCCATTTGGGGAGGGGATCTGCATGTCATTTTAAAGCATTCCACAGCTATCTTGAAAGCTGAGCACATGGGGATGGTAAATGCTTTATTATTTGACGCCTATAGCTCAGAGTGGTGCGCATATGGGCTCTCTACTTCCAGACCAGGCCTCAGACTAGGAGTGGGAGAGAAAATAAGATTCAGATCCCATTTAAAGGCAAGCCTACCTAATTCACAAAGGGACACGGGTGGCACTGTGGGTTAAACCACAGAGCCTAGGACTTGCCGATCAGAAGGTCGGCGGTTCGAATCCCCACGACAGGGTGAGCTCCCGTTGCTTGGTCCCAGCTCCTGCCAACCTAGCAGTTCAAAAGCACCCCTAAGTGCAAGTAGATAAATAGGTACCACTCTGGCAGGAAGGTAAATGGCGTTTCGCCAGAAGCGGATTAGTCATGCTGGCCATATGACCCAGAAGCTGTACACCGGCTCCCTCGACCAACAAAGCGAGATGAGCGCCGCAACCCCAGAGTCTGTCACGACTGGACCTAATGGTCAGGGGTCCCTTTACCTTTACCTAATTCACACTTCCCAAAACAACACGTGGACTGAAACACAATCCATCCTTCAAATTTGCACTTCTCTGAATTTTGCAATGCCGAGTAATGTGTACAAAAAGGCATATGCTAAAGCAGGGGTCAGCAAACCTTTTCAGCAGGGGGCCGGTTCACTGTCCCTCAGACCTTGTGGGGGGCTGGACTATATTTTGGAGGGGGGAAATGGATGAATTTCTATGCCCCACAAATTTACTTTAAATAAAATGACACATTCTCCTCATGTAAAAACACGCTGATTCCCGGACCATCCGCAGGCCAGATTTAGAAGGCAATTGGGCCAGATCTGGCCCCCAGGTCTTAGTTTGCCTACCCATGTACTAAAGGGTTTGGTGTGCACATGAATGCATATATGAGTGAAAACAACATACAAAAATTGGGGGAAATTGTCTTGCAAAAATGTATATATTAGGGGAATGACAAGGGAATAATAGAACTGCAGAGTTGGAAGGGGACCACGAGGGTCCTCTAGTCCAACCCTCTGCAGTGAAGGAATCTTTTGTCCAACGTTGGGATCGAACCCACGACCCGGAGATGAAGAGTCTCATTCACACAAAAATGCCGATGAATTTTCACACACACTACTAAAAACACACATAAGTTGATGTGGAAATGTGGAGAACTGAAGCTAAAATTGTGGGGCGGCAGGAAAGGGGGAGAGATGAGAAACTTATAGAAACATATTCAGCTATTCCTACTTTGGACCAAGGATGGGAACATTGTCATCTTGCTAGGACAAATCAAGTAGCATTAGTCAGACTGACATTTTTGAGAGAGAGAGAGAGAGAGAGAGAGAGAGAGAGAGAGAGAGAGAGAGGAAGATTTGTAGACTGCTTCATCACAAAACTCTCTAAGTGATATACATTATAGAGCATGAGTGGTGTAGTGGTTAAGAGCAGTAGACTCATAATCTGGTGAACTGGGTTCGATTCCCCGCTCCTCCACATGCAGCTGCTATGTGACCTTGGGCTAGTCACACTTCTCTGACATCTCTCAGCCGTGTTTGTTGTGGGGAGGAAGGGAAAGGAGAATGTTAGCCGCTTTGAGACTCCTTCGGGTAGTGATAAAGCAGGATATCAAATCCAAACTCTTCTTCTTCTTCTTATAAATCCCACACCTGTCTACCAGAGGCAAATGGGGCACTGCCCCAGCAACATCAGTCCGCTCCCAGCCACCTCCGAACTTTGTTACTCATTTCTTACAAACACCCCAATAGGTAGGCCAGGCTGCCAACTTCCTCTTCCTGAGTCCAAGTTTTTCCTCCTCCTGAATTCAGTTTAGCAGTTCTCAACCTGTGGGTCCCCAGATGCTATAGAATCATAGAATCATAGAGTTGGAAGAGATCACAAGGGCCATCGAGTCCAACCCCCTGCCAAGCAGGAAACACCATCAGAGCACTCCTGACATATGGTTGTCAAGCCTCTGCTTAAATACCTCCAAAGAAGGAGACTCCACCACACTCCTTGGCAGCAAATTCCACTGCCGAACAGCTCTTACTGTCAGGAAGTTCTTCCTAATGTTTAGGTGGAATCTTCTTTCTTGTAGTTTGGATCCATTGCTCCGTGTCCGCTTCTCTGGAGCAGCAGAAAACAACCTTTCTCCCTCCTCTATGTGACATCCTTTTATATATTTGAACATGGCTATCATATCACCCCTTATCTTCCTCTTCTCCAGGCTAAACATGCCCAGCTCCCTTAGCCATTCCTCATAAGGCATCGTTTCCAGGCCTTTGACCGTTTTGGACACGTTCCAGTTTGTCAGTGTCCTTCTTGAACTGTGGTGCCCAGAACTGGACACAGTACTCCAAGTGAGGTCTGACCAGAGCAGAATACAGTGGCACTATTACTTTCCTTGATCTAGATGCTATACTCCTATTGATGCAGCCCAGTTGTTGGACTACAACTCCCACCATCCCTGAGCCCTGGCCTTGCTAGCTAGGGGTGATGGGAGTTGTAGTTCAACAACATCTGGGGACCCACAGGTTGAGAAAGGCTGGTTTAGAGGGACTTAAACAGAGACAGGTCCCTCTAAACTCAATGGGACTTACTTGCAAGGAAGCGTGTAAAGGACCACAGTCCATTCACGCTGCACATTTGATGGACCTTACAGTGGTAAGGTCTTAATTCGTTCCAGAGGTTCGTACTTAACCTGAAACTGTTCTTAACCTGAAGCACATTTTAGCTAATGGGGCCTCCCACTGCTGCCACACCGCCGGAGCACAATTTCTGTTCTCATCCTGAAGCAAAGTTCTTAACCCGAGGTACTATTTCTGGGTTAACGGAGTCTGTAACCTGAAGCATATGTAACCTGAAGCGTATGTAACCCGAGGTACCACTGCATTTCCAAGAAAGAGTTCTGGAGACTGAAGTTTACCCCTCGCAGGGTTACTGTTCTCAGCAATCCTTAGCAAAGGACAGCGCCCAGAATTCTTTGAGGAGGGGAAATGTGCTTGGAAGGCATTCAGGAGTTCGCTTCAGCCAAGTGTTTATTATTACAAAAGGCTCTGTGCCAAGACACCTGCATCCTAATCCGTAATACCGCTCCATGTCTTGTTCCCCTTCCAGCCCACCCGCAACAATAGCTATTCTCTGCCTTGCATCAGAAACCTTTATTATTCCAGTCCTGAACTCTTTCACACAGCTCCTGCCAACAACTAGGAAGGCCGGGGTGGGGGCAGAGAGAGAGAGATTTTGTCCGTTCACCTCTGTTATGTATAGAGGCCAAGACATCCTCAGCTCTCTCGCCACTGACCTTCCTGGCCCCTTGATCTTTAATTTTATCTACCTTCGTCTTGAATTCCCATAAAAGGGCCCCTCGCCAGTAGCAGGAATGACCTCCAATTCCAAGGGGACACATGGCTTCTGGGCAGGCAGCGGAGCAGAAGCAGGGCTTCCGATGCGCTGCTTCATTTCACTGCTCAAATTCCCTTTGGCCCAACGCGATGCGACAGAAGCAAACTGAAGGTGGAAGTCAAAGGATAAGCGGAAAGCGGAAAATATTTCCATGAAATCGCCACCGGTTCCTCCCTGCTTTCCACTTTGACAAGCTCCCAAGTACTGAGAGAGGGAGAGAGCGAGAGAGCGAGAGAGCATCTGCTTAGCAAGCAGGTCACAGGTTCAAATCTCTGCATCTCCAGGTAGGGCCAAAATCCAGTCTGAAATCTCAGAGAGGCACTGCCAGACAATTTTTTATTATTTATGTATGTATTTATTTATTATTTATTTATTATGTAAGTATGTATGTATGTATGTATGTATGTATAATTTCTATACTGCCCTATACCCAAAGGTCTCAGGGCAGTTCACATAAAATATCAAATACATAAAATCAAAACAAAACCAATAACCCAATAAACCCCCCCCCCAAAAGCGTTTTAAAGGCCTGGTTGAAAAGGAACATTTTTGCCTTTCACCTAAAGGTGTTTAGTGAAGGCGCCAGGCGAACTTCCCTGGGGAGAGCATTCCACAGACGGGGAGCCACCACAGAGAAGGCGCATTCTCGTGTTGCCACCCTTCTGACCTCTCGTGGAGGTACACGAAGAGGGGGGGCTCAGAAGATGATCTCGGGGACTGGGTAGGTTCATATGGGAAGAGGCAGTCCCTGCGGTATTGTGGTCCTGAGCCATTTAAGGCTTTATAGGTCAAAACCAGCACTTTGAATTGGGCCCGGAAACTAATCGGTAGCCAGTGCAGTTGGACCAGGATGGGTGTAATATGCTCAAACCGTCATGCTGCGGTGAGCAAGCTGGCCACTGAATTCTGCACCTGCTGAAGTTTCCAAACCCTATGCAGGTTCAGGTGTGGGGATTTTGGGCCCTCCAGATGTTGCCGAGCAAAAGCAAGCATCATATACCCCTCTCTATGCTCCATCCCAGAATGGAAGAAGCATTTCAGTGTTCTGGGACACAATGCAGCCTGACAAAAGTCCTAGCGTTTTAAAGCAGAGTCAGAGAGGCTGGGGCGAAGGGGTGCAGCCTAGAGAGGGCCAAACAGACAGGCCTGGAGGGCCACCTTTAGACCCAGACCAGAGATTCCACACTAGTGATCTAGTCCAACCCAGGTTTGGTGCCAGACGTTGGAACGTCCAGGCTGAGGCTCATGCCTTTGTCAGGGGCTCACGCTCACATCCCCCCCCCCGGACTTTCTGCTCCTCTTTCTCACCATTGCTAATGCCTAGGTGCCTGCTGGCTGCCTCCTGGCAAGTGAACAGCTGGCAGAAAAAGAAAGAAGTGCAGTGGTACCTTGGTTGTCGAACTTAATCGGTTCCAGGAGTCCGTTTGACCAGGGGCATAGGAAGGGGGGTGCAGGGGTGCAGCCCACCCTGGGTGTCATCCCTGAGGAGATGACAAAATGGCACACTGCGGAGGGATCGCCCTGCACCCGTGGGCAGATCACCCTGCCCCTGCCACTCCGGGTGTCAAAGCAGCTAGCTACGTCTCTGCGTTTGACTCCCGGAACTGTTCAAAAACCAAGGGACAGCTTCCAATTGGCTGAAGGAGCTTCCTGCACTCAATCGGAAGCCGCAGAAGCCACATCGGACGTTTGGCTTCCAAAAAATGTTTGCAAACCAGAACACTTACTTCTGGGTTTGCCGCGTTCAAGAGCCGATTCAACAACCAAGGTACCATTCTTGTAGCTGTCGAGGAAATGGCAGCTTCTTTCAGCTTCTGCCTTCTGGAACACTAAGACTAGCCGCCTGAGAAACAGTTTCTATCCAAATGTGATTTTGGTTTTAAACGCAGTGGAAGGTAGTCTCTGTGGGAGTATATTGTATTTAATTATGGGGTATCAGAGTTTTTAGGGGGTTAACCAGGCTAGGATAGCTGGGATAGCAGGCTTGTTGGTTTTTGAATGTTTGGTGTAGATTTTTTTCAATTTCGTTGTTCTGTATGGGACCATGACAATAAAGATATCGTATCGTATTGTATCATATCGTATTGTAAACTCACAGCAGGAAGGGAAGCAACAGTCAGAGATGGGAACCCACTTGGGATATTTTGCCCAAGTTCCCCTCCCTAGAAGTCTGGAGCCAGCCCTGGTCCAGTTCTTTGCCACAAAGGCAGGCCTCCTTGACATCCACCCATTTAGAGCTCTTGCTGTCAAACTTACAACTTGGTCATGATATGGTGGAGGAAGGGCCATAGCTGAGAGAGAGAGAGAGAGAGAGAGAGAGAGAGAGAGAGAGAGAGAGAGAGAGAGAGAGAGAGAGAGAGCGCTACTGCTTTGCATGCAGGAAGGCTCCAGGTTCAGTCCCTATCAACTCCACATATGTGCTTGTAGCCCTACACATCCACAGACACTCAGTTCAGACAATACAGAGCTGATTTCGCTCCCAGTGTTACTTATATCACAGAGAGCCAACACTCTGCATGATGCTACTCTTAAGAAAAACGCTTCCAAATGACTCATGCAAGCAAGCCCAGCCACGTGCTACTACAAGGGAAGGCAATGGACCTGCCCAACCTCCTGGGCCTGGAGGAAAATTCCATGCAGACCTCAAATACAATCATCAGCCAACCCGCTGTGAGCAAAGTTCATCCCCTAAGCTTGCTGAAATACAACAGTCGCCATTTTTTTTGCAACTCAAATCAGAGAATGTCAGTGGGCATGTAGTTAAGACCGGGTGTCACCCTTCCCCCTCTAACATTCCATAGAGCCAGCCAGGGGCATGTTTTTATCATCCTACTCTCACGCCAAGTTGAGTTCCCTCTCTGCCAGTTTCGCCTTGCAGGAGATTCTACTCCATCAGTTAAATGCTGCATCAATTTCCCCTAGATATGCTGGGGGGTCGGAGAGAGAAATATATCCATGATCCTACAGCAGCTCAGTGACAGTTCAAAGTATACCTTGACAAATGCAGGGTAGTGAATGATAGCTGGCATACTGCATGATGCTTTAATGTTTGCGTCCCATTTATGTTTCCACTCTCCCCAAACAGGAAGTTTAACTTCTGAGGTCTCTGGGGAGGGAACTGAAGAATTACAACTCTAGCAATTTACATGAATTTTTTTAGCAACCCTAAAAAAGTAAACAAAAAAACAACTAGGACAAAAAAATTGGGATGGTAAATTTCCAGGGGAGGGTACTACCGGAAAACAGGGAGTATCCCTGATATAAGAGAAGCATTTTATGTATCTGGGGCTGTCTGCCCCCCCCCCCCATAACTTTTGGATTGCCATAACCAACCTGGCAAGGTCCATCACTGTTATTCCCATCATACAGAGCAAGAACTGGGAAACAGGCCTCAAGTCTCCCAGTTCGTGACCTGATGGCTACTACATTAACCCAGCCATGCCACCCAACACCACCCAGTCGATTGGACCTCTCTGTAAGGCGCATGCTCTGTAAATGTTGGGTGTCAGGCCCAGAGGTCAAGATGTGAGGTAGGTGCATTGTGATCTATTGTCCCATCATCCCCAGACCACCTCTCCAAATGTGCTCTCCTTGCAGAACATAGAGGCCTCCCCTGGGAATATGTCCGAGGCCACAGAGTACGAGAGGTCACCTTGTTTCGTGAGCCAGCCAAACAACGCAGATATATATCAAAGCCCTTTCCCAATGCTGATCTTGGAAAATGCATGAGCACCATGCCCAATGCCCCTTCCTTTTTGCCTACACAGCATCCTTCGGTAAAGAGACACAACCTGCCTCCCCTTGCCTGCCCACGTGAACAGCCTCCTGCCACAAACATGCCAGCAACGCCCGTCTCTGCACACCACACAAACTTGCTCTTCTTCCTTAGCTGCACCACAAAACACACTTCGCTAGCAGGGCATTGCAGCTCCCTTCCTAACACTGGAGGAAAACTACAGCAGTTCCCCATTCCCCACACATGCTCAGCGATGCTACGAGCCAGACGCCCTGTATATATCCGCCGTCTCCTCTGACTGCCTAAATGTCAAGGAGCATCCACAAAAAGAATTCCCCTCTTACATGCAGTCTTGTAAACAGAACCTCCATTGCCTTGGTAGCAGAAGCATGGGCGGGTTTTTTGTTTTTGTTTCTTTGCAATTCCCCTCCAACGCAATCCTCTTTGTCTCGTGCAAAGTACACCCGGCCACATCTCCCAGTCCCTTTGCTCAGGGTCCCAGTCAGTCTCCTGTGCGTACACATGCACACAGATTACCCACCTGTACACACAACTCCTCTCACACCATATACACGAATGCAGAAACCTCTTCTCTCTTTTCCAAACAAGCAAGCAATCTTCAGGCGCACGCACTGCTTTCTCCTTAGTCCGACAAGCACAGCTGTGCATGTGCACAAATGCAATTGTTCGGCTCCCTCCCTTCCCAAGCAGCAATGTTGTTCCATCCAAGCGACAAAGCTGTCACCTCCAGCTTTGGAAATACAGTATGCCGTTGGCCTGGCCTTTCGCATGAGACAATAGAAAAGGGCTGCTTAGAAGCCCAGGCACATGAGCATTATCGCCAGCATTATCCCACCCCACCCCAATGCCCACAAATACACACCTGAGTGTGGCAGCAACTCTGCTCTTAGCTCAACATCCCATCTGATGGGTCCAGATGACAGAAAGGAGAGGAGGAGGAGGAGACAGGGAGAAAACCAAAAATTATTAGGAGAGCCTGCTGGCAGCTGCCTGCCTGCCTGCCTGTCCAGGAACAGTGCTATTCCCAGCCACTCCACTGCCTCCCTTCTCTGCAGAGCTCGAAAAAGCTGTGGGCTCAGCCTCCCTCATCAATATGCAGTAGCTCCAAGGCAGTGACACCAACAACACTGTAGCCTCCGATCCAGATTCCAGGCCCCTCTAAAGGCTACACGGGAGCCAAGGCGCTCGGAGAAGGGGGGCTGACTGCTCCATAGATGCTCACTGAGATCACAAAGGGCAGCCAATTGGGGGAAGGCTTTCGCAGCCAGCCCCCCTGCAATCTTTATCCAAACACTGAATCCTGATCAGGCAGTCAACACAACGCTGACAGTGCCCCGTTCCCAGCAGTCTTGCCTTTCTCGTATTGAGATGATGGAGTCATCTCAGTACAAAGGAATATTCTCAGCAGAGGCCAAGCACATCTGCTCCAAGTCTGGGGGAATGCGCCCTTCGCACTAGGGAGAGGAAGCATTGCCGTACAATCTTCTTATGTGTGTGTGAACAGGGAAGATCAGGAGGGGGAACGGTTCAGGTGGAAATTTCTGGCGATATTTCAAAGCCCCATTTCCTTAGCTTCTTCTGAGACAAAACATCTGCACTAGGTGTGGGGTGAGAGATGTTGTCACTTGGCTGAGATTTCAAGGTTTTCTTTGGGTGTTGTTGTTTATTGTAGAATAATAATGTAATTCATCTCTTCTCTTTTGTGTTTCATAATAGATTGTGAACAATGTGTTCTGAGACCACAGAACAGAAACCCAGATCAATCAAATACGGTAATGTGCAATCACGGGCGACGCAAGAAGTCTTTCTGTTCATTCCTTTTCCTTCACAGAGCATTCCACGGCTGTTTTTCTGCAATAACACTGCAATTATCCAGTTCCGGTAAGCAACCGGGAATCTTGAGATCACATAAGCTGTTTAAAAATTAAGAGCATTTACCAAAAAAATGTTTTAAATATACCTTCCCTTTAAATATACCTTCCCTTTAAATTTAAATTAAATTCCCTTCCCTTTAAATATACCTTCCCTTTAAATTTAAATTAAATTCCCTTCCCTTTAAATATACCTTCTTTTTGGTAAAGCAGCAATGGAAACCCTTTTGGAGACCAAGGGCCGCATTGAACCTTCTTGGGGGCCACATGCTATGGACAGGTGAATCCAGAAGCAAAAATGGGCAGAGCAATGGGGGTGACTCTTACCTTTGTATGGCAGTTGTGTTCCTGCCACACAAGTCATAGGTTTCTATTATATCCACCCACCCCATTCAGGCAACATGGAGCACTATCATTGGACTTCAGACACAGACCAAAATACTCAACAAAGGTGCTATGCAGGGCTGATACAGGGTGTGGCCTGGAGTGAGTTCAGAGGGCAAAATAAAGACTCCTGAAAGGGTCTTACGGGAGCACATAGATAAACTGTGGAACTCACTCCCACAAGAGGCAGCGATGGTCGCAACCTTGGATAGTCTATCAAAAATCGGACAAACTTATAGGAAGCTGTCAATGGCTACTAGCTTTGATGGCGATGCTCTGCCTCCAGTTGGGAGTCTCCTGGAAAAGGACATGGCTGGCACTACGCACAACAAAATTTTGTTGCAGATCTCACTTGTTCCTTCCACAACTGTGAGTTTAAGAAAAAAAACTGGAATAAAACCTAAGAGGCACAAAAGCGCCCTTTTGCAGGATGAGAGCATATGTGCGCATACAATAGGCTGAGCCTGAGTAGAGTTGTGCATATGCAGGCTTCAGAAAAAAATAACCAGCAACAAGGAACAGCCAGAATAAGCAGGGGTGGATGGTTAAAGTACAGAAGAAGCTACAATGCACAAGCCCACAACATTCAGCTTTACATGCTTGGCAAAAAAGAAGTTTAAACGTAGGTGGACATCCAGGAAGAGAGACTTTGGCAATCCCACCTGCCATTGCACCCAGTGTGTTTTGACTATGCAGTGGTACCTCGGTTTAAGAACAGCCCTGTTTACCAACTATTCGGTATACGAACTCCGCAGTAGTTCTGGTGTAGTGTTTTGGTTAGCAAACTTTACCTCGGTCTATGAACGGAAAGGGACGCGGGTGGCGCTGTGGGTTAAAGCCTCAGCGCCTAGGGCTTGCCGATCGAAAGGTCGGCGGTTCGAATCCCCGCGGCGGGGTGCGCTCCCGCTGCTCGGTCCCAGCGCCTGCCAACCTAGCAGTTCGAAAGCACCCTCGGGTGCAAGTAGATAAATAGGGACCACTTTCTAGCGGGAAGGTAAACGGCGTTTCCGTGTGCAGCTCTGGCTCGCCAGAGCAGCGATGTCACGCTGGCCACGTGACCCGGAAGTGTCTTCGGACAGCGCTGGCCCCTGGCCTCTTGAGTGAGATGGGCGCACAACCCCAGAGTCTGGCAAGACTGGCCCGTACGGGCAGGGGCACCTTTACCTATGAACGGAAACCTCAGTTTAAGAAGAGTTTCGGTTTAAGAACGGACTTCCAGAACGGCTTAAGTTCGTAAACCGAGGTACCACTGTACACAATTTTTACACTGTACACAATTTTTGCCTCTATGTAAGCTGCAGGTCGACTGTACTGTACGATGGAGGCTGCAGAAATTATTCATGTAATGTAAGGGTAGGGCAGGCAACTGAATCAGAGATCACACTGTTTCAGGGCTCCCTTTGAGAAATGGAGGAAGTGTGGCCATGCCACAGGAATAGATTTGGAGGAGACGTCCCTCACACAAGTGTTGCAACTGTTCATTTATTAATTCTGTTTCCTCCTGGAAGAAGCTTAGTGTGGAGAAAACTTTCTTTATGCAGCATCAGAGATAAGAATATGGGTCTATTATATACTAGCATGATAAGGCTCTGGGTCTGATCAGCCTTGTACCAAAGTGTCATTCAAAAGCTTGCATGCAATACTGAAATTTGCAATGCCATCTGATCCCAAGCAAATCTCCCCCAAAACAAGCCCTCCAGTGTGCAACACTGTGCATTTGTTTTATTTTTTATATATAAATTTCTTTATATATACAGATTTTTTTTATATTTAATTTTTTTATATTTTCTGCATATTCCAAATTAACTTAATTTACTCATTTATTCATCTACTTTAAATATATACTCCCATAAATCTGCAGGTTATTACAATAATCCTGCCAATGTTCTTACCTGTTTACAGTTTGTTTGTTTTTTGGAAATATTCAATAAACTATTTCCATTCTTTTATAAAAAGTTTTTTATCTTGATTTCTTATTTTTCTGGTAATTTTTTCCACTTATGCATATTCCGTTAAGTTTTTGTATCCATTCCTCTTTCCATTTTTGGCAACTAACACTGTAGTCGCATACATGAATAAATTTCTATACAGTTTGGGTAGTTCTGTCCCTATAATTCCCAAAAGGCTGGCTTCTGGGTTCTTTTACAAACATTATTTTAAACATATTTTTCAATTCATTATACAGTGGTACCTTGGTTTTTGAACGTAATCCGTTCCGGAAGACTGTTCCGAGTTCTGAAATGTTCGAAAACCACAAACTCAATACGGAAGCCTCAGTACGGAAAACTCAGTACAGAAGCCGCGTGGCATGTTCAACTTTTGAGGCGTGTTCGAAAACCGAAGCACTTACTTCCAGGTTTACAGCGTTCAAAAAACGAAATGTTCATCAACGGAAACGTTTGAAAATCAAGGTACCAATGTATAATGAATATCATTTCCCAGTAAGCTTTAACCTTACCACAAGACCACCACATTTGATGAAAAGAACCTTCTTACTCTTTACATTTCCAACATTTATTTGATTTTGATTTATACATTTTTGCCAATTTACTCGGTATTAGGTACCATCAATATAGCATTTTCATATAATTTTCTCTTAGACAATAATCTGTAAATTTTATATCCATATTCCACAATCGTTCCCATGCTTCCCTATCTATATTATGGCCAATATTTATTACCCAATAGATCAATGATTTTATTTGCTCATCCTTTGTCTCCCATTCCAATAATATTTTATACATTTTAGACAGCACTTTTACATCTCATTCCAACAGATCTCTTTCCAGTTGTGATATCCTTTGTATCCTTTCTTAAATACTTTGTTCAAATGATATTGTGTCCATGTTATTAATTTTCCTGATGATTCCTAAAATTCTTTTGATACTCTGCTTTCTATAAGTTGTCCACCTTCAATCATATTTTCTTTACCCCTACAGCTTCCAACAGTGAGAGCCAAAATGGTCTTTTTGCCTCTAATATATTTATATACTCTATACAACTTTTTCCTAATTATATGATTTGTAAATCCTTGATGTACTTTCACCTTTTCATACCGTAAACAAGTGTGCCAACTGAAAATATTATCATAACCTCTAAGTCTAAAATATGTGAATTCTCCAATATCATCCATTCCTTCAACCAACAAAGACAAGATGTTTCATGGTATAACCTCATATCCGGCAGAGAGAAACCTCTCTCTTTCGCATCTATCAATATTTTATATTTTATTCTCGGATTTTTCCATTGCCAAATATATATTTAGAAATATCTTTTTGCCATGTATTGAAACAATCTGTCTAGCCAATCTCTTGAATTGAATGAAACAAAAATAACTTTCTAGGTCTTTTTAGGCCTTTTATATTTTCGACACCATCCTGACGGAAGGACACAAAAGAGTTGTGAGGGGTCGCGGGGGGGGGTGTTGGGTGAGGTATAAAGGGACGGTGGAAGTTGGCAGGGGGTTGCAGGTCGGGTAGATGGAGTTGGTGAGCAATGTGGCAGCCCACAGTGCCTCTATAAGTACGTTTATTTAAACTCAAAGGTGACATGGGTGGCGCTGTGGCCTAAACCACTGAGCCTCTTAGGCTTGCCAGTCAGAAGGGGGGTGGTCTGAATCCCCACGACGGGATGAACTCCTGTTGCTCTGTCCCAGCTCCTGCCAACCTAGCAGTTTGAAAGCACACCAGTGCAAGTAGTTAAATAGGTACCACTGCGGCAGGAAGGTAAACGTCGTTTCCATGCACTCTGGTTTCCCTCACGGTGTTCCATTGCACCAGAGGCAGTTTAGTCATGCTGGCCACATGACCCGGAAAGCTGTCTGTGGTCAAACTCCAGCACCCTTAGCCTGAAAGCGGGACAAGCGCCGCAACCCCATAGTCGCCTTTAACCATCGAGAGGACCTTTACTTTTTTCTTTTTATTTCATGGTATGAAGAAAACAGACACATAGCTTAGGGTTGAAGATTGTAGTAAGTTTAATGGAAAAGCCCAGTATCAGCCAGGGCTACAACTTTACATACAATACAGCTGGTACGCCGGACAGGACGTCCGAAGGAGATTATCGCAGGGTGAAAATGAGTCACTGGGCACCACATGTCAGCTGCTGAAAAGCTCTGTGTGGCCATCTCCACCACATTACAAGAGTCATTCCTATGTTAGCCAGTCATATGGTAAGCCTAGTAGTACCACGGCTACCATCCCTCCTCACCACCCCAGCCATCCAGGAAAACAGAGGTGTAGTAACCACTGGGTTTTCCAGATGGTTAAAAGCCACACAATGCCTCACCTTGCAGTTGCAGCCGCCATATGGTACCTTTTCACACAACTACTGTGTCATTGCTGGTTGTCTGTGAGCACCCTCAATAGCATATAAGTCGGGTGCTCACAATTTCAGTACACATTCAGTGGTTCCTGTTGACAATCCCATTTAAAAAACAAAAGACACACACACACACATACACATCCTGTGGGTTGATATGTCACAGCAGGTGCACATCAACTGAGAAATCGATGCTTCCCAGTTGACGGGAGTAAAAGGGATTCAACAGCTTTGTGTCTCGTACGTTCCCCAGTAATAATAATAATAATAATAATAAAAATCCTAACTGAAGGAATTGTAGCCTCTGGTTGCAGCAGCTCAAGGCTCACATTAGCTCGCATTCAGCAATGCATAAACATAGGTTTCTTAGCTCTAACAAACCTCGGGAACAGGAAGAAAACTTTTGTTTTCAGTGTGCGAGAGGATTTGGAAATTTAGATATACACTCCCGCAACAAAAGAAAGGTCAGCTTCACAGCTTTAGTGCTACTAACCGGGATGAATGGATCCTGCCCAGATTGCTTCGTTGTAGAATTGAAGCAGTTTGCTCTTGAACCCAGACTCCACCCCTGGGGCTCTCGCTATACCTTGCTTAGCGCCTCTGGCCCAAACTGAAGCCCCCGCACTTCTACTTTAGCAGCATTCAAAGACCTTCAGCCCTCCCTGTGAGCCTTTCTGCAGCCGGGCCACAGAGCCACTAAGAGACCATATCAACCGGCTTTGTCGACTTATCATGTAGAAGGACTTTCCCCATTTCCCTGGGACCGGATCAGCTGTCTTGCTCTCTCTCCGACGTCGGCAGGTCACCGACTCCAGTAAAATTCAGCTCCTTACTGTCAGCTCTCACAGAGTTCAGGTTCGAACCGAGAACTTCCGAGGTGAAAGCGTTGGCCTGAAAGCCGTCTTCCCCTGCTGAAAGCGAAATCCCGTTCATGTAAGTCTCCAAATGTCTCAGCAGCTGCTTCGGGTTTCTTTTAGCAAATGCCTCCACTTCTGCAAAAAGAAAAATAGAAAGAGAGAAAGAGAGAAAGAAAGAGAGAGAGAGAGAGAGATGATACAGTGGTACCTCGAGTTACATACGCTTCAGGTTACAGATGATTCAGGTTACAAACTCCGCTAACCCAGAAATAGTACCTCGGGTTAAGAACTTTGCTTCAGTATGAGAACAGAAATTGTGCTCCGGCAGTGCAGCAGCAGTGGGAGGCCCCATTAGCTAAAGTGGTGCTTCACGTTAAGAACAGTTTCAGGTTAAGAACAGACCTCCAGAACGAATTAAGTTCTTAACCCGAGGTGTCACTGTATCTGGTAGGAACATGCTCTGAAGAAGTCAAGACACCCGGGTTGGAAAAAGGTTAGCCATTTTGACTTCCAGCTTACCTTCCCTGTGAGTAAAGGCCACTTTTGAGCTTTTTAAGCCAAGTGCAGGGTTGGTGCTGGTATCAGGGTAAAGGTTTATAAAGTTATGAAGAAGAACATGGAGAAAATGTACTGCAAACCTGCACGGCTATGAAAATGACATTTTGGAGAGGAGTCTAGAAGCCAAGTAAAAAGTTGCTTTCCAAATTCTTCCAGTCTCTTTAAGCAGCTATGGTCAGGGGAGTGTTCTGCAGGTTCATGACTGCATCTTGCAAACACAGAATTCAATACTGGGTGCAGCATGTGGCAATCCAAGAATCACATTTTGGAGTCCTGATTTTTAACAGAAGGCAGGAGCTTTGAAGATGCACTAGCTTGAAGATGCAAGTACAACTGAAAGCTCAGAAATTCTGCGCATGCAGAGAGTGCCTGTACACACACACACATATAATTTATTACATTTATATACCTCCTTTTCCTTTTCCTCAAAAAGAATTGTGGGACTGTATAAGGAATATGCAAACTTAGGCAGATTTATTTAATTAATTAAAACACCTGATTAATCAGCTAGAATTTCTTTAATTAGGCGTCAGACCTAGCTTCAGTTATGCAAATTCAACAAATGCCAGCACATTTGCTTTACTTGCCCAGTTATAAACTGACACATAGCATTTGCCTGCAGCACCATATTCAAGAATCAACGACACAAACATTTATCTCCGCACATGAGACTGATCATGGCAATCAGCTCTCTCATAAAGCAACATACATGCACGGAACAAGGAATTGTTATACTATATATTTTCTTTCTTTTGAACAGGACTAAAACAGCCCACCTTTTAGAACAAAACCAGAGTCGGAAATAGTCTTTTGTTGTGCTTTCCAGATGTTGAAGAGGCGTAAAAATACAGCCACGTACAAATCATTTAGCACTGCAATGACTTGCTGCCTTCGATTACACTCTCTGAAAGAGACAAGTACAACAAATTTACTGCCAGGGTCATCTTTCCTATCACTGGGCCTTATTAACAGGAAAAGACAAAAGGGAAACGACACACAAGGAGCTGCTTTATACCATTCAGACTTCTGGTCGATCTGGCTCAGTAATGTCACTCCATATTGGCTGGCAAAGACTTGCATTTCCGTCACTAAGAGCATGCCTTCGCTTGCCAAGAAACATTTCATTTTGCTGGGGGGGAAAGACAACACTCCTCTGGAATTTAAGGTAAAACAAGGGGGAGTTCACACACACCCATGTCAAAAGAAAGCCTGAGATGATGGCCCAGCGAGTGGCGCTGTGGTCCAAACCACTGAGCCTCTTGGGCTTGCCAATCAGGAGGTCAGCGGTTTGAATCCCCATGACGGGGTGTGCTCCCGTTGCTCTGTCCCAGCTCCTGCCAACCTAGAAGTTCAAAAGCATGCCAATGCAAGTAGATAAATAGGTACCACTGTGGCAGGAAGGTAAACAGCGTTTCCATGCGCTCTGGTTGGAGGATCAGAAATTCTTCCTGTATGCCACAACAACAGGAAGACTACTCCTCGTACAGAGATCGAAACAACAGGATATCCCAACAATTGAAGAATGGCAACAGAAAGTATTGGAGTATGCGGAAATAGCAAGGCTAACTGGAAGAATCCAACAGCAGGACGATGGGAAATTCCAAAAAGAATGGTCCAAATTTATGGTATACTTAAGAGAAAACTGTACATAAATAAAGAGACTCACAGGACTTAAATAAAACTCATAACGTTTATTGTAAACATTTGGGTAGACCACAAGATGTAATGCTGTATTGTAATAATGTATGTCCAAAGTATAATACAAAAATTTATTAAGGAATTATAGACACTAATAGAATGTATATATAGTAATCACACTTAAGCAAGAGCAATGTAGCGAAGCCAGAAGAGGGGTGGAGGGAAGTTAACTCAGATAAGATATAGATTTAAAGGAGAAATATTGTTAAGCTGTATTATGTTAAAGATATTTGGGGAAATTTAATAAAAATTAGGGGGGGGAGAGAAGTGGTTTTGTCCTGCTGGCCACATGACTTGGAAAGCTGTCTGTGAGCGAACGCCGGCTCCCTCAGCCTGAAAAAGAGATGAGTGCCACAACCCCATAGTCACCTTTGACTGGACTTAACCATCCAGGGGTCCTTTGCTTTTTATTATGTGTGCTAGCCATGGCCACATGTGGGGATAATAATACAGGTCTACCTTGGAGGCTCACAGTAAGGGTCACTACAATACCAGGTGTACATGAAGCACTATGAAACCCACGTGGTACAATGCATGCATCCGAAGAAATAAGATCTTGGCTTACAAAAAGCTAAGGCAACAATAAATGTGTTAGGTTTGATGGTACTAAGGAATTCTAGGCTGCTTTTAATTCTGTAAGTGCCCTCCTGGCAATCTTTCCTCCTCCCCTTTTCCAGAACTGACAAAAAAATGGTCACCAATTTCTGCAGTACGGACTGGCAGGAAGGAGGTAGTCTTTCCACATCTTGGAAGAGGATGAATAGGGTTGTCACATTTTGTTCTCAAAAAGTCTGGCATCTCGGGCACTGAGCATGTGTAAAATCCCCCCCCCCCCCGAGCAGAACAAAGCTTTGAAGCAAACGCACAAAGACCTAAAGCAGCTCCTCTTCAATTCCCCCTCCCAATTAATTCCCCCCCCCCATCTTCTGCTCCACATCAATTCCCTTTCATTGGCCTTCATTTATCATAACCCCCAAGGCACCACTAAATAAAATTCCCCACAAAATTATACCCCCAAAGTAATATCCTACCCATGAGCTGCCCTGAATTAGTTTGCTTTTAAAGAGACATTTTTTTAAGTCACTTTAAAACCCAAGCGTCAGTAAGTGGTGTGATTCCTGCTACGTGCCACATTTGCAGCAATGCACTCCCCCCTGAAAACTTGCATTCCTAAGCCTCCTTACTAACGAGTAAGCCCATCCAAACATAGCGAGGCTTACTCCAAAGTAAGCATGCGTGGCTTTGGGGTACAAATGCCTCTCCAAAACATCAGCATGCCCCATGTCATAAACTATGGTTTAATCGTGAATGTGCCTCAAATGCTCAAGTTGTCTTACTACATTAAAAAAAACAGAACAAAAGTAGTCATAAACAATAAATGAAACATCAAAAAATGCACAATTTTCACATAAATCGCAAGATCTAAAATGAAGATACAAAAAAAAAAAAAACCAGCAACAACTCCACCCCAACAAAATACCCCCAAACATCCCAGCCGAAGTGTGTTCAACAGCCTCAGCTTCTGTAGCTGGAGTCAGTCAGGACCCTGCCCTGCCATACCAGGCCAGGTGGAAAAAACTTGCAAGGCAGAGAGCAAGTCTTCCAGGACTCTTCACACACACACAGTGCATGATTTGTCGTGATTTACCATTCAAACTAACCACAAGTGGTAAACCAAAAATATAGCAAGGCTTGTTTTTCAAGCTGCAAGCCCTATTCAGCTTTGCCATCCCCCTCTTTCACAATGGAGAGCACTGGGGGAAAGGTAAAAGTAAAGGACCCCTGGATGGTTCAGTCCAGTTGAAATCAACTATGGGGTGTAGAACTCATCTCTGCTTCCAGGCCGAGGGAGCCAGCGTTTTTCCACAGACAGATTTCCGGGTCGTGTGGCCAGCAGGACAAAACCGCTTATGGAACACCGTGAGGGAAACCAGAGTGCATGGAAACACCGTTTATTTTCCCGTTGCGGTGGTACCTATTTATCTACTTGCGCTGGTGTGCTTTCGAACTGCTAGGTTGGCAGGAGCTGAGACAGAGCAACAGGAGCTCACCCTGTCATGGAGATTCGAACCGCCGATCTTCCAATCAGCAACCCCAAGAGGCTCAGAGGTTTAGACCACAGCGCCACCTGCGTCCCCTACTGGGGAAAACATCATCTGAGGAGTGGAGGTGCCTGCTTTCTGCAGGGATCAGCTGTGTGATCAAATTTCTCACAGGGATGCATTGGCTGAATGACAGGAGGATGGCCCACCTCCTATCAAATTTGGCTCACACGGGGTAAGAGTAGATAAGGATCTAGCTTGCAGTGGGCCCTCAATTTAGCTGACTGACCTGTCAGTTATGCTTACAGTCCTGGATCTTCTGTATTCGTGGAATTTTTCAAAAAAAATGTATTCAATATATTCCCAACATTTTACGGAAGCGGTACTTAATTTCCACGCCAATGTAAATGTTTTCATTCTTCTTGAGCTGCATGGTTCCATAGCAAGGAAAAGAGCGGCAACAACTTGAACACAGCTCTACCATGCCATCCGTAATAAAAGAGATCTGCAACGAACTCACCTGGAAAGGCGTTCTTCCCTCAGTACTTGGATTACAATACGAGTAATATTGACAGACATCACACAGAAAGGGAAATTCTGTAAAGGAATTGGAAATACATTTTTAAAAAGTGTGCCCTGTCCCTAATTAATAGGAAGTAAAATTCATACTGCTTTTTTCTTTTTAGCTCACTTATATATGCCTGAATGAAACCCCTACACAGAGATTTGGGTCAGTTTCTCTACTTGACCTTACATTTAAGAAGCGAGTCAAATTCAGGCAACATGTTCTGGTTTTAGATTATGAATCCTTTCAACAGATATGCAGATTTGCTTTGTTGCTTTTATAAAAAAATCAAGTATGACCCATTTGACCTGAAGTTGTGGCATTTTCTCTGTTCAAAACATCTCAGAGCAAGGCTCTGGTCCCAGCTCTAGTATCTTAGCTGCTGTCTCACTGGTGCTGTCTCAACCACAAACCTGACACACTGGTACTGCAACCTAAGTGGTGCCTTTAGAGTGCAGAACACAGCATCTTACAACATCCCGTCAGCTGACCCCAAGCACCAATCCTTCTCAATGGGCCTTTTAATGTTCTACCCTCAGAACTTGCTTCTTGGTCCAAGCAACTCGAGTCCTAGGAGAAGACCTCGCTTGGCTAAGTCTTCTTCTCTGTTCCTTTGCTCTGTTTCCTCTGCTTTTCAGAACCGAACTTTAGTTTTATTGATTTACATACAGTATTTATTTTTTAAAATAATCATTAACAATAAGAGTTGAATCCAGACATAGTCTCACGGCAGACCCATTGAAATTGTTGTCTATTACATTTTCAGTTTATCTAACTCTAAGCATAGCTATGTCTGGATCAAACCCTTCAGAGCTTGGCTTTCTGTCATTCTTGCCCACTGTTTAGGACCAGCTGTACCATTGGGCATGGTAAGACAGCGGCTTCAGGCGGCAGATGATGGGGAGCAGCAGCAAGGTGTTGGAAGGACACAACAGTGTGCAAAGCCACCTCCAAAGCTAACCTGCCGCCCTCAAGAACAAATCATGCCTGCCCTGGACTATACAGCATGCCCTTGACCATTCTGACTGACAAGCAAATAACACTGCAGTCCCAAAACCTTACCCCTGCCATCCCTTACTGACTTTGCCTATTTGCATTCACAACATAGTAAGTTGTAGTATACTGGAAGAGAGCGGATATGTGATTAAAATCATGTTTTCACCCTTTGTGATTATTGGTACTTCCTCAACTTGCTTAGAAAATGGGAAAGGGACTGGGGTGGGCCTTTGAGAGGAAAAGGGAGAGGAATTTCAAGATCATCCAGCAGAGGTCCCAGGACCTCATTGTTCTTCTGCTTCCCTCCATTGGGGGTCCCTGAACCAATTCTGCTTTCCTAACGAAGCATAAGTATTAAAAATGCAAACTCCTCACACAAAACCCAAATCACAGAACCAAAAAGAAATCAAGAAAACTCTAGTACCCTGGTATAATTTATTGTAAATTAAAGAGCAGCAAGGTTCCAGTTAGGCTGTTTGCAGAATACTAACTTCACGTCAATAGGAAAAGTACTGGTAAGACAATTTGGGAAAATGCTGTTAAGAGCAGGGAGTACCAAATCATAAACCCACCAAGCGTAGCTGACCTGCCAAATAGGAACATAAAAAGATATGCTACACCTGACGACCTTCAGAAGTTTTGGGCTTGAAAGGTAAAAGAGGTAAAACTCCCATCAGCACAGCTGGTCTGGAAGGCACCATGTTCACAAAGGCTCCACCAGACTGCCAGCTGAGATGCTAATGGCTCTTTTTTCTGGACCTCCAAAAGCCTCTGGTGGGACCAATTTTAGCAAAAGCCTCGAGACACAATGGGAGCATCAGCTACATTTCAGCATCTTATTATGCATTAGTTTCCACCCTGTTTCCCAGAAATGCCTTTCAATAAGCTAATGGAAAAGGTGGTGCTTAAATTTATTTTATTCTCCCCCAATAATTTATTGGTATTTTTATTTGGGGAAAGGGGAGGAGAGAGAAATACAAGCAATATCATTTCAGCACGAAACGTTGTTGTACTGAACATACAAATATCAACCAGCCTCTTCAAAAAAGAAAAGAAATCTAATGCCACCTTTACTGCAAAAAGATCTCTGCCTTGGTCAATCTAAGATATACCTACTAATACCATATGGCCATTTGCATTTCTATCAAGACCTAGCCTGGATTCTCAAGGCCAATGCCCAAACTTCCACTCAAAGAAAGCAGCATAACCCATCAAAATTTTATGCAAATACCCTCAATCCTGGATCAGAAAGCAGTTCAAACAAGAAGGTTTCAGGCTGAAGGTTCAAGTATTGGTAGTAAAATCTAAACTGGATAGTTAAAACAATGGTGGGACACCTGTGGCACGCCAGATGTTGCTGGACTTTAATCTCCACCATCCCTGAGTGGTCGTCATTCTGGCTGGGACTGAGGCATCCAACAACATCTGGAGCGTCACAGGTTCATCATCCCTCTCATCTACAAAGCACAGCCAAAGGCTCCTGAAAGATTCAGCCAGAGATTGTTTGGATACTGGAAACATTATGGGGGTGCATAGTATGGCAGACGGGAATAAGATTATATTGGGGTGGGGAGGGAAGAGTAGAAGGAAAGGAGAGATGAAAAAATTAAATGGCTGAATTCAGAGCTAATGGCCAACTGTGCTTTGCCATTACAGGCATGGATTTTTTAGAGACTAAAATACCCTAATTATTAGAACATGAGATCTCCCAACATGTAGTCCAAGGAGATGTAGTTAAAGGACCGAACCATTTCTGGGAGGCAGTTCAGACAAAAGCAGTCGACACTAGGAATCTTTCAAGCTGATGATTTAGGCTGTAAAAAAATAAAGGCCTTCTGTTATAACCAGTAGGAGACCAGGCTTGCAAAGTTATCTCTCCCACAGGTTTTCAATAACATTTCAAAAACCCGAGCTCAGAAAAAGGAAACGTGCCTGTGTTTCGTGATGGGATAACTTGAAAATCTCTCGAGCTACGGGTAATATCCGAGAATCCATTACAAAATATAGTGTTTGCATTAATCCTAGCATTCCAGTCCCACGTAGGTCTGTGCCAGGATCCATCCCTTAAGTATAAAACACACAGAGAGAGACAGTTAAGCCAAGGCAATAAACGCTCTTACACAGGCCATATTTGTGAATGATTGCATGCATAAAGCTACATTAGAGGATTGTTAATTGCCAAGGCAAACCCAGAAAGGCAATGCTAAAATTAATGTGGCCTGATGAAAACTTGACGCTCTCTCTCATGAGCACCCAATACATCATTTCCGTTATGTAACCATACCTGAATGACTCCAAATTGAAAGCCACAGGAAAACGGTGATCTGAATTACGGAATGAAACGTTCTGGCCTGTGAGTTACAGCTTATCTCCAAGGCGAATGCAATAGGGGACCAAGCTTTCTAAAAAAGACCATCTACTCCCTGAATGAAGTCGCCCACTCAAATTATTCAGAAGTCTTTCTTCAAATGCCCCAACTTTCTGAGGCAAGGCGCATGGAAACAAAGTATTGGCACCCCGGTTGTGGAAAGGACTCCCAGAGACATTCATCTGGCACCCCAATCTTCTCCCAAGTTTTTAATTAGATGGGTTTATTGCCTGTTGCTGCATCCTTGTTTTTATTGATGCTGCTTCCCATATTCAACAACTGATACAGGACAGCAGTCAAAGCAGCCCCCAAAGTGTTTCACCTGCTTTCACTGTATCTTGTCCTGTATCTGTTGCTGAATACTTGCATTTGCAATCTGTAAAGCGATATATACATTTTAAAATAAATAAAATAACTCCCATTCCCTCCAAGGTAATGTGATGTTAGTATTAAAATATAACAGAATGTTAAATAAGAAACTCCTTACAAATCACGTATATAATGTCTGTGGAAGCAGGCCTATAAGACAACTACCCAAACTCAAAATATTCAGGGTTTTTGAAATGTTACAGTGGTTCTTGAGGATTATTTCAAATAAAGTGTCAAAAAAGGGAAGTGTGAGCAGCTTTTTAAAGGCGTCTGCTGTATCTTGCAAACAGGGAACTCACTGACCTTCCCCTGCAAATAAATGTACAGCATGCCAGATAGGAGCGGCCCATAGATCTTTCCTGGGGAAAAATGCATGTTCCTCTTCCACATGTTACAGCAGAAGCAAAAGTCATACCATGCCAAGCTCGTATGAAGAATATTGTTCATGTACTTCCTCCATACCTTGAAATCCCAGGTCTTCCCAATGGGCTCCATAACGGGCACAATCAAAACGGGACCCCGTTAGTTTCTTGTAAATCGTTTGCAGGATCCTCATGTGCACTTTTTCATTGTTATCCAAGCCACCTGTTGAGGGAAATAAACTTATTTTCTCTGCTTAAATGAGTCTCTACTTTAGATACATAAAGCCCAAGTTTAATCCTTGGCATCTTTGCATAAAGATGTGTTCTCTGCCAAGCAGTGGCCTTGAGTGAGGAAGAGTGCAAAGAGGAAAGGAAGCAAGGCAAAATCAACTAAGACCAAGGTCAGGCTCCAGCAAGACCATCCGAAACAAGGCAAGGTTCAGGTTCTGAAAAGGCAAAATCAACTGGAAGGGACAAGGGTCATGCAGTCCCACCCACTGCAACGCAGGAAGGTCAAGGCCAAGCAGGCAGCACCCTGCCTGCATCCATGTGATGTTCAGGCAGAAGAGACAGATCAGCAGGCTCCAATCACATTACAGTGGTACCTTGGTACTCAAACAACTTGGAACCCAAACACTGCAAACCTGGAAGTGCTCTGGTTTGCGAACTTTTTTTGGAAGCTGAACATGCTCAGCTTTGAGTGCCACACTTCCGTTTTGAGTGTTATGCTGAGGTGTATCTGTTTTTGCTACTTATTTTGAGTTTTTGTTTTGGCGGTTCTCTTTTTTTTTTGTTTTTTCTGACTGTGTGGAGCCCAGTTCAGCTACTGATGGATTGATTGTGTGTCTGCAGTACATTGTTTGTTGCTTTCATTTTATGGATCAATGATCTCATTACATAGTAAAATTCATGTCAAATGGCTGCTTTAGTGGTCGTTTTTAAAAGTCTGGAACGGATTAATCCATTTTGCATTACTTTCTATGGGAAAGCGTGTCTTGGTTTTGGGATGCTTTAGTTTTGGAACGGACTTTTGGACCAGATTCATTTTGAGAACCAAGGTACCACTGTACTTCAGCAGCAGGTCAACCTAGATTTAAATAGAACTGGCTGTTGGAATACAGCAACACAACCTCCACAGGCTGAAGAGGCGCTGGCCAAAGGTACTCCTCTTGGGCTGCAACTTCTAGGCCAGTGGGGACACCCAGAGCCATTTCTGGTGACAATTGCCTCTCCCACCCAGACACCACCTCCTCTCCCAGAGATGGGGAGTTGGGACTGCAGGGTCACGAAAGTATCTCAGGCAGCAGGGAGAGAGACCTCTGCCCAAACCATTGGGAGAGCTATTGCCAATAAAAGCAGGGAATACTGGGCTAGAGAAAACAAAGGCCATATAGAAGCAGTCTGCTGTGACTTTATATCAGGGACGCGGAACCTGCAATCTCTCAGGTGTTGCTAAATTCCAGCTTCCATCAACCCCAGCCAGCATGGTCTATAGCAGGCATAGGCAAACCCGGCCCTCCAGATGTTTTGAGACTACAACTCCCACCATCCCTGATCACTGGTCCTGTTAGCTAGGGATGATGGGAGTTGTAGTCCCAAAACATCTGGAGGGCTGAGTTTGCCTATGCCTGGTCTATGGTCAGGGATGATGGGAGCTGGGAGTCCACCTGGAGGGCAAGAGATTCCCCAGCCCAACTTCACAGGACTGGATAAAAAAGCTTTATACAAAGGTCAGACCATCATTCTATAGGGCTCAGTACTGTCTACACTAACTTGGTAGTGGCTGTCCAGAGTTTTCCACAGGAATCTTTCACAGAGATGCCAAGGATTGAACCCATGGCCTTCTTCTGCAGATGCTCTTCCCAAGAGCTGCAGCCCTTTCCAGATATTTAAGACATGGCAATATTAAGTAGGCGGACAGTCAGAAAACCGGCTACTGGGAAGATGCTATCCGCAGCCACAGGAAGCAAAACTTACACTGGGCTATCGCCAAGGCTAAGTCCCTCTCACTTTGCAGCTGCTGGTGGAGACGGGGAGGGCCGAAAAGGAAATGGGCAACGGCGGCCAGTCCTCTCCTTCGCACTGTTGGCTGAATCTTTTTCTGAAACCAGGAAAGTTAGAAAGAATTTAAAAGTGTGATGGTACATAGGCAAAGTCCTCCCTAACAACACTGCTGAGAAAAGGGAAACAGACCACTGCTGCAACTGACCATATCATAGATCTTCATTGACTTCCAGGGTTGCTGTTTTTCCAAACTCAGTTTGGCAAGGAGCGTTCTCCTGGCAGGCAATCTATGCATTATGTGCAACCGACATTTCATGTCATAGTTTTCTCCTAGGCAAAATCCTGGCCTGATCTCCCTCATACTCTGAGCTAGGTAACAAAAAGGACCACTTTGAACCTGGCTGTGGATTGACATTACCCTTAGTAGACCTTCTTCCTGTTTCCCTGCCAAAGAGAGGATTTTTTTTCTGTGGTGACAACCAAAATCTGGAACTCCTTCCTTAAGCATACCTGCCTAGGCTTTCCTCACTGCCATCTTTTAGGCATCAGACAAATTCTATTTTCATGGACCATTTGGTGATACCTAAGATCTTTTTACTACCATTAGATATTTTTATCTTGTTGCTCATTTTGCTGTTTTATCTTTTGTGATGTTTCTGGGTGGTTTTGAATCAGATAGGTGCATTTTTAAAAATAATAATAATACTTGTTTGTATGGTTTTGTTTTGTGCCTTGTGGGTGCTTTAAATCCCTTAGAGAAAGTAAATTTTACTACAGTGCCCTATATCAGATAATAATAATAATAATAATAATAATAATAATAATAATAATAATAATAATAGGCCACCCATCTGACTCAAGAATGGCTCACAACAAAATATTAAAAGCCAATA
The DNA here is from genome assembly GCF_964234715.1 of Podarcis melisellensis. Classification (NCBI taxonomy): domain Eukaryota; kingdom Metazoa; phylum Chordata; class Lepidosauria; order Squamata; family Lacertidae; genus Podarcis; species Podarcis melisellensis. Next base: position 10,958,972 of record NC_138532.1, on the reverse strand, counting down.
AGACATCAACCATTAAAAACCTTCCTGAACAGGGCTGCCTTCAGATGCCTTCTAAAAGTCAAATAGTTGTTTATCTGTCTGCCATCTGATGGGAGGGCATTCCAGAGGGCGAGTGCCACTACCGAGAAGGCCCTCTGCCTGGTTAGATGCAGACACCTAACAATACAATCCTTCAACCATTTAACTTGGCTCTTAAGCGTGCTTCGTTCAGTTGAGGTTAATGGAAATAATAACTGTTAATTTACTTATAGGCAATAATTCTATATCTATATAGCTATATTAGAGGACCTGCTTTATGTCAATAGGCAGGGATTCTGAAGCACAAATAACTTGAAAACATCTAAACTCTCCTGTTACAGAAACCTATAGCCTAGAACCCAGCACGTTACAGCCCTATATACAGGTGAAACTCGGAAAATTAGAATATCGTGGAAAAGTTCGTTTATTTCAGTAATTCATCTGAAAAGGTGAAACTAATATATGAGATAGACTCATGACATGCAAAGCGAGATATGTCAAGCCTTTATTTGTTATAATTGTGGTGATCATGGCATACAGCTGATGAAACCCCAAATTAACAATCTCAGAAAAATAGAATATTAAATGAAATCAGCAAAACAAGGATTGTAAATAGACCAGTATTGGATCTCTGAGAAGTAGAAGCATGCATATGTACTCAGTGCTTGGTTTGGGCCCCTGTTGCATCAATTACTGCCTCAATGCGGCGTGGCATGGATGTTATCAGCCTGTGGCACTGCTGAGGTGTTATGGAAAACCAGGAAGCTTCAATAGCAGCCTTCAGCTCTTCTGCCTTGCTCGGTCTCATGTCTCTCATCTGTCTCTTGGCAATGCCCCATAGATTCTCTATGGGGTTCAGGTCAGGCGAGTTTGCTAGCCAATCAAGCACAGTAATCCCATGGGCATTGAACCAGGTTTTGGTACTTTTGGAAGTGTGGGCAGGTGCCAAAGTCCTGCTGGAAAATGAAATCAGCATCCCCATAAAGCTCGTCTGTGGAAGGAAGCATGAAGTGCTCCAAAATCTCCTGGTAGACAGCTGCGTTGACCCTGGACTCAATGAAGCACAGTGGACCAACACCAGCTGATGACACGGCTCCCCAAATCAACACAGACTGTGGAAATGTCACACTGGACTTCAAGCAGCTGGCATTGTGTGCCTCCCCATTCTTCCTCCAGACTATGGGTCCTTGGTTTCCAAATGATATGCAAAAGCTGCTTTCATCAGAAAAGAGATTTGGGGAGCCATGTCATCAGCTGGTGTTGGTCCACTGTGCTTCATTAAGTCTAGGGTCAACGCTGCCATCTACCAGGAGATTTTGGAGCACTTTGCTGATTTCATTTAATATTAATAAATAAATGAACTTTTCCACGATATTCTAATTTTCCGAGTTTCACTTGTCTCTGTTAGGAAAAAGGAGACGGGGTGGTGGAAAGGAGGGGAACTAGCTAAATCATGGAGATTTAAGCTCCTGGGCTCTGGTAACTCTATCTCTCCCTGACAAAATGAAATAGGAATAAAGTACCTCGGAAGTGCTTTAAGAGCCAAACAGGAACCATCAATGCAGCATTTTCAATGCCTAAAATATTTAAGCAGGATGGCTGTCAAATCAATCCTAGTTGGCACATACATACCCTGCAGTCTGAGAGATCTGCTGTTTGGAAGTATTGCAATGCTTCATTGAAAGAGATTAAGGGTATTGGCCCTAGAGGCCTCTCCACAATTCCTACAGCCACAAAGAAGAGAAGAGCATTTGTTTAATTCATGTTCATCCCACTGTTCCTCCCAGTGGAGCCTTACAATATTAAAACAACATTTTAAAAAACAACAGCCACCTATTTTTAAGAAGTATTGTACTGGAATTTGTGTTATATTTATTTACTCATGCATACATGATCTGGAACCAGGGAGAAACAATAGCATTGCCAAGTCTGCCAATAACACCTAGTTATAGCCAAGGATCTCTTCAAGTTGAGTGAAGACGCAACGGATTGGCAGATGAGATTCAACATATGTAAGTGTAAAGCGATGCACACAGTGAGAAAAATAAAATCTAACATTCACACATATGCTGATGGGGTCTGATTTGTCTGAAAAGGTCTTATGCTTGTAAGCAGATAACTTAATCAAAATGTCAGCTCGTACTGTAGTAGTGCAAGCTCATAACTGGGAATCGTTAGGAAAGGGATGAAAAATACAACTGCTAGAATCATAATGCCCCTATATAAATCAACGGGGCAACCCCATTTGAAATGGCATGTGCAGGTCTGGTTGTCTCATTTCAGAAAGGATACTGTCAATTGGGAAAAGATAGAAAATGAGGCAATGAAAGCAATCAGGGGGTTGGATCAGTTACAAATAAGGAAAATGTGTTTGGACTTTAGTCTCAAACCTTTGAAAGCTGAACTATGGGGCAGGGTAATGTTAATTGCATGAATGCAATTAACTGTGTTGTTTTTGTTATGTTAATAGCTGTGGGAAAGCTTCAGCAGCCTTGGAACTGTAGTGGGGGAAGTTTAACTCTCTCCCTGACATAGTCCAAGCGAAGCTGCTATTTACATTTCAAGGGAAGCTTCCATTGACAATGGGAGAGGCAGATTTTGTAGGACTGTGGCAGGGAAGGAAAGAGTTACAATCTCCCAACCCCACCTTCATAGTTCCAAGGATGCTCAAGCTTCCCAGGAATACTATTCATGTAACAGAAACTGTGCACTTTAATTGCATTCACACAGCTAAAATTGTGCCTAGTTTAGCCCTAGCGAGGGATATGAATGATAGGAGTGAAGCACAGCTCTACAAAATAATGATTCTTTCTGAAACAGTGGAAGAATCCACAAACAATCATCAAGGTTCTTTGGTCATATTCCATCATATCAAATCTATGATCTTATTTCAGATTTAATCATTTGCTAATGCCCTGAAGATAATCAACTCTACTGCCTAGAATTCAGCACAATGCAAACTGCAAGCTTTGGTTTATCTCGACGTTTGCTTCAACAAGCAGGTTTTATGTATAAATATATATCTTACAGGCAGGTTTTATATATAAACATGGTAATATATAATGTAATATATAAATATAAATACTGTTATGTGTGTATGTGGATAGGTAGGCAGGTAAGTAGGTAGATTAGATAGATAGATAGATAGATAGATAGATAGATAGATAGATAGATAGATAGATAGATGATAGATAGATAGATGATAGATGATAGATGATTGATAGATAGATAGATAGATAGATAGATAGATAGATAGATAGATAGATAGATGATAGATAGATAGATATAGATAGATAGATATAGATATAGATAGATGATAGATAGATAGATAGATAGATAGATAGATAGATAGATAGATAGATAGGTAGATAGGATGGATAGATGATAGATAGATAGATAGATAGATAGATAGATAGATAGATAGATAGATAGATACATAGATAGATAGATGATAGATAGATAGATAGGATGGATAGATGATAGTTATCAAGCATACGTATCTTGACACAAACATGCAGTTGATGTCATTCACTTGACCTTTCAGAAGCCTCAAAACTGATAGATATGCTCAGAGTAATTCAGGACGAATTAGCACAGCAGGCTTATCTGGGCTGCACAGGCTTGTAGGCTGGTCACATTACTCTTTGTTTGCAGGCCACCTTTGTGTGGCCTTTTAAAAAAAACTTTTTAAAAAAATCTTTCATTTTTCACAAAGGAAAAAGAAATAAATAACTTTACAAATCTTAACATAACGATAAATGACTATGATTTCCGGTTCAAGCTGCTTAATACACTTATGTAGATTACAGTGTGCAACTTGCTCAGCATTACATAAGTGAGCATGGAAACAAACGCAGCACCGTTTTGTGTTCAGAGACAGGGAAACTAGGAGCGCACACCCTCCATGCTCACCCTTTGAGCTGAAACCATAGAGAAAGTGGAAGCAGAGAAGAGACAACCTAAAGCATCGTTCAGCAGGAGTCCTTGTTGTTTAGATCACTCTCTTACCGTTTTCAGCAAGAGGAAGCTTTCGGCTGAGCCTGTGTGTTCTCCTTTGCAAAAGACCACTGAGTTCTAACTTCCGCAGCAAGAACTTTTGAGAGCGACGCAAGCAACAAGACTTTGGTCTCGGGCAACTTTAATGTTTCTTCTTTAAAAGGCAAGCAATACAATTTTAATGCCAGGGTGTGTGAGAGAGAGCTAAGTTCCCCTGGGAGGTTCACCTGGTGCCTTCATTACAGATATTTAGGAGCCAGGAGAAAATAGTCCTCATCTCTCAGTCCTCTGGCTGATTAAACAATCAGGAGCAGGGTTCTTGTTTTGCTTGTTATTATGTTATTGTTATAGAAATAATAAAACTGGAAATTGAAATGTGTTTGAGAAGGGCTGAGTTTGCAAGAGAACCATGAGAGCAGGGGCGTACCTAGGGGTTAGTTAGGTTGGCCTCTGCCAAGGGTGAAGGCACAAAAATTGCTCCATTCCAGTTTGGCTCAACATGGCTAATAATAATAATAATAATAATAAATTTTATGTATACCCCGCCCTCCCCGGCCAGAGCCGGGCTCAGGGCAGCTAACACCAATAAAATTTCAGTAAAAACATAATAAGAAAAAAAGAAAAAGAAAAAAAACTATTTAAAATATAGGTTAAAATGCAACTTAAAATGCAGCCTCGTTTTAAAAGTGAAAACCATATGGGGAGGGAAACATAAGGATCAGACTGAGTCCAACCCAAAGGCCAGGCGGAACAGCTCTGTCTTGCAGGCCCTGCGACAAGATGTCACGTCCCACAGGGCCCTAGTCTCTTGGGACAGAGCGTTCCACCAAGTTGGGGCCGGTACTGAAAAGGCCCTGGCCCTAGTTGAGACCAACCTAACCACTTTGCGACTTGGGACCTCCAAAATGTTGTCATTCGTGGACCTTAAGGTCCTCTGTAGGGCATACCAGGAGAGGCGGTCCCGTAGGTACGTGGGTCCTAGGCCACATAGAGCTTTAAAGGTCTGCCTGCCAGTCCACATGAACTCCCCAGGTCATTCCTCTGCTGCTCTGCGAGGCCAGACGAGGTGCACAGGCTCTTTCTGGCTGCCTCAGCAGAGGAATCCAGTTGCTGGTGTGAGCCATCACAGCAGCCCTTGCAGGACCCCCCTCTCCAATCAGCCAGTGGCGCTATTAAAAGTGCGAGTGGAGCGCCCATCAGAGCTCAGAGGGAAGAGAGAGGAGACAGTGGGCAAGAGCTGCAGGAGGAGGAAAAGGGAAGGGAGGCAGGCAGGTGCACTGACAGAGCAGAGCAGACCCAACCCCAATGGATGCAGAGGAAGTCACTGACGGAGCGCGAAAGGCGACAAAAAGCAAACCTTTTGAGTTTCTGGCCATGGTCTCTCCCAGCTTTGGAAGCACTGATACATCTCCTTGCTGAGGGTGCAAGGGAGCCTAGGTACACAGAACAACATGCAAGCGCTATTGCCTTAACTGTTAAGAACAAAGGAAGGTGGGAAATATAAGGAAGATGTTGTGCCTTGTGATTAAACCAGTAGAAGCTAGCAGAAGGAAGTGTCACCATACATGTATGTTTCTTGCAAATGTATAAATGCTTGTGTTTTTGTCATATTTGGTGTGCTACCCCTCAAGTACTTGCGGTTGGGGTTGTATTGCACTGGCCTTGCAATGCCTTCATAAATGTCCTCTTTGACTGACAATAGGAGTCAGGATCTTACACGTCAACCAGGCTGAACCTACAGGGTATTGGGTATGCATTTTTGTGTTTTTATACTGTAAACCACTCTGTGATCCCTCTTCAAAATACCTTTCCTGCTCTTCTCACAGATAGTAAGTGAAGGTAAATTAAGCGAAGGTTTCAATAGTGGGTCATCTATCAAGTACACCTCTATCAAAAAGGGGGGAATAGGAAAAAAAGACCTTTAAGAAGGTAAAACTCCAAAGTGCATTCATGCAGCATTGCTTAAATAAATCACCACTAGGAGCTTTCTTTCACCTCTACTTAGTTGACTTATCTAAGAGTCCAATTACGTGCCCATTTACTTAAAAGTTAAGCCCTATTGGACTTTTTTCCAGTTGGCATATGAGGGTGAACCCACTTATGGTTATTGCAATTCTGCAGGGCATGGAGAGAGAAGTTCTCTCCCTTCCTAATAACATTTGAACCTGGAGTCCTCCAAGGAAGCCGAAAAGTAGAAGATTAAGGACAGATAAAAAGGAAGTGCTTCTTCACACAGCTAACAGTGGAGTTTGCCGCTACAAAGTTGGTGGTGACAGCCATCAACTTAAGATGGCTTTGAAAGAGGATTAGACAAATGCATGGATAAGTCTATCAAGGGCCAGGAGGTGAAAAGCTGCCTCCAGGATCAGAGGCAGTGTGCCTCTCTGCAGAGAAGTTGCCGGAAAACAACAGCAGGAGGGGGATACTGTCTTCCTGCATTGCTTGTGAGCTTCCCAGAGGAATTTGGGATGTGGGAACTGGACTACCTAGATCTGTAGCCTGATGCAGCAAGGTTCTTACGTTCTTAACAAGCATGCCTGGTATCAGAGCTGGGGAAAGCACAATAAATGTTTAAGCAAGAGGACTAGATTGACTCAAACATGTACTTGGTTGTGTTTGTTAAGTAAATTATGTTACCTACAATTGGTTTTCCCCCACCGAGAAGTGTCAGCCTGAAATGGTGCCTATAATATGGCCAGAGGCAGATTTCAGATCCTGCTCTTTTATGGAAACGATAGGATTTTATGCAGGAAGCCTCACCGCAATCTCATTAAGGCTGCAATCTGTAATCTTAACCTTTAATTCTACAATCAATTAAAGAATGAAGCCACTTTAATCCTGCAGTCCTTTCTTCATAAAAAGCAGAGCTTCAGTTTACATACCACAGGTTCGGTTAGAATCCCATTCTGAAATTCTGGTCTTAATAACAAAAAAAAAGTCTGCCACAATTTCAGCTAACCCAGCACACTTTTCAACATGGACCAGGAAGTTTACCTTTTTTAAAATAGCTATTATCAAGTATGTTCATTATATTTTAAGCTTTCCTGTTAAATAGTCTTATGTACTCTCTCAAGTCCTGCCAACCTAACAGTTCAAAAGCACGTCAAAGTGCAAGTAGATAAATAGGTACCACTCCAGTGGGAAGGTAAACGGCGTTTCCGTGCACTGCTCTGGTTCGCCAGAAGCGTCTTAGTCATGCTGGCCACATGACCCGGAAGCTGTACGCCGGCTCCCTCAGCCAATAAAGAGAGATGAGCGCCGCAACCCCAGGGGTCCCTTTACTTTTACTCTCTCAAGACCCCTTATTATCACCTTTAACATTGGCCCATTTCAATTTATGAACTCTGGATAATTCACTCTTCACATATTCCATGGTCGCAGGGTCTGACTCTGTCTGCCTTTAATAACTGTACATCTTATTTTTTTAATAAAAAAAATCTATACCTAAATATTGATAAAGAACAATGCTATTGGTCCATTTAAATTTGTTGCCATCCAGAAGTTTTGAAGGTAGATTTGAGAGGGTTGAAGCAACATTAATCCTGATGCAGTTCTCCCTGCCCTCCACATTAAATTTATTTATATATATATATATATATATATATATATATATATATATATCTGAATATGAAGCATATAGTAAGTGTATGTGTACACACACACAAACACACACATTCAGAAATGCCATGGTGGAAGAATGATTGCATAGTGCACATGCAGGCATGGTTTGTATAGAACACTAAATCCATGGTTTGTTTAGCTTAATTGTGGTTTGTTTGTATGTCCAAACCCACCCCAGCTAACTATAGTATCTGTGTTAGGTTTCTTGTGACGTTCAAATCCATTATCCCCATTTGTTTCGATGCCATGCCCCAAGACATGTGACAATGATACAAAGCAAACCATGGTTACTTTGCTCATTTATGAGACTGATCCTGGTTTGTTCAACAAACGTGGTTAAAATCACACCTGAGTTTGCCTACTAGGTTTTTCATGAGTACCGAGTTTCCCCCATTATCATAGCGTTAAACATACCAGTAAGCAGCAGCTTATTTAATTGACTGAACAAAATACTTGAAGCACTAGTAACTTATACATAGCTAATACTTTAGAACTTGATAATTCCCAGACTGAATCACATCCAACATTTTCACACCCACCACATACTATTCTTAGACATGTTTCCTGCTCTTTGACAGTACCTCCAGCACTTGCTTTTCTTACAGTCATCTAAATTCATCTATTGCCATGTTTAACTGGTCCCAACGGCAAAGGAAATGTCATTGCTTTCATACCTTCCGAATGGATGTTTGCCACACTGTCCCATTCTTCTCGAGCTCGCAGAACCTCCTCACTAATATCTAGCAACAAAGAGAAAGAGAGAGACGAGACAAAACATGGAACCGCTTCTAAAAGAGCAGTTTTAAGGTGAAAAGCGGCTCCTTTTTTTGAAAAAATAAGTCCTTGCCTTGACTGACAATAAATTTTGACTATTTTGTGCGACAAGCCAGGGAAAAGGCCACAGCTCAGTGACAGAGCATCTTCTCTGCATGCAGAAGATCCCAGGTTTAATCCCTGGCATATGCAGAGAGGGCTGGGAGAGACCCCCTGTCTGAAACCTTGACTGAGCTGCTGTCAGTCAGTGTGGACAATAATGAACTAGCTGGATCAATGGTCAGACTTTGCATAAGACACTTTATGTTCCTAAGGCAATCTGCTTGCACTGGATAGCAGCTAATGTCTTTCCTCCATGACAGGTATGGAGCCCCGGCTTTTGAGGCACAGCGGCAAGTGGTCAGGTGAACAGAGACAGCGGATGAGGAGTCTGTTGTAGACAGGCTCCGTTCCCCCTCTGTGCGGGCTCCACATGTGCCCCCTTGCTGCCCGGTTCACCAGGGAGGCGCAACACTTGCACTGCCCCGGGTTCTAGCAACCCATGCTACACCACTGAGAGGAAGAGATGAGAATCAAGGGCCAACTCCAGTGACTTGACCAAGAGGCCAGCTCCACTGGGCTCTTCCTTAACTGTCACCTAGCAGCAGCCATTCCATCAGGCAGCAACAGAGGGAGAGATGGAAAATGGGGTCCATGCCATTGGATCTGAAAGACCAGTTCCATTCAGCTGCCACTTTTCCACAGCTGTTTCCATTCAAGCTAGTCATTCGTAACTTTAAGAACTGGTGCCTGAATTTGTGGCTTCCTCAGCTCTCCACCCCTCATTTTCGTAGTTGTGTCTTTCAGACTGTAAGCTGCAGAGACTGTGTTTTCGATCTTATGTGAATCAAACTCTGAAACACGGGTATTTCAATGGATGCAAACACACCCACCCACAGCCAATGGTGACCGCTCCCCATTACTATCATGAAGGCTTTGTACTCACAGCAAACAAGTTGTTTGACTTATCTGCTATGATCAAAAGCTGTAAGTACACAACTTTCTCATTAAATATCATAATAACATAAAAAGAGACCTGCTGTCCAGCATCCTGTACCCACAGTGGCTAAACAAATGCATATAAGAATTCCACAAACAGGACCAAATTCCTACAGGCCTCTCCACAGTAACAATTCCCGGAAACTGTCATTCAGAGGCATAATGCCTCCAACAGTAACATTCACTAGGTTTCACCCAAGGGCAACACTTACTTACTTTGAAATTTTGGATTCCACCTCTCCACAATGCCTTATGGCAGCTTACAATAAAATACCCATAATAATAATAATAATAATAATAATACAATGATGCCCATAACCCTGCCCACACTCCAGTCAAAATAACATCCAGGATTAAAATATTGCTTAGGAGCATCAGATTCCTAACACAGGAGCTAAATTAGCAAAGGATGGTTTGGTTAAGCTCACCCGAAGAATTAAAACAATCTTCTCAGTGGGATCAAAGGTATATGACCCAGTTGCTGACAGGATGATGACTATAGCTCCTTCGGTGTGCCATTTCATCAGAAAAGAAACAGAACTCACAGCGGAACATTCAGCTAACTGGAACCATACCTGCTTCTCTGCACCCGTTGGGTGTTGCTGACAGAGACTGCAAGAGTCCATTCTGCTTCAAGGCAGAAATCTGAAAGAGGGAGAAGTCATCAGAATGTAAAATGCCACATTAACCTGTTGACGGACTTCTGCAAAATATTGTCAAGGCTAATGCGTCTGAATGCCTTTGGGCTGAGATCGGGGCTACTTGGCAAATTGCTACCGCCAGCTTCAATTTAAAGTCAGCTTTGGAATTGGTGCCATCCTGTCCGCCGATTTCCATGCAGACAACTAAGCGATGGCGGAAGCAGCTAAGAAATCATACTAGCATGGAAGAGCTAACTGGGCTGGGTGGGAGAATGAGGACTCCAACCACTATTTCTTAGACTGAACTGCCCCCAAATGTGTTGCTGTGATATAGCTCTGGCTGCTGTCACTCATACCCTAATAACATTAATTCAGACGAGACTACTGCACATGCGGCTGCCTTTGGAAAGTGTTTAGAAATAGCAACTGGTTCAGACTGTGGGAGCAAGACTGGAGCCGCCCACATAAAGTGCAGTATTTCAGTTTTATGTCAACTGCACCAGTGTCTGGTAGGCATTTACGCCCAATGCACAGCGCTGATTTTGATCTTTAAAGTCCTAAGTGGTTTGGGGCTGGGACAGCTTCTCCCATGATTCTATCCACTCACTTAGATCATACTTGGTGCCCTCATCCGTCTCCCCCTGTCACGTGAAACGTAAGATTATGCTGTTCTATGAGACAGGGCCTTTTCAATGGTAGCACCTAAATTGTGGAACTCTCATCCTAGATGGCTACCTCATTAATAGGGTTCAGGTGACAGGAAACTATTTCAGAGGACACTAGATAATCATTTGGCTGGCTTTGGCTGTGATCACAGCAGTAATCTTTATAATGTGGCTTTTTTCAGCAGCAGCATGCTATACTGCTGCTAAGTTGCCTTGTAAGTACCAACGAATGGAAAGCTGGGTTTCTTTTTTATTATTATTGCAAAGGACTTTACATTGAAAAGTGCTATAGACATTGTGAACAGTGCACTTGTGTATCAATGTCTTTGCCATTTCAAAGGCTGCAGGTGCTTTATAAGAGGCTTCCCTTCAAGGTTTTGGGGAAGGTACGACTGACCACAAGGAGCAATAGCTGTCTGCCTCCTATAGAAATAGGCTGATCTAAGCTGCCTCCTACTCTACGTTCCATTAAAATTCCGAAGAACAACTAAGGGTGCAAGGGACGCGGGTGGCACTGTGGGTTAAACCACAGCACCTAGGACTTTCCGATCAGAAGGTCGTTGGTTAGAATCCCCGCGACGGGGTGAGCTCCCGTTGCTTGGTCCCTGCTCCTGCCAACCTAGCAGTTCCAAAGCACATCAAAGTGCAAGTAGATAAATAGGTACCACTTCGGCGGGAAGGTGAACGGCTTTTCCGTGCACTGCTCTGGTTCGCCAGAAGCGGCGTAGTCATGCTGGCCACATGACCCGGAAGCTGTACGCCGGCTCCCTCGGCCAAGAAAGCGAGATGAGTGCCACAACCCCAGAATCGGTCACGACTGGACCTAATGGTCAGGGGTCCCTTTACCTTTACCTTACTAAGGGTGCCTGCTTAAAAATACCACATCTGCATATTTACAAGCAAACTATTAGTTGCACTGGCGCAGCCTTCCCCAACATGGCACCCTCCAGATCCTTTGGACTACAACTCCCATCAGCTCCAGCCAGCACAGAAGGCAGAACTAGTGCAATTAAAAATACACACCTTACTATGCTGGCAGAAACAAAATTCCTTATTAATATTCCATTACTGCAGATTTAAATATGTTGGTTACACTACACTACAACTGTGGTGCTATATAGGGATCGGCTGTCTGAAGAGCTGGTGCAGCATAGCGGCCAACAGTGCAGGCCAGGAAGTCTCCAGTTCAAATCTCGCCTTGGCCAGTTAAGAGATTACACTTACATGCAAAGCTTTGTACGCTGGAAAAGAAACCACTTGTTCTTCATTCTGGTAGTTGCCAGTGCTGCATCGGTTCATACCCTAATGGAAACAATGAAATCATAGAGTCACCAGAGAATGAATTATCATCTCGGAGTCCCAAAGGCACCCAGGTTTCTATGAGGAAATGGAGAACATGGTTAAGCTTTATGCAGAGCTGTACCGGGGAACATTTGTCAGTTGTTTAACATAACAGAAACTAAAGAACAAGGAACCACACTTTGGATTTAGGGCGAATTGCGCAGGGCCAAAAACCACTATCTGGTCACCTAGTCTTGGGGGACCAACTTAAGAACAAAGGAGTGGTGGTTGAATACAAAGGGCAGGGAGAATATTTATGTATGAGTGGATGAGTGATGCCACTCATGCAAACACCCTCCAAGAGTACTCAGATGAAAGCAGGTGTACCTGCTTTATACTGAATGAAAGAGAACATCTCCACATCCACAAACCAAAGCAGATGGCTGCACACAGGACCAGCTGGTAACCACACAAAAGCTGCCCTAAGCTCCTTTGCATCCTATTTTTCTATCAAAGAAAATGAATACAGAGTTTCCACCCCAAAACATAAAGCATATTAGACAATCGTTAAGTTTAGATCAGGGGTAGGCAACCTGCATCCTGCCTAATGCTCCTAGACTAAAACTCTCTTCGTCCCCAACCACACATGATGTTGAGTTGGGAATCCTGAGGTTCCCCATTCCTGATTCAGATATTTGTTTGCTAAACATCAAGCTCATTTTGAGTATATTATCTTAGTAGGCCTTTGCAAGACATCTAGCCCAGTGTTGTTATCCCCATATTACAGATATGAAGACTAAGGTCCAGAGAAGGTAGCTTATCTTAAGCCCCCTCCCCAGCTCAGTTCACAGCTGAAGTGAGATTTGAACTGCAGCTTCCTATATCTCATTCTCTTAGCCACTATCTCTCATACCACAATGACATGTTTTTTTCCCCTAATACATACAGATGTCCTAATTTTTCCAAAGGTTCAGTACATACCACTGAACTTGCAGTTCCCAACATTGCAAAAAGTGTAGTGTTCCACCAGATGAAATTGGAAGCTACACTCTCCAACCTAGGAGCTTCTGCATGAATACAGTATTCAACATTTTGGGGGAACATTTTCACTCCTACTGCACCTATGCTTTTAACAACTGCACAGGCAGAAACCAGCAGGTACAAGCTTCTCATCTGGAGATCTGCAGCTTACCTTCAAACACACACACCCATTTTTTTAACAACAGAAAAGAACAGTTGCAATTTCTCCAACCTGCTTCCCCTCTGTGTTGTAGTAAGATGTGCTGAACAGCAGGCAGGAGGAAGGCAAAGGGGGCAAAATAAAAGCCTTGGAGAAGCATCAGTTGCATCGGGCAATCTGAAGGTGCACACATGGCCTTCAGGTTGCTTCCTACTACAGTGGTACCTCCGGTTAGGTACTTAATTTGTTCCGGAAGTCCGTTCTTAACCTGAGACTGTTCTTAACCTGAAGCACCACTTTAGCTAATGGGGCCTCCTGCTGCTGCCGTGCCGATTTCTGTTCTCATCCTGAAGCAAAGTTCTTAACCTGAGGTAATATTGCTGGGTTAGCAGAGTCTGTAAGCGTATGTAACCTGAGGTACCACTGTACTTGAATATCCATGCCAACCATTTCGATGGCTAATTCTGGTAGAAGGGAGGAAGAGAAAAATAAAAGTGTTACCAATCGCTTCTTTGGCTTTCTGAGGGACATGCATACCAGGGATTCTTTTCCTTTTTTTGCAACCCAAACTCAGCCCTGGCACCTCTCAGGTGGGCACCATTGCCATTCTTAAGAGAACGACGGAGGTGTTCACAAGGAGTTCTGGCACCCCCTTTCCCTCCACCCCTAGAAAAATAGCCCTGTGCATAACCACAAAATATACCCACTAATTTCACAGTGAACACAACAAGCCTCCTCAGAAAAAGACGTTGGCTGCTATGAGGCCAATCTAAATTCAGCAAAACTGGACAACCGCCCCCCACCATGCCACCCCTCCCCCCCAAAAAAACTGATCCCCCTTTTTACTCCCCTCCCCTTTCAAACAGCCCCTCCCACTGTGGCCCCCAAACTAATAAGTCCTACTTGCCACCCCCCAAAAATATATCCCCGCCCACCATGGCCCCCAAACCAATACGGTTGTCCTGCCGTCCCCCCCCCTTTTTTTACTCTTTTCCTTAAGGTCAGATACCTGGGAAGGAAGGGTAACGCACGCAGACACACACAAGCCCGTACACGCCCCCTTCCCCCTCTACAGTGACATAGTTGCATAGGTAGTGACACGTGTCTACTCATTCCCACATTCGCAGTCGCGCGTCACGCCCCCCCCCCGCCTCCCTCAGTTTCCCCTGCCCTTCCCCACACATCTCCCCCACAAATAACGCACCCACGGAGGCGTCATCCCCGACAAGCCGGACCGAACGACGGGCTTCCCCCTCCCCCCACCTCAGTTTTTCCTCCAATCTGTGCTCTGTTGCTAACCCCCCCTCCTGTAACACCCACACAGGCAAACGCGCGTGCGCGTCCCTTTGCATGCCGGGAGTTGTAGTCCCAGCGGCCTCGGATTGGACAGAGCAGCCTTTCCTTCTTCATTCCGCCGCGGAAAGTCAGCTGCGTGGCGGGGGCACGTGTCTGCTGCTCCGCTCTGCTCAGTACGATTGAGCTTGCCCGATTGCCCAGTCCGGTAGCCCTGCGGAAGGTTGTTGTTGTGCATGATCAAGAGTGAGCTCCCACGACAAAAGCGTCTCTCGCGAAATGTAAAACGAACAGTGAAAAAGACTCCGAATTGAGAAGTGGAGAGAGACCTTTCACTCTTTACCCGATTGTTTTGTATCACGCATTAGCTAATTTTTAAAAACCAAACACTCAAGGTACAGAAGGATTTCGTATTTTGTATTCTTTATTTTTTTCTTTTATTTTTTCTCATTTTTTCTATCTCATTTTTGTAACTTTTTTGAAACTTTAATAAATATTATATAAAAAAAAAAGGTACAGAAGGATTTCAGTGCCGGATTTACGTATAAGCTAAACAGTAAGGGTAAAGGGACCCCTGACCATTAGGTCCAGTCGTGGCCGACTCTGGGGTTGCGGCGCTCATCTCGCTTTATTGGCCGAGGGAGCCGGCGTACAGCTTCCGGGTCATGTGGCCAGCATGACTAAGCCGCTTCTGGCGAACCAGAGCAGCACACGGAAACACTGTTTACCTTACCGCCGGAGTGGTACCTATTTATCTACTTGCATTGTGCTTTCGAACTGCTAGGTTCGCAGGAGCAGGGACCGAGCAACAGGAGCTCACCCCGTTGCAGGGATTTGAACCGCCGACCTTCTGATCAGCAAGTCCTGGGCTCTGTGGTTTAACCCACAGCGCCACCCGCGTCCCTTATAAGCTAAACAAGCTATAGCTAAAAAAAATTAAAAGAGAAAAAAACTGGATGTACATTTCCAAAATAACAGATAAAAAACAAAATAAAACCTGCATACAGCAGCAGTGTTTTGAGTTGTGTAGGCCCCTATGGTGTAAGTAATGGACCCTGCCTGCTAGCCTGCTCCCTAAAATATCACTGGTTTGCTCATTTCTATATATAGGGTGCCTACATTCTGCATGTGCAAATGGCTTCAGATACCTATTAGGTTCATAAATTACCATATAGCATATATTCAACTCAAAAAACAGCAACAATTTGTTGTTGACGAAGGACAGCTGGACATATAAAGGGCCTCATCAAACCTAAATCCAGCCCTGTATATAGTACTGGCGTTTATCAGCCAAAAGGCAAGCCTTGTGAAATTATTGTCCTGGAAATTATTAGTATTATTTGAAAATTATTTTTGTTGCAATATTGTTCTTTAGAATCATTAGATACTATTAGAATGAATGGTTATTAGAACATGCCTCTGGCATCTGCGACATGCGCCCTCTTCTTCATCAGCCAGGCACAGCTGGATGTGGCATGGGGATCCAGGATTAGATGGTTTTAAAGTGAGATTTAGATGGGGGGAGGGAATCAATTGAGGGTTCTTAACCACAAAAGCTGGCACTTAGGTATTATAGAATAACAACAACAACAACTTATTATTTATTTCTTATACCACACCCATCTGACTGGGTTACCCCAACCAGCCTGGGCAGATCTAGCAAAAATACAGGAAAAACAACAACTTTTATAGGCTTCCTGAAACAGGGTTGCCTTCAGATCAATTCAGATAAATTTTCTACGAAAATTTATGCTGTTATTTTACTCTTCAACATCCACTGGGAGCGCATTCCACAAGGCAGGTGCCACTACCGAGAAGGCTCTTTGCCTGGTTCCCTGTAACTTCATTACTTGCAGTGAAGGCCCCCGAAACTGGACCTCAGTGTCTGGGCTGAACGATGGAGGTGGAGACGCTTCTTTAGGTATACAGGGCCAAAGCCATTTAGGGCTTTAAAGGTCAGCACCAACACTTTCAATTATGCTCTGAAACGTACTGGAAGCCTATGTAGATCTTTTAGGACCAGGGTTATACGGTCCCGGCATCCGCTCCCTAGCAGCCACATTCTGGATTAATTGTTGCTTCCGAGTCACCTTCAAAGGTAGCATCAAAGGTGTTTTATAAATGTTTTAAATAAAGTAAATAAAAAAAGATTGTCCATACTTTTGGATCAGACAGTAGGCACCTGTTAGAAATTAAATCCCACAGAAGTTGGTGCATGTGATCAGAATAGACCTCCCACCCTAGCATGAGAAAAGAAAGTAGTAGTTATTGTTTTGTGATGTGTACTATATTTGCATATAGAAGGGTAGGTATAACTTCACAGTTTCTCTATAAATCCATATATCACAGGTGCCTCCAAATGGCCACTGAAGGAATTGACACAAGCCTTTTGATACTGGAAAAAATGGTTCCCTTTAATAGTGATGGAGAAGAGCCTAAATTCATTAGATGTTGCCTCTAGTGGGGACTGTACTGCTTTTTGTCACTGATGTCACAGGTATTAGCCGTTGACAAGCATGTAAGTTCAACCATAGTCGAAACTGAACAAGTTTTTGCAACAGGCATAATAGCTACAGGCACTTGCATGCATCCAGCAAAATATAGTTTGGCCATATCCTATCCATGTTTATTCAAATGTTTAAATCACCTGAAGTCCACAGAGACATACACACACAAAATCATTCCTCTAATGGAGACCATTCTAAAAATTACACAGGGGAGCAAGTCCAGGTTTGGCAGGAACCAGCTAAATCTTGCTTGGTTGCTGCAGGCAACCCTGGAGCCTGTAAGTGATGCGCGCAGTGTGTTTATTGAATTTGCACGCTACATTTTAGCTTTTATGCACCCCATTGTGGTTTTAGCACAAATACCTTAGGTGCACAAACTTTAAAATGTCATGATGAAAGCAGCTGTGTCTTGAGTTCAAAGGTCTCATGCAAATTTCCTGTGGTTTACTCCTTCCCTTCCCACATACGTCTCCCACCAACAAACAAACAAACAAACAAACAAACCAGTATTTTCCTCTTTGAAAGCCTTACATGTATCTGAAATACCTTTAGAGTGGTGTGTTGTTGTTCTTTTTTAAAAAAGGTGCATCAGTATCATGTTTTGTTTTGATGTGCCTTGATGTGCCTTTTAATTTTAATCTTTCTTCATTTAAAAAACAACCCAGAATGGGCAAATCAGCATTTGTATCAGCTATAACTGTCAATGGTATAAAACATAAGACACATAAATTAACTATGGGAAGTGGAAGCTTATTGGAACACATCCTGTAACATGTGGGTGGAATTCTTTTACTATAAAATCACCAAAAAAAAATCAGTAAACATCAACAAAAATATTCATTCTTGGGCAATGGTGTCATTAGTAGCTTATGCGCTGCTCCATAGTCTCTCAATCCCTGTACACATCAAAATTCCCTCTATGATCCCTTCAGCAACACACCAGCTTGATTTGTGCCCATCCACAATCTCTGTTGCTTAGTGTTGCACAGTTGAGAGGAGCAACTGGCTCAGTAGCAGAGTACAGTCAAACCTCGGTTCCCAAACGCCTCCGTTTTGGAACTTTTCGGCTCCAACAGTAAGTGTTCCAGTTTTCGAACGTTTTTCAGAAGCCGAACGTCCGACACAGCTTCCGCTTGAGTACAGGAAGCTCCTGTAGCCAATCAGAAGCTGTGCCTCGGTTGTCTAACATTTCAGAGGCCGAACAGGCTTCTGGAATGGATTATGTTCAACAACCAGGGTTTGATTGTATATGCTTCACATGCAGATGTTCCCATGTTCAGTCCCTTCCATCTCCACTTAAAAAGGACTTTACCTGACTGACACTTTGAAGAGCAGCTGCCCATGAGCTCTGGTTCAAGCCAGACTTCTTCTCTTACCCCCAATATCTCACTTTGAGCTGCTCATGGCTATCTGACACTCTGCTGCCAACATCACCCTGCTGATACCGTGGTCTGTTTTCCTGCCTGAACTCAGGTCCTGAAGAAGCTTCTAGTGCAGAGCTTTCCAAACTGTGTTTCCTGACATATTAGCATGCTAGCTGCAGTGTGTAGGTGTGTCACCCAAAGTTCCTGGCTCTCTTCTCTGGGATGGAAAGGGGCTAGCTTTGTTAGATCAATCCATCAACTCCTGATGGATGATTTAGAAAGGATTGAGTCTGGCATCACTTTTGCTGTGTATGTGTGTGTGTGCCAGTGTCTATACTCAGCAGAGTTACATCTCAGCGCAGCTCCTTCCTTGGAAGCGTCTTTGGGGCTGAAGGTACACACAGTAGGCAATAAACACTCATGGACACTGTTAAGTTGTGAGTGAACATATCAGATGACACAGCGATTCTTCAAACAGCTCTTGTTTATTCACAGGCCAGGACAGAACTGAACTGAAGGGCTCAGTCAGCCTGCTTATATAGAGTTCCAGTACCACGTTACTGTAACAACTTTCTAAAACTATCCAATCACTGAACGTCACTTTCGATCCTTCATTTGCATAACTATCTACAGTATCTCCCTGCTGGTCCAGGGTGAGAACTTGAGTACATAACAGACACCATTAAGATTCAGTCAAGTGTAGAAGTTTACTTGACAGGTATAAAAGCATATTGGTAGCAACTATATACAGACATTCACCACTGCTGTGGTCAAGGCATGCTTAGAGTCCAGCAAGAGTCCAAGGCTCTCTCTGTCTCTGCAAAGACTCACAACAAGTTAGGCAAAACCGTTGTTATCATTAATTCCTTCGCACTGTGCATGTCCAAAGAACCCACAGAAAATGTCCCTGCATAGACAGAACAACCACAGCCTTCTGCTTCTTGAAACTTCTCCTCTTTCTGGAACAAATTATTCTCTTGCACACACAGAGAATACCCAACAAGCTTAACCTCCAGCTTGCTTGTACAACTGAATTACTGTATCTCAAAACGATGCATGCATGTCTAAAAAGTGCGTCACCAACATGAAAAGGTTGAAACGCTCTGTTCTCATGGCTAATCTGCAGGTCAGAGATGGGGAAACCGGTGGCCTCTCAGTGTTGTTGGACACCAACTCCCATCATATGTATTCTGTGTTTCAATGTTGTGTTTTGATGTTTTGACCCTGTGGTTGTCTGATAAATTGTGGTGTACAAATTTAATAAATAATCATAACCCCTGAGCATTGGCCATGTTGAAGGCCAGCGGAACCTCGAGGGTCACACAGGTCCCATGGCCTTGCGCAACCCTGACAGGTCTCTCCTTACATTGACGCATCGTCCGCTCTTCCAGACCCCTCGCCCTCCGCTCTCTAAAGATCTCCTGGCTGCACTTTCAGAGGATGCCTGGCACTCCCTGGCAGGATGCTCCCTGGCAGTCCAGGGAGAGACTGGACTGCGCCTTTAAGGGGCAGGAGCGCGCTGCGGCCAGCCTACTAGAAGGAGGAGGCGGCTGCTGGTAGCGGTGCTATGTCTGCGCTCTTTGAGCCGGGGTCTCACTTTGGCGTCCTCGCAGCGCTTGCCGGGGCGGCCATGTGGGTGTACGCGCTCGTGGGCGCGCTCCTCCTCCTGGGCATTTGGAGAGCTCTGGGCACCCGCAGCGCCTCTTCCAACCCTTTCCGGGCAGATTCCAGGCGGCCGCCCGCGCCTCTGGTGACCGACAAAGATGCGCGCAGAAAGGTCCTCAAGCAAGGTAGCCACCGGCCAGCCCCAGCTAGCCAGCCCCGGCGGGGGGCGCTGCCAGGCTGGCAAAGGGAGCTGCTGGGTGGGGGGGATCAAGTGGCGCGTGAAAAATGCCCAGTGGTGGCAGAGCGAAGGGATCAATGCATTCCTAGGAATGTTTGCTGCGGATTAAGGCGCTGTTCCGTGGGGCTCCCGGGCTGGCTAGAGCGCACGGGGCTGGAGCCTTAAAAGGTTTTCTTCTCCCTCCCTTTGTTGCTTTGCGCGCTGTTTAGTTCAGAGCTTAGCGGGCTGTCGAGCTTAGTATAGATGGTTATCTCGTGTTTTGCTTGCCAAAGTCCCCAAATTCTGCCTCTTTGGTATTTTCAGTTTAAAAACATGCAATGGGAAAGAGCCACTTCTGTTGGAGACCCTGCCAATCAAAGTTGCCAGTGCCAGTACTAGATGGGAAATAGGCTAACTTAGGAATCTTCTTTTTGTTGCCTTAGCACTGCAAGTTACACAGTTTTTTCACCAAGCAGCTTTCCGTGGTTCTCCGCTCCCCATTTTTATCCTCGCAACAACGTGAGGCAGGCTGCTGTTGAGAGACGATGACTGGCCCAAAGTCACCCCCTTTAAAAACTAACTTGTTAAAATCTTCCTGGTTTTGCTCTGTCTGCTAACACTTGTACCTCGGACTCAGTTGAGCCCTAAATAAATCGAACCCTGCTAGGTGGGAATAATTACATTTCAGCTGTGTTATGAAGGAGACTGCCTTAGATATTCTTTTCTTGACAAAATGGTGAATTTCAGGTTAGGAGCTTGCAGTATGTAATTGCAAAAATATGTATTAACATCGGTATCTAATTTCACACTTGCATTAGAGTCTTGTAATAGAAAATTCATTTTATACTGAATATTGTATATTACATAGATGTATATAAAGTGATTACTTTTCCATCTAACGGAGGTTTAATTCAGCCAGCACTGAGCCCTTTGAATGGAAGAGAGAGCTTTAGCCCTATGCAAACTTTCCTGGGAGTTGATACCATTGAATACTGCGTAAGTATGTATGGGATGCTGTTGTACGGCACATGTTTAACTTTCCAGCTGGGATCAGTTGGGGTGTTAAAATGCTTAGCTTCAATTGGCTTGTCCCATTGGAGTTCAGTTTGCTTTTGAGCAGGTCTTTTATAGGCTGTTAACTTCAGCCCTCTTTCTTTCTTTGATAACTTTTTAATTTTGGCTGGAGAGCTTTCTGGTCTCCATCATTTTGCTAAAACTAGTCTTGTTGCTGTTATTATTTTTTAATGACATTGAGACTGTAATTTGAAATGCAGTCCCTGATGTCATCTAGCCAAGACTGTAAAAGAGCTAAACATGATCTTGTGCATATTATGTCTCTGGTAGCTTCCACAGTCATTTCCTAGAACATCGTTGCCTCTCAGTCAGGGGTCCAATACAGACAGCCCCTTTTCCCTCTGGCAAAAGTGTGAGTTGGAAAGAGCGAAGCAAAAGAGGGAAGCACAAAAATAACCCACTTTGTGCATTCCCCCAACATGTGGGAGGATCGCCCTTGCCAGCCACATCCCCGATGGCTGTCTGCTTAGGGAACTTGAGGGCAGACCCTATGATATACAAACATAGACCTCCTTCACACAAAGGGGGGGGGGCTGATTGACTTAGCATCAGTGGCATAGCGTGTGTTGGTAGCACCCGGGGCAAGGCAAGGATTGTGTGCCCCCTAACCTCTTTGCCGACATTGCACAGAAGGCAACAGGTGAATTTCGCAGCATCCTTGTGGTGCCCTTCATGGAGGTCACTGTGTTCACCCTCTCAGCTAAGCGAGCTCCCAGCGGGAGCGGCAGCTGGCTTTCCTTGGCGGGGTTGGTGGCGTCCCAGCAGTGCTGGAGCCACAGCCACAGCTGACCTAGGAGGATTGTGGCAGAGAGCAGGCTGAGGCACCAAATGCAGTCCTTCCCTGGCTGCCTCACCTTGGCTGCGCAGCACAAGGTCAGCTGCTGGCGGGTCCCAGGCAAGTGTGTGGCTCTCCTCTCCCCTCCCCTTGCTCAAAGACACACACCAGGAGGGAGGCCCCGGGGAAGGACCGGCGCAGGCCAGGAAAAGTCTGGGCTCCAGCTGGCAGGAGTTCCACCCAGGGGCAGGCATCTGTTTGCTGTGAGGAGAAGGAGGTACCGCCACAGCCACGAAGATACAGCCCAGGCTCTGCTCACCTCCCCATGGCTCCAGAAGACATCAGCCATGCAGCCTTGACAAGGGAGCGTGTCATGGGGATATTCTGTGCCTAGTGCCACGGCCCCCCATGCCCCCATGCTACGCCACTGCTTAGGATTGCCCCTCGCATGAAGGAGGTGTACATTGTCTTTACATTTATACACATGCAGGAACCCCTCTCATGTTTATCCAACACCACTGCCAGCAGGGGGGTGGGTGTGTGCCTGGCAATTGCATGAGCAGCGGGGTATGGCTATCCTGCCCAGAACCCTCTTACCACTGGGTGAACACATGAGGGAGAACACACAGGTACCCCGCCCAGTATCCATAAGTACAGTGGAGAAAATCAGATTGGATTCATTTCATTTCCTTTGAATATTAACAAAACACAGGTACTTCATCTCTTCTGTTCTTTAATGTGTTTGTTGGATTGGAGAACTGAACATTCTAGGGATTCTATTAAGGAGACTTGGATTTCAGTTCTTATAGTGATGGATTTTCTTGATGGGCTTTGAACAATATGGTAGATCAGCCCCGCTACAAAACGATGCTGATCTACCTCGCAGAGTTGCTGCAAAGGCAAATGGGATAACACCGTAAGACCAGCACGTCCAACAGGTAGATCGTGATCAAGCGGTAGATCACTGGACATCTGTGGTAGATCACTGGTAGATCACTGGCTCCCCCCCCCAAAGAAGCTCAACAAGTATGGCTTCCCTAAAAAAAGCTCAACATTTTAACCCTGTAGCCCGGAGTAGATCACAGTCTCTTGGGAGCTGGCCACCCCTATCCTAAGACAATTGATGTGCTATAAGATTTGGTGAATGCTAGAAGCCAAGTCTACCATTTCATCTGCCATGTGTTGGGGGGTAGTTGACCCTTTATTTAAAGGTGGATTTAGAACCTTCTTCTGTGGAGTGTTATCAATGCAGTGGTACCTTGGTTCTTGAACCTAATCCATTCCAGAAGTCCGTTTGACTCCCGAAACTGTTCAAAAAAACAAGGCACGGCTTCTGATTGGCTGCAGGAGCTTCCTGCACTCACGCAGAAGCCATGTTGGGCATTCGGCTTCCAAAAAATGTTCAAAAACCGGAACGCTTACCTCCGAATTTTGGGCGTTCGGGAGCCAATTTGTTCGTCAACTAAGCTGTTCAAGAACCAAGGTATGACTGTGCATGTTCTTTAGTCTGCATTCTGTCCATCCTCATCTGAGTGTTTTAGAACCCTGCTCAAGGAAATCTCCTACCAGCTGTCCCTTAAAGCTGACTATACCACCTTTATGACAATGGCTGCAAAATTCTTTGCCAAAGAGCGGCCTGGCCACCATTCTAGCCTGGGAAGAATGAGGAAGGAAAACCCTTCATTTGATAAAATGTGATTGAATTAACTTCACCTAGTGCCTTGGAAAATAGACCATGTTGCACTGCAGGTAGTTGTCACTCCCTGCTTCCTCTCAGCTGTTCCTCCAGATTAAATGCAAACCCACATTTATCTAACAAAACGTGTGTAACCATTTGATTGTAAGAGAACCTTTAAACAGACTACAAAAAAATTAAAATTCTCAAAAAAAACCCAAAGACCAGGAATTTGAAAACATTCAAAAGTTGATTAAAATCAACAGTGTCTGAAAAGAGAATAAAGCACAGGTAACTTCTACGTGCTCCGGTAGGCTTGCCTAAACAAAAAGTGTTTTAAACAGGTACCAAAAATAATACAGCTAAGGTTCCTGCCGGATGTCAATAGGGAAGGAGTTCCAAAGTGTTGGTGCTGCCCCTTTAAAAGACTGATTTCTTAAATTTAGGAAACATTAAAATCACAGTAGGTGAAATATAAAACCTGTGACGTAAAGATTTAGTGAAATAAACTGCAGAGAGATATGGGGTCTGAGATGGAGGGAAGTCAATTATTGTTTTAAAGTAGATTCGTCTGTAAATTGTTATGTGTGTTAGTTTTTGGTCTTTTCTTTTTTGGTGTTTTCTTTTTTGTTTGTGTGTTGTTATGTTTGTATCACTAATGTTTTATGTCTTTTTTTGTGTAGTGAAGAATTCAATAAAAAGATATTTAAAAAATAAATAAATAAAAATAAAAGACTGATTTCTTATAGGTGCAGAATGAGTATTATGTGGCAGTGGTAGCAGTGCCAGTTCTACAGATTAATATATTTTATTTAACTAAAGTTTTATATGGCTCAGACAGTTGTAAAGAGAATGCCACTAGAAACCCTCAAGAGAGTGTCTAAAGGCTGATCCATATGCAACTATATGCGGCAGCTAGACAGGTAACTGGGAGTGGCCTCCAGGACCATATAACACTGGTCCTGAGAGATCTACATTGGCTCCCAGTACGTTTCTGAGCACAATTTGTTGGTGCTGACCTTTAAAGCCCCAAATGGCCTCAGTCCAGTATACCTGAAGGAGCGTCTCCGCCCCCATCGTTCAGCCCGGACACTGAGGTCCAGCAACGAGGGCCTTCTGGTGGTTCCCTCACTGCGAGAAGTGAGGTTACAGGGAACCAGGCAGAGGGCCTTCTTGGTAGTGGCACCTGCCCTGTGGAACGCCCTCCCATCAGGTGTCACGGAAATAAACAACTATCTGACTTTTAGGCAGCCCTGTTTAGGGAAGTTTTTAATGTTATAAGTTTTATCG
This sequence comes from Podarcis melisellensis, assembly GCF_964234715.1. Taxonomy (NCBI): domain Eukaryota; kingdom Metazoa; phylum Chordata; class Lepidosauria; order Squamata; family Lacertidae; genus Podarcis; species Podarcis melisellensis. The sequence continues at coordinate 10,933,958 of NC_138532.1, read as the reverse complement.
CATTTTTTATATTTTGTTGGAGGCCTCCCAGAGTGGCTGGGGAAACTCAACCAGATGGTGGGGTATAAAGAATAAATTATTATTATTATTATTATTATTATTACACTAATTTTTGGGCGGCCTAGTGCCAATCAGGACCCTGGCATGGGGGGCAAACAATTGCAGTGCCAAACAAGATCAACTGAATTCCCACTATTGCATTGGGAAGGAAACTCCCATTGGAATGAATGGAAGTGGGGTGGTTGTTGTTGTTTGCCTTGTGAAAATAGAACACACAGGGAATCTGAGGCTGCAGCAGAGCAAAGGGCTAAATCCTCCTCCCCATACCAGGGTACCAATTTGGGGGGCTGTACCTGCAGTTCATTCACAGAATTGCATGAATGGCATTTCATCTTGTTTGATCCTAACAGGCCAGCAGTGAGGGGGTCTACTTATTAAAATGAACTAGACTTGGGCAAGGGCGCTAGAGTGCTCAGATGCGTATGCACAATTCAGTCGCACAGCACAGAATTCCCAGTGGGTTGTACCCCTGATATATATATATCTCCTAAGCTACAAATGGTTACCTCCAAACACATCTGATAAAATAACACTTCTGTGTCTCCACACACCAAAATTCCATAATTTATCCTAAGCAAATTGCAGTTGCTGGTAGCTGGTGTGTGTGTGTGTGTGTGTGTTGTTGGTGTTGTTGTTGTTGTTGTTGTGTATCTCAATCTTCTCTGTTGTGGCGGATCTGAGACTTCCTACACACAATCTAATTTTGGCTGTGATGTGGTACAAATTAGGATAACCAGCGGGAAGAGGCGAGTGGGAGAGGTAGGTCGAGGATTATAGCAACAGGATTACTTTGGAGGTTGGGGGGTCAGGGAGAATGGTGTTTGGAACAGGGCAGGGATAATACATGCCAGATTATGTGGCTTTTACGTTCTTATGCTATAGCCTAATAGCTAGCCCGGCTACATGATACCATAGGAAGATGCTCATGTCTTCTGTCCCCGTCTCCCAGTCTTTTCCAGGGACAAGGTTCCTGACGGCCTAGATGCTGTTGTCATTGGAAGCGGCTATGGGGGCCTGGCGGTGGCCGTGATGCTCTCTAAAGCTGGGAAGCGTGTGCTGGTCTTGGAGCAGCATGGGAAGGCAGGGGGCTGCTGCCATACCTTCAACGAGAAAGGTTTCGAGTTTGACGTAGGTAAGGTGATCCACACAATCAGGGAGTGGGCCTGAGCAGTTACAACTACATACATGCAGCAGTGGAGCAAACCGATTGGGCGCCTGTGCCATGTGCCCGGGGCGGGGCCAGCCGCCCACGGGGGCAGCATGGGGCCTCCGAGGAGTCTGCCTTCCTCCTTCCACTCACCAACCCTACAGCTGAGGGGGAGGCAGCGGGTGGACTGTTTGGGGCAGCGCGGAGCCTGTGGGCGCCCAAGCCACTGCGTCACTCCCAGGAGAGATGTGTGGCTCGGGCATGCTGCAGGCCTCATGGTGAGTGCCGCCTGACATTTTGTCACCCCCCTCAGTGGTGACACCTGGGGCGAACCACCCCCACCCACCCCCTTGCTATGCCGCTGCATACATATAGGGATGTTGGATAACTCTCGCAGAAATTGCCAGTCTTGGCTTATTCATTTCCTATCCAGAAAGGAATTGATTCCAGCAAATACCATCTGCTGCAGTTCGACTCCTGACAAAACTACATGTCTCTCGCTGTCTGCTACACATGGACACAATTATGTCATCGCTACATTGTCCCCCATCCTTCATTTAGTCTTCATATTCCAAGATGGCAGCGCTGCGGCTCTGAGCTCCCAATACTTCACCTACTCACGCACAAAACTGGTGATGAGTCACACCCTGGCCGGCACTTTCTTGATCTCCTGCCCTCAGGCAAAAGATATAGAAGCATGATTAGTCACACCGACAGCTTCTATCCATGGGCTGTTAGGCTGCTGAATGGAAAGATAACAGCAGACTAAGAGAGCTGAGTGGGGGGTGCTTGTGTAATCTCACTGTATACAAGTTGTACAAGTGACAATAAAGTATTTCAATTTAAACGCAAAGGAAGCAGAACGCAAATTACCAGGGTGGAGTCATCAATTATGCAGTGTTGTGTATCACTTGTGGACTGAAATCAGTTGCTTGTTCCACCACCCACCCGACTCCCCAAGCAGGCCAACCGTGAAAGATGCACAGCACACACACCTAATCTCTTTCGTTATCACTTTTCCATTATGACACTTGACCCATTGCCTTCCAGGAATCCATTACATTGGGCAGATGCAGGAGAACTCTATCCTACGTGTGATGATTGATCAACTCACGGACGGGCAGCTCCAATGGGCCCAGATGGACTCTCCCTTTGATACCGTCATCCTGGGAGATCTTGACAGCTGCAAGAAGTATTACCTATACAGTGGGGAGAAGGAATATGTCAAAGGCCTAAAGAAGCAATTTCCTGGTGAAGAAGCTAATATTGACAGATTTGTGACGCTTGTCAAGGTAACCATTTTTTTCATTGCACCTTGGTGAAAGACCTTTGATTTTGTATTATGGCTGCACAGTCTTAAACCCATTTGTTAGATTAACTGATATTTTTGACACTTTTGAAATGCAATCTAGAATGCAATCTAGCCTTGAAGTAAGCTCCATTGATCTCAGCAGAGCTTACTTCTGAGTAGGTATTCAAAGGATTTGCCGTAGGTGAACTAAAAAGGTGCCCTGGTTCATCAGACCGGGGATATTTTTTTAACTACAAGTGCATATACAAATTGCAGAAAGCAAGCAGCATTTTAAAAGGCAATCCCTCTTCTCTCCAACACAAGAGAAGCAGCCCGCTTCTGTTGCCTGCTTTGCCGTATATGTTCACCATCTAAGAACAAAGGACTATTCCTTGCTTTAAAAATGTCTTTACCTACCTGCAAGGTTATGCAAACTCAACAGATTAAGCAACTAAAACATATAGGGTCAGCTTAAATTTCTTCAACAGCACTGCAGCCTTATATTTTTTTATTGTGGGTGCTATGGTGGCTGCCGAGATCCCCAGATGTTTTGGGTGAGTGTGAAATTTGAGGACATATTCTGGGAGGGTCATCACAAAATGACCATCGGAGGGTATTGCCTGCCACAGAGAACAAGCTATGTGACTTGGGATCTCAAATACCTTCTTGACTGTGATGATCCCGGGACAGTGCTGAAGTCAGTTTTGCTTTCTCAGCTGAATCTACCTCACAAAATGTGTAACTTTAAATAACGCATATATTTACCAAGGTTATCAAAAGGGCCTTTACCAGCTGCAGCAAAAAGGAAGCAGCCTTGGTCCCAATGTAGAGGCTTCTAAATCCTGGAGCACTAATAATAATAATAATAATAATAATAATAATAATAATAATAATTTTACTCCTTGTACCCCACGCATCCATAGTTTGGCTGGTTCTGAATATCCACCGTGCTTTCTGAACAAAGGAAGTTTCCTTCTTGGTCCCTCTAGTCAAGTATAAAAAATTCTCCAGGATCTTGGGGGCGGGGGTCAGTCTTTCCAACCACTTGCTAGCTGATCCACTTGCTAGCTGCATAGCATGCGCTCTTCCGCTCAGCCGTGGCTGTGCTTCTGTTTTGCCAAATGCTCTACAACCGCTTCTATCTTCCTAGCGAATGCCGAAGTCCTCAGTTCTTGTGCTTGTAACTGCTGAGGTCTCGTGCTGCGTCTTTCAGGTGTGCATTAAACGTCATCTCTTTTCTCTCTTCCCACCTCCCCGCCCTGCTTTCCCGCCCTCCCGCAGAGAGTCGCCAAAGGGAGCGCCCACATGGCAATTCTGAAAATGCTCCCGATGCCCTTGGTTTGGTTTCTTCACTGCACCGGCTTGCTGGCTTTGATCTCCCCTTTCTTTAGGATGATATCCAAAACTCTGTCGGAAGTGGCGGCTGAGTTCACGACAAATGCAGACCTGAGAGCAGTGTTCACTTATATCTTCCCTACCTATGGTAGGTGATGCTGTCCCCTGCTGCCTCAAAGGCATGTGCATCGTAACCCCTTTGCCCCTTTTAAGGGGGCTGAAACTTGTAACTGTGGGTGGAACTAGACAATGCTAGACAAGTATATCAACGTGGCTGCCATTGAAAGTGGTGGCCCTTAGTCTCTTTTTACCCTGGTATCATACAGTAAATATCAAAAGTGAGACATGTCATTGTGTTTAATTTCCCTGTGCCTACGAGTGGCCACAAATGAAGTGTGATGGAAGTGGAGAAGCTCAGCAGGGTAGCATCCTGCTTTTAATTTTTCTTTTCACACTGAAAGCTGAGGGCAAGTTCTGGGCCAAGTGTTAGTTGAAACCAGGTTTTCTTGTTCCATAGAAACCCGGAAACTGTTTTAATCTCTGCTTAGTCAGACTATCCATTTTCTATAGGAGCCTTTTGAAATGTGAGTGTATTTCAGATATATATATATATATATATATATATATATATATATATAGCAAATGGTTAGCAAGCTGATGAGGGGGCGGGAGACAGGTAAACATGTTGGATCAATGCTCTTTGTCAGCTTAATAAACTGACTTCGTATATCTGAACCACCCCTCAAACAGAATGTGCCAGAAAACTTCAGCAAAAGAAATAAAAGCCGAGGCAAATAGAAATGTTCCTGACTGGCCTGAGAGTGGCATCAGAATAGGTACCGGGTGAGCCTCTTTAGGAAGAGCATTCCTATAAGCAGGGGCCACAACCAAAAAGGCCTCCATCCTGTTCCCATTTGCCTAACTTCAGATGATAGGAGGGGGCAAAGGAGAGCCTCATGGGGTGAATGTAATGTTTGGGTAAGGAAGTAAAAAATATCCTCTAAGAAATAAAACAGAGGCAGCTCTTATGCAGACACCACCAGCCCTAAGGCCACAAATGACTATCTTTGATTAGACATGGCATTATATATTTCATGGTGCACTGTGAGCTAATATTTTAATGGACTTAATTTCCAAGCTGACTTACATGGAGTGTGTAGACTTGGACCATTCCTGTGTAGACCTTGCTTGGATAGGACTTCAAGAGGTAGGGGTGGGTGTGCTAAACCACAATTACGGTTTCAGCTTTCTGATTTAATAATCCTTGTTCTGTGTCTTACAGGAGTCATTCCGGAGAAGTCAAGCTTCCCTTTGCACGCCATCCTTGTCGATCATTTCTTGGAAGGTGCCTGGTACCCTCAGGGAGGGTCCAGTGAAATCGCATTTCACTCCATCCCCATCATTGAACGCGCCGGAGGGGCTGTCCTCACCAAAGCACCTGTGCAGAGCATCTTGGTGAACTCGCAAGGAAAAGCCTGTGGTGAGCCCTTTCTCAGAGCTGTTTTAGTATAGCAGCTGAGAGTCTGGATTTCAGATTCCATCCTGGTCCCAGTGTAACAGGGGAGAGGATCTTGTGGCCCTCCTGATGGTGCTGGACTCCAGCTCCCATCAGCCCCAGACAGCATGGCTCATGGTCAGAGGGGATGGGAGCTGTAGTCTAACAAATATATGGAAACCACAGGTTTCCGTGCATTATTGTTTCTGCCATGAACTCACCTGGCTAACTCAGGTAACCTTTGCCACATCTCCCCGTCCCCACCTGCAACATGAGGACAATACTGATCTGTATTAGAGGATTGCTGTGCGGATTATAACAAGAAGATCCAGAGTGCTTTGCATTGTGCCTTAAGCATCCCGTGTAGCCCAAGGAATTGCTGCATGGATGGGGAAGAAATGGGAAGCCAAAGGACTTATGTACAACCCCTTGATCACGCTGCTTTAATTTATAAACCGAGAGATTCTGGGGCTCTTACCCTTATTTGCTTTTCCATGCAAGAGCTCCCTGTTGTAGGAAGCTGTTTTACTGGTCCATCAAGCTCAGGATTGGCTACATCAGGAGAGGGGGACCACAGGCCTGGGGGCATAAGTACTCTTTTCATCCCCTTGAGTGTTTTTTGTCCAGCAGCTAATGCATGCCTGGATGGAAGGTGCTGTGGTTGTAAAGACTGTGAAGAGAATAATTGGGTGCACTCTCCCTAGGTAAAGGTAAAGGTAAAGGGACCCCTGACCATTAGGTCCAGTCGTGACCGACTCTTGAGTTGTAGCGCTCATCTCGCTTTATTGGCCAAGGGAGCCGCTTACAGTTTCCGGGTCATGTGGCCAGCATGACTAAGCCGCTTCTGGTGAACCAGTGCAGCGCACGGAGACACCGTTTACCTTTCCACCAGAGTGGTACCTATTTATCTACTTGCACTTTGATGTGCTTTCAAACTGCTAGGTTGGCAGGAGCAGGGACCGAGAAATGGGAGCTCACCCCGTCATGGGGATTCAAACCGCCAACCCTCTGATCAGCAAGTCCTAGGCTCTGTGGTTTAACCCACAGCACCACCCTACCTTTGATCAAATCTATGCTTCCAGGTGCCATAAGAAAGCTGCAGAGATAGTGCAGGATAGTGCACACCCCGGAAATGATCTCTTTCAGCTTCTGCTTTCTGGAAGAAGGTACAGGGTTATAAAGACTATGACTAGCCGCCTGAGAAAGTTTCTATTCAAATGCGATTTTGGTTTTAAACGCAGTGTAAGGTAGTCTCTCTGGGGACGCGGGTGGTGCTGTGGGTTAAACCGGTTAAACCGATCGGAAGGTCGGCGGTTCGAATCCTTTAGAGAAGGAATCTCCACATGCTTTTGCTTTCAGCACATTTTCCAGGGTGCATTTAACTTGCAAAAATTAACATCACTCTGCCGTTTGTCTTGCCTGAAATTTAGGTATGTCAGTGAGTCTCTTGTGAAGGACAGGGAAAGAGAGGAGACGCTTGAACCTTCATGTGAACCAAGGCAATAAACAATCCTACCAAATCTCTTCCCACCCACATTAAACTTCATTGAAGGTGTTTAAGCTGCTTACATGCTTAAACCCTCCCTCTTAATTTCACTGAGCCTCTTTTGCCAGTTGAAGGATTGCCTGTAATAGTGATCACCCGCCCCAACCCTTCTTCCTCAGACCATCTGCAAAATGAGAATGATTGTATTGGCATACTTTGCAAGGTTGCTGTAAAAACTAACAGAGACCCTTGGAGGTGCCACCAAAAAGAAACATTAAAAACAAAAACAAAATCTCACCTCCTTACCAGCTTCCAGCTATGAATTGTCATTGGTTGAGTCTTCTCTGTGATCAGCCGGAAAGGATTTCTTCCTGCTCTATGATTAGAGCAATGAAAAAGAAACTTTACCCGGTCTGAACACATTTTGGTCTTATTTTCAGGTGTAAGCGTAAAGAAAGGTCAAGATCTTGTTAACGTCTATGCTCCTGTTGTGATTTCTGATGCTGGCATCTTTAACACCTATGAGCAGCTCCTGCCAAAGGAATTGCGAGGTTTGCCAGGTAAGAGGACACAGGACAATTTGTGCTTCCACTGTGTAGGTGTATGGTGGGTTTGTAGCCATGGGAGGGGGGCAGATTTTACTACTGGGAACACATACGTTTCATGCTAGAGCTCTCTCACTCGCACACAGTCAGGGCCAGATTTAGGTTTCATGAGGCCCTAAGCTACTGGAGGTAATGGGGCCCTATATATGTCCGGCTGTCCTTTGTCAACAACAAATTGTTGCTGTTTTTTTGTGTTGAATATATGCTATATGGTAATTTGTGGACCTAATAGGTATCTAAACCATTTGCACGTAACAAAATATGTAATTTATTAAAGTAATTGTTGAACTGCAATACAATTAAGAAGTAGTATATTAATAGTGAAGTAATAATTAACCTCTAACTGTATGTAGGTTTTATTTTATTTATTGTTTATCTTATATTTTGGAAGTGTACATCCAGTTGTTGTTTTTTTGGGGGGGGTCCTTTACTTTTACCTTTCCCCCAGTGCTCTCCATTGTGAAAGAGGGGGATGGAAAGGCTGAATAGGGCAGGCAGCTTGTAAAACAAGCCTTGCTGTATTTTTGGTTTACCACTCATGGTTTGTTTGAGTGGTAAAGGTACCCTTGACCATTAGGTCCAGTCGTGACCGACTCTGGGGTTGCGGCGCTCATCTCGCTTTACTGGCCGAGGGAGCCGGCATTTGACCCCAGACAGCTTCCAGGTCATTTGGCCAGCATGACTAAGCCACTTCTGGCGAACCAGAGCAGCACACGGAAACGCCGTTTACCTTCCCGCCAGAGCGGTACCTATTTATCTACTTGCACTTTGACGTGCTTTCGAACTGCTAGGTTGGCAGGAGCAGAGACCGAGCAACAGGAGCTCACCCCGTCGCGGGGATTCGAACCGCCGACCTTCCAATCGGTAAGCCCTAGGCTCTGTGGTTTAACCCACAGCATGACAAATCATGCTATGCATGTGTGTAGAGTCCTGAAAGAGTCCTGGAAAACTGCCCAGAGTTCCTTTCAGTGCAATCCAAACCAGTCTTCAGACCTAGCTGTGTCTTAGCCAATTTCGTGCTGTTTTTGCCCACGACAAATTTTACTCGGATATGTTCTGTTCCATTATTTCCTCCTTTTTAGTTATCCATCCACAGCATTGAAACAGGAATGTTTCCCCATGTTGATACAGCTAGGAAACATAGGTCCTACAACTTTCACCTGATAGTGCCTAAACTGAAATGGTTATACCAACCTCCTAGAATTCTCTGCAGGTTCCGGGATCTACTGCATATATAACATTTGGCTCTTCAATAGCTAACATTTTGCCATCTCTGTAAGACCTTGGTCCAATTTGGTTACAGTGCGTTCCCTGGGTTGCTCCACCTAGTCTGCTTTGCAGGGCTGTGTGTGTATTCTGTCACCAAAAGTATCCAAAATGCCTAATATATAGCTGAAGACCATAAAAGACGCAGTAATAAAATGACCATGCTATTGCAAGTTGGAATGAAATGGCACTATAGGGTTCCCCTAAAAGACTTCATAGGCCTCCCTTTCCAAGTGCTTGACAAAATTTTAAACACTGTGGGTTTTTAAAGATTTTATTTACCAAAATTTATATATCACTTACTAGAACAAAAGGCTTCTGAGTGCCTTTTGTTCTAGTAAGAGAGTCATTAAATATTCCAACCAAAAAACCCACCAAAACATATATAGTAATTACAAAACATTTCTACTTACTAAAACTACGTACATGCTAAAATTACATGCCTGGTTAGGCTTGCTGAAACCAAAATGGTTTTAGCAGGCTCCTTATAACTTGTTACTAAAAGAGGCAGAGGAACCAGAGACCAAATTGCAAACATGCGCTAGAAGATGATGGAGAAAGCTAGAGAGTTCCAGAAAGACATCTACTTCTGCTTCATTGACTATGCAAAAGCCTTTGACTGTGTCGACCACAGCAAACTATGGCAAGTTCTTAAAGAAATGGGAGTGCCTGACCACCTCATCTGTCTCCTGAGAAATCTCTATGTGAGACAAGAAGCTACAGTTAGAACTGGATATGGAACAACTGATTGGTTCAAAATTGGGAAAGGAGTACAACAAGGCTGTATATTCTCTCCCTGCTTATTTAACTTATATGCAGAATTCATCATGTGAAAGGCTGGGCTGGATGAATCCCAAGATGGAATTAAGATTGCCGGAAGAAATATCAACAACCTCATATATGCAGATGACACAACCTTGATGGCAGAAAGTGAGGAGGAATTAAAGAACCTTTTAATGAGGGTGAAAGAGGAGAGCGCAAAATATGGTCTGAAGCTCAACATCAAAAAAACCCGAAGATCATGGCCACTGGGCCCATCACCTCCGGGCAAATAGAAGAGGAAGAAATGGAGGCAGTGAGAGATTTTACTTTCTTGGGCTCCATGATCACTGCAGATGGTGACAGCAGTCACGAAATTAGAAGATGCCTGCTTCTTGGGAGAAAAGCAATGACAAACCTAGACAGCATCTTAAAAAGCAGAGACATCACCTTGCCAGCTAAGGTCCATATAGTTAAAGCCATGGTTTTCCCAGTAGTGATGTATGGAAGTGAGAGCTGGACCATAAAGAAGACTGATCGCCGAAGAATGGATGCTTTTGGATTATGGTGCTGGAGGAGACTCTTGAGAGTCCCATGGACTGCAAGAAGATCGAACCTCTCCATTCTTAAGGAAATCAGCCCTGAGTGCTCAATGGAAGGACAGATCGTGAAGCTGAGTCTCCAATACTTTGACCACCTCATGAGAAGAGAAGACTCCCTGGAAAAGACCCTGATGTTGGGAAAGATGGAGGGCACAAGGAGAAGGGGACGACAGAGGACAAGATGGTTGGACAGTGTTCTCGAAGCTACCAGCATGAGTTTGAGCAAACTGCGGGAGGCCGTGGAAGACAGGAGTGCCTGGCGTGCTCTGGTCCATGGGGTCACGAAGAGTCGGACATGACTAAACGACTAAACAACAATGGGTGACTACTAATTAATTTAACATCAAACTGAAAATAGTTCAACCTTCAGAGTTGTGACATCCACTATGGAACATGCTGACTTTCTAAAGAACGGTTTTTTATTTGCTGCAAATGGCATTATTGTCAGTATTTAACAAACAAAATACACATTTACTTCAGGGGGGAAACCCTACTGACATTCCTGTTGACTGCAACAGAAAATAAAATGCAAAAATGGCACAAAGGAGTACTAGAATGTTTTGCTTTGGTATGCCTTGGTATGCCAATTTTTTCCTAAGCTTCCCCCCCCCCCCGTTATCTTCTGATTTTAACTATTTTAATCTGCTGCTGTTCAGAAATGTGTTGCAGCCTTTTTAAAAAATAGTATGTTTTAACTGAAAAGTGGGACAGAAGTTCTAGAATGCCATGTTTCTGCTTGTCATATGATCCCCACTATCAGAGGCTATGGGTCAAAGGACTCAAATTATGGGGCCAATCCATAAGGGATAAAGATGTGGTAAACATGAGATGAATTTATGCATTGGCTTTAATAGGATTCAACTTTTCCAAGACTTCCTTTCAGCTCTAATAATACTACGTGTGGTTTTTCTTTTAAAACGGCCAGTCCTCTGTTTTGCTAGCACAATCCTTCTAAATCTCATGGGAGTTTTTCAGACTACCAGTATGCTCTGGAAGGATCAAATTGTAAGCAAATTTTAATAGCTTTGAAAGAAAGCTCACGTGTTGCTTCTAAGGCTCTTGATATAAACACAGTGTTGAATAGAAAGATTTCCTTTAACAAATGAGCCTGAGTGAAAGGGGGAAAGGCTGCCAAGTGCTTAACATGAGCTGTACAATGTTGGGTAGTGCAGAGTATATAAAAGTTACAGGTAGAGCTTCAGGTTTTTAAGTAATCTAAAGTGGGGCAGGCAGAAAGCTGTAGTCCATAAACCCAGGGTGGCTTACAATAAGCTTACGATTGACACATGAGGAAAAAGTGATGGGGAGGGAAAAGGGAGGAAAGCAAGTTGAGGCACCGGTTCTTATAATGACCAGCCAGTTCAGGAAGCCTGATGGAATAGCTCCTACTAGGTAAAAGTTCGTGGAAGACCAAAGGTCTTTTCCCGCCTAAATTAAGCTGTTAAAATGAGGGACATTAATCAAGAATGGACCTTTGTGTGACAGGACCATTAATCTAAAGAACCCCCAAGAAACCTATGCTACACCAGAAAACACTGGGTACTAAAGACAGTAGTACCTCGGGATGTGAACGGGATCCGTTTTGCCGTTTTGCCGCTTCCGCGCATGCTTGTGACATCATTTTGACCATCTTCGCATGCATGAGTGGCGAAACCTGAAAGTAACGTGCCACTGAGCGCAACCCGAAAATACTTAACTTGAAGCACATTTATCCCAAGGTATGACTGTATATATTATGCCACAAGCTTCCTGAGCATTTCATAGATGGTCTGTTATGGTAGATATTTTACAGGCAATCAATAGATGTAGTACTACAAAACTCAAAAGTGTCAAACTCAAATACATGCTTGGGTGACAGCCAATGTTGTCATGCTTATAGCAGTCCTACAGATATCAGTGAACTTCAGTTATTCCATTAATTTTAATGGTCATCCATGAGAACGACTTAATTAGAATGCCCTTTGTATTGAATGACCTATGCCCAGTAAGGTTTTTTCACTCCATAATTTTAATACTAAAACACTGTGGGGGGTGTCTGAAGCATCTTGTGTAAGTCATACATTTGTCTTTGGTTCACTTGCTGTTGTGCAAGTTGCTTTATAAATAATAGCTAATCAAATAATAGTGTTTCCTTTTGTCTTTCTTGGCTTGTCCTTTTGTTTTTAGTGAGCGTTGGCCAATCCCATCTATTCCAACCATGGCCCTGCCTACAAAAAATACACAATACTACGCTGATCGTGCAAAAGGGGATGAAGAACCTGCAGTTCTTCAGATGCTGTTAGGACTTCAGCTCCCAATAGCCCCAGTCAGCATGGTCAATGATCAGGGATGATGGGAGTTGTAGTCTAACAACATCCAGAGAGCAGCAGGTTCCTCAACCCTGATGTAAATTAATTTGCCCTTACTCTGAACTTTACCTTACACTATTCTCCAGTGGATAAAATTAATAGGTATGCTACATATTACCTGGTGGTGGTGGATGTAAAATAAATATTCTTCCAAATGTCACTGAAAATCTGCTCGTTGTAACATCTTGGCCACGCTCTTTGCAATTTGCAATACTTGCATACAGGGACAGAATTCAATAAAGGGTTCCATATGTTTTCAAGGATATTGATATTGATATCTAGATTGATAGATGCACAAACCTGTTTAATTAGTGTAATGTGTGCAAGCAGCGGATACCTTTCTCTTAAAAGTAAAAAATAACCTTGTATTTTGTTAAATGAACAGCCGCGCGTAAGAGGATTTGAGTCTCCTTCACGTAAGTTTCTGGGGCAGCAGTTGTTTATCCTTGACAAAAAGACCTTGAGGTGAAAAGTTGGCACAAGATGACAGGAGTCCTAGTGAACTCCTAAGAGTTCTTCAACTGTAAAAAATTAACTTGAGATGTCTAAAGCTAATGGGAGATTTAACTTGACCTTCTATGCCACCCTGATTCTGTGATTAACTTTTAGCAGGAGATTATGCACCTGCTCACGTAAAACCATTTACCCTCAGTCAACCTCCCTTTCCGACAGCTACTCCTGGAATTATCCCTTTTTCAGGAGTAAAAATTGTTTTGACCAAATAGGACTCAAGATATAGACAATCGTTGAAATGAAGTGTTCCTCTAGGACACTTGGAGAATAATTCTGAATTGCAGATCCACTTTAATATTCCAATAGCTCAGAGGTTTCCATGAACTGAAGTTGGAATATTGAATTAAATTAGGTTAAGTTTAAATTAGGTTAAGTAATGCTGGCGGGGGGGGGGGAATAAAGTAAGGTACAGGAAACTTTCTTATTCAATCAATCAATTAATCAATCAATGAATTCTTCATTGTGGTTCACAAATAGATTCCAATACGATAAAAACACATTAAAAGCACTCATACTATTTGGACAATGAATAAAACTAGGCTTGTTTCAGACTTTCATCTAATACAAAGTACTCTCTGATCCTGACCACCTCAGAAAGAAAGTTGGCAATTACAAGAGATAACGCTGGGAATCTAATGTTCTAATAGGTACCTAACATAGAATTCTGCAGGTAGGAAACTTTCTTATTGTAATTAAGGACCCTAACACCGAATAAACTGGCAAAAATGTAGAAATCTAAATCAAACAAGTGTTGGAAATGTAAAGAGAAAGAAGGTTCTTTTTATCATATGTGGTGGTCTTGTAATAAGGTTAAAGCTTATTGGGAAATGATATGCAATGAATTGAAAAGGATGTTCAAAATAACTTGTGTAAAAAAAACACCTGGAGCTTTTCTTTTGGGAATTATAGGGACAGAGCTACCTAAATTGTATAGAAATTTATTTATGTATGTTATGCTACTACAGCAGCAAGAATGCTACTTGCCCCAAAGTGAAAAGAAGCAGAAGTCCCAGTAAAGGAACAGTGGATACAAAAACTTATGGAATATACAGAAATGGCAAAATCAAGATAACAAACTTTTTTATAAAAGAATGGAAATGGTTTATTGAATATTTACAGATAAATTGCAAACAGATAAAAACACTGGCAGTATTATTGTAATAACCTGCAGTTTCGTAAGAGTATATATTTAAAGTACCGTAGATAATTAAACAAGCAAATTAAACAAATTTGGATATGCAGAAGATATTAAAAAATAAATTTAAGGAACCGCAGAAAGAGGGGGAAGAAAGTCAAACTTTGAAACGTTATTTTTTAAAATGCTTTTTATTAACGTTTCATTACAACACGCACACACACGACACTTAAGAAACAAACTAAAAAAAAACCACGAAACAAATGACAAACATATAGTCATAAATCTGAAAGTTCTTAGATACGGACTTATGTTACCCTATTTTCTCTTTCCAATTCGTATTCTATTCTAATAGACTTCCTTCCTCCTCAAAGCAGTTCTGGTTTCGTGTCTGAAAGAAACTGTTTCTTTCTCATTTCATCATTTCTACTCTTCTCCATATACTATGCTTGTAGACCATAATTTGTTTTGCAAAAATTACTCAAAGCAAATCCAGGTTTTGATTTGGGGGCACTGTTTTTTTTTAAAGTAATTTCTGTACACTCCCCAGGCTTTTTAATATTTTTTTTGTTAGACTGTTCGCTAATTGCATCCATCATTTTTGCCAATTCAAGATAATCAAATAATCTGTCTTGCCACTCTTTTTGTGTTGGTACTTTTCCACTTTTCCATTTTTTTGCAATTAAAATTCTTGCTGCCAATGATGCGTAAGGGAATATTCTCTTATTTTCATTTGGGATGTCTAATATGCCCAATAAAAAGGCTTCTGGTTTCTTTATAAAAGTTTGTTTAAATATTTCTTTTCAACTCCTCATAAACAGTGTCCCAGAAGCTCTTAATTTTGTTGTCAAATTTTCAAACGTTAAATTGATCTTAAAACTAGTGAAATGTATAAACTTGAAAAGTGTAACTAATTAGATAGATAGATGATAGATAGATGATAGATAGATAGATAGATAGATGATAGATAGATAGATAGATATAGATAGATAGATAGATAGATAGATAGATAGATAGATAGATAGATAGATATAGATAGATGATGATAGATAGATAGATAGATAGATAGATAGATAGATAGATAGATAGATATAGATAGATGGATAGATATAGTGAATAAGGAGAATGAGTTGGGCAGTTGCATCCCAAGGAGAGGTTAAAAGTTACCTTCACATGGCGCAGGTCATACAGCAAAGGTAAGAGATGGAAATTAATGTTTGGTAGGAGTAAAAGCTAGTGATGTTTCATAGCTGCTACCTAATCTTAAGGTAAAGAGCATATTTTTGGGGGGAGGGGGAAGGTTCATCCCAAGGAAGAACTTGCACATCTCATTTTAAGTGAGATGACCAAGTTTCTCCTTCATGTTACCCAGAAAGAAAAGTGAATATGCAAATCCCTTGTACACCTCTGTCTTGTTGTTTTGGGGTAAAGCGTGTTCTCCTTCATGTTGCTTAGGACCAATATCTTGTGCAACAAATTACCGTACTCTAGAAAGGCAACTTATATTACCTTGTATGTGTATGACTAAATTCATTCAGATATACCTCATACGCTTCTGGGCTCAGTTCCAGGAGTTCCTCTACCTATTGGTTGGAGAGCTCGACTTTCAAAGCTATAAAAAGCTTAGCACATAAGTGTGCACATTGAATCCAACAAGGTGCACCTTTTTGGGGGGTCCGTGAGGGAGGGAGGTTGGCTTTAAAAAGTTGCTTTTATTCCAATTTCCCAATCTAAGATGCCAGAGGGTGCTGTTTTGTTTTTTTATAATTTTTTATTAGTTTTTTAACATACCATTTTCAACAATAATTAAACATGCTTTTACATCTTATACAATTTTTTGACTTCCATCAATCCTGTCTGAAAATTTTCCAGTCTAATCTCTTAGTATACATTTCTTACTTTCCCTGTTACATTTAAAACTCATAACCAATATCTCTATTCTTTATCTAATTTGTAATGTTTCATATATTTCTCCTTACAAAACTTCTTATAGACCTACTAGCATAATTTGTTGGTTACAATTGCTCTTCAAATAGTTCATATATTTCTTCCAATCTTCTGTAAATCTCTGTTCCCGCAGGTTTCGAATTCTTCCTGTCATTTTGTCCAATTCTGCATATTCCATTAATTTCGTCTGCCATTCTTCTTTCGTCGGGATTTCTTCCTGCTTCCATTTCTGTGCCAACGGATGGTGCTGTTTTGATTCATAATTTTACTTCTAGAGCTTACCTGCCTCGTCTTCCCCCATTTTACTTCCCTCTGTTGGTCTTTGGGCAGGTGTTCAGAACCAGCTCTCCATGATGAATCATGGCATAGCAGGAATCAGCCTCTTCATCGGACTCAAAGGTTCCAAGGAAGAACTGGGATTTGAAGCTAAGAACTACTACATCTACCGACACAGCAACTTCAGTGAAGCGTAAGGTGTAACTTTGCTACCGAACCACCTAAGAGTTAGGGGAAATTTGAAATTTATTTGACCACAGCGATATGGAGTGAGGAGAACCTTCTCTCAACTCAGTCATATGGCCGAAATCGTAGAAGTCATATCCAAGATGGCATCACCCTTGGCTCATCCTTCAGTATGCATGAAACCAGTGCTTTTTTTCTATATAAAAAAAATGTTTAGGGGTACTCTCATTTTCCTACTCATATTGAAATACCGCCCCTCGATGAGGCTAAACTTAGAATCACAATTTATTATTATTATTATTATTAAATGTTTATTGGCATTTTCAATAATAAAACAAAAACAAAAACAAACAAAAAATAACAAACATACAAAAAATAAAAACACATAAAATTTCAATTGCTTATTTTCTTTTACCTTATTTCTCAGACCTCCTCACACCTCCCCTTCTTGTATTCCAATTTAAATTGTTAACTCAGCAAATCCTTATTACTTATTTCTCAACCTTAATAATCACAAAATGTTTAGGGGTATGCGTACCTCTGCGTCCCCCCCAGGAAAAAAAAGCACTGCATGAAACCAAAATAACCCAGGAGTTTCCTAATGAGGAAATGAACATTTGGGGACTTTTTATTTGAGGGGGGCGAAGGAATAAAGTGACCCAAGGAGGGGTAGGTAGTGAGAGAAGTCTGTCAGTGGTATAATAATAATAATAAGAATAAGAATAAGAATAAGAATAAGAATAATATAATTTTATTTATACCCCACCCTCTCTGGCCAGAGCCGGGCTCAGCGCGGCTAACACCAATAAAATCACAGTAAAAACATCATAAGGGGGAAAGAGAGGGAGGGAAAACCCAATTTAAAATACAGGTTAAAATGCAATTTAAAATGTAGCCTCATTTTAAAAATAGTCAATAAATCAAGACCATAAGGGGAGGGAAAACATAAGGGTCAGACGGAGTCCAAACCAAAGGCCAGGCGGAACAGCTCTGTCCGTCACCCAGTAGAACCAATTAGCAGGAGACAAAAGAAAATGCTTCTTCATTTATTGGATAGCTAAACTATGGAATTAATCAGGCAACAGTGTGGTGGTGTGGCCGCTAACTTTTTAGAAGGTCGTTTTTTCTGATAGATCTTTTTCTTTTCTTTTTTTTAATAAATATTTATTAAGGTTTTTAGAAAGAAAATACAATAATAATAAACATTATTGCCTTGTTTTAACAAAATTTCATAATATTCTTGAGCTTCCTCGCGTCTCCCGCTCCCATTTACATCTTTAATAAATTTTGTCAAGCAAATTATCATCTTATTTCCAAATCTATAACCACATGCTTAAATACCGTAAAATAGTTCTCCTACTAATTGTTTCTCTTAATCTCTCTTATCCTCAATTCTTAATCTATTTTAATGATGGCCAATTATTTATAACCAAGCATCCTTCTTAACATTCCACTAAGTCACAATATTTCTGCAGGTAGGTCTTGAATTTCTTCCAATCTTCTTCAATCCTTTCTTCTCCCAGGTCTCGGATTCTGCCAGTCATCTCCGCCAATTGCATATAGTCCATCAGTTGCATCTGCCATTATTCCAGTGTGGGTAGATCTTGAGTTTTCCAGTTCTTAGCGAGTAGTATCCTTGCTGCTGTTGTTGCGTACATGAAAAATGTTCTATCTTTCTTTAACACCTTCTGGTCGACAATGCCCAAAAGAAAGGCCTCTGGTTTCTTGGTAAAGGTATACTTAAACACCTTTTTCAACTCATTATATATCATTTCCCAGAAGGCCTTCACTTTAGGGCATGTCCACCAGAGGTGGAAGAATGTTCCTTCATTTTCTTTACATTTCCAACATTTGTTATCAGACGAATGGTATATTTTGGCAAGTTTAACTGGGGTCATGTACCATCTGTATATCATTTTCATTACATTTTCTTTCAAAGCATTACATGCAGTGAAATTCAACCCAGTGGTCCACAACCTTTCCCAGTCCTCAAACATAATGTTATGCCCAATGTCCTGTGCCCATTTTATCATAGCCGACTTAACCATTTCGTCTTGCGTATTCCATTTCAGCAGCAAATTATACATTCTTGAAAGTACCTTAGTCTTAGGTTCTAACAGCTCTGTTTCCAACTTCGATTTCTCCACCTGGAATCCTAACTTTTTGTCACTTTTAAAAGTTTCCTTAATCTGAGCGTAATGTAACCAGTCTCGCACTTTATCCTTCATTTTCTCCATACTCTGCAATTTCCAATTGTCCCCATCTGATAGATCTTTTTCAATAACCTCTAAGTGGCTTTTGGCTGTTGAAGCTAAAGGGAGCCGCAGTGAATACCAGTTGCTTGAGGGCAACAGCAAGTGAAATCTGTTGCCTTCATGCCTTGCTGTTTGGTTTTTGAGAGGCATCTGACTGCCACCATGGGAAACAGAAAGCAGGACTAGAGGGACTTTAAAAAAAAAAATCTAGGAAGGGTCTTCTCATCTCTTGTTTTCCACCCCCACACACTGCTGGCTAACACAGGTTTTGCAAAATTATATGAATTTAAGGTTAAAGTACTGAGCGTCTTAAATCTTCTAGGATAGGCATCCCCAAACTCAGCCCTCCAAATGTTTTTTGGGACTACAATTCCCATCATCCCTGACTACTGGTGCTGTTAGCTAGGGATGATGGGAGTTGTAGTCCCAAAACATCTGGAGGGCCGAGTTTGGGCATGCCTGTTCTAGGAGGTAATAATGTAAAATAAACAGCATGATTATAAATGATAATACCACTAAAATTAATGATACGAGATCAAGTTTCAGTTTCCAAATAATAATACTAGAATTGCCGGACCACGCTAAACAGATAGCCAAATCTTATGAAATGTCTCATTCCCAGAATTTATAAACCAGGACCATTTTTCTACAAACTTGCTTGTTTGTACCCTATCTTGACTTCTTAGGGAGGAGGTAATGTCAGTTTAACTGGCCCACTTTGCAAATCACGACAAATCATAGCTAATTGTTTGTTTGCCATTAATGCTTCGCTCCTTCCCTCAGACCAGCAGGATTGGTCAGCCAAGA
Source organism: Podarcis melisellensis (assembly GCF_964234715.1). Taxonomy (NCBI): domain Eukaryota; kingdom Metazoa; phylum Chordata; class Lepidosauria; order Squamata; family Lacertidae; genus Podarcis; species Podarcis melisellensis. The sequence goes on along the minus strand of NC_138532.1, from coordinate 10,914,445 downwards.
ACAGACTTGGCTTTATGGTTTGCCATCCTTTGTGAAAGCTGCCTTTGAGAGTGTTATTTTATTTGTTCATATATACAACTCATAACTGTAAACAAATGCAAATTAGATACTTGCCAGTAGTTGATCAATAATGTTCACTTAGCAGCCAAATTTTAGCTCCCTTGGCTGCTGTGTCCATAGCTCCTTGTCTTTGCTCTTGTCTGTAGAAAAAGCACCTGAGATGATCTTGTACAATGGTTTTATGGAGTGGGCCTTTATGGAGGTGCAGAACTAAACTCTGGCGCTCTAAATTCTAATTCTCTTGACTGTATTTGGGTTGGGTAGATCTGAACTGAATTTTCAAAACTTTCTCTTGGTTTAACACATTTTTTTATTTTTAACTGGCTGTGAAAATAGTATATCTGATTTGGTAAGCACAAGTGCTCTGACATGTTTCCTCCTGGAGCCTGGTAGTTTTGTTTTTTCTATGCTTACACTCCAAAGGAATGTAGCTTTCATCGCAGCACAGCACGCTTTTTTCCAAAGGCATTCAACAGTGTACACTGCCCCCACCCGGCTTTCCCTTGTGGGAGACAGGAGAGAAGGCTTAAAAATTTAGCCCAGGCAAAAAGTTATAAGCCGCAGAAATTGTAGACACTTTCAACTCTCTCAATCTTTTCCCCGTCTCCAGCATTAATAGTATAGTTTGATCATTTGTACACATTATGAAGTCAAAGTTCAGAGTAAGTCTTCTTTCTTGATAGGTTCGTTCGTTACTTCAATTGTTCGAGAGAAACCGCTCCAGAGAATATTCCCTTGCTATACATTGGTTCTCCATCGGCTAAGGACCCCCTCTGGGAGAAGAGATACCCAGGTATGGGTGCCGTTTGAAGCAGCAATGCAACATCATGTTTCTTAAGGGGTGGGAGGAAATGGAGAAGAGCCAGCAGGGGGGGCTTTGTAGCTCAGAGTTGGGCAACCTGTGGCCCTAAAGCTACATGCAAATCTTAGCCTGGAATTCTGGAATGAAAGGAGATGGGAAGGAAAAGAGAAAAAGGGTGCCCCACCTGCTTTGGCTTGTGGTCCTGCCCACCACTTGGTTAAGAATTCACCCACTGCCAGTGAGCAGCCCCCAAGAGATTATCCCCAACTTGGGGGGGTAGTTCTCTTCCATCGACACCCTACCACTACCCCGAACTACCATAGACGACAGAATCTTGGAAACGCAGAGAGCAATCTAAAGGAGAGTGGATCTTAGGATCCAGATTCACTGATGGGCCCATGACTTACTTTGTTAAAGGGTTTGGATTTGATGTAGTGTGATGGGCTTGAGATGTGATCATGAATGGGCTGGGATACCAGATCAGGGAAATAAGATGTCATCGTCACAGAGGCCAGATACCAGACTGAACAGTTGGGCCACTGAGTGAGGACAATACAGTTTGTTCAGATAGCCAAACCAGACTAGGAGGAAGAACTTTATATGCCTCTCCATTGGGCTGCAACGTCAGACAGCCAATTTCAGCCTAGCTGACAGTATTCAGGTCAATAGAGCTTGGGTCGCTGGCCAAAGGCCCTAGAGTGCTGATGGTTGTATGAGTTGAGGTGTCATAGAATGCCCAGGTTTGTGAAACGTGCGCCCTCGACACCTGCCAAATCTTCTGCAATAATCTGGGGTGGTAAGATGTCCCTTTATGGCAACCACATCACTAATGAAACGCTTTGTGCCCTTTTCATTATAGGCAAGTCCACTCTAATTGTCCTGGCAGTTGCAAAATATGAATGGTTTGAGGAATGGAAGGAGGAAAAGGTTACTAAGAGGGGAGCGGAGTATGAGGCCTTCAAAAACTGTTTTGTGGACAACATAATGGAAACGGTTCTGAAATTTTACCCTCAAATAAAAGATAAGGTAAGGGCACTCCTTGTCTTGCACCATCAGTTGTGCAAACAGCAGCAAAGAAGGAACTTTTCAGCTCTCTTTAAATAATTTCTAGCATGGTGTTTTAGAAAATTGTTTGCACATAAAGTCCTAGATTTGGCATAGCCTAAGGATAGTGATGCTCCCATCCTTTTGAGGTCAATTGAGGTTAGAGACATTACTGATAGCTTATTCAGCAAGCTCATAAGATCAGCTAGGGCTCAGGATGACTGCCTCTGTCCTTTTGGAAGCAGAAATTATACTTTCTGTCTATCTGTTGCTTTCGCTCTCTCTGTTTCCATTTCCCTTCCCTTAAAGCCCCAAGGTTTCTTAAGGAGATGGTACAGTTCCCGAGATGTTCTGGCCCCAAACTGTGAACAGTTTGGGACCAGAACATCTCGACCAAGTTTAAAATACTGTAGCAGCAAGAAGATTGTAAAAGTCAAGATGGACTTGGAGCAAAACGTTGCAGTGTGGAAAGTTCCCATTCAGAGCACCAGCCAGCCATGCTGGTTTTGATGATATTCTTTATTTTATTCCACTTAGCCCCTTCCCAACAGACAGGCAGCGATCCCACTGAGCATACTCCCTGTCTTCCCTGTGCTATCCTTAAACCCTTTTAAAGGTTTCCCCTGATCCTACTGAATAAATAACAATGAACCTCCCTGCCCATTTGATCTGTCTCTTTCTCTGAACAGATTGAGTATGTCTCTGCGGGAACTCCTCTCACCAATAAGCACTACATAGCTTCTGTCCAAGGAGAGATGTATGGTGCAGAGCACAGCATCTCCCGCCTCCAGGTGGAAGTCATGGCCACAATACGTCCTCAGACCCCTGTCCCAAACCTCTACCTAACAGGTAAATGCTACTTCCTTACCAATTCCAGCCTGCCAGAACCCTTCACCGTTAGGCTTATTTAACTTCTTTAGCCTGTCCCATCCCGAGTGCACAGAATAGATGATGTTTCTGAACTAGTCTTGACTTTGGAAAATAAGGCTTGTCTACTCAGAGTAGACCCATTGATGGGCAGGGTTAACCTAGGCTCATTAATTGCAGCTCACCGGGTACCAACAGTGGGCGACATTTGTGGCCCAGCGCACAGCCCCGCCATCTTGGAGCCATGACTGAGAGTTGGGCTGTTGCTCCAACCCCTGGGCTTGCCGCGGGGGCCTCTGGATTCCTACCAAACCTAGGTGCTTTAAATCGGCCAATCCACAGCGGGCCGGTGTGGGGGCGAGCACAGACTTTGCCCCAGTCTGCTCCTTAGGCAGGCCTGACAGAGTATACCTGGCCGGCTGGGGAATTAACATTTGTGGGTTGTGGGCTGTGAAGCAGGGCCTTCAGGATTGGTTGGCGGACGTCTGATTTTGTGGTTTCAGTTGTAGGTAGCCTTGGTGGTGAGATCACAAGTTCGCGGTCTTGGGTGGTGGTTTTAGACCTTGGGCAGAATCCTTTAGTTCATCATCCAATAATAAATGGGGTGCTGTGGTGACACACCCCTCCTGTGGCAGCGATAACAGGGTCCCCATTAAAGGGGATAGTGAGGGGAGTCTATGGCCACGGACATACAGTGGTGGGTCACAGAACTCCCATCAGCAACTTGGAATGGGGGCCAGCTGTGTAAACGCACATTTTGCAGTGTCGCCATATTCCCCCGTCTTGCCTCAGATCCCCACCGGAGGGCTGAGAGGGATACACGCCCAGTGCCTAAGCCAAGGTTTTCCTACATCTGAAATTAATAAAAGTAGTGTCCATTTTAATCCCAATTACGTGTCATGTGTTTCATTGATGTGTGGTCTGGCTCCCAGGAGAGGAGGAAGGTCTACTCTAATTGGAGCTTAGGAACAGAAACTACATTGGGGGCATTTACTTCCTCCAGCCTTTTTGCCCTAGAGGTGCAGATGAGTGAATGAACTGGGAAAGGAAGAATGGGAATTAACCCAAGCAGATACTGTTGACCGTTTCCCCTAAGCCACACCCACTTCCTCCACACATGAGATGATGTGAATGAGGGAAGGACCAAGTAAAGATGCAACTGCAAAGGAACTACTGGGAGCCTTAAAGTGCCTGTGGGATTTGTTTTGCTCAGGAGTTCATCCAAACTCTGGTGCAGAGAGGGGCTTTCAGTAGGGGCTGAACTTAATTTCTCTAAATGTGAATCACCTGGTACCTGGTGTCTGACCCACCTATCAAAGTGGCCCTCATAGAGTGGGAAAGCTATAAATGCAGCCACCAGGCTTGATCCAATTCCCCCACCCCTGATCTATAATGTACCCAAAGCCATTGCTTCTTTGTAGAAACAGTGTATGCTTTTTCCTTGCTTCACAGCAAAAGTACTTTGGTGAGTTTAAAGCAAGTGGCTTTCCTCTACGATTGTAGATGTAGTGATGCCATCCCTATACAGTGGTACCTCTGGTTGCGAACAGGATCCGTTCTGGAGATCCGGCTGCATCCCAAGGAATTCACAACCAGAGGTGCCGCTTCTGCGCATGCGTGCAGCGCATAGAGCACTTCTGCACATGCACACAGGGCGAAACCCAGAAAAATACTTCCGGGTTTGCTGCATTCGCATCCTGAAAGATATTGATACAGGCTAGTACCATTGACACCTGTGTCACCTAGTTTAGAGGTTAAGCCAATTTTGTTTTCTTAGATTCAGACCGTCAGTATCTCATACTTACACTGCAGGGGACCTCAAGAGTTACAGCTTTATAACTTTATCTAATGCGGTGCTGCATTGATTACTCCCCCCCCCCATGAGTACAATTTTTAAAACCCCTCTTGTAAAGTTCGAAAACGCTTTCAGTCTGGAGGGGCAATTTCGCCCTAGTCCCTGGAATAGCAGGAAGCCACTCCCAAGGGTTAGATCTTGTTCTAACATTAAACTCGATTAGAAAAATAGAATGAACTAGGTCTTGGGGTGTCTGGGTTTCTTTTTAAAGATGCCTGATCTTTCTGTGTGTCCCTTTCTTAGCTTTTCCTACCGGCTACACAAGCGCCTTAAGGGGTTTCTGCCAGTGACCTTCTGCATAATATAACTCAGCAGCACTTTGGAGTACGGAGGTGCTCTCCCAAACATCATTCCTGGCTATTGACAAGTGGGGTGGTGATGAGGAGAAAGATAGACAAGAGTAAAGACTGTTAAGAGGCAATTACAGTGGTACCTCTGGATACGAACGGGATCCGTTCCAGAGCCCTGTTCACATCCTGAAGTAAACGTAACACGCAACTGCACATCTGTGTGTGTCATGTTTCGCCGCTTCCGCGCATGCACGTGATGTCATCTTGAGCATCTGCGCATGCATGAGTGGCGAAACCCAGAAGTAACACGCTCTGTTACATCCGGGTCGCCGCGGAGCGCAACCCAAAAATACTTAACTTGAAGCTATTTTAACCTGAGGTATGACTGTGTGCCCGTGCTCTCTGTCCATAGAGCATGAGACTCTTAATCTCAGGGTTGTGGCACGTTGGGCAAAAGATTCCTGCATTGCAGGGGGTCGGACTAGATCACCCTCGTGGTCCCTTCCAACTCTACAATTCTATGACTCCTCCTTGTCTTTTCTTTCCCCCTGCCAGGTCAGGATGTCTTTGTTGGTGGCTTTCCAGGAGCTCTTCACGGAGCCATTGTCTGCGCTTCTGCTGTCCTGAAGCGTAATCTCTACATCGACATCATGTGGTTATACGGAAAAATCAAAGCCAACAGTGCCAAGAAGAAAAACTGAGCCTTCAACCTCCACCTCAGAAAGAAAATTTGCTCCTCCTGCTATGTAGACTACCCGCTACCTGGTTTCTCCGTTTCCCCTCCAGGGGATGTCAGCAGGGACCAAAACTAGCCATATACCTTGGTTCATTATTGCAGAAAGTTCTGGTTCATGAGTGTCGCTGTAGAACAGGTTGCAGTTTAGTACGTAGGTCCATTAAGCCATTCTGATAGGTTTGTCGTGGCAGAAATAAGGACTCTACCTTCCAAGCCCTCACGGGTTGGTTTTAAGCATCTTAGTGGTACCGTGGTACCTAATTGGGGTGGCACTGGCAGCTTCAGTGCCAAGGAGAATTGCTGAAGCTACTAGAGCAGCGGTTCGTAGTTCAACAACATCTGAGGACCCACAGGTTGAGAAAGGCTGTACTAGAGGCACCATTCCCTATATTTTGGGTGACTGACTGAGAATTTGTTGTCCCAGGTGATGTAGACCTGAATTGCCCTTTCTCTACAAGGAAGGGTTTCCCTATCAAGTACCGTAACACAGTGGTAGAAAGCATGTTTTAGATGCAGCAGGTTCCAGGTTCAGTTAATGGCATCCTCAGTTAAAGGATTTCAGGGAGCAGGAAAAGCATTTTTTTTTTAAGACCCTGGGGTGCTGCTGCCACTTGATCAGAGCAGCTGCACCAGTAACATCTGACTTGTTTTTAAGTCATCTTCGTATGTCCATGGTGCTAAAGACCAGGGTACGAAATGGTACTGATGCATTCTATGCTATATATGGGAGCAATATAGGCTAGATCAATTGTAGAGAAATAAGCCTAGAGAAAAGGTTAATACAAAACGGGTGATAGAAATGTAAACCAATTGCAGAGGTTTCCACAGTTGCGGAAATATCCGCATTCACAACTGCCGTTTCCCCAGCTGCCACATGGAAGTGGAAGTAGATGCAACTCACTCCATGTTCCATCTGGTTCATGTTCACACTTTTCATGTCGTGGACGTATGAAGCAAATAAACAGGCTTAACAAAGAAGAATGGGTGGTTTCAGTGCACTTGCTTCTATGAGGGGGTAGAGGGCTTGTGGCAGTGCACAGTGTAAACATGTAAGGGCCTGAAAATGAGGAGCAGTGTTCAGGCAGAGATGAAGCACAGCATTTTGTTTCCTCTCTCCTTCCTCTCTCCCTGCCCCAACAGCTTGTTATTTTTTAAAGACTGGGGTGGGTACAAATGTTCTGTTCCACTTGCAGTTGCCATCTGCTCACAAAACACCAATTTTTAAGCTTTGGGATAGAGCGTTGTGCAAGAAAAGTGAACATTTAAACCCAAATACAGTGGTACCTTGGTTCTCAAACTTAATCCGTTCCGGAAGTCCGTTCCAAAACCAAAGCGTTCCAAAACCAAGGCACACTTTCCCATAGAAAGTAATGCAAAATGTTTTAATCCGTTCCAGCCTTTTAAAAACAACCCCTAAAACAGCAATTTAACATGAATTTTACTATAATGAGACCATTGATCCATAAAATGAAAGCAATAAACAATGTACTGCAGTCACAACATGAATTCAGTAGCTGAACTGGGTTCCACACAGTCACAAAAACAAAAAAGAGAGTTGCAAAAACAGAAACTCAAAATAAATAGCATAAACAGACAGACATAAGCATAACACTCAAAACGGAAGTGTGGCACTCAAATTGGAAGTGTAACACTCAAAACGGAGCACATTCGGCTTCCAAAAAAAGTTCACAAACCGGGTTTGCAATTTTTGGGTTCCAAGTTGTTTTGAGTACCAAGGCGTTTGAGAACCAAAGTACCATGTATGTGTTCCCTCTGCTTAAGAACGCAAGGGGAGTCCTGCTTTTCAGCATTCTGTTTCCCACAGCAGCTAGCCCCATGCCTGTTGCCAGCAAGCTTGGTTCAGCTGAAACACTGAATATGCAAAATTATCTGTTTGTTTTAGCTTTTCTCTGAGCATTGAGTACAGCACTATAGCAAAGGAATCAGATAAAGCTGTAAGAATTCAAGCCAAGCATCCTCCCACCAAGGGAAGCCCTTGTTGTGGTTCTCACCAAATGCCCTTCTGTCTCTCAGGCATTGTATGGGGAATTTTCCACAAAAGCAAGTGTGCATAATGAGCACATCCCTGGATGACATGAGTACAAAAGCCCAATTACACCCTGGAATTTTGACCATATCTCATGCAAGTTGTTGTTGTTGTTTATTTGAATAGTCTTGTCCGACTCTTCATGACCCCATGGACCAAAGCACGCCAGGCACTCCTGTCTTCCACTGCCTCCCGCAGTTTGCTCAAACTCATGCTGGTAGCTTCAATAACACTGTCCCACCATCTCGTCCTCTGTCGTCCCCTTCTCCTTGTGCCCTCCATCTTTCCCGACATCAGGGTCTTTTCCAGGGAGTCTTCTCTTCTCATGAGGTGGCCAAAGTCTTGGAGCCTCAGCTTCAGGCTCCGTCCTTTCAGTGAGCACTCAGGGCTGATTTCCTTCAGAATGGATACGTTTGATCTTCTTGCAGTCCATGGGACTCTCAAGAGTCTCCTCCAGCACCATAATTCAAAAGCATCAATTCTCATGCAAGTAGACACCCTTATTTAGTTATCGACGAACACGAAGAAAGAAACATCCTCCAGCAAACAATATTCCACTGGTAATTGAACTAAATTTTGATTTTCCTGACTGGAAAACATTTCCACCTTTTCCCAAAACTGCCAGCTCAGTCACCTGACAGTGAAGTCTGCTTGGCTGCTGACCCTTATGACTCAGCCGCTTTCCAGTGGGAAAATTGTATTGCGATTTCTGTATTTTTATCATTTAACATCTTTTCCTTTTGGCCATTTTTGCTAGAGCTAAGGGTGCAGAGGGAAGTTCCTTTGCACAAGCAAAAGTCCTCCCACTAGCACATCTGTTTAGCTGGATGAAGCCCATCATCTTTGTTCAGGGCTGTAAAAATAACTTGCACATAACCAAGAATTCTGTTGCTGATCATAAAGAGCAAATGACTTGAGAAACTGGGGCAGATGATGTCAATGACAAAGTCAATGCAATTTGTATGTTAGTTTAGGTAGAGAATATGCATGTCAGACTTTTATGGAAATGTACATGGTGCCCAATATATGTATTTATATAGAAATGTACCCCCCCCCCTTGATTTATGGTTTCATTGGTTTATGAAAACTTGTTGTTGTTTAGTCGTGTCCGACTCTTCGTGACCCCATGGACCAGAGCATGCCAGGCACTTCTGTCTTCCACTGCCTCCTGCAGTTTGGTCAAACTCATGCTGGTAGCTTCGAGAATACTATCCAGCCATCTCGTCCCCTTCTCCTTGTGCCCTCCATCTTTCCCAACATCAGGGTCTTTTCCATGGATCACTGCCTTGCCGTGGCGAAGGGGCTTGAATAACTCAGAGAAGCTATGAACTATGCCGAGCAGGGCACCCAAGATGAACAGGTCATAGTGGAGAGTTTTGACCAAACGTGATCCACCTGGAGGAGGAACCGGCAAGCCACTCCAGTATCCCTGCCAAGAAAACTCCATGGACAAAGACAACAGGCATATAAAAGTTATGAAAACTAGATCGGTACTTTTCCCCCCTTTGCTGTCCTTTTGTGGGGAGGGGCCATCACTCACAAGGCAGAACCATAGATCAGTGATAGGGAATGTGTTTTGCCTTCAGAAGATTACAGGTTTGCCACCTGGTATCTCCAGAAAGAGAGAGTTCTTTCATATCACCAGCTATTTGAGAAAGCCATTTTCAATCAGAGATGGACAGTACTGGGCAAGATGCACTGGCAAAAAACCGTGTTGGATGTTTTGTCTCTTAGTTTTGTAGAAGAATACACTTCATGTTTTACAGTATGTATTTTCTATAGAAAAATATATATAACATGTGGACCAGCTCTGTGTCTCAGTCTTGCAATTGTTTTGAACTACTTTTCTTTTCTTTTTAAAAATGCATTTTTCTTCCATCGTGGAACACAAGCAGTGCCAGATTTACATATAAGCTAAACAAGCTATAGCTTAGGGCCCCACTCTCTCAGGGCCCCCCCAAAAATGTAAAGGGGAAAAAACTGGATGTACATTTCCAAAATATAAGATTAAAAAACAAATACAATAAAACCTACATACAGTTAGAGCTTAATAATTATTTTACTATTAATATAGTAAAGGTAAAGGGACCCCTGACCATTAGGTCCAGTCGTGGCCGACTCTGGGGTTGCGGCGCTCATCTTGCTTTATTGGCCGAATGAGCCGGCGTACCGCTTCCGGGTCATGTGGCCAGCATGACTAAGCAGCTTCTGGTGAACCAGAGCAGGGCACGGAAACGCCGTTTACCTTCCCGCTGGAGCGGTACCTATTTATCTACTTGCACTTGACGTGCTGCTGAACTGCTTGGTGGGCCGGAACTATTAATATACTTCTTCTTAATTGTATTTCACTATTAATATACTACTTCTTAACTGTATTTCAGTTCAACAATTACTTTGATGAAATACATATTTTGTTATGTGCAAATGGCTTTAGTTACCTATTAGGTCCATAAATTACCATATAGCATATATTCAACACAAAAAACAGCGACAACTTGTTGTTGGCAAAGGACAGCTGGACATATAAAAGGACCCATTACCTTCAGTAGCTTAGGTGATTTGCATGTGGCTCCTAGGCAGCTACCTATCAGGGCACTCTGACCTACTTTAGCTGCAACAAGGTTGTGGCTTCATGTGTCTTCAGACCATACCCTACCCCCCAAAAAAGCAAGGGAAGATGGAGTAGAATGAGAGTCTGGAACCTGGTGGAAAGATGTACCCAGCCTAAAAAAAACTGGGGAGATTTGGAGTGCAGATTGAGGATTGAAGCTGGCTGCCGGTAGTTAAATCTCTTTGCACTCCACACAGGTAATTTTACTCTGAGCACAGCATAGTCCTGCAAAGCAGGATAGCACCTACCGTATTTTTTGCTCTATAAGACTCACTTTTTCCCTCCTAAAAAGTAAGGGGAGATGTATGTGCATCTTATGGAGCAAATGCAGGTTGCGCAGCTATCCCAGAAGCCAGAACAGCAAGAGAGATTGCTGCTTTAACTGTGCAGCGATCCCTCTTGCTGTTCTGGCTTCTGAAATTCAGAATATTTTTTTTCTTGTTTTTCTCCTCCAAAAATGAGGTGCGTCTTTTGGTCTGGTGCGTCTTATAGAGCGAAAAATACGGTATTTTATCTTTCACATCGCGCGCACACACTAGGGGGTAAGAAGATCATGAGCTCTCCTGTGGTGTGGGGGAGAATTACCGTACTTTTCCATGTATAAGACTGTTAAGTTGTGGGTGAACATATCAGACAACACAGCAATTCTTCAAACAGCTCTTGTTTATTCACAGGCCAGAACAGAACTGGGCTGAAGGGTTCAGCCAACCTGCTTATATAGAGCTCAACTACAAAGCAACAGTAACAACTTTCTGTAACTATCCAATCACTGAACGTCACTTTCAATTCCTTATTTGCATATGTGGACCTGAGTGAAAACTATCTACAGTATCCCCCTGCTGGCCCAGGGTGAGAACTTCAGTACATAACAAAGACGAGGTTTTTCTGCTTAAAAATAATGTTTAAAAATGGGGCTCATCTTATACATGGGCAGTGCACGGGGGGGGGACACGACTAGTGATTGGTTGCAGCCGCGAGCTGCAGCTTCTCAGCAGCGATTGGTTGGGTGATTGTTGGCTGCATGAAGAGCTGCTTTGGATTGGCTGCTCCTGCGTTAATTGGGTAGTTGATGGTTTGCTGCAGCAATGGCTGCTGTGGATTGGCTGCGGCAACAGCAATTGGGTGTTCGCTTTCCTGCATTCGGGTTAATGATTTTCTGCATTCCCTGCCCCAAAATAGCTGAACAACATTGGGTAATCCCCCCCCAAAAAAGTATCAACAACTCTGGGCCATCTGCCCCCATTTTCTTAAATTTGAGTGTGTCCCCCCCCAAATACACAGGGGCATGTTATACACAAAAAAATACAGTAAGTAGCTGCCTTGGAGTGGAGGGCAAAACAATAGCCATGCTTCATCTGCCTGATTCAGAAGCAATAGGTGGGGGAAGTTCAGGAGCTGCTCTGTGTTCCCTAGAACAGTGATAAATCAAGCTATATAAGTCTGGAACCTTTAACAGTCTTGAGGCCAGAGCTCTTTAGGTGGTAAACGTATATTCGCAAAATGTGATAACTACAGTCCTGTCGCCCCCCCACATTTTGTTGAGTGCAAACTCTGGATGTCTGACACAAAGTGCTGTCCTTAGAGCACCACTGCGTTAGAGAGAAAATTAATCCATCCTACAGAGATTTCTAGACACCCTGGTATGTGGTGTGGTAGTTAAGAGTATCAGATATGGGCTGGAGAGGGTTCTACATCTTAGCTCAGCCATAAAGCTCCCTGATTTACCTTGAACCAGTCCCACACACAAACACAGCCAGTCTGCCTCAGAGGATAAAGTGGAGGTGGAGAACTCCGTTTGTTGCATTGAGATCTTTGCAGGAAAGGCAAAGGTTTTTTTTTAAGACGTGGGTTAAACCACAGAGCCTAGGACTTGCCGATCAGAAGGTTGGCGGTTCGAATCCTCGCAATGAAGTGAGCTCTCGTTGCTCGGTCCCTGCTCCTGCCAACCTAGCAGTTCGAAAGCACATCAAGGTGCAAGTAGATAAATAGGTACCACTCTGGCAGGAAGGTAAACAGCATTTCCGTGTGCTGCTCTGGTTCGCCAGAAGTGGCTTAGTCATGCTGGCCACATGACCCGGAAGCTGTACACCGGCTCCCTTGGCCAATAAAGTGAGATGAGCGCCGCAACTCCAGAGTCGGCCACGACTGGACCTAATGGTCAGGGGTCCCTTTACCCTTTACTAAATAGTAGACCTCCTTGGTCCATGAGACTCTGTTGAACCAATCTTTATTGAATTTTGATTATTTTATGTATTTATAAACCACAGCACAGCACGAAGCCGCTGAAGACAAAAGTGAGATGAAGTACAAACAAAAAACAAAAAAATGCAAGCTCTAAAAACAAAACCATTTCTACAAATGGTGTTTTTGCCATATGGCAAAAAATAAAAGCAACAAGCAGTTTTTGTTTAGACACACTTTTTTTAAATTGCTTAAAATAAAATAAAAACTGACACCTGTTTTATCTACCACAGCTGTCTGTTTACATGATATAGTCTCTGTTTTTACATTGCATTTTATAATATTAAAATATCGCATTGTAGTTATGTGAATTGTTGTTAGCTGTTAGCAGTGGTGTGTAAGCACTGGAAGGTGATATATGAATGTTTGTATGAATGAATCCACTGCAGGAGTTGCCGGAAGGAGCCATGCAAGGCATCATCCAACCATTTTAGGAACCACTAAGGATTTGGGATGTGGGACGCGGGTGGTGCTGTGGGTTGAACCACAGAGCCTAGGATTTGCCGATCAGAAGGTCGGCAGTTCGAATCCCCGTGATAGGGTGAGCTCCTGTTGTTCGGTCCCTGCTCCTGCCCACCTAGCAGTTTGAAAGCATGTCAAAGTGCAAGTAGATAAATAGGTACCACTCCAGAGGCAAGGTAAACGGTGTTTCTGTGCCCTGCTCTGGTTCGCCAGAAGTGGCTTAGTCATGCTGGCCACATGACCTGGAAGCTGTACGCTGGCTCCCTCGGACAATAAAGCGAGATGAGCGCCGCAACCCCAGAATCGGTCACGACTGGACCTAATGGTCAGGGGTCCCTTTACCTTTACCTTTAAGGATTTGTGTAAGGTTTACGCCCTAGCCTCTTCTTCCAATATCCCTGCTCAGAGTTTTCCTTCCCAGGTTGGCAAGTCGCACCTGCCCCTAAAAGTGGCATGACACCTGCTTTAAATGCGTAGCGCAATGAGACCCAAAAGTCTTGTAGCACCTTCTCTGCCCTCTGCCTTGTGCTCCGTTGTGTGTCTGGTCCAATCTCATGTCTATGCAGAATTCTGCTGCCCAAGCCGTCCACGTCTTGTTGCTCCTACTCCTCCTTAAATCCCCAGGCTGACTTCTCTCCTCTCTGGACCAGCTTTTCCAGCCTCTCCCTTGCTCTCCCCTTCCTTTTTTGTTCCTGTCTCCTGATAAACCTCTGTCTCGCTGGCCTTCCTTCTTCCAACCCTGCCTCCTCCTTCTTTGGTGACCACACGTAGCCAAGTAAGATTGGCTTCCATGAACAGGGTCTTAACAGTGAGTCCATAAGTGACTGTGGAGGCCAGTTCTGGATCCACGCATCCTTCCACAGTGGGGACATAGGTTTCTGGGCAGGAGTTGATCACGGTGAGGGTTTGCCAAGCATGCCTTCCTCTTAGCACGTTTCTCCCTTTCGTCCTGAGTTCAAACATCTTCAAAGTCCATGACACCTTTGGTAAAGGCTGTTCTCCAATTGAAGCACTCCCAGGCCAGTGTTTCCCAGTTATCAGTGTTTATACTACATTTTTAAAGATTTGCCTTGAGAGAGTCTTTAAACCTCTTTTAGCTGACCACCAGCATTACGCTTTCCAATTTTATAGTTCGGAATAGAGTAGTCGCTTTGGAAGTAATCGCTTTGAAGAATCATTGAAGATTACACTGGTAATCTTTGCTACTTCCAGTACACTGGCATTAGTTCACCTGCCTTCCCAAGTGATGCATAAAATTTTTCAGAGGCACCACTGATGGAATCTTCTGAGGCGCTGAGGATAGCATTTATAAGTGGTCCATGTTTCACAAGCATACAGTAAGGTTGGTAATACGATAGCTTTGTAAACAAGCATTTTGGATTCCCTGTGAATGTCCTGGTCCTCAAACACTCCGAACTTCAAGCAAAATTTAACAATTCCAAAATACAGATGTGCTTTCACTTTCGCAAGATTGAATATACTGCCTTCGGATGGTTGATTTCAAAAAATTCCACTGGAAAAACGGTTATGTCCATGTGGAGATGGCAATATTGAGTCAGTGGCTCATGTTCTTCTGGCTTGCGCTCTCTATAAAGATTTGAGGAGTGAGGTTCTTACCCATGCTGGGTCTCTCAACCCTTGCTACCGTGTCCTTACTTTTAGAAGATCAAGATGTTTAGGTTACACCAAAAACTGCAAGGTTTTTAGCGGGGGCAATCAGAATAAGATCTAATATTTGATTGTTGCTATAAACCCCCAAAATATATTTTCTAAGTTTTTACCTCTATCTTCAGTACATCTTATTTTATTGCTATGGCAAGAGGCTGATGCAAATAAAGATTCTAGCTATCTGATCTCTGGACTTTAATCGGGAGAAAGCTGCGTTCGCAGAGCTCACCGACCCTCAGCTCTCCAAGGTCTTCCGCGCGCTCGGAGGATGTCTGTGGCGCTCTTCCCAAGTTCAAGTGCAAGGCTGAAGTGCGCCTTTAAGGGGCAGGAGCGCGCGGGGCCAGCCTACTAGAAGGAGGAGGAGGAAGCTGCTGTATGTCTGCGCCCTTTGAGCCGGCTTCTCACTTTGGCGTCCTCGCAGCGCTTGCCGGGGCGGCCATGTGGGTGTACGCGCTCGTGGGCGCGCTCCTCCTCCTGGGCATTTGGAGAGCTCTGGGCACCCGCAGCGCCTCTTCCAACCCTTTCCGGGCAGATTCCAGGCGGCCGCCCGCGCCTCTGGTGACCGACAAAGATGCGCGCAGAAAGGTCCTCAAGCAAGGTAGCCACCGGCCAGCCCCAGCTAGCCAGCCCCGGCGGGGGGCGCTGCCAGGCTGGCAAAGGGAGCTGCTGGGTGGGGGGGGGATCAAGTGGCGCGTGAACGATGCCCAGTGGTGGTGGGCAGCGCGGGAGTTCTGAACTGCACTCGCCGTGCCAGCCTAGGCATGTTTACTCCAGAGTAAAGTCCGCGTTCAACGGGGTTTACTCTCGGGTAATGCTTGCAGGCTAAGAGGAGGACTCCTGCTGGTTTCTGTTGCTTAGTGCCCTGTTGAGTTCAGTTCTTGCTTTGCGTGCCAAAGTTCATCAATCTGGGCATTTCAGGAAAAAGATCTGGGTTAGAGGTGCAAAAAATCCTTGCTCTTACTGGGCGCTGACTACAATGGTACCTCGGGTTAAGAACTTAATTCGTTCCAGAGGTCCGTTGTTAACCTGAAACTGTTCTTAACCTGAAGCACCACTTTAGCTAATGGGGCCTCCTGCTGCTGCCATGCCGCTGGAGCACAATTTCTGTTCTCATCCTGAAGCAAAGTTCTTAACCTGAAGCACTATTTCTGGGTTAGCGGAGTGTGTAACCTGAAGCATATGTAACTTGAAGCGTATGTAACCTGAGGTACCACTGTATTGCAAACTTCTCCCCTTGCACAGGTGTAGCCAGGAATTTTTGTCACGGGGGTGGGGGGGGTCAGGCCTTTTGTTGTGGGGAGGGGGGCCGAACCTCAGTTAGCTATGTATTTTTATTGTTTTTTGTTGATGGGGGCAGCTGCCCCTCCCTGCCCCCACATCCCCATGTCTCACTTTGACCTTAACTCTGTCCAACACTTTTCCCCACAAGGATCCCCCTTCACTCCTCTTATCATCTAACACCCTTCCTTAAATCCTTAGACTGACATCCTGTCTTGTCTCAAATCCCACACGTTTCCAGTCCCTACAGGTCCCAGGCCTCCCTTGGCCTGCTTTCCATGAGCTCCTGGACCTTTTCTCTCCCAGTTTGTCAGCACCCTCCACTTTCCAAAGGTTTCCTGGCCTTCCAAGTGTGCCAGGGACTCTCCCGGACTATCACTGCGGTGTTCAGGTACGACTTAAGGGGTGGGAGCACTCTGGAGTCGGCCTTTAGTGTGAAGGAAGTAGCAACATCCCTGCTAGTGCATTCAATAGCCAACCTCCAAACCTCTGCAGCACTTAGGGATTAAAATGGTGGGTGGTCCTGCTCCCCCCCCCCTTTGCCATTTCCACAGCTTTCATCACTCAGAGGCCCAATTTGGCCAGGCTCCCCTGCCTTGCAGTCGATGTCATCACTTCCTGCTGGTGGTGGTGGCCAAGGTCCTGTGCTTATACAAGGTCCTGTGCTTATACAACCATCACCCCAGTCAGCTGACTGGTGAACTCTTGCCCAACCCTCTTCATACCACATGGGAGAATGATATCAGACTGATGCCAGGTGATTGACAAATGGATAGCCCTGCCTAGCTGTCAATAATCCCTGGGGTTTGGGGGAGGTCAGGCTCTTCCCTGCTCTCTGAATCTGGTCCTTCTCCTGCCCTGTCCCGCGCCCTCCAGTTTAGGAGAACTAATCACATTGACCCCAGAGTTCAGTCTACTGTCAGTTTGTTTCACTGAGGCAAAAAAAATGCACACCAAGAACAAAACATCCCATGCGTTCAACTGTGTGCTCAGTGAGCACAAAGAGAAAGAGAGCTTTTAATGAGTGGGCTGGTGCTATGCTGTTTTTATTGTAATTATCTGTATGTTTTTAATAGAGTTTTATTTTTAGCTCTACGAAAATTTAATTATTGGGGGGTTTTTCCTATGTTTTCAGCTGTTCTTATTTTTATCTGTATGCCGCCTTGTATCCCTGTCAGGGGAAAAAGAGGGGTATAATTAAATTTATATTTTATGATATACATTATACACGTATTGACATATGCATGTTGAGCTCTTTCATGAGATGAGGGATCCTGGTTGGCCTCGTGTGGAAGATATGTAGGGCCCTTTTCATGGTTGCCAAATGACACAGTCAGCAGATGTGTGTCTAGTCCGTATGTTGGCATCAGGCGCCAACTCCAAGCCCCACTTATCTGGCCCTCAGAATTCTCTCCAGTCCTTGCTTTACAGCTCAAGGGATTTTGCCTTGCTGGAATATGTCCTGGGAGTCTTAGAATGCTTAGAGCCAGTGTGGTGTAGTGGTTAAGAGCGGTAGTCTCCTAATCTGGGGAACCGGGTTTGTGTCTCCGCTCCTCCACGTGCAGCTGCTGGGTGACCTTGGGCTAGTCACACTTTAGCAGCATTTAGCCGCTTTGAGACTCCTTAAAGGGAGTGAAAGGCGGGATATCAAATCCAAACTCTTCTTCTTCTTCTTCTTCTTCTTCTTCTTGCTTGTTCTGGGTGGAGGGTGGAGAAAGGGAGGAGGAAATGTGGCCCTCAGGCTGAAAAATGTTCTCCACCCTTGGATTAGCGTGATGTAGAAATCAGAAGAAATGGAGGCAGTGAGAGATTTTACTTTCTTGGGCTCCATGATCACTGCAGAAGGTGACAGCAGTCACGAAATTAAAAGACGTCTGCTTCTTGGGAGAAAAGCAATGACAAACCTAGACAGCATCTTTAAAAGCAGAGACATCACCTTGCCAACAAAGGTCCGTATAGTTAAAGCTATGGTTTTCCCAGTAGTGATGTATGGAAGTGAGAGCTGGACCATAAAGAAGGCTGATCGCCAAAGAATTGATGCTTTTGAATTATGGTGTTGGAGGAGACTCTTGAGAGTCCCATGGACTGCAAGAAGATCAAACCTATCCATTCTGAAGGAAATCAGCCCTGAGTGCTCACTGGAAGGACAGATTGTGAAGCTGAGGCTCCAATACTTTGGCCACCTCATGAGAAGAGAAGACTCCCTGGAAAAGACCTGATGTTGGGAAAGATGGAGGGCACAAGGAGAAGGGGACGACAGAGGACGAGGTGGTTGGACAGTGTTGTCGAAGCTACAAACATGAGTCTGACCAAACTGCGGG